>NC_080072.1:3283624-4699874 GCF_949987535.1 Balaenoptera acutorostrata
GAAATACATTTTTTTTTAGACTCCTCGTCAAGGGCAGGAGTGCTCTGTGCCCCTCATGAACCCCATAAGATCTAAAAGAAGGAAGGGCTTCAAAGGGCCAGGGCCAATGCAGTTCAGCATAGCAACCAGCTGAATCCATTTTTATTCTGGGCTCTTTCAACTTTGAGTGATACAAGTCCCCTCTCAACAGTGGAAGCTGCCATTTTTTTAGGTCAAAAACAGTCAGATAGCGACAGCTTATAGGGTCCAACTGAATAGCTGAGGTTCAATTGGCAACTAACGTGCAGGTGACTGAACAATTAGGAAGTGGGTCCCCAGATGCTTGGCTGGATGCAGAGGTCCACAGTGGTACCCCGTTCTCACTCTCTCTCTGTATCTCTGTCTCTTTCCTCTCTCTTTGTCTCTCTGTCTTTCTGTCCCGGTCTGTCTCTATCTCTTGCTCTGTATCTCTGTCTCTCTGTGTCTCTCTATCTCTCTCTGTCTCTGTCTCTCCATCTCTATCTCTCTGACTCTGTCTCTATCTCCCTCTCTCTGTGTCTCTCCCCTGTTGACCTGCTTCCCTTCGGGGTGCTGCCCTGTCTTTACCACTGCTGAGGACCCCCTTCCCTGTTCACACACCCTCCCAGCCCCCAACCCAGAAACAGACCCCCTTCCCCAGGAGATCTGGCAGAACCCAGGCAGGATTCTGATTGGCCTGACTCGGGTCACATGACCCTCCCTAAACCAATCACTGTGGCCTGGGAAATGGGGAGCTCTGATTGGCCAGGACTAGATCATGTGGGTGTTCCCATGACCAGAGAGGGCTGTCCTCCCATTGACAGTGTGCGGGACCACATGGGGAGGCCCGGGAAAGGAAAGGGCTGCGGTTACCAGCAGAAGGGAACTGGGGAACCACTGGACAAACAGAGCTAGGACCTCCATCACCACCATCACCGCCACCTGGGCCTCTTCTCCCTCCTGGGGTCTCCTCCCTGTGTCAGCCCACCATCCACCCCTGCCCGAGGCAGGGACCAGGGAGTTTCCTCCTGGGCCTTCACAGGGATCCAGGTCCTGCTGCTTTACCCTCCGTAGCTCTGGGACCAGTCAGACCGAATTCCCTGCCACACCCTGCCTGGAAACCAGGGAACAGGACGTCCCACTGGGGAGACAAGCAGAAGAGAACTCAGGCACAGCTGATCAGCGCCCCCCCCCAGGCCCCCCGCAGCCATCCACCACGGAGGCTCAGCCGGTTAGCCCTGCGCACCCAACTCGGCACTGATGTCTGCTCAGAGGGCAGGGACCCCAGAGCTGGACTCACTTTCCCCTGGTCATTCTAGGGTAAGAGGAGGCAGTGGAGGCCATGTCCTGTGTGCCCAAAGCCGAAGAAAGGGCCGACTGGGAGCTTAGAGCTTCCTCAGGGAACGGGAACCATGGCCGGGCTGTGGCTCTGTCACTCACCATCCAGGGCTTCCCGGGCATCTGGTAACCAGCTGGCGTGGGAGTACCAGGGGCTCGAGTCCCCAGGAAAGAAGGAAGTGGGGGGCGGAGGGCACTCTACAACGAGGATGATGTCAAGAGCAAAAGCCTTGGAGGCCGCACGTTGCAAACAAACCCCGCTTTGCCCCGCTTAATTGCCTCCAGACCAACACTCCACCTGGATGAACCACACCCAGATCGCTCCGTTCTGCCTTTCCTTCACTGCTTTCCCGAAGAGAACAAACCCCTCCCCTTCCGGAAGAAGTGGGCAGGCCAGCAACAACGTGCTGCCCACACAGGGAAGGAGGTGCCGAGTGGCCCCCGCCTCCAGGAGGAAAGCTGGCTGTCTTCCACAGCAAGGTGGCTTTGGGGAAATGCAGGCACTTTCCCTCCAGCCAGAGGTTCTACCCAGAATGAGAAGTTCCCCAGCTCCCTGGAGCTCTGAGAATTTCAGCCGCCTCCAAGAATCCATCAGGTGCGGTCTCCGGGATCATTTTTAGTGCTTTTTCTGGGTTATGAAGCTGAGGAATTCCCGCAAGGGCCTTTCGGGGAACTGAGAGGGGGAAGGGAACTTAGCTCTCTGCGTTTCTTTCGTGGCACTACCTTTTACTGAGTTCTTAAGCTCATGGCCGGGATGTTTTCAACAAGGAAGTCAGGATCCGTCCTGGGGCTGGAGACAGCCTCTCCCCTAGCAGGGTCCCCACCTCCAGCCTCCCCCGGTGACTGTCTCCGTGTAAGGGGTGACAGTTGCAGTTACCAGAGGAAGCTGACTTCTAGATTCCTCCTGTTGGGAGGTCTCCTCTGACCCCTTAGCGGAAACCACCCAGCCAGGATGGAGGCCGAATTCCAGCCACCTCCCCCAGCCTCGCAGCTCTCCATGAATGCACCCCCAGACTGCGGTTGACCATGAACTAACTGCCTGGACATCTCACTTCTAGGGTCATTATTCAGTCTTCTGTGGCCTCTCTCTTCACTGTGTTTTGGTTTGAATTAGCCCCGTCCATTTTAAGCTGCTTACTTTGGAAAATACCTACTCAGCATCCACAGTCTCCCAGCCATCCCTACAACCAGCACAGGGCTTAGCACCTGTCTTAGCTCGAAATGCCATAGCCAGACACCACAGACTGGGTGGCTTAAACAACAGAAATTCATTTTCTCACAGTTCTGGAAGCCGGAAGGGCCGGTTTCCTCTGAGGTGTCACTCCCTGTCTTGCGCACGGCCGTCCTCTTCACACGGCCATCTCTCTGTGCAGGCACATACACCCCTGGGGTCTCTTGGGGTGTCCCAGTTTCCTCTTATAAGGACACCAGTCAGGTTGGATTAGGGCTTACCCGACCAGCCTCACTGTTACCTCTTTAAAGGCCCAATTTCCAAATACAGTCACACTCTGAGGTACTGGGGGTCAAGACTTTAAAATATGAATTTGGAGGGGACACAATTTAGCCCATCACAGCAGCCCTATAAAAGATGCTCTGCAGACCACCTTTTCATCAGTCGTAGCCAAGTGTGCCTGGCGTAAGGTGGAAGGGCGGCGCCCCTCGCAAGAAGGGTGGCACTCAGAGGCCTTGTGCCTCAGTGAAGGGGACCATGCACCCTGCTAGCAGAGGAATCAGTCAAGCCAGGTGGGGCTGCCTCAGTCGTGGTTAGCAGATGTGTGGCTGAGTAGAGATCCCTCCTTCCTTCTGTCCAGGTAATTAGTGAGCAACTTCAAAAGCTGCAGGCTTTCCTGCTCCAATCAGTTATTCAGACTGATGCATCCAAAGGTCCCCAAACAGGAAATAGAGAGAAAAGAGGTTGCTAAGTGGTTATGATAGAGACTAAATGACTTACTTGTTAGTGGCCCGCGCCAGATCTCGCAGCATCTGTGAGCTGCTGTAGCAGCTAGGTGCCCACAGTCTGCCAATGCAGGAGGGGCAGGGCGAGTAGGGGGGAGGCTCGGGCTCTCAGGAATGCCAGTAATTTCTTCCTTTATCCAGATCAGTGGTCACCTGTGTCTTCATCAGTTGTGATCACGGACCCCAGAATGAGCCCAAGTGGATAGCCTCGGCGTTCATTCTGGCATTCGGGCTGCGGGCGCCACCTCACCTGCCAGTGAGCCTGGGGCCAGGGGCTGGTGCGGGTCTTCTCAGCCCTGAGCTGGGGTCAGGGTGTGAACGGTCACTGTCCAGGGCTGGATGGCAGTGTCACTTTTCCACTCCCACTGGGGGTCACTACTAACAGCACAGTGAGAAGCAAGGTGGTGTGGATTCAAGGCAGGGATGTGTGATTTTGCTTAGTAAGAATAATACCATGAATCAGATGATTGTGGAAGTTTCAGGAAAGATCGTAGGGTTTCCCGTGGTACTCTTCTTTCCTTTTGTTTATGTTTGCAATTTTCAAAAAAGAAACTTAGACATTAAAAAAAAATAATAATGCTTACTGCTAAGGCTATTTCTACTTGTGGCCGTGATGGGAAAACAGAGGCCAGATTTACCTTTCCACAGGAAACAACCAAAGCTCAGACAATATAGAAACAGTAGATTTAAGACGAGGCATCGGGCAACAAATGACAGTGATCGCTGAAAGGTGGGAAACGAAAGAGATTGTTACTGAACTCAGGTTCGGCTGCTCGTTGCTCAAGAATCCAATACGGAGAGACAAGTGTTGGGTAAAAGGAAAGATAGCTTTATTGAGGAAGCCAGCAATCCTGGGGAGAAAGTGGACTCACGTCCCAAAGAACCAGCTCCCCATTGCTGATCAGGGAGCAAGAGCTTTTAAAGGGGAGTTTCAGGGGTGCACATGCCGGGGGCGGAGGGAGGGGGCTATGTGCAGAAACAGTACGGTCAGCTCTGACAGCCGTTTTGAAATTGGTCGTGTGGTGGTCTGATCAGTGTCATCTATATTGTTTTAAGTACAGTTAATCTTCACTTCCAGGGTGGGTCGGCTTGTTCCCATTTCCTTGAGGCCAGTTCTCGGAATTGTGGCAGCTTATGTCCTGGCTACAGTCTGGTCATCACATAGTAAACTTCTTCCACCTGGTAGGGGTTTCAGTATCTATAAGACAGCTCACAGGATATGGCTCAGAATATTATCTAGAGCCCTTGAGGAGGAACTAAAGGTCCTCGACTTTGTTTAATGGCTAAATTATTATTATTTTGTCTTGTTTGACTGCCTTCCTTTGTCTCTGCATTTTCTCACTTCTCTGATTAAATTTGTTCTTTGGAACTCGGGGAAGGCCTAGGAGGCTAAAGTTTTTCTACAGACGAGAGACAGGCGGAGGACATGTCTCTTGTCCTCAAGGCCTCATAGGGCCCTGTTCCATTACGAGATGAGCCCTCTGACCACCCAGCTTCCTGCACCGAGAGTTTCCAGGCTCTGCTCACAGCGTGAGAACCCCAGCAGAGGCTGGAGGGGTACTCCAGGAGAAAAAATGAGCTGAGAGCCAGTGGTGGGGGGCCACGGCAGCTCAGTTTGCAGGCTAGAGTGCCAAAGGAGGCTGCCCTCCAGAATTCAGCAAAGCACTGATTAGCACGTGTGTGAGGAAACTACCAGAAGCTGGACAGAGTGTCACCCAAAGGATCAGAGAACCAGTATCTGGCACTCACTCAGGATGGGGGTAGTACCTCTTCCCACCCGCCAGACTGAATTCATGGAGCATCAGGAAGAGTCCTCAGAAGGGTCTTGCCTCCGTACTGGCGAATAATTAGCCTTAGACTAATCATGGCTCTGGTCTCACCTAACGGATCTTAAAATCAAGACCTGAAAGAATCAAACTCTTTCCAGGTAATTTAGCCACACCCAGAACCAAGCTCAGGAATATCTATGAGAATATAAAACTATCCAGCACCCACAAAGTGAAATATGCAACGTCTGGCATCCATTCAGAAATTCCTGGACATGCCAAGGGCAGGGAAACACCACCTGTAATGAGGAGAAAGTTCACTTGGTCAAAACAGACCAGGGACACAAATGTTAGAATTTGCAGGCAAGGATAGTAAGGAATCATTATAACTGTACTCCATATGCTCAAAACGTTAATATAGACATGGAAGATTTTTTTTTAACTCACTGAACTGTACACTTAAAAATGCGTAAGGTGACAAATTTTATGTTCTGTGCATTGTACCACAAATAAAAATTTTTTAATTTTAAAACTCAAACTTCTAGAGGTGAAAATTGCAATCAGTGTCTGAGATGAAGAATACAAAGGGTAGGGAACTTCCCTAGTGGTCCAGTGGTTAAGAATCTGCCTTGCAATGCAGGGGAATTGGGTTCCCTCCCTGGTCGGGGAACTAGGATCCCACATGCCTCAGGGCAACTAAGCCTGCGCGCTCTAGAGCCCACACGCCACAACAAAAGATCCCACGTGCCACAACTAAGACCCGACACAGCCAAATAAATAAATAAATAAATTTTTTTTAAAAAAAGGAAGAAAAATAAAAATACACAGGGTGGGATTCATGGCAGATCAGATGCTGCAGAAGAAAAGAAGAGTGAGCTTGCAGAAGCATTAGAAACGACCCAAAGGAAACACAGAGAGAAAAAGGAAGTGGCGTTAAAAAAAAATAAGAAGAAGAAAAGAACAGGGTTTCAGTGAGCTGTAGAACAACTCCAGGCAGCCTAATGTGTACATGTAAGTCCATGAAGTAGAGGGGATTGAGGTGAGGAAGAGAACAAAGAGAATATTTGAAGAAATAATGATGGAAATGTTTCCAAATTTGAAGTGGTCTATGAACTCCCAGGTCCAAGAAGCTCCATGAATCCCAAGCTCAAGACACATAGGGAAAAAATATACACCAAGGCGCATAGTTTTCAAATTGCTCAAAACCAGGGATAAAGGTAAAAATCTTAAAAGCCACCAGAGAGGGAAAAAAGATGCATTACATACAAGAAACAAAGACAAGCATGACCGCAGATACATTTTCAGAAACAATCAAGTGAGAAGACAGGGGAGAAATGTCTTTAAAGTGCTGAAAGGGAAGGAAAAACCAGCTATTTCAAAAACAAAGATAAAATCAAGACTTCTTCAAAATACAAAAGCTTTGATACTCCATCACCAGCAGACCACACTATAAGAAATGTTAAAGGATGTCTTTCAGGTGAAAGGAGAATGACAGGACATGGAAATACTCAGAGGAATGAGGGGCACCAGAAATGGTAACTGCATGAATATGTAAAGAGATTGTCTTACTATTTAAGTCCCTTTAAAAGTCATTGACATTAAACAGAAATGACAACAACGTACTTTGTGGGTATAACATGGAAAGGTAATATGTATGCTCCCAATAGCACAGAGGCTGGGAGGAGAGGAGTGGAAAAGTTCTTATCCTGTATGCAAAGTCAGAAAACATCACTTGATTAAAAGTGAAGGATATACACCATAAACCCTAAGGCAACCACTAAAATAACCAAATAATTACAGCTAATGAGCTGACAGAGGAGATAAAATGGAATCATAAAAAATACTCAACCCAAGAGAAGGCAGAAAAAGAGGGAAGGGGGGGTTACACACAGGGCAAATAAAAAATAAATGGAAATAAGATAGAGCTAAACCTAGCCATGGCAATAATCCTATTAAATATAAGTATAAATTCTGCCCAATTAAAAGGCAGAATTATCCAGTTGGATGAAACAGCAAGATGCTTGCCTCCAGGGGACACACTTCAATTACGGAAATGCAAATATGTTAACAGTAAGAGGGTGAAAAGAATATACCACATTAACACTAATCAAAAGAAAACTGGGATGGCTATTTTAGCATCAAAGTAGATTTCAGAACAAAGAATGTCAACAGAGTTAAAGAAGGTTACTTCATAATGATAAAAAGGTCAGTTCTGTAGAAGGACATAAGAACCCTAAGCACCTAATAACAGAGCCTCAAAATACAGGAGGCAAAAACTGCAAGGAGAAATAGACAAAGCCACAATTATAATCAGATTATTTCAACACCCCCTCTTTCAATAACTGATAGAACAAATAGACAGAAAATCAGTGGATAGAAAATTTGAACAACACCAACTAACTTACCTAACTGATGTTTATAGACCTCTTTATGCTTTCTTTTCAAATGCACTTGGAACAGTTATCGGATAAACCATATTCTGATTCATAAAACAAGTGTCAGTAAACTCAAAATCATTCAGGTCATACAGATGTGTTCTCTAACCACAAGGGAATCACATTAAGAACCAAATAAGAGAAAGGTCTCTGTAAAAATCCCCAAATATTTGGAAACTAACAAATACTATTTTAAATAATGCATGGGTCAAAGTAGAAATCCTATGGGAAATTAGGAAGTATTCAAGCTGAATGAAAATGAAAACACAACATATCAACACGTGTAGGATGCCACTAATGCGGTTCTTCATGAGAAATTTATAGCACAGAATGCCTCTATTAGAAAAGGAGAAAGCACTCAAATCAGTGACCTCTGCTTCCATTCTTAGAAGCTAAAAGAAATAGCAAATTCAAGCCAAGTAAGCAGAAGAAAGGCAATAATGAAGATTACAACAATTGATGAAATAGAAAATAGAAAAACAATAAGGAAAAATGATGACACCAAAAGCTGGTTCTTTGAAAACATCAATAAAATTGATAAACCTCTAGCCAGGCTAACCCAGAAAAAAGAAAGAAAGGAAAGAAAAGAAAAAGGTACAACCTACCAGTAGCAGAAGTGAAAGCAGGGACTACAGGTCCTTTCTCCACTGAACTGCCTTTGTCTTTGTCAAAGACCAGATGTTCACATGTGAATGCGGGTCCAGTTCTGAGCCCTCTTCTGTTCCATTTTCTGTTTGTCTGTCCTGGACCACTGTCTCGATTACTACCTCTCCATGGTAAGTCTCCAAATCGGGTTGCGTTAGTTCTCCAACCTTGTCTTCTTTTTCACGAGTGTTTTGGTTATCCTAGATATTCTGCATTTCCGTGTGAATTTAACAATCAGCTCATCATTTTCTATAAAAAGCCTGCTGGGATTTTGACTGGGATCAAGGTGGGGAGAACTGACATCTTAAGACAATACTGAGTCTTCTGCCCCAGAGTCGAGGGGAATCGCTCCTTCAAGTCCAGTCTTTCACATCTCTCAGCAGTGTTTCTGTTTGTTTTTCTGTTTTTTGGGTTTTTTGCGATGTTAATACTCAACTTTATTTCATGCGCACTGGTTGAATATCAGCTGGAGAAGTATTTCATTTACAACAAAAAGTCAGGATTCTGGGTCATAAAACACAGTCTGGGTCATAAAAACACACATCAAAAGAAAAATGTGGCTTAATTTATTACCTCAATTTTGTATCCAAATTTCCCTTGCTATTGTTCTTTTTGTTAATTTTATGATTTTTATGGTTTACTTATAAGCAGAATGCTGTCCCCAAATGGAAGAAACTGTTTACTAGTAAATCAGTAAACTGTAAACACTGCTATAAAATAAAGCAGTGTTTTTAAACTTTACCTTTTTAAAATTTATTTTATTTATTTATTTATTTTTTATTTTGTTTTTGGCTGCGTTGAGTCTTCATTGATGCGCACAGGCTTCCTCTAGCTGCAGCGAGCGGGGCTACTCTTCCTTGTCGTGCATGGGCTTCTCATTGCGGTGGCTTCTCTTGTTGCGGAGCACGGGCTCTAGGCGCGCAGGCTTCAATAGTCGTGGCGCACGGGCTCAGTAGTTGTGGCTCGTGGGCTCTAGAGTGCAGGCTCAGTAGTTGTGGCACACGGGCTTAGTTGCTCCGCAGCATGTGGGATCTTCCTGGACCAGGGCTGGAACCCATGTCCCCTGCATTGGTGGGCAGATTCATAACCACTGCGCCACCAGAGAAGTCCCTCTCAGCAGTGTTTTAAAGTTTTCAGTGTGCAGGGCTGAACATCTTTTGCCAGATTTGTCCCGAGCATTTCGTATTTTTTGAAGATATTGTAAAGGTATTTGTAAATTTCTGTCTTGATTGCTTGTTGCTGTTATACAGAATTACACTGATGGTCTCCACAGGGTCCCACAGTTTTTGCCAATTAGGTATACAGCCCCAGGGCATGGGTGGTCCCCTGTGGGAAGAGAGAGAGCCCATCTGTCTCAAGACCCTTTTTTTACATCCTACTATCTACTGTTTGGGCAAGAGTAGGGTGGGCAGAGGTGCTTTCTTACATTTTGGGTAGAGGTTACCTGGACCCAGGGCCTCTTGGTGGATGGCCAGGCCCTGCAATGTGAGCGCCACAGAGAGTAGACCCAGGCCCCTCTGCGGTGTCGCCCCGTTTCCCAGCTCCATGCAGCATTTCTTTGCTTGAAAGATGAAGGATGATAGAGTTCCTGGTGGCATTTTGTCTCTATTGGTATTTAATGTATTTGCCAAGCCTGTCATTTTGAAGAGGGAAATGTTCAAATAGCAGTGACTCAGACCCCGGCTCCGCACCCTGGTCTACCTGCCTCCGTCTCTCCCCTGGGGGGTGGGGGGATGTGTGATGGACACCCTCCCCCACTAGGAGCACAGGCAGCGGGAAGCCCAGCCCCCGGTCCAGGGTGGGCGCTGCTCCCCTCGGAATCACCAGGCAGCTGGGTGGCCACAGGAAGCTGCCTGCCCACCTGGGAACTTCCAGGCCCGGCTCCCCTGGCATCACTAGGGACTCAGCACCAGGAGGGGCGCCTGGTCTGGGGGGCGCCGGGCGGAGTGGGGCTTTCTGCTTTGGGGGGGGCTGTGACGAGTGGGCTGCCAAGCATGTGGGATGTCGGGGGCCACGGCTGGAAGAGCAGGGGCTTCTCACTGCCCCCGTGCCTGCAGCACTGCCAGCCTCCACACCGGCTTCCTGCCCTCACCCCACCGGCACCCCCGTGCCGCGCCCCTCGTGCTGCTGGTCTGGCCTCTACTCCACAGGGAGCTCACCACGCCAGCCCCCCAGGGCCACATCAGGCCTCAGAGCCCAGGCGCTGACCAGGGCCAGGGCTCCCTCACCCACAGCTCCTCCGGAACAGGCTTCCAGAAGCTTCCACGCGGAACCCCTGCAATGTCACTCCCTCCCTTCAGGGTGACCAGCAGGGACTTTGGGGCGGGGGCGGGCCTGGGGACTCACTCTATGACAGTACGTTTGTTCGCTTTTTGTCTGTAACTCACGCGAGCCTGAGACGGGTCGACTGCCCTGTCCCCAGCCCTCAGACGGACCTGCCTGCAGGAAGCACGTGGTGAGTGTAGCGCGAAGAAGGAACGCTTTTAGCGCAGTGCCTGGTGTGTGATGAGCAGTTGGAATACGGGAGCTGTGAGGACCGTAGGAGTCACAGCCGTGGTGCCAAGACATTTATGGCTGTGGCTTCGTGAAAATACAGCGAGGCTCCGCGTGAGGACTTATAGCGACTTTATTCATGCTCACCAAAACCTGGAAGCGACCAAGGTGTCCTTCAGTAAAACTGTGGTACATCCATTCAGTAGAATATTATTTGGTGATGAAAAGAAACGAGCTACCAAGCCACAAAAAGACATGGAGGAAGCTTAAGGGAAATAAGCCAGTCTGCAAAGGCTTCACACTGTGTGATTCCAAGGTATGACATTCTGGAAAAGGCAAAAGTATGGAGACTGTAAGAGCATCAGTGTTTGCCAGGGGCTGGGGAGGAGGGGGGTGAATAGGTGGACCACAGAGGATTCCTAGGGCAGTGACACTGTTCTGTAGGATGCTGGAACACAGGTGGATGCATGACAGGATGCATTTGTCAAAACCCATAGAACCTCCATCAGCAAGAGTGAACCTTCATGTAAACCGAGGACTTTAGTTCATAATAACGTATCACTATTGGTTCACCAGTGGTAACAAGTGTAGCACATCAATGCCAGCTGTTAATAGTAGGGGGGACTGGGCTGGGGGAAGGGGGTCCATGGGATCTCTTTGTCCTCTCTGCTCAATTTTTCCACAAACCTAAAAATGTTCCAAAATATAAATTCTTAATTAGAAGAAAATGTGATCATGCACATCCTCCCAAGTTCTTACTCGTGGCAGAGTGGGATTCTTAGGGAGCCCATCACCCAAAGAGGGCAGAAAAGAGAAGCAGCCCTAGAACCTTCTGCAGAGCCCCACGGGGGTGCTGACCAGGGTGGTCACTGGCCCTCCAGTCGACCTGAGGGGTGACTCCCTGTGATCCCGTCAGAGCTGAGGTCCAGCGAGGAAAGCGGGGTGTCCGGAAGTGGCTGGCAGGTCAGGGAGGTGCGTGTGATTTCTGATCAGGGGACTTCGGGGCAGAGTTGCAGACGTGGCGTTTTCTCCTCCCCATGCAGCTCTGGGGAGGCTCCTGTGGACCCACGAGTCCCTGGCACACGAGCACAGGCTGATAACGCCCTCCACTTCCTTCCCAAAGAGAAATCATTTTGGGGCCATCACCCACATGGAGGACATCCTGCAGCCAGAGGTCCCCACCCCTCAGTGGCCCCGGGCTGTTTCAGGTTCTCCTTCACAACTTTATTCAAATCACAACCTCCCTGCCATGCACCAGCTTGCGGTCCACTAGGTGCACAGCCTCTTCTTCTGGGGCACGCAGCTCGACGCCACTGCCCAGGTGCCCATGTTCTGCAGTCAGGCTTGCCCGTGGGCCTGAGCTCTCATTCTGTGGCCAGAGCTCCGTGTATCACCTCACACTCTCCATCCGTCCACCTCATGGATGCAGATGGGCCCCAGGCCCAGAAGCTCCCTGTTGAGAATGGCAGCACCTGGGGCCCTGAATCACTCCTTGGAAGCGAGCTGCCACTTCTCATCACCTGGATGAGAAATAACTTCCGATGGGACTGAGCTCTTATTCATTAGGGAGCGTTGGTTTTAGCAGTGGGTGTGAACTAATTCAAGGACACAGCACACATCCTGACTTCGAACCCAAGTCACCCAGATGACCCCTTGAAACCCAAGTGCAGTAGAGGCAGAAGGGACCTAAATATTGTCCAATTTAGCCCACTCAATTCCCCAGAGAGGGGACGTGTCTTTCCAAAGATCACAAAGCCATGTGTAAAAGGGCAGGGTGCCGGGGGTCCTGACCCTGATTCATTGCCCTTCCCCACACATCACTTGGATGTGACCTCCAGCACTGAGGGGTCAAGAGAGGAGCGAGGGTGAGCAGTCAGGATGAGAAAAAAATTGTTGGGACTTCCCTGGTGGTCCAGTGGTTAAAATTCCGCATTCCCAGTGCAGCGGGTAGGGGTTCCCATCCCTGGTGGGGAGCTAAGATCCTGCATAAAGCGAGGTGCAGCCAAAAAAAAAATTGGGGACTTTCATGGGCTGAACTGTGTCCCCCAAATTCATATACTGAAGCCCTAACCCCCAGCACCTCAGGATGTGGCTGTATTTAGAGGTGGGGCCTTTAAAGAGGTGATTAAGATAAAATGAGGTCACGAGGGTGGGTCCTAATCCCGCAGGACTGGTGTCCTATAAGAAGAGGAGGTCAGGACACAGACACACAGAGAGGGACGACCCCGTGAGGACACAGGGAGAAGACGGCCGTCTACACGCCGTGGAGAGAAAAGAAATTACCCTACTGACACCATGATCTCAGATGCCAGCCTCCGGGACTGGGAGAAACATTCCTGTAGTTTAAGCCGCCCTGACTGTGGGACTTTGTTATGGCAGCTGAGCTGACTCACCCAGAGATAGTTGGAACTGGGTCCAGGTAGAGGTCAGCTGGACCCCAGATCATCCTCTGTCTTAAAACCCATGTGTGATGGAAAACACATCTCAGTCCACGGGGACTTGGCTGGCCCCTTGCTTGTCTTGCATTATGAGGGCGTCCGCTCTCTGGCCACTCATCCAGCGGGACCCTTGGGGCCACAGGTTTAATTAACACCCAGCGATGGGCCCTGGTACCCAAGTGACCTACCGTTTGCCCGGAGGCAGTCGCCACCCGCGTGGGCCCAGGCGGGAAGTGATGAACTGCCTTCCGGGATGAGCGCCTGGGGACCGGTACCTCGGAAATGAGGCATCTCATCCCCTTTGAAAGTTAATCGTTTGCTTCGGAGATTAATTTTTCAGTTGCTGCCTTCGAGTTGACGCACTCGATAAATTACTCGTCGTGATATGGGACACGCCGGAGCTCAACTGAGCTATAAATCTCCCGGGTCTCCTGGGTGCTAGAGCCCAGCCTCCGCCCACGTTCCTTCCAGGAGGTGCTCATACACGCACTCAGCTGGGAGACAGGCCGACAGAGGACGCCTGCCCGGGGCTCTGCTGGGCCAGCCCAAGCCAGCCTCCTGACCTCGGCCTGGGCTGGATACTCCCGGCGGGTTTTACTGCATCCCCTCCTCCTGGGAATGGCCAGCACAGACAGCCGGGTTAGGGGGCTGAATGGTGGGTGGTACCATGCACCGTACAACACCAAGAAAGCAGGAGGAACCACGGCCTTAGGACCTGTGGGCCAGCCGGCTCCTGCCCACCCCCAGGCAGGTGAGGGCAAGGGGGTTTTCATCCTCTGACAAAGGCTGCATTTTCCATCACTGGTCCCCCCCTTCCCCAGGCCTTAGTGGGGTCCTTCCGCTAAAGACCACGAGTGTTCTCCACCGCCATAGCTGTGAGTCTGTGTCAGCCTCTAGTTGGCGGGTGAAGGCTTCTCTTAGGAAGGAAAACTCAAGTCCTGGGTTTGGGCCCATCTTCGGCCACCCCCACGCGCCATCAGCCAATGGGCTGCGAGCTGAGCGATGTGGGTGGCACCGGTCCCGAATCAGGGACAGATCTGGGGAGGGGCTCAGCAGAGATCAGGGAGCCCAGGCCCTGCGTCCTGTGTGCATCCCCACAAAGGAGGGGCAGCTGCCATTGTAACCAGAGCCAGAGGCAAGCCTGAACGCTGGTGGCGATAGGTATTCTACTGTCTCCCCGGCGGAGACTGTGCGCAGTTTCATGAGCCTGTGTCCCGGGTCTTGGTGGGCAGGTCCTAAGAACGTAATCAGGAGGGGCCGGCTTTGCTCTCCTGCCAGAATCGGCTGAGAGCCGGACTGGGGCTTCTGGGGCTTTGCAAGCCTGTACCTGGTGGGGAGCCTGGATTTCGAAATGTCGTGAGAATAACGCATAAAATGCAGCTCTGTGTCCTTGACCCGTGCCTGTTGGTGTTGACGATCATGGAAGTGGGCGTCCTTCCAAAGGCACGATTTTCTAGGGAATTCCTGGAGGGTCGACCACACTGAGACTGTTCCTCTTGGATGAAGCAGCCCTGTGCTGGGGGGTCCACAGCATGGGGGTCCCATTCGCACTGCCCCACTCCCTGGCCGGCGACCACGGGCAACTCACGTCCCAGCGGAGCCCCGGCTGCCCTCCCCACGCTGCCCTCCACCCAGGGGACAGCGGCCGTGGACTTGCTTTGCGGTGTCAGCAAGGGTCGTCCTCGCGGCCTGGTGTCCGGCACCTCAGAGAGGCGGGCGGCTTCCAGGTCCTGAGTAAACAGGGCGCCTTTCTGGGCCATCAAGTCCCTGGTTTTCAGGGGCACACGTTGTGGACTTGGTGTGAGAGAACCCCCCGAATAAAGTAGAAAGGGCAACAGAGGGCCCACTCCTCTGAAGCTGTCGTGTAGGAAGAGTTTTCCTCCGCCTTCTAGGGACCCTGGCTGGGTCTGAAAATTAAACTGACAAAGATTAACAGGAGAAAAGTATACAAATCTTACGGAATTCTTACAAGTACGTGGGAGCCTTCCCGAGAGAATGAAGACCCGAAAAAGTGACCGGAGCCGGAAGGTTTTATATCTTTTAGACAAAGAAACAATGTGTTTCTTTCAAAGAAAGAATGTGTGGAGAATTGACAAGACAAAGGGTTTGGGGTAGTCAATGGTGAAGGAGTAACTGGGAGATAAGGGTTAGTTTAACAAGGTTGGTTTGTCCAGGTTTCCCGGCCAAAGGCTCTGGGGGAGCGTCCTCCCTGCCTCTTCCAGCTTCTGGGCTCCAGGTGCCCCTGGCATGTGGCCGCCTCCCCCCAGGCCCTGCCTCTGTGGTCACACAACCTTCTTCCCTGTGTGTGTCCAAGTTTCCCTCTTCTTATGAGGACGTCAGTCATTGGATTAGGACCCATCGCAATGCCCTCATCCTAACCTAATTGCATCTGCAAAGACCCTGTTTCCAAGTAAGCTGGAGTTAGAACGGGGACACGACACACCTTTTTGGAGACACGCTTTTCACCCACAGTGACCCCTGGTCCCAGAACCCAGGGTACAGCACCATGAGCCCCTCCCGTGGGCCACACCCAGAGCCCTGCAGGGACACAGCTCCTCTGGACGCTGGGAGTCCCCACCTGCCGCCGCTGCAGGGACAGCAGCATGAGAGGACAGGGCTCCCGAAGCGTGTGCCCAGGACTGTCCACGCTGGTTGGAGGCCAGGCCCTGAGGACGCTGCCACCAGCCCCGCTGAGTCCTCTGAGGCCAGCAGGAGACGGCAGGCGTGTCCACTTCTAGGAGTGCATCCTGGCCTGAGTCGATAACAAGCTGTCTCCCCTCTAGTGCCTCGCAGCTCAGACGTGGGCTCCCAGGGGCTTGATAAGAGCTTTTAAATTCTCTGTTTTCATTCTGATTGTCCACGTAAACCGTTAGGAGGACAAAGCTTCCCTCTAGCAGAGATCATTTGCACCAGGAAGACAGTTACCTCAAATAAGCGCTGTCTTTCAAGTCGGTTACGCCAGCTGGGGTCTCTGGGAAGTTTTTTTTTCCAAGTGGGTCCGTTCCTTCCTCATGGCTGAGGAAGAGCGGTAAAACGCAGGCGTGCACCCCGGCCAGGCCCCATGTGGGACAGGGGCCGGCGCAGAACCAGCTGAGGCAGGATTGGCGCAGAAGTTTCCACAGCTGGAGGGACCTCAGGGCCCGCAGGAGAGGTACCTGCTCTGCACTCGCTTGGCCGGACCAGGGAGGGGCCCAGAGCAGCCCACCAGCTGCAGAGGCCGGTGGCACAGCAGGCAGATCCCAGGCAGACCCCGCCTGGCCCAGCAAGGGTCTCCGCCAGCCCCGCCCCAGGGAGGGGCTCAGACAGAGACACCCAAACATGGAGCGATGGGGAGCCGAGAGGGGTTCCTTCTGTAGGAAGGACTGCACAAGGGGGCAGGGTATCTGGGCAGGTGACAGCTGTGACATGATAAAAAAAAATCTGGTCTATGTCCTCAGTTCCCAGCACAGAGCTCCTAAAAGTCTTGGGATTTACTGTCTTTTGTACGCTAAGGAGACAACTCTGGTGTGTGTGGGAAGAGGGGGGTTCCTAGAAGGCTTCAGGACCGGGGCGGGGCTGGATGGGTCCTGGGTGGTAAATCCCCTCGGCCACCGTCACCAGGGTGGGCAGGGGCCTCTCTCTGTGCAGCCGCCGCGGGGACTGCCAGGTGCCTTCCAGCGTGGCCGCCCTCGGCCCCAGAGTGGCGGCGGCCTCAGCACTGGGACCCTCAGGGCCAGAAGATGCTTTGCTGCAGGGCTGTCTTGTGTGTTGTCGGACGCTTAGCAGAATCTCTGGCCTCTGCCCACTAGATGCCCATAGCCCCCCTCCAATTGTAAACACCCAAAGTGTCTCCAGACATCACCAGATGGCCCCAGGGGTGGAGGCACAATTGCCCCAGTTGAAAACCACTGCCTTAGACTACACACTGGGCTCTTGAAGCCGCCCGTGGACGGCAAACCCAAAGCCCTGGACCGGCCTGCCGCCCCCATCCCTGCTCACCCAGAAATCTCTCAGGCTTAGTCCACAGCTGCCCTGCAGTACTGCCCCTCAGCTGACCCTACGCTGGCCCACTCACAGCCTGCCAGCCCACCCCCTCGGGTGCAGAGGTGACCAGGTCGGAGGGCATGCCAGGGACCTGCCAGGAGGACCACAGCCACCGTCAGTTTTCCTGATGAAGCCAAGGACCATTGGTCTGGGGCAAGTGGATATTGATTCCTGCCCTCAGGTGATGGGCTGCAGGAGATTTAGGGCTGCAGTCAGGCTCGATGGGAAGGACGGATGTTCTCATATAAAGAGCCGGCCCTGGGCTGAGTGTCCATCCACAGGTGAATGGATAATTAAAATGTGGTCTGTTCGTACAGCGGACTGTAATTCAGCCTTAGGAGGGAAGGAAATTCTGGCACTTGCTACAACAGAGATGAACCCTGAGGACACTACTGAGTGAAAGAAGCCAGTCACAAAAGGACAAATACTGTGCGATTCCACTTCTAGGAGGTCCCTGGAGTCACCAAATTCATAGAGACAGACAGTAGGAGGGTGGGGACCAGGGACTACGGGAGGGGGAGGGGGTGAGTGTTTAATGGGGACAGAGTTTCAGTTATTCAAGATGAAAAGTTCTGGAGATCTGTTTCACAACAATGTGAATATACTTAACACAATAGAACTATAGATTTAAAAACTGCTAAAGTGGTCAATTTTAGGTTATATGTATTTTATCACAGTGAGGAATTAAAAAATGAAAGCGCCAGCTCTGGGATATGTCTGGAGGGGTGAATGGAACCGTTTCAAGGTCTCTGCAGCATTTGCTTCTCCTCCGGTTACTAATCGTACGGCTTGTGTGAGCCGTGTGTCAGCCTCTGCGCTGAGCACATCACACGTGTGAGGTGGCACGTGGGCGCCCTGCAGCCCTGTAAAGAGAGTATTAGGGTCAGTGTCACCCTTCTCACCCCGACTTCACAGAGAGGGGAGCCTGCAATCTGAAAGCAGCAGAGCTGGGACCTGACCCAGTTTCTGCGGTGCCAGAGCCCCATCCATGCCCTCGTACCGCCTTGGCCGAACCGTTCCCCGAGCCCGTGGTGTCTGTCCCCTGGCTGGCCTCGTTCTCCTTCTCGCCGAGAAGGAGGACGAGACCAGCCCTGCCCTTGGGGGGAGGGGTTTGAGACAAGCACGTCCACACCTCACTGTGGTGGGCTGAACAGTGTCCCCCAAATTTGTGCATCAAAATCCTAGCTCCCCCAGAACCTCAGACCGTGACCTTATTTGGAGATGTGATCAGTCATGGTGAGGTCCTAGTGGAATTGCGGGGGGGAGGGGGGGCGGGTCTTAATCCGATAAGACTGCGTCCTTATAAAAAAGGGAAATTTGGACACAGACACGGGGAGGGCGCTGAGATCAGCTGATGCCTCTACCAGCCTATGAATACCCGCAACGGCCAGAAACCACCGGAAGCTGGGGGAGGGGCCTGGACCACATCCTCCCCTGGAGCCCCCGGAAGGAAGCAGCCCTGCCTGACACCTTGACCTTGGACTTCTGGCCTCCAGGCCTCACAGTCCTGCTGGGTAAGCCGCCCAGGCCGTGAGCTCTGTTTCCCAGTCCTGGAAACTCAAATCCTGGAGCCGGAACGGGGCCCTGACTCAGGCCCACACTCTCCGTGTCTAGCTCCGTGTCCTCATGGGCCCTGTGTGGCTTTGTCCTCCTGCCCATGGGCTTGACCGCTCAGCCTTTCCTCCTGCTTGGTTTCCTGCCTCTCCCCTGTGATCAGGGACCAGTGAGAGCGCATCGGCTCCGAGGGAGGGACGGAGCCGGCTGCTGGGCGGGCACGTGCATCGGCCTTCGTGACGTGGGCGGGCGGCTCAGGAGCTTCCTGGCTGGCAGAGGAGTGACTCCTTGCTGGGGGGGCCCCTGAGCAGCCCCCGGCATGGCCCCCAGACTCAGGTGGACGGTTCTGCTCCAGTCCGGCTTCTGCCTGGAGTCTGGCTCTGCCCGTGCAGTTGTTCTCACGGGGGCTGACGGGTCTCATTCCCATGGGGCCCCCCCATCGCCAGAACCGAAGTGGCCTGGCTTCCTGCTCCTCCATCTGTCTCTTGCTTTGGAAATGCCACTCCGGGTCCCTCTTTCTGTCCTGGCTCAATACCGACTAGGGCCAGGACCCCGGTCATCTCATGGGAGAGTAAGGGGGCCGGGTCGGCTCCCCCAGGGCCCCAGTGAGCTGCCCACCGTGCTCGCCCTGTCCTGACCCGGGCACAGAGGCCTCACGTGCTGTCCAGGAGAGGCCCGAGCGGGTGGCTCTGCTCCCCTGGGTGTCCTGGGCCCAGCCCCTCAGGACAGACTGTGGCCCTGGACCCCCTGACCCCTCGGGCCACAGCTGAGCGTCCCGGGAAAGGATGGGAGAGGCCGTTTGGGGCCTGCTGCCTGTGTCCACAGGTGGAACCACCAGATCCTGTGGGGCGGGGGTGACACTGGACCCCAGCCCAAGCCCAGGCCTCAACCCAGTGGAGACAAGGGGGGACACATTGATCCCTCCCCTCCCCACCTTTGTGCTGTCTCTCTCCTGCTCGTGGGTGACTGCACGCGGGACCAGATGGCTGAATGAGCGTTGGGCTGCAGCGCAAACCTGAAGTGAGTCAGCCACTTGGAAATCACTCTCTCAGGAGTCTCTGGAGCCCTTCACTTGCCCTCTAAATTTAAAATCCAACTGAGCAGGTAACTCACCTGAGAGTCACACGATGGCTCCTGGACCCGGGGCTGGGATCCAGCGTGCCGGCCCCGCCCCTCCCTAGTCCCTGCTGCCCAGGGAGCCCCTTACCCCCCGAGCTGGCCGGGGTCTCCACGGGAGCCCGTTTCTTCACTTCATTCGGCGTTAGTGTGTATGAGTGTCCTGGAGCTGCCCCATCAGACGACCACAAACCAGGCAGGCCGCTACAGACAACAGGAGTTTATTCTCTCCCAGTCCTGGAGGCCGGAAGTCCCAAATCAGTTTCACTGGGCTGAAATCTAGGTGTCGCAGGGCTGTCTCCCTCCAGAGGCTCCAGGGGAGGCTCCTTCCTGCCTCTTCCAGCCTCTGGGGGCTCCAGGCGTCCCTGGGCTTGTGGCCGCATCCCTCCAGCCTCTGCCTCCGCCTTCACACGGTCCCCTCGCCCGCGTCTTCTCTTCTGTCTCAGAGTACTTCCGTGAGTAGATTTAGGGTCCACCCTAGATCCAGGGTCATCTCATCTTGAGATCCTTATCTTAGTTACATCTGCAAAGACTCTTTTTCCACATAAGGTCACATTCACAGGTTCTCCTGTTAGGGCACAGACGTGTCTTCTGGGGAGAGCCCTGCAAGGGGCTTCCAAGGAGGGATGCTGGGGGTACCCCCGGGGGCAGGGCTGCTGCCTGCTGAGGTTGGAGAGATCAGACAAGAAAGAAGCTCGGGGAGCCTGATGCTCCCCTTCCTGGTCTACTGCACTGGTCCTAGCTCCGTTCTTCTTCCTCGGGCCCCCTCCTTATCCACTCTGCTGTCACCCTGTCTGCCCTGGAAACCCTCCCCATCTGCCTGCCACCCACGGGACAAGCTCCCAGGCTCCTCGTCCCCGGCCTCTGAGGGGCCTGGCTGCCCCAGTCCTACTGCTTCTGGCCTTGCTTAGGCTTCGCCTTCACTCGGAAGGCTGCCCCACTCTCCCCAGCAAGGCTCCCCCCTCCAGTGCCCACTCGTCCCTGCCAGGCCGCCCCTCTGGCCTCCTGTGTCTTCATCGCCTTCCCCTGCACTGGGCCACCTGGGCACACATTTTGTCTGCTTCCCCCCTGGACCAAGTTGCAAGCAGGTCCCTCCTGGGCACTCACTTAGCAAATGTGTCCAGTGTGGAACACCTGGCCCAGCTGTGCTGGTCACATCCTGGGGGCTGCAGAGAAGGGGGTGTGTCCACACGCAGCCATCACGTGGTTTCCCTAATGGAGGAAGCGGGAGAGAGATGCAGACAGACTGGCCCCAGCTTACACCTCATGTCCCCACCTGTCCTGAAGGGCTGGGTTTCCTCTCCTGGCTGAGGAGAAGAGAGAGCCCAGCGTTCCTGAAGAGCTGGGTTTCGTAGTGATTGATCCTTCTGGCTCCTTATCAGGGCTATGGGCATAATGTCACAAGAGAGCAGGACCCAAGGGCACAGGGACGTGGAACCTCTGAGTGGGACGACACCTTATTATCAAGTTTCTCAATTAGGGACTGGCTTCCACTTTAAAGATAACCAAATTAAACAGCAGCTTTAGAACAAATTGAAAGTTATTTGATCTTTAAATCTGTAGGTCAGTAGTTACAGGCATTCGTTCAACAGGCCAAGGATCCAATAGTTCAAATTATCTTGGCCATCACCTCATTGTCACAAAATGGCTGCTGAAGGTCCAGCCTTAGCAGCCACATTCCAGTCAAGAAGGCCAAAGGAAATGACAGATTAGCACCTATATTAGAAAAGCCAAACTTTCCTAGAATTCCCAGGAGATTTGCACCTGCATCTCATTGGCTAGAACTCTGCTGCACGTCTCCTGCAGTTTCAAGGGAGACCAGGAAATTATTCACTTTAGAATCTGGGAGCATTACTGCCCCAAACAACATCAGGATTACAGCAAGATGGAAGAATGGGGGAAAATAGCCATCGGCTGGGCTCCGGGAAGTACCTACCCTACCACACTCCTGGGGCCAGACATGTCCAAGCCCTAGAACCCAGTGCTTGGGAGACCCCGAGGGAGGGAGAAGAGGGTGAACAGACCAAGCTCCAGCCCTTCCCCAGCCTCATCTGGGGAGCGCCTCTTCTTGCTGGGGCCCAGCCCGGAGCCCCGCACTCAAAGGGGCTCAGGAAGGGCCGTGTTTGTCTCCTTGTGGGAGAAGGCGGCCTCTGCTTTGTTCTGCCCCCGTGGCTCCCAAGCCACGCAGCGGGGCGTCCACAGGCTCCAGCCCCAAGTGCTCACAGGGGAGACTGAGTATGGGACCAGGCCCCGGGCAGCGCGTCCTTGTGTCCACCAGACACACAGCCTCCGGGCTTGGGGCCAGCTTCTCTGCCCTCGGGCTCCCAGGAAGTGGCACCTGGGCTGGGGGGGGACGGCTCAGCTGGCCTGGTGGCTGCTGGCCCGGGGCCACACAGCAGCACGCCGCCCGCAGCCGGAAGCACCAGCCCACACGCTGACGCGGCTCTGGTTTTATTTTAGACCAAGTCGCACACTCAGCACAGTCCAACAGATCTGCACTTTAACAAAAAAAGAAGAAGGATGACGGGCCCAGCCACGCCCTGCCATTTACAGCTGGCCCAGCCCCCCGGCTTCCGGCCACGTGGGGACCGCTCAGCATGATGCCGGGCAGAGGCAGGGAGACCGGGAGGTCTCCTGGGCTGATGTCCAGGCATGGGTGGCCTTCAGCCCAGGTGACCAGCCCCGGGAGAGCAGGTGTGGCAATGTCTGATGGCCTGGACCTGGGGCTGCTGGGCGTGTCCTCATGGCCCCAGGGGGCGTGAGGGTGTGTGTCTGCAGAATCGGGCCCAGCGCCCCCCAGCCCACCTCGGTCACGCAGCCTCATTCTGGTCCACACTCCTTTCCTTGGGTCTCTGGCCAGTATCCATGTCCTCCCCCGGCTTTCCAGGGCCCGAGATCCCTGTCCATTCTTCCCAGGCTTTCAAGCTCCCTGAGTACCAGGGCCCTGCACCCTGCCAGCGGGTGGCCCTGGGCTGCCCGCCTGGGTCTCCCTACAGGATTCAGGGACCTCCCCCAGCCCTGCAGGGGGGCACTGCCCTGCTGCAGCGCTGGCCCAGGCTCCTGCTGGTTGGCCATCCTCACACATTGTACATTTACAGTGTGTCACACGGTGCTTGACCGAACAGACATCAGCTGGACCAGTGGATGGAAGGATGGATGGATGGACAGACTGACGGGCAGATAGATGGATGGGAGTTAGGGTGGATGGATAAGGGGACAGTGGGAGAATAGGATGGATGGATACTGCATAGGTGGACAGACGGATGGGTGGACTGACGGATGGATAATGGGAGGGAGGGAAGGAGAGAGGAGGCTTGTTTGTAGGAACTTTCTCGGCTGTAGCATCGCTCTGGGACCTGCCTTGTGTGCGGTGAAGCTGGTCTTCCCTCCAGCGTCAGCTCTGCCCCACTCAGCGTGCCAGGGAAGGGAGGGTGTGGGCGCCGAGGACCACCCTGCTCGGGGCCCTGGAGTCACTCGTCTGTATGTCACCCAGCCCCCTGCCCCCGTGCACAGGGGTCCAGCTCCCCTTCCTGTAGGTGTGAAACCTGGCAGCCCCGGCCCCGTCGGCTCCCATACACGAATGCGGATGGTGACCGGACCTGCCTCCCAGGCCCAGCGAGGATTCAGGGGCTCCTGCCCCCCTGGTACAACACCCGGCAAATGCTGGCTCTTCTTTCTCCTTCTCAAAGAGACAGAGCAGGCGGACCAGCCACGCACAGGGGCTCCCATGAAAACGCATGGGGAAATCCACACAGTGGAATATTACTCACCCGTAAACAGGAACGAAGCACTGCCACACACTACAGTGTGGATGAACTGTGAAAAACATTGTGCTGGGGAAACAAGACAGGTACAAAAGACCACATTTTTTTTTTTTTTAAAGAAATTCACGTTCTTTTATTTATTTATTTATGACTGTGTTGAGTCTTCGTTTCTGTGCGAGGGCTTTCTCTAGTTGTGGCAAGTGGGGACCACTCTTCATCGCGGTGCGTGGGCCTCTCACCATCGCGGCCTCTCTTGTTGCAGAGCACAGGCTCCAGACGCGCAGGCTCAGTAATTGTGGCTCACGGGCCCAGTTGCTCCGTGGCATGTGGGATCTTCCCAGACCAGGGCTCGAACCCGTGTCCCCTGCATTGGCAGGCAGATTCTCAACCACTGCGCCACCAGGGAAGCCCCAAAAGACCACATTTTGTATGATTTCATTGGTATGAAATGTCCCAGAATGAGCAAATCCAGAGAGACAGAAAGTAAATTAGTGGCTGCCAGGGGCTGGGGCAGGGGAAACGGGTGTGACAATGGGCAATGAAAATGTTCTGGAAGCAGCCAGGGGCGGTGGTTGCCCAGCACTGTGAATGTACTAAATGCCGCTAATTACGAAGGGTGAATTTTACATTATGTGAATTTCACCTCAACTTTGTCTGCATGTTCCAAACCAAAAAGGCTTGTGGGAGCAGGTTACTGGGGAGCAGGGAGGCGCTGGGGGGGGCTGCTGCAAAGAATCCCGGGGGGGGGGCGGGATGGGGGATGCTGGGCGATGGTGGGGCCCCGGGCCCTACACAGAGCTGGGCAGGAGGCTTGAGCAGCCTGGGCGGCTCTTCTTTGACTCCCTTGGCTTCAGGGCAGAAGTGGGCCACAGGAGACCAGGGTCCTTCCCTCAAGGTCTCCCCCAGGCAGCTCACCCAGCGTGATGTCTGCTCTCCCAGCCACCCTGGCTCCAGGTGGGCCACCGAGGGCCACGTGCTGGGGGGCAGGGGGTGGCACCAGCGGCTCGGCCCTGAGGTTGAGGCCTGGCTTTGGTGGCAGGAGAGACAAGAGCAGGTGGTAGGGGCTATGACAGGTGGCCAGACGCTGCCTGATCTGGGGACCAGGGACGCCCCCTCCTACTACCTGATGGAGGCGGCCAGATCTGGGGGTGTTGAAAGCCCACGTTTTTGTTTTTGTGTGTTTTTTAATCCCAAGAAGCACGTGCAGAGCTCCAGAGCGATTGCTCTTGTCAACTGCAGTTTCTTTCTTTTTCCTCTTTGTCTCCTCCGTGCGACGTGGACCCCAGTGCCGGGAGAGCGTGCCTGGTGCTGGGGTCCTCGGAGGGGCCTGTCCGGGTGCCTTGTGATGCTCACAGGGGCCTGGCGTCCGTCTGTTCTGTGCTTCTCAGGGAAGCACTCGTCCGAACATTGTGTCATTTCGCCGCCCTGAGCAGGGGGTCACGGCGGCTCCAAATGTAGGTCGGTACGCAAAACTGTCCCTGAGCCAGCGACTTCCCGAAGACCTTGTGAGGACGAGACACAGCCGCGTTCTTATGGGCCGAACGGTGTCCTCCAAAAAGACGTTGGCATCCTGACCCCTAAAACCTCAGAATGTGACTATATTTGGGAAGAGTGTCTTCAAAGACACACAGACCCACAGAGCTGCCCACAGCCTCAAGGCAGATTAGAAAAGGCACCGCTTCGCGGGTCGGGGTGTGGTCCCAGCGAGGCGAGCAGAGTGCAGGCTGGACACGAGCGCCACCCAGCGGGCACGCTCACGCAGGGAGCAACCTGCACCGGCGTCCAGGGCGGCCCCGACCGCCGACACGTGGAAGTGCATTCATCCCCTTATGGACTGGAGGCGTTCCCGAGAGCGGCCCCGCGGTGGCAGCGTCTGCCCGGCAAACTCGGTCTTTCTCCGATGGGCAGAAGCATCCAGGAGCAGTGCCCTCCGCTCTTCCGCCCAAGCGCCGTGAGCTGGAGCGCGGAGGCCCGGGAGGGGGAACGTGCTCGGAGGCCCACGCCTGGCCTCTGCCCTAGAGACGGGAGCTCGGGACCCAGCACGGGGCAGCCCGGCTTCCAGGGCTACGAGGCCGGAAAGAGACGCACAGGCGGGCGGCAGGGCTGAGGAGGCTCTCGGGTCGGCGTGGCCCCAGCCAGCGAGTGACCGAGAGCGGACGGGCTACTGCCAGCCCCAGGTGACGCGCGGGCGGGGCCCCCTGGGGCTCAGCCTCCTCCGAGCTCTCACCTGAGCACCATACCAGCCAGGAGGCGCTGCTGGCCCTGCAGGTGGGGGGACAGAGCTGACGCACAGCACCCGCCGCCCCACGGCAGGGCCTGGGGGACGCGGGTGGGTTCTTGGCCTCGTGCTCATCCTCAAAGCTGTGCTCCATCCCATGGGACCCTGGCCTGCCCTCCAAGTGGCCCCAGCCCTCCCACTGAGTCAGGGGAAAGAGCGTCCATTCACGGGAAGTCAGCCGCCAGTCACCCCGTTGACCGTGCCCCCGCCCCAGGCTGGGGCCAGCACTTTGTGGGCATTTACTTGGTCCTCTGGGACCCCGTGGAGTGACGCACCGTGGCCCAAAGAGCGGCTCCCAGTGACCAGTGGGTGGGCATGGAACCAGGACCGGGTTCCTGGACCTCAGGTTATTCCTTTCCCTTTTTAAAAAAAAAATTGTTTTTTAACTGTGGCAAATACACATAATGTGAAATTTACCGTCTTACCCATTTTTAAGTGTATAGTTCAGTGGCAATAAGCACATTCATAATGTGCGACCATCGCCAGCATCCGTCTCCAAACTTTCCATGGTCCCAAACTGAAGCTCTGTCCCCATTAAACACTCACTCCCCTTCCCCTCCCCCAAACCCCGGCCCCCACCATCCTAGCGTCTTTCTCTATAAATGACGACTCTGGGTCCTCTTACGAGTGGAATCACACAGGACTGACCTCTTCATGTCTGGCTTCTTTCACTGAGCATCAGGTCCTCGAGGTTCATCCACGTGTGGCAGGTGTCCGAATTTCCTCCCTTTTTCAGGCTGAGTGACAGTCCCTTGTATGGACGGACCACACTTTATCTGTTCATCCATCCATGGACCCTTGGGCGTTTCCACGGTTTAGCTGTTGTGAGTCGTGCCACCGTGAATGTTGCACACAGGAATCTGTTCAAGTTCCTGCTTTCAGTTCTGTTGGGCACATACCCAGAAGTGGGATTGCTGGATCGTACGGAAATTCTATGTTTAAGTTTCTTTGTTGGTTTGGGGGTTTTTTTGGGTTTTTTTGGCCATGCCACGCGGCATGTAGGTTCTTAGTTCCGCAATCAGGGATGGAACCCATGCCCCCTGCATTGGAGGTGCGGAGTCGTAACCCCTGGACCGCCAGGGAAGTCCCCTACGTGTAAGTTTTTGAACAACCACTACACTGTTCTCCACAGTGGCTACCCCATTTTGCATCCCCACCAAGCCTTTTCCTTTTGGTATGAAGTCCGGCCGTGCCCCATGGACGTTTACTTAAGACCAGGTGACGGGTGAGTCACTGAGGGAAGGACAGGTGTGCTGGGTCCTGAGCATGTGTCTCTGGCCCGGAACCTGGAAACGTTTGCATGAACTTTTTTTTTTTTTAATAAATTTATTTTATTTATTTTATTTTTGGCTGCGTTGGGTCTTCGTTGCTGCGCGCGGGCTTTCTCTAGTTGTGGTGAGTCGGGGCTGCTCTTCGTTGCGGTGTGCGGGCTTCTCATTGCAGTGGCTTCTCTTGTTGCAGAGCACGAGCTCTAGGCCCGCAGGCTTCAGTAGTTGTGGCACGTGGGCTCCGTAGTTGTGGCTCACGGGCTCTAGAGCGCAGGCTCAGTAGTTGTGGGTCGCGGGCTTAGTTGCTCCGCGGCATGTGGGATCTTCCGGGACCAGGGCTTGAACCCGTGTCCCCTGCATTGGCAGGCGGATTCTTAACCACTGCGCCACCAGGGAAGCCCGTTTGCGTGAACTTTCACCCCAAAACTCCACTGCTCCAATGTTGCGGATACAAACACTTGATATAAAAGGCTTATATATGCTCAGCATCATTAGTCATCAGGGAACTCCAAAGCAAACCACAGTGAGATGCCACCACTCACCAACAGGATGACAAAAGACAGTAAGAGGTGTTATTGCAGGGAAACCGGAACCCTCGTCCACAGCTGCTGGGGATGCAAAATGGTGCCGCTGCTGGGGGGACAGTTTGGAAGGTGCTCAGAAGTTAAACTCAGAGTCACCGCATGACCCGGCAATTCCACTCCTCGGTGTGTACCTGACCACCTGGTTCCACTGTGCGCTCACGGCCACCACTACAGGCGCTGCGGCTTTGGGCAAACTGCTCACCTTCTCTGGGCCCCGGTCGCCCATCTATAAGGTGGGGATAATAATAGCGTCTGCTGACCAAGCTGTCCGGAGGATTCAATGCCAGTCCGCACACGACATGCTAGCCCCGTGTTGGCTCATAGTAGGCGCTGTTATTATGTTCTAGCGTGACCTGCAGGGTCGGGGGGCCGCCTTGGAGCTCGGATTTCTTGACTCTGAGATGCCAGGTCTGGGGCCCAGGGGCTGCTGTGAGGCCAGCCCGGCTCTTCCCCCCGTGCTGGGCACCCGCCCTGGGACTGGGCAGGTGGTGCAGGCGGGGCGAACACCTGCACCGTGGGCTTCAGCCGTGGGACTCGGCCCGACCCGTGGAGGGGGAGGGGCCTGGATTCTGAGGGCTGCCCCCCACCACCCGGAGTGGGCTCAGCTGGTCCTGGAGGTCTGGGGGGCACAGGCCAGTTCTCCCAGCCCGTCCGACGCCAGCACGGACAGGGAGCTGCGAGGCCAGGCACGCAGCTCGAGGCCCTGCCGGCCTCCCTGTGACCCCCTGCAGGAGACTCAAGGTTTCCGGGGACCCTGCCCAGGTGCTGAACTGCCGTCAAGGCTGGTGGGGCAGGTCCTGACCCACGGATGACTCCCCGAGGCTCCACCGTCGCCACTTTCTGCGCGAGGAAGCTGAGGCCCCGGGAGGCCCCGTGCCCTGGGCCCGCCGGCCTCGCCCTGGGTACAGCCACTGTCCCCACGGGCCGTCAGGGGAGGGGCGGCTTGCGCAGGAGCCTGGCCGCTGCTGGAGGGCCTCTTCTAGCAATTGCCCTTCTGAGTTAAGAGCAAAACGGGTATTTTAAACACACTGGGAAGTCAGCCACTTCAGGATTCCCCAGCCTGAGGCAGGCCCACCTGAGCCCACACCCTTCCCGGGGCCCACGGGGGCTGTTCCGGAATGAGCTCCAGGCGGTGGCAGCGGCTGCCCCAGGGGAAGGGGCCAGGGTCGGCACCTGCCCGTCCCCAGTAGGGGTCACCAAAGTCTGCAGTCACGCAGGGCACCCGCACCCTCTTCGGGAGGTTTAAGTCGAGGGGTCCTGGGGGCGGTGGTGGAACTTTCTGGAGAGCCTGGACAATGGAGGGAGGTGCGTGGGTCAAGGGCCGGGTGTGCCCAGACCAAGGCTGCAGGCCCCCAGGCCGTACTGGAGGAAGCCAGGCCAGACAGAGGAGGGGTCCAGAGCACATCCCTCGGGGAAGCGTCAGGGGCCTGGGGCGTCTGGTCTACAGCCCAGGAGACCGGCTTGTTGGCACTTCCCGGGGGGTGGGTGCCCCTGGAGGGGACAGAAAGGGCGGGTGCAGGGAGGTGCGCTGGGGCTCAGCTGGGCCCACGCGGGGTGAGATGGCTCAGGAAGGAGCGAGTCTGCCCCCCCAACAACCCCGGCGGGGAGGGGCTGATGAAGAAGCACGGCTCCTGGCGCTTGGGCTCGGGTGGGACCTCTTCCTCCCAGCCGCCCAGCCCCAGCGCCAGTGCGGGACCCAGAGAGCCCACAGGCCTCGGAAGGCCAAGGCCTGAAGAGGAGCTCACTGGTGCCCGCCCCCCGCTGTACCCTGGCCCAGAGCCCGGCCGCCCCCATTACGGGGTTCCCTTGGGCGCCGGCCCGTTGATAGCAGCACGCCCGCCCCCGCGATCGTGCGTCCTGAACACGGACTCCCCAGGGACTCGCCCCGCCCGTCCAAGCAGACACCCCACCGGCTTGGCCTCACGTCCACTCTGTGAGGAACGCGTCCCCGGGCCGGGGGGCCACTGTGCCCCACTCCCCCGCCCAGGCCCTCCCTCGTGCCCCCTGCAGGCCGCACCGCCTCCCCACCCAGGCCACCCTCCACACCCGCGTGGCTTCCCCGGGAGGTGCCCACAGATTCGGGACTCTCGGAGGCCACCAGCCCCTGGGGTAGCAGCAGGGAAGAGAGATGCCTCCTCCTGGGTGTCCCCCGGGGCCGGCACGCGCCGAGGCTCAGCACAGACACTGATGTCCAACCCCCTCGAGTCGGACGTCGATGGGGACCCTGGCGCATAAGAACCAGGGCTAGGATGTTGAGGGGAGGCAGCCGAGGCCCCACCTGAGGGGACCCGGCTGCCCAGCCCTCAGAGACGAGTTGGGCAGTCCGTCCAAAGGGACGAGAGGAAAGGCGGCTTCTGAAAGCAGCACCGTCCTGCCCAGGGCCCGGCAGTGGAGGAGCCCCTGCCCCACATCCTGGCCCGCGGACCTGGTGTGTGCTCAGCCTGTCGCGGTGGGTCCCACCCGCCCTCTGGACGTGCCTGGTCCCGGGGATCCTGTTTGCATCTGCCACCGAGGCCAACTCCTTCATTTCTCCAAACGCGGTTTTCTCTTGCTGCCGTCTCAGTATGACTGATGCTCCAGACAGTGGGAAAACAGGAGGAAGCAGCACCCTCCCGCCCCCCCGCCCCCCGACCTGCTGGCCTGGGGCTCACAGGTGGGGAGAAGCTGTCCTGGGTGCTGCCGCCCTAGCTTCCGGGCGGGCTGCACGTCTGCGCTCGGTTCCTTTGCGGGGTTTGGGGCCGGCACAGAACTAACCGAGGCGTCTGACGAAACGGTTGCCCCACCGCCTCCCCGCCAAGTGAGTCTTAGCGGGTGGCAGCACCGCTCCGGCCTCAACCCCTCGAGGCCCCTAGTGAGCCAGTGGGTGTTTCTCCAAAGGAGAAGAGTCATCTGCAGACAAGGGTGTCGGTCTGCCCCGTGGCACCCGAGCTCTGCGCTGGGACCCCCTCTGCGCTCGCGGGACGGTCCCCTTTGTCATGGGGCCCGCGCTCAGCATCACTGGAACCCCCGGACAGTGTGGCCAAGTGGCCGAGGGGCCTGCCCTGCAGCCGGGGACTTGCTGCAGACCGTCCACACTCTCACCCTGGTCCCCACTCAGCGGCAGCCTCACAGAGGGCTTTGTAGGCATGTGGGGAACACATGCTGCCTCCAGACTCCAGAAGGGCTGCCAGGCCTCGTGCGTGCACGCGTGCCCGTGTGTGTGGAGTCCTAACGCGTTCCAGACCGCGGAGGCCCAGAGCGTCTCAGAGCTGACGGCCCCTGCGTTTTTGTGGGGTTCACCTCCCACCCTCCGTTTGTGTGTAAGGCATCGGGAGCACTTGCTGCTTCCTGCTCACCAGACACAATCCCCACGATGTCGTCCGCGCAGGGGCAGCGAGACGCTTCGTGGGAAGTCGGGTTGGTCAGCTCTGCAGCCGTGTCTCGGCAAAGTCAGACCCGGCGTAGCCCCGAGGCCAGGCCGTGCGTGTGGGCTGCTGGCGTACTGCCCGCGGGATCCGGTGACATAACCGTGGCAGGTCCCCAGCACAGGGACACTCCACAGGTGCTCACTTAATGCTCGCTCTGGGTTTGGTTTTCTAGCAACGCTGCGGAGACGGCCTGGCCCCTCCGTGTTCCAGGAACCACGCCTGGGCCTCTGGGTCCTCTCGCCTCCCGTGGGCCTTGGAGCTGGCCCCCCATGCCTCACCGAGCAGGGCAACAAGGAGGAGGAGGGGATGAAGGACACCGTGATATAAGGTCATCCTGCTTCCCCACTCGGCCTCCATCCAACACTCCTCCACTGCCTTGACCTGAAATGCTGCATATTCACCTGGAGAAAGACAGCATAATGTGCTGAGAGCCCCCTAAAGCCCCCGATTCACGCCCAGCTCAGCCCCAGCTTTGCCTCCGACACAGGAAGTGATGAATGTCTGGATGCTGGCAGAGGGGGACACAGGTAGAACAGCCGAGAAGGAGAAATGGCTGGAGACAAAGCCTGCCCGAATGAGAAAGGCTGGCCTGCGAGCGTCCCATGAGAGAAGCCATTTGGGGGGGTGGGGGCGGAGACCCTTTCCTGGAAGAGCCGAGCCTCAGCTTTGCCGACACTGATGTCACACACCCACCCACATCGTGTCCTCGTGGAGACGGGTGGGACTCGCTCTCCCGGTGCTGCTGCCGGAGCTTCTGGTCTCGAAGCCCCATCCAGGATCACTGTCTCGCTTGGAAACTAGGAAGCTGGAACTTGAACCCGGCGTTCCGACCCCCAGTGTTTTCCCACCTTCCCAAATATTTGTTGCGCGCCTGCTGTCGTGCACTGCCGGGAATCTGTAACGGGCCCGCCACCATGCTGCACGCTGAGGTGTGACGCTCAGCCCGGGACAGGCCCTCCGTGCGTGCCCAGCCGCACGCCAGCCTGAGTGAACACAGACACACGCCCACGGCACTGCCACGTGCCTCGCTGCTCGGTGCGGGCAGGAAGGAAGCGGCCGGCTCTGAGCCCTCGCCGGGATGCCGGATCCTTGGGCTCGCTGCTACAGGGAAGCCCTCTGCCCCCCACCTGGGGCCTTGCGTGCAGCATCTCTAAAGGGGGTGCGACTGGACCACAGCCGCACGTTGCCAGGAGCAACCGTGGCTGCTGAGAGGCGGGCCACGGCATTTGGGGGCCACAGCTCCTGACCAGCCCGGGGGCACCTCCTCTTCTCTCGAAGTGGTCCCAGGGGTGATCCGCCTGGTCGGGTAAAGCACACAGTTACCCTGGAGGAGGGGATGGTGCCTTTCTCCCTCCCCCCTCCTGGTCCCACCACAGTGGTACAGCCAAGGGAACAGCACACGCTCACGGATGCCAAGGGCAAGCTCAGGGCATCCTTGGAAGCACGCAGCAGGTAGCTGGCCAGCCTGCGTCGGAGCCTGACGGGGGCCATGCCTGGAGCTGGGGGAGGGGCCCAGGTCTGGAGGGACCGCGTTCTCATCAAGAGGAAACAAGACCGGGGTTTGAGTAAGCCGTGGTTTGAGGCAAGCTGGGAATTAATTATGCCCCGAGCTCCTGCACATGCTCACACACCCCCGCAAAGGACACACAAGACGTGGCTGGCGGTAGCTGCCCTCGGGGAGGGCAACGGCCCGACCGCAGCGGGGGAGTCTGCCCGCTGGTGCCCTGTGAGTTGTGTCCCACGTGCACCTTTCCCCGGAGAGGAGTTTTCAGGGACCTGATTGGCGACGTCCAGTTAGACAGCTGCTGAGGGCCGCACCTGCACTGCTTTCTCCTGAAGTGCAAACCACCCAAGGCAAGGGGGTGAAAAGCCGGCAGCAACAGGATTTGGAAGCCTGATGGCACACAGACTTAGAGACCCCAGAGTGTACGATCCTGGGCTGCAGTGGGGAGAGCGAGCTGAGGCGGAACTGCCCCGCGGGACCCCCGCAGGCCAAGGCCCGGCAGCACCCGGGTCCTCTGGAGACGGAGGTCACCTGGGGCCCCGTCAGATGAAGGAACCCCAGGGATTCCTCCCAGCGGAGGACCGGAGTGCTGGCAGGGATCAGAGCATCTCTGCGCGCTGCCCGGCACTGCCTCCAGGGCTCGTTGTCAAGAAGAGGCAAGGGCGAGAGACGTGTGATCAGAAGGAGGGGAGTGGACACACACGTGTACACACGCATGCACGCGCATATACACACATACATACAAATGCACATATGTGCTCGGACACGTGCATACACATGCATGCATGCGCATATACACGCATACATACAGATGCACATATACACTCGGACACGTGCATACACATGCATGCACGCACATATACGCACATACATACAAATGCACATATGCGCTCGGACACGTGCATGCAAGCGCATATACACGCATACATACATACAAATGCACGTATGTGCTCGGACACGTGCATATACACGCATGTGCATGGACACACGTATACAGGCAAACACAGGTATTTTCTCATTTCTTCTTCTTAATGGAAGGATAATCCACACACAGAAATGTTTTTTTAATTTAATGTTGCCTTGGGGGTAGAGCACAGGAAGAGAAAGAAAAGACTTTTCTGAATACAAATGGTTATAGATCAGATTATGAAATTGGGTGAATACTTCACAATTAAATCAACATTTTAAAAATCAAAACCAAAATAATAGAAATGAACATAACCACAAATTAAACTAATGGCATTAATGGAGAAATTATTTCAAGTGACAGTTTGTGTATCACTGCACACTGAAATCTTAAGCTCTTTTCAGTAATTATATTGTTAGTAACGATAATGATATTGTTAGCCTGAAACTGTCTAATGATTGTAATGATAGATATGATAGAAGATAGATAAATGATAGGTAGATAGATAGATAATAGATAGGTGGTAGATGGACAGATAGACAGATAAGCGATCGATAGGTGATGGATGGATGGGCGGATGGACAGACAGAAAGACAGATAGAAAGACAGATAGATAATAGGGCAAGAAAATAAGTCATTACCTTAATGTCAGTCATTAGGAACCCAGATTTGTAGCACAGAGAAAGAGATACAGATATAAAATCAAAGAAGGAAAACCCCTGCTATTCTAAATTTCAGCTAAAATTATCTATAAACTCACAGAGAGCCTTGAACACGTTGTGTCACCAGCAAGCAAGGACGGTATTGAAGACGTTCACAGTCACATAGAAAGGTCTCAGGAGTGGCTGTGAAGGGGCCCGACTGAGCACATGTGGGATAACGGAGCATAAAAGGAACAGGAGCCCAGGGCCTCTTGCAGGGCCAGAAAGAAAGGAAATGGTGAAAAAACAGAGGAAGGAGGCAGGCCTCAGGGACACAGCAGCTCCCAACAGCACGAGCTGGAGCAATCTGAGTGACCAAGTAAAGCAGTACTGGGTGCTAATCCACGAGTCCTGCTGATAGAAATAAACAGCTGAATAACACATAAGGAGAAGAGACAAGTCTCCCTGCAGAAGAATCCCTAAAACTGATGTGCACGGTCAGCCCCCAAAGAGACGGGGCTTAACTGCCCACCCCTTGGGGGGCGGCTGTGCACGTTGACTTCCTTCCAAAGAGGACCAGGTGGGAAGGAGGAGAGACTAGCTTCACAGGGGACAACCTGACAAGCACCCCTCAGCCAGCTGAGCACGTGCACCAGCGCAGCGATCAGCCGTGTGCCCCGATACGATGGGATGAGAAGGCACTTCCTCCCCATCGTGGGGGAAAGTCCCCAGTAGACAGGACAGTCCACAAGACACCTGACGGGTACTCAAAACCGTCAAGGTCGTCAAAAACAAGGAAAGTCTGAGCTGTCACAGCCCAGAGGAGCCTAAACGTCATGTGTCATCCTGGGGCAGAAAAGGACATTGGGTAACAATTAAGGAAATCTGAATAAAATGCGGGCTTTAGTTAATAACAGTGTATCAACATTGGTTCATTGATTGTGACAAACGTACCGTCTTAATGTAACGTGTTCGTAATAGGGGAGACCGGGGGCAGGCATATGGGCATTCCCCGTGCTATCTTCACAATTTTTCTGTAAATCTAAAACTATTCTAAAAATTAAAAGTTTGGGGACTTCCCTGGTGGTGCAGTGGTTAAGAATCCACCTGCCAACGCAGGGGACACGGGTTTGATCCCTGGTCTGGGAAGATCCCACATGCTGCAGAGCAACTAAGCCCGTGCGCCACAACTACTGAGCCCACGTGCCCTAGAGCCCGCACGCTGCAACTACTGAAGCCCGCGTGCCTAGAGCCCGTGATCCACAACAAGAGAAGTCACCACAACGAGAAGCCCATGCACTGCAACGAAGAGTAGCCCCCGATCGCCGCAACTAGAGAAAGCCCATGCACAGCAACGAAGACCCAACACAGCCAAAAATAAATAATTTTTTTAAATTAGACTCCACATATGAGTGCTATCATATGATATTTGTCTTTCTCTATCTGACTTACTTCACGTAGTATGATCATCTCTAGGTCCATCCATGTTGCTGCAAATGGCATTATTTCATTCTCTTTATGGCTGAGTAATATTCCATTGTATATATGTACCACATCTTCTTTATCCATTCATCTGTTAATGGACATTTAGTTTGCTTCCATTTCTTGGCTACTGTAAATAGTGCTGCAATGAACACTGGGGTGCGTGTATTCTTTCGGATTATGGTTTGCTCCAGATATATGCCCAGCAGTGGGATTGCTGGATCCTATGGTAGCTCTGTTTTTAGTTTTTTTAGGACCCTCCTTACTGTTCTCCATAGTGGCTGTAACGGTTTACATTCCAGAACAGGTCATTTCTGAAGTTTCATTAATCTGACAGCCGGTGAATAAAAAGAAAGAATGAAGCATGCCTCTTGCTTTTCTTATAGAGACTGTCCCTCAGGGCAACCAAATAATTGAGAAAGTTTCTCTTTACAAATTACTCCAAATAATAAATGGAGAAGCAACAACAGGAGTAGAATATCACCATTTTACAGCCCCCGAGCAGTAGACGATCCAGGCAGTGACCATCGGTGGCAGCTAAAAATGTTAGTGACCAGCTAACGGGTAGTGGTGACCATGCCTGAACCCACCCATAAATCTTAACATCGCAGAAAACCACAAGCAGCAGACCCTCGGGGGCTCTGACAGGGGGTTACACAGCCCCACCTGCCACAAACCAAACCTGAACCAGGTTCCAGCCTCCAGCCAGCAGCGGATGGCAAAACAGAGGACAGAGGCACACGGCAAACAAAACCAAGGGGGTGTGATGGCTTTTCTGCTTCAGCACATGGACCGCAAGGGAATAAAAGAGGAATGGGGAACCCCATAGAGTAAAAAAGACTCATGCCAACAGACACAACGTGCGGCTTGTGTTCAGCTCCTGATTCCAGCGAACCAGCTGTATACTTGGGGACAGTTACGAGACAGTCAGGAAAACTCCAGCCGTGATGGAGTATTTGGTGATATGAGGATTGAGAGTTACCTTTTAGGTGTTATCGTGGTATTGTGGCTGTGTTTTCAGCGTGAGACTTTGTCTTTTAATACAAAGCAGCCTGGATTGCTTTCGGGCAGGGTGAGAGGAGGCTGGGACTTGCTCCACAGGACCCATGGGGGGTGGGGCGGTGGGGTGCGTAGAGGCCCTGGAACTGCTCCAGCTCATCATGCTGGCGCTGGCTGACGAGGCCGCGGTGGTCCAGAGTAATGGTCTCTCTGCTCTTGGTTATTTGTGGGACAATTTTCCGTAATAAAAAACTGTAGAAATGAGCTTCCTTTTTAATTAATAGACGTGATTTTTTGATAGTTTTAACTGACAGGAAAAAAATAGAGTGAAAACTACAAGAGTTCCCACATACTCCCTTAACCCTCCCCACCTACCCATTTCTGTATTTTTAACATCTTGCTCTTGCATGGTACATTTGTTACAATTGATGAACCAATACTGGTATAATATTATACAATATTGATACATTATTATTAACTAAAGTCCACAGTTTACATTAGGGTTCCCTCTTTGCATTGTACATTCTATGGATTTGGACAAATGTATAATGTCGTCTATCCACCATTACAGTATCATATAGAATAATAATTTCATGGCTCTAAAAATCTCCTGTGCGTAGTACCTGTTCCTCCCTCCCTCCCTCCCCCCAACCCCTGGGAACCACTGATCTTTTTATGGTCTCCATAGTTTTGCTTTTTCCAGAATATCATGTAGTTGGCATCATACAATGTGTGTCCTTTTCAGATTGGCTTCTTTCACTTAGCAAGATGCACTTAAGTTTCCCCCATGTCTTTCAGTGGCTTGATAGCCCATTTCTTTCCTTTTTTTTTTTTTAATTTATTTTTATTTATTTATTTTTGGCTGTGTTGGGTCTTCGTTTCTGTGCGAGGGCTTTCTCTAGTTGCGGCAAGCGGGGGCCACCCTTCATCGCGGTGCGCGGGCCTCTCACTATCGTGGCCTCTCGTTGCAGAGCACAGGTTCCAGATGCGCAGGCTCAGTAGTTGTGGCTCACGGGCCTAGTTGCTCCGCGGCATGTGGGATCTTCCCAGACCAGGGCTCGAACCCGTGTCCCCTGCATTAGCAGGCAGATTCTCAACCACTGCGCCACCAGGGAAGCCCAATAGCCCATTTCTTTTTATCACTGAGTAACAGTCCCGTTGTCCGGATGTATCACAGTTTATTTATCCGCTCACCTATTGAAAGACATCTTGGTTGTGTCCAAGTTTTGGCAATTATGAATAAAGGTGCTATAAACATCCATGTGCAGGGTTTTGTGTAGACACAGGTTTTCACTTATTGGGGTGAATGATCACCAAGGAGCCTGATTGCTGGGTCACATGGAAACAGTATGTTTAGTTTTGTAAGAAACTGCCGAACTGTCTACCAAGTGGCTGTACCGTTCTAGCGTTTCCACCAGCAACGCATGAGAGTTCCTGTTGCTCCACATCCTCGCCAGCATTTGGTGTTGTCAGTGTTCTGGATTTTGGCTACTCTAGTAGGTGTATAGTGGTATCTCATTGTTGTTTTAATTCGCATTTCCCTAATGACATAGGATATTGATCATCTGTATATCTTCTTTGGTGAGATATCCAGATCTTTTGCCCAATTTTTATTTGGGTTGTTTGTTTTCTTGTTTTAAGAGTTCTTTGTGTATTTTGGACGCTGGTCCTTTATCTGATACGTGTTTTGCAAAAATTCTCTCCCCATCTGTGTATTGTCTTCTCATTCTCTTGACAGTGTTATTTTGCAGAGCAGTTTTTAATTTTAATGGACTGTTTATCAATTTTTTCTTTTATGGATAGTGCTTCTGGTGTTTTATCTAAGAAGTCATTGCTAAACAAGGTCACCTAGATTTTCTTTTACATTATCTTCCAGAAGTCTTATAATGTTGTGTTTTACCTTTAGGTCTGTGACCCATTTGGGGTTAATTTTTGTGAAAGATGTAAGGTCTGTGTCTAGTTTCTTTTTTCTTTTTTTTTTGCATGTGGCTGTCCCATTGTTCTAGCACCATTGTTGAAAAGATTATCTTTTGTCCATTGAATTGCCTTTGCTCCTTTGTGAAAGATCAGTTACTGTATTTGTGTGGGTCTATTTCTGGGCTGTCTGTTTTATTCAGTTGATCTGTCTATTCTTTCACCAATACTTGATTAGTGAAGTTCTGTAGTAAGTCTTGAAGTCAGGCAATGTCAGGCACCTGACTTTGTACTTCTTCAATACTGCATTAGCTATTTTGTGTCTTTTGCCTTTCCATGTAAAGTTTAGGATCAGTTTGTCAGTATTCACAAAATAACTGGCTGGGACAGAAATCAGCTCTTTAGGGGTCTTCCTTAAATATGACATTGATGAAAGAATTAATATGAAAGAGAAAGCCCAAAACAAACATACTGTGGAGGAAAAAAAGGAGGAAACAGACTATGCAGGGAGAGTAAGATTATGAAAAGACATTATTAATATGAGGAGTGAGATAAAAGAAGATATTGCATCCTTGCAATAAGGACAAAATGCTCTTTTCTAAACTAACAGAGAACAAAATAAGAGCTCTTGAAATTAAAAATATAGCAGATATGAACATTTTGATAGACAGATTGAAAGATAAATTGAAAAGAATCTCCCAGAAAGAGATGTGAAAAGTTGGAGAGGAAATATAATTAGAGGGCCAGTCCAGAAGTTCCACCATGTGCTAAATAAGTGTACCTCAAAGAGAAAATGAGGGACTTCCCTGGCGGTCCAGTGGTTAAAACTCCGTGCTTCCACTGCAGGGGGCGCTGGTTTGATCCCTGGCTGAGGAACTAAGATCCCGCATGCTGCGCAGTGAGGCCAAAATTTTTTTTAAAAGAGAGAGAGAGAAAACGAAAGAAAAGAAATGTTCAGGAAATAACTGAAGGGAACTTTCTAGAATGGAGGAATGCAAGTTTCCTGATGGAAAGGGATTCATGAGTACCCAGTATAAGAGATGAAAACAGAGACACACCAAGGCACGTCAGCAAATTTCAGAAAACCTGGACCAAGGAAAATATGTTCCTTCTCCGTCTAGCTGTTTCATCAGTTTGAGACAGGGGCATTAAAATTTCCTACTATGTTTGCAGAGTTGCCTATTTCTTTAATTCTGTCAACTCTGGCTTCATTATATTGAGGCTCTGTTATTAGCTGCATAAATGTTTATGACTGTTATGTCCTCCTTATGAATGACCTCTTGTATCATTATGAAATATCCCATTTTATTTCTGGTAATGCTCTTTTCCTTAAGTCTATTTTTTTCCAGCTTTGTTGATAGATAAATTACATACCATAAAATTTCAAGCTCTTGAATTACACAGTCCAGTGGATTTTAATATATTCAGGGTTGTGCAACCATCACTAGTCTAATTTTGGAACACTTTGTCACTCCGGAAAGGAATCTCACGCCCATCAAGGGGCTCATTCCTCCAGCCCCCTTTTTGGCTACTACAAATAATGCCGTTATGAACTTCTGTGTAAAGGTATTTGTGTAAGCATATGTTTTCAGTTCTCTTGGGAATATACTTGGAGTAGAGTTGTTTAACTCTTTGAGGAACTGCCAAACTGTTTTGCAAAGTGGATAAAGTCCATTTTGTCAGATATTAATACAGCCACTCCATCTATGGGGAATCCTTTTTCCATTAATTTACTTTCAATCTCTCTGTGTCAAGTGCACAAACAGCATATTTAAGGCTTTTTTTAACTGTGTTTTTATAGTTTCTGCTTTTTAACTGGAGCTTTATCCCATTAATTTAATTATTGACGCTGTTCAGGATAGGTGTACCAGTTTGGTTTCTGTTTCTCTTCAGATTTCCTCTGTTCTCCCTTTTCTGCTTTACTTTGGATTATCTGACTATTTTTAGAACTATTTTATCTGCTTTTAGCTGTAGTTCTTTACATTCTCTTTAGTGGTGGCTCTAGGATTACAGTACACATCCTTAACTCTTCCGTCCCCTTAGAAGTCACACTGCACACTTCACGTGAAGTATAAAAACTTGGCAGCCGTACAGGTGTATCTGCCTCACTCCTGCCTTCCTTTATGCTACATCTGTCTAAGATATTGCATCTACTCACATTATAAACCCCACAAAACAATAGCATTTCTGCCTAAAACAGTCGTATCTATTTTTTTAATGAGAATGAAAATAATCTTTTATATTTTGCCCAGGTGTTTATCATTTCTCACATCCTTCATGCCTTCTAAAGATGCTTCATCATTTTCCTCCAGCTTAAAGAACTTCCTTTAGCATTATTTGTAGTACAGGTCTGCTGGCAACAAATTCTCTTGGTTATCATTTATTTACAAAGGTCTTTATTTTGCCTTCCTTCTTTATATTTTCAGTGGTTATAGAATTCTAGGTTGACGATTATTTTACTTTTACAGTTTTAAAATGCTGTTCCAGGCTCTTGTCTCCATGGTTTCTGACGTGAGGTCCACAATAGTTCAAATCACGGTTCCTATGTAAGTAATATGTTCTTCTCTGGCTGCGTTAAGATTTCTCTGGCTTTCAGCAGATTGACTATAATGTGCCTAGGCATGATATTCTTGGTATTTGTCATATTTGGGAATCACTGAGCTTCTTGAATCTGTACATTAATGTCCTTCACGTAACTGGGGAACTTTTCAGCCATCATGTTTTCTGACCCATTTTCTCTCTCTCTTCTGGGACTCTGATTATTCTCCCCTTCTGGGCCTCTAATTATCATTATGTTAGACCTTCTGACATTGTCCCGCAAGTCCTTAACACTGTGTTCACTTTTGAAAATCTTTTCTCTTCATATTGGATAAGTCCTGTTTCTGTACTGAAGTTCACTCTTTGCACTGTCATATCCATTCTATTAAACCCATCCAGTGCTTTTTTAAATTTCAGATACTGTATTTTTTTAGCTCTAACGTTTCTCATGTTTTTTTTTTCTTTGCTGAGATTTCCTATTTTTCATGCAGTAAATTTTCCTTTATCCAGTTGAATATTGTTATAATAGCTGCTTTAAAGTCCTCGTCTAATAATTCCAACACCTTGGTCATCTGTGGATTCATCAGGTGAGTAAGTTTGTATTGTATCCTGAATATTGTGAATGTTATGCTGCGGCAACTCTAGATTGTTACACTTCTTGCCTGAGTGCTGATGTTTTCGTTTTAGTTGACAACTACCTTGGTTAGACTCAAGCTGCAAACTGTCTGGCCTGCCGTGGCAGCTGCTCAAATATCCGTTCAGGTGTCTTAGCCTTATCTGCAAGCTATTTTGAGTTGGCCCTGTGCACACATGGTTCAGATGTCAACCACAGACTTGGGAAGAGTTTACACACAGAGCACGGAACTACTCTTCTCTGGCTCTCTCCTCTCTGGAATCCTCCCCTCACTTTGGCAGCTGTGGACACAAAGGGCTCTGTCCTCTGATTTCTCAAACCAGAAAGGCTGCCGTTTCTACCAGAGCATCAGGTAACTCACACCACCTCTGTGTCCATGGCCCAAAGCTTCCGATTTTCCACTCCCACCCAAAGTCTGCCCACCTTTGTTCATGTTCCAGAGCTTTCAGGGAACTGTTTTTGTTAGTTTGGGTTTGAGGATGAGGGACTATATTCTGTCCAGACTTTACAGTTGTTACCTGCAGAAGAGTTAGTTAGTCTTAGGAGCTTACTTTACCTTACCCACCAACCTCAAATTTTATACCCAGGCAAACTACTATTTAAGTGTGCAGATAAAGCCATTTTCAAATAGACAATGTCTCAAAAAAATCACCTCCCAAACTCCTTTTATTGGAAAACTACTGGAGAATGTCCTCTACCAAAAATGAGGTTTTGAATCAAATACATACATACATGTGGTCTAGGGTTCAGAAGATGCAACACAAGACAGAAGGAATTCTAGGGGTGACAGTAATGGGGAAGCAGGCCAAGAGAACACTGAACTCACAGTGTTAGAGAAGTCTTCAGGAGTGATTTGTTCAAGAAGACAAACTTAACAAGACGTCCAATGTACCTGAAGGTTTTGAAAAGAGATTTACATAATTAAGGAAGTGTTTGGACTTCAATTACTATTAAGTACACAGAAAATTAAACCAGTCTAAAGACACCAGAAAATTATTTCACTCCAGGGAAAACAAAACGCACTGGAAAAGGCAAAGTAATCATAGTATACCATGTGGTTTACCTGTAGACAGATGTTACATAGTCATGACGTAAATCCTGAATGTTGATCTGGTTAAAACTACTATGTAACTATCACCTGAGGATGGAAGTCCTGGAAAAGTGGTGGTACGGGGGATGAAGAAAAAGAGCTAAGCTCGTAGTTCTCAGCCTCAGCTGAGGGTGACTTCGACCTCCCAGAGGACGACTGGCAGTGGCTAGAGACACTCCTGGTTGTCACTCTGTGAGGGCGTGGATTGCTGGACCCGGTGGGTAGAACGCAGGGACGCAGCTGAACATCCTGCCGTGCACACCCGAACAAAGAACTGATTGGTCCAGAATTGCAGTAGTGCCACAGCTGAGAATGCAGAGCCAGATCATCATTTTCAGTAGTGGTGTGTCAGCAGATGATATCTAAAATTAAAGCATCAAGTAGCAGCATGGTGAGAGATGCAGCGATGGATATAGAAAGAATTGGTTGAAGGCTTTGGGAATGAGAAGTGGGGCTAGGTGGTGAGGTCCTGTTGGCTTTGTAACAAGCCTTGTAGAGTTCTGCCTCTTTAAACTATGTACACATACAAGCTTGATATTTCAAGCAACAATTTAAGTGAAATTAGAGAATTATTTAGAAAGATACGAAAGTGTGTAAAGGAAGGCAGAAGTTCCCTGAACCGAGGTGGTGGCCAGGCTGGTATTCTTGCTCTCTGCCAGGATGTGGCCATGCTTTACTCCCTGCGTAAATCGCACCATGTCTGTATGTAAGAATGATGGGATGGAGAGAATGGCACTCTCTCTTACAGGTAACTAGATCTGCTCCAAGGCTGTGATCTTCAGGACTTGGCTTAACCTGTAAATGTGGTGGGTGATTAAGGCACACGCCTCCTGGTGGCAGCATGCCAGAATTGTAGGCCCAGTGTGCTGTGTGTTTGTTTTTGGGTTTTTTTTTTTTTTTTTTTGAGGGACCATTAAAGTTCAGTGGGCAATTGAGGAAACAGCAAGCATTTAACTTACTCAGTCTCTGAGGTTCCTGTCACCACATGAGCAATGTGGAGCATCTGCTTTAACGATGGTAGTGGGCTCCACAGTCCCGTTCTGGTTGAAGTGAAGTTTCAGTTTGTTAAAAGGCTGGGAAACTAAAGTGCAGCTCTGCTCTTTGCTCTTCTGTCCTCTGTGCTGGAAGGAGAATGGGGCTGCACGTTCCCATCCTGCCTCACTGGTCATGGGCTTGCCGATTCCAGGTTGAATTGTGTTGCCGGTGTTTCTGTGCCTTCTTGGAGGAGGATATTCATATGCATCACAGCACAGCCACCTGACACCTCCATGCTGTCACTGCCCAAGTGCCCCCTGTGCAGCGGCAGCTGATCCCCAAAAGCCCACGCAGCCCGCAGCTCTGGCCTCGGTGTGCTTCTTGCTCTGGGGGCCGGACTTCATCCAGAGCTTCTTTACTTGCAAAGCAGCGTGTGAACTTAAGCTAGGTGTGGCTGAGGGGAGATGGAAAGGGAAAGAAGGGTATGAGGGGCCCACGGTCAGGGTGGGCTCCGTGGCAGGGGCTGCTACCCACTGTGGGCTCAAGAAGCTGGTCCTTCTGTCTGGAGCAGGTGTCGCACTCGTCCTTGGGGGGTCCTTGAGCCCCTCCCCATGCCTGCACTGACCCATCACAAATAGGGCAGGGGCCCGCCCAACGGCGGCAGGGTGCGGTCCTCCTCTTGGTCCACCCTCCTCACACCGGGCTGGCTGCCGAGGCCTGGCGGGTGGGCGGCCGGGGGCCATCGGTGCTGCAGGCATCTCACCAGGGCCTCGGGCAGCTCCGTCCCACACAACCCACGTCGTCGCCGTGTCCCGTGGTTCCAGACCTGACCGGGTCTCCCCACCCCTCCTGCCCCCCACCGGTCCAAGCGGCCCATGCTCCCAGCCTGGGTTCTGCCCTCTCTGCCTCTGCCCCACCCCCTCCTCCCATCCCGAGTGACTGATGCTCCTGAAACATCAATCGGCCGCATCCCTCTCATGCTCAAAACCTAAGGTCTCAGCTGGCACTCGAGGCTCTGCTGATTGGGCCTTGGGCCTCTCAGAACCCAGGCTTTTCTTCTACCCCCTCCCCACTGGGTTCACACTGCTCTGGCCCCCTGGCCATCTTGCTGTCTCAGGAACGTGCCGGGCTCGTGCTCGCCTCAGCGCTCGGCCCTGGCTGCGCGGGCTGTCCAGTGCCCATCACAACCCAGCGCCTGTGCACAGCGCCTGCCCCTCTCTCTTGCCGGCCCTGCTATCTCTGGTGGCACTCAGCACAGCTGAGATGACATTTGCTCATTGACTCCCGTGCCGTCCAACTCCCCCATGAGAATGTAAGCCCCCGGAGGGTGGGGACGGACCGTCCACCCCCTGTACCTCCTGGGTTTAGTGGGCCCTCAGAGTAAGAGTGGTGGCTGGAATGAATGAATGAGCACTGCTGTCTCAGCGCACTTGTGGGAGGAGAGACGCAGAGAGAGGGAGATCCGTGTGCCTTGGATTGCGTGTCCCGGGTATCTGCGGTCTGGCTGAGTTGGGCCCGTTGCTTCCACCCTGGCAAGCTCGGCGACAGCCGTCCCCTCTCCTGGCCCAACTCTCCACCACCCTCTCCCTCCACCCAACTTCTTTACTTCCTGAATTCATCTGGCTCCCTAATCACACTCCGAGAAAATCAGTGAAAAGGAGAGCCGCTAAGAGTCACTGCAAGGACTGCGGCTGCCGCCCGGAATCAGGCGCGTCTCCCCCTCCCAGGCAGCCTCCTGGACCGCCCTTCCCCGGTGGCCAGCTGTCTGGCTTCCCCGTCCAGGCCTGAAGGGGTTCCCGGGCCCCTGGAGAGCCGGGGCGAAGCAGGCTGAGCTGGCCTGGAAGAGGCCCGCAGAGGTGATCAGACCCGCTTGCCTGGGTCCTGGTCATCAGAGCCGGGCACCTGGTGCGTCCGAGATGGGGTGTTGGATTTGTGAAGACTCACCAAACCTTCCTGACTCTTCCGTTTGTGGCTACACTGCACTTTGATGGTTTTTAAGGAATCCACAGCAAGAGAAAGAAGTACAGCAAAACGGGCACTGGTGGTCGCAGGCCTGGGCAGGGTTTCAGGTGCTTATCAGTTCTCGATCATCAGGGCAGTTTTCTTTCCTCGAAGACAGCGCTTGGAGTGGTCATGAACTCCGCCCTCCTGTGGGTTCGCTCTCCATGCCCAGCACTCACACCAGGAGCTGTGGGGACAGCAGGTGCCAGAGCCCACCTGGGAGGGGATGGGGGCTGGGCCATCAAGGGAGGCATACGTAGCTCGGGGGAAGCTCGCTCTCGCCGCTCCGAGCCCGGTCCGCCTTCCTCGCGGCAGCCGCAGGGACATTCACTTCCGGAAAGCACCCCCGGCCGGTGCCCAGCTCTGGGCTGCAGGAGGCCCGGCCTCACCCTCCCGGCCGCGCGGCCTCTGCTCGGTTTCCCCGAAGGCACCTTCGCTCCCGCGGGGCCTGCCCACGTGTGCCCCCCTCCAGCCGGGCGCTGGGTTCCCGGTAGCTCACCGCCCTGCCCCCTCTACCCACAGGTTAACGACGAGAATGTCGTGAAGGTCGGCCACCGGCAGGTGGTGAACATGATCCGCCAGGGAGGGAATCACCTCGTCCTCAAGGTGGTCACGGTGACCAGGAATCTCGACCCGGACGACACCGCCAGGAAGAAAGGTGCCCTCCCAGCCGCCAGCCCTGCCCGAGGGATGGGTGGGGGGCAGGGCCCTTCCCCCCAGCCCCCTGTGCTCAGGCGCTTGCGGGGTGTGCCCCATCTCCTGCCACGGGGGGTGTCCCGTTCCCCCTGCCCCAGAGTAGGAAACAAGTCAGAAAGGGCGGTTAGGAGGGGACTCGGGCTTGCCCACAGGGAGTGGCGGCCTCAGGCCAGGGCTGTGTTCAGCAGACAGGGGCCTGGGGGCTCCCGCTCCAAACTGACCTGCATCGGTCACTGTGCTGGCACGCAGCCTGGGCCCATGGAACGGAAAGGTCCTCAGGGCCACCCTCCTTCCCAAGGGAGGTCACAGCTGGGGGACACTGGGGCTGAGCAAGGCCTGCAGAGGGGCGCCGGGAGCAGGCCAGAGCCACTCCCTGGCAGGAAAGAGACTGGAGAAACACGTCGGGACCTCCGGTATTTCAGCACTGCCGTGACCACTGCCAGCTTCCCCACCCTGGGGGAGGCCCCATCTCAGCCTTCCCAGCAGGTTCAGGGGCCCCACCTGCCGTTTGTTCTAGAAGGGGCAGGGGGGTGGCGGCACTGGGGCCCGGCTCTCACCTCCATCTCTCCTGTCTGCCCCTCAAGCTCCTCCACCTCCAAAGCGTGCTCCGACCACGGCCCTCACCCTGCGCTCCAAGTCCATGACCTCGGAGCTGGAGGAGCTCGGTAAGTGCCACGTCCGGCCCGCCCCAGCCCTGCGCTGTCGCCAGCACCCAGCACGCCAGCGGGCCGGCCTCAGCGAAGCCCCAGCCTCTGCATGGCCCTCTGCTTGCTCGCTCGCCCCTCTCCTGGCCCCGACACCCGGAAAGGGGTCAGGAAACGCCCCCGTGTGCAGCGCTCCCACGCTGGCCCGCTGGGGTCCTGCCGGCTTCGGGGGTGGTTAGTAGTTTCGCCTAACCTCTTTTTGGTTCGTCTAACATTGTTTTGTTTTGAATTTTTGGGCCTCTCACTAGTGGATAAAGGTAAGCTGCCCCACTGTGGCCCCCCCAAGCAGCCCCCCTCCTGTCTAGGGTGCCCCCCGAAATCTTCCCCCCCGTGTGTGGCTCAGACCAGAAGGTCGCGGCCCTGGCGTCTGGCATAGAGAGCAGTGGGGTTGGCGGGCCTGTTGGGCTGCAGGCCAAGTGGAGGGAGGTCCTGGAGCCTTCTCCAAAGGACTGCAAAGGACAGAGGGCTGTGGCCATTGGACCCCACCACATGGCCTGGGGAAGGATGTGCAGAGCAACGTGAGCCCTGGGTGTAGCGGCCATGTGGCTGATGAAGAGGGATGACTCCGGGCGCTGGTTAAACGTCACACCGGGGTGTCACCACGGCGCCCAGGGACACCTCCAGGAGGAGGTCGCTCTGACCACACGGGAGCGGACGAGTGGACTGACGGCTTCCTCCGCTGAGAGCTCGGTGGGCAGGGAGGGGAAGCATCTGTGAGCTCTGCCCAGGGCAGGTTACGAGGGCACAAAACAGATCGTCAGGCCCAGCTGGTCCAGGGGCTGGGAGTCCCAGCATCCTCACTGGTCTGCCACCTGCTGTCGCTGCCACCTGGTCCCAGCCTTCAGGGGGAGACCCTTTCCTTTGGCCCTTCCCTCCAAAAAAGTACAGAGCGGCCCCTTCTCCCTTGCAGCTCCTTTGGGAGGGTCCTCCACACTCTGTCCTCCCCAGGCTGTCTCCCAGCGAGGGCCCCCTCGCCTGTCACCGTGTCCTGGGTCTAGAATCTGCGGCTCAGCTGGAGGCCTAGGTCTTCTAGAAAAGGGCAGCACTGCTGTGGGGCTGCCCACCTCCACCCAGAGCCACGAGTTCGCCCAGAGCCCCTTTCCTCCGGCCCCTCCTTGCCCACACCTTGTCTGTCCAAACAAGACCCTCCAGGAAACGCCCCCTGAACCCCAGGCCTGGCCCAGCCCCCGACAGGGATGACAGTGTGAATTATCACCCGTGCTTCTCTAAGGCCAGGCAGCATGTGCCACACGGGCTCCCCCCAAGAGGACCCGCAGGCAGGTCACCTTTAAGGGGGCGCAGCTGTGAGGGTCCCTCCTAAGAGCAGTCTCGGCTCACGCCATCCAGTTCGGCGGGGTGCCAGGAAGGGGCGGGTGCTGCGCGAGAGGAAAGCCCCTTGTCCCCGCAGGAAGGTTTGCTGGAGGGCAAATCAGAGAAGGCAGGCCACCTGCCGGCAGGTCCCAGGAGAGCGTAGACAGGGCACCCCTGCCCACCCACGTGTGCCCCAGAGCCAGGGGTGTGCACGGTGGGGCGGTTGGCCCCCAGCGAGGCAGCACCGCCGCCACGGGACTCACGCTCCCCTTTCTGTTTGCAAGCCTCCGTCCGGAAGAAGAAGGGTAAGGGGCGACCCGGTGTCTTGTCTCACCCCCTGCCCGCACGCCTGTGGCCCTCAGCCTCAAGTCTAGAACGTGCCGTGACCTTGTACTGTGTCCTCCCTGCTCGGGGTCCTGTAGGGGGGCCCAGACCCAGGACGCGTCCTGTTTCAGTCTGTCACACCTGCCCCGCCCCTCCTGTCTGTGGTGCCCCAGCGTGTTCTGCCTCTCCCCAAGTCGTGTCCACGTCATCGTGACTGTGGGGACCCCGCGCCCTGTCACAGCCGGGCCTGCCCGGGTCGGGGGTCAGGCAGCCTCCGTGGCTGCTGGTCAGGGTGCAGGCCAGCAGGGCCCCCGGCAAATGGACCCCTAAGCGCTCTCTGCCGTGGGTGGCGGCTGCCGCCTCCCTTCAGCTCCAGAAAACCCCCCGCTCTCCAGGAGGCCTGCTCTACACGTGCAGGAAGACTGCCCTTGAGCTGGGGGCAGCTGCAAGGCCATGCCGCTCCCTGCCCCTGCCCCCGCCCCTGCCCCAGGCCGGCGTGGAGACGGAGGACCCAGCCTCTGTGCCGTGAGCAGCTAAGACACCAGCGCCACATGCCCAGCAGCCGGGCCCCGATCGGCCCCTCCCGCAGCAGTGCCCACATCTGGGGGGGGTTTCTCACCTAGTAGCTGGAGACGACTCCCCCAGCGACTAAAAGCAGCACTGTCCGTTCAGGGGCAGGTGGTGACCCTCCCACAGGCCGCAGGCGCTACCGCTGAGACACAGCACGGTACCCAAAACGCTGAGATGGCGAGGCGGGCCTCGGAACCCAGCAGGGCGGTATCTGGGGGCAGGGTCGCGGGTCCTGGGCACCGGGAAGCGCCTCCTCTCTCACCCACCGTCTCCCCAGAGGCAGGCTAACCCTCGCAGCCTCCTCTGGAGCAGTCCTGGGCCTCCCCCACACCCCCAGGGGCTGCCCGGGAAATTCCCAGTGGGCTTTCTAGGATGGGTCACTGTGTCAACCACGTGGTGGACGCCCAGGGCACAGGAAGTTTCCTGGGATTACCTTCCCCTCGGAACCCCCCTTCGATCCAAGGCCAACGCCAGCTGGCAGGAACCCTCCATCCACCATAACTTCCAGAAGACGCACCACACCAGGGGCTGCAGGAGCCCCATGGCCACAACAGGGTTAGCCGTGAAAGTCTGTTGTCAGGGGGAGCAGCTCAGACTCGGAGCCGGCCCAGCCTTGGGGGCGCATGTGGCCTGCCCCCACCCGCCCCCAGGGGCCCCAGCAGCCAAACACCCCGGGCTGTGACAAAAGGACAGAAGTCGTGTTCCGCACGGCCAGCCTGGGCCAGGGCAGAGGCACCCAGAGGACAGGCCAGAGTCCTGGAGAGGGGGACCCACCTTCCTTCGGAGAGCGGAGAAAACTGGATGCGAGTTTGAGCTCAGACGCCTCGAGTATTTCCTGAGGACCTACTCTAGTCCCCGGACACCATGCTCACGGGCACCAGGGGGCGCAGGACCACCACGAGGGCCACGCTGGCCCAGGGCGGCTCCAGGCCAGAGCTGGTGGGACCGGCTTCACCACGGCTTCCAGGCCCCGTGGGCACCTCCGGCTGCTCCCGCGGGCCCGTCCCTTGGAAGGCGTGTGACTGGTCAGGGCCCGCAGGCCGGGGCCAGTCGGCTGGGGTCAGAGCACCCGCCCCCATTCCCGCACGGCCTCCTGGGACGATCAAGCACGAGACAGGCCGTTGGCAACAGCTGCTGCTTTGGCACGAGCGCTCATCATCTATGATGTCGGTGCCGTCAGCGCTTGGCTTTCCTCTTGGAAGCTGTGTCGTGGAGGAAATCCTGTGCCGTGCCCTCTCACCCCGAGACGGGGCAAGGCTGGCCCTGCCCCCCAGAGAGCCCGGCAAAACAAGCTATTCAAGGTCACGAGGAGGGACAGGCTTCCTGGACGCCTCCGGGATTAGGACGCATTCCATGAAGCTGACTGCCCGAAAAGCGTTAAGGGGCCAAGAATCCCAATCCCGGCCTTGCTGGACATTTCTGGAGCACCTGGGATGCTCTCCTGACGGTTCTGAGGAGCAGGGGTGCCGGAACCGGCCCGGCACGTGGCCACAAGCAGATGGGGGTCACAGAGTCTCCGCGGTGGGCGCCCCACTGCCCCCCCGGGGAGCAGTGCGGCGGGAAACACGGCCACAGGCTCCTCTGGCAGCCAGGTGTGCCGCGTCAGCCCGGGGGGCCTCAGCTTCCCCAGCTCGCCCCGATTTCGGGGGTTGTTTCACTCCACGATTTGATGCCTCCCTCCTGCAAAGCCGGCAACGTCTGCTGGACGAGCTGGGATCTCTCCTGCGGGAGGGCTCGGGCACACGAGTGACCCTGCCTGTGGTCAGGGGAGGGCCCCGGGTGGGGACTCCGGTGACAGGCAGGAGTCCCCACCTGTGCTCTGGTTCCCAAGAGACACGTGGCTGCACGCGACCCACCCATGCTTGACATCCACCGCCTGCCCTCCCCACCCAGGAAGCGTGCAGCCTGTGGACGGTGGGCACCCGACTGTACGTCTGCTTAGAAAGTTAAAATACAGGGGTCACTTCCAGAGTGTTCCATCAGCTCCCTACTAGATTGTTTCTGAAGAGCTGACAGCTTTGCAGTCGGCCTGCAGGACTGCTTTCAGCCTCAGAGGGCTTCATTTTAAGACTGCAGGGCGCTGCACTCACTAATCCTCTTCATCTGGAATCCTTGAATAGAGACACAACGCCAGGCTTTTACAAACCGTGCATAATAATCCCTATGAGCCCAGAAAGACAAGCAGGAACCCAGTCTCACAGCTTTTCTTAAAAGCCTTCACGTGCAGGCAAACAAACCCTCCAACACAGGGGCTGAGCAGAGTCTCGAGTCAGGCCACCAGCCTCCCTTTGAGACGAGGGCCAGGAGGGGACCCGGGCCCCCAGGAGGGAAGTGACGCAGGGTGGCCTTCTGTATATGAACTGCACAAAACCACACTAACTAGCTGTCACTGAGGACAGAACAACAGCCCCTGACACAACCCCACAGACCAAGATGCTCTCATGTATTCTGGTTCAAAAGAAATGCTTAGGTGGCATGGAGACCAGAGGGCAATGGCTTAAACAAAGACCAGGACGTCCACCTCAAGGTCGCCATGCCTCCAGCGGATACACCTTCAATTACACCCCAGACCCGATGTGGACGTGGCATGACTGTGCGGGCACAGCGCCCTGACTTTTCAGTCAGCTGGACCAGGCAGACCATTCCGACAGCAACCCATCGGATGGCCGCTGTCGGCCAAGGCTCGGCACCCTGGCCCAGGGGTAGACACGGGGGCCAGGTGACCCCGACTGGAGCCCAAGCTCCCACCTGCTCCCAGAGTTCGACCTGCATGAATGACCTCAGGCATCCCAGATCCCCAGTTGTTCTCTCTGCAGAACGGGAATAACCCCTCCCCTATGGCCAGGTTCCTGTTAGAATGAGGAATGGGAAGAAGATGCCGAGAATTTCCACGGGGTTGGGCACTGCTGTCATTAACGATGGCGCCTTTGCCTCACCTGTGCACACCCACCATCGAGGTGTGTTTTGGGGGTGCCTGCCACATGCCTGGGGCCCCAGGCGTGCTGGGGGTGTGGGGGGACCAGACGTGGACTCGCAGGGCCCAGCTGGAGACAGGAGCCTCTGGACGGTCCAGCTGGTGTAACTGTCCACCCCAGGAGAGCCGTCCGGCCCCGGAGCCCCTCGGCTTTGGCCCTGTGCTGTGCCCGGACGTGGCCAGCTGCACGGCGGCCAAGCTCCCCGCCTGCAGTGCCCCCCACGGGAGAGCCGTCCTTTCCCTAACTCAGTGGCATCCCCTCCGGGGCCACGTTCCTGGAGGCCCCAGGGAAGGGGGGCAGCCTAGCGGAGCTGCACAGGCTGAAGCTAAGGCTGGGCCTGAGAAGACGGCTGAACCCGCGGACGAAGGTCCCAACGCGGGAGACGGACCTGACTCCCCGCCGCCGTTGGAGAAAGAGCTGCACCTCGGCCGAAGCAAAGCCGACAGCCACCGGGAGGTGCCCGGCTTCCAGGAGCGGGCCAAGGGGACCTGCAGGTCACCATGGGCTCACTGGGGACGTCAACCAAGGACCCTGAGTCCTCTAGCCAAGGGGGCGGGGGGGTGGGGGAGACGAGCACAGGAACAAGTTAAACCCCAGCCTGAAGAGAATCTTGGCCCAGACCCGAGGAGAAGGCTTCCTGAAGGAGGCACGTCGCTGGGACTGGGGGTGTGGGGCAGGGGATCCGGCAAAGGGAGGAGGGTCAGAGGAGAGGCTGGGCCACGAGGGTGGGCGCTGAGCGGCCCCGCAACCGTAGCTGGGCTGCCCAGAGACGTGGGTGTTTCCAACCCACTCCCTAAGGGGGCGGGCGCTTACCAGTGTCCCCCAAGGAGGCCAGGAGCCGGGAGAGCCGGGGTCCCAGAAGCAGGGAGGATGCCGGGGGGGGGGGGTGGCTGGGGGACCTGAGCGTCCCCGTGCCAGCTGGCGGGTCGGGAAGGGCCTCCCACGAGCTGCCGTGCCTGAGCTCCTCGGCCTTCCCCGAGCGGGCGACCTGGGACTGTGGGACCCTCACCTGGTCCAGGATGTGGCTGGGCATCGACCAGGAAGGGGCCCCGAGAAGCCGGAGACCTGCCTGTTGGGGTCTGTGGGGACCTCTCCAGGGGCTGTGCTCTTCCTGGGGGCCGCGGGCCTTAAACCCAAGTGCCCGGAGCTCCCACCCGGACTCTCACGCTGGCCTCGCAGCTTGGGGCTGCCGAGACCCCAGAGGCCTGGGCCTTTCTGACAGCACGAGCTCCGTGGGGCGTCACAAGACCCCAGAAGGGTGTGGGGTGAGCTAGGAGGAGACCTCGAGCTGTGGACAGAATGTTCTTGGGCGGGGGGGGGGGGGGGGGGGGGTGGCTGGGAGAGTGCAGTGCCTCACAGGGTCCAAAGTGGGAGATTCCCACCAGGCCTGCCTCACGCTGGCTTCTGCTCCCCCGGGCGCCCCTGGTGTCAGCAAACCAGGGTCCTGCGCTTTCACAGCCCTGATCAGACGCCAGTGCCTGAGCTCAGGCGGCCTGCAGGCGGAGGCTAGGGTGTCGGGCAGGTCCAGGATGTGCTCCAGTTTTTGGGTTTTCCCCCAAGTTTAACGTTTTAAATTTAAATCTTTAAATCATTTCTTAATCTGTAAGCATCCCTGATAACTAACCCTTAGCTTTCTTTTTCACAAGGAACTGAGAACGTTCAGCTCTTGGGGGAGGGGGGACTCCCCCGCACAGCAAGGCACAAACCTCGACTGGCTCCTGAGCGGGGCGCTGCCTCCCCTCCCCACCCCTGCCCCTGCCTACACCCACGCTGCCCAGCCGCCTCCAGCCCTGGGTGCTGGGTCCTTAGACCCTGGCAACTGCGCTTAGTTTCAAAGGAGCCACACCTCTGAGCTCTTAAAAAAGTTCAAAATATTAACTTGGCTCCCACCAGCAAGAATGAACCGCGCTAGTATGAACAAAGCGACGCCCTCTGAGTGCCAGGGCCTCCGGGGCTGAGGCTGCGTTGCCTCCGCGAGGGTCTCCTTCCCCTCCTGTCCACGTGCACCCGGCGGGGGGTGGGGGGGTACGGCTTGGGGAACAGGTCCTGTCAGTGTCAACGCCTGTGGCCGAGAGGCATGCGTGCTCCACACCACAGCGACAAACCACTTGAACCATAAAAGCTTTGTGAAAAGGCACAAGGCACTTGGGCATTTTTCTAACTCAGCCCCTTGCCCGATTGTGTTTTGCGGCTTTGGTCACTGACACCCGTCCTGATGGTCACGTTCACATTGCAGATAAACCTGATGAGATAGTCCCAGCCTCCAAGCCATCCCGAACTGCTGAGACCGTGGCAGTGGAGTCCAGGGTGGCCACCATCAAGCAGCGGCCCACCAGCCGGTGCTTCCCCTCCGTCTCGGACGTGAACGTGAGTGGCCGGGCCGGGGGAGCGGGCGGCCGGCTGGCGTGGGCAGACCTCGCGGTTGCCGTTCACCCTCCCCAGCGTCCAGACCCGGAGCCCCAACCCGCGTGCGCGCGGCAGGCACCCCAGTCCAGTGCAGACCCGCAGTGGGGGACAGACCACCGCGGGACCGGCTCAGTAACTCGCCCCGGGGGCCTTCCCGTAGGCCACCTGGAGCGAAGCAGCCTTCTGGGGCGGACGAGGCCCGACCCCACCGCCCCAGGGAGCAGGGCCTCTGCGTACGCCTGGGACCCCGCCCCTCCAAGGTCTCAGGCCACCGTTATTCCCAGGGGCTGTGACCTCCCTGGATGGTCAGCAGAGACCACGGGCCACGACGGGCTGGCAGAGCCGCCCGTCCTCCGGGCAGGCTGCTCCTCTCAGGTTCCAGACGTGGCCCTCTCCACCCCAGCTTCGTGCTTGCTGCCAGTCTGAGCATCACCTGTCACGATTACTTACTGACTTTGTATCTTCTCTGAATCCACTTCAGATTGACTGTTTAACCGCGCCTCTTCCTAATAATGCCCAGAAATATCATGAGTTCGATGCGACGCTTTTGCGTAGTACACGATACAGGATGCCCCTTGCCTCCCCTCATCTCCAGAAGGCCCGGGCAGCTCCTCCAGGGCCCTGCGTCCCGACCCCCCACCCCCTGCGGCACCCCGTACCCAGCTCGTTCCAGACACCCTCCAAGCCCCGGGCCGGGCAGACGCCCAGAGCCCGGCGAGACTGGGTCTCGCGGGAACAGCCTGGGCGCGCGCACACGTGTTTCCTTTGGGCTCCGCAGCCGGCTGTTCCAAGTGGCCCTCCGACGCCGCGAGGTGAGGCCGGCCAGCAAACTGTCTTCCAGTCAAGGAAGCAGTGGCCTGGGCAGGGGCCGCACAGGGAAGCTGTTTACAAAACGAAGGAGGGACGCGCAAGGCTCCTCCCGGACCAGGCGGAGGAGGAAGGACGGGCAGCCCGCCTGCCGCGGGGCCCACGTGCCCCAGGGCACCGCGCTCGGCTTGTCCCCCGCTCTGGGCCACTGTGGTCAGCCCACTGTGCGGAGGCGGACGTGGCCAAGGTCGGACCCCACTGCCCACCGCCAGGTGCTCTTTCCTACAGGACATGCGTCCTGGCCATTCTCAGTCCATGTCAGGCAGACCACAGCTCCGCTGAGCAGGGCTCATCGCCCTTTGAGGGCAGACAGGGCCCCGTCTGGGTCCTGGACGCTGGTGGGGCCCGTCGTCAGCCTCAGCTGGACACCAAGGTGCTCCCAGAAGCAGCTGGGGGAAGCCCCATGACAGGTGTCCACTGCCCAGGGCGTCCGTGTCCGGTTGCCGTGAGTGGCGCTGGTCTGACACGGCTCACCCCGGGCTCTCTGGTTTGCAGTCCGTGTACGAACGCCAGGGGATCGCCGTGATGACGCCCACCGTTCCTGGGAGCCCGAAAGGCCCATTTCTGGGCCTCCCTCGAGGTACGATGCGAAGGCAAAAATCAATAGGTAAGCAGCGTGGCCACACCCGCAAAGGTGCCCCTTGGCTCTCAGCACCCTCGGCAGTGCCCCTCAGCGGCCCCAGGCCCGCCCACCAGAGGGCAGGCACCCGGCCTCACCCCCAGGGAGGCCTTGACCATCTGAGCCGTCTGAAACTCTCCTACCCTCTGGGTACCAAATCCAGGGTGGCTTCCCAGCCTCACCAGCCAAGTATCCGTGATAATACCAGCAGGGTGAGGGGCTGCAGTCAGGAGGGAGGTGGAGGTGGGCAGGTGACGTCCAGGAAGCCCCTCGCCCCCGCCCTGCGTGTTTAGAGTGGGCCGGCGGGGTGGGCCCAGGTCCCCTGCGAACGGCCACTGCCACGCTTTGTGGATGAGCTCGATGGACACACTTCTAAGGGTGGCTGGGCCAGGTTCTCGCGCTCTGCGAGTACAACGTACTGTGCGCTGCGGGAAACTGCTACCTTCTTTCCTGCTGATTCTGTTCCAGGCAAGGTAAACGTGACCCCTTCAGACAGCCCCTTTGTGAGATAATCCAGCACTGTCTTTACCGTGTAAATTCTCAGAGAAGCTAAAGCCACTGCCGGACACTGGGGGACGCGGCGCCGCTCTGTGTCCAGCACTGCGGTCTCAGGCCTGGCGCCTCTGTCGGTAGTTTGGGGGGGGTGGCAGCTGGCAGGAACTAAACGATAAGGGATGGCGGAGGTGGCGTCTGCCAGTCCCCAAAGTGCCCCCAGGAGCTCGGGGCCACCGCAGAGTAGCGCACACGCCATCTCCTGCCCCTGGCTCTCTAACTGCTTAATAACAGTCGATTTCCTCCCGTCAGACAGCAGAATCTTTCTATCAGGTTAGTGAACCTTACAGTTCGGCATCTGTAATGTGAATGTGACAGTTTACTCCATAAGGCGTATTCTTAAATTATTGCTCCTTGAGAACGTAACTGTCAGGCAGCCAGCACGCATGCACTCTCAGCGAGAAGGCCTCTGAGCAACCATCCTGGCGCTGCCAAAACGCCCTCCCACAAGGAGCATGTGAAATTTGGAATACCCTTATCGAATGGCAGTTTTCACTGGAATAAATTACTGTAGTTTGTCCTAGGAGCTTTTTTGATTTGAAGTAATTTGTTTTGTTACCTCTTTGAAAAACCTGCACACCCCCCACGCGAGACCCTCGTACTTGACGTCTGTCAGCATCCGTGTCTGTGTGCCGCTTCCCGTGTCCGGAGTGCGTTCTGTTGATGTTTTTATATCTTGAACTGTCGGAAAGAATCTGAAAGTCCACCCAGTGGACACACCAGAGCTCTGGGGCCCGACACGGCCGGATGCGGCCATCGCCCCTGCGGGCCCTCAGCACCCTCCCTCACCCAACACCCACGGGCTCCATAGGTCCAGTCCTCCAACTCGGACTGTGGTTAGTGGGGACCATGGTAAACCACCGGGCCTCTCAGCCCAGCCCAGAGGGTCTTAGGACCCAGAGAGGTTCGCTGGGGCAGGCAGCCGAGTGTTTGGTCAGGATCCTGCTCCCGGCTTGGGTTGGGGTCTTGGGTTAGAGGGTCTGGGCGTGTTGCAGCACCTTCTCCTGCCAGGGCCGCTCAGCCATCCTCCTGAGGACCTGGGGAGCTCCAGTACCCTTAGGGGGCCCAGAGAAGTCAGGCAACAAAACGGGTTCCTGTCGCGCGGGCGAGGCCACCCCACGGTCCCCATACGCACAGGGCTCTGCTCGAGGGCGCCAGGCCTCCCCGCATACCTGCAGCACCTGCAGGACGTCGGTGCTCCGATGCCCCCGGGACAGCAGCACCATCCGCGTCCCATCAGCCAGTGCAGCCACTTGTGTTCCCTGTGCCCTCATTTCCGACATGCAGCTCGATAGCCTCAGTCCCAAACCCAAAAACACCCGCCGGGGGCCCTGGCCAAGCCTGAAGGGATGGATGCCCCTGATGCAGGCCACCCCTGCCCCCGACACACGCTCACACGTGCGCACACGAACCCCGGGGAGTCACGCGCTCGCACCCGTCGCCCTGGGCACCATCTCAACAGCACGCACTCCGTGCCTTCTGGGGCCTTTCCCTTTTCCTTTTTTCTTTTTCTTTTTTTTTTTGGGCTCGGAATGGGCCACGTGACCTCTTGGCATCGTGGCTTGTGCTGCATTCTGTGAACAAGTGTGCATCGTGATTCTTTGTGAGTCTGCAGAGACACAGCGTGTCGCACCATCCTAGGAGTTTAGTGTGGTGTTTGTTATTGCCGTGATTTATATCTAAACCTGCCTTCTACTTGTAGGAATAACGGGGGAAGAGCGGCAATTTCTGGCCCCTCCGATGCTCAAGTTCACCAGAAGCCTGTCCATGCCGGACACCTCCGAGGACATCCCTCCCCCGCCACAGTCGGTGCCCCCCTCTCCTCCACCACCCTCCCCCACCGCCTACAACTGCCCCAAGTCCCCAACTCCCAGAGTCTACGGGACAATCAAGCCCGCGTTCAATCAGAACTCCGCCACCAAGGTGTCCCCAGCGGCTCGCTCCGACACCGTGGCCGCCATGATGAGGGAGAAGGGGCTGTACCTCCGGGGGGAGCTGGACCGCTACTCCCTGGACTCCGGGGACCTCTACGGCCGCCACGCCGCCGCCCAGGCCAACTTCCGCGGCAAGAGGGGCCAGATGCCCGAAAACCCGTACTCCGAGGTCGGGAAGATCGCCAGCAAAGCCGTCTACGTCCCCGCCAAGCCCGCCAGGCGGAAGGGCATGCTGGTGAAGCAGTCCAACGTGGAGGACAGCCCCGAGAAGACGTGCTCCATCCCCATCCCGACCATCATCGTCAAGGAGCCCTCCACCAGCAGCAGCGGGAAGAGCAGCCAGGGCAGCAGCGTGGAGATCGAGCCCCAGGCCTCCGAGCAGCCGGGCCAGCTGCGGCCCGACGACAGCCTGACCGTCAGCAGCCCCTTCGCCGCCGCCATCGCCGGGGCCGTCCGCGACCGCGAGAAGCGGCTGGAGGCCAGGAGGAACTCGCCGGCCTTCCTGTCCACCGACCTGGGGGACGAGGACGTGGGCCTGGGGCCGCCCGCCCCCCAGGCACGGCCCTCCACATTCCCCGAGGAGGGCGGGTTCGGCGAGGAGGACGGCACCGAGCAGCTGTCGTCACCCACGCCAGGGGCAGCGACCAGGGAGCCCGAGAACCACTTCGTGGGTGGTGGCGAGGCCGGAGCTCAGGGTGAGGCCGGCAGGCCACTGAATTCCACGTCCAAAGCCAAGGGGCCTGAGGGCAGCCCTGCAGCTCCCCTCAAGGGCAGCAATGCGGCCGGCCCCGAGAATTACGTCCACCCGCTCACAGGGAGGCTGCTGGACCCGAGCTCCCCGCTGGCCCTGGCGCTCTCTGCGAGGGACCGAGCCTTGAAGGAATCCCAGCAGGGCCCCAAGGGGGAGGCCCCCAAGGCCGACCTCAACAAACCTCTCTACATCGACACCAAAATGCGGCCCAGCGGGGAAGCGGGCTTCCCTCCGGTCACCAGGCAGAACACGCGGGGGCCCCTGAGGCGGCAGGAGACGGAAAACAAGTACGAGACGGACCTGGGCAAGGAGCGGAGGGACGACAAGAAGGCCATGCTCGTCAGCATCGCAGACGCGTCCCAGCAGAAGTCGGCCGGGCTGCTGATGGTCCACACCGCGGACGCGGCCCGCTCGGACGACTTCCTGCAGGAGGAGGATGAGGATGCCGACGCAGACACGCAGCCGGACCGCCCGCCGTCCGAGGTGCCAGAAGGTGTTCCCGAAACTGAAGGTGCTCTACCGATCCCCGCTGGCCCCGAGCCCGCGGCCGCCGCGCCCGGCAGGACCGTCGTGGCGGCGGGCTCCGTGGAGGAGGCGGTGATCTTGCCGTTCCGCATCCCTCCCCCACCTCTGGCATCTGTGGATCTGGATGAGGATTTTATTTTTACAGAGCCATTGCCTCCCCCACTGGAATTTGCGAACAGTTTTGATATCCCCGATGACCGCGTTGCTTCTGTCCCCGCACTCTCAGACCTGGTCAAGCAGAAGAAAAACGACGCCCCCCAGTCCCCTTCGCTGAACTCCAGCCAGCCCACCAACTCTGCGGACAGTAAGAAGCCAGCTGGCCTTTCGAACTGTCTGCCCGCCTCATTCCTGCCGCCCCCCGAAAGCTTGGACGCCGTCACGGACTCCGGCATCGAGGAGGCGGACAGCCGGAGCAGCAGTGACCACCACCTCGAGACGACCAGCACCATCTCCACGGTGTCCAGCATCTCTACCCTGTCCTCCGAGGGCGGGGAGAACGTGGACACCTGCACGGTCTACGCAGACGGGCAAGCGTTTACGGTTGACAAACCCCCAGTACCTCCTAAGCCAAAAATGAAGCCCATAATTCACAAAGGCAACGCCCTTTACCACGACGCGCTGCTCGAGGAGGACGTGGACAGCTTTGTGATCCCCCCGCCGGCACGCCCACCGCCCCCCGGTGGGGCCCAGCCCGGGACCACGAAGGTTATCCAGCCGAGGACCTCCAGGCTGTGGGGTGACATCTCGGAGGTCAAAAGCCCGATTCTCTCCGGCCCAAAGGCGAACGTGATTAGTGAGTTGAACTCAATCCTGCAGCAAATGAACCGAGAGAAATCGGCAAAGCCGGGGGAAGGACTGGACTCGCCAACGGGAACCAAGCCTGCCAGCCTCGCTCCAAGGTAAGTGCAGCGGCCGGCGTGGGCGCAGACCATCCCGAGCCGGGCTTTCCCGTCCCGGCCAGTGCTGACCAGGAAATGCCCTTGGGAGCGACGGAAGCGGACACGGAGAGGGAAATTCCTAGAGCCTTCTGTGTCGGCCGCCTCTGTCGTACACTCACGTGCTCCTTTCTCGTCCCCTGGACGCCGGTGCAGCAGAGCTGAGCACATCTGGCCCGGCAGGACGTGGCCCCCGCGTAGAGACACGTGACGAGACACAGCCACACAGGCCATCCCCACCTTGGCTTCCAAGGAGGAGCCCTGCTCTCTCCTCCCACGTCCTCCAGATCTTGGCCAGGACCCCTCAAAGGCCATTCTGGAGCCTCACCCAGGGGTTGCAGGGGAGGGGTGCACCGGCCGGGGGTCGAGTGAGCAGCGTGTGTGTGGTCACATGTGCGTAAGGGGCTCTTTTGCCCTCCTCCCACCACTAACTGGTCTGAGGCCGGGGAGGGGCCGGGTTGCGGATCCACTATCAGAGTGAAATGCAACCCCGGAGCCCATCCTGACCCAGGGCAGACATCGTGGAAGAAAAGCATCCGGTCCTCCCCGCGTGGGTGCTCACAACATCAGGCAGAGCGTAAGGCACTGCCTAGGAACCGGGGGTCGCACATGGGGGGGCCAGTCCTAAACCCAACCCCAGGGCTCTGTCAAGGCACACCCACGCTGTAACAGGCCCCCGACCCCCTGCCTGTAGCTGGTGGATGATCCCCACCAGAGCCCAGTGCCTCTGGCCGTCACTCACGGTTCTCGGTTTCCTTCACCCAAGACACACACCACTTCTCGGGTCCCCAGGCAGCAGGGTTCTTCACGTTCCCCCACTGATGTTTACTCTCAGGTTTCATCATCTCAACTAACGAAGTCGTTCTTCATACTCCTGCTGGGCAGGCGTTTGATTCAAACATCTACGTCCATTAATAGCAATATCACACTACGGCTGGGTCCTGAGAGCAGGCTGAGAGCCACAATTTTCCCAGTTATCGTTCGGTGTGGGTGTAAGTAAGTTACGAGGACAGCTCCCACGACTCCTCAGAGGAATGTCGATGGGCCAGTCTCGGTAGAGAGGAGCACGCCGACACCACCGTCCTTTAAGGGGCACCCATCATGAGCGGCGTTCAAAGAGCACCCCAGCTGAACAGAGATTCCTTACAAGTTCCCCGTTTCCGGTGGACGTACGTACACACATACCTGCAAGTATTACGTGCTTGAAAGTCTCAAGGAAATGTTTAAAACTGGCTCCGCCATGTAATAGTACCGGTCTTCAGCTGCTAGGTTATGTGGAAGTACAACAATGAAGATGCTTTATCGCTGTGTTTCATATTTTACAAAACACTTGGACGTGGGTGAGTAATCTTTCTAACAGCTGCTGGAGAGCATGTATAATTATACCCATTTTTCAGAAGGGGAAATGGAGACTCAGAGAGCCCAAGCGGCTTGTCCATGTGCACAGCCAGCAGAAGACAGAGCCAGGACCAGGCCAAGGTCTTCTGACTGGCACTTCCCACCGCTAGCGATGTCTGAAGTATGGAAGATGCAGAAGGGCACCAACTCCAGGGCTGCTCTGGCCAGTGGGGCAGCCTGCACAGCACCGTGCTCCCGGAGCACTCCCACCCAGGAGACCAGGGGCCTCTCTGAACGGCATTCAGATCGTAGGCCTCCCCAGCTCCTCTCCTGGCTGGGTGAGCTCCTTGGGGCTCACAGGAGAGGGGGTCTCCGAGTTGCAGGGGTCTCTAGGGTTTCCCTGGGTGGGAGGGGCCTCAGAGCAGGGGTCAGCAGGCAGAATCCTATCGGACTTCTTGAGCGCAGCTGCAAGACTGATTCTGTCCGACCCAAGCTCAGCTGCCAGGAACAGCCACCTCCAGTCTCTTCTGTTATTCATACCCCAGTCCATCACGGTACAAGCATTAGCTGACATCTATTATGCACTCACCAAATGCCGGGCATCATGTGGCACAGGCACCAGAGGCAGGGCCTGAACCTGCTCCCACAGTGCAGATGAGCGAACTGGGGGTCAGAGAGGTGAAGCCCTTGGCCACAGGCACTCGGCTGGAAGGCAGAGAAGCACTCCGACCTACGGAGCTGCCTCAGGGTTCGACTCCTCCCCTCTCGCTGGAGCCAGGGATTAGCCTGGAAGAAAGGCGCCGCTACCTAAACGAACAGCCGCAGGGCCGAGCTCACCGGGGCAGGGCTATTCTCCGGCCTTCGGAACCCCCCTTGAGTCCAGCTGAGTACCCAGAAATCTTCTCTGCTTACCTGGTGACTGATAATGCAAGGGTGCAAGGGTGGTCACCAGGCGGCCTCCAGCACTGGTGACCTCCCCGAGGCGGTGTCCCCTCCCCTTCCCTACTCACTGCTACACTGAGTTGGACCAGGAACAGGTCGGCCTGAGGCCCAAGGACAAGGAGAAAGGTCAGTCACTGACTGCGGGCACTAAGCTGGACACTCGCCTGCCTACTCTGGCTTTTCCGATCTCACGGCCTCATCAGGCAAAGCCCAGTGGACGTGAGCTGCAGCCACAGGTGGACTGACCAGGGTAAGCAGGGGGCAGCTGCTCGGCAGAGCCACCGGGCACCAGGTCCTTCTCATGAGCAGGCAGCACTCAACTACATTCTCCTTCTCTCACACACACTCACTCCCTGGGACAGGCCTCCGCTTCGCTGAGTCGTGCCTTCATTGAGAGGCCTGGGATTCAGCCATTCAGGCATCAGACAGAGCCCAGGACACTCCCAGCCAAGGCTCACCTGCTTGGGTGTCTCATCGCTACTTTTAAACGCATCTACAAATTACGAGCTGTGAATGGCCCTGGGCAAAATGAGGCACGAAACTGGATGAAGAAGATTCCTAGTGAGGGAAAAGAAATGAGTTTTTTTAGGGAAAACTGAAAACCGACCATGCTCGTTGAAACGACAGACAAGCAGCAGTGCAAACACCCCATTTCCACAGAAAGAAGTTCGATCGCCCAAGAAAGGGACAGTTTTTTGAGCTGCTCCACAATTGTTTGTCCGCTAAGAGGGCAGAAACCTCAGGTGACCCTGCCCCTTCTGTAAGTTACTTTTGCCCTCGGGTTCTTTCTTAACTCTGAGGTGCAGTGACCCCGGGCAGGGTCGGGAAGAAGAGGACATTGAGCGACTAGGCCCTTGCTTACTGGGGTACATCTGACTTAACCTGAGCCGTGCGTGGGTTTCTGCTATCACGTGTCCCCCGAAATCAGGGACGACACGGGCTCTGCCGACATCCTGACTACAGACGTGTTGGCGAAAAGAAGACGATCACGTCATTTTCTTTACTACCTAGCGTTCGCGGCGTCCCCCCAGGCCCGATCCGGAAACACCTCCTAAGAACGAGGCCTCTGGGGTGATCGGCTGCTTCTCCTACTCAGCACCGCCCCAAGCTGCCCCACGGGCTGGAGGCCCGGGACAGGCTCCTGACGCGCTGCAGGCCCGGACCTTCCCTGCAAAGCTCAGAGCGCGAGAGGATGACCGCGAGCGGCCGGAGAGGCGCAAGAGCGCTGCCGACACCCGCGAGCACGGCCTTCCCCTGCAGCGGGCGGCCCGCCGGGCGGAGCCCTTTGGAACTCTAGACACACGAGCAGCGCTCCCCTCGTTTCAGGGCACCTGGTGTTTTCCATAAAGTCACAGAGTCGGGTGAGGTTCCCCAGGTACAGAGCTGGGAAGCCAAATGAGCCAGAGCCCAGCCCCGTGGCCTCCTGAGGGCTTCTTTGTAGGAGCCCAGGGTCAGGCCTGAGGGGGAACAGTAACAAAAGGGGTGCACAGTCAAGGAGGCCTGGGCCCCGGGAAGCTGGGCGCAGATTTAGTCATGGATTGTTCACTGGACCAGGGGTTACTGACTACCTCAGTGTGCCAGGCACCGGGCTGGGCCCCAGGATTCCTCACTGAACAAGAAAACATTCAAGGTCTCTCCTCCTCCGAAGGGCTACATTCGCAAGGAGGAATGGATAAGAAATAATAAACAAGACGAACCCAAAGTGCGCAGGCACTGCAAAGGGATGAAGATGTCCCAACGGGTCAGCGACCATGGGCAGGACGGAGGTGACCCTCCTTAAGGAAGTGGCATTTGAACCACCTGAAGTACTCAACGGAGCCAGCTGGGCAGAAATGCAGGAGCAGAGCATCCCGGGCACCAGGACCAGCAAACACGAAGCCCAGGCACTGGAAAGTGCTCTCCACGCCGAAGAAACTGGCCAGACCAGAAGGAGGGCTGGCGGGGGAAGGGTCCCCGAGGGGTCCCGCGTGCCGACGGGAAGGGCTGGGTTGCGTCTGAGTGGTGGCAGCCATCGAGGGCTTGAGCAAAGGCTCGGCCTGAACTGACTTTCGTTTCATGAAGGTGACCCAGCAGCTATGCAGTCAGGTGGGTCACAGTGACACATGGAAGCTCATGAGCAGGCCCATGTGGGGTCCTGGGGCCTCTGCTCCGGAGACAGCGGGTAGATGATGGAGTCTGACACGTGCACTTTGACCTAAAACAAAGGGGCTTGACCTAGGAAACCCCGGCATCGTTTTTGAAGCAAGATAAATCTGTTCTTTGTCAGCACGGCAGGGGAGGGGAAGGTCAGTGTGGGTTTGGCTTTCATTCTCTGGCTGTTGGGAGGAGGGTCAGAGCAGTGAGCGGATGCCTGCGGGGGACCCACTGGCTTCCGTCCAGGGCGCCGGCAGCGGCTCAACCCCCCGGGAGCCCCTCTGGTTCACCCAGACTGGCCTTCGCTTCCGGGAGGCAACCGCGGCGCTCCAGGTCCCCCAGGGGGTCCGGGCCGCTTGCAGGGGAGCGCCGGCCGGTTCTCAGGCGATGCCCCCCGGCTTCCGGCTGCCCCGGCCTGGCCAGTGGCACCAGCTCCGCGCTGGCTCTCCGCAATATTATCCTGAGAGCCTCTTGGTTTTAAAATAAATCTGTCTGGGTTGTTAAAAAATGACCTCTGCCCAGCCGGCCCCAGAGCACAGACTTCAAAGCTGAGTCGGTAACAGAAGCTGCTCAATGGCACTTTCATCACCTCAGCGCCGTCACGGAGGCTTTACCATTTCACGGCAGCAACTGAAACGTTCAGGCAGTGTCAGGGACTGGAATCATGGATAAGGCGGTGGACAGTAGGGAGGGTGGTCGTGAAGCTCGCTGTCGCCTGCTTCTTCGTACACGGGTTCGTGAAGGGGCTCTTCTGGTCCGGCTGCAGCATTTTATCCTTCAAGTCTGATTCTCACGCTCTCAGTTCCCAGTCTGGACGCCAGGACCAGTCAGCCAAAGTGTATCAGGGGATGGGTACCTCCCGCTGGAAACTGGGTGCCTTCCCACCTGCTCAGATGTGTCGAGAGGGCTGCTGAAGCCGAGGCAGCCCCCTGCCCCCGCCCAGTTCCAACCCCGTCTGCTTGGCCGAGTCACGTCACTTCCTGATCTGGGAAACCAGCTTCCCACATCCAGCCGCCGTTCTGCGGGCCAGGCCCGGGACTGCAGACACACAGGGCCTCGCGGTGCTCAGAGCCGGGAGCCAGGGCCAGGCTCAGGCCTTGTGCAGGTCTGTTAACACCTCGGGCCACTTTCCCTGTCTTTTGAACGACCGACCTTTGGAGGTGCTATAAAGATAGAAACTAAGAAGAGAGCAGTTTGGAAACAAGTGCCATTTTACACACAAGACAGGGGTTCCTCACGAAAACCCTACAGTCACTAGAAGGCAGAGGTCCGGCGGGCGTGCTGGAGAGAGGCTTGTGCGGGACGGGTCCGGAACCCCAGCGCCGGCTCGCTGAGCGGCCTCTGGCCCACAGCCCGTCACTGCTCGACAGCCGAACTGCATTTGTGAACACCATGGGAAGGCCGCTTGAGTCCTCACTTCCCCGACCCCACTGAACTCAGCTGACCGATAAACTAACGGCGCCTCTCGGGGTGTCAGTTAACCCTCCATTTCTGTTTTAATCCTCACATTCCCATAGGGATTTTATTTAAGAGGCAGGATAGAGAGTAACAGCCCAAGAGAGGGCGTGTGTGTGCGAGTGTGTATGTGTCTGTGTTCTAAATCGGGGCAACAGTTTCTTGTGTGTTCCACCCGGGAACCCAGTGGTTGCTTAGCAACATAATGATCTCTGCAACCAGGAGATCCAGTGAATGATATCCGCCTGATTAACTGAGAGTCAATCAAGCCGCTGAGAAGGAGGGCAGGGTGGACCGGCCCCGGGCAGGCCTCCGCTCGGCTCCTCAAACACGCTGGTTCTTTTCCACGGCGACAGTCCGCAGGGCCGTGGGTGGCCCCAAGCATGGGGCCAGATCTGACAACCCCCTTTATTAGCTGCCGGGCTCTCCTCTCTTGGTGTAGACTTGACGCAAAGCACGGCCTCCCCCAACCAGGAACGCTGATCTGTCCTTCCTAAGCTGCAGGAGACAAAGGCAGCCCGGGAACCCAAGTCTGGCTATCAGCACTGAGCTGGCTCTCAGGGGACTTCAAGCAGAGGCTGACGTCATCTTCCTTCTTAACATTTTCCTGGATGCTTCTCTTTATATTCACATCATCCCCAGCCAAGGAAGGCACAGTTGTGAGCTTCCCATGCTAAACACGAAAGCGATGCCCCCTGACGTTCTCTTCCGGGCAGCTCTGTGCACTGCCCGCTCCCCTCGGTGGCTGGAAGAGGAGCACCACGGGTAGACTCTCGGCCAGCATCTGTGCTGTCACTTTAATTTCATCCATCGAAAAAAAATTTTTTTTTAACTGTAATTAATTTTGCAGTGTTGTCTCAATCCATTCCATTTTGTCATTTCCATTTGCTCCCATGATGGGTGGTAACAGAAGAGGGTCGTGCTGAACAGAAGTAAGTGCCGTGTGCAGAAAGCTCTTCTCTCTGGTGTGTTCTCCTGTCCCTCGTTCTCACTGCCCACCCATCTGTTTGCTTCTGACGACACACACAGCTGCCTGCAGAGCCTTCCTTTTAAAAAACATCCCAACTACCTGGGAATCGCTGGGGTGTTCCCACAGGAGGGTGGTGCTGACACCCACCTCTGGCTCAGAGAGGCCCACTGTTACAGGCTGCTGGGTTTAAAGCAGTTGCTGTCACTTCGGGGGATTAACTTGCCTCTGCTTCACAAAGCCCGACGAACAAGGTCACTTCCCAACTGTACTGCCCCAGTCGACCCAGTCAGGGTCACAGGCCCGGCGCCACGCAAAGTCGCCTTAGAGGAAGTGCCACGTGCTCCTGTGAGATACTGACCCGCTTCACAAAAACCCCTCTCCCGCCTGAAGGTCCAATTAACAACTCAAACCCCCTCTGGGTGGAGCTGCTTTGCCACCTCAGCTTAGCTGTTGTCTCAAAGTGGTTCAAATGAGCCTTCCCCAGACAGGTGTGCCCACAGGCGTGGGGCAGGCACGGAGGGGAGACGGGCCCTCCGGAGTGGGAACTGGGGAGCAGCTTTCAGTCCTACTTGAGCACCAGAATTTCCAGGTTAAATCCTAAATCCCCGCTGTACGCACGGCCCACCTCTCTCTCTCCAGGACCGAGGTCTGGGGGCCGGAGGGGTGGCTCCCGCTCCCTGCGGGTGACGCCCTGGACCAGGACGGCTCCTGTTTCTTGATTCTGAGTAACCAGCCTGGCAGTAGCGGGGGGGTCATCCTCAGAGTCTCGCCTGGGGCTGCCTTTACCTGCTGGTGCCCAGTACACCAGTACAACCAGTAACCAAGGCCCCTGGAAGTTCTCAACAGGGGTCTCCTCTGTGTAACAGATCCGGCCCTGGAGCCCCTGGCCCTCCAGGAAACCGTATCTGAACGCCCGGTGGGGGATGCGGGCCCCAGCCGCGTGCACCCCCCGCCCCTGGAAATGCTCCTCCTCAGGACAGGATCGAAGCCTGAGTCGGCACAGGTCCCCCCTCAGACCTGCTGCTGCTTCCTCACGCGGAGATGCCATACTCGACGTAGCATCGAGTGGGGAAGTGTCACCAGGCTGAGAGGCACCTCGGTAACCAACTGGTAGTTTCACCCAAATGTATATCCGTGGCAGAGAAAACAGACAGACAGCAGCAAAAGGACAGTCCAGAGCGCAGACAGACTGGGCCCCGGCTCCGGCTCACTCCCGCCCGTGAATAAAGCTCCTCGTCCTGACCCTGACCCTGACCCTTTCACGCTGGCGCGGCGGCGGCGGCCGTGAGCGCCCCCAGGGAGCCGCGGGGCTTCCCACGCACTGAAACAGGGCCAGCCCGCGCGGTGCCCTTCCCTGCGCTTGTCCTTTAAGCCAGAAAGCCTCAGCTCTGGCAGGCGGTTAAGAGGGAGGGTCTCTCCTCAAGGGTGCCCCTCCCTCTGCTTGCTGAAATGGAGGCAAAAGATGCCACTTCCTCAGGCGGTACTGGTGTGGCACAGACACGCCCCGGCCAGGGAGCAGGACTTGGTTCGGGCCGTCTCCAGGTCTCCTGGCCCCCCAACCTGCCAGGCTCCGGTGAGTGGCCGCCCCGTGTGCTCTGGTGCCTCCCGCTCGTGTCCCCCCCCCCCCCCCCCCCCGCCCCCGGCCTGGCAAAGCGTTTGCTCACTGCCGGCGCACCTGCCGTCAGATGCTCTGGTGTGGTTTGGGTGTCTCCCGCCCCCTCCTCGGGACGTGGTGAGCGGACTTGTGATGGTTTTCTCTGTTGCTGCCGTTTCAGAGGCCCGGAGGTCATGAGCACCGTCTCAGGTACACGGAGCACGACGGTCACCTTCACGGTTCGCCCTGGGACCTCCCAGCCCATCACCCTGCAGAGCCGGCCCCCAGACTATGAGAGCAGGACCTCAGGACCAAGACGTGCCCCCAGCCCCGTGGTCTCGCCCACAGAGCTGAACAAAGAGATCCTGCCTGCGCCCCCGTCCGCTGCCGCCGCGGTTCCCTCTCCCACCCTCTCGGATGTCTTCGGCCTCCCAAGCCAGCCCCCTCCCGGGGACCTGTTTGGCTTGAACCCAGCGGGACGCAGCAGGTCGCCATCCCCCTCCATACTGCAACAGCCAATCTCCAATAAGCCTTTTACAACTAAACCTGTCCACCTGTGGACCAAACCAGACGTGGCGGACTGGCTGGAAAGCCTCAACTTGGGCGAGCATAAAGAGGCCTTCATGGACAACGAGATCGACGGCAGCCACCTCCCGAACCTCCAGAAAGACGACCTCATAGACCTGGGCGTGACTCGGGTCGGGCACAGGATGAACATAGAAAGGGCTCTGAAACAGCTGCTGGACAGATAAGGGTGGCTGCGCTTTTCCTTTACAGACTCCTTGTTATAAATAGAGATGGGCTTGCACTGAAGTGTCTGGATGGCGAGCGCCAACCCCGTTCCGCGGGCTGGTCTCCTGCTACCCAGAGAAATGCCGTGTGTCCCTGGTGTGGCTGAGCAGGGGCCTTCAACCCCCCGGCTCTCTGTGTGGGCTCCTTGGGCTGTTTCTGTCAAAGAGGGGACCAGGGGAGGGAGAGCTTCTAAGGTGGAAAGGTGCGCAGCTTGCCTCCTGCACGCAGGCGACCTGACCTCACGAGGCCCAGAAGATGCCCACCGCCGCGCGGGCCCCTTGCTCCTGCAGGCAGACCCCACTGCACTCTAGACACATACCTCCCGCGGCCTCCTCTGCCGTCCGGCAGCTCCGCCCGGGCCCGGGCGCAAGGCCTTCCTCAGCCTGCGGCCCCCTAGAGGGCACTCACGCCCACGTGCTCCTTTCCTTCCTGGACTTGGCTCGCAGCGAGACGCCCGCGGATGTGTGTAGCCGGTGCCCCTTTGGAAGGTAGAGAAACTTTCCTCCCGTGGATCCTTTACCCCGTCTCCTCCGACGTGCACCCGTGGTTCTCTGGCCATGAGGTTCTTGGCAGTGGTGGGTTGTCCGAATGGGATCGTGCCCAGCTTTGCTTAGCTTTCTTTCTTTCTTTCTGCAAATCTGTTAGCATAATTCCAAAGTGGCCAAACAGATGTCACATGGAGTTAGTCAAAGCACAAAGTCACGATTCCGAGGAGGAGGGAGACCTGGCCGTGGGAAGCAGCCGGCGTGCAGCTGCTGGGCCCAGAGTGTCCGCAGGAGGGGAGCAGCTGTCTGCCAGGAGCAGCTCCCCAGGAGCGTGGGAAGGGGCTTCTCTGCCTTTCGGCCTTTTTTAAAATCGAAAGCGTGTTGAATTCTGCAAAGATCAGAGCAGGCAAGCAACCACTTTGACATGCAGGATGACACAGGGCTCGCGGTGGGCGTGTGCCGCGGCCACCCCCAGTTCTGAGCCCGGCCAAGGGGAAGCATCACAGCTGAGACAGCCCCTTTGTCCCCCCCGAGGCCAAGGAAGACGGGACTTAAGAGCTTCTCCCCTTTTCCTCTGAGCGTCCAGGAATCCCACCAGCTTGTCTTAATAGTACAGCAGGTTTTTTTGAAAACCCAGCGGGTGTGGCGCAGAGACAGAACCCAGGATGAGGGTGCAATGCAGATGAAGGAAGGAAGGGCAGAGCAGAGAGGTCTCGTGGGCCGCCAGTCTGGCCTCCGGCAAGGCTTTCTTGGGCCCCGCCGCATTCTTTCCCCTGGAGCCCCTCCCCTGTAACAGTACCTCTGATGTCCAAGAGAGGTCGCCACGGGCACACGAGCCACAGGACACTCAGTCAGGGGTCAGCATGCTCTCCCACATATGGAAGAAACTCGAATATCAGGTTTTTGGCTTTTATTATGATTTCAGAACTAGCCTAGCCCATCTCTAATTATAAAAACATGGTTTGTTTTTTTTCCTTTTTTTCTTTATGCTCACAATCAAGTGTCTGATTAGGTCTGGAACAGCTCTAGAATGAATACGTAAAATTTAGCGATTTAAAATCATCTCTTTCTTTACTGCAAGTTTAAATAGTTGTACAGATAGTTTATAAGCACAATATTTTAAGAAAAAAAAGTGGCTGGTCTACTAGGCAGCCTTTGTGCCACTTCAGTGCTAGAAAGTTAAAGAAAAAAAAAACTTTTGTGATTTAATAATACTATTTCTGTGGAATAATTATAAAAGTATGACCTTTTTAAATCAACCTTATTTGGATGCATCTGAACCAGCAGAGCTGTGTTATATTTTCTATCTTTGCTAGAACTTCGTCATCGAAGGACAATTATTTCTGCAAAAGTGGTTGTAATTCACAATGCAGCAGTTTCTCCCAAAACACACACACTCACCACACACCCCGTCTTTCCAGCCACATGCCCCTGAATTGGAAACTGAGTTTTGGACCTCCTTTTCCAAAACCTTCTGCAGGTCCATCTTTGTATCTGAAAGATCCATTCCAACTTGAAATCAATTGAATATTAAGGCGCTTCACTTCCGTGTACTTTCAATTTTTCCATCATGAGATGAACAAATGTTACCCTAGAGAAATTTCAAGCCAAGATACTACAGGTGGCCTGCTGAGGCTGCCCGGTAGTTCAGAAAATGTAAAACGCTGGTTTGGCCATTGTCTGTCTTCCATCTGGTGATACGGCAAAATCCAGTAAGTACACCACCTCACCGTGGCTCTTTTCTCCTTTGCCGACTGTTGGTATTACCTCTCTGCTCGGTGCCAGGCAAAATGCTAGACAGGACGAGAGTAAAGGAGGCCGCGGGTAGACGGTAACCAACGGCAACTTGGGGGCGCTGGGGTTACTGAACTTTGGTAACCAGAAGGTGAGAGCTGGCTGCTACTCCCTTTCTTAGAGAGACTTCAAGTCACGTGCAACTGACCGGAAGCAAGCAGACTGAGAGACAAAAGAGCTGGTGACATCGGTTGTTTCACACTGTCTCACTGTAGAAAAGTAACAGGACCCATCAGAACCTGCCCTGACCGACAAAATAAACACATTGCCAAGACGAATCAGTCTCTAGCTCTATTCGCCAGGTTTGCTACAGAAAGCAATAGTTCCTCATTTAAACCACCGCCCACTGTTCTCCCCCTTGGGACATGTCAGGACCAGGCCCTACCCTATGCCCCCCTTTAATGGTGAAACAGATGTTAAACTGCTCATATAAAGATCATGTTAATACTATTCCAGGTTTTAAAAAGATCCACTTTTGTTATATACTGTAATTTAAATAAATTGCATTTACATGCCTAGTTTCTGTAATATTGTGTACACAAAACCAAAATTGCTCAAAATGTAAATTATGTATACCTGCCAAGATACCTTCTCCAGGGTGTCTGTGCACATTTTAAGTAAATCCATATAATATAAAAATGACTCAATGTGACTGTTGATTTGCTGAACTTTACATATCACAAAGTGAATTATTTGTGGTACTTTAGTTAATAAAACAGTGATTTTTTTTTTTTTCTGAGTTACTGAACAAGCAAGCATTACCTAGGGTGATCTGGCAATGACTTTTTGCGTGTGGGCCACAAATATTGATTTTTTCCCATTAACAAACTTTTTTGTTTTTTTTTTTAGAAACATACTTTTCACACTATAGTTTGTGTAACGTGTTCGCATTATCTGTTTCTGTTACTTTTGTGCTTTTATTCTTTTTAGACCTTATTAAAAACAAAAAGAAAAAACAAGCTCCTGTAATTTGCACTTTCTCCCAATCCTTAAATCTCTTGTATGGCAACCAAAATTACTGTAAAACAAAAAATAATAAATATACTATTGCACTAAGGTTGTGGTTCTGATTGCAAACAGTGAAAACTTCCTGAATCAAACAACAAGTGGCCAAGCTTACATTCCAGCCACTTGACCTCTGTGAAGCTGACCAGACGGTAGCTTTCCTCAAAGAGTGAAGATTCTCCTTTCGGTGAGCTAATCTGCCTTGGCTCCGCTTCCTTAAAGTCTTCTCAGTGTCTGGGTGGAAACGAGTATCCTTTCAGAACTGGGAAAGCGTCACGGCGGGCGGACGTCTGCGAACACTGGCGCTCCTGTTTGTTTGGGACAGAAGCAGAGGGGCCTGGAGGGCGAGCCGGATGCAAGCCTTCCCCCCAAGGGCACAGGCTTCCGCGCACCCGTGGTCTTCTTGCCGTGGGGTCTGCAGAACCAGCCAGGCAGCCCCGCCGGCTGACACAGAGCCACAACGTTTCGGTGAACGAGGCAAGAGAACGCATCTTCTGGCCAAGAACTGAGCCCGGAAGACACGGGCTTATCCCTTCTGCTGGAGGGAAGCATATTTTCAACTTCAATACTGAACCTTCTCTTCCGCCTCACAGCAAGCAGTGAAAAGTCACTGTCTTTAGTTCCTGAACAGTTCCTTCTGTTCTGGCACATTCTCCTCTTGAACGGCAGCCACTCTGTTTCTATGTTCCTGAAAACTTCTCGGCCTCGTACCTTTTGTAGTTTACCCGCCCTGAACCCCCCCTGCTCCACCATCCAATGGTTCTTCCCAGACCCTAGCCACCACCCCCATCTTCACTGTCCAGTGGTTTCTTCCAGACCACTTCTTCCTGATGAATGTATCTGTTTGTCTTGTTAAGAAAAAAATAGACACTGGAAGACTTTTTCTTTTATCTGTACTTTATGTGATGCATTTTAATAACCAGTGAACTGGAATGTCTTCTGTATTTGTAGCTATCCACGTACACACGCAAGTAGGTGACAATTCCACAGTGGCTCGGTGACCACAGCGGCTGCATGCATACGGGCCTGCCCGTGCTTTGTGGGGAAGTGGGTAGTTTCCAGGCTTGTTTCTCAGACTTCAGCAGACCTGATCCCTTCGATTTATGATCCACACCGTATCAGTGGTTTCGTTTCTTTATTGTTCCTGTAACCTGTTTCTACGTTTCACAGTCTTTACCGAGTTATGTTTAAAATTACAACATTCACCGTCCATTGCTTCTACTCTGGAACTCTTTGTTTATAGCAATTCTGAAACTTTAATATGAGCCTTCAAATAAATACAGAAACAAAAAAAAAAAAAAAGGAAAAAAAAGCAAAGTGTGTGCCTTGGGTGTTTTGAACCTGATCTGCATAAAACCATATTGTACTCAAATGCTGTATATTTAATGAAAGGGTAAATATACCTTCACTGTATCAATGTAGCTGATAAAATAGTTATAGTGCCTTGGTTTCTGAACTGAGAAGCCCATATCAATGCACAACGAAAAGTAAAAAACAATTCGAGAAATGAAATGTTGAGAAGACCTAGACATGATTCTGGAGCCTTCCTCATCATAAGACTGTGGGATATACACAGTCATTTAAGTTAAAAAAATAAAAAAAAAATTGAAATAAGATTGTGTTATCAATTAATTTTCCATTAAAAGTGCTCTCCACTACATCACTTTCAGTATTCTCATTTAGTTGAAATACAAAACATGGTTGAGAACTTCCAGGGATAAGAAAACGACATTTTTACCAAGAGTCCTGGGCTTTCAGACCTACTTCCCCACGTGCTGTGTCGCCCCCCAGTGGTACTTGTTGGTAATGCTTATCCAAGTCAGCAGTACCGATCCATCAACTCCACGTTTTGTGAAAAATAAACAAAGTGTTTGTTTTTGGTGATTGAGGTCACTCATCACAAAAGAATTACTTCCATTTTTCGTAAGCTATAGGCGTGGCAACACACAGTCTGTTTTTTAAAAGAAAGACGATGTGAGAAGTACATCAGTCTAGGTCTCAAGGCCATCGTCTGCACGTTACGCTGCCCCGCACAGCCTTCGTCACCGTGCAGGCTGGGTGTGAAGTGTAGGAAGAACCGCTGCCCTGCCTGGGGCTAGATTAACCACAGCAACAGTGAGGTCCGCGGGGCGGTGCCGCCCATCTTCCGGGGCCCCTCGGCAAGCGGGCCGGACCCTCCCGGAGGCAGGGCAGACGCCACATGCTGTGTCCGCGGCACGCCTCTGGGTTCTCCCGCCAGGTGCCTGTGCCTCTCCACCTCACAAGACTGTCAGTGGTGCTGCTGTTCACCGGGCCAAAGGCAACCAGATACCCAGGCTTTTTCATTTCAGTCAACAAACGTAGCCACCATGGGAGAATCGGAACGGGGTGGCTGGGGAGACACGGCCGGGTTTCCCAGGGGGCGCTACTGCACACGCTGCTGCAGCCTCTGCTGGAGGTATGTACCAGCCCAAGAGCCAAAGGGGTGAGCCACCGACCACGGCCGCTGGGCAAGACAGACGGGCAGGCCAGCCCTGGGCCCCGCGTGAGATGGGGCCCCGGGAAACAGCCAGGTGAGCAGGACTGAGGTCGGAGACATCTGATCACTTGCCTGCATCTGGCGGCCAGCACGCCCGTTCTGAGGCTCCAACACCTCAAGCCATCCTGCCACTGCCCACTCAGAGTCTTCCTTGCCAAGGAACTTAAACGGAATTAGATGTGTTCTTCAAACCCCAGAACACAGAGGGCAGGAAGGGAACACAGCCCTTAAAGCTCCAGGGAAGAGACCACAGCACAAGGCAGAAATCCATTACTCCTGTGCTGTGGTCTATGTGGTAATGGTCTAATCCATTACCTCCTGAGAGGGGGTACAGGCTGGAAACAACAGTAAATCTCTCCACGCCAGGCACCATTCAGAGCACTGCACCCCTAGTGTCTAACAGAGCCGTGAGGAAGGAACAAACAGCCCCATTTTACAGATAAGGAGACAAAGTCTTGCCAAGGTCCACAGCGAGCGCAGGACCAGGACGTGCTGTAGAGCTTCCACAGCTCCGCCCACTTGTAGGGAAGAACCCCGAGGAGTGCTGCTTGTGTCAGGATCTACCACTGGTGACAAGGACACATCACTCTGCCCCCCCTCCAAATGCATCTGCGAAGAGCCAGGGGTCCAGGAGGCTGGGCAAGCTGGAGGATCCTCCCAGATGAAACCTCTCAGGGTTGTGAAAAAGGGAGATTAATTCAGAGGCAACCCGGTTACCTTACTACCCTTGGCTAGAATCAGGGAAGCCTGGACCTCAGGATCCCAGGTTTTCACAGTGCAAAGACATGATATTTGTAAAATGACCCCCGGTTGAGCCACGTGACACGTGGCATCTGCTTTTATTCCCATCAGAATTCCCACTCAAAGCTGATTATCTCCTTTACCGACGAGGAAACAGAGGCTCAGAGAGGGCAGATGCCACCTCCCGCGGGGCACAGCAGCTGGAGACTGTTGAGTCCTACCGAGGGAGCGGCCCCGGCCCATTAAACTCATTAACTCTTCCTGCCCTGGCCCTGAGCTACCCCAATTTCTCCCAGCGCGTTCCTCTGTGGCCTAAGTCAGTCCAAGCCCGTCTCTATTGCTTGCAGCTGCAGCTTCCTGGCTGACACAGCGCCTGACCCCGATGCCAGTGTGTTTTCTCCCATACCCTGCAGCCTCCTTCTGCAGTGAGAACTGGGGCAGCCCCTTCCTCTCCCTTCACTACCCCCCTCAGTGGCAGAGACAAAGGCCAATTGAAAAGGAGTCACCGAGCTGCAGAATGGGTTTGAAAATGAGTCTAACAGGCCCACACAGCTTTGAAGCTTCATATAAAGCCAAAGGCAGGGAGCGGCGGCTTCCTCCCTTGGCCTTGGAGCCTGCCATCTGGGCAAGCTAAAAATAAAGGCTCCTTTTTCAAGCAAGAGTTTATAAATGTGACCACAAAGGCCCTGATGAAGACATCAAGGCCCTGGAGAAAACCACATGGCCTGAAACCTTTAGCACCCCACCGGCTCGCCAGGAAAGCCCAGCTCTCCCTCTCCCACACAGGCACCAGTGACCAGCTTTTTCTGGCAGCGGCCAGGAGAACGAAGTGGAGAGTGTGGGGGCTCTTTATGGTGGCAGGGAAGGAGACCATAAAAGGAGAAGACCGGGTATAACACAAAGTACAGGCCGCCGTGTATTCACAGTGGCAACACAGAAACAGAAACCGTCACGCGGCTCCCAGCCCTGCCATCCAGCCACGCGCCCCCAGCGTCCCAGTGACCTCGGCCCGCCCACCTCTCCAAGCCTTTCCTCCTTGCTCACCTTTTGCTCCAGCTGCATCCCCACCTTTGGGCCTCCTCCGTGCCCAAACCTGGAATGTTCTTCCCCCTCTCTGCGTGGTGTGGACCACCAGATTTCAAGTAGAATCGCCCCAATCACGCGCTCACCTCTCCCCATTTTCTCTTTTCATGGTGCTCATTACTACCTCAGATTGGCTTATTAATTTGCTTATTGATTATCTGCCCCCAACAAACACACACACACACTTCTGGAAGATAAGCCCCACGAAGACAGTAGCTCTGCCTACCTCATGCCCCGCTGTCTCCCTGGCAAAGGCAATGTCTGCACAGGCCTTCTTCCAGGGGCCCCTAGTTGCCGCTCAAGCCTCGGGCCCACCGCAGCCATCCTGCAGCCACTCCGGCTCCTGAAGCTTCCATCTGGTCCTCAGAGACCTGGGAAAGACAGAGACTTCCCTAATGCCTCCAGGGACTCCTCCCGAGCACTGCCTGCCCCTGTACTGACCCTTCTTGACCCCTGGCCGGGAAAGTTACTGGGAATCCTCCCCCGGCCCATCCATGTTTCTGCAGCCCGCGTCCTAACCGTCTGCGGCCCCGCCACCCCGTGAAACCAGGCACCTTCTCTATCTAGAGCGATATGCCTCCCAGGTCCTGCCCCAGTAGCGGCTGCTGGGGCAGAAATCAGAGCCGTTCCCAGGCGGAGGGGGTGGCAGCTCCTCCCCAGGGAGGCGGTGGGTCACCAGGTGGGGAGAGAGGCGCTTCCCAAATCCCTCACCAGCGGCTAAGCAGACGGCGCTGGGCCGATGCCCGGGCTCAATCGCCTCCTGCCCTCTCCCTCGCCCGCCACGGGCCTGCCACACGGGATGGGCCGCACCAGGCAGGTGGAAAGCACCAGCACCATGGGGGAACTCGGGGGGTGGCTGGGGGGACGGAATTCCCCAGGGCCGGGGTTGGGAGCGCAGTGATTCTCCCAGAACCGGGTGTGTGGCTAACTAACCTCAATTCCCAGCTTCTGGAAGAAGGCGCCCGTTCTGCCGTCCGCTGGCGCAGAGCTGCTCCGTGGACCACAAAGGCGCCCGCGGTTGGCGGGGCCTGCGCCCTCCTTCGGGGCCCCAGATAGCCCCGGGAGCCGCTGCCAGGCTCCAGGTGGAAATGGGCCGGAAAACGGAGTGCAGAGGGGTCACAGGGACCGGCCGGCCGGGCATCGAGGGGCCTCGGCGCGCCATCTCGTCGGCCGCCTCCACTCCGCCCGCCCTGGGCACGGCCGATGTCGGAACCGCCTCCAGCCCGGGACGCCTGTGCCACCCCAGCCGCCATCCCCAGGGCCTGCACCGGTGCCCCAAGGCCCCGGCGGACCCGCAGCCTAGCGTCGAGGTCCTCCGCACTTCCCTTAGGCGGACGCTTGAGCAGAGCGCAGAGAACGCTGGGCCCGCGGGCCACGTGCCCCCTGTGAACCAATCACGACTGGCAAAAAAAGGACCGCGGCGCACGTGCCCCCGTGGACCAATCACGACTGCCAATAAAGGACAGAGGGGCACGTGCCCCATGGAGACCAATCATGACTGGCAAAGAAGTGTGAATCCATGATTAGCCCACCTGAAGTAGGCCGGGCAGCTTCTGACCAATCCGAAGGCCAGGAGGCGGGCCATGGACGAGGCGGCCCCGCCCACCTAGAACCTCGGCTCTGGAGACATGGGCGTCTTGGCCTGCCTAGGCGCCGTGGGGCTTGGGAGCTACAAGTGTTCTCCAGGAGCCAGCCCTGGGCGAAGCGGGGAGAGCAGCTGCGGAGGAGACCGAGAGCTCCACCCTGGCTCCCTTTCCTCGGCGACGCCCATGTTCCCCGCCCCCGCCTGTCCCCACGCCCACTCTCAGCTGCCAGGCCAGGGAGACTCCTCTGTCGTGGGGCTCAGACAGCCGTGCGACCCCCGCTTTTCCACTGGGAGGAGCACACCGTTGAGGGTCATTGTCGTAATAGATTTGTCGTTTTGAGTTTCAGGGCCTCACAACCACAGTGGGTGTATATGGAGAAAGAATTACTGCAGTCCTGCCGCCAGACTTTTAGCACCTAGGCGAACATATCGCCTTCCCTCTCTTCAACACCCATCCCCTTACCTTTCTCCAATCACGATGCGCTTGCACTATATTGCTTTCCCTTCCCCCAAGCCTTGTTACAGGGTTGCAGTGTCCCCAGCTCTTCGTGGTAATGGTGGTGAGGTATTCTTCCCGGAAGAATAAACTTACCCGGCAACCCTCCAGCTGTGCAGCGTCGGGGTACAGCTGAAGTGCCACAGTGTCCTATTTGGCTGTGTGGCACTGAGTGCATGCCCCCTGACTCTCCCAGGGGCCGTGGCCCTGCAGTTTGCCGAGCCTGCATGGGGACACCTCTGAGGGCAGCCCATCCGGCCACTCCGAATGCCCAGAGGCCGCCTCCATCCTCCTGAGCAGAGGGGCCGGTGGTTTTGCCCTGGGTGACCCCACCACCCACCCATGGTTTACTATCCAGGGTGGGACCTCCTCATCTGGGAACCAGTCACCCGTTTCCCACCTGCACCAACCACCAATGAACCGAGCAACCTCTGGGCTCCTCAGTGTTTCCATCTGAAATATGGGCTGACAATCACTGTGGCCCCAGGACCTTTGTGGGGGCAGATGAAGTCCTGCATGGGAAATTCTTTGGCAATGCAAAAGGGAATAAACACACACAGGCTGAACTATTTATTTAACCAGGAGGTAAAAATACATGTGGTACAAAACTCAAATCAGGAAAAGGCATGTCTCCCTGCCCCACTGGGCTCCCCAGACCCGGGGCCCCACCCCGAAGCCTATTAAAGATTCCTTGTGATTCTTTCCTGGCCGGGTGCATACATCTGGAAGCATATGCATATGAATCATTTAAAAAACCCAAATATATTTCACTCTACACACTGCTGGGTACTAGTCTTGCTCTTTTTAAAATTATTATGAAATATATTGGGCACGCCAAAAGGATGGGGAAAAAGGAGCACCCAGGTCCCCACCCAAATGAAGACACCAAACACCACAGGTAGCTGTGGTGTTTGGTGTCCAAGCCCCTTGCACCCTCCCTCCAGAGTCTACCTCCTTTCCTCCCACCCAGAGGTAACCACTGCCCTGAGCTTGGCGTTTATCATTTCTATGGATGTGTTTATATGTTTATTGCTTGTGTATGTGTCCATAAACAATATGTAGTATTATTGTGCACATTTTAAAGCCTTATGTAATTGGTCTCTACTTCATGCATGATAAACCCGCAATCCTTATAAAGAAAGAGAACAGTGCCCGGCACTCATTCACCACGCAGTTGTGTCCGCTGCCATCATCAGCGGTAGTATCCTGATTATTGGCATTCATGAACTCTGCAGCTGTTCCAATACGACTTTTGAGATTCATCTAAGATGACAGATGCATCTCTAAATCATTTGTGGTCACAGTTGAGTAGTATTTTATTATATGCATATATCAAAATTTATTTACCCATTCATTTGTTGATCCATCTTACAGAGTATTTCCTTTTTTTTTTTTTCTATAAAAACAACGCTTTTCGGGCTTCCCTGGTGGTGCAGTGGTTAAGAATCTGCCTGCCAATGCAGGGGACATGGGTTCGAACCCTGGTCTGGGAAGATCCCACATACCGCGGAGCAACTAAGCCCGTGCGCCACAACTACTGAGCCTGCGCTCTAGAGCCTTCGAGCCACAGCTACTGAAGCCCGCGTGCCTAGAGCCCACGCTCCGCAACAAAGAGAAGCCACCGCAATGAGAAGCCCGCGCACCGCAATGAAGAGTAGCCCCCGCTCGCTACAACTAGAGAAAGCCCGCGCGCAGCAACGAAGACCCAACGCAGCCAAAAATGAATAAATAAATGAATAAATTAAAACAAAACAAAACAAAAACAATGCTTTTCAACATTATGCTCAGTGAAAGAAGCCAGTCACAAATGATCACATATTGTATGATTCCATTTACATGAAATGTCCAGAACAGGCAGATCATAGAGACAAAAAGTAGATTACTGGCTCCTGGGGCAGGGGAGGAATGGGGTGTCACTGATAATAATACAGGGTTTTTTGGGAGGTGAGGAAAATGTTCTGGAATTATATAATTGTGACATTTCCATAACACTGTGAATGCACTAAAGGCTATGGAATTGTACACTCTAAATAAGTGAATTATATGGTAGGCAAATTATAGCTCAATAAAATCTGTTTTTGAAGGGAAAAAAATGCTTTTCTAAACGTAATGCGGGATCCCAGAGTGGACCGTAGAACAGAAAAAGGATGTTTATGGAGGAATTCTTTTTTTAAGTCTTTATTAAGTTTGTTACAATATTGCTTCTGTTATATGTTTTGGTTTTTTGGCCACGAGGCATGTGGGATCTTAGCTCCCCAACCAGGGATCGAACCCACACCCCCTGCATTGGAAGGCGAAGTCTCTAACCACCGGACCACCGGGGAAGTCCCTAGGGAGGAATTTATGAACTCCAAATAAAGTCTGTCATTTCGACAATAGTGTGGCACGAATGAGAATTTCTTAGCTTTAATAAATGGACCGTGGCTAAGGAAGAGGTTAATTTTGAAGGAAACTGTTAAAGAGTACACAGGCATTCTCCATTTTTATTTACCACCTTTCTGTAAATCTAAAATTATTCCAAAACTTAAAGTTTATTTAAAAAATTTAAAAGTCAGTGCTGCTGGGAACAGCCATGTGCACGTGTGAGTGTGCCAGGCGAGCGCTCGGAGGGAGCGGCTCCCCAGCCCTGCCTCCACAGGACTGCGCTGTCCATTCTTTGGTTGCTGACCGTTCCCCTACACAGAAGTGCCACACTGCGTCGGACGGCCCCTGTGCAGGGAAACTTAGGTCATCTCCTTAGTGCGCACGTGTGAGCACACCCGTGATAACGCCTTAGAGGGAGAACTGTGGGGTGAAAGGGCACCTTATACATTTTGATTCATATCTGAAAACGCTGGCCCCTCCCGGATGGTATCAGCGCATGCCTGTCAGCATAGCAACATTCTCCAAGAGGGAGGACAGGCCCATTTTTTGCTGGATTCAAATGAGAAATTCAAACATAAGTAACATACATGCCTTATAAGATACACCAAAATTCCGTGAAAGCTGCAGTAAACACTGATTATCTTGGGGGGCAGGGAATGAATTAGGAGTTTGGGATCAACATATACACACTACTCTATGTAAAACAGATAACCAACAAGGACCTAAACTACAATGGAAAAGAATCTAAAAAATGAATACATATATATGTATATATATAAAACATATGTGTATATTTAATATACATGTATATATATAACTGAATCACTTTGCTGTACACCTGAAACTAATGCATGTAAATCAACTATATTTCACTAAAAATTTTAAAATATATATATATTTTAAAAACCCACTGATAATCTCACACTGTTTCTCAAGGTAAGGAATGGGGAACAGGTCAGCTGGGTGGTTCTAGTTCAGGGTCTCTCGTGAGGTTTCAGCCCTGGTCTTGATCAGGACTGGCTGGGGATGGAGGATTCGTTTCCAAGGTGACACTCACACAGCGGGAGGCCTCAGTTCCTTACCACCTTGCCCTCTCCAAAGGGCTGTCTGAACTTCCTTATGACAGGGTGCTGTTTGTTGGCTTCTCTCAGAGCAAATGATCTAAGAGAGCAAGGCAGAAACTTCAGTGTTTCCAAGGCCCTATGTTTGGAAGAGACACTCTGCCATTTTCACAGTACCCTATCGTTATGCAGGTCAGCCTGATTCTATGTGGGAGGGGGCTGCACAAGGACGTGGCACTAGGGGGCGAGGACCACTGGAAGCCATCTCGGAGACTGGCTCTGAAAACATCACTGCACAACTGATGGATGAAGGCAGGACTAGAGAAAATATTTCAGTCAATACTATCATAAAGCAGCAGGGTAAAAGGATGTAAGAAGAGGCAACAGGAGGAATCAACTTCCTCAATGTAATAAAAAGCATCTACAGAATGGATTAAAAAAAATGTGGTACAGATATACAGCGGAACACTACTCAGCCATAAAAATAACATCATCTATATCATTTTTCTAGATTCCACATATATGTTAATATACGATATTTATTTTTCTGACTTACTTCACTCTGTATGACAGTCTCTAGGTCCATCCACGTCTCTGCAAATGACACAATTTCATTCCTTTTTATGGCTGAGTAATATTCGTGTGTGTGTGTGTGTGTGTGTGTGTGTGTGTGTGTGTATCACATCTTCTTCATCCATTCCTCTGTTGATGGACATTTAGGTTGCTAGGTTTAACATATTTTCTATCAAAAGTCCCAGCAAGATTTTTTTATAAATTTATTTGTTTGTTTATTTATTTTTGGCTGCACTGGGTCTTCGTTGCTGCACGCAGGCTTTCTCTAGTTGCGGCGAGTGGAGGCTACTCTTCAGTGTGGTGCATGGGCTTCTCATTGCAGTGGCTTCTCTTGTTGTGGAGCACGGGCTCTAGGCATGCAGGCTTCAGTAGTTGTGACTCACAGGCTCAGAAGTTGTGGCTCGCAGGCTCTAGAGCGCAGGCTCAGTAGTTGTGGCACACAGGCTTAGCTGCTCCGCGGCATGTATGTGAGATCTTCCCGGACCAGGGCTCAAACCCGTGTCCCCTGCGATGGCAGGCAGATTCCTAACCACTGCAACACCAGGGAAGTCCGTTTTCAGTAATTTAAATATGAGGGCTTTTTTTCTGAGATTACACATGGAAAAAGGTAACCCCAAAATACAGAGGGTTAAATTCCAAAAATTTAGGAACCCTACTCAATATTCTGTAATAACCTATATGGGAAGAGAATCTGAAAAAGAGTGGATATATGTATATGTATAACTGATTCACTCTACTGTACACCTGAAACTAACACAACATTGTAAATCAATTATACTCCAATATAAAATAAAAGTTTAAAAAAAAAAACAAAAAAAATTCCAAAAAATTTACTTTTCTTTGTGGCATTCATCTGTAAGGACTTTGGTGCTGAGAAGTTAAGTATCGTGTGATGTCCGGTCCCTGAAGGATCCTCCCAGCAAACACAAAGCCCTTTTTGATCCGGCCCTGCCTGGGTCTCTGCCTTCAGTGTTCACCGTTCTCCATGAGGGCCTGAGGTTTCAGCAATACTGAAGCCCTGTTCACACAGTCTCTGCCCTGCTGACCCTTCTGCCCAGAACACCCTGCATCTCTAAGATGCAGCCCAAGCCCGACCTCATCCCAGAATCTTTCCCTGACTCCATCTGCCTGCTATCCTCTGGATGCCCAGGGCTCCTGTGTTTTTCACACGTATCAGGATTGTCTTGTCTGTCCCCACACCGACAAACTTCAGGACTGAGACTCTCTCTCCCTCTCTCTCTCTTTTTTAACACCATTCATCATTTTAGTGTACAACTCAATGGCATTTACTACACTCACAGTGTAGTGTAACCACCACCTCTATCTACTGTCAGAACATCTTCATCGGGACTTCCCTGGTGGCGCAGTGGTTAAGAATCCGCCTGCCAATGCAGGGGACACGGGTTCGAGCCCTGGTCTGGGAAGATCCAATATGCCACGGAGCAACTAAGCCCGTGCGCCACAACTACTGAGCCTGCGCTCTAGAGCCCGCGTGCCACAACTAGTGAGCCCGCACACCTAGAGCCCGTGCTCCACAACAAGAGAAGCCACTGCAATGAGAAGCCCGTGCACCGCAACAAAGAGTAGCCCCCGCTCGCCGCAACAAGAGAAAGCCTGCATGCAGCAACGAAGACCCAGTGCAGCCAAAGATAAATTAAATTAAATTAAATTAAAAATTTTTAAAAAAATCTTCATCACCCCAAAAGGAAACCCCATGCCCGTTAGCAGTCACTCCCCGCTCCTCGTCGTCCCCCAGCCCCTGGCAACCACTAGTCTGCTTTCTGTCTATGGATTTATTGAGGCTGTCTTTTATCTCTATGTCACCAATTCTTATGCAAAAAGGCAAGAATATATAGTCAGTCAGCCCTCCATATTCATGGGTTCTGTCTCCTCAGATTCAACCAACCACAGATTGAAAGTATGTGGGGGGAAAAAAAATCCAGAAAGTTCCAAAATGCAAAGCTTGAATTTTCCATGCACCCAGCAACTATCTACATAGTACCGACATTGTATTAGGTATTATACGTAATCTACAGAGATTTAAAGTATATGGGAGAATGTGTATGGATTATTTGCAAATACTAGGCCATTTTACATAAGGGCCTGGAGCATCCACAGATTTTGGTGTCCGTGGGGGTCCGGAAGCACCCTCCCCCCTCCCCGGGATACTGCGGTACAACTATAGTAGGAAATACATCACTGCTTTGCTCAGAGAGGGCAACCAAGCTGTACGGAGTTATTGGCACCATCTAGTGGACAGTTTGAGGAACTGTCTTGCTAAACCTCCTCCCCTTCTCTATTCTATCCACGCCCCTTACAGGATCCTGCCCAAGCTTGCCCTTTCCAGCTCCTTCCCACAATCATTCATCTCCTTTAGGCAAAATCTCCACCAAATACCACACAACCTCTTCCCCCACCCAGAAATGAGGACTAGACAAACGAGTGATGTCAGGATCTCTCTTTGCCAGTGGGCAGGTTTTCACAAACACAGCCACCCTTTCCTTAAGGCAATGTCCCCTTAGGGACCCAAGCCCTACTCACGTCCTCTGTTCCAGCAGCACACCTTGCTGGACCTAAAGCCTCATCTCCTGCCCCATGCGCCTAGCAACCCCCCAGGCTCTAGGTGCAGGTACTGACGCATCGATGACCTCGTGGTAATCGGGATGTCAGGGCTAGCTTTCTGTTCTGTGTGCCTGCTTCCTCTGCTGTTTCACCCCTAAAGATGTTCTTTACCTTCTTACAGGCTGGACTCTGCATTAACAAGATGCTTGTTAAAATTTATCCAACACTCTTGGTGTTTTATGGCAAGAGGGTTTTCATAATGTCTAGTCCCAAATATTTCCAGAATTGAAAGTCCTTGTTTGAATTTCCCATGAGCTTGTAGAGAATCATTTGTGTATTTTTAAGAAACGAAGCAAACAAAGGAGAAAAGGAAGAAAAAAGGGAGCCATTCACTGGAAGTAAAATTAAACACAAGCAACAACAAAAAAAATGTTTTCATTTACTAGATTGTCAGAGATTTAAAATTTTTACAATACTCATATTTGGCAAAAATACGAAGAAACATGCTCTCTTGTGTAAGCTACAGCAAACCTATTTACAGGGAAATTTCCTACTCATTAACCCAGTGAATCAATTGGGAATTGTGTTTGCGGTTACAACGGATACTGAAAATAACAATGGTTTAGATGGAATAAGTTTTATCAAGTTAAAAAAAAAACCACACACACCTGAGCTGTGAGTTGAGTTTTACTCAGGTTCTTACTGAACTGAACCTGAACTGGAGACCACCTCTCAGATAGCTCTGACGATCTGCTCTGAGAGGAAGCGGGAAGGGCCAGTCTGTATATGGCCAGCTACGGAACATGTGCAGCCAAGCATACATCTCAATAAAAGGTCACTGTTGGGACGTCCCTGGCGGCCCAGTGGTTAGGACCCAGCACTTTCACTGCCAGGGGCCCAGGTTCGATCCCTGGTCAGGGAACTAAGATCTCTCAAGCCACGTGGTGCAGCCAAAAAACCATTTTTTAAATAAAAATAAAAAAACAAAAGGTCACTGCTAGTCACGAGCAACAGGTATCCATCTCAGTTAATAACTTGTGTGTGTGTGTGTGTTTTCTGTGTATGGGAAGATGCAAGAATCTGGGTTCATTAAAATTCTTCTGAGATATCTATCTATCTAAGGGGCCTGTCTTTCCAAAGTACAGAGAGCCTTGTCCTTTTCTTCATCCTGAGTTCCTCTCAGGGTGCACTGTCCGTCAACAGCTGCAGTGACTAATGATTTGATCCTTGTAGAACTGGATGGTGGGCATCATTCTTTATTTTACAGTTTATTTCTCTGCCTCATTAAAAAAAAAAAAAAAAAGTACTGAAGCAGGCAAGACCAGTGTGGCAGCTCCATGACGTCATCACGAACCCAAGCTCTGTTTCTGCTCTGCCAGCCTCAGAGGGGACCTTCAAAGTGCCTCATAGTCCAAAACAGCTGGCAGAATGCCAGCCATCACACCCATATTCCAGACTATAGAAAGGAGAAACAAGGGAATGGGGACTGGCTGTGAATGGGCATGGGATCAGGGCCTCACCTACGAGGAACACTGGCCGAGGGGAACGACTCTGATTTGAAGCCACTTCTCAACACTCACACCACGGCAGCTTGGGTCACTCGCTCAATCCCTACATCAGCTGCAGCTCATTGATCCAGCACCTTCTGGGAGCCTGATATCGGCCTCGTGGGGGAGAAGAGGGAAAACAGGGACCCTGCTCTTCAAAAACAGCCTAAGGACGGGAGATTAGCTCCCCGTGGCAGCTGTCACGAATGACCCCAAACCTACTGGCCCAGAAGTCTATGACCCTACAGTTCCATAGGTCAGCATCCAGCGGGGGTCTCTCTGGGCTAAGATCAAGGTGAGGGCGGGGCTCGTGGCTGCAGGAGGCTCCCGGGATGAACCTGTTCCCTTGCCTTTTCTGGCTTCTAGAGGCGCCCCCAGTCCTTGGCTCGTGGCCCCTCCCCCACCTCCCAAGCCAGCACCGGCGGGCCGAGTCCTTTCACAGGCCATCGCTCTGACCCCCTCTGTCTCCCTCTTCCACTCTTAAGCACCCTTGGGATTACATGGCACCCATTGGGTAACCCCAAACCAAGGCCAGCTGATGAGAGACCTTACTTGCCCTTTGCCATGTAGGGTGACACAGTCACAGGCTCCCGGGACTGGCACGTGGACACCTTTGGGAGGTCGCTATTCTGTCCACCCGAGGGTTATCAGGCCTACAGAGACGTTCACACGCAGCTCCTCACACAGCCCACTCGGGAGGCGGTGTTTCCATTTCTTTGGGTTTTTTTTAAAGTTATTTATTTTATTTATTTATTTTTCGCTGCGTTGGGTCTTTGTTGCTGCTTTGTTGCTGTTGGGTCTTTTTTTTAAAGTTATTTATTTTATTTATTTATTTTTCGCTGCGTTGGGTCTTTGTTGTTGCTTTCTTTAGTCGCGGTGAGCGGGGCTACTCTTTGTGGCAGTGCGCGGGCTTCTCATTGAGGTGGCTTCTCTTGGAGCACGGGCTCTAGGCCTGCAGGCTTCAGTAGTTGTGGCACGTGGGCTCAGTAGTTGTGGCGCATGGGCTTAGCTGCTCCGCGGCATGTGGGATCTTCCCAGACCAGAGCTCAAACCCGTGTCCCCTGCATGGGCAGGCAGATTCTTAACCACTGCGCCACCAGGGAAGCCCAGTGTTTCCGTTTCTAATAGGAGGTTTAATCAACAGAGAAAATACTGACATTAATCTAGAGATGGCGGATGTTAGCGGGAAATCTCTACAGCTCACAAACGACAACTGAACTGTCCCAGATGGTTTTGAACATCACGGAAAAAGCAATATTGTAACTCTGATAGTGGGTAGGAAAAAAGATGCTTCTCAGCCAACCTATTTCTATTTGCCTACATTCCCTTCCATTTGTCATTTTAACAATCACAGATGCAGAGTTTGTCTTCCCAGGGTAGAACAGACAGGTCAGAAGAAATATCCAAAGGGATATTGGGAAAAAAAAAAACCAAAACAGAATTTGAAACCTGGGTCTGAGAGGGTAAGATTAGGGCCTCCTAATGTTTCAGGAAAAACAAATTCCTAAAACGTATTGTTATGTCTTATTGGTAAGATGCATACACTCTACCCATCAGATCCTTAAGGTGTATCCTGGCAAAACACTCCAAATTCAAGCATGGAGAATGAGTCCTGAAGCCCCTGCCTGGGAGAAAAGAGGACGTCGTTTTTAATCCCTTTTTCAGATGAAGAAATCGGAGCGTAAAGTCAAGCAGGTGCGCGCTCCACGCGGCATGTCCAGGGCGCGGAGCATCAGAACAGGGCATCCTTTCCCGAGAGGCCACCTGCCCGCCAGGCTCTGCGGTCAGCAGGACACACACAGACACGTCATGCAGACACGGCCAGACGTAGTCACAGGCAGAGACAGGCTGGGCAGACGCTGGGCCCGCGGGGCCTCCCTGCACCTGCCTTTGTCACATTCTGCCCTCACCCCGTCGTGGGGAAACCTCCCTGCCCCGTTTCTTCAGGAGCAGCGTCCCCCGCAGGCAGCTGCAAGCAGGGCGGCCCGACTCCCAGCACTGGAGCCTCCCATCGGGCCCTACACATTGCCGTGGGGGAAGGGGCCTCTCAGGCTTGGGTCCCGTAAGCAGAGCTGGCCAAGGGGCAGCACGAGTGTCCAGGGGGCAATGGTGCTACCTCCAGGCTTGAAGGGGCTCAATGGGACAACTCAGCACCACGAGAAGGTTCCACAGGGGGGTCTGGTGGGAAGGAAATGAGCCCAGGAACTCAGGCCCCCAGCTCCCAGGAGAGCCCAGGTGACCCAGGTCAGCTCCCACCAGACCCAGGGAGTCAGGAACACGATGGGGGGCAGCCAGGGCCAACTTCCAAATTCCTGAATTTTCAGAGAGCGCTAACAGTCCTCCAGTTTTAGCTTGAAAACAAAAGGCCACCACCACACCTGCCTGAGGGTCTAGGCAGCCCGCCAGGCTGAGGTCCTCAAGAGGGGGCTGGGGAGAGCACATCTTCCAGAAGCTTCGAAGCTCTCGTTCCGCCACACGAGCCGCCTGCAAGGGGAGCTCTGCCTACCGCCTTGGAAACCGGGGAGCCGGGTTAGCACGCAGCACGCCCCACCCCTCACCGTCGGAGGCTCCAAAGCAGGCACCTGACAACTGCGAGCGGACCACCGCTCAGCGGGGCGACCTGGGTGTGTCAGTCCTGACGCTCCTCTGCTGCCGCCCACGACCTCCGGTGCTTCTCGGCCGACCTGGCGGCTGCGACCCCTCTCCCCCCGCCACCCGAGCCTGCCCATCCTCCACTCGGCGCCACCGTCTCCTGGAAACGGACGGCTGCGCCCCGAGGAAAACGATACCTTTGGCTACACTGTAACCACTTCGCGGTCTATTTTGAAAACTGTAATTCAGAAATGAGTTTTAAACACAGCATTTTCCGTCTTGCTTGGAATCCTTGCACAAATAATTGATAATTCGAGAGTTAAAACATTTCATCTCCTAAAAAATACCTTTTAAGGAGCGTGCCTCTTCAAAAGGGAAGCTAGTTGGCCCAGAGCTGATAAATACAAGGCTTCACCTCGCTGGGTGGTGACAGCAAAGCCGTCCCCCACTGTAGAATGAAGCGACCAAATGCAAACCGAATCAGCAGCAAGTGGATCAAAAAAAGTTTATTTTGAATATTTAATTTAAAAAAATCATACCTATGAGGTGTGCTACAGAAATTTAGATACAAGAATTGCATATAAAACCCGACCTAATCGTGGTAAAGCAAATGCACTTCAGGAAAGAAAACGTGTACCTCATGGTCACTGGCGTCCCAACACCAGACACTTCCACATGGTCCCCTGGGAGGACACTGCCCCGACCACGTGCGGGAGCTGAGCTGAGGGGCCTCCCGGTCCCTCCCGGGGGACGGGCTCCCCGCGGCGGCCACGGGAGCATCTTGGGCCTCAGCGCTCCCTCTTGCTCACCTCACATTCTCAGCCAAGTCAATCCATCAAATTTTGCTGTCACTTAACATGATATTTTGGCAAAAAGAGCACGGCTTCCTTGACGGGAAGCGTTTCTGCAGTTCACCACGGGGAAGGGACCTGCCTTCCACCAGCAGTGGCTGTTTCCCCACAGGGCGGACACAGGCCAGCTGCCCGGGGCTGGGGACAGCGGGAGGACAGTCTCTAAGGGACTGGTGACACTGCAGCGGGGGGGGGCGGGGGCAGGGGCCCAGCAGCCCTCCTGGAGGCCGGGCGTCGGGGGAGGCGAGAGAACGAGGACAAGACGAGGAGGGAGACGCGGAGAAAGGCGGGGTCTTTGCTGAAACCCAGCAAATACTGTGGGATTTCACAGCGCGAGAGGCTTTTCCGACCGAGCGGACAGCTCCCGTACTTTCTAGCGATTGCCCGCAATTCTAACTTCCTATCAGGCCCTCCCTCTTCCTCCAAAACCCTGGGCGGGGACTCCTGCCCCCACCTCGTTGGAGCGGAGGGCGAGAGGCGGGCAGGGACAACCCGCACTCAGGACCAAAGGTCCCCGAAGTGGCTCCAGGCAACAGTTGATTTGGCAAAAAAAAAAAAAAAAAACCCTTAAATGCATAAAAACAATCACCGAGTCCTCCAAGGAGCATGATTACAATATATTAGCAAGTTCTGTAGCGTAAACATTTTCAAAAGCATCGGCAAAAGTATTAAATATAAAAGCAGTATGCATACTCCCCTCGGCACCCTGAAGAAAACACCAGAAGGCAGGCGTGGCCACAGACAGCGAGCGCGTGGCCAGCTACGGCAAGGGCCTGGCCAGCTACCTACTGCCGCAGCTCGACGTAGTTGGCGGGGAAGAGCCCATACCTGCCCTTGCACAGCCCGCGCCACCAGCCATCGTCAATCATCTCGATGTTGGTGATGATGTCGTCGGGGTCGAAGGAGATCTCATCATCGCCCGCTAGGGAGGAGGGCACAGAGAGAGAGCAGCGGTCACGCTCAGCGTTCCCTGCTCAGCCGCCAGAGGAAAACCCTCCAGCAGCCCTCGAGCTGGCGGCCTCCCACTGAGGCTCCACGGGAGTGCAGGGTTCTGCGGGGGGTGCAGGGTCCTGGGGGTGCAGGGTTCTGCAGGGGGTGCTGGGTCCTGGGGGTGCAGGGTTCTGGGGGTGCAGGGTCCTGGGGGTGCAGGGTTCTGCGGGGTGCAGGGTTCTGCGGGGGGTGCAGGGTCCTGGGGGTGCAGGGTCCTGGGGGCGCAGGGTCCTGGGGGTGCAGGGTCCTGGGGGTGCAGGGTTCTGCGGGGGGTGCAGGGTCCTGGGGCGCAGGGTCCTGGGGGTGCAGGGTTCTGCGGGGGGAGGCTCGACGTGGGTGCAGGGACCTGGGGGTGCAGGGTCCTGGGGGTGCAGGGTTCTGCGGGGGGTGCAGGGTCCTGGGGGTGCAGGGTCCTGGGGGTGCAGGGTCCTGGGGGCGCAGGGTCCTGGGGGCGGAGGCTCCTTGGGGGTGGAGGGTTCGCTGTCTCCCCTACTCTATGAAGGGGGCTTTGCACGCACAGGGGCGGATACAGAGACAGGGCGGAGCCCTTCAAACAAAACCCTAACCCAGAGCAGATGAAGTGTGGCTGAGGGAGATACAGGAATTCCTTGCACTGTATCTGCAAAAACTGTTCTATAACCTTGAAACTGTTTCAAAATAAATTCTTTTCAAAAATTGTAAATAACGCTCTGAGAGTCAGATTTTGAAGAGAGGAACCACTGGAAGCCCCGCCACCACCATTTCCGGCCCTCGGGGCGCTTCTCACCAGCTTGGTAGTCGTAGAGGGCAATGGCTGTGATTCCAAGGTCGTTCTCATATTCATCGTAGGGACCCTCCTCTAGAATAAACCAGAACAGGGTCTGAGAAGGAAGCAGAGCTGCACTCTCACTCCCGTCAGATGCCCCTTCCTAAGGTCCGGGTGGAGGAGCCAGTCAGGAGAGAATGTGGCAGGGGTGCCGAGCGTGAATCGGGAGGACGCACCGTGGGCCGTCGGGCACCTTCCGCCAAGGGGAGGACCCGGCCCCAAGGAGCGACGCCCCGCGTCATTCTCTCGATAGAGGCACTGACCGTTTTCAGGGTGTCATGTTTTACACTTTAAAGATTTAGCACTTTTTTTAGGAAAGGTCATGAATGGCAAGCAGGAGACAGCTGATCACACCTCACGCTGTGCTCAGGGAAGGTGAGAGCCCTGCCCTGGTGTAGATTCTGATACTGATTTTCATGTCACTCCAAGCGGGAGAACGGGCTTGTGTTAAATCTGTCCAAACACATTAAAGGAAACCTCATCTCTAGAAATCAAAGACCAATTTGAGTGTTCATCCATCTATAACATTTTCAGAGTGCGCAGAAATCTCCCTCTTCAGAGACCTCAACGTACTCTGGCTTCCTGGAAGACCTCACGAGCTTCTACCCTGATACAACAGCAGCAAAAGCCCCTTCCTCCACGCCCACCCCTCTCAGCGCCCTCAGCACAAGCAGGGATCTCCTGGAACCCCCCGGGAGGCCAGGCCAAGCCCCCCGGGGTCTGGGGCCCACAGTAGGAGGAGAGGAGCCCCGCTAGCCTGACAGAGGTGGGGCAGGTCAGTCAGCAGGGGGCCAGAAGCAGAGGGGGGCGCAATGCGGGAGACCCGCGTACCTGCTTGGTAGTGGCCCGGGGCCTCCGTGCTTTCGTAGACGGCCTCCGGGGCATAGGCCTCCTGGTACTCGGTGGCCTCCGTGCTGTACACCGGCTCGGGCTCACCGGTGTAGCTAGGCTCGGCCTGCAACGGAGCCGCGGCCTGGGGAGAGTCAAGGAGACAGTTCCCGTGGCCCGCGCCGGGTCACGACCACGGCCACACGGCCAAGAGAGACACGCGGACCACTCTCAGCCCCGGCTGAGACGAGACAGACACGGGGATGGGGCGGCGTCACCTGCTCACACCCCGCGGACGCCTGGGTCCTAACGTGTCCCGCAGCGCCGAGAGGGCCAGGCTCCCCCTCACAAGCCCGTCCTCACACTCCCGACACCGAGTCCTGCCGTCACCAAAGACCTGCCGGCTGCGAGCGCCCCACTTTCCTGGGGCAGGTCTGGCCCGTTTCCTCTCTGGGTCCCAGACCTCCGAGGCCTCCCAAAGCCCCCGAGGGCGCCCAGCCCTCCCGGGCCTCTGCCAGCAGCTCCGCGCCATCACCCCATCCCACCGGCTAGGGCAGCTGAGCCCGCGGGTGGCGGGTTCCATCCTCACGGAACCCTCCGTGGAGGTGAGGCAGGGGAGTGACCGGCAAGTCACACGCAAGAGGACATCAAGAGCGCTCTGCTGACAGCCACCTGAGCCGCGACCCCAGTTCCCAACCATCCACCACCAACAGTGGCTTCAACCAGCGTTTCCAACCGGGGTCCACCTGAGGGCACCCTCGCGGGTCAGGAAAGAAAGCCGCACACAGAGAGCCCCGGGGAGAGCCGGTGGTCAGGCCTCAGCTTCCCACAGAGGGTGACAGAGGGGTGCGGCAGGCCGGGAGCGCTACTCCAGAGGCCACAGGGCGGGGCTCCACCAGGGCTAAACAAGGGAGTGACGGCCTCCTACTGGCAAGTGCCCCTGGAGGCGAGGGGACCAGACCGGAGGGTGAGGGGCCACACGTGCTGTGGGGTCGCGCGGAGCCACTCAGTGGTCGGGCCATCACCCCGAGGTCACTGCGGGGACACTGCACAGGGCCGCCAGCAACACCCTAACCTCCTATCTTCCCGCAGCAGCCCCTCCGCCCATGCCCACCCCTCCCCCGTCACGTGGTTCGGGCAGGGTTCCCTGCCCCGCCCAGGACAACGTGTCATTCCAGCCTCCAAGGACCAACTGCTAGTGACGGGCCCAGCAGTGGGCCCCGATGGGCGGATGCACAGGGGCCCCCTTTCCACGGGATTCCAGATCCTAAGACCGCACCCGCCACACCCGCCAGGCAGAGGGGCAAGCCTACGGACCACCCTGAGGCCCAGGCCCGCCCACGCTGCTCCCGCACCCTCAGCCCCTTTGGGCCTCAGCCGAGTTGAGTCAGTTTCAGCCCCTTGTGACTCAGTGAGCTCTAAGTGGTGACGTCCAGGTGAGGGAAGACAGGTGAGTGAACGGGACAGCGGGACAGAGGGGACTCGGGCTGGGCCGGGTGTGGGTGTGGGTGTGGACGGCAGGGGCCGAGCTGCTCTGGGAGGGGGGCCCACAGGGCCTGTGGAGACCCCGCCATGGGGCCATGGGGAGGGGGGCAGGCGGCTCGGTGACCCAGGGGTCAAAGGAGCAGGTCCTGGGACTGAAGACTGAGGAGAAAGGGCCGAGGACAGAGTCTCCAGGGACCCGGTGCTCGAGAGAGGCCAAGGGAAGAGAGCCGAGAGGCGGCGGCTGGGTGGGGACGAGGGTCCTGGAAGGGAGTGTGGTCCGAGTCGAGGGCAGCAGGGAGTGGGTGAGGGAAAGACCCGCACCGGCTGACCCTTGGAGGCTGGCTCAGGAGAGCGCAGCGGGGCCGGCGGGCGGGTGAGAAGGCCGGCGGGGAAGCCGAGGAGGCGAGAGGCCCCGCGCTCAGGAGGGCTGCCCTCCGGGCGCCGGGCAGCGCAGGGAGGGACCCCGTCCACGGGGCGCTGAGCTGGGAAGGGCGTCTCCGCGCGGCGTCAGAGACTCACGGGCAAAGCAGATAAAAGCACCAACCTCGCAGACGGGGCTCGAAGGCGGCCTCTCCTGGGCCGGCGGGGGCGTGGGCGATGCGGGGGGCGTGGGCTTCTGGGCCCGGGCTTGCTCCTGGAATGCAGAGACAGCGGCAGTCAGCGCGTCACCAGGCCTCCCCGCAGTCCCGCCCAAGCACGAGGCGCGCTCGCTGCCGCTGCCGGAGGAAGGAGCAGCAGCAACGCGGAGCAGAGACGCAGCGCAGAGACGTCAAGGGCGCGTCTGCCCTGCAGCCGAGGTCACGCGGTCAAGTCTTCTCAAGTCTCAAGACGCAGTCCTGCCCCCAGGGCTGACGGATCCAGCCAGAGGCGGCAGTGCCCCCGCACACCTGATCCGGAGGCCGCCACCTGGGCTCTGAGCTGAGGCTGTAACGGACTGAGACCTCCGGGGACCTTCCAACGGAGTGAAGGGAATTTGCACGTAGGATGGACGTGAATCTTGGGGAGGTCAAAGGATGGACAGCGGTGGACAGATCCGGACGTCCCAACCCCCAGGCTCCTGTGAACGTGTGACCTTACAGGGCAAGAGGCTGCAGACGTGACCAAGGTAAGGATCCGAGGCAGGAGGTGACCCTGGATTACCCGGGTGGGCCTGGTGTCATCACAGGTCCTTACAAGTGGGAGGCAGACAGTGAAAGCAGAGCTTGGAAGGGGCCACAAGCCAAGGCGGGGGCGGGGGCAGGTTCTAGAAGCTGAAAAAGGCAAGGACACGATTCCTCTCTGCAGCCTCCAGAAGCAACCAGCCCTGTAACCCCTCCCAGGCCCCCCGGCCTCCAGCCTGTGAGGTGGTAACCTTGCGCTGCCCTAAGCCACGGCGCGGGGCGGGACCTGACGCGACCCCAGGAAACCAGTGCTGACACCTGTCAGGTGGACTTCCTCCACGCCACCGACCAAGGAACCTGACGGCCCGGGGAGGGAAGTCGCAGCAGAAGCAGGAGCTGCGCCGCCCCCACCCGCTCCCCAGCTGCTCTGCCAGCCCACCCGACGGGGCTCAGCCTGACGGGCGTCGGCGGGACTGCCCTGTGGAAACCAACCCCTCCGGAGACCACGCAGCTCTGGACCCCAGTGTGGCTTTGCCTGACCCGCCCCAGCAGGACGGTCACGAGTCCTCACGGCGCTGGCAGCTTGCCCACGAGTTAAATCCCTGGGGCAGCATGACTCCCTGAAGGGGCCGTGCCTAGGCCGGGCTGAGCGTGGGCTTCTGGAGAGCCGGGCCTGCTGCCCGCCACGCAGCAGCACGAGGATCCGTGACAGCCCCCCTCCACCCTGCCACACCCCGATCTGGCGGGGAACAGACATTCCTTCTCGGGGGCACACTCGCTCCCGAGATGTGCGGGGCGAGCATCCGTGGCCGCCCCGCCTGCCAGAGCACTCGGACGCGTGCGGGCCGTGTCCTGCCCCGGGAGAGCGCCTCACAACCCAGAGGGCTCTGGTGCGGGCGGCACCATGCCGACCGATGGGAGTCACTCAGGGGACAGGCGGGTGGGGAGAGGCTGGCAGGGGCTGGACCCAGCGAGGGACAACACGGCGGAAGGGACGGCGAGAGAACCTCAAAGGCCAAGGGGCTGGACAACAGCGACCGAGAGCCTCCTTCTCAAGCCCTCCAACCCTTCTGCAGCTTTGCGACTGCAGGGGTCAAATTCCGAGCCATAAAACGAGGAAGGCATTACGTGAAAACGAGACCAAGTTATCGGAAAAAATGCCTCCTGGTGTGCGTGTGTGTGTCTGCAACAAAGAAAAACTTACAAGCGCGTAACTAAAAACTGAAAGGAGAGACAGCTTTAAAGTTTCTGGCAATTAAGGAACGGTACGTGATAATCAGACACGTTTGCTATCATCCCGACTTCACCACGTGTGATAAAAACGCGTTATCAGGGCTTATTTAATTCCCGGCTCCAGCGCCCAGCGTTTCCTGCCCGTTGCATGCTAACTGCCTCAACCACTCACTCTCCCTTGAAGGGGTCTTCAGAGCCCTAACCACTGATGTGGGGAGGAAACGCCCTTAGGTTTAAATAGAGCTTTACAGTCTATAGAACAACACACGCGTTATTTCCAATTCTACTTCTTGGCCACCCGAGTCGTGGCGACTCCACACCCGTTTCACGGGCAAGAACGTGGGCCGCGGGACGGTGCACTGGCTTGCGTCAGGCCGCCCGGTTGGCAGGTGACGCGGCGGGACCCGAGCCGTCAGCCATCAGCCCATCTACGCGAGTTTAGGAAGGAGCAAGTCCCCACCCTCCTGCTCCCTCCTCACAGCTCCCACTGCCACCCTCTCCAGCGGAAAGACAGTTTGTGAAGAATCCCAGAAGAACCTGCAGACCCGAGCTCCAGGAGCAAGAGCTCCAAGAGCCAGCAGACGGCCTTCTTCACAGGGATCCCTTCTGCGCCCTCAACCTGCCACCCAAGCAGACAGCGGGTTCCCGAGGGTGACGGCTGGGAACAGGCTGCGGGGGAGACGTGCGGACGGGGGCTTGGCCAAGGGCATGGGGGCCGCCAGCCTGACGGGGGAGGACAGGCCTGCAGTCGCCCAGCGCTGGGGCAGCACGGCTGGAGCCGGGGAGGGTCGACTGTCTCGTATCTGGTGACAAGAGACGGGGTCGTCTGTGCGGCTGAAAGCCAAGTTCCTGAGAGCACAGCCTTCGGCGCGAGTTCAAAACGCTTCCTACTGATAGCTTTCTGCAGCAGACACAGGAATGAGCCGGACACATGGCCCCCGCGCGCGGGAGGGGAGCCCGGGCGCCGCCTGCACTCACGTCCAGCTGCCTCCGCGCCGCCTCCTGCCCCTTCGCCGTCCTCTGCGCCCGCTCTGCCTCCGCCTTCCACCCGTCCTCGGGCTCCTTCTCCTTCGCCAGGTTCTCAAAGTTAGCTCTGATGTTGCTGGTCTTGCTGCTCACTACAGAGGAAGGAGAGATTTACTCAGGGCGCCACCATCTCCCCCGGACCAGGCCCGCGCCAGGGCGGCCTGTCCCTCGGGAAGCAGGCACCCCAGCTGAGGGCGAGGCGCCCCCCTCGGCTGCCAGCCCCCCACCAGGAACGGCCTTCACTGTTGTGTGTGCTGCACCCACAGCGGGAAGACGGCACAGCCCCGCATCTGGAATGCTCTTACGTTCCCCACACCACTGTATTCTTTACCACCAGACCCTCACAAGGAAAAAAAACCCCCCTAAGGATGCCCTTGATAAAACAGTAAAAAGTACTGATTGTGAGTAGATCTCAACCCTTTTAACGTTTCGTGTGACAAAATGCGAGGGCGGAGCCCACCGCGACTGCCCCTGTGGACGTGCCGCGGGGCCTCCGGGGAAAACACGTGCAACTATCTGAGATGCAGGCCGAACTGATTTTTCCTGGAACATCATTTTCCCTGAAATGACAATGGACAAACTACGGTTACGCCGTTTGGGTACGTGCCAGACCCTTTCTCCGAAAGGAACGAGCTGAGCCTGTCCTGTTAAAAAACAACTACAGTATTTGTTGTCAGTGGGAAAACTCAAGCTTTCAAGCAAAATCAGAATTTTGGAAAATCCGTGTCCACTACCACGAGTATGACAATTTCCCAGTTTTGCTCAGAGACTCCGTGACGAGGTTGGTACTGTTAACGGACGTGACCCGGGGGGCGCTGTATAATGAAAGGCATCAGTGCGTGGAAGATCAGCGCGACTCGGTCATCAACGCTCTCCAATGACCCTGACGTGATGTCACAAAGTCTTGCTGCGCAAGAGAGACCAACCTTTAAGAAGACCACCGGACGGCTGCCCGCTGGACTGGGGTACAGAGAACACGACCGGAAACGGCCAGTACAATACTCTTCCCTTTTCCCACTGCTTATCTGGGGAGTCCAGATTTTCTTCACCACCCTAACGTGTCACGAGAGACTGAAGGAATGAGAAGCAGCTAAGAGAGCTCAGCTGGCCGACACCGAGGCGATTCCACAGAAACGTAACACAACGCTACCCTGGAACCTAGCCAATATCGTATAATAACTGTAAATGGAGAATAATCTCTAAAACTTTTGAATCACTAGGTTGTACATCTGAAACTAATATTGTAAATCAACTAACTATAATTTAAAAGAAATGCTACTCTTCTGCACTTTCTGGTTTTGAAAACGTAGTTATTTTTTTCATAAAAAGTGTTATGTTAATATGTGATAGTTTCACTACTTTTAAATGTTTAAGTGAATTAATAAAATGGTAAATTCTTCTTGCCTCTGTTTTAATTCTAACACAGTAAAGATCAGAAAACATAACCCACGTAAACAAAAGTTCTTTGGGGCCTCAGCAATTTCTGCCAGTGTCCTGAGACCAGAGTGTATGGACTGCCGACCACAGGGCGTCCACAGGAAATACATGGCGATCTCCACTTGCTGCGTTTAACTGACCACTTCTATCACGTGTAATAATTCCCCCAACTAAACGATACTCTCCTAGGCTGGCCCATGTTTAACGGTTCCCCAGCAGACACCAGGACCACGGGAGGCCTAGGCACGCAGCAGGCACCGGAAGGGCGGGTCGCGAGCAGCCTGGCGCTCACCCGCAAGTGAGGAAGGACAGGGCTGCCCTAACTCATGCAGGCGCGGCGGCGACAGGCTGCGCAGACACACCACGGCCGGGGGAGCGGCAGGTGCCGCAGGAACCTCCCAGGGCCTGGGCCCCGGCAGTGAGCAGGGCCCTTGAGGACGTGCAGTTAACCCAGCTCTGCTTTGGGAAGCACCCTCCAAAATAGACCCCCGCCGCCAGAGAGCTGCAACGCCCGTGTCTGAAAGATGCCTCTGAACCTCTGCAGGACAAACAGCATCAAACGGGTAATCAACTGCCGTCCCCAAAACACACAGATCAACTACGGTCTCCGTTAATGCTTCATCTGCTCCCGCCGGCTCTCCTTTCCCCCTCAGCACCGTCCTGGGGACACCACACAGCGTGGAATTTCTCCCGGGAAAAACCACGGTGCTGCCAGGGGGTCTGCTAGGACTTACCTGCTTCGACAGGGACAGTCTTCTGGTAAGTGGAGGCCACCGTGGCAACGTCCTCAAAGGTGGAAGCGTTCTACCAAGACAAGAAAGGGGAGATCAGGAACGCATTTTTCTTTCTTCCTTTCCTCTCCCTGCACAAAGGCCTGCCCCAGATCCTCCCAAAGACCCAACCAGAGAGCCCAAAAATTTCATATCCACCTGTTCTGCACATTAACAGAGGCGTGAAAAGTGTGTTAATAACACATTGGCTGGTGACCATACGGGCCAGCGTCAGAGAAGAAACACACGTATAGGGGGTGAATGGGCAGGGCCAGGATGTTTAGGGCAGTGAAACTGCTGTGTAGGAATAGACAGTGGTACATACGAGTCACTACACACCTGTGCAAACCCGCAGAATGTAAGATCCCAGGAGAGAACCCTAAAGCCGACCTCAGCGTCGGGTGCCTATGATGTAGGCTCAACGTAGGTTCACAGGTTGTAACAAATGGACCACTGGGTGGGTGGGGGAGGGGAGGTAGGGAGTATACGGGAAATCTCTGCACCTTCCTCTCAAATTTGAGCAAACTGCTCAAAAAAGCAGAAAAACCAAAAGCCCTACCACGTGCCTCCATTTCACAACCATAAACCAAGCACGTGTTCCTCCCAAGCTCTCGCCACAGACAGAATTTGCAGGGGAGCCCAGAAGCCTCTGCTGCGCTGGGAGAGGACCCTGGGACGTACAAAGGCCCCCCGATCGTCCACCTCTCCCAGTAAGCGCGACTCTAGTTTGGTTCTGTAGGGACCCAACTCGCGAGACGAAAAGGACAGCGACGACCGTCCATGTAAAGGCTGACATGGGCGCGGGCTGACGGCTCGGGGAAGCACTGGCCGCTGGGCACGAACGCTTCCCAGGGAAACACGCCTGGGGCTCAGGACGGGCACTGCTTTCCTGACACAGGAAACCGGGAGAAAGGACGCGCGGGAGCCTGTCACTAGTTGACACCCGAGGCTGACTGCAAGCAGCGGCTCTGCGAAGTGCGCACCGCCCCAGACCAAGGTCAGGTACAGGCAGCTCCACGACGGCAACAGTGACCCACGGGGCTCCAGTCGGCACGCCTGGGGGCCGGCCCTGACCCTCCCGCCAAGGCCCCCTTCTCCTCCCTCCTCCTCCTCCTCCTCCATCTCCGGGGTGGCTGCTCGGCTGCCCTGACCAAACCCTCTCCCCTCCCCGACCACCCCCCTCCTCTGCTCCCCACACCTCCCCATCTCTTTCCAGAACAACCTCTAAGGCCCCGCCCCCACCGGCTCGCCCACGAGGCTCCTGCCTGCCCTGCGGCCTCAGCGGGGAGGGGGTCAGCGCCCTCCCAGCTTCCGGGCCGTGGCCCCTGCACACCCGCTGCCCATCCCGTCCGGCCAACTCTCCAGCACGATGCTCAGAGCCGCCTCTCTGCCTTCACCCACAGGCTTCCGGCAAACACCACGACCCCAAGCCTCTCATTTCCAGCTGCGGGGTCCCCACCACACTGCACCCCCATCACCAAGACCCGCCCACCGACTACAACCTTCCCCTCTCCCACTGGCCACCCTCCTCCACCTGGACCCAGCTCCCCGCTCCCCACCGTCCAGCCTGACCAACTCAAGGTCTCGGCCTCTCCTGGGACCCACCTGCCGGGAACCTCTCACCTGTTTCCACCACCCACAGGGACTACGTCAGACCTGAGTCCCTGTGCCACCCGTCCCTAGGGATGATCTCATGCTGCCGCCAAGGCTGAGACCTGGGCAGGTGCCTCACCCTTCTAAGCCCCGGGCTTCCCAAGCGCGCAGCGCAGACCACCATCTGGCCGCAGGGGGACCCCGCGCTCCCCACCACGCCCCAGGGGCTCCCTGCACCTCCCTGTCTGTGGCCTGGGCTCCTCCCACCTTAAAACAGAACCATCCCCTCAGCTGACCAGTGCCCAGCTCACCCCGATCTTGGCCCAAGCTTGCCAACGCCACGGCTCCCTTCCTCCCACAGCCCAGACCCCTGCCAGCTGGCCTCCCCCGAACTCCCCACAACCTCAAAATAAAAAAAACAGGCCCTGACCAGGTGTCAAGCACCCCCACCTCACTCGCCCAGACAGGACGTCCCCAGCAGCACCTCAGGGCACAGATGACCCCTCCCTCCTCGTAACTCTCCGCCCTCAGACCAGCACCAGTGGACCCTGTGGGCTCCCCGCACCTCGCCAGGTGCCCTGCCCGGTCTCCTGTGACCAGCCTGCCCGCTGCCATCCCACAGGCGTGGCCCATGGCCCCCTCGCCGCTCTGCAGGCTCCCCAACTCCACCTCCGTCTGCAGGCACCCCCCCTCACCCCCTCCATCCGAACTACCTGCGCCGTCTGGCAGCCCAACCAGACGTGCCCACGGGGGGCTCATCCCACCCAGTCCTGCCCCTCCCCCCGAGTTCCTGAGCTCAGCAGACGGCCCCACCATCCACCTGGGAGGCCCTCCTCCTCACCCCTTAAACGCAGGGGCTTTGGCACCCACGCTGGCTCAAGTTCTCTCTCTCCCTCCGCCTCCACCCCCAGCCCGAGACAGAAGCACCCCGATCGAAGCGCTGAAGCCGCCTCCTAACCAGGGCCACAGCCTTGCGGCTTCCCCCGCGATCCTCTCCACCCTGAGGCGGGGGGCTGCTCGGTGCACGTCCTGTTCACCTCGTTTGCCTGTCTAACCCTTGCAGGGCCGCTCAGAACCTATCTGACGAAACACGAAACCTCACGGGGGTCCGCAGGGCTCCCTGAAGTGGGTCATGACCAGCCACCCACCCCCACCCCCCACAGTGGGCCCTGCCTGGCTTCCCTCAGACCTTCTGTATCTGCGACAACGCCTACCCCAGGCCCGCAAGGTCCTCGGTGTCCCCGTCCCCATGCCCACACACACACTGGCCCCATCCTCCCGGGCGAGCTCCCACCACCCGCAAAGCCGAGCTCAGACTCTCAGCTCCTCAGGACACTCCCGGCCCCACGGCCAGAGCCCTGTGCCCTGCCGCTCGCTCCCAGGGCCCACACGCGGTCACATGATGGGGTCCCCCGAGGGGTCAGCTGGGAGCCTGATGGAAGGGGAACTCCACGGGGACCGGCCCTGGCGCCCAGACACCCGCCCGGGCAGGGCGGCCTCAACCTCGGTCCGGCCGAACCGATGGGAGCCAGGCCAGGCCCGGTCCCCAACGAGGACCACTCCACGCGCTCCTGGGTCTGCTCCTCTGACGCGGTTGGAACTTAGGCCAGAAACCCAACCACCTGACGCGCTGAGACTCTGAAACCACGCAGGAGGGACCAGCTGGACGAGGGCACCCCAGGGAGAGCCTAGTGGCCGTGTCACCCTGCCTCTGGCTCGGGGCGGACGCCGTGGGGACCCCTGCAGCGACGCGCACCTTCTGGATCCGCCTTCCCCAAGACGGCAGGCCCCACGACGTGGCCAGCGTGACCAAAGGGCTCGGTTTCCAGCTGGGTTCACTGATAAGTACGTTCACAGCCACGTGTCCGGGAGGCATGCACGACGGCGGCCCAGCGCTGTGCCTGCCTGGCTGGGGACCCCGCCCCCTAAAACGTGGCAGGGACAGCAACTGCCTCACAGCATGGCCTCTGGGGGTCCAGGAGAGGACACCCGTGACATAGGAGACGAAGCCCAGCACGCGTGTCAGCTACTGGCACCGCCGCAGCGATGACACATGCCGGTCTGAAACGTTCGCACTTCTGCAAACACGCGCCAGGCGCCCACCAGAGACCAGAGACCACCCAGGGAACAGCCATCGGCCCGCCAAGAGCGTCAGACGCCCGATCCTGTCAGCAGAAAACACCGAGCCCCGGACGAGAAGCACTCACCTTATCCATCCGGTCCTTCTGCACCCCGTATTTCCCACCGAAGCCTCTGGAGTAGTCTGCAATGTGACAGCACGGCACTCAGTCCCGGGCTGAGGTCCGCCAGCTGCCGGCAGCAGGCGCATGCAAACAGGTCCAGAAAGAGCCCGAGAAAATGCGCCCAGAGCCACAGAACGAGAACACGGAACGATGAGCCTTTGCTTGCAAGGCGAGTTGGGCTTCTAGCCATGGTGCTCGGTAGCAAGCAGGTGAGAGGCAGGAAGGAGGCGTGGCATGCTCCCCGCGCGCTCCCGGGGGACAGGGGTGCGGGCGGCAGGCGGGACGCCACCTCCTAGCACAGTCTCTGCTCTGCACTCCTGCTCTACTCACTGCTAGAAAGAGGCTCAAGGGCAGGGATTCTCTTGCTTTTTTACTTATTTTTTTTCTCTTGCTTTTTTAAAAGAGAAAAAGTTTCCCAGAACTTCTACCAGCCAAAGACTCATGTTGCAGCAACACAGGTCTACGTGACAGTCACACTGCCGAGCGGTATCAACGCCACGTCCGTGCGGTCTGCCGGGTCAGCCCGAGGGGATTCTCTCCCTGAACACTGGGGCTGAGCGCCTAAACTCGGCCCCATAAAGTGAGGACACGACTCTTTGCCAACTGTGTGTCCCGGTTCTAATGACTGAGCCTGAATGTTGACAGACGTTAGATAAGTGCTCTGAGCAAAAGCACGTCTGCCATCTGGACTCGCAACGTATGCACCCAGAAGCCTCCTGTCGAGTTCCAGCTTTGTGTACGTACTGTCTGGTTCTGTGTGAAGGAGTCACACGTAGATGGTGTCATCAAAAAAACTAGCAAAAACCAAAAAAACACCACCACAAATGAGACACAGAAACCACGTGGACACGCCTGCCCCACGCCCCTGGTCCAAGGCCAGTCACGGGGCTGAACTGGACACGTTTCTCCTGGTCTCAGAGGCCGGGAGGCGGCCCACTCAACACTCACAGGAGTCCCGGCAACAGCAAGCGCTGCTGCAGAAGGCCGCCGGGAGACCAGAGACGGCCCCCTCCAGGAGCGAGGCACGTCACGGGGTTAGAGCGACCTGCACCTCGCACCACCTTTGACCAGACACGCACCCCAATGGTTACGGGGGAGAAAAAAGTGAACAGGGAAGAAAGGGTGCGAGAGAATTCCGCTCCGGCACGGCACCGGGCTGGAAGTGCCCAGGTGCCCCTGCAGGTGACAGCGGGTGACTCGGAGGCTGAGCGCTGAAGTCTGTGCTAGAAGTGGCGGCACTGGGCGGGGCTGGGGGGAGCCGGGGAGCAACTGTGCCTTGCTGGGACTCGTGCTTGGCCAGTCTCTCCTTGTAATCAAAGCCCACAGCACAGGGGTCCTGCCTCTCGGACTGAACACCAAATCTGCCTCCGAAACCAGTCTTATAATCTGAAAATCCAGAGGTGACAGCAGAGAAAACAACCAAGAGAAGAAACACAAGTTTGGTTAGACTCAAACACGTCGCCTGGAAGAAACAAGGGCTGCGCCGAGCTCGGGGACGACAGAGCCAGCTCCCAGTCTCACCAACAGTCACAAAGGGCTCAAAAGGTTAAAGGACAAACAGCGTCTGAACACGCAGCCCAGGCCTGAAAGCAGGTTAGCAACTGTATTTGAGCCGATTCGGAAAAGCTGCTCCGTGCTCCGCGAGTCTCTCCGGGGCCCCGCCCACGCTGCAGACAAGAGCACGCGTCTCTGCTCACTTGAAGAAAGAGACACATTACACACACGGCCCACCCCACAACAGCGCGGCAGCCCCGCTCCCCACCGTGCTGGCCGCGAGCCCGCGGCCCCGGTGGCCACGCTCCCGGGAACGGGGCGCCTCTCGGGCTGGGACCACCGTGCCGCCCCTGTGGCCACCCCGAGCGGCGGGCAGCAGCCCCTCAGAACACTGCCGCAGCAGCTGGGGCTTCAGGGCCCAGGCGAGCACAGGCGCCCTGCCCCGCCCAACCGCAGCCCCCCAAGGGGGAAGGGGGAATCACTACTGGCGGAGGGGTCCTTCCAAAGCCGTGGGGACAGAGGACCCCCTCCCCCACTGAAGACAGGACAGCACTGCGACACAAGGACCGCGAGGCCAGGCACACGTGGACCTGTAAACAGAGATGAACCTCCCAAAGGACCTCGCGGACGAGCAGCCAGCGTGAACGTACCTTTCTGGGATTCGTGCAGATGCAGCTTCTCCTGGTGATCCCAGCCAAGGGCACACTTGTCCTGTCTGTCCGTCTGCACACCGAACTTCCCTCCAAAGCCTTTCACGTAGTCTGCGTGGACAATAAAAGGCCATAATCGAGTATTAATGGGCTGCCTGCGTAACAGGGAGAAAGCAGGTTTTCCACGAAGTTCAACATACACAATTCACTAAACCATCCTTTCTCTTCCTGACCTTTGGTGAAACTTCAGCTGACATTCATTAAGAGGACCGCCCAGCAGTGTGTCGGGAAAATAACCTCATCTACCATCTCGGTACCGTAGATAAACACGGATGGGACCCCCCTACAGGAACCCCCAAGGCATGCAGTGTCACAGCACTGACGCACCATTGGGTCTCACCACTTACACAGACGTGCAACACGTGGCCCCTGTGACACGCCACGCTGCTGCAGTGTTCAAGCTAAAAGACGTCTAAGGACGGGATTTCTTAGTTAACAGCTCTGTTTTTGGATTTTCTGTTTTAAAGTTCACTGTTTAACAGAAAGAGACATCCACCCTAAGGGTTCCCGGTTACGTTCTGTTTTTCCATTTCTGTCCTGGTTCCCACCGATCACTTAACAGCTGCTAGCTGGACGATAAGGTAACACTGCAGCCACCTTTCTGGGACTCGTGCTTCTCGGTTCTGCCTCGATACTCAAAGCCGACCGCGCTCTTATCCACCTTGTCCTTGTCGATACCGTACTTGCCACCAAAACCTCTGGAGTAATCTGCAAACAAGGACAGCACTGTTCACAAACCAGTCACATGATCAGCGAGCACACTGTGGATTTTAGCAGTCTTTAGGGAAGTATTCTTGTCACTCAATTTAAAAAAACAAACCTAAAATCTTTTGAGGCTCACTCTAAGATCACTTATGTAGGAAACATTTGAAAATATTATTTGTACGCGATAATGGAACTACGAAGAGCAGCAAATAGAGCGGACGAACAATTGTAGCACCTCTCCTTCATCCCAAAAGACAGCATGAGATAACAGCTGACATGAAGCTTCTGAACTCAGGATGAGCCACAGGAGCAAGCTAGTGGAGGGTCACCCTACCTCCTAACCGAAGCTAGCGGAGCCGTGCCGGGGGCACCGCCAAAAGAGCAGGATAAACACGGACTACCTTCCAGAAATGTCAGTTCAACTCAAAGCTGAGTTATCATTATACTAAACAGCTATCTTTACACTAAGGCATGACTCCATCACGGGCACATGAACGGAGTACAATGCACGCAGAGATCAAACCCCTTCCAGGAACGCCTAGGGCTTCTCCCGGCACTTTGGCCTCTGCTCCCCGACTGCCCAAAGGCGTATTTATTCTTCTTCAAGGGCATCTTGGGGAGAAAATCTGGTAAAAATGAACAGGATCCAACAGCAGGTGCTGACTGGCAGCGGGCATACGGGGCAAAAGAGTACAGGTGTGTGCCTAGCAGAGAGAGAAGGCAGAGTTTAAAGGAACCCCATGCAGCAGGCCCAGCGGCCGCAGGGCAGGCAGGCCCTGCCAGGTGTAAGGAAGCGATGCCCTCAGCAAACAGGAGCCCCTCAGGCCCAACGGCCATCCCCTTGGGGAAACGCCAAGCCACGGGGGTTTCCAGTGATGGCTTTCATTTTTGTTTCTTAAAAAAAATCTGGGGGCTTCCCTGGTGGCGCAGTGGTTGAGAATCTGCCTGCTAATGCAGGGGACACGGGTTCGAGCCCTGGTCTGGGAAGATCCCACATGCCACGGAGCAGCTGGGCCCGTGAGCCACAATTGCTGAGCCTGCGCGTCTGGAGCCTGTGCCCCGCGACGGGAGGGGCCGCGATAGAGAAAGGCCCGCGCACCGCGATGAAGAGCGGTCCCCGCACCGCGATGAAGAGTGGCCCCCGCTTGCCGCAACTGGAGAAAGCCCTCGCAGGAACCGAAAACCCAACACAGCCAAAAATAAATAAATAATAAAATAAAATAAATAAATAAGAAAATCCTTAAAAAAAAAAAAAAAAAAAAATCTGGGGTTTTAAAAACTACGTGAGCTCTCAGTTTATATGCTGGCCATTATTCAAATAATTTACATGTGCAGGCCAAACAAAACAAATGATGCAGAACCACCAACAGGATCAGGAGCTCTGCAGCGGGGGCTGAATCTTTAAGTCAAGCTCCATAAACACACACCTCAGCGGGCAGAGGGCCGTAACTGATCACTTACAGGGTACATCACAGCGAAGGGAAAGTCAGGATGGCTTCTAAGGACAATCTAGAAAGCTCTATCAAAATTTTAAATTCAACGTCTTTTGACCCAGCAACTCCATTGCTAGGTATTTATTCTTTTAAATAATCACTTCTGTATATAACAGAATATTCACTGCAGTCAATATTTTTTTCTTTTAATGAATTTACTTATTTTACTCTCGGCCGCGTTGGGTCATTGTTGCTGTGTGCAGGCTTTCTCTAGTTGTGGCGAGCGGGGGCTACTCTTCGTTGCGGTGCGTGGGCTTCTCATTGCGGTGGCTTCTCTTGTTGCGGAGCTCGGGCTCTAGGCACGTGGGCTCAGTAGTTGTGCATCGTGGGCTCTAGAGCGCAGGCTCAGTAGTTGTAGCGCACAGGCTTAGTTGCTCCGCGGCATGTGGGATCTTCCCGGAACAGGGCTCGAACCCCTGTCCCCTGCATTGGCAGGCAGATTCTTAACCACCTCACCAGGGAAGTCCCTGCAGGCAATTTTTAACATCAAAAATTGGAAATAACCTAAATTCCACATTCCAGAGAGGAACAGTTAAGTGGACCACGGAACACAGGACTCAGCAGTCATCAAAATTACAACAAACCGCGACTTCCTTGGTGGTCCAGTGGTAAAGAATCTGCCTTACAACGCAGAGGACGTGGGTTCAATCCCTGGTCAGGGAGCTAAGATCCCACATGCCGCAGGTCAACTAAGCTCGCGTGCCTCAACTAGAGAGTCTGCGTGCCGCAAACTACAGAGCCCTGAAGCCTGCGCGCCACATCTAGAGACGAGAAAACCCGCACGCCACAACTGGAGAGAAGCCCGCGCGCCACAACGAAGAGCTCACATGATACAACTAAGACCTGACGCATCCAAAAATAAACAAAATGGATAAATAAATAAATCTTTAAAGAAAAAATTACGACAAACCACCTACACCGTCCAGAAAGTAACAGGGACATCCAAACACTTTAAGTTAGAAAGATTATATAAATGTAACATAAACCGATTTGCATCAGGGAGAAGTTCCCTGGGTGTGTGTCGGTGAATGCATGAGAAACGACGGGGCGCGGGGTGCCTGATGGTCAGCAGGGCGTGGCTGCGGCCCACCTCTCTGCGACTCGTGCTTCTCCGTCTTGCTCTGGTAGTCGAAGCCCACCGCGCTCTTGTCCACGCGGTCAGACTGCACGCCGTACTTGCCACCGAAACCGCTCGAGTAATCTGGGGAGACAGGGCAGCGGTCAGGAAAATGTGTCAGGCCAAGTGCCACCTTGGTTAAACGAAGCAAGACTCACCAGGAGGTCAAGCACACATCTTAAAATGTACAACAAGCTACCCGCTGTCACATGTGGGTGACGCTGGACGCGTCTATGTGCCCCTGCAGTCTGGTCCCTTTCGACTGCTGGAGGGCAGAGGTGAGCTGCAGGCCCACTTTGGGAAGTCACCGTTCAAATAAAGGTCAGTGTATAAAGACAGCTACGCAGCTGCACGGGTCTTTCTAGAAAAGACCCGACCCCTCCAACACATCGAGCCAGGTGGGCTGGGTGGACCGGCGGGGCCTAGAGCACTCCCAGGCCGAGCTACTTCCCTGGGTCATCGGATGACCCGCAAGAGGCAGAAGTAAACAAGCTTGCAAAAAACACCTCAAGGGACTTCCCTGGCGGTCCAGTGTTTAAGACTCCAGGCGTCCACTGCAGGCGGCACAGGTTTGATCCCTGGTCGGGGAACGAGGCTCCCACAGGCTTTCATTTACAAAAAGGCTTTACCAGGGAGCACTACCTCATAAAGATTAGCCTACGCCGTGTTAAAGACGCACGTACACGCTGAAAACGTCGCTAAGTTAACGGCTCTGTTTCCATCCTCAGGGGAAAGTTAGTTTTGCCAACCAAGTTAGAGAGGGAACTGTTCGGGGGCAACGCTGCTCGGATGAGGGGAAGCAGCTTCTGCTGCCACACGGGAGGTGGCACAGGGACACGAGATGCCAGCGTTTCGTGGGCTGCGTGGCGGGGACCCCACTGTCACACCACACCCAGAAGACCAGACACCTGAAGGCGAGAGCAGCGAACTGCCCGTGGCGACACCCCTGCCCCCAGGAAGAGCCTCGAGTGACAACGCGCTCCTGCCCTTCAAAAGCAGGCGGAGCTGCCTTCCCGTCACCGGCATCTTTCACATCTCACCTTTCTGCGAGGCGTGTTTCTCAGTTTTCCCCTGGTACTCAAAGCCCACAGCAGACTGCAGTCACAGAGAAAAGGGAAATGCAGTTTTAAATACCTGGATCCACGATGCATAGGACACTTTAAAAAACATGAACCATGTTATCTTTTGATCTTTGATTTCCTAAGCCATTAACACCCAAAGCCCTGTTGTTTTGAATTCGTACCCCGTGAAACACTCACAGAAGCCCGGGGGCTGCCCGGGCCAAGCAGCGAGCGAAGCGGCCTCCCCCCGGTGGGCGACCCCCGCGGGGCGAGCTCAGCCACAGGACAGCGACCTGGGCTGACTCCCATCAGCCCGCTTCTCAAATGGGCTCCGCAAGAGCCACACGAACAGCAGGAACAAGGCCCGGCTCCGAGGTGGGCACCACGCACGCAGCCCGGGGGAAGGGCAGACGCGGGACTGTGGCCACGCTCAGCCAGGCCTAACCCCCAAGCCCAGGCTCTCCATGCTACGACATAAAACAAAGGGGCTGACGGCCCTGAGGCAGGGCCTCGAGAACAGCGGAGCAGCACCCCGACGCTCGGCACAGCGCGGTAAGCGGGCGGCACTCCGCCGGTCCGCTCTGAACACCCTTGGGGGATCCCTGTCACGGTGACATCCAGGCAGGGACAGTGGGTGTAAACAGTCCCCGCTGGCATCCTTGGACAAATCTAAGGCTGTCCCGGGGTCATCCCCTGAGTAGATACTAACATGGGGGTTTCTACAGCAATCAGTAAAAAAACCCCTTACACTTGACTGTTCTGTTTGTTTGGCCACACGGCCTGTGGGATCCCAACCAGGGATCGAACCCGGGCCCCTGGCAGTGAGATACGGAGTCCTAACCACTGGAATGCCAGGGAAGTCCCTGTTCTCGCCTCTTAAAGAGCCAATCATCTCAAAGCAGCTGGAAAGGGGGGCCCCTGTGAGCCCTGTGAGCCCTGTGGTCAGGACGCCCACCCTGCAGTCCCACAGCACACACACCTGGCGGCGGGCTCTGACCTACGAGGACTGGTTCCCTTGCCCTCCCCGGGCCCCAGCTGCCCACGATGCTTCACTCACCTGATCAACTCTGTCCACCTGGACACCAAACTTGCCTCCAAACCCCCGGACGGAGTCGACCTGCGAGCAGTGCTTGGAAAGCTTCGACTGATACTCATGGCCGACAGCTGACTGGAACAGGTTGCAAAAATCAAGTGTCAGACGCCCGCCGGTATCGCCACATTGCCCGCCCCCCATGCGGGGTCTAAGGGGGCGGCCCGCACCTGTGGTCAGCGTGGGTGACCCTAATTGAAACCACTCAACGTGGAAGTTAGCCTGGGGGGAGCTGCCTCCCGGGGGGCATCGCAAGCCATGGCCACCGGTCAGGTGTTGCCCTAACTCTCTCCGTATCGGCCTCCCCAGAAGCTGCCCAAGAAGCCCGGCCACAACGGGGGCTTTTGACATGACTGGGCATGCAGAACCAGGAGGCCAGGCCCATCCGGAAACCACAGAGCCAGCAGCGGGCAACATGACTCCTGAGATCCAGCTCCGGGAAGACTGCTGGCAACGATCACCCTACTCAAACGGGACATTTTCGCACCACAGGACCCAGGAATCAGGACACAACATGCAATCTGCTAACAAATCGAGACACAGACAGGTGCGCTGGAGTCACGCCTCGCATCCAGTCAAAAGCCACTGTGCGCCCAGCCTGTCCGGAGCGGAGTGGGCCCGTCAGCACAGCACCAGCCCCACGGACGGGCAGGAAGGGAGTTTGGTGACATCCTCTCAAGGTCACGTGCCGAACAAGCAGTCCACCCCGGGGTTTCCACAGCGTTTCCCACGGTGGGGTCAGCAAACAGTGGCCCGGGGCCCACGCCCGACACTGAGGCTTTTTGTAAATAAAGCTTTTTGGAACATACCACCTCTATGCACTCACAGAACGTCTACGGCTGCCTCTGCGTCTCGACAACGCAGCTAGCTCGGGAGCTGCCTGAGACCCCGTGGCGGCCGCGAGGCTGAAAACACTCCCCAAATTCTGAGCGGACCCCGTCCAGCTCCAGCCTCCCAGGCCCCTGACCCTCCGTGCTCGGCACCAGGGTCCCAGGCTCCCCCAGCAGAATGGACAGTGGTCACGGACCCCTTGGCGGACATCGAGGACACAGGACGCGCGCCTGCCGCGGGACCCAGCGCGGGGCGAGGAGGCACATCCAAACCCTGGTTAACTCTTACGCCAGGGAGCCACCCCGCCTAGGGCCCCTCCTACGGTGAGGGACCCGCTAGCGCACCGTGGACCCCCGTCCTGTTTATCTAGAACTTCAGCAGCCGGGTTTGGGATCCAACCACTGCAGAGTCACCGCCACAACTGACAACTCTGCAGGCCACTCAGTGTGCATTCTTTCCACAGCCCAGGCAGCAAAGTAGGTTCTACTTTAAAGTTCGGAGCTGTTACTTTCTCTCCTTTCCGGGTTGGTTCCGATGCCCGTAGCTTACAGCAGATCCAAGGCACTGCAGCCTCAGAAAACCTCTGCGGCAGAGACCACCCACCCGCAGCTTCTAGGGTCTCACCCAGAGAACGTCGGCAGAGTAACACGGAGGCAGCAGCACGCAGAGGATTCCCCAACTTGATTCTTCATCACAAAGAAGTTATAAGGACACTGCTCTAAAAATATGGCCAGTGACAGCTTATTAATTTTTCCAACTTTTTGATCAAAACAGATTTATCCCTCAAATTTCCCTTGATCTTATATTGACAAGACCGTATTTATTACTGAACAGTCAGCAGCGGGCAGAGCGTTGCCAAAAGCAGGAATGTACACTGGTCCCGAGATGGGCCTGGCGAGGAACAAAACCTGCACCGTGGACCACGGCCCCTCTGAGCCCCGAAAGAGGCGTGCGAGATGCTCAGACCACAGCGCAGATGGGATCCCGATGGCCGCTGCGCCTTCCCAGCCCACAATCCTCTCACAAGTAGGTGCCTGCCCAAGATGTGTTTTTTTCTGGAAGTCTCTATCACACAGTCTCAACACGCAGATCTCAGGGCTTTTTTTCAATTTCTGGAAAGGACAAGTTGCAAATAACTTCAGGGTTATTTGTTTCGGTTTGGAACCTTAGTGATTTCTGACGACAGGCTGGTCCAGCGGTGCTCACGTGAGCTGCCAGGTGTGCAGGGAGGCGCAGGGGGAGGACGCGCCCGCCGACCGCGGTGCCCCCGCTGGATCCACCTGAGGGGAACCGCCCGGCTGGAGGGAGAGCTCGGTTCCCTGAGCCGTCCGGGTGCCGGTAACACACGGCTGCAGGTGCTCACACACCGTCCGCTGAGCGCCTCGACGGGAGGACAGCACAGCTCGTCCAGGCCTCGTCCAGGCCTCGACGGGAAGGACAGCACAATGCAGGAGTGGCGCTGACGGAGGGCAGCACAGACAAAGCACGGGGGGAGGCAGCCGCGGGCCGGCGGGAGGCCTGCTGGACCAGAGGGGCCAGGGCCGGAGGTGCCGGGGGTGATGGGGCTCAGCCGGCACGGGGCAGGCCGGCAGCAGCCAAAGCAACTGTTCCGTTGTCCTTATTCAGAGCTTCCTGGATACATCTGCAACGTTTTCCCCAACAGGTTTTTCCGACCCAGAGCTGGGGACCCAGGTTTATACTGAACGTCTCTTTGCTTTCACTCCTCTTAACCCTGAGAGCCTGGGCTCTGTTGGGTGGGAAAGGCTTCTACCTACATGATGCTTTCATTGCCCGAAAAACATGGGGATTTTGCCCGTTTGTGCTCCTAAAAGCCACCAGACTTTCTAGGATCCAAAGATGGTTTCCGCTCCCCACTCCCCTGTGTGCTGTCCAGACGTCTCTGGGAGTGACGGGGTCCCTGGGGGCGTCCCTGTCTCTCTCCTGCAGCCTGCCCTTCATAGACTCAGTCTCCAGGCTCATTTCAGACCTGGCTTGGGGTGCCCACAGGTCCCCATGTATCCACTCTGTGGTGACAGAGCCCAGACGGCACACCGTGACACAGCCGTGTCATTCCAGGCCCAGCTCAGATGCCGAGTCCGATCCAGGCACAAGGGGGACAGGGGTGGAATTACAGCCCAGAACCCGACCCAGCTGATACCTCTGCACAGAATAAAGGCAGGCATCTCGCATTACCAGCCTGGGAAACCTACCTCTCTGGGAACGTCTAAAGACTGCAGACCTGCTTCACTGCAAACGCGCTACGGTCTACCATCCTCTCTGCAGGGCGGACACGAGCCCCGCCAGCTGATCCAATCCCTTCTCTGAGTGCCAGCAAAGGCTGCTGCATTGCTAACAGCTTCAGTCTCCACCTACTTGGACTTGCCTGCCCCCAGCCTGGTGGGCAGGGGCATGACGCCGGGGGCCAGGGTCCTCTCTGAAGTTCACTAAATGTGGGAAGGACGTCAGCATGCCTGGTGGCTGAATTTCCACCCTTGACGGGAAACAAGGCCCGCAGACTCGGCTCCGGTCTGCAGATGGGTAGCGTTCAGGCCGCAGGCTGAACCGCCGCGGTGACGACCACACCTGCGGTCAGGCCGCTTCCAGGCCTCCGTCCTGGTCACAGAGCGGCCTCTGGCAGAACCTGATCTCCCGCTCCGGGGCTCCCGACACACCACCCACTCCCCAGCAACTCAGCATCTTAGAAGACCTTCCAAAAACGGGAGCCCTTCGCGGGTAAGGTCAATGGAGAGAGGATTGCTTCTGGCAAATCGGTCCTCAACAAGTGGACTCCCAACTTTTCATCTAAGGGGGAGGTCTGAGTGACCACTCTGCCGACCACGGTGAGGTCAGGCACGCCAGGACCCCAACATGACGTGGCCGGGCACTTACTTTGTCCATTCTGTCCTGCTCCACACCAAACTTCCCTCCGTAGCCATGCGAGGCTTTGGGTCCCGTTTCGAGCTCCTTCTCCTTGAGGGTCTGGTGTTCTTGAAACACATTCTCTCTCAGCTTGTGTATGCTTGGGGGGAAGAGATCAAACAGGAAGATACCGGTCAGACAGACGTGCGTCCTTGCTTTCCAGGAGGACAGACGAGGACAGGACGTGTCATCTCGGCAGATCTGCAAGGTCTCACTACTCGGTGGCTCCCCAGCCCCTGTCTCCCTCGCGCCTGCTTTACTGCTCCGCCAGCTGGTCCCCCAACTTCAGCAGTTCTCAGAGTCAGATGCAAGTTCACAGAAAAGAGAAACTAATCTGAACTCACACAGTGAATCATCCCAAACCACCACCCCCCACCCCGTCCCCCGCCCCAGAGAGCTGTGCTGAAATGTGGACTTTCTCCCACAAGGGGAAAAGCTCCTCAGGGTTTATCAGGCACCTGACTTGGGAGAGCTAGTTCTGTAAACGTCCCCAGAGGCAGAGGGGGAAAAGCAGAGTCAACGGCCCCGCACCCCAGGCAGCCCTAGGTCAGAAGCCCAGAGACGCAAAACACTTAGACGGTTGCTCTTTCCTTGGGGTACTCCAGCTTTTCATTCAAAGGTGAAGTGAGAGGTTTGCAGAATTTACAATGTGAGCGCCATTTTTACTTTAAACACTGGGAACAGTGGGACAGATCACAAGATGTGGCCAAAACCGGGCAGGCCAGGAAGCCTCTGCAGCTGTCTCCGTCGGGAGACCCACAGCCACACGACGGCCACCTGATCTGGTGCCTCTCTGCCCAAGGGACAACACGTCCACACCTCAACATCTGGACAACAATCCCAGAAGTTCGGCTACAAAACCAACCAGGCCTGGCCACCTCCCGACCCACTGACGAGTGCAGGAGGAAGCCCAGCCTCCCAAGAACATGAGGACCAACAGCCGTCCCGACCCTGTGTGTTCTCTGAACCCTAACCACCTGGAGGCTGCCTGACGGGAGAGAGTTCCGTTCTTCTCCAACCCGCCCTCCCCAGCACGTTCTGAAGCCACGGGGAACAGAAGAGGTGAGAGGCCCAGAGGACATCAAGTCAGAAGGCAGCCTCACCCCACAGCGGGGGACCCGAGTCAGCCCCCGGCTCCATCTCCTCTGGCCGGTCCCAGGCCCTTCTTCAGGGGCTTGTGGTGGTGGTGGGGGCGGGGGGCTCAGCGACTCAGGGAGGGAGGAACACTGGTGTCTAAAACGCCCGAGCTGCAGACTTCACCTCCTTTTTGGGATGATCTACTGAGTCTCTCTCAGCCAAGAACAGCTTCATTTTACTGCAAAGATCCTAGGGCCAAGCAAGACCAGCTCTCTGCCAATGACCAAAGCGGGTCACCAGTCCGTGAGGACACTTTCACAATCAGGGCACGGGAGCACACACTCTGAAGCCGGCACAGCCCGAGCACATTCTAAAAGGTCCCTTCATCTACACCTCCCGAGAGGGGAACAAGCTGCCCCGGAGGTGGCCAGTTACGACAGTGCCAAGTCAGACAATGACACGCTTCAAGCAGCTCTCCTATTTGAGGCTTTTACGAGAACACAATGCTTAGAATTCAGCTCATGGCATCCAACTGATGACGGTAAAATAATAAAAGTATAACAAAATAATAAAAATTAAAGAAGGGTGTTTATAGTCTAAAGTATTCAGACATCCCACGCTTTAGAAACCTCCCATCAGCAGACAGAAGAGCTTAGGTAACTGTGTTCCTCGATGAAAACCACAAGATTGAAAAACAGACTCTAGAATTAGAAGCACGAAAGTCATTTGCGATGGGAATTTTTAAGTTACTGAGCACGTCCGTATACGTACACGTACACAAACATGTAGATATATACGTCAGGTCTTACATTCACCTACTGTATAAATATCGAGTCACAGCGTGCAGCAACGAAGACCCAACGCAGCCAAAACATACATACATACATACATACATAAAAAGAATAATGCTGCAAAAAATAAAAAATAAAATAAAATAAATATCGAGTCACAAAACAAAAGCGATTCCACCATATGAAGCCATGACCTTATCTCATCCCTGCCTTATCTCTTCATCTTTCAGAACATCATTGTCACACAAATACTGAGAAAGTCTCTTACTTGATGTGTTCCTGGTGCCCAGACCCCTGGACGGTTTTGGCCCCCCATCGCTGCTCTTTTTCACTTACATCATTCTGAAAAGAAAAATAAATGACGAGTGCACCCCACAGCCTGGATTGTAAGACAATCAACCACCCGCCCACCCAAACCCAAACCCTGGGGAAATCCACTCCGGGAGACATGAAAGGCAGGCAAGACTGGTGACTTGTACCACGAAATCGGGGTCGGTTTCCCAGTCGTCGGCTCCCGCGTCGTCCTGGGTGATGGACACGGTGTGGCCGGCCGAGGCTTTCCACATCTGGAAGAGCAGTGCCGCAGTTACAGAGACTGACGCAGACACCTTTGCCTGGGACCCCAAAACCCTAGAGGGCACAGGGCAGGCTGGGGGGCTACAAGCTCAAATGGTCACTCATAATCCCCGTGCCTGAGTGACACCCGTAGGAACAAAAGAAACGCCAACATTTTTTAGCTCTAATACTGCTGTCAACCGGCATCAGAAACACATAAGAAATGCTCCTGGCTTCAACTCAAGTGAGGAAATTTTCTGGAAAATAAAAAAGTCACATGTGCACTTACTTCACTCATTGGGAATATCTTCCTCTCCCACTAAGTCTCATGACAACGATACTGTCCAACATTGGGAATGCACCGAATGTCACCAATGGTAAATTTTGTTGTATTTTATCACAATTTTTTTAAAAAGCACCCATCTTGACTTCAAATTGGAAATTTGGAAATTACTGGAAACCTAATAATGATTTTCTTAACTCGGACTCTGACAAGTCAATAAATATTTCAAGCGTTGCTTTGCCATCTACTTGGGGAAATTCACAGCACATAAATGCCAACCTGTCCTCTACCAGGCAGCTCTGAAGACTGGCCGCCTTGCTTCCTCAGTAGAGTCCTGAAATTCTGTATGTTTTGTCTAGTGGACAGAACAATGATGCAGCTTCACAACTGAACCAGATCGTTCTTTTCATAACTGCAAAGGCAAAATCTAGCTATTAAGGGTTTCAAAAGAAAACTATGTGTGAGAAGAATGGATTCATTCTCCCCAAAAGTACTAATAAAATTTCACATAGGCCAGGAAGCAATTGAAAGCTTATTTTCATCTAATCAGCCAGAAGCCCCATCCCAGCATCTGAACTGAGGACGAGCAAGTCTCGCTTTGTGGGGTCACTGTGCTTCTGTATGAATCCAGACTGGACGAGAACCCTTCACAAGCCTGAGACTCCCCTGTTCAGGTCCACCACCCCCCACCAGCTCCGCTGGGTCACAAGTCCAAGGCGGTGGCAGGGGCGAATCAGGGTGCAGAGCTATCAGATTTCCAGATGCAACTCCCGCCATGTCACCTGGGCAGGGAATCATGTGCCACCAGGTGGGACAGGACCAGCAATGTCCCTTCATGGCCACTTCAAACCTTGTTACCCTCTGACCAGGTACGGCAAAGCATGGCAACAATTTCCCAGACGTGGACTTCCCTGGTGGCTCAGTGGTTAAGAATCCGTCTGCCAGTGCAGGGGACATGGGTTCGAGCCCTTGTCCGGGAAGATCCCACATGCCACGGAGCAACTGAGCCCGTGCGCCACAACTACTGAGCCTGCGCTCTAGAGCCCGCGAGCCACAACTACTGAGCCCACGTGCCACAACTACTGAAACCCATGCACCTAGACCCCGTGCTCCGCAACAAGAGAAGCCACCGCAATGAGAAGCCCGTGCACCGCAACGAAGAGTAGCCCTCGCTTGCCACAACTAGAGAAAGCCCACGTGCAGCAACGAAGACCAAACGCAGCCAAAGATAGATAGATAAATAAATAAATAAATAAATAAATAAAAAGACCAGTTTCTTTTGAGATTAAAGTAAAACATAGAACTTAACCAAGAAATAGTTTCTTTAAAAAAAAAAAAAAAAAAGGATTTCCCAGACGTGAACTGCTTGACACAATTCTGGAGAGCCGACGACGGACCAGGCTCAGCACAACCGACGCGCCCGTTCACAGATGGAGAAACAGCTGCCTGAGGCTAAACGGCTTGCCCTCAGCCTCTGACTCCCCAGGCCACGGGAGCCCCGGGACACCATGCTGTCCTGGAGAAAGGGCTGCCCACCTGCAGCACTCTGGCTGCCCAGAGTTCCAACCACTGACGAGACGGTCACACAAAAGACGGGGGTCTCCAGCGAGGCTCACTGCCCCCCGAAGGCAAAGGTGAAAGCCGATGTCCCGGCCTGAGACTTTTCCAGACTCACGGGGCTAACGCTAGCAGAGCCCACTCTCACCCGTCTTTCTGGAAGCCGGCTTCACCCGTGCGCAGGTGAGCACTTCCGGGCGCCCGCGGCCTCCCCCGCCCACCGTGGGACAGGAGGAAGGCGCCAGGCGGCTGCTCAGACAGGACAGAGATGCTCCAGGTCCTGCACTCGAATTCTGCGGAATCCCCTCCACGTCCTAGACCACAGGCAACACTGGAAATTGACTTTATTTTTCCAACAAGGAAATTTCCTCCCAGAGAGTTATCATCCCAATCTCTGCAAACCCAGCAAAAGCGCGCCCCTCGCGCCCCCTGTCAAAGGGGTCGACCTTGCCCACCCGCGGGAGAGCACGGGAGAACGTTCACAGTGCACAAACCTTTCTTTTCCAAGTAAAGATGAAAGATGCTCACGAAACTCTGTTTAAAACACGGGAATCCAACGAGGAATTTCCAGGCATTTGTGAATGATCCTGTCTGTAAAAAGATTAAGAGTAGAAAGCTCAGAAGGATATGTGCTGACGGGCACCCAGGGTAAATCTTTATGTGTGGAGATCCTTTTAGAACACCTCTGAAATCCTCCCAAACGTAACGAGGTTTTGCAAAGCAATCTGAAAGGAGGGTGGGAAGAGTTGCGTTTTACTAACCAAAAAACTCAACGGATTTTCAGCCACAGTGAGAAACTACAGAAAATAAAGAAGTTCCAAAAGATTTATAACTGTTTGAAGTTTCTTCTTAATGCAAACAGAAGCTATTCCCTCAATTGCTAACATACATTTCCTGTTTGCTAGAATCCTGATAGCTTTCCATTTCTGGTCCATCCTAATTTATGACTCTACTAAAAATCATAAAATTCTATTACCCTGGGTTTTTAAGAAAAAAATAACATAAGAGAAGCACTCCCTGAAGGAAGGGATCATGATGTGGCCGGGATAAAACCCAGCGTGGCGACGGCTATCGGAACGTGAAGAGGGGCGCCTCGGGGAGCAAAGGAGAAGAAGGGTGCATCTCTAATCAACGGGTACGGTTACTGCACAGGACCAAGACTCCAATTCCCCAAGCCACCAGCTCAGCACCTCTTGACTGGACACTGCACTGCCAGACATTACAGATGAATCCAATCCCCTTGTTCTCCAGGAACAAACCAGTCACAGGTACAAACCATTTGTATCGGCACACGGCTTGCCACGCTTCAGGAACTAGAGGGGCGATGTTCTGCTGGCCCTCCTCACGCTCAATTTCCCCTTTGGAAACCCTAACTTCTGTAGGTTGCTTAGTACATTCTGGGTACCGCAGTTATCAGCCAGCATCTATAAAAGTCTACCCAAGGGCAGCTAGTGATAGGCTCAAATCTACAATAATTTATTACCCTCTCAATACGTTAAGCTTTTGAAAAATCATGGAAACAGCTGTTTGAAAAATTAAAAGCCTGGGTTTTTTTGGATCCAGAGGTAATGCCTCTGGACCCCTACCTCACACCATACACAAAAACTAACTGAAAAATGGATCAAAGACCTAAATGTCTGAACTAAAACTATTAAACTCTTAGGAAAAAAAAAAAAGCATAATTTTTAAAACCTTGAATTTGGCAATAATTCTTAGATATGACACCAAAAGCACAAGTGAAAAGAGAAAAAAATAAATTGGATAAAGTTTTAAACTTTGTGCTTCAAAGGACACCTATCAAGAAAGTGAAAATAATTCACAGAATGAGAGACACATATATTTTCAAATCATATATCGAGAATATATAAAGAACTCTTACAATTCAGTAATAAAAAGGACAATTAACTGTATTTTTAAATGGGGAAAGGACCTGAACAGACATTTCTCCAAAGATACAGAAATGGATGATAAGCTCAAGAAAAGACAGTATCATTAACCATCAAGGAAATGCAAATCAAAACCAATGAGATAACACTCCACACATTCTAGAATGGCTACTATCCAAAAAACAAACAATAATAAGTTTGCTAAGGGTGTGGAGAAATCAGAAACCTCTTATGTTGCTGGTGGGAAAGTAAAATGAAAAAGTCTGGCAGTTCCTCAAAAGGTTAAACACAGAGGCACCGTATGTCCCAGCAATTCCACTCCTAGGTATATACCCAGAGAAATGAAAACTTCCACAGAAAACCTGTAAAGGAATGCTCATAGCAGCATTACTCCTAACAGCCCCAGAGTGAAAATAACCCAAATGTCCATGTTATGTAATAGATACATAGCAGGTAGTCTATGCATACAATGGAATATTATTTGGCAATAAAAGGAGTGAAGTACTGACACAGGCTACAACATGCATGACTCTTGAAAACATTATGCTAAGTGAAAGAAGCCAGACACAAAAGACCATATATTATACAGTCCCATTTATATGAATGGCCAGATCTGGCAAATCTACAGAGACCAAAAGTAGATTGGCGGTGGCTTAGTGTTGGGGGGCTGGGGGAGGGGGACAGGGTTTCTTTGTGAGGTGATGAAACCACCCATGCACAATTAGCTTTCCATTAACCTAGCCCTCTCCAGGGCAGCAGGAAGCCAAAGGGAACAGAAGGGCATCTGAGCAGCCAAAACAGACATCACAAGGCCCACTCTCTGCACCACAACTGCTCAGAGGACCCCCCTCCCACCTGGGCCTCCTGCAAGGTGACTCAAAGCACCGCCTGCCCAGTGAAAGACGAGACCCCTGGTGGACAACGCGGCACCCCAGGACGTGGGCCACTGCAACACAAGGCAGTCCCCGGGGCTCACCACCATTCTCTCCCTCAACCATGTGCCTCCGCAGCCCCTACTGCGTGCCACGGACCAAAGATATGCATCACCAATGCCGTTCATCCAATTTAAGTGTTTTATAGATACGCCCCGCAAAATGTTTCAACTAAAAGTCACAGGTAGTGGGGGCAACCTGCCAGTTACGGGGGGGAGGGGCAGGGCATCAAAGACAACCCTGCATCCCCGGCTCTTCACTCTTGTGTCCGGAGGGGCCTTTAGGACCCTTCCTTGCTCCTTGGGCTCCGGGAGTACCTTCCATCCAGGAGAGGCGCGGGCCCGCCTGCGGCACCGGCGCGGTGACTCACCCTGCCGTCAGGCCCGGCCCGGCCCAGCGCCGGCCTGCGGGGCCGCCGGGCCGAATCACGCGGTCGGGCCCCGGCGGCTTAAGCCCCGACCAAGCTCCGCGGGGCCAAGTCACCGCGGAGCGCCAGCGGGGAGCGCTCGCCCGGGACGCCTCCGGAGCTGCGTCCAGCGGGAGGAGGATTCCTCGCCCCGGGGCCCGACGCGGCCAGATCCCAGGGGGAGGAAGCCCTGTCCCCCTCCACCCGAGACCCTCCGGCGGGGCCATCCAGCTCGCGTCGGAATCCTCCCCAAGAGCCCCTTCCAGCTGATTTCCAGCACACCCAGAGGAGGGGCTGTTCCCAACCTACAGCCTCTCAACTCTGCAGCTGCGCCGGTCGCTGCATTTCCACTGACCTGATTGCAACACCTCCCGCTAGGTGCGGGCCCGGGCCCGGGAGCGGGGTGGGAACTGCCCCGCCCGGTCGCCGGGAGACCCCAGCCCCTCCGCCCCTCCGCCCCTGACCCCCCGGGTCCCGAGCCCCTTCCTGTAGGGCTCCTCTCCTACCCTAGTGCCCCTCAGCCCTCCGCCCCGGCCCCTCCCTCTCGGCTCTCTGCCACCGTCTCCTAACTCTCCAGGTCCTGGATCCCCTCCCCGTAGGGCCCCTCTCCTCCTAGTTCCCCTCGGCCCTCTGCCCCCTTCCCCTAAATCCTCGGGGCCCGACCTCTTCCCCTAAGCCCTCTCTCTGCCCCTTCCCCCGACCTTGCGGGCCCTGCACCCCCTCCTGGAGGGCCCCTCCCCTACCCTAGACCCCCTCGGCCCTCTGGCCCCTTCCTCCTAGGGACCCGGGCACCCTCCCCTCATACCCCGGACCCCTCCGCCTCTGGTCCCTCTCTTCCGCCTTCCTGCCCGCAGCCCCGGGCCCCTCCCCCTCCATCGCCCCCGGCCGCTCAGAACCGCGTGCCCTTACCCCTCAGGCCCCGACCCCTTCCCCTTCCCCCAACCCGCCCCCTTTTCTCAGACCTCAGCCCTTCCCTCCGGCCCAGCCCCTCCCTCAGCCCCCAGCCAGCCCATCCCCTTCTCTCCGACCTCAGCCCCCGGCCCCGAGAAGCCTCGCCCGCGCTCCCCCCGCGCCCGAAACCGCGAGCGGAAATGCGGCGAGACCGCCGCGGCCGCCGCTTCCTTCCCGTTTCAGGACCCGGCGGCGCCCCGGGACCGCAGCTGAGGAACTGGCCCTCCCCGCCTGGCGGAAGGCGCGCTCGCTCACCACCGCTGGAGTCGGTCCGGTCCGTCCCGGCTCCGCCCTGTCTCCGCCGCGCCCCCAACTCCCGCAGCTCCCGCCGCTCCGGCCTCTCCTAGGCTCCCCTCTCCACTTCCGGTTCCGCGGGGGGGCGGGGCCGCATCCGGGTCCCCGAGGCCCCGCCCCCGCCCGGTCAGAGGCTTACGGCCGGCCTTGCTGAGACGGCGGGGTGGGAGCCGTGGTCCAACCCCGGCTGACCGGCCCGCGGTCCCTGCCGCCTCCCTCGTCCACGTGGCGCCGGAAGCGCCCCCCGCTGGCGCAGGCGCGAGCTCCGCCCAGGTGCCAGCCTGCAAAGCATGCTTAAAAGTTAGATGACTGTACAGAGTATATTTAGGCCCACCGTGCGCGGGCCAGACTGTGCTCAGGTGCACACAGTCCAAGGTGGTCATACTGAATTCATAGCACCGCCCGAGGGAACAAAGGGAAAATGAGCCCGTTAAGGGGACAACACCAAGTGCTCTGAGCCCTGAGGACACAGGAGGTAACTGACGGCCAGTCACCTGGGAGGAATAGCGCCCTCCTCATGCATCCATCCGACCATCCATTACCCATACGTACATCATCTATCCATCCATCTTCTCCATCCACCCACCCATCCATCCACCTGTCCATCCAGAGAAGGCCAGATATGTGTCAGGAATAAATGTGTCAGCAGAATAAATGTGGTCCTTGCCCCGAGGGACCTTTCAGCCTAGAAGAGGGGTCAGGCATTAATCGAATAGGTATATACTTAGGAAACAAGGTAAATGCTATAGAAGAAGTCAAAGGTCATGACATTATATTGGGGAGAAGATGGGACCCGAGCTCATCCAGGAGATCGCAGGTTTCTGTGAGCAATTAACATTTGTGCTAAGATCTGAAGGCCAAACAGAAGTAAACAACGTAAGAAGGGAAAATTTTTCTCAGGCAAGGAAAGAGCCTGTGCAAAGGCCCTGAGGCAGGAAAGGTCTTGCCACATGGGAACTGAAGGAAGTTCAGTGCAGCAGAAGTGTGGTGATGAAGCAGGGCAGTGGGGCAAGATGGGGCCAGGTCATGTAGACATTGAGAGGGCAGAGCAAGGACCTTAGTCTTTATTCTAGAAGAAATGAGAAGTCCTTGGAGGAGATTAAGCAGAGGGGAGACATCATACGGTTTGAATTGTAATGAAATCCCTCTGGCTGCTGGGTGGAGAGTGGATGGGAAGAGAGCCAGGTAGGATCCTAGTAACCTACTTGCTACCACCAGTTCAGGCAAACTGGTGGTAGCAAGTAAGATGGAGAGAAGTGAGTAGGTACAAGATACATTTAGGAAGTTAAATTGTCAGGTTTGAGGATGGACTTGGGGTATGGGGTGGGGAAGGAGATGTCAGGGGTCAAAGGATAATTTTTTTAAGATAAAATCATGACTTTCATACACATGTAAAATGAACACATGTCAAAGATCTTATTTCACTTAATAATAAATGAAGCAAAAATGTGTTACAACTTGTTCAGAGGAGAAGTCGAAGGCATGCTGAAATGAATTTGCAAAAACCGGTCTATCCATAGGGCAATGTCAGTTGTATTTCATTGGACACAGGTAATTTGCCTTTCTGTGGATGCAAATTATTTGCATTGCTATCTGTTTTCTACAGGTTAACTTCTACCTCTACAGAGGTACGGAATAATCTAGGCAAAAATAACAAAGACACACATCCTGTAGAATCATGATTATCAGAGGCTCCAGCATTCTGTTAAAAGAATATCTAAGAATCATTTTTGCCCGTTCTAAAGTCTGGAATTTTTCCTTACAAAAGAATGACTCCTAGTATCTGAGTAGATGCTCAGACAGGGCAGATGGGCAGGGTAGGGAATGAGGGTTGGAGGGTGGGGGAGAAGATGCACCAAGATTGCGGTGGGAGAGTGAGGATACATTTGTGGACCTGGTACCTTTGAGGGGCCTGTCACAAGTCAAAATGAGGTCCACGAAGTGATGCTGGAGAGATGGCTTTTGAGCAGGAGCTTTAAGACTAAGCAGGATAAGGACGTAAAAAGGTAGGAAGGCCATCCCGGGAAGAGGGAGGGATTGCAGCAAAGGCACAGAGGTGGGAAAGAAGGGGGTCCGCATAGAAAACCTTGAGGTCGGATGGATAGAATCGAAGTGTTTTCACTTCCATCATTACCACTGACAGTGCAGTGCTGTGTGCAGTCAGGCATCAAGCTAATTGCTTGGTGGACTAAGGGAAGGCTCCCTTTTGATATAGGACTTTAGGCTCTGGAGGCAGAGGATCTGACAATAGATCCCAACTCCAAGGCCTACTAGCTATGTGGCCGTGGCCAGTCACTCTGTCTTTCTGAGCCTGGGTCTCCCCGTTTGTGCAGCTAGCTGTTGTCTCCTGGAGATTGTAATATGCAGGTCCCATGTTGCTTGGTTAGCCCAGGGCCCGGCATAAAGTGCCCAATAAGTGTTGGCCCTGTTGACTGAAAAAGGATGCACAACGTGAGAGTTGTGAGTTAAGTTTTATTTGGGGCATAAGAGGACTACGGTCTGAGAGACAGCCTTTCAGATGGCTCTGAGGAACTGCTCCAAAGAGGTGGAGTTGGGGGGGTCAGTATACATATGATTTTAGAGAAGGGAGGGGTACATGCAGTCAAAAACACATTTTCACAGAGGCTTCTGCTGGTCACAAGGTGCAGATGTCCCTGTTAATAATTTTAGTGCTTTTCTAGGTATGAGAAGACACAAGAAACTGGGCTCAGAAAATCTTCTGAAAATGTCTAACTATCTGAAGACCTGTTCTGCCAGTTCTTCCCAGAGTACAGAGCACCTCATTCCTGATCTCCACCCTGACCTCCTTTCAGGGTAGGTGGAAGGTCAGTGATTGCAGTGGCCCATGACTTCATCCTTGTAGAGGCAGAGGGAAATACCAGACCTGGAAGTAGGGGAACTAACATCTGGGGACAGCCTGGCTTTGTCAGACACCACTGTGAGATTTTTAAAGTCTAAGTGTGATATTGTGATTTATAAGAAATATGGGGACTTTCCTGGCAGTCCAGTGGTTAGGATTCCACGCTTCCACTGCAGGGGGTGCGGGTTTGATCCCTGGTTGGGGAACTAAGATCTGGCAAGCTGCGTGTTGTGGCCAAAAAAAAAAATAATAATAATTAAAAAGCAATATGTATTTGGGAATTCCCTGGTGGTCTAGTGGTTAGGATTCCGGGCTTTCACTGCTGTGGCCCGGGTTCAGTCCCTGGTTGGGGAACTGAGATTCCCGCAAGACACGTAGCACGGCCAAAATAAAAATTTTTTAGAAAGAAGTTTGTTTTTGGTCATTCAGATGACCAAACGTATATTTCTTATATACAGTTGATCTTCATTCACGGTTCCTGTTTTACAGCTCCCCAAACCCTTGGAATTTCCTAACTGTTAGAAGCATAAATGTGTCTCGTTATATGAATGAGCTGACTTTTGGAAAGCACCTAAGGATGGGAGTTGGTTGCCAGGAGAACCAACTAAGTGACTAGAGGGTTGGACATTTCAGTCTCACCCTTGAGCTCTGGGGAGGGGAGAAGTGAAGAACGGCGGGTTGAATTAATCGCCAGTGGCCAATAGTTCATCAGTCATGCATGTGTAATGAATCCTCCGTAGAGACCCAAAAGGACAGGGTTCTGGGAGCTCCCGAGGTGGTGAACGTGTGCAGATTTGGGGAGACTGCTGCTTGGAAAGCACGGAAGCTCTGAATCCTTCCCCACACCTTGCCCTGTGCACCTCTTCCATCTGGCTGTGCCTGAGTTCATAACCTTTTAAAATAAACCTGTGATCTAGTAAGTAACAAGGTTCTCTGAGTTCTGTGAGCCACTCTAGCAAATTCATCAACCCCAAGGAGGGTTGGGAACCTCTGATTTATAGCCAGTGGCTTAGAAGCACAGGTGACAACCTGCACTTGGGGCTGGTGTCTGAAGTCCAAGGAGGAGGTCGTGGGAACCTCCAGTCTGTAGCCGGTGAGTCAGAAGCGCAGGTAGCAACCTAGACTTGCAGTTGACATCTGAAGTGGGCGTGCGGGAGTTGTGCGACTGAATCTGCAACGTGCAGGCTCTGAAGCCACCTCGGAGCAGGTAGCGTGAGAAGTGAGCTGAATTCTCAGGCGCCCCGCCGGTGTCTGAGAATTGTTTGTTGCGGGGTGGGGGGGGTGGGGGGGCGGGACTACCCCGACATTAGAAGTGGAGTCTCAGAACACCAATAGGATATTTCATTTTCCCCCCAAAACAGCTTTATGCGTTGAAATTATTTTTTAAGAGTAGTTTTTATTGAGCTATAATTACATAAAATACAACACACCCACTTAAAGCATACAGTTCAGTAGTTCTTTAGTATTGTCACGAGGTGGTGCTGTTACCCTCCAGGGCTCTTGGCCTCCTTAATCAACAGAAATGGATCAGAGGCCAGACAAGAAATTCAGGCAAGGCTGTACTGGGGCCCCTGCTGCAGCAGGGGGGAGTGAGAACAAGAGGTTCCCTTGCTCACTTCCCGAGAGGTGGGGCGAGCTGGTTCCTTCTATGGCCTGAGGGTAGGGGTGTGTCCTCGGGTCGGGCTGGAGGCGTGGCTTAGGTGGTCTGCCCACCCCTTTGGTGGTGTTCTGTGCAGCGGGCATGCGCAGGACCCTGCTTTTGCTCCCAGCTCTTCAGAAGTGGCAGTTGGGTTTTGGGGCTTTTTGTATCTTGTTGTCTGTAATTTGCCCCAACTGTACATGCACACAGTTATTTTTAGTCCCTTAAAGTTTCTTTGTATTTTGTTGCTCAAGGAGACGTTTGTTCAGATGTAAGCACTGCAGCAAAGGGTCCCAGGTCCCAGGTCCCAGCCTGTCTCAGTGCAACCATCACCACAACCGACCTTTAGAACATTTTCATCCCCCCAAGAGGAGACCCTGCTTGTTAGTGATCAATTCCTACCCACCCCACCCCACCCCAAGCAACCACTCATCTGCTTTCTCTCAATGAGCTGGAATTATTTTTTTAATATGTATTATATTACATAATTATATAATACATATGCCACATTCAATGAGCTGGAATTACTGCTTCCATTGTCCAGATTAGAATAACCAATGCTCCCAGGAAGACTGGTCAGCAGGAAGGTGGCATGAGCTTTGTGACACACAAAGACCACTCTGGCTGCTACGGGGAGGACAGACCATGCTTCAGAGTGACTTCTGGGGAAAAGGTGTGGCAGGTTCCCCCGTTGAAGCACTGTTTCCGCCCCTCAGGAGGGTGTGGGAAAGACCAGCTGGCCACCTAGCAACTATAGAACCGATGTAAACTTTGAAAAGCAAAAAGGTACAGCCATGCTCCAAGGTGAATATCTCTGTGGACCAAAAGTGAACAGAAGTGCAAAGCAGTGAGCAGGCTGAGGCTGCGGGTCCACTGACACGTGGATTATCTTCCAACAGTAAATGCATTAGACCCACGTGGTTCAAGGTTGGTTGAATCTTCGGCTGTGGAGCTGTGGATATGGAGGGACTGAGTCTACAGAGGGCCCACTCTAAATTATACTCAGATTTTTGACTTTGAGGAGGGTTGGCACCCCTAACCCCTGAGTGGCTCAAGGGTCACCTATGCTCCAAGAAATACAGTAAAACTGCAAACTCTCAAGAATCAAAAATCATAGAAGTTACCAGAATGAAAAGACAGATGGTTTGCAAAAGGATGACAATTAGCCCCACTACAGACATGCCCTCTGCCTAAAGGGTGTCAGGTGACAGTGGGCTAATATCTTTGAAGTGTTGAGAGAAAATAACCATCAATCTGGAATGTGATAGAGTCTTTCCGAGAGTGTGTGGTAAATGTTATAATAATGAGCCTTATTATGGACTGAATGGTGTTCCTGACCCCCAGCACCTCAGAATGTGACTGTATTTGGAGATGAGATAGGGCCCTTAAGGATGTAACTAAGGTTAAATGAGGTCATAAGGGTGAGGCCCTAACCTAATAGGACTGGTGTCCTTATGAGAAGAGGAGAAAAGGACACAGACACACACAGAGGGCCGTCCCCGTGAGGACACAGGGAGAAGACGGCCGTCTACACGCCGAGGAGAGAGGCCTCAGGAGGACCAGCCCTGCCCACGCCTGGATCTGGGATTCCAGCCTCCAGGACTGGGGACAGTGATGTCTGTTGGTTAAAGCCCCTCGTGTGTGATATTGTGTTGTAGCAGGCGGAGCAGACTCATACAGCCCTCAGTGTGTCCACACCTCTTTGTTGTGTGACTGACCTAGCCGGCTTGGGCTATAATAACAGAATACCATAGGCTGGGTGGCTTATACATTTATTTCTCACAGTTCTAGAGGGTGGGAGTCCCAGATCAAGGTGTCAGCAGAATTGGTGTCTGGTGAGAGCTGGCTTCCTGATTCATAACCGGCCAGCTTCTCCTCGTGTCTTCACATGGCGAGGGAGCTCTCTGGGTCTCTTTTATAAGAAAACTAATCCCATTCATGAGGTCTCCACCCTCAGGACCTAAGCATCTCCCAAAGGCCTCACCTCCAAATACCATCACACTGGGCATTAGGTTTAAACGTATGAATTGGCGGGGGGAACACAAACATTCAGTCCACAGCAGTGACATAACTGTTCCGCTTATCAGGAAACAGGTGGGGTCTATTTCTCCAAGCTTTTGAATGTGGACTGGCATTGTGACACTCTGATCAATAGAACGTGGCAGAAATGACATTGTATGACTTCTATTTTTTGGGGGGGGGGGCGTCCCCCCACACCACACGGCATGTGGGATCTTAGTTCCCTGACCAGGGATCGAACCCGTGCCCCCTGCAGTGGAAGCACGGAGTCTTAATCACTGGACCACCGGGGAAGTCCCGTTGTATGCATTCTAAATATAATGTTAAGGATCCTTAACATTACGATGTTAGCCCTTACGATGCCTTGCTGCTTCTGGTCTTACAATCTTGGAACTTGAGACTACACTGCTGTGAAGAAGCTCCTGGAGTGTGAGAGACGCCACATGAAGGAGAACCCAGGCCTCCCAGCCAAAAGCCAGCACCAGCTTCCAGGTACTTGACTGAGACCACCTCGGACTTTCCAGCCCCACAAGAGCTGTCAGGTGACTGCCATCACGTAAGCGGTTCCAGGAAAGACCAGCAGAAGAACCACCCAGACTGCCAGTCCACCGAATCAAGAGAAACAAGAAATCATTGTTTTTACCACTAAGTTTTGGGGTGGATTTTTACAAAGCAACAGATAAGATAGCAGATGGTGATCTTTCAGGGAATTGTGAAATCAATCTTCTGGGGGAGGAAAACAGCATAAAAAGTATATAAGACGGCAGAATAGAATATATGAGTTCATTGCATACATAATAGTTGCAATTGTCTATTGCTGTGTAATAAGGCACTCCAAAAGTTCATGGTGAAAAACAACCACCATTTTATGCTGAAACTTCATGGATCAGGAGTCTGGAAAGTGCAGGGGACGGCTCATCTTTGTTTTCGATGGAGCCTCGGCTGTGATAGATCAAATTTTTGGCTGTGGCTGGATGAACTGATTAGGGCCGTATGTCTGGGGCCTTGGCTCTGTCTGCTGGGTGCGTTCCTCATTTCTTCTCCCCATCATGTCTTCAGGAACAGGAATGTCCAACTTGGCTTCTTCACTTCCAATAGGCTGGCAGGAGCCGTGAGGATCTCGCTCTGCACAGCTCTCCATGGGGCCAGCTTGGGCTTCCTTACAGCATGGTGGGCCTGGGTAGTTGGACTTCTTACTCGGTGGCTGATTTCTGCAAGGCTTCTGCTGACCTCGCTTCAGAGGTCCGTGAACATCACACCTGCTACATTCTTCTGGTCAACCAGGTAAGTCACTGAGGCCAGCCCAGGCTTAAGGAGGTAGGGAGGGGGGGGATTAAGACCCCACCTCTCACTGAGAGGAGCAGCAAAGAATCTGCAGCCTAGGCGGTATTTTGTCACACACGGTATTTCTAAGATATCACTGCTTGTAAGACACATCCTGACTTCACGGGTAAAAAAAAGTGAAAAAACGGTCATAATAAAATTGATGAAATGTACTGTATACATGCTGAGCTGTGGTGTAAAATGTTTTCCACTGTGGGTTGCTTAGAAGTTCAAAACTAGGCTAAATTACATTCCAAAGTGAGAGCCAAGAAGCAATTTCCAGACATCTAGTCCAGACTGAGACAGTTTATCACACGGAGGATGTCCCTAAAATAACTATTAAAATTTTTCTTATGCTAAAAAAATTCACACGAATGCAAAAACAGATTAATATAATAAACCTTCATGAAACCGTTACCCATCTTTTTTTCTTTTTTAACATCTTTATTGGAGTATAATTGCTTTACAATGTTGTGTTAGTTTCTGCTGTATAACAAAGTGAATCAGCTATACATAAACATATATCCCCATGTCCCCTCCCTCTTGCGTCTCCCTCCCACCCTCCCTATCCCACCCCTCTAGGTGGTCACAAAGCACCGAGCAGATCTCCCTGTGCTATGCAGCTGTTTTCCACTAGCTATCTATTTTACATTTGGTAGTGTATTTATGTCCATGCCACTCTCTCACTTTGTCCCAGCTTACCCTTCCCCCTCCTGGTGTCCTCAAGTCCATTCTCTATGTCTGCATCTTTATTCCTGTCCTGCCCCTAGGTTCTTCAGAACCTTTTTTTTTTTTAGATTTCATATATATATATGGAATACATGTATACGGTAGTTGCTTTTCTCTTTCTTACTACACCCTGTATGACAGTCTCTAGGTCCATCCACCTCACTACAAATAACTCAATTTCGTTCCTTTTTATGGCTGAGTAATATTCCATTGTATATATGTGCCGCATCTTCTTTATCCATTCATCTGTCGATGGACACTTCCATCACCCATCTTTTAACAGTTATCTCCCCACAGGGTCAATTTTGTTTGATCCATATCCTGACTTATCCCTGCCCCAGGATTATTTTAAAGCAAATGCCAGACACTGTATTATTTCATCTGTAAATACTGGGGAATACTGTCTTTCCACGTGCCTTTTTTGTTGTAATCATAGTAATCCATTTGGCTTGGCAATAAATAATATTTACAGCCTTATTAATGGAAACAGTGGACATGGATTCAACCAACTTTGATTTAACTGTGTTGGGAGAGGATAGGGCAGGGCAGAGGAATGCTAAAATTCCCATCTACCATAAAGAGTTGCCATCTGCAAAGTCTAAAATTGGTGAATCAAGGGTTTCCCTGGTGGTGCAGTGGTTAAGAATCCGCCTGCCAGTGCAGGGAACACGGATTTGAGCCCTGGCCCGGGAAGATCCCACATGCCGCGGAGCAACTAAGCCCGTGCGCCACAACTACTGAGCCCGAGAGCCACAACTACTGAAGCCCACGCGCCTAGAGCCCGTGCTCCACAACAAGAGAAGCCACTGCAACTAGAGAAAGCCCACACGCAGCAACAGAGACCCAACGCTGCCAAAAATAAAAACAAATAAATCAATTTATAAAAAATATATAAATAAAATTGGTGAATCAAGAGACCACATTAAGCACAAATTATTTAGGAGTAAGGAAGCAACTAGAGGAAACAGTTAACCCAGTTGCACATGGACCAGAGAAGGGGAAGTCAGAGAGTGGGGCCGCTGGGGTTTCACTTAAGTGATATACACTTTATTACTCTGATTAAAATAAAACATTAAAAAGAAAATAAGGTGGGGACTTCCCTCGTGGTCCAGTGGTTAAGACTCCATGCTCCCAATGCAGGGGGCCCGGGTTCAATCCCTGATCCGGGAACTAGATCCCACATGCATGCCACAACTGAGTTTTCATGCCACAACTAAGGAGCCTGCCTGCCACAACTAAGACCTGATGCAACCAAATAAATAAATGTTAAATGAAAAAAAAAAAAAGAAAATAAGATGTTGGAGAATTGATGACTAAAATCTCTTCGGCCCTATAGGTAGTGTAATACTACAATTCCTCAGTTACGTTTTCTTTTTTTTTAAAATAAATTTATTTATTTCATTTATTTTATTTCTGGCTGCATTGGGTCTTTGTTGCTGCACGCGGGCTTTCTCTAGTCGCAGCGAGTGGGGGCTACTCTTCTTTGCGGTGCACGGGTTTCTCATTGCGGTGGCTTCTCTTGTTACGGAGCACGGGCTCTAGGTGTGCAGGCTTCAGTAGTTGTGGCGTGCAGGCTCAGTACTTGTGGCGCACGGGCTTAGTTGCTCCGCAGCATGTGGGATCTTCCCGGACCAGGGCTCAAACCCGTGTCCCCTGCATTAGCAGGCGGATTCTTAACCACTGTGCCACCAGGTAAGTCCCCAAACCACTTTTTAATAGAGCAGAGCCCATCCGTCAACCTTTGCAGCTAGGGACACTCGACACACTCCAGTTGGAAGAATACCTCTCCTACCAGTCAAACCTGTTTGCACGCCATGGCTCATTTTGATTATTTTAAAATATTTTCCACGTTCTTCCTGGCCAGTCTCTGCCCGCACCTGCCAGGTCACTGTGAGCCGTCTGGACGCTCCTTCCCCCCACGTCCCAGCCCAGCCCCCTGCTCTCTGCTCACAGCGCCCTTCATGGGATGTCGAGGGTCCAGTCCCCACTAGAGGGCGGTCCCTGGGGAGGGCCAGTTCTACCCATCCTGGTATCTCCAGGGCGGCAGGGTCTTCTCCAGAGTGCCGAATGGTGGTGGCCCCACAAAGATACGTCTGTGCACATCTCTGGAACTGGTGAATGTGACTTTATTTGGCAAAGTGATCTTTGTAGATGTAATTAAGGATCTTGAGATGAGATCACCTTGGATTACCTGCATGGGCCAATGACAAGTGGTCTTCTAAAGAGACAGAAGATGAGACACTCAGAGGAGAGAGGCCACGTGAAGACAGAGCAGACTGGAGGAACGTGGCCATGGCTGCGGAAGCCAGCAACCACCGAACACTGGAAGAGAGAATGGACCCTCCCCTCGAGCCTCCGCAAGGACCTGGCCCACCTCCTCTCCCACTGCACCTGCATGCCGGGCGTAGGGCTGTACATAGTGCTGGTCTCAGACAGCAGTACTTGAAAAGGTGCCCCGCTGAGTCCAGGACATGAAACAGCAAAGGCACTGGCTACCCATTCTCACCAAGGGATTAAGCCAAGGAAATGTAAGAAACAAAAGGATCTGCGATATTTAGAAATGTATTGAGGACTTCCTTGGTGGCGCAGCGGTTAAGAATCCACCTGCCAGTGCAGGGGACACGGGTTCGAGCCCTGGTCCAGGAAGATCCCACATGCCGTGGAGCAACTAATCCCGTGGGCCACAACTACTGAGCCTGTGCTCTAGAGCCCGCGTGCCACAACTACGGAAGCCCGCATGCCTAGAGCCCGTGCTCCGCAACAAGAGAAGCCACCACAATGAGAAGCCCGCTCACCGCAACCAGAGAAAGCCCGCACGCAGCAACGAAGACCCAATGCAGCCAAAAATAAAAATAAACAAACAAATTTATAGAAATGTACCGAATGACACGTGGGTAGTTACAACAGCAGCTGTGGTAGCACTTGGATATGCACCTACTCATCTATCTGGCAAGAACACAGGAAAGACGGACTCTCCCGGATACCCCGGAAACCCATCTTGGGTGAAGAGAGGACTTAGCTAGCAAAAGGCAAAGAACAAAAATCGAAACCACGGTGACCTCAAAAATGCATGACGTGAAACTTAAAGAGAGACCCTTAAGGGTAGGATACGTAGCCTAACAAAGAGTTTTTAATGGTGGGAAGAGTCAAGATCCTCTTTAACGTGACCACACCTGGACTGCAGACTGATTTCCCTCCCATGCCCGTGATGGGCAAGCCCTGGGCACTGGCTGTGAAGGGAGCAGACCTAAGAAGCATGGCTAACGAGTGTTCTAAGAGAAGCAAAACTACAGAAACATCTCCTTACTGCTTTCTTTGGGTACTTCTCCATCGACACTTGTTTTTAAAGGCCTAAGTGGAATCAATGAAACAAGCTGTCATGAAACACCTGCAGCTTATGAATCATGCGTGACTCTGTTTCCAGAATCTTTCAGATACTCAAGGCTCGCTTGGCTTTGGTCAAGCAAAAATGGAATGTGAGAAGAGGAAAGCACTCTGTGGCTTTAAATCTCACGCGTAAGTTAACCCTGAGAACCAGGAAATGCAGAAAACAAGGCTGCTCCTAAGTTAAGCTGGAAGATGAGCAGCACAGGCTCTAAAGAGGGAAACACACAATGACCTGACAGCTATGCCGACAGAAACAAGCCGGAATGCGTTCATCCACGTAAACAAAACAGGTGCCATTCAGAAAGGAAGCCCTGTCAGCCCTGGAGGGACAGTCGGGACAGGAATGAAAACCGAGGCCACGGCCAGCAGTGCCCACCCAACAGGGCCCAAGTAGGGTGGTGTCAGTCACCGGGCTTCCTGCGCCCCCAGACCTGATGGCGGTCACAACTTCGCGGTGGGGAGGGCGGGAAACGTCACCTAGGGAGCTGAGGCGTCCGTGCCCTCGTCCTAGTGCCACCCGCAGTGGCCCTTTGTGAGCAGTCACCTGCACCCACTCTGCCACCCACTAGTGCCCGGCTGTCCCCCTGGGGATCCACTTTCAGCCCTCCAGCTTGCGTGTTCCCACCCCTCTGCCACACTGAACCCGGACGTGACTCAGGACTTGGCTTGAGCTATCACAGAGGCCATGAATCTGGAAGGACACAGCCCTGGGACCCTTGAGTGACCACGTGGGAAGAGCAGGAGACCAAGCCTGCACAGAGGAAGCGGAGCTAAGGCACGCGCACGCGCGCACACACACCGCCACCAGCACAAGTGCCCCTTCTCTGCCGCTGGCTCTGGCCTTACCTCAGCTGGAAACAGACCCCAGCTGCTCCTGCTCCACCGCTGGCTCCTAAAAACGCACCTCCTGCAAGAGCTGCTGTTCCGGCTGCCCTGAGTGTGCCCAGGGCTGTGGTGGCACAGGGGCATCGGACAAGTGTGGCTGCCATGCCTGATGCGGGGGGAGCCTGATTCGGGGGGAGCCTGATGCGGGGGGGGGAGCCTGATGCCGGGGGAGCCTGATGCGGGGGGAGCCTGATGCGGGGGGGAGCCTGATGCGGGGGGGGGGCCTGATGCCGGGGGGGGGGGCCTGATGCGGGGGGAGCCTGATGCGGGGGGAGCCTGATGCGGGGGGGAGCCTGATGCGGGGGGGGGGCCTGATGCGGGGGGAGCCTGATGCCGGGGGAGCCTGATGCGGGGGGAGCCTGATGCAGGGGGCAGCCTGATGCGGGGGGGGGAGCCTGATGCGGGGGGGAGCCTGATGTGGGGGGGAGCCTGATGCGGGGGGAGCCTGATGCGGGGGGGGGGAGCCTGATGCCGGGGGAGCCTGATGCGGGGGGGGGGGAGCCTGATGCGGGGGGAGCCTGATGCCGGGGGAGCCTGATGCGGGGGGGGGGAGCCTGATGCGGGGGGGGGGGGAGCCTGATGCGGGGGGGGGAGCCTGATGCGGGGGGAGCCTGATGCCGGGGGAGCCTGATGCGGGGGGGAGCCTGATGCGGGGGGAGCCTGATGCCGGGGGGGAGCCTGATGCCGGGGGGAGAGCCTGATGCGGGGGGAGCCTGATGCCGGGGGAGCCTGATGCGGGGGGGAGCCTGATGCCGGGGGGGGCCTGATGCAGGGGGCGGCCTGATGCGGGGGGGGAGCCTGATGCGGGGGGCAGCCTGATGCGGGGGGGGAGCCTGATGCGGGGGGGAGCCTGATGTGGGGGGGAGCCTGATGCGGGGGGAGCCTGATGCGGGGGAGCCTGATGCGGGGGGGGGGAGCCTGATGCCGGGGGAGCCTGATGCGGGGGGGGGAGCCTGATGCGGGGGGGAGCCTGATGCGGGGGGAGCCTGATGCCGGGGGAGCCTGATGCCGGGGGGGAGCCTGATGCCGGGGGGAGAGCCTGATGCGGGGGGAGCCTGATGCCGGGGGAGCCTGATGCGGGGGGAGCCTGATGCCGGGGGGAGAGCCTGATGCCGGGGGAGCCTGATGCGGGGGGGAGCCTGATGCCGGGGGGAGAGCCTGATGCGGGGGGAGCCTGATGCCAGGGGAGCCTGATGCGGGGGGGAGCCTGATGCCGGGGGGGGGGGAGCCTGATGCCGGGGGAGCCTGATGCGGGGGGGGAGCCTGATGCCGGGGGGAGAGCCTGCTCCCAGATGTACCCAGAGCTGTGATTATAAGTCTGCATTAAAAATCTTTTTTCATACTTCCCTAACTCCCTTGCTACATTCTTGTTTCTATGGAATATGTGAATAAAATTTGTTGACTAAAAAAAAAAATTAAAAAGCACCCACACCCATACACACGCATGCGTGCACACACACACCCCCGGGGCTCCTCCTTCGGGTCCAGGTCTGGGTTGCCCTCGGCCGCCCCAGCCCTGGACTCCATAGGTGGGCCTACGCATCTCCACGTTGTTTCCGACAATCGGCCCGGTGCCTGTGGCAAGCAGAGGCTTCCAGGGCCCGGCTCCCCGTAGGTACTGATGAGACGGCGCCTCTGGTCTCCAGAACCGAGGGCACGAACACCTACCTGGTCACCCTCTGGGGGACACCTGACCCTACACTCCCATCGTCCAGCCTTTTTAGTCTGTCCATCCATTCCTATAGCAGAATTTCCATATGACGACACTGGCTCCGATCAGTCGGCCTGGAGCGGGAGATACAACAGCTGCGGTCAATTCTCAGTAGGAGTACAGCTTACCCTCGGTACTCTTTATTGGCAGTGGAAAATTTTGCTTCAGTACTTTATTGAAAGAAAGCAATAAATAATACTGTGATAAAAATAGTTCAAAAGTAGACTGTACATACTTTGTTACATAATCAGGAAGTTCACAAAAGATGAATAGAAAAACAGAACGGTAACAGTGAACTGTACAAGTAAATTAAAGGCAGAGCCCAAATGTAAAAAGACACGCCATCTCTGTCTACCGGTACATCAGCTGCGTAATAAATAATGCACCATGATCTGAACACATCTCTTGCTGGCTTTTTAATATGCCATTTAAAAAGTAAAAGTTACATTTGCTACTTATAGAATCCAAAATGGCTATATCGTCAAAATCTAAAAATGTACGACTAGGTCCATTCTTTAAACATGTTTACAGACAAATGTAAAAGGATGATTTACATCAGAAAAATAAGGCCTTGATTAGAGCTGCACTACATTATTTTCAGGATCTCGTGCCTTCATCTTCGGCGTGCACCAGTGTCTCCTCAGTGAGTGCAGTGCTTCGTGATTGGTCCTCTAAGAGTCGGCGCCCTTGACCCGGCTTCCGGGGGGGGGGGGGGGGGCGGGGCGGGGAAGGTAAAGGGGGCGGGCGCGGCGGGCTGCGGGGGCCCAGGCCCCACCCCCCCACCGGAGTCGCTCTTCCCCCAGCTCGTGGCTTCTGCCAGTCACCCAAGACGAGGTATCCGGATCCACAGAGGCCAGGCTATGGAAGAGCTCACCGGTCCTAAGAGATTTTCATAGTGTTCTAATGATCCTTTCAGTCCAAATTTGATTAGAAGCTGATATTTAACACCCCGTATTTTTAATCTCTTCACGCTACAGAGTAAAGCATTTCTTGCTAGAAAAAGTATAGCTAAGGTCAGTCATTAAAACACAACAACAATTGCTTGAAAGTAAGTTGGCTTCTTTCAAAATGATTGTTGTAGGGCTAGGTTACAGTTTGTAAAGGATAATGCACGCTGTGTCATGATGATTTTACAAACGCAGTAAAATCATTTTCTCTGTCATGGTTTATCATTAAAAAATTAAACAAGAATAATTACAATAAATGCATAATTTACAAAAGCCCTATATTTGTTCATAGGATTTATACATACAAGCATTACAGTACATTCCTTTGAAAGACTAAAATCAGATATAAGAACATGAACTGATCTGAAAGGATATTTATAGCCTGGATATACATGAAAAAGTAAGTAACTATATAAATGAAGTCATAAGTTTACATAAATATAAGAAACATTAAATTCTAAAATATTTTCTCTATGGTATTCATGAATTTTTCGCTAATTAAAAACTCTGTAATAAAATATCTTAGGGTCCATATAACAAGTATTAACAGATTAAAGATTCCATTGAGCTCAAAATGTAGTCTTCGCTGGATTCAAAATGCTGCATAATCATCTGTAGAAGTAGTGTGGGTAAACTGGAAAATAAAATAAAAGCAAACGAGTCAGTCTTGAGACGGCTTCAAGTGCCCGAGCTCCTACCCCTCCACGACCCCCCAAGCCCTACTTTCTGTGCTTTGGCTGCTTTTAGAATTTAGGTAAGTATCAAGGACCAAGCAGATCAAGGACAGAATTCCTTTCCTTGACTGACTTTCTTTCGACATACATCTAAAAGCTGCTAATAAGAAAACCAATCATGCATTCCAGCTGAGACGTGACAACAGAACCCTGAGAGCAGCGAGGGGAGGGCTGGGCTCCCGGGCCCACACCCACCCAGAGCACCACCTGCAAAGCAAGGGTGGTCCCTCAGCAGCGGCCGGCCCCCAGATGCCAGCGCAGTTTCGTTTTAAAGACGGGCCTTTGGCCTGAGAGGCACACGGCGGTGCAGCCTCTTGAACCCTGATGCTTCGGGGCTTGTTCCCTTCGAGAATGTGCACGCAGGACACGGTGCTGCAGCACCGCTGACGCGGGAGCGACACCAGCACACAGGGCAACGCGAGGGAGACCCGGGCCGTGCACTGACCACTCCCGGCGGCAGCTAAGCGCCAAGGTCACCTTCCGCTCTCCTGCCGCCCCGCCCCCCCGACGCTCCGGCGCCAGGGCGGGGCCGGGCCGCCCCGTACTCACCGGCGGAGGCTCAGCAGGAGTAAGTCCTGACTGCAGCGGAGTCCAGCCTCTGCGCTCCCGCCACGCTGCCTGGTCCGACAAGCACGGGAGGAAGCGTGCAAACACAGCGTGCGGTTAGTGGTGGGACGCCACACGGGGGCACAAGGACGGACACGCACTCACATCCACAGCGGCCACCTCCTGAGGGCTCTGGGGGAAACCTCTAGAGGGGGAGGGGCGGACGAGCCGGAGAAAGGGAGCCTAAGGGCCACCACGTGGGGGTTCCCTTCACCTCCGCCACCCTGGGGGGCACAGGGAGGTCACACTACAGCAGCAGCCGCAGTCTGATGACAGAGAAACGCCTGCACGGTGGGTGACGACTACTCAGCGTGACCACGTGGTCCCTCCTTAAACCCTCTAGATGCAGAGAGCGCCTGGACTTCTCTTTCGCTGTATCCGTGAGGACGGTACTCGGTACTCGGGCAATAGTAACAGCGGCCACGTGACGGGCCCCCCCAAGGGGACGACGGCCTGGAGGCCCCGCGCTCTGCTGCCCCAGGGGGACCCGCCTGCTCTCTCTCCCCGGGGAGCCTCCCCCAGCGGCTCGGGCAGTGGGCAGAGGGCAGAGGACGGGGACTTGGCTAACAAAGCGGAAGCCCAGCGTCAGTTTCCACCCGAAAGGATGTCACCATTGACGGTTTTTTTCTTGTCAAGAAACAGGCTGCAGGGCCCAATAGGTAAGCCCTCACCCCGCTTCAAGCAGAGTAAGAAATTTCCACAACCCCTAGCAGAAATCCACTGCTCCCAATGCAACATTTTTCGTTTTCCCACAGGTCCAGCAGGAACACATCTTACCAACATTTGGCAGTGGTTCCAGAAAGGGCTTAAGACAGCTGGTGCTGCTGATTGGAGATTTTTTTTTTAAAGCCATTGATTTGGACGTTTTATTTTACTTTATTTATTTATATTTGGCCATGCCACGTGGCACGCAGGATCTTAGTTCCCGACCAGGGATCGAACCCGCGCCCCCTGCATTGGAAGCGTGGAGCCTTAACCACTGGACCACCAGGGAAGTCCCGCAGATCATCTTTCTAAATCCTTCTGATCCTAAGAACCCCAGAGGCCTGCTGCACTTTGCCTTCAAAAGCCATGAAAACAACCCATTTTAACAGTTTATGCCTTCCTTCTTACACAAGGGTAAAAAGTCATCTCCCATATAATAGATTGCCTACACCTCTTTCTAGGAGTATTTTTAATTTATCAAAACTCTAATGTTAACATCACTGTGAGCATTTAACAGCGAAATGCGATTTATAACGAGGAGAATGGAAATGAAGCAGTGAGGAAAATAAGAAAGCACTCATTTAGACTATCCAATAAATTGAAGGCCAAGCTACGGTTAAAATCTGTAAAAATGAACTGCATGCTCCTTGGAAGAAAAATGCTATTTAAAGAAAAAAAAAAAAATTTGCTGGGTTCCCCCTGGGTTCCCTCCCACTCCCCGGGTTAAGCATATTATTGAATTCTGGCACCGAGATCCAGCTTTTTAATAAAAATGCTGCCCTGTAAGCCACCCTCACTAAAGTGTCCAGCTTATTTAGCAAAGGCTTCCCTAAATGTACTTTGCTCTGGTTTTCATACAGGCAAGTGAGAGTAAAACTTACAAACCTATGCATGGGAAGGGCTGACAACAGGAGAAAACTGCAAACCCCGTCAGCACACTTCGAAAACCCCTCGCTCTCCTGCAGCTCCGCCACGGCAGGCGTGGGGACAGCCAAGTAACAGCAGCGCCGCAGGGGCCCTAAGGGCTCCGCCCTCACGGGACTGAGGACTCGCCAGGCGCTTTCCTGAGCCGTGACCCCCTCTGTGAATCACTTGTGTAACTGGCACAGCCAGCCGGGGAGGAGGGCGCCCCAAGACGACCCTTTCCCAGATGGGAAACAGGCGCGGTGCTCAAGGCGCCTCCTAGGCCACAGGGCCAGGCTCGGACCCAGGCTGTCTGTCTCTCGATTTTGCTGTCGAGTGGGGACACAGCAGCGCTGAGAGCCCACCCTTAACTAGCGGTGCTCTCTGGCAGAGCAGTTGTCAAAGGGAAGATCAGAGCTGGGTGTGAAATGACTATGGGCCCAGCCGTGCTCGGGTGATGACTTCTCTCGGCCTCACCCTCTTCCTTCTCCCCGGCCTTCTACAGCGTGCAAGGGACAAATAACAGTGAGGACAGGAAGGTGGAGGTTATTTCAAATGGACTCAGTCATCCTTCTAGCGTGAAGAGAAGTCGAGGGGGAACTGGTGTGGTCTGAAAGCTACTAAGCTATTTTATGAAACAGCTTCTGAGTGCTGCCTGCCACACACACATCTTTACGAGCATGGGTGTCGATCTAACGCTCTGAGAACACACGCGATTCTTAGTTTTATTAGTTAGAAGAGTATGCTAATATTCAACCAGACAAGAACTTAAGAATTAAGACTGTATTACTGTTAAACTTTTATAAACAGATGTTAGGATGAATTTTAAACATTTACACCTGGGCATGCAACAGTACTCCAGTGCCTTGTAACGTATTAAGTAGGCCATTCTAGATCATTATTAATGCTCCAGTCCCAGAGCTGCTCAAGCCGCCTACAAGCGGCTGGGGCAGCACTGCATCACCTACCGTCCAGCTGCATCTTCTTTGGCTGCACAGAGGGCGAGGACAGAGAGGATGGGACCCGGAAGTTTGCGGGGAGAGTCTCTGCTGACCCAGCAGCTAAGCCACGAACATCCTTTGGTCTAAATTTTTTTCTCCAAGAAGGTGCTCTCCTAAAGCTTTTATCATCATCCTGGTGAATTAAAGGACAGAAAACAAGACAGATTTAAAAATAAAGGACAAAAACATAAAGTTACCAGCCCTTTAAAATGACTGAGCTTGTTACCGCATCTTTATCTCACCCCATTCGTGACAACCATGTGATTAGCTGGGAGCTGTGGAGAGTGGCCGGGGGCCGGTACCACTGATGCTGGGACCCTAACTGAGCATCACCCAGGACTGCCTGGGCCGCCCGGGTGTACGTTCCTCCTGACAATTACCAGGCTTCACTTCTTATCTTGAAGGAATCACCTTCTTGCTATATAAGATAACACGTTTTTATTTGTCTTTAGAAACAGTTTTCGAGCTGTAAACAATTCTGTCTCATGCTGGGACAGAGCCAGCAAATGCTGCTTTAGGTGCCCTTCTACTCTCTTTGTCAAACTCAAGTTTCCTTAACGTCCAATGAAGAGAATAACAATAGTGTGGGAATAAATGAGTCACGGTTTTGTGTAAGGGGAAATTAATATTTTGTGCTTTTCAATATACTTATGAAACAGTCCCCCAAAGCACAGGGGCTCTGGATTAGGGTAAGACATCCGGCTGGTCCCCAAAACACAACTTAGACTCCATTCCTAAGCTGAAACCAGTGTTTTACGATATAAAAAAAAATACTTTTGAAGGGTATCAAAAGTTAAATAGCGAAAACTAAAAAAAATACAAACCCCTATCTTACTGAAGATACTCATTTTTTTAAAATTAATTTATTTAATTAACTTATTTATTTTTGGCCGTGCTGGGTCTTTGTTGCTGCCCACGGGCTTTCCCTAGTTGCGGCGAGCAGGGGCTACTCTTTGTTGCGGTGCGCGGGCTTCTCACTGAGGTGGCTTCTTTTGTCGTGGAGCACGGGTTCTAGGCGCACGGGCTTCAGTAGTTGTGGCTCGCGGGCTCTAGAGTGCAGGCTCAGTAGTTGTGGCGCACGGGCTTAGCTGCTCCGTGGCATGTGGGATCATCCCAGACCAGGGCTCAAACCCATGTCCCCCGCGTTGGCAGGCGGATTCTTAACCACTGCACCACCAGGGAAGTCCAAAGATAGTAATTTTTTAATAGCTCATTTGTTAATAAATTTTTAAGAGCAAAGCTTAATTTGTAAAGTAAAATTGTCTCCACATTTAGAAGAAATACCCTGACTACATGGTTCATACAAGTATGATAAAATAATGACTTTTAAAGTTGCATTAATGTAAATTAAGCTGAAAACTTACTTCATCGAACCTTCTGTCGGTCCCCATGACCAAAAGGTTGTTAAACTCTCTTTCCAAGACAGCACGAGCCTGAAATCATAAAACAACACCACCCTACAGCTTTCAACAATCTCATTTGAATATCAGCATATCCAGACTGTTTTTTTAAACCAAGACTTTAAAAACAAAACAAAACAAAACAAAAAAACTCAAACTATGATAGTATTTTAAATCAGGGGTTTAACATGGAGTCCTTGGATGGCCTTTTGGGGAGAGGGATCCATGACCTCTTGGAAATTATATACAAAAGTGTGCTCTGTGGGTTGGTGCTGGTGCGAAGATCGGGATACTGGCAAAAGATATACAATCTTCCGCAGAAGAATAAAAAAATTTCCTCATTCTCAAATGAGCCCACAAGTCAACAAAAATTGCACAGGGCAATTACATGTAGAAACAAAATTAATAAAACCTTCATCTGACACACAAGAGTTATTTCTCTTTCCACGGAAGAACTAAATCTTGATACACGTCACTCTTAGCAGAGTATTGACTTGAATGAAAGTTCCCCTTATTTTGTTTACCGTAAGACTCTCATGCTTCCAACGGAAAATGAAAAGTCGATAGGCAAAAATACTGAGGAATGAAGCATTACGGATTTTGAACTATTATATGACAGATTTGGTATGGAATGAGATTACTAGTGGTCTGAGATGTTGTTAAGTTTGGTCTCCATTCAGATAGGCAGCTACATGTCTGCATGGGGAGAACGGACCACACACTGCGCCGCAGTGAAGGCCCGGCGTCTGGGCTGTACCTGTGTGTTCTGCGTAGGGATCTGTAACAAGAGGGCCAGTGCGTTGAAGTCGAAGGTTTCGTCTAAGGCCAGAAGGGCACCGTGCACACCGCTCTCTATGAGATTGTTTGCGTATTCCTTGAGACCAATGGAGAGGATCCAGCGAATCACTCGATCATTGCTCCAAACAAGCACATCTGCAGATGAATAAAAACAGTTTTAAAAGTGGCCTCAGAAAGCTGTGTTCATCACGCACACCCTGCAGGCACGGCGGAAAGATCCCTACCGTGGAACTGACCCTTCAGTTCCTGACAAAAGCCACGATCTCCGTGAGGGCTGGGAGACACCACTAGGCGGGCAGCCAACCCCTACTGTACTGAGACGCTGATGGCTCGGCCCTTCTCCACTCTAATGGAGACTGTCCCGTCAGAACTCATTCTTCAAGTGAACCCAAGAGGAATGAAGTTATGATGTACACTTCATTTCTAGAGAATAGAAAACGAGGATCCGGGGATCAGAAACAAAAGGACACACAAGGATGTGAAGGCCCACCAGGTACGAACACGTTTCAGATACAGACTTGCGAGACTTTCGATGTACTTTCCTCCCGTCCCGAGGAGGAGCTGGCACCATATCCGGACACCTTGCTCAATTCGGCATCCACCTCTCACTTACAGTCGTGAAGGCTTTTTTCTTGAAGCCATTTTTGTTGTCTCTCTTTTGTTAAAAAGAGAGAAACTTAAAGATATTCTCCAGCATATTAGAGATTTAGGGGGGAGATTTCATATTAAGCCAAGTCATAAATGATTAAATCTGCGCTAGTGGAGAGCTAAAAATAGCCACTCTGTACAAATACATCCAGATGATCACCGATTACTTTCAAAGACAGCTTCTGTCAACCGTAAAAAGATTTAAACCATTTAAACCATACAGAAAACAAATGAAACAGATTTACAGATTTCATTACCAATGCTCTTTCCTGGATAAAGGTATAGAATATATAAATGTTGGCTTCTGGCTTTTCTCATGATTCAAATTAACTCAATCACGACTCAACTATCCTTCAAATGGGCCGTCTCCCCAACCATATTTTTACCTTTAGTTTGTTTCTTAGTAAAAGCTGGGGATGAAAACAGCACTTATACTCACAGTGCTGTGGTAAGGATTAAATAAAGTAACCTTTGAAAGTGCCTGGACTTGTTCCATAAGTCTTACTATTATTATTACTATTAATATTATTAATTTATTTTCTGAAAATTCTGGGAGGTTTTACATTGAGCTTAATCACTAACACCTTATTTAAAAGCACTCTATCATACTTGATCATTGAGAGGCGCACAGAGTGAGACGCTCCCCCTCGGAGACAAGCATCTGACATCTCCCAGTTGGACAGCCCACATCCTCCCAGGCCTCCACACCCGCCTTCTAACTGAAATGCCTCTGCCCTCCTCCCTGGCTAAGAAGCTCCCACTGCACCTTCGAGGCCCGCTCCCTCCAGCCTGGGAGGAGAGCCACGCTGCTCTCCTCTGCACTCCTCAAGTCCTTTGACAAATGGCCAGAGCAGTATTTTTCACACTTAAATCAAATGAGTGAACAGCAGGTCTTGTTCTTTTCGGCTCTGGAATTATCTACAGTGTGTAGCAGCATTTCTGAGTAAAACAGGACACGTGTCATAGTAACAGGAAATCTCTAGGGTCATGGGAAAACTGTTTACCTTGAGACACCTAACCTATAGACTGAGCGCAAGGACACAGGCACAAGTGCTCTGCCCACAGAGGAGGATCTTAAAAACACTCCCTCCTCTGTAATGATGCCAGACACGTTTTCTCCACTTAAAGCATTTCCTGATTTTTTTCTTTAAAACAGGATATCATTGAGGCTGCTAGTACACTGGGAAGCAAGAAACACGACTGTACTAGCCTTTTAGTTCATTCTGGCTTTCTTCTCTTTTTCTTTCCAGTTCTTTCCGGTCATAATTTAACCTTCGCAGGCACATAATTCCACACTGGAAACTGTTTCTATTTCCAAGAGAAAAAGAAAAAAAAGGAAAAAATTTAGACCTGGCAACAGTCAAACATCTCTCAGCCAATTAGTAAGAACCACTTGCGGCGACTAACCTGTGAAAACTATCAACCATTTTCAGCTGCCCGCGAAGGTCTTTCTTGGTCAAGTGGTCCAGCATCCGCGCGTCCACGAGGCACTCCATGAAGTAGCTCCGGTACTGCGGGAGGCCCAGGCTGGGCAGCCACTCGTTGCCGATCCACTCGTGGTTCATGTCCCCGTATGCCAGTGTCTGCTTTCAATAATCAAGGATGATCAGTTCAGGAAAAAACCCATGAAAGCAGCCACAAAGACCATTTATATCATTTTTAAACTGGATTTTTAATCTGTTACATATTCTCAAAGGCTAATAAGCTAATGACAACGTGGTTGCTTATAATTTCAAAATAATTTGATCTCTTACTTACTACCTTATGAATTTGCTGGCAAAATTTTATACAAAAGGAATTATGCCATTAAAACTCTATGACTCTCTTGTGTGTGTAAATTTAACCTATTTAACAACCACGATAAAAATTATAACTGACTACACATTACTTTTCTGAAATAGCTTTTATACATAATAATACATCAGCAAAGAATGATCACGACTCATGAACAAGTTTGAAGGATCAATCTAACTCTACTCATTAACAATATCTCTGGCTGTCTTTAATTTTATTTTTAACACTTTGTTTTCCAAATTTCCTTAACAAGACATCTGTTAATTTCCAAGTCAGTCAAGTGAATTAAAAAATAGTTTTAAAAGAAGCGGTAAGCAAAGCAGTAACTGATAGGCTGAAAGGAGAAAGAGACAAACGCACAATTATAGTCAGAGAGCTCAACCCTCCTCTCTCAATTATTCAATAACTGATTGAACGAGGAAGCCAAAACAGACAACCAACCAACCCCAGTAAGGATACAGAAGCCTTAAACAACGCTATCAACCAACCTAACCTAATTGACATTTTATGTAACACTCCATCCAACCGCACGATACATTCTTTATGGGGATATGGAACACTCTTCAAGACAGACAAATCTCAGCATACTTAAAGTGACTGAAATCATACAAAGTATGTTCTCTGACCTCAAAAGAATTAAATTAGGAATCAATGAAGCAGAAAGAAGAAAATAAACCAGCAGAAATCAATGAAATGGAAACCAGAAAAACAGAAAATAAAACAATGTAACTAAAATCAGTTTCTTCATAGATATCAATAAAATTGACCAACCAGAGTGATCAAGAAAAAAGAGAAGACATAAACCACCAATATCAAGAATGAAAGAGGGGACATCAGTACAGATCCTATAGACACTGAAAGGATAGCAACAAGGGTAAATTGTGAACAACTTTAAGCAACTTACATAAAATAGTCTAATTTCTAGAAAGACACAATTTATGAAAGCCACTCAGTAAGAAACAGATAACCTGAATCTATTAAAACTCGTATTTGTAGTTATAAACCTTCCTACCCACCCATACACGCACACACATAAAATCTCTACCCTAAATGGCTTCACTAGTGAATCCTATCAAGCATGTATGAAAAAAATACCAATTCTACACAAACTATTCCAAAATAGTGAAGAAAAAAACGCCTAACTCATTCTACGAGGCCAGAATTATCTTGATACCTAAACCAGAGAAACATATAATAAGAAAACTACAAACCAATATCCCTCAGAGACACAGAAGCAGAATTCCTTAACAAAGTATCAGGAAATCAATCATCAATTAAACGAACAGGGTTATCATGACAAGTAGGGTTTATCCCAAGAACGTAAGGTTGGGTCAACATTTGAAAAACCAATGAAATTCACTGTATCAAAGGACTGAAAAGAAAAACCACAATATCATCTCGAAAGACAAACAAAAGGCATCTGACAATATCCATCATTTATATACGGAAATCTCAGCAATCTAGGAATGGAAGAAAACTGCCTCAACCTCATATAAAGAGCATCTACAAAAAACGTAGAGCTGACAACATACAATGCATTCTCCCTAAGATCAGGAACAAAGCAAGGATGTCTGCACTCGCAACTTTTATTCAACACTGTATTGGAACTCCTAGCCACTGTAATAAGACAAGAAAAAAGAAATCAAAATCATATGAACTGGAAAAGCAATAAAACGGTATTTGCAGATGACCTGGTTATTAATGTCGAAAATGAATCTGCAAAACAGTTACAAGAATAAAAATGAGTTTATTAGCAAAGTTGCAGGATACAAGGTCAACATATAAAAATGCACAATACTTGTAAATACTAGAAATAAACTGGAAATGAAATTTTAAAAAATACCACTTATAATAACATCATCAAAACCCATGAAATCCTCAGGGATAAATCTAACAGAATATGTGCAAGGTCTGCACAATGAAAAATAAGCACATTATATGTATATACACACATACCAAAGAAAGGTACTTGATGTTCTTCAGTCCAAGAAGACTAAGGTATATTCAGAGGAATTCTGTACACTATGGAATCCTTGGAAATAGTATCTCTCGACTACCACCATGGTCTGTCTCAAAAATATGGCCTCTAATCTATTATTTATACCAACGAAGCTGGAAGGAATGACTCAGACTCCAGCAAGAACACTCAAATTCTAATAGAAAAAAAAAATGTTTCTAATAGAAAAAAAAATTCTATAAATAGTCGTGAGTGGAGATAAACATCAAACATTTTTGGGACATCATCACAGTATCATGTTTTTTCACTCTTTCAAACCCAACTCTCATCTCATAAGCCTGACACTTACAGCATGAATATCTGGTATTATTTTCTTGCTTGCGGATTATGTATTCTTAAAGAGACACAAGATGCAAAGACATTTCTAAACAGAGAATTCCATGGAAGCAGAAGCTTCCGTATCTTTGTTGACTCCTTAGGTACTCTAGTCACACCTAAATGGTCGATAATGTAGGTTTCTGGGAAAATCAGGCTCAATCCCAGGGAGACCCACACCTCCTAGGCTGTCATCACAGCCTCTGAAGAAAAGCACACAATGGGGCTCTCTCATGATCAGAGGACATTTGGGATAGAAGAGACTCTATAGGGTCTATTTTTCCATCACTGAAATGACCACATACAAATCAGTTGTCTGAACTCTGTACAAGGTGAAAGTGACGGCACGGATGCAGCTGTCCTGTTCGATCCTGTACCACCGGTGGGCAGCGTAGTCTCGCGCGGACAGCTGGGTGATGCTACTTCCTAAATGAAGGCATCCAAGGCTCTGACAACACCTTGATGTCTTCTTCCCCTGAGTGCCCAAGGGCACCTCAAACTTCCCCTTGGGTTAGGAGCTGGTCACTGTGCTAATACCACAGGGAATACGCACTGTACGCCATGTGCCCCTGGCAGATTCACGGACACCAGGAAGCCTCTTTGCTTTCCTCTCCTCTGGGAGAGGGGTGGAGTGAAAGCGGTCCTTGCTTACGCTGAGGGACTGAACGTTGGCAATTCTGGCGTCATCGGCAGGGCTCATCTTCGTTTATATTTCCATTGCGAAAAGCAAACATCCAGCTTATTTAATTTACACTTCGTGCCCCATGACGCAGGGAATTTTATATTCAAGTGCTCACCAAGTTCTGCTTCTTAGTGTAAAATATACTGATGTTTAAGTAATTATGAAATGCACTCTTTCAAATTCACTGATAGTCATTAGTGACTAGGTTAAAAAATTAATGAGGATATTTATCTGGAGTAGTGGCAAAGAATACCTAAATGGGGGGGGTGGAGCTCACAGAATCATATTATAGCTTTTCCTCTTCTGTTAAAAAGTGATATAATTGGCTTTATTTCAGGAGCACAAATAGAGGGAAGCAGGTGTTTCAACCAACAACCTGTAATCAGGAAAATTCTGATTTAAAACTCCTTTGACTTTCCAGTTAAACAGTTATCCTTTCAAGGTCCGTGAACAGGTGCCACTGGTAAGCGCCTCAGGGAAACTCCAGCCACACCCGGCAGCCTTCGACTTGTTGCGAGTCACAGGGCAATGTCGGTGGGATCACACGTAGGGAAATCACTGATTTTAATCAACGGGTCTCAAAGTAAAGCTGCAAAACAGCTGTGACAGAGCTTTTCTGGAGTTGACCTGGGGACCTAACAATTCAACACGTACGTTAAGCGAGAATGGGCTCAATTTCTGAGAATCCCATCAGTGAGAAAGCCTTTGGAACAACACTGTATTAGGACACTCTGTAGTAAATGCCGGCAGAGGTAGAGTCTCTACGCAGCTCTTGTGTTGGAAATTTATTAGAACACGATTTTCTCATCAGTAGATCTTGTGACTAACGCTACCCCCACCAGGGACTGAAATACATCATCTCAGGAGCTGCGGAAGCCACAGGGCTTTGTAGGAAAGACCTCGTGTCAAACAAAGTGATTTATGTTAATGAGAATTAGCTACGAGGGCACCACCCAAGAAATGTTCAAAGTTGTCCATGAGACGCGCTCTTTAATCCTGTGCTTTCTTTGGCTAATGCTTTCAAATCATTAACAATATTCTATGTCAAGAAGTTAAAAACGTCAAGAAAAGTAAATTACAAGTTTTCATACTCCAATTCTTTTTGTTGCTGTACATACAGTGAAGAATACATTATAGAAAGTCTCCAACCTGAGCCCAGCTTCCCTCCTCATCTTCCTGATGTTACGTGGTTAGGGATGCAAAAGAACATAACTATTAGTATTGGTGAGCTTAGTGACGCAAGCAAATTAACTTTGCAGGGGAGGTGCAGCTTAACTGGGCGAAAAGGGTCACAGAATCAAAGCATCATGCAAAACTCATGCAAAACCAACAATTCCCGTGTCTCATGCAAGGAGCGGACTTCCCACGGCAAGCACACCCGGAAGAGGAGAAAACTAGGGCCAGAGGGCTGAACTGAGGTCTCCCCTAAAGAAGACAGCAATTAAGTCTATTCTACATGGAGCAAGTCTACCAACTTTAAGTTCCTGAAAAAAATATAAAATAAGATGAAATATGGATTGTGTTTCACACATTTAACTAATACCTAAAGGAAATACTTATCCAGAACAATCGAACGTAAAGCGACATTTCTGTTTTCCCCAGAAAGGCCAAGAACAGCGCCAACCTGCGGTGGGGCTGCCCGGGGAGGGGTGGGGGTGGGTGAGCACGGGGCGGGACTGACCGTCTGGGGCGTGGCCGTGAGCGTCTCCATCTCCTCGTGTGTTAACCAGACATTTCCTGTGGTCTAGGGGCACCCCGTGACCGGCCACATCCAGGGCAAGGGCAGCGGTGACAGAGGGGAAAGGCGGCAGACACGTCAGCCAGGGCACGGGAGGGGAGCGGGTGGGGCGGAGGCCGTCCCCACCCACCCCCCGTCTTAGCCGCCCACAGGGAGACACGGGCGCTCACCGCGCTCGCCCTTCTCCGGGCAGGACGCCGCCTTCTTGAGGAGGACAGCCCTAGAGCCTCCTGTGCCACGCTGACACCTGAGCTACGTGGCATCTGAAGAGCAGCGAACACACTGCGTGCTTCTGAAAGTGGCGAATGATTCTCGAGGAACTGTTAAGCCTTGTACTTAAGACGGTCTCACCCAGTCAAAGCACAACAAAGAACAGGACGGAAGTCCGGCTTCGGGCTCTGGGGAGACGGTTGTGAGCAGGCGGCCGCCGGTGACCGGGCCTCTGTCAGAGGCGGGGCGCGGGGCCGCCGGAGTCCCAGTGACGGCACCACCGGGCGTCCCCGTAGCCCCGAGCCGGCCGAGCCCCCGCGGGCGGTGCCCCCGCCTAACGGTGGGCAGGTTCCTCACGGGAGGCCTGTTCGTCTTCACCGTCCATTAAACTCAACTCATGAGACGCTCCCTTTACCGAGATACTTGATAAAAATTGCGGGAAAGCCCCCAGCACCTTCATTTCTGAAAAGGCGACTCTGGTGAAACACCTGGGCACAGAGCAGACCATATACACTGAGATCACGTGCGCCTGTGCAAGAGGTGAGGACACGGGCCACTGTCATCACCACGACGCTCCCACTGAGAACAACGGAAGACAAGCGAACAGAAAAGCTTTCACGCTTTTCACGTAAAGTAACTGTGAGCCCTGAATCGGGCGCTGACCTGCTACTCAGAGGAAGCACGTCTGTGAGGCTTAGTTTCCGCACCAGTTTTTCTGTCCGGAGCAGACAGACTGAAAGCAGAGTGGGAACTGAGCCGGTGTACAGTCTGCCCTGGAGAAATGAAGAGCTGGCCCGCCCTGATCTCCCAATTATAATTCACGTTTTCATTACGTTAGTTTTTGACTTTTTCAACTCGGAGGACCCTCTGAAAGGACTTCCAAGGTCTTCCCACGTGGAGCAAAACTGGATGAGCACAGACACTACTTGGAGTGCACCTGCAGATTACGGGCTCTTAAAATCCCAGGGTCTACAGCTCCCCAAAGGGAAAGCGCCAACAGGCCAAACAAGGCAAACGAGGGAACCACTGCTTACAATGCAACCTCGGGTCTAAGCTTTTTCTCCTTCACTTTCTTTAAATTCATATTTAAATTTGTGATGATTACTTTTTTATGTTTTCAAAGACTCCCATTTCTATATTACAATGCAACTGTAGCCAAGCTGTTATAAAAGTATTTAGTGACGTATCTTTTAACAAGCCAATTGTCACAAATTAAAAGTTGTCATGTCTTTGAATGCTAAACCTTTAAACTGGAACGCTGGATGTGTTTATAAAGAACTGCGGAAGCAACACGCATAGGGGATGAACTCTTTTTACGGAAACATACCGTTCGTGATGTAGGAGGCGCTGACGGGCTTGTCAGGGACATGATCTCCTGAATCGCCAGCCTCAGCTTCAGCCGGTGCAGAGGGTTGCTGATGCCGATCTCGCGCTGGATCTCCGTGTCCGACAGGGCGGACATGATGGCCCCGCTCTTCACGTTGGCTCGGCAAGCAGCCACGTACCAGGCCGGCATCCCGACCCAGAGCTGGAGACGGGAGACACGGGGGCCAGAAGGTTACGCGTGGCGTATGGATGGGCTCGCACACTCGGCCAGGATTCGGAGAGGGGCATACGCACCTCCAGCCAGACGACAACAGTCGGCCCGTCCCACTGTGCAAAGGGTAAGCCTTGTCTTCGGGCTTCTTCGAGCAATTCATGCCTACAGGTGACAGATGTTCAGACTTTCAAGAGCCACACTACACACAAGCAAAGTGTCCTCTTTATAAACCCCCAAAGTGTGATGCCACACATCTCATCATTGTCCTTCAACCTTCTAAACCATCCACCGAAGGGTAGTTTGGAACACATCACACTGAACGCCTGAGTAATGAAATGCTGAAAAACCCTCCACGATTCTCTACGGAATCGTCTCCTTCCAGGATTAAAGAATTGCTACCAACTTTAAAAGACCCAGCAGAGTCTTCATATCCAAGGTAGGCTACTCAACACGAAACATAATCACGCATCCCTTTGTAAACAAGGAGGACAAATGTGTAGGAAGAGGAAACCATACCTGGGTCTGAACAGAGGAGCGTGCCTCAGAGAGCTTCAGAAACACTCAACATTCACAACAAAACACAGAGAACAACGCAGACTTTAACATTAATAACGCTCTAATATAGCTAGCAAGGAAAGGGCTGGACTTTGGCTGTTTCTATTCTGCACTGCTATTTAGCTAAGTAGGTATCTGCTAAATTAAGATATTGGGTCATCTTTTTTTTGGGGGGGGGGTTATTTAATTTATTTATTTTTGGCTGCGCTGCGCGGTTTGTGGGATCCCAGTTCCCCGATCAAGGATCAAACCTGGGCCCCCTGCAGTGGAAGGGCAGAGTCCTAACCACTGGACCACCAGGGAATTCCCGGGTCATCCTTTGGTTTAACCCACAAGCTTCACATCCAGAAAATTTAAATGCCAACAACCTCTACCAGTGCACACAAGGCAGGCCGTGAGCCTATGATCCTGATGGCAATGCCAACTGCCCCAGGGCAGGAGGCAGTGAGGAGTCCTAGGATCCTTTACGGCAGGGCTCTCCAACCCCCGGCATGTGGACCGGTACCGGTCCGTGGCCTGTTAGGAACCGGCCGCACGGCAGGAGGTGAGCGGCGGGGGAGCGAGCGAAGCTGCATCTGCCGCTCCACATCGTTCGCACTGCGGCCTGAACCATCCCCCTGCCCGGCCCCCCCAGCCTGTGGAAAGATTGTCTTCCACGAAACCGGTCCCTGGTGCCAAAAAGGTTGGGGACCGCTGCTTTATGGGAGCAGAAAGGTTCTGTGTGCCTGACTTTAAAATGCCCAAACCATAATGTTAACATCTTTTAAAATGATTTTGTCTACGGATAACACACTAATGTAAACGATAACACAAGAAGCTTTATGAACCTTATTGTACTTCTTTGAGTTATGTACTTACAAACCTTTCTGAAAGTCACTAATTAGTTTAAAAATGAAAAGTCTAGGAGAGAAGATGGGACTGGAGTGGAAAGGACAGGTCCATTTACCTGACTGGACATCCCTGAGTCACTGCAAAATTCCTAGGTCGTTCTTAGTTATTTTTCTGTAATAATTTCTGCAGATCACACCATGGAATCTTTTATTTCTAAAGATACTTAGTGGCTTTTCTTTCTTTCTTTCTTTCTTTTTCTTTTTTTGGCCACGCTGCACGTCTTGTGGGATCTTAGTCCCCCAACCAGGGACTGAACCTGGCCACCGCAGTGAAAGCGCGGAGTCCTAACCACTGGACCGCCAGGGAAGTCCCTAAAGAAACACAGCGGCTTTTCATTACATTCAAGTAGCATTAGACTTAAGACTGTGAAGTCTATGTACAATTAAAGCTCAAAATGTTTCACATAAAATTTCAAGTAAGTGTCCCTCTAAGTCAACCTTAGGTTTCCTGGGAAGAGTAAATACTGTATTATCCAGGAATAATTATACGAGAGAACACAACACATATCTTAACAGCTCAAGCAGAGTAAAAAAAACGGTAAACTTTTAAAATTAAAACAAACAAAGCTATTCATAAATTAAAAACAAAAACTGAGTCCACATGAGATTGTGATCATCTTGACACAGGATCCCAACGCTGGAAGGAGTAATGGGGGCAAGAAGGGCCTTGTCGGGCAGAATGAGCCATCAGCGCCCTGAATCAAATGCTACTTCCTGTTCCCTAAAGATGACGCCTCCTCAAAGACAGCAGCTACACCTTATGCAAACATTCACGGGAGCCATACGAGCCTCTGAGCGATGCAAACAAGTCCTGGGCAGGTCAGCCAGGGACAGCCCGAGCTCTAGAGTGTGGTCCCTGGACGGCCAGGCTGGCCAGGAGGGGGCGGGGCGGCACCTGCCAGGCCGGGGGCTTTCAGAACCCCGCGCTCTGAAGGGAGCCAAACAGGTACTGAATCCTTGGCACTTTGCCAGAGACCTCATTTTTTAATATGCAACAGATATTCACTGTAGACAAGAAATTTAGGGTTACAAAGAGTCCACTGATTCCATTACCTGGAGATTGGTGCACATCGTTCTGACTCTTTTCCAGGCAAGAGTCGTTCACTTTCATAAAAAGCCTTTTCTACTATGGATGTATTTCTGGGATTTAAGAGCGCCCATCCAGCACCCTGATGACACTGGGATATGGTGACGGAGGCAGGACAACGCGGCTGAGAGACGCGGGAAGCCAGCGAGAGGGCGAGGAGGCCCCGGCCGGGTGGCCGGCCCAGGTCTCGGTCTGCCGCCCGGGGCGCCTTCCCCTGCGAGGCGGCCCAGGGCCCGGGAGCACGAGCCCCCTCCCCCCCGAGGCGCCCGTCCCGCGCTGGGGGAAGCACACCCGCAGGCGGGCATCAGCTGCAGGGCCCCCACCCCGGCCCCTCCGCCCGTGGGGCACAGAACGAATCACTGCTCCTCTCCCGCTCCATCTAGGAGCCCACTGCTGCCTGCTGCCGACAGAACCTGCGACTGCTCCGAACGACATGCCACGTGCCCTGGGAGCCTCTGTTTCTACTCTCTCCTGTTTCCGGTTCTTCTCAACTGGGAACGCTCACACCCCCTTCAGGGGAGGCCCACCTGCTCCCACGACTGCCTCTCCTCGGCACGCTCTCCGGCACCACAGGGCTCTCGGCTGCCTCACGACCAACTGCTGACCTTTTATCTGTTCGAGATTTGGGGCCTGCCATGGTACACACAGTTTTGTGTCCCTCACTGAATCCCATCATATACAGTCTGAGAAACCAGGAGATGAAAGCAGCTATTTGGACACTATTTGGGAAGCTATCGATAAATCCTCTACCAGAAGTAGAACGCCTGCTCTCTGCTAATGGAATATCGGTAACAGGAGAAAAAGACTTTATGACAAAAAATGGTATTTAAAAAACTGTTGAGTGGTGGAATAAAATCTTTTCAGTCCTTCACTTAGGAACAAATGTGTTTCTTTTAAAAAAAAAAAAAGTACTGATATCAAGAACAAAGAAATAAATAAATGTGAAATAGAGCCGACCAACTCGCCCATGCACTCACATGACCACTTTTTAATAATCAACAGAACCGTCTTTTCTTCCTTCTTTACTGCAGCTACCAAAATAAACATGACAGGCATTTAGTCCTCAGCTAAGTTAGCTGCAAGGGAAGGAGGTATTCCTTCACAGGTCAGTCTTCTAGAAAACAAGAAATCTTCCGGTCATTAGCTCCCAAGCCTAAAACACGAGCACTAAGGCGACAGGACTCCAAATGCCTTAAATCCACCCAAAGCACCCAGCTCTGTTCTGAAGAAGCTGAGCTACAAGCCAGTGCCCTGCGGGAATGAGGCGGGTACCATCTGCCGGGATCCCGCGGCCCCGAGCCACGGTCCAGAGGCAAACACAGGACTCGCTCCGCTTCTGCTGGGACTGACTTCCTTCCTCTGCATCGCTCTCTGCTGTCACTGTCTCACTCTCATCTGTGACCTCAGTGTACAGAGAGGACTGCGGACATGAGCCCGAGGGGGCTGCCTCCCCTGCGGGCCAGCTGGGACGAGGTCAGCACGTGCCCACCCGGCTCGGGCCACGCGGGCGGGGCTACTTGGCTGGGACTTGATCTGCCCCCTCAAGGATCAAATTCTAGACCCCAAGCGGGATTTATTAAATACCTGCTCTAGTGGTCGACTGACGTGGCACACTGCCTAACCTCAGAATTAGAGTCACAGGAGAAAGACGTTCAGAAATACGCTGAATTCTATGGGGAACAGACACGCCTATGAGAGAAAGGTCATGTCCTATGTGAATGACAACGTGCGTTTTAAATTAGGACAGAAGCACCATGGTCAAGCTGTCTTTCCTAACAAGACGGTTGTGTGAGCTTCTGCTGATCAAATACCATATGAGTGGCATCATCCAGACAGACAGGGCCTCATTTCTCTTGAGACTGACACTCTGCACACCCCGGCACTTCCTACAAAGGCTCGTTGGGCTCCACTTCACTGACGCAGCCGCGCAGGCCGGCGCAGGGCCGGAGAGAGGCCCGGGCGGGAGGACTGCGGTGCTGCTTCCCGTCAAAAGCAGTGCAGCTCAGAGCCTGTAGCGGGCGACGGGCAACGCGGAAGGTTTCAGGACACACACAGCACAGCAAACCCGACGACTCAGCTTCCCCTGTGAGCGCACGACAGCGTCAACCAAGGGGAGGTGGAAAGACAGCATTTAAAGCACAAGGTCCTTATTAACGGGGTCGAGTTGAAACGCCGTTGAGCAAGTGCCCACACACGGGGAGCCCGTCTAGAGCCCAGGCCACCGCGATGACGGTCAGGGACGCCGACTTCCACGACAGCTGCAGCCTCCACGCCTCACCAGGCACGTCCAGCACCAAGTGTGCCCGCCGTGCTCTCTCATGTAGCTTTCATGAAACCTCAAAGTCTCATCTTCACCAAATCTTGAAAATTCTCTAAAAAAGTGGACGCACTGGCTGTGTACATTTAGCAGTTAAAAGAGCACCTCTGAGATAAACTGGGGCTTAATAAAAAGAAAATATTTCTGACAAGCATATTTTGATTCTCACATCGATAATGCCATAAACGTTAAACTATATTCAAACAACATTTTTTCTGGAAAGCTAAAATACTTTTTTCACATTTATAAATAAAGCATTCTCCCTAAAGTCAATTGTATCTCTGGTTAACTGACAGAACTAAAATTACCCACTGCGGTCAGAAGATCTTCGGACTCTGCATCGCTCTCTAAGTTGCCAGCACACGTTAGAACTTGCCGCGCGTGACGATGGAGTGGAGCACACCTGCTCGTGCACGCTCAGCCACGGTAACACAGAGTCAGAAGTTCCGCCCGAACACCCCAGCTCCAGAGGACCCCGCCTAGCAGACACACACCCCAGTGCACGGACCTGCATCACACGCCAGGCAAGTAACCCAGCGACGTCTGCCACAGGCAGCCCACCACTCGACTTCCTCCTGAGAATTACAGGACAAATGGAGAAAACACAGTGGCGCATTTTGGCCAATTCATACTACGCTTGACGGTACGTGAAACACCAACGCTCAGGAGCAGAGGGTGGGAGGGCTGGGCGCACAGCCATAACCCCTACTGGTCTCTCGCAGCTGAGCGGGAGCATGTGAGATGAAACGCCCCAGCAGAATCTAGGGCACAGAAGTGTCCTGGCATGACTCCAGAAGGGCAAAAGGCTCTGACGTTAAGTCCCCATAAGCGAACGGCAATTACCTGAGTTCGGGTACAACACTCTCTACGGTTCAAAGACAGCAACACTCAAATCAGCTTTTGCTGCTGAGTGGTTTCTACAGATTTCCACTTCCGGGGAGCCAAAGACCGAGTATTCCTGCGGTGTCGTGAGCAATGACCAAACGGACAGCATTTCCCCCGGAACGCAATCAACACTATGCCAGGCAAGATAACTGTGACTTCTGAGAAGAGAGCTAAAATGAGGCAGATTTCACAAAAGAAAAATCAACAGGCAACTTGAGGGGCTAAAGGCAAACTGGCCTCTAGTGGAGAGGGTCCCCGTGGGCTCAAGGGTGGTCCTGGGGTCAGTGCCTGCAGGCCCTGGATTCCAGACCAGTGTTGGTTTCTCAAGGTGCTTGACAGTGGCCAGATGACCTTCCCCATCGTCAGATTTATCACAGAGCCCACCCAGCTTCCCCCTGTCTCAAGGGCCAGTATTACCACCTTATCACCACCTTCCCCACTCTCAGGTTCGTGCTCACCCGAGACTACAAAGCGTTCCGTCTTATTTCCCACTTGTCAGTTCACTGGGACAGTCTCCGCCTATCCAGGTCATCTACTTAGCACTGGTTTGGGATGTGGTCACCTGACACACAACCTGTCCTGGGTCAGAAAACGTCCCTGGACCCAGAGACATGTGCACACGCTATGTGCCTCTGTGCCTATCCTGGGGCATCATAACGCCCGAGCTCCTTTGTAGAAAACCACCCCTACTGCTATTGCTTATTTTCAGAATCAGGACAACTCAGAATTAAAATTTAGTAAGATTGCAAAACTGAGAATCTGTTTAACATAAAAACACAAAATCTACCAGAGGGAAAAAAAGGGCAACACGGTAAGTGACACCTTCCCGACTGACCGCTAGCGCGAGCAGCAAGCCTCTGAACCCTGGTGGCAAGTCCCCGCAGTGGCTGCGGTTACACGTGCGTCCTCCCCAGTGCCGGCACTGTTTAAGGAGCCTCGTGTACGTATACGTAGACGTATCTGTACAGCTAACGCTCGTAAAGGCCCCATGGGGTATGTACTACTATGACTCCCATCTCACAGACCAGAAAACTGAAGCACAGGAAAGCCACGTTCCCCAACGCCCCAGAGCTGACTTGTGCAGGAGCCGGCATTCAGACACGAACGCTCTGCGGCTGAGCGCGACTCGGCCCCACGCTGTGTCCTCGCCAGAGAACTCTGCAAAGTGGGCTAGGAACCCACGCGCGAGTCCTTCCCAAATTCACAGATGTTCTAAGTCCTCCGGGGAGTATGGTTTAATAAAGGCTTTGGGTTAAGCTTTCAGAAGATAGTGTATATACAGAGCTGGATATCACATTTAATCAATAAACATTAGTTAAAAATCAGGAACAACTGAAAACTGTTCAGTGAGATCGACAAAAAACAAAAACCTTACTTTTTTTGAAGTTTACGATTTTTTTCAGCCTGTCCTCCCAATTTGCTGAGTCCCAAGGCATCTTGAGATGAGTTTTCTGTCTCTGAAATAACAGCTACGAGGAAGCAGAGTGGTTGAAATATTGAGAGAAAATCAACACGGCCGAGTTAGGTGTTTCTGTAAACAGGTGGAGGAGTTTTTGTAGGGAGAGCGAAGAAAATTCTAAAGGCGAACTTTCCGACCAGATGGCACGCACGCACGCACACACACACACGCACACACGCGTGCGCGCACACACACACACGCAAACGCTCAAGAGGCAGTAAGGCTGACGCCTGGGAGACGCTGAGCTGCTCGAGGCAGGCGGACGTTACCCATGCTCTCTGGGCCGTGTGGGACCCGCTGGGGAAACAGACCTGGGAGAACACCCAGCTCGTGTGAGAGAAAGCACGCGGTGGCGACGGGCGGCGGAGGGGCGCGCGGAGGGGCACGCGCAGCCCCCTGCCCGCTCCGAACACTTAAGAGTTGGCTGGAAACCACCCACCTTGTCCCAGCGATTCCTTGCCAAGGGCTCCAGGTCGGCCCTTCTCTTTCTTGCCGAACAAGCGGCCGATAGAGGACTTGATGCCCTTCTTCTTGGGGGCTTTGTGCAGCGAGTCCTGGCTGCTGTTGCTACTGCTGGGGTTGCTCGCGGGGCCGTCCTGCGAGCCTGTCGAGCTTTGGGGACAGAAAACGACCTTTAACGGGGGGGCCTCGCGCAAGCACACCCCCCACAAGGCTCGCGCCTCACGGGCCGCGCTGCGCTCAAGAGGCGCAGGCTCCGCTGCACGGGCAGCTGCCCCCGAGGGGCCGAGGCTCCGACGCGAGCTCTCCTCCCGAGAGGGCGGGGACCGGCTCCAGACCACGCAGTGCAGAGCGCACCCCGAGCCCCTCCAGGTGGCCGCCCGGCAGGCGCAGAGGCCCCCGGGGAAGGGCGGCTCCTCCCGCCACCCTGAGTGTGACCTTCCCCACCGGGCGGCGGCGCTGGAGAGAGGACCACGCGTGCCCTCCGTCGAGCGCCGCCTGGCTCGGGACAGGGGCTCAGCAGGTGGCGGTCTGAACAAGGCCAGCGTCACAGAACCGTGACTGCCGGTCTCCTGAGAGGGGGCACTCGGGGAGCACGGAAGGATGGGGTGGGACACTTCACAGCTCGGAAAGGACGAGAACGCATCCGAGCCACGGAGCGTCCTACAGAGGAGTAACGCTCAGAAACAAGCCCGCGCCGGGCGGAGGCTCCAGCCAGCAGAGGAAGAAAGTTCCCAAAGGAGTTAATCTGTAGAATCTGAAGAAACGAAGTGTTTCTAAAATTGCTGATATCACTTAACTCTCTTCTTGCCAAGCTGACTCTGTCCAAACGGAAGGCGCCTCCTGCCGGATTTCACTACAGCGCCCAGAGCAGGGGCCGGCACCCTAAGTCTATCACTGAAACAAACACGCTGAACTGAGTGGTATTTCTTTAAAATCATCATCCTGACGTGTTTGTCAAGAGAAGATGAACAGACTTCCCAGAAGTGGAACAGGAGAGCAGGCCCCTTACTTGCGTGCGTCCCTGATGTCCTCATGGCTGGCTGTGTGCAGCCGCTCCAGCCGAAGGGACCGCGGGGAGGAGGGGGGCGAGGTCTCACATTTGATGGTCGTCTTGTCGTCTCGTACCTCTTCTCGCGAAGCTGGCAGCTGAGGGATTGAGATAAGTGTAAAACTAGGTGACAACAGACTGTGACGAATAAAGGAAATCACGGAGGCTTTACATTGTGACCAGAAACTTATTTGAAAACCTATTAGCTATGCTTTCTGCCAGTACAGAAAGGCTTGATCTAGCCTAATGCCGTCTTAAAGGGCTGTCTTGTTCATGAGGAGCAAGGCTGTCAGCAGAGGGAGCACAGAGCAGAGCCGACTCCCGCCGGCCTGCACCCGCATGAGCGCGGAGACCCGACCGGACGGGAGCCTCCCCGTGGCCTGCCGTCCCTAGCATCCAGGCCACCCGGACAGTCCCGCAGGGGCAGCAGAGAGCTGAGCCCCGCCTGAAGGCACCACCATGAACCACGCGTGGCAGTAACCGCCCCGATGAAGAGGGCGCCTGTGTTCATCTCCTGATGCCATCCAACAGAAACACGAGCAAGGGTAAGAAGCCTCTCAGGCAAACCTGTCCAGACCTTTCTGCTTGAGAGGAAAAAGGAAATAGCTTGCTCTAGGTCTTCGTCAAAAGATGATCTGTTCCAGACTCCCAGCTTTTTGGCTTGTAATGGGATGTGAGTATGGGAAGCAGGGTGGTGGTTACAGTATGGGGAACAGATTAACCCCTTCAGGGTCCAGGCAGATCTCCCTTATAAATTTGGGTTTTGTGGTTAAGCCAGGTTAAATTTTATGAAACATGCACGGCAAGCATCTGTATAAACAGTGAGACGTGAGCAACCGACCTGTGCCTTTTTAACGGGATTCTGTAAAGAATATTGATCCACTGCAGCCCCTCAGTGGCTTGGTGACAACAAAGTGACCCAGGGCAAAATACAGCTGAACTCATTTAAGCGACAGCTGGATAAACTCTGTGTCCTCTCCTGATTTCTAATTACAGTCATCAGACAGCAAAAGGCTAGAAAGGCTAGAAATCATCAATGTGAAACTTAACAGAGATCGATCTCAAATTCAAGTTAAATCCTTTATAAAAATCAAACAGGTCAGGGAAGTGACGCAGGTCTGAGCTGACTATGGACTCCATGGAGACAAACCGCTGCTTTGAAGCCCAGCTAACACGACAAGCGCCTTCCCAAGGGCCTCTTCCTAAGGAAGCCCTCCGGGCCCACCCAGCCTGGTCTGCCTCTCCCCCCGCACCTCCCCTGGGATGAGAGCCCACCCCACTGCGTCCACGTGGCTAGGACGGGCCGCTGCACGCAAGCTGGGCAGGCATCTCGGCATCCACCAGTGACGCGGAGGAGGAGACAGGTCCGCCGGAGGCTGGTTCTGGGCACACACACGCCAAACCTAGAACAAGGCCCCCTAAGTAGCCAGTCAGCGAGCTCAAGCTACCACACGCAACAGGCCACCCGGCCGGGATGTAATCAACAGGCTGCTACCTTTACTGAGAAAGTCTTGCCACCGAGAAAACTACAAACGTACGCAGCACAACTGCGTCTCACTGCCGGCCTGTGGACTGTGCAGGGGCAGCAGGGCGCGGTCACCCCGAGGGGCACGGGTCTCTCGTCCTCACTTAACAGGCGGGCAAAGCCGGGCACAGAGCGGGTGAGTGGCTCACCCAGGTCACAACCAATCGGTGACAGAGCCGGGACTTTAAACTGCCGCGCTGCTGTGGCCTGGCAGGGGGGCTCTGGTGCACTGGGGGGCTGGGCCGCAGGACGGCTGCCCACGTCCTGCAGGGCTGCGCGGTGAGTGCACGCTCGGGGGGCTGTGCGCCTGAGAGGGAGGGAGGCATCGTGGTCAACAGATCTGGCCCTCAGCAACCGTACTCCCTCCAAGAACAGGGGCTCAGTCCCGGGTTATCGGAGAGGAAGAAGCCCCGAGCGCCCACCGTCAGGACTGCTGTGAAGGAGACAAGAGCTCCTGGTGGAAAAGCGGGCCGGACGGCGCCGGGGCTGAGGGTCCAGGTTCTGAAATCAGACAAATCCACGCTGCGCTGCTGACAGACTGTGCGAGCCTGGGCACAGCGCCTGGCCTCTCTAAGCCTCGGCGTCCACGTCTGTTGAATAGGGATAACAACAGCACCTGGACCTCACGTGGGTGTTTGTGGGATTAGGGAACAAACTCGTAAAGCATTCAGCACGATGCCTGGCACAAAGGAACAGCCTACCGAACGCTACTACCTGTGACTGTTAAAATTGCTTTCCCCCAAATCTAGCATCTATGGCTCCGCTTCCATCATTTCTTTTTAAAAAACACTATGGGGAATTCCCTGGTGGTAGAGTGGTTAAGGACTCAGCGCTCTCGCTGCCTGGGGTCCGAGTTCGATCCCTGGTTGGGGAACTAAGATCCCGCAAGCCTCGCAGCGCAGCCAAAAATAAATAAGTAAATAAACAAATAAATAAATAAAATTTAAAAATAGTAACAAAAAATAAAAAACACTATGTCTATTATAAATAAACGTGCAACAATTAGAAGGCAAACAAGCGGGAGAAAGGCAAACTCTTACATTTGTCCCAGTGAACGACCTATTTCCAGCGGAACCAGCAGCATATGTTAAGTGGAGGGTGAGTTTCAACACTTCCATTAAAACGTCAATCATTCACCAGTACACAACCACATAGTGTTCATTCACGTAAAACGACAGGGACTCTTCAATACTTCACAAAGAAACAAAGGCATGCTAAATTACTAAATATTTTACCTTTCTACGATGTTTCCTTAAATCACTAGGCTGACAGATGCATGCAAAGAAATGAAGAGAAACCAGATTTACTGCACACTTTGAAGTTAAAAATTCAAGGATCAGTACAGGCAAATATATTAAAAAGAAAATGACAGAACACATGTAAGTGAAATAAGATTTAGAGAAAATGTAACTGGAAATAGAACATTTTTTTGACCACAAAAGTTAAATATAATAAGCTATTCAAGATTTCCTAGAGAAACACTATAAATTATTCCTCAGGAAGATACAATTCTATTACAACATACTCAATTTCTTATAATATGGCATTCTGTATAACAAAGGGCCCTAACAGTTGTCTATTCTAAGCCAAACTTCTCTATAACTTAGTTTTTCTTAATAAGAAACATGTTATACTTTAAAATAGCAATCTAACTGATGAGGAAGTAATTGGAATACCTATTTTAACACTGAACAAATCTAACCACCTATTGGACATTAACATAAAATCCTTACCTAGAATTTGATTTAAAACTTCTCAAAATAAATTTATTGATTAAAGCAGGTACCCTGTGAAAATATGTAAGAATAAAAGCTAGCATAATAGCAGATAGAGTCTTTACATTTTATGATTTATAGAAGATAATTTAATTAAAAATAGTCTAGTAAAGACATTAACTGTGCATGTTTAATAAGCTGATGAGATTTACCATCTTAAATAATACAAGCACCAAAACCAGAAAGTACGTTGTGTCAAAGAGTCCATTAATTCTACACTTAATGGGTCATTTCTTTACATAAGCAACACCTCACTTGTGAATTACACGCATGCTGTACAGTGTGAGCGAAAACACTCTGATCCATCTACATCAGGCCTGCAGCCATACCTATTACGCAGTGATACACTACATAACACTTACCGCTACGGGGGAAAACACTGTTTAATGAGAAACGAAGATAACGCAGAGACCCCACTAAAGAGCCACGACCAAGCAAAGACACACACTGTGGACCACAGCGCTGCTGTGGAAGGGACTTATAACAGAGTGGGGTGGACAGGGAGGGGAGCTGGATGGTAAGCTACACACTCGGCGGTGGGGAGGCTGGGGTCTGGATTAACAACGATAAAACAAAGGATGATATAGGGAATCAACACCAACGACAAGAAGCAGACACACCGTCAGCCAGTACAGAGAACCATATAACAAGGAAAAAAATACACAGAACTGTTTTTCCAAATTCTCTGAAAGAAATTAAGCATGAAACCACAAATGAAATTATCAAAGAGTTTTAAATATCAGCTAATTAACTAATGATGTAAATTATAAAAACAGTATGCCAAAATACCACAAAATGGACTAGTTACCACTTCCCATGTCACTAAAATGATTCATAGTTGATTTAATTATACGCTGGCTAACAATGCAGCTAAAATGAAAATGGGTGGTAACAGAAAAAAATTATAATACAAGTGCAGTTAAAAAGCAGAATATTGTAAATAGGATTTCATGTGGTAAACAGCAATGCACTCACAAAACCTAAACTACATACACGAGAAAGTTGTAACGTGTGCTTCAGAGCTGCACACCGTCACCACACGGTCATCGCGCTTCCAGATGAGGAAGCGTGAGGAGGCCCGTCTGCTTCCCTGGGAGCCGCGGGGCACTGGCTTTTAACCTGGTTCCACACGCAGAGCCAGCGTGAGCGCGCGGCCAGGTGCCTCAGCAAGAGGACCAGTTTAGCTTTTTTGGTTTTGTTTTGACCGCATGCCCTGCCCCCTCCAGTGAGGCATCCCTAGTGTAAAGGAAGACAGCGTTGACTCTCTGTACAGTTTTCGAGATGCCATTAGGGCTGCCTATGTTTACTCTTGCTAAGCTGTCTATTCCTGAAAAACAAAAACTTTCCTGTAGCTGCTGTGCCTTGTAGAGGCCATGCCCAATGTTACACAAAGGAGAACTTTGGATGAGTTCATGATGACATGCTAAGCTGGTCGCCCAAACATTAAAATTAATTTGTCATTCATTGGGAGACTGATTAAATACTAGCTGGCTTTAAAAATCTTGAACCTCTGAGCATAGCAAATGTACCTGATTTTCTTCTAGGTCAACAAAGAAAGCAAGCAAGCAAACCAGGTGTGCTGGGGGAGGGTGCAGCAAGGAGAAGGCAGACACTTACCAGAGTCATGACGCCTAGTCTGTCCACTTCCCTCGCAGGGCTGTGCGGGGCCCTTCGAGGGGTGGGCCGCCCGCTGCTGGGAGGGGAAGAGCTGGCCCGAGAGGAAGCGGGGTACGGGGGGATGGAGCTCACTGATCGAAAACGACCGAGGCTGTCTAAGCTCCCACTGCCCACCCTGCTTTCAATCTCCTCCGCCCGCTGCTCCGTGTTCTCCTTTTCTTCTTGTATCAACCTAAAACAGAATAAAACCATCACCTGCCTTTGTCAGAAAACAGAGGAACGTGTCTAGATAACAAATCTGGGTTTGTGTTCTGTATTACGATTAACGACTTACCACTGAATCTTACAAAGTTGCTTCCGATCATTCACGTTTGATTTTACTTATTTACACTAAAATTCTGATGGGGGCTGGGTGGCAACTCTCACTGCATAATGAGATATTTAAAATTTACAACTTTTACCTTCCCTGTTGTTAGAGCAAAGCTGCATACCTGTCTATCAATTTTTTCAACTGGAAATCGGGAACTCTGATATAATCAAAAAAGCAATTCACAAAGCAATTTGGAGTTTTTTTTTTTTTTAAATCAGTCATCAATTTTATACACATCACTGTATACATGTCAATCCCAATCGCCCAATTCAGCACACCACCATCCCCACCCCACCGCAGATCTCCCCCTTGGTGTCCATACGTTTGTTCTCTACATCTGTGTCTCAACTTCTGCCCTGCAACCCAGTTCATCTGTACCATTTTTCTAGGTTCCACACATATGCATTAATATACGATATTTGTTTTTCTCTTTCTGACTTACTTCACTCTGTATGACAGTCTCTAGATCCATCCACGTCTCAACAAATGACTCAATTTCGTTCCTTTTTATGGCTGAGTAATATTCCATTGTATATATGTACCACAACTTCTTTATCCATTCATCTGTCGATGGGCATTTAGGTTGCTTCCATGACCTGGCTATTGTAAATAGTGCTGCAATGAACATTTGGGTGCATGTGTCTTTTTGAATTACAGTTTTCTCTGGGTATATGCCCAGTAGTGGGATTGCTGGGTCATATGGTAATTCTATTTTTAGTTTTTTAAGGAACCCCCATATTGTTCTCCATAGTGGCTGTATCAATTTACATTCCCAACAACAGTGCAAGAGGGTTCCCTTTTCTCCACACCCTCTCCAGCATTTGTTGTTTGTAGATTTTCTGATGATGCCCATTCTAACTGGTGTGAGGTGATACCTCATTGTAGTTTTGATTTGCATTTCTCTAATAATTAGTGATGTTGAGCAGCTTTTCATGTGCTTTTTGGCTGTCTGTATGTCTTCTTTGGAGAAATGTCTATTTAGGTCTTCTGCCCATTTTTGGATTGGGTTGTTTGTTTCTTTAATATTGAGCTGAATGAGCTGTTTATATATTTTGGAGATTAATCCTTTGTCTGTTGATTCGTTTGCAAATATTTTCTCCCATTCTGAGGGTTGTCTTTTTGTCTTGTTTATGGTTTCCTTTGCTGTGCAAAAGCTTTGAAGTTTCATTAGGTCCTATTTGTTTATTTTGTTTTTATTTCCATTACTCTAGGAGGTAGATCAAAAAAGATCTTGCTGTGATTTATGTCAAAGAGTGTTCTTCCTACGTTTTCCTCTTAAGAGTTTTATAATGTCCAGTCTTACATTTAGGTCTCTAATCCATTTTGAGTTTATTTTTGTGTATGGTGTTAGGGAGTATTCTAATTTCATTCTTTTACATGTAGCTGTCCAGTTTTCCCAGCACCACTTATTGAAGAGACTGTCTTTTCTCCATTGTATATCTTTGCCTCCTTTGTCATAGATTAGTTGACCATAGGTGCGTGGGTTTATCTCTGAGCTTTCTATCTTGTTCCATTGATCTATGTTTCTGTTTTTGTGCTGGTACCATATTGTCTTGATTACTGTAGCTTTGTAGTATAGTCTGAAGTCAGGGAGTCTGATTCCTCCAGCTCCGTTTTTTTCCCTCAAGACTGCTTTGGCTATTCGGGATCTTTTGTGTCTACATACAAATTTTAAGATGATTTGTTCTAGTTCCATAAAAATTGCCATAGGTAATTTGATAGGGATTGCATTGAATCTGTAGATTGCTTTGGGTAGTATAGTCATTTTCACAATATTGATTCTTCCAATCCAAGAACATGGTATATCTCTCCATCTGTTGGTATCATCTTTAATTTCTTTCATCAGTGCCTTATAGTTTTCTGCATACAGGTCTTTTGTCTCCCTAGGTAGGTTTATTCCTAGGTATTTTATTCTTTTTGTTGCAGTGGTACATGGGAGTGTTTCCATAATTTCTCTTTCAGATTTTTCATCATTAGTGTATAGGAATGCAAGAGATTTCTGTGCATTAATTTTGTATCCTGCAACTTTACCATATTCATTAATTAGCTCTAGCAGTTTTCTGGTGGCAGTTTTAGGATTCTCTATGTATAATATCATGTCATCTGCAAACAGTGACAGTTTTACTTCTTTTCCAATTTGTATTCCTTTTATTTCTTTTTCTTCTCTGATTGCCATGGCTAAGACTTCCAGAACTATGTTGAATAATAGTGGTGAGAGTGGACATCCTTGTCTTGTTCCTGATCTTAGAGGAAATGCTTTCAGTTTTTCACCATTGAGAATGATGTTTGCTGTGGGTTTGTCATATATGGCCTTTATTATGTTGAGGTAGGTTCCCTCTATGCCCACTTTCTGGAGAGTTTTTATCATAAATGGGTGTTGAATTTTGTCAAAAGCTTTTTCTGCATCTATTGAGATGATCATATGGTTTTTCTTCTTCAGTTTGTTAATATGGTGTATCACATTGATTGATTTGCGTATATTGAAGAATCCTTGCATCCCTGGGATAAATCCCACTTGATCGTGGTGTATGATCCTTTTAATGTGTTGTTGGATTCTGTTTGCTAGTATTTTGTTGAGGATTTTTGCATCTATATTCATCAGTGATATCGGTCTGTAATTTTCTTTCTTTGTAGTGTCTTTGTCTGGTTTTGGTATCAGGGTGATGGTGGCCTCATAGAATGAGTTTGGGAGTGTTCCTTCCTCTGCAATTTTTTGGAAGAGTTTGAGAAGGATAGGTGTTAGCTCTTTTCTAAATGTTTGATAGAATTCACCTGTGAAGCCATCTGGTCCTGGACTTTTGTTTGTTGGAAGATTTTTAATCACAGTTTCAATTTCATTGCTTGTGATTGGTCTGTTCATATTTTCTGTTTCTTCCTGGTTCAGTCTTGGAAGGTTATACCTTTCTAAGAATTTGTCCATTTCTTCCAGGTTGTCCATTTTACTGGCATAAAGTTGCCTGTAGTAATTTCTTAGGATGCTTTGTATTTCTGCAGTGTCTGTTGTAACTTCTCCTTTTTCATTTCTGATTTTATTGATTTGAGTCCTCTCCCTCTTTTTCTTGATGAGTCTGGCTAATGGCTTATCAATTTTGTTTATCTTCTCAAAGAACCAACTTTTAGTTTTATTGATCTTTGCTATTGTTTTCTTTGTTTCTATTTCATTTATTTCTGCTCTGATCTTTATGATTTCTTTCCTTCTGCTAACTTTGGGTTTTGTTTGTTCTTCTTTCTCTAGTTTCATTAGGTGTAAGGTTAGATTGTTTACTTGAGATTTTTCTTGTTTCTTGAGGTAGGCTTGTATAGCTATAAACTTCCCTCTTAGAACTGCTTTTGCTGCATCCCATAGGTTTTGGGTTGTCGTGTTTTCATTGTCATTTGTCTCTAGGTATTTTTTGATTTCTTCTTTGATTTCTTCAGTGATCTCTTGGTTATTTAGTAACGTACTGTTTAGCCTCCATGTGTTTGTCTTTTTTACGTTTTTTTCCCTGTAATTCATTTCTAATCTCATAGCATTGTGGTCAGAAAAGATGCTTGATATGATTTCAATTTTCTTAAATTTACTGAGGCTTGATTTGTGACCCAAGATGTGATCTATCCTGGAGAATGTTCTGTGTGCACTTGAGAAGAACATGTAATCTGCTGTTTTTGGATGGAATGTCCTATATATATCAATTAAATCTATCTGGTGTATTGTGTCATTTAAAGCTTCTGTTTCCTTATTTATTTTCATTTTGGATGATCTGTCCATTGGTGTAAGTGAGGTGTTAAAGTCCCCCACTATTATTGTGTTACTGTCAATTTCCTCTTTTATGGCTGTTAGCAGTTGCCTTATGTATTGAGGTGCTCCTATGTTGGGTGCATATATATTTATAATTGTTATATCTTCTTCTTGGATTGATCCCTTGATCATTATGTAGTGTCCTTCCTTGTCTCTTGTAACATTCTTTACTTTAAAGTCTATTTTATCTGATATAAGTATAGCTACTCCAGCTTTCTTTTGATTTCCATTTGCATGGAATATCTTTTTCCATCCCCTCACTTTCAGTCTGTATGTGTCCCTAGGTCTAAAGTGGGTCTCTTGTAGACAGCATATATATGGGTCTTGTTTTTGTATCCATTCAGCAAGCCTGTGTCTTTTGGTTGGAGCATTTAATCCATTCACGTTTAAGGTAATTATCGATATGTATGTTCCTATGACCATTTTCTTAATTGTTTTGGGTTTGTTTTTGTAGGTCCTTTTCTTCTCTTGTGTTTCCCACTTAGAGAAGTTCCTTTAGCATTTGTTGTAGAACTGGTTTGGTGGTGCTGAATTCTCTTAGCTTTTGCTTGTCTGTAAAGCTTTTGATTTCTCCATCAAATCTAAATGAGATCCTTGCCGGGTAGAGTAATCTTGGTTGTAGGTTCTTCCCTTTCATCACTTTAAGTATTTCATGCCACTCCCTTCTGGGTTGTAGAGTTTCTGCTGAGAAATCAGCTGTTAACCTTATGGGAGGGGAGTTCCCTTGTATGTTATTTGTCATTTTTCCCTTGCTGCTTTCAATAATTTTTCTTTGTCTTTAATTTTTGCCAATTTGATTACTATGTGTCTTGGCGTGTTTCTCCTTGGGTTTATCCTGTATGGGACTCTCTGCGCTTCTTGGACTTGGGTGGCTATTTCCTTTCCCATGTTAGAAAAGTTTTCGACTATAATCTCTTCAAATATTTTCTCTGGTCCTTTCTCTCTCTCTTCTCCTTCTGGGACCCCTATAATGCGAATGTTGTTGCGTTTAATGTTGTCCCAGAGGTCTCTTAGGCTGTCTTCATTTCTTTTCATTCTTTTTTCTTTAGTCTGTTCCACAGCAGTGAATTCCACCATTCTGTCTTCCAGGTCACTTATCCGTTCTTCTGCCTCAGTTATTCTGCTACTGATTCCTTCTAGTGTAGTTTTCATTTCAGTTATTGTATTGGTCATCTCTGTTTGTTCTTTAATTCTTCTAGGTCTTTGTTAATCATTTCTTGCATCTTCTCGATCTTTGCCTCCATTCTTATTCCGAGGTCCTGGATCATCTTCACTATCGTTATTCTGAACTCTTTCTGGAAGGTTGCCTATCTCCACTTCATTTAGTTGTTTTTCTGGGGTTTTTTCTTGTTCCTTCATCTGGTATATAGCCCTCTGCCTTTTCATCTTGTCTATCTTTCTGTGAATGTGGTTTTTGTTCCACAGGCTGCAGGACTGTAGTTTTTCTTGCTTCTGCTGTCTGCCCTCTGGTGGTTGAGGCTATCTACCAATTTGGAGTTTCTAAACACAAGTCTCTAGACCAGATGAAAATGCTGAGTTGATTTTTTTTTAAGGTTGAATTTGAACAAAAGTATTATTTCATAAAGTTCTCTACCAGTCTCATGTGAGTTTCTTTTTTTCTGTTTGTTTTTTGGGTTTTTTTTTTTTTTGTTCCCCAACCAGGGATTGAACCCCTGCCCCCTGCAGTGGAAGGGCAGAGTCTTAACCACTGTACCGCCAGGCAAGTCCCTCATGTGAGTTTCTGGGTTCATGTCAACCACGCTGCATTACTCTGGAATTCAAGGTTAATGTTCTTCTCCCCCAGTGTGTACTGGATGGTTAAACAGCAGTCTAAATATTTGATTATGCAAATACAATTATTTTGATATTAAAATACCAGGTCCTTGTCATAACCTTTCCAATTTAAGTCCTACTTACATATCCTGAGAGTATTTTCTCAGTTTTGATAACAAGTCGATGGACAGAATTTACCATTTATATCAGGTCAACCTGCTGCATGAGGAAAAAATCACTTTTACCTGGCAACATGCTATAAAAATAAAAGTATATAATTGTTACATAGTTCCCGCAGGGATGGGGAGAGACAGTCTTTCAGAGCTCATCTGGGTTCAAACACGGCACACGAAGAAGTCAGTCTATGAAGTCAAAAGTGCAGGCAGCACAACCTACTTTTGCCATTTTTGCCATTTATTCTGCGGCCTTTCCTCTCTGGCCCCCGTCCTCTGCAGGTGGGAATGGGCACCTCTGCCTGTGTTAATGTGACAAGAGCAATCTGAGCAGCAACTCTGACCGGGTCCACCACAGGGTCACCGGCCTGGGGCCGCTCTGCACATGGACTTGGGACAGGAGGTGTGGCCATGGCAGATCTGACACCGGGCAGGCCTCAGGGTACCCGGTCACACTGCTGCCCCCAGACCTAAGGCCTCCTGATCACTACAAGGTAGTCCTTTGGATTCTATTCCCTGTTTTGCAAAGTAACTATTATAATTGCTAAGACAGTTTCTAAAGAAAACATCTTAAATATACTGATGAGACTAAAAAATACTCAAACACACATCCTTTGACCACTGTCTTACAAGAACCAATTTTCACATTATGTTAATTTAAAAGCAAAACGCAAGTCCGAGTGGGAGTCTGCCAACCCGAAAACCCCAGCTTTTCTCTTCCCAGTGGCTTTGGGACACACCGCAGAATACGCGAGGCTCCGAGGGATGCACAAGAGGGCGACCCCTCCATGCCGGAGGGCGCATGGGCTGCAGGGGGGCAGCACCTCGGGGCTCAGAGCTGGGGGGACACGCTGGCTGGCAGAAGCTGACGAAGGGTGCCCTCACCTCCTGCGGCACGCCCGCCCTCACCCGCCCCTGCGCCAAGCTTTGGCCTTTCTCCCGGTCGGCCACCCCTTCACCCAGCCCTGCCCCAGGAAAGGAATCCGGGGAGCCGACTTTGCCCTGATGCCCCGGAGCCATGTCTCCGCTCTGCACCCCGGACGGACATGGCCTCGGCTCTCTGCACCCCGCCCTCTCTCTCCAGATGTGTCTGCAGCTTCTGGGGGCAGGGGCTGAACGCCTCTCCCCTTCCACGACGTCTCACACGGTGTGCTGACACCACAGCTGTGGGGAGGATGCCCTGTGTAACTGAGCTTTATAATCAAGGGCGACCTCAGGACTTCAAAGTCTTACGACAGAACCGAAGTACGCTTTCTCATTAGGGGACACTTAGGCTTCTCTACGTAGCGACCACCCCTCAGAGACACCGTGCTTGCGGGGAGCCAGGCGCGGGCGCACCCACCGGATCTCTTTGTTGATGGCGTCCAGCTGCTCCTGAAGCATCATGGCCAGCGTCTGGGCGTCGGCCTGCCCGCTGGGCGACAGCAGGGTGGCCGAGCTGAAGAGGGTGTCCCTGTCGCCCTCGCCGTCAGACACGTCCGCGTCGCTCTCGAACGCCTGGGCCACGCTGGCCAGCACGCTGGCTTGCTGGGCGCGCTCCCAGTCCTGCTCGTTCAGCGTCTGCACCTGTGTGCAAGAGGCCACGTCTCAACAGCAACGGTCACGGCAACTGCGGTCTACCAGAAACTTACAACAATTTTACACAGACACCCAGAAGATTCTGGAAAAATGGGTCACGCTTAGAAGCCACTGACATCTGCTAAGTGAGCAGTATTTAAGAAGTGGGCAGGAGGAGAATCTATTTCTTAGACGGCCTGGCGACATTCACGTCCTAGCCTGGACGGGAGGCAATCCTATGACGTTATTCACAAGGCTGAGGTGACCGAGTCAGAAACAAAAACCGAAAATTAAAAAAATTAATTCTGTGCCACCGTCAGCCAGGCTGAAGGGAAGTAAAAAAAAGTCCATCAGATGCAAAGCCGCTGGGCTCACCTCAGTTGCCATAACTTTCACCAGTGTCACCAAGTAACACGGTCCTCGGAGGTCCCTTCGTCCTCCCGCTTCTGAGGCTGGTCCGAACAAGCGCGGACACGAGCAGCCGCAGCGGCAGCAGGGCGACGGCAGAGCCGGCCCCCGACAGCCCCCAGGGCGCAGGGAGCTGCAGCGGGGCTTTCCTAAGGAGCCGCAACTCCCGCTGCAAGGGCACCTCTGTGCACGGAGAGGGTGACGCTGTCATCAGAACATGCATGGAAGCAGCGTGCTCGCTGGGGCTCTGTGCTGCCTCTCCTCTGGGGCCGTCTCACATCCCTTCCCTCCCCAAACCTCCTCCCGCCCCCCATCCCCACCTCCACACTCAGCCCAGGGTCCTGCCTCCCGTTTCCCAGACACGACCTCAGAGTAACCGCGGGGCAGCCTCTAGACGCAGGCTCCCGGCCCCCTGCCCCTGGGGCCTGTCTGTGCCCACGCACTCCGTCTTCCTCCCTGACCCTGCCCAGGGCCGGGCCACCCCCTCCAGCTGGTCCAGGATCACCTGCCATCACGCCTCCTTCCCTGTGGCTAATCCACGTCCTAGGGGCTCATTCCCAACAGCCTCAGGAAGTCCACTCCCTCCTCTCCCTTAAAAGCACACAACAGGAACCACAGAACTCTCCCTCCACGGCTCCTTCCAGCAACCACTGCGTTTCCCTGAAAGCTCCCCAGGGCAGCCTCTACTCCGCCCCTTCCCTCCTCCGTCTCCCACTCTCTGCGAGCAGGTGGGGCTCCAGGGGCTCCATGGAGCCCGCAGGACTAAGTCCCCTCCCCCACGCTGCCCCAGCAGAGCATCGGAGCGTCGGGCTCACCGGGCCCTGCCCTCCCGGGCTACTCCTCACCCTCCTGCCGCCCCTTCTCAACCTCCCAACCTCGGAATCTGGGGTGCCCCACGGCTCTATCCTTGGACCTCATCTCTCGCTCCATAGGCACCCACCGGGTGACTCTTATCTGGCTCATGCCTTTAAATACCACCTGTACGCCCATGACCCCAAGTCTACCTCGGGTTGAGAGCTCTCCCGGGTCCAGGCTGGAACACCCAGCTGCCGACCTGACACATCCCCTTGGACATGTGCTGGGCCTGTCCACCTGAACAGGACCGAGGCCCAGATCCCAGCCTCCCCCGACCCGGCTATCTTCCTCACAGCAGGAAACAGACCCCAGCCTTGAGCTGCTCAGGACCGCCCCCGCCCCCGTAGCCTACATCCAGTGCACCGGCCTGTCTTGCTGGCACGACTGTTACCTCCGAGTGGCTACTTCCCCTCCCTTCTTCAGGTCTTTGCTCGAACGCCACCCTCCTGGAGACCCTCACTGGCCACCCTGTTTAAAAATTATGATTCCCCTCCTTGTTTGGCAACTCGGGTACCCTTGGTTTCCTTTCCCTGCTTATTACCATCTGACAGGCTGTGGTGACTGAAAAACACGTCCATGAATTCTTTAAGCCTCCTCCCTTCAAGAGGCAGAGGGCAATTCTTCCCCGACCCCGTGAGGGAGGGCAGGATCAGAATGCAGCTCACTCAATGATCAGAACGCAGTGGAGGCAAAGGTGTGCAGCTACCGAGACTGCGGCATGCAAGGCCTCTCCCCCGCGCTCTCGCAGAGGGAGTTCTGAGGAAAGCCAGCCCCATGAAGAGGTCCACACGGCACGGACCGGGGCCCTCTCGCCAACAGCCAGGTGAGGGAGTCTGAAAGCGTGCCACCCAGCCCCGAGGGAGCCTTCCGGTGGCGGCGACCTCAGGAGGCCCTGAGCCGGGCCCATCCCGCTAAGATGCTCCCACATGCACACGAACTGTGGACTATTAAATGTTCACTGTGAAGCCACTAAGCTTTGCAGTGATTGGCTATGTAGCAGCAGATAAAGAATACACACAGTATATTTTATTTTACTTTCCATTCACTGCTGCCTCTCTCTTCTCACTAGGGTGTGCATGTTGGGGGGGGGCGGTGTGTGTGCAGGCATTTTGTCTGTTTTTAATTCTCTGCTGGAGCCCTAGGTCTGAGGATGCCTGGCCCAAACTAGCTGCTCACTGAATATGGGAGCTCAAAATACAGAGACGTATATAAAAAATATATGCCGTGAAACGGACAAAAACATGAAGGCAGTCGAACTTCCAAATGAGAATTCTTCTCACTACAAGACGATGAATATTTGTACTCGTTTACTCTCAAGGACGACCTCAAACCTGTGCTAATCAGCGCTGCGCTGTGCCTTACAGCAGGGCACGTTATCAAAATTTGTTCTTTAAAAAAAAAAAAAAAAAGCTTGCCTTAGAAGTAAACTCTTAGCCAGTAAAAGGAAAAAGGGGGGAGGGGACGAGAGAAAGCGACCCATCAAGCTTTGTTTCAAAACAGTCTCGGAACCATAGGGTGAGGAGGCAAGTATCTCACAGAGCGCAGGCCCCGGGATAGGGGGTGGGGCGGGGGCGGGGGCCCTTGCCTTGGAAGGCTCGTCGCGCAGCGCTGCCAGCCGGCCTTTCTGGGGGCGTCGCAACACCGCACTGCTGCTGAAGGAGTCCGAGGGCCCGTCTGCCACGGGGAACCTGAAATCTGGGACGCTGCCCAAGTGGGGTCGGCTGAAACACGGGGGAAGAAAAAGGTCATTATTAGGAGAAAAGTGACCTCACTTTGTTGGCCGAGCCAGAACCTGTCAACTTGGAAAATAAGTGATGTCACAGGAAAAGGTCACCCAGGAGGGCACCGCTCTCCCGCTCCAACAGCAACCCACCGCCTGCCCCACCAGCTGGAAAACTTCCACATCCAGGAAAACCAGTGCAGACACAAGGACATGCAGGTGACAGCGACGGAATCCAGCTGTCTGTGGTGTACAGGGGTCTGTGGTCCACCTGGGAACCCGCCCTCAGGTCAAGGTGTTGGGCCCGGCACCTGCTCTGCTTCTTCCTTGACATCCACACCTCCCCTGTGGCCTTCAGCTGTTCTCTCCTTTCCTGTTTGGGCCAAGATCCCCAGTGTGAAGCCCATCAATCACAAACACTCCTCTACCTGGAACACCGTCTATACCGCTCACAGCGCCTCAGACAAACCAGCAGCAGAAACCCCTCTGAACCACGGCTTAGAACTTAGATGGACTGGTGTTTCCGAATCGAAAGCAGAGTCCTGGGTGTAATTAGATTAACGATCAAGACTCTAGGCTAAAGACGTCCCAGAACAGGTGGTTGGGGCCCTGAGCATGACGACAGAAACCTGGCGTGGGTGTCAGGAGACACCCCGGTCAGCGGAGGCGCGGCCCAGCCTTGACCGTGGGCCCACCTGCACCGCGGGCCCAGCCCAGGAGCTGCTCGGCCCTTGTCTCTGGGAAGAAGGGTGGCGCCTTCATTTGCAGGAGTCCTGAAATCCGGGAAACTGACCCCATTCCCCTGAGGAGAGTAAGCGCTCCTCACACCCCCTGCAGAGCGGGCCAGGACCACGTGCTAGCTCAGCCTCCTCTGGTGCACGCACTGCTCGACATTTTTAAAAGAAACGTCTTCAAGTGTTGCGTAGGATTTATCCCTTGTTTGCAGGAGATCAAAGTCTGGAATCTCCCTTGAACCGCAACTGTCTCTCCCACCCCCTCTGGCCTCATTCCTAAGGAAGCTGCTCCTTCTTTCTCAGCACTTCTACCCAACTGCTTGCGGGCCACAGCACACTTCGAAATCGGGTGGAAGCTACGACACAAAATCCTACACATGCTTTTGGCGGCAGGCGGATCCTCTTAAGTCCACAAACGCCCCCGGGTTCTGTCGCCCCGCAGCAGTCATTTCCCAGTCTCCTTACGGAGCCCACCCACCATCTTTCTCCCCCACTCATCAACCGAGGCTGGCTTTCCTCCCAGAAGATCTCAGACACAAGGTGACCGATTTCACTGTGAAGTCCTGACAAACAAGCCGAGCCTGCCCTTCCTACGAGCCATCTTTTCAGTCCTCCCTCCGCACCCCGAGGCCCCACTCCCCACCTGCTGTGATCTGTCTTTTCCCATTTCTACAGCTCCCGACCACCACTCTGCTAAGCCACTTGACGTTACACCTCTAGAGCTGCCTCCTTGAAACATCCCCCCCCCGCAGTACCCAGCCCCTCCAGCCCACTGTCTTCAGAGCACAGTCTGCCTACAGCCCCTGCTGCACCATCAGAGCACAGAGCCCCCCCTCCACCCCCCTGCTCCATCAGAGCACAGAGCCCCCCCTCCACCCCCCTGCTCCATCAGAGCACAGAGCCCCCCCTCCACCCCCCTGCACCATCAGAGCACAGAGCCCCCCCTCCACCCCCCTGCACCATCAGAGCACAGAGCCCCCCCTCCACCCCCCTGCCCCATCAGAGCACAGAGCCCCCCCCTCCACCCCCCTGCTCCATCAGAGCACAGAGCCCCCCCCCTCCACCCCCCTGCTCCATCAGAGCACAGAGCCCCCCCCTCCACCCCCCTGCGCCATCAGAGCACAGAGCCCCCCCCTCCACCCCCCTGCTCCATCAGAGCACAGAGCCCCCCCCCTCCACCCCCCTGCTCCATCAGAGCACAGAGCACCCCCCTCCACCCCCCTGCGCCATCAGAGCACAGAGCCCCCCCTCCACCCCCCTGCTCCATCAGAGCACAGAGCCCCCCCCTCCACCCCCCTGCTCCATCAGAGCACAGAGCCCCCCCTCCACCCCCCTGCTCCATCAGAGCGCAGAGCCCCCCCCTCCACCCCCCTGCCCCATCAGAGCACAGAGCCCCCCCCCTCCACCCCCCTGCCCCATCAGAGCACAGAGCCCCCCCCCTCCACCCCCCTGCACCATCAGAGCACAGAGCCCCCCCCACCCCCTGCACCATCAGAGCACAGAGCCCCCCCCCCGCCCCCCTGCGCCATCAGAGCACAGAGCCCCCCCCTCCACCCCCCTGCGCCATCAGAGCACAGAGCCCCCCTGCGCCATCAGAGCACAGAGCCCCCCCGCCCCCCTGCACCATCAGAGCACAGAGCCCCCCCTCCACCCCCCTGCTCCATCAGAGCACAGAGCCTCTCCCCTCCACCCCCCTGCTCCATCAGAGCACAGAGCCTCTCCCCTCCACCCCCCTGCGCCATCAGAGCACAGAGTCCCCTCCCGCCCCCCTGCACCATCAGAGCACAGAGCCCCCCCTCCACCCCCCTGCACCATCACAGCAAGAGCTGCTTCCTCGTCCTTCACTTGCACTGTCACACATGGCTCTGGTGACCATGCCCAAGGCTTCTCCATTGAAAACCCCCGCAACTGTGCCAGCCCTTCGGTTCTAGCACCTGCGCCCCCTTCATTACTCAAAGTTCCAAAAGAGTAACAGGCTGTGTCCACCTCCTCCTCCTCCAGGTACCCGCACGGTCCTCCTCACACTCGCCTCATCTACCCCGTGAGCAGGGGTCTGCCTCCACCTCTGACCTCACCCTAGAGGCCCTTAGCCAGCAAGTCCAGCGATGCCGCCGTCCCGGTCTTCCTCCACCCCTCCACCCCTCCGTCTGTAAGCACACGCACTCTCCTTGAAATTCTACCCCCCGGTGGTTTTGGAGACAGGGAAAGTTTCTGGCTCTGCCTCTATCTTCCTTGATTTCTCTTTTTTTCTAGAAGGAGGTTCAGCAGGGACCCTAGACCCTGACGGTCCCCTACGTTTGCAAATGCAGAAATATTTGTATAGGCTCCAAACTGTCTCCTAAATCACGATTCAAGCAGGAGTCTCTTTCCTACAGATGAATGAATGTCACCAGTTAAGCTCTTCAATAACTTTTGCTAAAGTTTAACTCTCACTTGATGACCATTTTCCACAAAGAAAGCAAAGAAAAATTTAAATAGCTTAATAAGAAGTATTGCCCCTATAATGACAAGTAAGAAAAAAATCAGGATGCTGAGTAATTTGCTCAACTCATTCACAAGCCAGGTGATTCCTCCCACGGCAGCCAACGCCACGTCATGTCTCAATAAATTTTAAAATGACTACAAGTCGTTAACCTTCTGCAATTCTGAAGAAACATCAGTGTCACAGTCTGTCAGCTCCCTCAGATGAATACACCCAAATATTAATGAGCCACCAACCCCCTCCTGTGGTTTTGAGTCTTGTCAGTAATGTGACTGCCACTCTCCTAGGTACCGAATTCTAACCTTAGGAATGATGTTTTACTCTTCCATCTAGCCTGCCACTAAGCTACAGGCTCCTTGAGGCGCGACCAAGAGCTATATCCACCCAGTTATACTGTCCACACAGCCATGACATGCCCCTGTATACACACGACAGTGCTGAGCAGAGCTGTGACCTGGGGAACGTCCTACCCGTGGTGTAGGGGAGCCCCTCTCAGCCCCGTCTGGTCCAGTTCCGCTCTCAAGGCTTCCAGGGTTACTACGAGCTGATCCTACAAAACAGCAAATGACATAACACTGCACCTACTGCTTTCAGGATATAAAATGACTTGCATCAAAATGTGCTCAAATGCTGAACAAAACCATAACAGGTTACATTAGCAGTTATAAATTCCAAACATTTTAATTCTGAGAAAATTTTCTCCAAGAGTCCTATAGCAAACATAAACGCTCAGACCAGTATTAACTTTATAAACCGTAGTGAACAAAAAGTTACATCTTGGTCATAGAAAAGCTCTCAGAAGAGAAACACCAAGCCATTAACAATAATGAATTCTGAGAGAAGCTGAACTTGGGGCAGGGGTGGGGGACACACACGCAGGATTCACTCTCCATCGCACTCGCTCCTCTGCATTGCTTTTAGCTGTCTACACCAAGCTCACATCCACTCACGTGCCATCTCTACTCCCAACGTCACTTCCTCACAGGGCAAAGCAACAAGGCAGACTGCCAGAGTTTCTGAGTCAATGGACAGCCTTCCTGCCCTGCGCTGTGGGCCACAGCTGCCACTCGCCTCACGTGGCTACTGAGCACGCCTGAGATGGGCCACCCCAAAGCGCCAAGAGCTGTGGCCAGAAACCACACCGCAGGTTTCAAAGACTCAAGGGGGACAGAAGAACGTAAAGTAGCTCATTCGTTTTTAGAGCAATTATACGATAACATTCTGACTACATTAGGTAACATACAATAAAATTAACTTCACCTGTTTCTTTCTACTGTTTTAAACGTGGCTACTAGGAAATTTTAGATTACATATGTAGCTCTTATTATCTTTCTGATGGACGGCACTGTTCCACATGAAAGGCTCCTGCTTTGTTTCAGCTTTCAAGTGAACCCAGAAAGGACTCAGAATTCTGAACCACATGCACCCGCTGGACTCTAAATCCATCTAAAATGCAAACGCGTTCCACATACAAATCCAGGAGTGCGATATATGTTATAGCAGCGGACCAGCCATAAAGAAAGTGTAACTCAACTTCTGCTGAACAGCTGTAGTAATTATAATAACAACGAACCCAGCTCAATTCATCTCTTAACAGATTTCTAAACAGTCTAGAGATTGAAGCACCTTATCATGTTGCATTTCTTCTAATTGCTTTTTTGCATTTTCAACTTCGCGTAGGAGGGAATTCTGAAAAAGATATAAATAACCTTTTAGTGTTAATTCTTAAAAATGTTCCATGTACTATATGATGGCTACAGCTGTTTCAAACAGTAAAGCACCGCGGGAAGGAATGGGCCACGTGAACGTACTAATGGGCAGATCACGCTCCCAGAGTAAAATGCCAGCCACGAGGCCAGATGACAACTTTTGATAATAACTTGTACATATAAAATTTCCTTCTTCACTGACTGATTTTCTAGATATAAGGAGGTCAAGTTCCTAGGGTAAGTTAAACTGGTTTATACCGGCTTTCAGCTTTTGCAGTTCAGTGGTCACTCGGGAAACCGGCACAAGTTTCACATGCAAAATTCAAATCTGAGACAAAAATATTCCTACCTTAGGGCCGGCCCGCAGATCAGGGAGGAAGTGAGGTAACTGCCCTATGTGGTCTCTAGTAATGCATTTCATCATGGGTTTTGTGTAAAATAAAATGTGCCACATAAATTAGTAGTAATCACTGGTCTCTCCCAAACAAGCATCACCCCAGCTGCCAATCTCAGGAAGATTCTTGGGCCTCATCTTTAGGGCACTGGTGCAGTCGGGACAGGTTTTTTATCAAACCTGAACCAAAGTGTCGCCCATCAGAGCTTCTCTGACATAGATTCTCGGCTACTCCTTTACTCTGGTTACAGCTAAAGTAGTTCCATGATGAGAGTAGCAAGAGCCCGGGCTTAGACATTTTCCAAACCAAATGAAAAGAGAGAAGGCTGGAGTTGGAATATGAGAACGCTTGTTTTTAGATGGTTAAATTACATCACACACAAGAGACAGAAATAAACTTCTAATGCAAAAGCAATGAAGGGGTGAGGGTGGACCTAGAAAATTCTGGCGCAGGGGCTGATAAACTCGGCCCGTCAGCCAGATCCGGCTCACTGCCGACTCCTCTAAGTTTTAGTGGCACACAACCACGTCCATTCCTTTACGGATTGCCTGTGGCTGCTTTCATGCTACTTAATTGATCAGCATGAACTTCTTCTACTCAATTACTCACAATGAGTGAACGCCTACGATATTTACTACGTGGTTGGCCCTCTATGGAAACAGTTCTCCAACTCTTGTTCTGGAGAGTAAGAATGATAGGCAATTTCCCATACGCACAGCCTGGGCAAGGACATAACCACTGGCGCCCCTTTTGCAAAGGGGCCTTCAGGGACGTTGTGCTAGCACACCTTATCTTCCAGAGCTGCCATTCGCTCTTTAAGATGAAGCTGAAGCCTCTCGTTAGATTCTGAAAGAAGCTTGTCAACGGTGTCTGATAAACGCTTATTGTGTTCTTCATTCATTTTTTCTCTCTGCCTTGCCTGAAACAGGAAAAACAAAAACTTATAAACTTCAAGAACAAGTATGGTCATTGTTTTAAAAGCGCCGAGGAGCGACGACGTGGCCGGCCTGTGCCCTGGCTCCCCGGGCTGCGCCCCCCACCGCCGTCTCCCGTGGACTCGGCACCGTCACCAGAACCCACTCGGTCACCAGAGTTGACTGCAGGTGCAGAGGAAGGTCCCTCCCACCGCTTCTGTTCGACACAGCACCCAGGGGGCCTCATTAGTGTCACCAGCCATTAGCTGTCAGATGGACTCAGGGAGCAGATTTACATGCAGAAAACAAGCATATTTTAAAGGGGATCAGCTTACACACACACTGGAGGGGGAACTTCCCAGCATGTAAACAGAAGCTTGAATCTGGATTAAGGGGGTAAAATGAATTCAACTTATAAAGCAAAAGGTAAAAAATTTCATTTTGGGAAAAAAACCAGTGGAGATAGACTTTCACCTGTTTTTCTTTATACTCTTTAACATCACCTGAGTTCTTTGTAATGATAATTTATACTAAAAAACTAGAAATAATTACCGCAAGTAATTTTTAAATGTAATAAAATTGGTAAGTCTGTGTTTTATAAAACTAGCATCAACTTCATGGTTTCAAAAGCTTATTTTCACCCTACACCCTGAACGAACACAGAAGAAAAGGGGAGGGGACAGAGAGTGCTGACAGGCAGCACACGTCAGGGCAGGTCCCCTCGGCGGGTCTCCCTTTTCTCCTAGGTTGTTGGAAGCACTAAGTACAAAGCGCTCAGAACCACGCCCAAAACACAGCAACCACCATCATCTAGAAGAGACCCAGCTCACTGTACGATAAGGCTGTCAGCATTCAAATTTTTTTTAAATTAATTAATTAATTTATTTATTTATTTTTGGCTGCGTTGGGTCTTTGTTGCTGCATGTGGGCTTTCTCTAGCTGCGGCGAGTGGGGGCTCCTCTTGGTTGCGAAGCGCGGGCTTCTCACTGCGGTGGCTCCTCTTGTTGCGGAGCACAGGCTTCAGTGGTTGTGGCACACGGGCTCAGTAGTTGTGGCACAAGGGCTTAGTTGCTCCGCGGCACGTGGGATCTTCCCAGACCAGGGCTCGAACCCGTGTCACCTGCACTGGCAGGTGGGTTCTTAACCACTGCGCCACCAGGGAAGTCCCTCAAATATTTTTAAAGCAAAACCACTTAAAAGTTTGCTTTGAATTGCCTTAGTCATAAACAGCATCCCTAGCTCAACGAGTTCTGGAAATAATGAAGTGCACCCCTCAAGCGGTGAGAGTCGAATTCTCTCTGCCTAAGAGGGGAGGGCGTGTGCCTGTGTCGGGGGCAGGGGCGCCTGGCATGCGGATCTCTTGATGGGAGACAGACGCTTTCCTTCCTGGAAGCTCACGTTTGATGCTCTGCAGTCCAGGCCCAGGAACGCCACTTCCTGTTGGTGACAATATTGATGTCGCACGCCTGGATCTGGGGCCACCACTCGCTCTATTTCCTGGATGTCCCATCTCGCCGTGTGACCAACTCTTCCAGGAAAACTCTCTCAGGACTCAGCTGACGTGAGCCTCCACCACCACACTTTCCTGATGCTCCTTTTTATCCCAGCTCAACTACGGGTCTCCTCCTGCTCAGGAACGGCCATCCCTACGTCTACCTTTGTGTCTGGAACAATACTTTGGGATTCAGGACAGAGATCAGGCCCGTGACCTGAATCTGGGACTCCAGTGCCACACCCCAGGCAAGCAGACCCAACCCCTAGGACGCTGTGCCTTAAATTCCATGGGCACCCCGGGCTGGCACCTCAGGCTTGTTGGAGGGGGGCCTGTAAGGTCCCACCTGTACCTGGAGCCGCTCCCACACCAGGCTGGTCCGAGCGGCAGGCAGCCCCCGCCCCCCGACACACCGCCTGCGGGCAACCACGTGGCGGGTGCACCAATCAGCAGACAGCGCGCAGATGAGGCCACGCGCTGAATACGCTCGGCAGGTAGGGGGGCGGGGAGCAGCAGAGAAAGGGGGCGCCGTGCGCTGCTCGAGCCGCGTCCCCCACGTCCCCCGGGTCCCGGCACGGCGCGCGGCCTCTCCGCCCGGACACGTACCCGCTGCAGCTCCTGGTGCTTCTCCTCCAACCGTGCCTCCATCTGGCGCAGCCTCTCCTCGGTGTCGCCGTGTCTCTCTTCGGCCTGTCAGCAAAGAATGGGGTCAGTTCAGCTCACAGCTGCCCCTTCCTGGCAACATGTGCGGACGACCGCAGCAGCAGCAAGCAGGGCGCGCTCTGCGGGACTCCGTGCCCCGCGCCCCGTGCTCCGTGGAAGGCGCGCGCTGGCGTCTGCTCACACTTCCTGCATGGCCTCATGCGTGACACTGCGAGGCAATCCACCCTCTCGGGCAGGTGACCGGGGCGTGACTGGCGCTGGCGATCGACTTGTGAGAGAAGACGTGCTCCCCCCACCCCAGGTCCCACACCCGTGGGCTGTGTTTCCGCCCCAGCCTCAGACTGCTTTGGGTGAGTCAGCATGGGAAGCAGGAAGCGGCAAGCACAGTAAGAGCCATGTACACGTTCTACCTTCCTAAGCTGGGAAGTAAGTTCGAACAGTTTAGCTTCCTTAGTGGCAGAGTTTCCAGAAGACAAAAGGTCAGACTACAAGGCCGACCAGGGACAGGAGAGATGACAGGGGAGAAAAGAAACCGAGACTTTAAATGCAGATCACGAAGGAAAAAGAGCGCTTCTGTTACAGCTGTCAGCAATGAACTCGCTCTAAGGAAGGTCTGCGAGCACCTGACGCCATCTGCCCACCCCGGGTCTGCCCGGCCCCCTCAGCAGCTCACTGAGCTCCAGGCAGGCAACACAAAGCTCCTGACGGATGCACCAGCACAGGCCAGGGCCCGCGCCTCTGTGCCTGGCCAGTGCCTAATGGCAGTGCAGGACCGTGCCTTAAAGGCCGGGCCGTTGGCTGGTCGTGCGCCTCCTCCCCCCGTGTGGACGAGCCGCCCCCACCGCCGCTGCATCACCCGGACACCGCCTCTCATCTGCCGGCTCTCCGGGGACGGTGAGGACCGTGAGGGCAGGGACCGGGTCTTGCACATGCCCCACCATGATTTGTTGAACCAGCGAATGAATAAAGACTCAAAAACTTGTTTATTACAAAGTTACTTTGGCGGTCTTCAAAAGAGAATGGGGTTTTCCTATGTCTGAGAAAAACTATCCTGCTCTTACACAAAGCTTCTATCCTAACCTTGGAGTTGCTGACTTAAGTAGCTCCAAGCAGCAGTGACTCTGAGCTGAAGCACCCTGGGGACACACAAAACACATCTGACAAAACTGGAGGGAAAATAATGTAGGGATGACACAAAAGCAGGGATAACGTCTGACATTCAAAATTGTTCCAGTCTCAAACAGCACAGCACTGAAAACAAGTCTGAGCTGCTTGGTGGATTTAGGTGCCCTGACAAGACCACAACGATAAGGAGCGTGAACAAATCATCCTCAAGGCCAAACTCTGGCGTCTGGCCCGCGAGGAGACCCAGGGCAGCACCTTGGAGAGCGCGGCCACCCGCTGGGCCAGCTCTGCCTCCACCTCGGGGAGCGTCTCCGCTCTCCGCAGGGTCTGCTGCAGCTTCTGCTCAGCCAGCTCCAGGCGTTCTTGCAACTGGCGGTTCTTATCCTCCGTCTACAAAGGGAGAGCAAAGCGTCAAAACGGGGCAAATGGCTCAGCCATTTCCATTTTTAATAGTCTACTAAATTAGTTCTGATGGAAGCACAGCTGTTTTGGCAGCTGCTTCACAGTGAATATTTTCTTTCTGTGAAGAGCGCACACCCACTTTCTTGGGCTTGATTTCAATGTGCAAAACACCTCTTGCCAAAGTATTTGCTCTTCCTAAATACCTCCAAAGAAGTCTTAAAACACACACACGCACACACACAAGTTCCTATACGTTAAAGCAAACCCATTTTCTGTAGGAGCTTATTTATTCTTACTGACAAGTTAAGGAAAGAAGGGTTCAGTACTAACCCTTCTTAGAACATCGTCAGAATCATCATTTGAAGGGAACCCTACTGACAACAGGCTGCCACGGGCATGTAAGCCAAAACACAGCTTTCATCTCCTTTGAAACCCAGACCTGCTAAGAGTGCGCCTAAGGGAATACTGGCTCAGTTTTAGCTTTGTAAACGTACGGTCATTCTTCTAGAAAATCCTCTTACTCTGAAAAATTTTCAATGTAGAAAATTTAGACAGATTTTTCTTTCTTTAAAAAAGGGAAAATGTTAAAACATCTATAAGCTCAGTTCCTGAGAGGTTAACACTTGTTTCCATGCAGCTTTCTTCTGTTTTCTGTGTGCATGTATCTCTATGTACATATACAAACAATAGATTATGCTTTAAAACCCTCAGAAAATAACAGCACATGGTACGTAGTATTTTCTGATCTGCCTTTTAAAGTCATTAATTTGAACATTTTAATGCTCTTAATTAGCATTCCACACCGTAAATTTTAATGGCTTTCTAGTAGTTTATTTTTATTTTGGGGCCAATGATGCACTTCATAACACACCAGACAAACTCACTTTGTTTTTCAGAAGCCAGGTTTGGTTCCCTGGTTAACTCTTGGTTATCTGAGACCACACAGAAACAGGAGCAAGTGAGGTTACCCAGAGCACAGGAGGCACAAACCTCACCACTCAGACTGCGTCTCTCAATCTGCCATTTACCCCACCGACCCCAGTTACCAACAGGCAGCCAGCTGCCTTGAAGTTCTTTGCCACTCTCTGCTCTTTTGGTAAAAATGCTAACAAGCAACAAAAGAGTCAGGAGTGTAGCTCCACAAAATGGTTAAACCAAATCCTAAAAAAAGAAAACCTGTAAATTGCAGTCACCCACAATTTTTTAACAATTTACTTTATTCTAGTACAGTTGATTTACAATGTACACCACACTTCTGAACATAATATTCTAAGATCATAAAAACTTTACGCTGGGACTTGATTTCCAACATGGAAGTCACAGGAAAAGGTCTTCCCCCCTTCATTAGTAATTAATTAATAAAAGCCAGGCAAAATTCGATAAAAACCACTACCTGTCGATGCATAGACTCCTTATTTGCAATTTCATTTTCCAGTTTATCGTTGAGGTCGTGCACAGAGGTGGCTTCACGCTGTGCTGCGAGGTAGCGTTTCTCTAGAGTAGTGACTCTCTCTTCCATGTCTTCCTTCTGGGCCATGGCCTACATCGGGCATTTCAGAGGGAGAGAAGGGAAGTAACCAATACGTAACACACGGGTGCACTCAGAGAGAGAACAAACTGGGCTGAATCCTAAGTTTCAAATCAAATATAAAATTACTGTCCTCAAAATTAAATTGATAGACATGCCAGTTTTCTCCGATGTGAATGAAAACGCACCTACCTCAAATATCATAAATATTCACCAAGTAATTAGCACTCATCTGTCTTTTTTATTTTTTTATTTTAATATTTATTTATTTATTTATTTTGACTGCGCTGGGTTTAAGTTGCGAAATGCAGGATCTTTGTTGCGGCATGTGAACTCTTAGTTGCGGTGTGCGGGATCTAGTTCCCTGACCAGGGATCGAACCCGGGCCCCCTGAATTGGGAGCACGGAGCCTTACCCACTGGCCCACCAGGGAAATTCCAGCACTCATCTGTCTTAATGCTATGTCTGGCCACTCAGTTTACCAAGCTCATCCTTTTCTACATAGTATTACCAAAAAAAAAAAAAGTATAATAAAATATCCTGTTATTGCAAGAATTCCAGGAGGGGAAGGTATCTGCCAGGAAGACAGGACCTCTGTTTGGCTGACGGTACAGGTGGGCTGTACCCACAACTGGGAGCAGCCTCTCAACAGATACAACATTGAGATATGTGTCTCATTTTCTTGGGTAAAAGTTGGATGAAATCTCATCCAATTACCACAGAATTAAAGTAATAATATTAACAAATGGAAACAGAACTCAAAGTTTAATACAACTGGGGACTTCCCTGGTGGCCCAGTGGTTAGGACTCTGCCTGCCAGTGCAGGGGACGTGGGTTTGATCCCTGGTCCGGGAAGATCCCACGTGCCGTGGAGCAACTAAGCCCGTGCACCACAACTACCGAGCCTGAGAGCCACAACTACTGAGCCTGCAAGCCACAACTGAGCCCATGCGCCACAATTACTGAGCCTGCACTCTAGAGCCTGTGAGCCACAACTACTGAGCCCGCATGCCACAACTACTGAGCCTGCGCTCTAGAGCCTGCGAGCCACAACTACTGAGCCTGTGTGCCACAACTACTGAAGCCCGCACACCTAGAGCCCGTGCTCCACAACAAGAGAAGCCACCGCAATGAGAAGCCCATGCACCGCAACAAGAGTAGCCCCCGCTCGCCAAAACTAAAGAAAGCCCGCAACGAAGACCCAATGCAGCCAAAAATAAATAAAATTGAAAACAAACAAACAAAAAAAGTTTAATACAACTGGAAGCAGCCTTCTAAAGCCTAATTCTTCTAAAGCAAAATTACATTACATAGTATCAAACGCTGAAACTAGGACCTGAACTTTCTGCTACTGCAATTCCTGTCCCCCAGCTAAAAATCCGCTTCAGGTCCCTCCCTGTTCACTAAGTAACCAATATTAGCAAAGTCTTAATATTAAAAGTGGCAAGTCTTAAAAATTTTTTTTCAAAATTCTCTGCATATTAAACTCTGCCACTTCACCTCCTCCTGTTGCCAAAGGATAATGTAAATAGGTTATATAAATACATGCAAATATTTGTTTTGAATTCTTACATAAAATTACTCACACCAAGCTACTAAACAGAAAGTACACCTGTTCTACATACACGTGAAAGGGGTTCTCTCTGCGGTGGTCTCACAGGGTGGGGGGGGGGTAGGAGCTGTCTGTTTACAAAGGAGAGGTTACGCTAACAGGAGGAGGTGCCAGAGAAGCACCCAGCGTTCATTTGCCTTTACAGTGACAGCTAGCTAGTTTCTCATAAATCATGATACATGCAGAAACGTCTGCCAGAAATGCACACATTTCTACATTATTTTTTACAGCATGAGCCTGATGACCCAAGTGTGAACAAATGCCACTCTGTCTGACCACCAATATCAATATCGTACATTCCCCTCAAGGAGTGGAACATCAGAAAACTAGAAACACAGCCAATAATGCCGCCCTGGCAGAGCCCACAGCCCATGCTCGTGTCTCTCCGAGAGAACTAGCACCACAGATGTAACCGCACTCGCTCAAGTGTATCAGAAGGAAATCTGAGCATTATCAGGATACATTCGACAGCCTAGAACTTATAGAAATGAGGAGTCCACACCCAGGGCATTACAGTCACAGCAGCACAGTAGGAGGGGCCGGCTTCATGTCCGTTCTGCTGCCAAAGGACCAGCTGGACCAGGCCTCCCCTACCTTTAAAGACCTTGACACAGAAATAGGGAAGCAGCCAGTCAAAGTCTCAGGGCACTGTTCTGTTTTGCTCTTACTTATACAGTCATCCAAAGGTTGAAGTAACTGGGAGAATAAGAGACAATCAAACCAGAACAGCCCACACGTCCAACCCCATGACAACACTGACATGGCGACTGTCACTCACTTCACGAACATCTCGCTGCAATTTTGTGTTCATTTCCTCAGATTTGATGAGGTCTTTTCTGGCCGTGTCCAGATCTTCCTCCAGCTCTGTCACGTGACTAGACAGGGCGGCCAGGCGCTCCTTCATCTGGCTCTGCTCTCTTGACTGCTTGTCTATGATTTCCTGGAGCTCGATCACTTTAGCCAGGTCTTCCTCGTGGCTTAGAGAACCATCAGAAGATCTCTAATGGGGGGAAAGAACCCTTAAACAGCCTTGTTTGATGAGGGAGGAAATAAACCACTTCTGGGAAATCGGTAAGGTCAAAGCTGCCTTCTGCACGCTGTGGGTTCACATGACTCTCTCGGCCGCTCAGGCCGAAGCGGTGCATTGGCGACAGGTTCCCAACACGCGTGCACAGACTGGACGGGTGAGACGAGAACCAGACCGAGGGGACCAGGGACTTGCCTTTCCGTTCGCACTCGGCGTGTTCTCCTGCTCGTGGTTTATGTCAAGCACCCCGTCCGTTAGTGTCTTTTTCTGGTTATTCTGCTCTTTAAGAATCATTAGCTAAAACCAAAAAATTGAATGAGAGTAAAGAAATAAGTAAAGGCAGCAAAACTCCATTTGGAAAAACACAACTGAAAAGAAAATACATGGTGATGTTATCCATTCTGAATATAACCAGGTCACTAAAGTCAGAATTTACCTTCTACTGGAGACATGGGTACTTAAAAGAGATTCTGCAACTCTGAAATAAAAGTCTAGTTTACTAATCATTAAAATGACCCAGATGGGCTGGTCCTCAATCAGAAAGATAAATAACATCTGATATCTACTACTACAATCTTCATACTTTTTTAAAATGAAGGGATTAAGAATTAGGAACCCTCAGTTGAAACTGTATGACGATTTATCAAGCTTACCTCTTTATGTGTGGCACCTAATTCTTCTTCTAACAAACTACACCTTTCAAGTGCTACTCGTAACCGTTCTCTCACCTGAAAAGAAAAGGGATTCAGTTAGTGTGTGTGTGTATATATGTTAATTTAATTCTTACTGCATAGCTATCCTAATAGACTGTTAGTGTAATACAACATAATAGAATACCTTTAATGTCTTTCGTTGATCTTAATGTCAAGAAAACCTGCTTGCTAATAGCTTTAAACTTTAAGTTTGAGAAAAAATTTCACCCTAAATAAATTCTATTACCCAATTCTTAACAGCCAGTTGATACACAGAATATAATACACCTTGAGACATTTATGCCAACTAATACTTTTTAACCATACAGAACTCTGGCTTCTTATAGAAAAACTGTGTTTACAAGAATTCAAGAAGCTCAAAAGTCAACTGAAGTTGCACAAACACCTGCGTTGTCCGCCAAATAGCGCAGCACGTGCACAAACCCGGAACTGCCGTGTGGCGGCGGTACCTTCTCATCCAGGGCTTTGTGGTGCTCGAATAAGGACTTGAGCGCTTTGAGCACTTCCACCTCGCTGGACACGCCTGCCGGGGACTGCGCCTGCCGCTTCACCACCGTCATCCTGAGGGACCGCTCGTGCCGCGAGACCAGGCACTCCAGGTGTTCCAGCAGCAGCTGCACGGCAAGGCCAAGGTGAGCACGGTTTACGGAGCACTTGCAATCTCATATTTGAATCTTGGGCAAATAACTCCTTTCAATCTCACACTAAAGCCAAAACTGTGCGAAGACAGGTCTGAAATCCCTCCGGTTCCGTCTAAAGTCAGAGAGAACTTCCCTGGTGGTCCAGGGGTTAGGACTCGGCGCTTCCACTGCAGGGAGCGTGGGTTCGATCCCTGTTCAGGGAACTAAGACCACCCCCACCGCCCTTGCCATGCGGCGTGGCCAAAAAATAATAAATAAATAAATAAAGTTAGAGAAATTCCCCCTCGAATGTATTAAAATTGCATTAACTCTCATCATAAATTTCAAGCAAGGTATGAGAACCCTGAACTGATCAACCTCAGTCCACTCAGTGGGAAAATGTCGAAAATGTGTTTAAAAACAGACAGAGTGGATCATCTTTTGAGTTTAAAGACAGCAACACGAGCCCAGTCGTGACCCCGAGGCAAATGTTAACCCAGAGAATCCCCTACTAACCCTGGTGTTGTTCCTTTCCGCTTTCAGTTCAGCGATTTCTTCTTCTCTTTCAAGGAGCTGTTCCCTGCATACATTTAGTTCTTTAGTAAGTGCTGCAAACTCCTAGAAAACAGTTAAATAAGTAAATAGACATAAATATAAATACAAAAGAGAGCGAGAGAGAGTCTCTAAAGACCAATTCCTGTCAAGCCTCTCCAGGCTTCACACAAAGGCAACTCCCGCCCTAAGATAAGCGGGACCTCTCTGACCCTCCAGAGAACGAGGGGTCCACCGACCAGCCCAAGACCACACAGAACACCGTAACTCAGACCAACCTTCACCCCTCCACCCCTGACCCTGGCACACACACGGCGGGGAAGGGAATCCAAGCCTGCCTTCTCAAGATCCAGGGAAGTCCAAGATATTTTCCTGAACATAAATCCTAATACCAAAGTGGATAAAGATATTTTTAAATGACTCACAGACATGTGACCTAGAACCACTGGGGAGAGTAAAGAAAAAAGGTCTAGAAGGCCACCAGGCTTTGGAGTGTCCCCCGGAAAAAAGGCTAACAGTACCCCAAGGCCAGTCTGTTAGCCTGACCCCACTGAAGTCATCCAGCCAGTCAATAAACTGGTTAAAATGGTAAATTTATGTCATATATATTTTACCACAATCTACACAGGTGCGCGCGCATACACACACGTATACAAGGGTGCTCTCTGGAGACAAGGCTGCTCCTGAGAGCATCAATCAGCTACAGAATGTGAACAACTCTTTACTTCAGTACTTCAGCGCAGACCTGCAAACACGAAGACATCCCAGTAACGCTGGAGAGAAGTAATCCAATGTGTCTTCAAACCTGACAAAGATTCTGAAGATACATCTTCAGAGACCTGGCCAGCAGCATCGGCACTGGGCTTTACGGCTGGGAAGCAGGGAGGGCGCGGCAGCCATGTGGACTATGTCTCCTCTCCATGCCCTCCCAGCAAGCTCGTTTCCCTTCCTGAGTTTCTGAGATTTCTTTCAGATGTGCCCATGTTAATTATACTGAATAGCTGATTCCTCTGGTAAATAACTAGCTGACTGTCAGATCATCTAATGCCTAACATCAGGGAGAGGTTTCCTTCTAATTACTAAGATCCTGTATGAGAAACACTCTTCCTGCTACAGGTTAGAGAAAGCCTGACTCAGACTAGCCTAGGCTGAGAGGCAGTTACTACACGTGAGGGTCAAAGGCAGGGCTGGCTCTAAGCTCGTCTGAATTCAGGGCCCTGGAGTTTTCTTTGATCACACCGTCCCCCTTTGCACTGCAATCTGAGTCAGTTTCATGAAGAAAATGCCAATTCACTAAATCTGTCTTTGATTATGTCCAGTCCAAAGTTTATCGTCCTAACATTTTTTTCACTGACTAGATTTCAAATTGGTTTTTGGCCAGGCCCTCCTGCTTTTGTTTCATTTTTGTCTCTTCTTGTCTTATGATTTCTAGTTGCTTTTCATGGATGTTATCTCAGGTTTGAAGCACCTGAAGCACACTTCTTTGACAGTTTTGCCAGGCCCCATCCGCAAATCTCAGATGGAGTAAAGGCACGGCTGCGTAAGGAGCTGGCTCTGGGAGGGTCTCTCAGTGTGAGATCTTCGTGTTGTGGGACCTGGGTTCCAGCTCCCCTCGAGTAGGAGGTGATGTTGTTGGTGCCGACCTCCCCCCACCCAGCCTAGGGTCCTGTGGTTGCCCCTCTGAGCCTCCCAAGGCCTCAGGCCAGAACTACGTTTCCATGGTGACCGAGCGCCCCTGCCGCCTGTTTCCATTACAGTGCAGATCCTCTTAGAGAATCAACCACCAGACAGGGCCGTGCCTTCCAGGTATTGCTTTCTACCCTCCCCGGGCCCACAACTTCCTATAAAGCCCCAATGTATAGAGGGCAGTTGGCCTCTATACACTGAGGCCAATCCCAGCTTCAGAAAGTGAGTCTGAATCTAGTTCTAATTCGCCTCAACGCTTTGGTTCCTATCACCGTAACCCACGGGAGCCACGTCTCCTGTGCCCCCACCAGCTCAGGGCCTGGAGCACCGCAGGCCAGGGCGTCAAGCCAGCTCAAGCTCCCCACACTGAGTATCCCGTTTCTATCCTTAAGGGTATTTTTCTCTTTTGGGGGCCTGGCCATATTTTCTGGTTCATGTTTCTCTGTTTAAATTTATCTTTTCACTGCTGGGTCTGGAGAAGAGATATGTCAAAGCATGAGTTTATGCTGCCATCCTAACTGGAAGTCACAATGCATCCGAGAAATGGTTGCGCACCTAGTCTGGCTGAACACCAGGAGGTGAGCCTGACCGCCACCCGGGCGCTCCTACAGAACAGACAGGCAAGCGAGCAACGACCCCCGTGCAGTCCGTGCTCTGCATGAGAGTCCCCCAGGCCACCGTGGAGCAGAGTGGAAGCCACCTCGGACGGGAGGTGGGCACACGTGTCCACAGGCTGGCTGCCGGGATGGCACCTGCACTGGATGGCAAGCAGGACCCAGCTGTCCAGTTGGCAAGAGCCTCGTCACGAAAGTACAGGCACTGGAGGTGGAGAAGGGCATCCGCAGGCAGGAGTAAGGTGAGGCTGGAGGTGGGCAGAGGCTAGACTGTGAAGGTCCCGCGCACCCCGTAAGGCGTCTGTGCTTCATCCTGAAGGCTCTGGAAGCTGTCTATGTACAGACTTTGAGGGCCCTGAACAGGGAAGGGGCAAAACTGTTCAAAGTTCCAGGCAGTGCCTGACACAAAGGATGTGCTCAAAATGGGTTTGCCGGGTAAACAAAAGTCCCCGGGAGCAGGGCCGAAGCTGGGCTGGAGCAGGTTAAAAGAGCGAGAAACCAGCTGAGGCCACAGCAAGAACCCCGGGGAGAAGGGAGGGTCTGACCCGAGACCAAGACTAGAGAGACGCAGAACATAAAAGAATTCTCAGGGCGAAATGCAAGGAGCCCATGTGTCCCCTGCTGTGGCCGTCATCAGCTCCAAAGGGTCCTCTGGATGCTGTGTGCAGAAGAGCCTGTAAGAGGGTGAGGCCGGATGTGGGGAGGCAGCCTGGCGCAGGGACAGTGCAGGAAGGGCCAGGCGAGTGAGCACACCGCGGGGGGCGGGGGGGCAGGGCGCGCTGGAGAGTAGAGCCAGCAGGATTTGCTGACAGATCCAACAAGTCGGAGAGAAAGAAGGGTCCAGGACGATTCCAAGGATTCTGGCAGGAGCGAGGGAAGGATGCAGGCCCCATTCTCTGAGAAGGGAAAGTCTACGGGAAGAGCAGGCTTTGAAGGGCGGTCTAAAAGCCCAGTTTCGGACGAGCTTAACGGGAGACGTTCTAAGGCTTTCAGGCGGAGCTGCACTTCCTGGTCTGGACCTCGCGGGGATGCTGGCCGAGGTGGGAGCGCGATCTCATTCTACGCGGACCAACAAGGCACTGAGTGTGGGCGATAAAAGATGACGCTTGAGCCCTGTGAGAAGCCAACGCTGGACGGCTGGGAAACGAGAGGCGTCAGCAAGGGTGGCCGGGGAGGGCCAGGAGGGAAGGGGAACACCTCGGAGTCCGGTGCTCCGGAAGCAGTGGTCACCAGGGTCAGCAGCTGCTGGGAGCGGGAGTCATCTGACCGGCCCCTGGTGGGTGGGTCTGCTGAAATGGAGGCCAGCGGTGACCACGACCAGAGCAGGTCGGGAGCCCTGGCAGGGCCGACAGCCTGGCTGGACAGAGGGCAACAGAGGATGAGGAGGAGGAGGAGGAGGAGGAGGAGGAGGAGGAGGAGGAGGAGGAGGACGGCAGTGAGCACACACTCATTCTTCTGAGGGACTCTGAGTTCAGAGCAGAAGGGAAATAGGGCAGGGGTTAAAGGACACCTGGGGTCAAGAAAGCCCTGCTGCAGGAGGGGACGGGGGCTCGCACGCTGACGGCCAGAAGCCAGGGGAGAGGTGGGAGCCAATGGCCACCACCCGAGCAGCCGAGAGCAGATCAGTCAGCTGGGCCCGTGCAGAGGGTGCCTTTCCCGGGGCGCCCAGCTCACCCACAGTCAAGGGAAAGGCAGTCGAATACGTAGGCACAGATCCAGACACACAGGGAGATGTGTGGTAGGAATTTCTGCAAGTCCTCTTCTAATTTCTTCCAATCTCTCTGAGAAAACAGATGCCTTTGCATTGAGTGGACGGGTGCATGCGGTGCACTGGGGAGGCGAGGAGGGGAGGGCACCAAGTAGCCACTGAGCAGAGAGGGGGTCGGACACCAGTACCATGACCGTGGGCACCTGGGTCCACTGCAGGCTGCCAGCGACACCCACGGACGGGGAACGGACTTAACGGGAGCAGGTTTCCGAGTACGGTGAGGTAGGGTGTGGTGTGTGTGTGTGTGTGTGTGTGTGTGAGTGTGATGATAATGGACCACGGAATTTCCGTGGGTAAAGACGACAGGGGAGACGTGGGAAGGGCGAAGAACCACAACAAGGTGGTAGGGTCGCAGCCTGTGGCCCCAGGAGGGTTGAATTTCGGTGTTTTATTTTTCAAAGTCCTACTATCTATCATGAATACATTTCACTGCCTTTAAACGAAATATGGCATCAAGGCATAACAAGTGCACACTGCAAGTCTGTGGGGGGGGCGGGGGTGGGAGGAGCTTGAAAACTCCAATACACGCTGGCTACGAGGAATTAGTGATTCACAGATTCACCCACCTTGGAAATAGAAGGGACCACCATCTAGCCCCACTTCCATATGCAAGCCTTTTTCCATATTCACTTTTCCTTTAACTCTTTCATCACCAGAAGCAAGCCTATGCCTTTTACATACAAAGTTTCCTTAAGTTTTTCCTAATAGCTCCAAACTGTCTTCATTCACCTATTAAGAGAATATTTAATTCCCATCATTTTGGCTAAATGTAAGTGTTTCTTACAATAAATTCAACAGCTAAAACCATTCTATGATATACTGCTTTGAATATGGTAGAAAACAAATTTACAGAACTTCACAATTATTTTTACTCCTTAAAGAAAAACCTTTCTCTTTGCTCAAAAGAATTCAACTGAAAAAGTATCAAAGCAAATTTAAACTTAGGAGTTTAGATAAACATTAGACAGGAAATTCCAAAGTTTAAGATTCCAAAAGCATGTTCATATGTGCACTGTGTTTGTATTATCATTGCAGAAAAAACTAGTAGAGCCTGAATAAATCCCAAATATGTGCAATAAACAATCTACTCTATTACCATGATAGGAACCTAATTGTCAGCATCTAAATTTTTTTCTCTTTAGAAAAAAATGTTTGTTTAAAAAGTACTGTTAAGCCAGTTAAAAGTGACATTCTATTTACTGTAATTAAAGTTTGAAGTATTCTTTGAAACTGAACAGATACAACAATCACTGGAATATTTTCAGTTTAAAATATAAGTCTGCACAATACAGATTTGTATTTCCATTTGACATTTTCTAGGACTGAGACGAGGGAAAATAACATTCAACCACTAAAATCAATTTAAGAACTTGATTTCACATAATGTTTGAAAATGCCGATACTTATCATTTCTGGATCTAGATAATAGGATCAGATTACATGAACCAGACATGACTGATCAACGCCCATGATCAAGAGACTTTCCTGGTGGTGCAGTGGTTAAGAATCCACCTGCCAATGGACACGGGTTCAAGCCCTGCTCCAGGAAGATCCCACATGCCACAGAGCAACTAAGCCCGTGTGCCACCTACTGAGCCTGCGCTCTAGAGCCCTCGAGCTATAACTACTGAGCCCGTGCGCCACAACTGCTGAGCCTGCATTCTACAGCCCGCAAGCCACACCTACTGAGCCCACGCGCCTAAAGCCCGTGCTCCACAACAAGAGAAGCCACCGCAATGAGAAGCCCGCACGCTGCAATGAAGAGTAGCCCCCGCTTGCCGCAACTAGAGAAAGCCCACATGCAGCAACGAAGACTCAACATAGCCAAAAATAAATAAATAAAAATAAATCAATTTATTAAAAAAAAAAAAGTAAGTCCTATGGATCAGATGCAACATTTGGTTCTAGAAGCGATGACCATTCTCTCTTCCCAGACACCAAGGGAAGTGGGAAGCAGCAGGGTCTGGCCACTTCCTACCCTCACGTGGTCCCGACCCCCTTCCCGTGTTCTTTACCTGACCATCCGTGTTACAGTTCTACATCTTCTATTCTCTATAATCTCCACCAATAGCTCTGTTTTATTTTTAAGTTACGTTTCATTATTTTTGCTAACCTGCTGAAACAAGACTAAAGCTTCGCTGGAGGCAAAAAGTATATGTCCTCTTACTGTAGGGATACGAAGTATAATAAAGAATGGAAATGGGGTCTAATTTTTAGCAAACCAAAATGAACACCTGAAAAACTGACTTGCAGAACTGACTTAGTTTATCTTCTGACAGAAGCTACTGATATTTGCCACAGTCTTAGGTTTAAAAGCATGTCAAATTTTGAACTGAAAGAAAATTAGAAGTTTATACATTAAAATGAATCAGCAAATCATATTTGAAACTCTAATGTGTTGATTAAAATATGCTTGGAAAGGTTATGTATAACTATCTATTTATACTGCGACCTAATGATGGGAGAAGAAGGACAGAGGGACACTCAGAAGGAAAAAAGACAAACTTTACACCTTTGCAAAATCTGAGTCATGAACTCACTAGCCATATTTAAAGCCGTGAATGCAGAAGGACTGGATTTTCAATCACTGATTATTTGCAAGCAACAGAGCAAAATGCATAAGCAGTTCAAAAGTCCCAATATATCTGATTTATTTTTTCTCGTTTCTAAGAATAGATACTGACAAAATTTATGCTCATACTTAGCATTTGGCAATTAAGCAATCGAGATTGTATACTGTGAACCTAACAAAACATGGTGCAGAGCAGTATTGCAATGCGATCTCAATTTGGTTAAAAGCAAACACAAACTTGTATTTCTTATATAAAATTTGGATGGACACCCACCAAACTGCTAATGCAGATTATCCACTATGGATGGGAAAGTGGGCTGGAAATGAGTCTTTCTTTTTAACTTATATTCCTGTTTTATTTCAATTAAGTACGTACTCGCTTTGTTTTAAAAAAAAAAAAAAAAAAGACCAGGGACTTCCCTGACAGTCCAGTGGTTAGGACTCAGTGCTTTCACTGCCGGGACCTGGGTTCAATCCCTGGTCAGGGAACTAAGATCCCACAAGCCATGTGGTGCAGCCAAAAAAATAATAATAATAAATTTAAAAATTAAAATAAAAAGAATGAAATCATTAGCCCAACTTATTTAAAAAAAAAAAAAAAGGCCAATCTTCACTTCCTTTTTCCTTTCTAAACAATGTTAAAACTACAGGGCACGAGCAGAATACAGGCCGCCTACGTGGACGTAACTTGTCCAGATACTTGCCCCCAAAGTCACCGTATCTCAGTCTCTAATTCTTTCTTCTGCTCTCCTACTCACCACTGCGAGGCGGCCTCAGCCTCCAGCCTCACTGAACGAGCTCTGGCTGACACACCAGCACCACCCTGGTCTCCACTGAACCCAGTCCAGCTTCAGGGCTCACCTAACCCGTCCTACGGGGGAGCATCTGACCCCTCCTTCCCACTTTCTTCCCCCTTGTCCTGGTCCCTTGTTCTCTGCTCATCTCATAACGGCTGGTGCTCCTGGGGCTCTGCCCGAGGTCCCCTGTTCACCCTACACACCATGTCTGTCTGACCTGTGTCAGGCTTCCACCCCCCACGCTGGGCCACTGTCCAACTGCCCACCATGCACCTCCACTCGGCTGTCTTCCAGGAGTTCATCATCTTCCTCCTGGCCCCCAGAGTAGAGGAGACCACGTGGCCTCCCTCCTTTTCCTCCATGTTTGCCAACTGCTGGGCCTGCTAATTCGACCTCACATTTGGATCTCCTAGACTGGCCGCTGCCGCCGCCTCCTCCGCCTGGGCTGCCGTGCCTCTCTGCCCCAAAGAAACCCAGACCCATTAGGAGTCACTCCGAGTTACCCCTTGCCTCCAACCTCTGGCAGCCACCAGTCTGCTTTCTGTCTCTAGGCACTTGCCTATTCTGGATGTTCCACACATATGGACTTGTACAATATCTGTCCTCTTGTGTCTGGATTCTTTCACTCAGTGTAATGTTTTCAAGGTTCATCCATGTTGCAGTGTGTGTCAGTGCTTCATTCATTTTTGTGCCTCAATAATAATTCCATTATGTGGATGTAGCACATTTCGTTTATCCATTCACTGGTTAATGGACATTTGGGTTGCTTGTGCTTTCTAACTATCATGAATAACGCTACTATGAACATTCCTGCACAAGTTTTTATGTGGATTTATACTTTGGTTTGTGGGCATACCAAGCAGTAGACATATTTCTTCACAATGTAAATGAGCGAATTGTTCCATTTCTGTTTCTAAATTCCAACTTAAATATCCAGCTACCTTACCCATCACTCCTTTCTTCTTTGGAATGTATTTTCTTTTAGGCAAAAATTGGGATTTCCTCATGGACAGTAATTATAAGTTTTGCTTCACATATTTTTATCTTTCTGCTAAAGAGCAAACGAAAATGTTTCTGGTTGTTATTAGCATTTCAGTATTTAAACACACATCATTTCTTACAATTAGTCAAGACAATCTGAAAAATAAATGCACATGTGTATTTCAAAACAACCTGAAATATTAAGTATGAATGCATATTTCATATGTTTTAGAAACAAGTGTATAATGTTAGTGAAATATCACAGGCGAAAACATTCTAATTAAATTTAAAAAACTGAGCCTGGGGGTTGAGGTAGAATCAAACCAATGAAGCAAAAAAATCAAGGGCAGAAATCCTTCATTCAAATAGGAGTGAGTACCTTCTGAGTTCTAAAACACTGGAAAATAACAAAATGAGAACACAATATGAAGTATGTTAACATCCAGTTTATATTTATATAATGTTTCAAACTTCCCAATAAAGCCGGTTATGTGGTTTTCAGCACTACTCATGCTTACTAGAGTATAAAGCAGTTTTCATCTTCAAATATTTCATTTCATAGATCTATGCATGTGCCAAGACATTACTGAATCATAAAGCAACTGTCTTCAAAGTATGAGACCAGAAACTGCCTGTCTGACCTTGACTGTCTAAACCATCATTAGGAACAGCGTAAAGTCCATATTTCCACAGAGATGTTTCTTTTCAGCTGTAACAAACTCTTAAAAAACAGTAATAGCAGCAGCAATGGAAGGGGGCTTACGACAGAGCTTTTTTAACACAAACCTTCAAAAAATATATATATTTTTGAAACAGTAATAAAGGTATACATAAGAAAAGTTTCCCTTCCAGCCCAGTTTGCTCTTCCACACAATAGGTAATTAAAGTCATGGGTTTCTTGCTTATCTAGAATTTTATATGTATATATGTATATATGCCAATAAATACATCCATTTCCCCTTGCTTTTCTTCAGTTAAGGATATAACCTGAAGATGTTTCCGTATCAGTTCATGATGTCCTCTTCCTTTTTTATAGCTGCAATGATTGCATATACCAATGAATTCAAAAGCCCTAATTTTATTTTTTATTCATTTGCTGATGGACATTTGTTTGTGTTTCCAATCTTCTGCTATTACAAATAACATGGCAACAAATAATCCTGCACATATATCATTTTGCATGTGTGCCAAATATATCTGTGGGATAATCTGAGAATTTCTGAGTCAAAGGATATTGATAATTTTAAAATATACTGTTAAATTGTTCCTCACGGGCCAGCAATGTGTGAAAACATGTTTCCTATAGTCCCGCCATCCTGGGTGTTATTAAACTTCGGTGTCAATTTTTCTTTTTTGGATCCATCCTCCTTCCCTCTCGCCTATCACATAAAAGTCTCCAAAACCTTTTTCTATGTGAGACACCGAATGCAAGCCCGGGCACCTGGTGTGAGCTAGAGGTAACACGTTCTCCGGAGCGCTCCTTCGCTCCCCCGACCCTCTCACGGCCAGGGAACTACGCTGACATTTCTCTTACAAAGAAGGCTCCGCTCGTTTGTGAGGTTATTACCCGTCCTCATTTTCTCACCTGACAATCTGTAACACGAATGCACATTTTCCTTATTTCAGTTACTGTTATTTATTTTTCTTGGATCAAATACAAGTGAGATTGGTCTGTTTTTCACTTATCCTGATACATCTTGACATTCCTATCCTTTTCTATAGAATGGCTTCGGATCATCATCTCTTAAACCGAAACATCCGTTAGCTGGAACACAAACACCTGACTTATGTCCTCTAGTGCAGTCGTGCCCAAACATTTACATAACAAAATACTCTACTGTAAACTGTTTTTTAAAATTCACTTTATATTACAATTAGGGTATTGTACTGATTTCTTAAAATCATGTGTTCAGGTAGATTTTTAAATGGATATAATTTTATGATAGCACAGATTATAATTTAAAATATTGTAAAAAGGAGCTATTGTATTGCTCTAAGGTACACACCTAGAAACAGACCTGCTGGGTCAAAGGGTTATGTAATTTAATTCTCAGTGTTTCTAACGTTATAAATTACAGCGTACTAAAGAAATGTTAGTTTCACTGCTTTTGACATCTGTATATTTTATAATTTACAGGGTTTTGATGTCCTGACAAAAAGAAGTAAAGATCACAACAACTATACTTATGTCCACTGGTGATGGAGACTGCTTGCACAGGTTCAGCCTGCATGGTCACCTTCACAGCGCTGGGCAAGGTGAGGACTGCAGTACTACTTTTTAAACATAAAACATTATTTGCAAAAAAAAATTTTTTTAAGCATTTATTTTGTTCAAATGTCACCACAATTTCTCCACTTAGAATCTTTGCCTTTTCTAACCTCCCCATGGCAATAAAGGGCAAATTAAAATATTATGCTATTATATAACAGTAAAAATAATCGCAAACCTATGATTATTTACCTGAATATCCAAATTATTTATTTAAATATTACATATATAGCATACATGCCCAAATGTAAGGCAATTTCAAGTAAAATTCAATCCCCCTAGTTTCCCATTAAGACAACTGCCAAAAGTTTTTTGGCCATTTTAACATACACTTTCAGGAATGCAGATTAAACAGCCAACTCTGACTCAGGCTCAGTCCTACATATTTATGAAAATAAATAGATAAAACTACTTATTCTAGTTGCATGCTAAGTTATTATATCTAACATGCTTATATTCTACCTACAGTCACATCACATGGACTTAAAACATTTCTGAGAGATCCTTTAACTATGTTTTCTTCTCTTCGCTGGGACAACAGTGGTTCGCCTTCTGGGGAGCCATTTGGGAATCACCGACGCCAACCACCACGTGGGCATCCCCGAGCACCTACGTTAAGAAAGCAACACGGCGCACTCCAGCTGCAGGACACCAGGTGGCTCACTGCCCCGTCACTCCCACGGCCAAGCTCCAGAACCGCTGGTGGTCCTGCTGCAGCCTCCTGGCAATGGTGGCGCCAACAAAACATGGGACAGAGGGGCTTCCCCGGTGGCGCAGTGGTTGGGAATCCGCCTGCCAATGCAGGGGACACGGGTTCGAGCCCTGGTCTGGGAAGATCCCGCATGCCGCGGAGCAACTAGGCCCATGAGCCACAACTACTGAGCCTGCGCGTCTGGAGCCTGTGCTCCGCAGCAAGAGAGGCCGCGATAGTGAGAGGCCCGCGCACCGCGATGAAGCGTGGTCCCCGCTCTCCGCAACTGGAGAAAGCCCTCGCACAGAAACGAAGACCCAACACAGCCAAAAATAAATAAATTAAATAAATAAATAACCCCCCCCCAAAAAAAACCATGGGACAGAGAAATGTCTGGGAGTGATGGGAGGGTGCCCTCAGGGTTTGAGGCACGCTGAATTTGAGAAGGAAGCCAATGCCCTCCTGCGGAAAGGACAGCACACCTGAGGAACATCTCCACTCCTCTAGTAAGATGACATCATGCTGCTCTCCCCCGCACCGCTCGGGAACTGCCATACAGTTTACAGCTTAGCAAGTCTCCTGAAAAACCTTATGGTGTGCTCCTGGTTTTTCTGATTTAGTCACAATTTTAGAATATTTCAGGCTTGTCATTAGCTCCTAGTAGCACCCCTATTTTGCAAAAAACAAACCAAAAAGCCACAATCAACTCTTTTACATGTGATTAAGCACTCTGTGAAATTACTTCATGACCTTTATTAACTTAGAACACCCTCGATGTGTTAAATTAGGTGTGGGAGCCTTCGGACCCCACCTTCCAGGGCCCTCACAGTATCAGCAAACACAACTGCACAGAAAGGGTTATAAGACAGAACCTAATCTGTTGCCCTGTGAGACTGCACTGTCGACAGGAAGAGAAATTTCCACCAAATTCCCAGCAGGTACTACTGAAGAGCAGCTCTCTGACATGCAACAGGGTCAGCTAACACTGCACCTGACTCTGCTCTAAAGCTACAATGTGACTCTGAAAGAACTCAAGAAACAATTATGGGGAATCGTGGCCGCCTTTTAACAGACACGGGGGATCGCGACCGAAAGCTCAAGCCTCAGCACACAGAAGACCAAGGACAACCTAGCGGGCTGCTTTCCTGATACACCAGATGGAAGACAGAAATCTCGGAGTGAATCAAAGGTCTCGGTACAAAACCATAACTGAAAGTACTTTATCAGGGGTTTCCTCTTGCAGCTCCACTCTGCCTAGTCAATAGAAATACAGGTTTAAGAATGAGTAGTCTCAGAGTATCTACGGCGACATTTATAGCATTTCCTGAAAATCTGCTGCCAAGTCAAAGAAACACAAATGCTGCCGTGTTTAAGGCCATATAGCTAAGGCTGAAAGTAATAAGTACAAATGAACTCGAAAAAGGCTTTTGATTCTCTGTCATGCAGTTTTCATAACAAGAATGACATTGCCTACCAGAAGACCACAAAGCTGATTGGTGGAAATGATACAGATAAAGGGTTGATTGTCAACAAAATGTCTCGGCTGCGTGCAGGGCCGCCCCTCTGCCCGTCCAGAGTCTGCCCGTCCATCACCATCCTCCCCCAGAAGCTGTCAGACAACCAGCTCTGCTCCTGGTCACCACTTCCCGGGGAGCCACACCCTCAAGGCCTTTGTCAACCGTTCTCCTCCCACCCCCGTGCTAAGGACCATCCCCCCACTGTGTCAGGGCCACACCCCCATCACCGTCAGTCCTCCTTCCCCACCTGCCGACCTGCCGGCCCAGCCCCACACCCTCCCGCAGGCTGAACACGGGGTCGCGGGCTGGGCTTGACCACCCATCTCCCGCTTAGGCTCCCGCAGGCTTCCGCCTCCGCTTCACTGCACGGACCCGTCTACTCGGGGGAAAGACGTGCCCCTCGCTACTGAAACCCCGGCCCCCAAGAGTCTGGCAACACACCAGTGTTCAGGCGATAGCCACGTACGGAAACAGATCGGTAACACGCTACCTCTGACAGCAAATGTTACTGCTTTGTAACCTTCTTAACCTTCTGTGGGTCTGTGTATTCATGTCTTGCAAACCAGTCTGACAAGAGCCCCCTGTTACAACCGTTTTACCCTCTAATTTAACAAGAAGACACCTGAGAATGAATCAAAGGCCAGCTACAAAACCATAACTGAAGGTACTTTATTAGGGTTCCTCTGTGGCTCGAGTAAGCTTAGTAGGGGAGAAACACAGGCTTAAGGATGAGTAGCCCCGGACAACACCAGCTGGACAACACCAGCAATTTCTGAGGTGCTATTCTAAGTGCATGGAGATGTAAATATTAATGGCAATAGCGCTATTTTTGTTTGCTGCTTTATGGTTTTCAAAGTATTTTCATATATTTTATCACATTTTGTTCTCAGCCACCCAGTAAGGTACTCATAATTACCTCATTTTACAAATTATAATACAGGCCCAGGCAGGTTAGTGAAGTGCAAAGGTCACTCGGTTAATAAGTGGCTTGGGACTGAGAACTCAACATAGATGATATGTTATCTTCAGGGGAAGATAACACAGTAAGTATCAAAACCAAGGCCACATGTTAGTAAGCAGAGGATCGAAGACTTGAAACAGGTGTGGAGGGGGTGGAGAGAAGGAAAGATGGGGGGGACAAGAAAAAAATCACTCAGCAGTTAGTGAAAAGGAAGGGACTGTTACAGTCAACCAGTAACTTCACCACCATCACCACGTGGAAAGAAAGAGGGCAGCTACATAAAAGGATATCTTTCTGTGATTTCTTTTGCCCCCCTCAAGAATGACCTTGATATATACCCAATTCTACTACTTTATCTGTGTTTTTCTTCAAGCTGATGACATTTTTAAAAGCTGAAGAAAAGGTAAAAGGAATAAAAAGTAAAACCGGCCCCAGGCATCAGACTCCATCTTCTCCTAGAGATGGGACAGACCCTGAATCCCAGTAGGAACTGGAGGTGTGAGAACAGACCTCACAGGGTTGACCTCGGCCTTGAGAGACAGGTGGGGTTTTGAAAAAAGGGAGCGGGAAAGGGACTCCACGAGAAGGGAATTGTGTAGGCCAAGGTGTGAGGGAAGGGGAGCAAAAAGACTGGTGTGGCTAGAATGAAGGGGTATCTATAGAGGGAAATGCTGTGGGAAAGTTGAAGAAAGCCAGAACGTGGAGCTGTGAGTGCCAAACAACGAGTTGAGGTTTTGCCTCTGCTGCCAGGGATGGGTGCTGCAGAAACCTGCGCACAGCAAAGGTTCAGGTGAACCTGGGAGCCGCATGAGGTGTGCTGGATGGACTGGAAAGGGGGGAGGGTGCATCACGGAGGCTCGAGGCATGAAGGGCCCGAGCAGCGAGACCAGATACAGAGGAAAATAAAAACAACGTTAGGAAAGAAAAACCGAAACAGCGCTGAGTGGTCCTGGAGGGTGAGAACGGAAGGAAAGGTGATGCAGGGAAAGCTGGGAGGGGAGGCTGGGAGGCAAAGGCTGAGCGAGGAGGAAGCATAGCGCAACTCTGGATACGAGATGCAGCAGGAGAGCCTGGGTCGCATCTAAAGGATGTGACAAAGCTTGGGGCTGGGGCGTGAAAGGTGCATCACGAACTTGGGGCTGAAGACACAACCGTGGCGGTCACCTTCAAAAGGCGGATGCCGAGCCCACAGAAGTGAACGAGTCTGCACGATGACTAAAGAAAAGCGGCAGAAGGCTAGGATTTTAATGTATTTCCTAGTCACGAGCACATGACTAGGATAAAATGAAAATAATTATCCAACTATCTTTGGGTAGCAAGTGGTTCCTTTCCTTCAATTCTTTCCACAGAGGTTTTCCGAACATGAAAAAAAAAGAACCTGACACCTGCCAGTGAGCACAGGATATACAGAGACGGGAGCACGAGCTCCCTCTACATCACTGACAAGTTTTAAAGTTACTTTAAACTAGGATTACGTGTGTCAGATTGTTTTTCTGTAGTGTTACTATAAAACTTCCAATGAGAGAATCTTAAGATGAAGTTAACTGAAGCAACACCAGTAGTGTTTCAAAGCACAGGAAACATGCATTCCAAGTCAACACCAAAGAACTTCATTTCTCCGTTGAGAGTAACGCGACCGTTTGGGCAGCAGGATGAGGTGTCAGCCTGGAAGTCGCTTACTGAACAGGCTAGAGCCTGAGCGCTTGCAGGCACACCAGAGAACATCTCACTTCCTGGCAGCACCGGCCCCTTTAATAACAGTCATTAATAGTGAAAACACAGCGGGGAAACAAAGAGGAAAGCGCCGGACATTCAAGGGTTTGTACAAAGCACGCAGAACCTATCAGCAGGAATGTGCTTTCAAGCAATCTCTTAATTCATCGTTAAACTTTTTTGGGACCAAGTATTTCTCTGGTTTGCACAAGAAAACAACCTTGGAATGTACATTCTTTCCAACTTAAACCCTTTGTTCTAACCACCCACCACCTTCCCCCCCGTGGACCTCTCTACCGCTCAGGTCATCTTCAGGCACCCTGCTACACACACCAAAAAGGCAGCACTACTGGTTTGTGAAACTTTCTCCTTGAAATGGAGTAAAGATAATCAGGAACAGGAATAAAAACAACAAAAGACTGTGATAAAATAGAAGAGTTGCCGGGAGGAACACCTAATTTCAATCTCTATTTACTGTATTCTTTTCTCTCTCCAGCAGGAGGTCGGGGCAGAGGAGAGATGGACGTGGCGACTGTCCCTGAAAATCCCAGCCAGGCAGAGTCTTCGCTGTCTGCCACCTACGCAAACGCTGCACTGCTTTCTTACACTGTCAACACACATGGTCATACTGTTGCCACATGGCATCTATTTTAGCCACCCAGCCTCGGAGCCCCCTTCCTACGGCTGGGAAGTGGTCTGTCCTTGAGGAACAGCATGTGTGTGACCCACAGGAGGAGGCAGAAGCACCAGCCACCTGCTCTCCCGGCCTCTCCCACATCTGGGGACAGTGCAGAACAGCCCCAGGCCCACCAATCACAGGCCTGGAGCCCAGACTCCGAACGGGAAGCAACAAGCAGTGTCCAGAGGTGGTCATTCATCCGAGGCTCCGGGCGATGATGTGGGCAGTGCAGGTGCAGTTTGCGGACAAGCAGCTTCGCCAGAGCCTCGCACAGAAGGACAGGGCTCGTGGCCTCCAGGCCGGTCCCCCCACCTTCCCCGAGACGCTGGGAACTACTCAGAGTGCGCACAGTCATTTATTTTTCTGCACGGATCACCCAGGCAGCCTGTAACTAAGCCCCTCAACGTAGCACGCTTATTTTACTCAACGCAGAACTTCACCCACTTTCCTCAGTGAGAAGTGTGAATGAGCATTAAACACGCCACTGCCTTTCTGATATCACCCCACACCGTGGGCACACTGGATGGAGGTAGAGACTGTTACTGTGTGCATCTTACAGTTTATATTGTTTGAACTTTTCTTTTTTCCACTTTCCTCCTTTTTTCCCCTATTAACTTTGGGATCCGAAAGGAAAGGACTCCTCATCACGGCCACGCTCCCTGATACTACTCTGCAGAACACCGGCTCACGCCTCCCGCGCTCCTCGGAGCCCAGGCGCTCTGGCGAGGGCTTCATGGACGCGCTCAGGGTGGCGTCACCGCAGCCTGTGAAGCAGCTCTCCGCGCAGGCGGCAGAATGAGGGCCCAGTCCCAGAGCCCATGCTCTTAGTTAAGCATGGCCTCCAAATCACACAGTAAGAAAAAGCGGCTCCCTCCACACAGGCAAAAACAAATGCAGTGAAGAAAGTCCTTGCAATTTCCCTCCCATCATTGGATTCCTTGCCCTTCTCACAAAACCTCCATTCTTACACTCACGGTAGGAATCACATCCCATCCTAATGCACCAGGATGTTTCTCGTTGAGTGGCTAAAGGACGCGGCCTTGGCCCAGGGAGAGAGACGTCCAGAGGGGCAGAGCGTCTGCTCAGGACCAGCTGTGCCCCCAGCAGCACTCCTCACTCTTCGGCCCCAGCTGCGGGGAAAACCACAGCCAAACGTCGAGCTTTCCTGCCCACTTACAGTAAAAGGCTGTGCAGGAGCTACGGAACACTGACAGTCACAGTACCCAAAGGGATATGGGGATCATCTAGCTCCCAGGGCTTCCCAACCGTCCTCCCCGGACCCCCGTGTGGCCGCAGGGTCTCGGCACATGAGGCTCCAGGCGGCACCGCGCTCCCTGGGGAGCCGGCCCCTCGGAGACCCTCCAGAGACAGGCTTCTTTCCATAAGGCTGTGAACTACAGGGTCGAGTCCCCCCCTCCCCCCCATTCTATAGAGATGCGACCAGAGGCTCCAAGAGGTGACCCGGTGACAGAACCAGATCAGAAGCTGTCTCAGGGCTCTGCCACGCTGCCACCCAGCTACCTGCATCACAGACAGCAACAGAAGACAGGCCTTGCACACCCTGACATGCAAACTGCCGGCTGATCTGTTGTGTTCCAAAGCCACAGCTCTTTCCTCACTTACTGTTGCAGTGATCCACCCAGACTTGGCGCAGTTCAGTGCATGTGACTCTCACCAGGGGCCGAGAGTTGGCTGAGGGACACGCGCGCTCCGGGGCCGCCGTCCACAGCACACACAGACCCCTGGGCACACACTGCGGGCAAGAGCTTCTGGGGAAGGTGATGAAGAACAAAAGAGAAACTCTAAACGTCCTGGATTCGTCAAGTGAAAGAGCCGCAAGAACAGTCAGAAGCAGAATTAGACAAGACATCTAAGAACGGATGACTTTAAAGATTCTGGGCATTAGAGAAACCAACTGACGGTGTCAGGAAACCATCGTATTCGCTCCACGAGGCTCTGCAGGGCGACAGGTGCTGTGCTGAGCACCAGGGGCCAAGCGGCGCGGGCAGCGGCAGGTGCCGTGGGGACCACCGGAGGGCTCCCGTTCTGGGCGGTTACCCCGCCGCCCACAGGCAGAGCTGACGGGGACACAGACCCTTTGCTGATGAAGCAAACCCTGGCGCTCACAGGACCACCCCCACGGGCACTGGGGGCATCCTGCCGGCCCCGTCTCCTCCTGCAGGGAGGAACCCTGGAGGCAGACTGCCTGGGTGCAAACGCTGACCACCACTTGTGATCTACGGGGCTCTGGGGAGCTCCCCAACCTCAATTTCTTCATCTATAAAATGGGGTACATAATAGCATCCTGCTTTCTAGAACTGTTTAAAGTATACTCTATAGGCGACTTCCCTGGTGGCGCAGTGGTTAAGAATCCGCCTGCCAATGCCGGGGACACGGGTTCCAGCCCTGGTCCGGGAAGATCCCACATGCCACGGAGCAACTAAGCCTGCGAGCCACAACTATTGAGCCCACATGACGCAACTACTGAAGCCTGTGCACCTAGAGCCCATGCTCTGCAACAAGAGAAGCCACCGCAGTGAGAAGCCTGCACACCGCAATGAAGAGTAGCCCCTGCTCGCCGCAACTAGAGAAAGTCTGCGTGCAGCAATGAAGACCCTACGTAGCCAAAAATAAATAAATAAAGTATACTCTATAGTATCATTATGAGGCTTCAGTGAGATAATTCACATAAAGAGGCTTAGAGGCTATCATATATCGCTTATATATGGAATAAAAAAAAAATGATACAGGAATTTCTTGGCGGTCCAGTGGTGAGGACTCCGTGCTCCCACTGCAGGGGGCACAGGTTCGATCCCTGGTCGGGGATCTAAGATCCCACAGGCTGCTCGGCGCAGCCCAAAAAAGAAAAAAAAGAAACAAATGAACTTATATACAAAACAGAAACAAACTCACAGACATAGAAAACAAACTTATGGTTACCAAAGGGGAAGATGGGGGAGGGATAAATTAGGAGTTTGGGATTAACATATACACACTAGTATATATAAAATAGATAACCAACAAGGACCTACAGTATAGCACAGGGAACTATACTCAATATTTTGTAATAACCTACATGGGAAAAGAATCTGAAAAAGAATATATATATATATATATATATATATATATATATATATATATGTATAACTGAATCATTTTGCTGTACACCTGCAACTAACACAACATTGTAAACCAACTGTACTTCACTTAAAAAAAACAAGGCTTAGAGGCAATACATGTTGGCTATTATCGCATTTAATCCCCCTGAACATCCATACATACGGTGCCTGGACAGCGCCTAACACACGGCAGCACTAAGTCTAACACCTGCTGAATAAAAACAAAGAGCTACGGCCCCTCGCTGACTGATGAGAACGCCGAAGGCTCACCTCTGAGGAAAGTGACAAAAGCAACCAGGGAAGGAAGGCTGGCCCACAAGTCCGCCGACTCTGCCTAATAGACTGCTTTCCTCGAAAATGCACGCACCTTGACCTGGGGTCCAAGGTGGGGCAGGCGCAGGATGGAATCTACCCGGGGAGACAGGCCCGCGAGTGAGAGATGCGGTGCACACCCGCAGGCCTGCTTTAAGCTCTTCGTTTAAGTCACTGTCGGCTTGAGGAGGGAGCTGCGCTATTTTTTTGTAAAATGCCTTCAGACAGCGCAGGGGTGAAACGCCAGTGTGCTGACAGTCTCCCGTCAGCATGTGTCTGCAGTGGAGGGAAAGGAGCTGAGCCACAAAGCAGCAAAGTGCTATACAGAACTTCTTTAACCCTTGGCCTCAACTGGATTTCACACTTAGTCACAAATAAAGTCCTTTAGATTTTAATTTGCATGAAAACAAATACCACATCAGACTATTCAAATTAATACTCAGACTATTTGAAATACTCTTCCCCTGCCACATCTGTTTCTGTTTTGGGGTACAGAGGATGCCTGACCTTACCTGGCATTCACGTTTCCCCATGAAAGACTGTCAAGGTGGGGAGAAGAGCGGGCCCTAGCTTCTAACAGCACCTTCCGATTTCAAGAGAGATCAATGGCTCAGAAATATCGATTAGTCTCAAGTAGAACTTAAACTTTTATACTGACATGCCACCACATGAAATCAATGATTATGTTACTACTGACAAGGGTTTAAAATTACACAGGCAGAAGGGTAAATTAGCCCATTTGCAAAGCAGAAAAACTTGGAAATGCAAGATATGCTTTAAGCTCCCAAATTTATTTTCAGAGCAAAATGAAATTTCCCCCTCAGAATAACACTGAGACTCTGCAAACCAAGCGTAAGAACTCTCTGGGTGGACCTTCCCTGCCAAGGACCTGCTATCCAAGCCTGCAGAAGTGGGCCAAGAGCTCACTTCCAGCTACAGGGAAAACCTACGAAGTGGAAACATTTTGTCACATCTCTAATTAGCATTAGCAAGCAACAAACCTTCAGCTGTGCTTCATTTCTGAGCGTGAAAGGCAACACTTGCTAACTGCTCAGGATAACAGGCAAAACCCAGGACCATCTCACGCAAACCAGGAGGCACCGGTCACCCCACCTGTGAGGGTTGGGTGGGACAGAGACAGGAGAAGCAAGATTTCTGAGAATGCCTTTTCCTATAGTTCTGATTTTTGAACCATGTAAATGCTTTATGTATTCGAAAAAAATTAACTCCAAAAGAAAAATGCAAACCCTAAAATTAAGAATAAACAGGGACCTCCCTGGTGGCACAGTGGTTAAGAATCCACTTGCCAATGCAGGGGACACGGGTTCAAGCCCTAGTCTGGGAAGATCCCACATGCCGCAGAGCAACTAAGCCCATGCGCCACAACTACTGAGCCCACATGCCACAACTACTGGAGCCCGCGTGCCTAGATCCCGTGCTCCGCAACAAGAGAAGCCACTGCAATGAGAAGCCTGCGCACCGCAACGAAGAGTAGCCCCTGCTCCCGCAACTAGAGAAAGCCCACACGCAGCAACGAAGACCCAATGCAGCCAAAAATAAATAAATAAAATAAATAAATTTATTTTTTTAAAAAAAGAATAAACAGAAACAAATGAACTTAACTGTATATCAAATTTTATTTGCGCGGTTATGTTACTTCACATTGCTTCAAAACCCATTATTCTAACTATATATTCTTAAGATACATTTATTTATTCTAAGACCCAAAATAATTGCAAAGAAATTATAAAACTTCATACAGTAGGATGATTATAATAATATGGTATTAAAATGTTGAAAATATTTCATGTATATCATAGGATAAAGAAAATAATGCTAATATCATTAGAAATCAAAACAGTGTAAGACAAGAATTATAAATATAAAATAAATTAAGGGGAAAGACTCCATTTTAATTTGTTAAGGAAATATCAACATGAAATCCACGGTTTTTAAAAAATGAATGTTTTTGTCTAGCTCTGTTCCCTAGGAGGAGCTAAAAGGTGCTAATAACCCCTGTGACACGGGCACACCTGGCCCCCAGATACTGATCTCTAAATACTTCCCCACGAAAAGGAACCAGGGCTCCTCAGAGGAATGATTTCAGATCTGAGGCAGGAAAAACACAAAGTGCGCCTGGGACAAATTTTTGTTTCAGAAAACAAGGAAACATTCAAAGACTAATAGGGCCTTGCCAAAGGCCACAGGAGCCAATCCAAGGGGGACAATATAAGCATCTAAGGAATAATGATAACTGACTATAATACACCGAATAAATACCAATCCAGTGTCCACAGTGACAGAGACAGAAAGAGAGTAAAAAGGGGTGCTCTTTACAGAGGAGTGTCAATTAATAAACGAAGGAGGACCCAGAGTCGGAGAAATCACCACTTTGCAACTTCCACTGAAAGAAGTGATTTGGCAGGAACACCAAACGGATGCTAAGGTCCTAGGAAGTCCCCTAGTGACCAGGAAGGTCCCTGGGGAGCAGGAGGAAGTGCAGAGAGAGAGACAAAGAGGGGTCAGAAATCAGCGCCTCAGGGCTTCCCTGGTGGCACAGTGGTTGAGAGTCTGCCTGCTAATGCAGGGGACGCGGGTTCGAGCCCTGGTCTGGGAAGATCCCACATGCCGCGGAGCAACTAGGCCCGTGAGCCACAACTGCTGAGCCTGCGCGTCTGGAGCCTGTGCTCCGCAACAAGAGAGGCCGTGATAGTGAGAGGCCCGCGCACCGCGATGAAGAGTGGCCCCCGCCTGCTGCAACTAGAGAAAGCCTGCACACAGCGACGAAGACCCAACACAGCCAAAAATAAATAAATAAATTAATTAGTTAAAAAAAAAAAATCTACATTCCCTAACACGAACATATAACTTTAAAAAAAAAAAAAAGAAATCACCGCCTCAGCCCAGTGAGCCCACCTCCCACCACAAGAACGGGACCACCAGAAATCGTTCCCTCTCAAAGTGAGGGCAAAAGTGGGGGAAATGAGGTAAGGCTGGAGGTAAAGTGGGAGACGTTAAACCCCTGTGGAATGCGAACTACACAGCATTTATACTTTAAAATGGTTTCTAACTGGTGTATTGCTCTTATAATTTTCTAACCAGTAAAAAATGTAAATCATATTTAAAGTTGTTATGGTGAATATCATTATGCATAAGTTTCCTCCAGATAAGAACCATTTCCTTGGGCTTCCCTGGTGGTGCAGTGGATAAGAATCTGCCTGCCAATGCAGGGGACACAGGTTTGATCCCTGGTCCAGGAAGATCCCACATGCCGCGGAGCAACTAAGCCCGTGCACCACAACTACTGAGCCTGCGCTCTAGAGCCCGCGAGCCACAACTACTGAAGCCCACAGGCCTAGAGCCCATGCTCCGCAACAAGAGAAGCCACTGCAACGAGAAGCCCGTGCACCGCAACAAAGAGTAGCCCCAGCTCGCCGCAGCTAGAGAAAGCTCACGCACAGCAATGAAGACCCAACACAGACAAAAAATAAATTCAAAAAAAAAAAAAAAAACCTGCTGTATAAAAAATAAATTTAATTTAATTAAAAAAAAAAAAAAAAAAGAGATAAGCAACTGGCCTAACAGCAGGCAGTTAATTTGTAGTCAGAAGTAAAATGCAGACCTGTCTAGCCCCAAAATCCATGTTAAAAAATAAATAAATGAGTAATCTGGGAAAAAAAAGAAGAATATGAGCATTTTTGAGGATCTTTATACACAGGGCAAAACTGGTTCTCCAAGAGTTAGTTACCAAATTACTTAGCAGTAGCTAGCGCTAAGAGCTAGCAAGCAGAAGACAGGGTAAGAAGAAGGGCCTTCTTCTCTGAGAGAACAGCATATTTACAAAGAAACTGCAGGAAAACAAAACATCTCCTGTGAGGAATGACCTACAACCCAGTATGGCTGGTGCGGGACAGAGAGGGGGCGGGGGACAGAGAGGTCGCTGGGGTCAACCCCTCCTTGAGTCAACCTGGTGGAAGAAGAGGGTCCGGATCTCGCCAGTGGACCTCAGAGGCGGCCTCCGAGAGACAGGAAAGGTGCCTCCTACAGGGCCTGGAGACTAGGAGGATGAGACAAGCTGTCTCCTTGCTTTCTGACCACCTGACTAGGTAGAAAACTGTTCCATCTCAGGAGCAGGGACAGACGTGGGGAAAAGCTCGTGTGGGCCCATGCTGAATTCAAGAGGCCCAAAGTCCACCCAAACGGAGGTGTGCCAGGCGAGGATGTGTGAGCTCAAGCAGTAGAGTGGGGAGGGCAGAGGGTCGTGGAAACGTGAGGAAAGCCGCCGGGCCGAGTCCTCCTGTGCAGACACCCAGCATCGGCCGCTGCTTCTGCTGCGGTTCTGTCCACGCATCAAACTTGGTCAAACTGAACTACACAGTCTTTCATTCTATTTCTCTTTGCACAGATAAAGAGATCTTGGGCCACGTGACCCTTCCCACATACTGAGTATTCAGCACCTAGAACAGTGCCTGACACAGAACAGGCGCTCAGTGAATATTTGAAAATATCAGTGTATACATTATACACATAAGCAGTATGTATACTTCATTAAAATATTACATACATTGTTCTGTGCTTTGTAAGATGGGTGATGTTAAGGGGTTTAAAACTTTTGCCTAGAGTACTGACTCTACAGCTTAACCCATGTACCCCAATGACTCCTCCGCCAGTGGTTTCTTCCCCATCCCTTCTGGCCCCGCCCCACCCATCCTCCACGCAGCACCAGCAAGACCTCTTACAACCTTCAACCAGATGGTGTCAATCCTTCCCCACTGAGGCCAAAACTATCACCACTATCCCCACTATGACCACTATCCCACTATCCCCACTATGACCACTATCACCACTACCCCACTATGACCACTATCCCACTATCATCGCTATGACCACTATCACCCCTATCCCACTCTCACCCCATCCCACTATCACCCCTATCCCACTCTCACCCCTATCCCACTCTCACCACTATGACCACTATCACCGCTACCCCACTATGACCACTATCCCACTATCATCGCTATGACCACTATCACCCCTATCCCACTATCACCCCTATCCCACTATCACCCCATCCCACTCTCACCCCTATCCCACTCTCACCCCTATCCCACTCTCACCACTATGACCACTATCACCGCTATCTCGAGACGAAATGGCTGGATAGCTCTGCCTCTGCCACTGTCTCCCAGGAGCCCAGAAGCCGGAACCAACTCAGTCACACGGGGCTCCACGGAGACCGGATGGCCCTGCTCAGCGGTGCAGAGAGCGTGTGCCGAAGAGGGAAGGCGCCCGTGCTCAAACACTGCTTTGAAAGGGCACTGTTTCAAAGTAGTACTGAACAGCATTAACTGTTTCAGAAACCAAAAACACTAGAATACCCATGGTCTTTTGAGAGGGGTTTTGCCACCTCCTCCTACTAAAAAAGCTGCCAGTGACGCTCACTGGAAGGGCCCCACCTAAAGTCAAGGGCACCCCTAGAACCTGCCCTGGATGAGGAGTCACTGAGCTAATTTCACCTCACTCTGATTCTGAGGTCAGTTCTTCCTAACTGACTCGCTCACTTAGGCTCAGCAGTGCTGACCCAACCTTGCTAAGGGCACTGACAGTGAACCCCCAGTGGAGCGCTGGACCCCGCTGTGAACGCAGCGGTACTTGAGACAGGCTGGGGATTCTTCCCACCAGAGCCTCTCGACCTCGGCCCTTGGTCGCCAGATAACCGGTGCTGTGACGGGTGCGTCGCAGACGTTCAGGAGCACCCCCGCCCGAGCCTTGAGAGCCACAGCCCCTCAGACCCCACCAGGTGTCACCCCTTCCTCTGTCCCGCATCGTCTCCCATCCCCTCACCCCCCTGGCCGGGCTCCGTTTCCACCCTCCTTGCGCTCCGATCCCCCGGCACAGCCTACACTGCTCCCCGCTCAGCCCAGACCTCTGCTGCGACAACCATCACTCCTGACACAGGCAGACTAAGTGGTGATTTTAGGACCCTGGTCCTTCGGGTGTTTGGAGTCCTATATCCACCCGTCTCAGGAATCAGCAGACTCTGGGAGGACACAGCGGCACAGCTTGGGGTCCTGCCCACAATTCAACCTGAACACATTCTCTTTTCTCGGTTCTATATATTGGTGTTCTCTGAGATGTCTTTTTAAAATCTCAACTGTTGCTTCCAAAAAGACTGTAAAATCACTGCACTCAACTTTAAGAATAAAATCTTCATTTTCAACTTTAAAATGAAACTGGAAGGAAGACTAAAAGCAGTAATTTTTTTAAACACTGAAAAAGAAAACCCACATGTGATCAACTCACAGAACGAAGGTCACATAACCCCTCCCACCTCCTCAGCCTTCTCCTCTGCCACCGCCAGCCCGCCATCACCGCCAGGCTGGCACAGGGCAAGGGCAAGAGGGGAGACCAGTGCGGGGCTGGGACAACGGCCGCAAGAGGAGCCAGAGTGCAGGTCCTCCGTCTCCAGGGGGCGTGGGCCGCTTGCTCCATCCTCTTTCCGAGTTCAAGTGGCCGAGCATGGGCAACCTGGGGATTCTGATTAGAAACGGCATAGTGGGGACTAAGCAAGGACCAGTGGTTCTTGTTCTCCTGCATCAAATAAAGATGCTCAAATATATTTACTATTACGTGTTGCTTCAGATGGAGAGAACACACCAGTTTTTCCCCACTTCCAGTTATGTACGTGAGCAGCTTGTAGGTCAGCCCGCCAAGAACTAGAAAAGCTAAATAAAATACATTTTTAAAGTCTGTCTGAAGGCATCAAAGAGGTACTGAGGCAGCCAAAACTGGAGGGTCCAAGACTCCAAAGAAAAGGGAAGCCCAGTGAGGGAGCGGGAGACTGAGAGGGGCGCTCCTTCCCTCGGGGCATCTGACCATGCTGGCTCTGGGAAGAAAACGCAGTGAAAAGTCAAGCAGAGGGTACTAGCTAACAGAGCTCTGGACAGTTCCATAGGCTGGGAAGACCAAAATTCTAGTACAGGCCTGACAAGTCAGCCAGGACTTTAGCGACTAAGCTCCCTGAGAAAAGGGAGGCACAGAAAATGAGCCCAACACTCTGCACAAACTGGCTGAGCAGCTGAGTTGCAGTAACCTCATGGTGCTCAGGAGACAAAAACTGGGCTTCTGGACCTGCCAAGGAGGGGCCGTGGGAAGCTTCCAGATGGAGACCCTGAAGGGCTCCACCCTGGGGTTGGGGGGAAGGTGGGTGAAGGCAGCTGAGACTGAGGCTTCCAAGGACTCCCAGCCTCCAGTCACTCAGTCCCCGACTGAACTGAGAGCTGTGACCCTACTCTGGGTCTGCGTCAGAGGAAACTCTGAAGGAAGACAGCATCACCCAGAACCTCTACGGTTTTTCATACATAATGTCCAACACTCAACTAAAAAAACAAAAACGGGCGTAACAACAAATAGAACCAAGAGAAAAAAGAACAGAAATAGAAACAGATCCGGAGGGGAACCATACACTCCAGTTATCAGATGCAAACTTCAACTGTTCAAAAATATACTTGACAAAAGGAAAATTGTCCAAGAATCAAAACGGATTCTAGAAATTGAAAATAACAGTGATTGAATTTAAGAACTCAGTCTATAGGCTTAACATCAAATCGGACACAGCTGAAGAGAGGATCAATGAACTGAAGAATGGATTAGTTTAAAAAAAAAATAGAAGTTAGAGGAAAAAAAGTATATCCAAGGAGCGCAAAAGACACCACAGGACACTGTTAAAAAGATCTAATGCACAGGGTCTCCCCTGGCAGGGCAGTGGTTAAGAATCCGCCTGCCAATACGGGGGACACGGGTTCGAGCCCTGGTCCGGGAACATCCCACATGCCATGAAGCAACTAAACCCGTGTGCCACAACTACTGAGCCTGCACTCTAGAGCCTGCAAGCCACAACTACTGAGCCCGCGAGCCACAACTACTGAAGCCTGCAGGCCTAGAGCCTGTGCTCTGCAACAAGAGAAGCAACTGCTATGAGAAGCCCGCACACCGCAACGAAGAGTAGCCCCTGCTCGCCGCAACTAGAGAAAGCCCGCAAGCAGCAACAAAGACCCAATGCAGCCAAAAATAAATAATAAAGAAATAAATTTAAAAAAAAAAAGATCTAATGTACATATAAATGGGGCTCCTCAGAGTGGAGGAAAGACAGAAAGGGGAATAAGAAATACCCATAAAGATAGTTGGTTAAAGAATCAAGCCATTGACTCAACAAAGAAAACCACACATTGGTTTTCAGCAGCTCTTCTGGTGTCTAAGGCAAAAAGAAAATGTTAAAGTGCCCAGAGGAAAAACGGCAGTGCCTATAATGACACAACAACACTGGGAGCTGACTTTTGCAGAAAAAGGAAGTCATAAGATAATGGATTGGCATCTATAAAGTGCTGAAAAACAAATAACCACCAACCTGGAATTCTATACCCAACAAAAAACATTCTTCAAAAGTGAAGGCAAAATAGGGGCTTCCCTGGTGGCGCAGTGGTTAAGAATCCGCCTGCCAATGCAGGGGACACAGGTTCGAGCCCTGGTCTGGGAAGATCCCACATGCCGCGGAGCAACTAAGCCACAACTTGCCATGAACCACAACTACTGAGTCCGTGTGCCACAACTGCTGAAGCCCGCACGCCTTGAGCCCGTGCTCTGCAACAAGAAAAGCCACTGCAATGAGAAGCCCGCGCACCACAACGAAGAGAAGCCCCTGCTCGCCACAACTAGAGAAAGCCCGCGTGCAGCAATGAAGACCCAACACAGCCAAATATAAATAAATAAATGTATAAAAAAAAAAGTGAAGGCAAAATAAAGACTTTTCAGGCAAATGAAAATGAGACAACTCATTACCCACAGACATGAACTAAAAAAATATTAAAGCAGTTCTTCGAGAAAAAGAAGTCTCTGACAGAAATATGAAAAAACAAGTGAAAAGCAACAAAAAGGGTAACTATGAGAATAAATCACAATATTAACTGTACAAAACAATGATGATGATGCCAAAAATAAATCTAAAATTTTAAAGTATGATAGCAGTGGCACAGGAGGTGGGAGGGCATTCAGGGCAGTTTGAGTGTCAAAGAAAACAGCAGTGTCAGGGGGGCAGTAGAGGCAGGCACGAACCTAGGCTGAACTGTAAAACACACCCTGTGTCTGCGAGTGTATATCTGACAACCGACACAGGAACACCGAGTTAAAAACACTTCATACTTCTCAAAGAAGGCAAGAGAGAAAGGACATAGAATAGGTGGGACAAACAGAACACAAATAGTAACACTGTACCTATAAGCTGAAATATTGCAATTACATTTAAATAGAGCAAATACTCTAATTAAAAGATAAAAACTGTCAAACTGATTAAAATAAAAACTATACACTATTCACAGAGGTACACGTTAAGATATAAGATCACAATCAGGCGAAAGGAAAAGATACCCAGGCAAACACTAACAGGAAACTGATGTGGCAGATATCACTGTCAAATAGTGTCTGAAGAAGCGTTACTAGAGATAAAAAGGAACATTTCATAATGATACAAGTTCAATCTAGCGAGGAGAATGCTAAATCTGAATGCACCTAATAACATAATCTCAAAATATCAATACATAAAAACGGATAGAAGTAGAAAAGGAGAAACAGCCAAATTCATCATCACAGTGGGAGCCTTTAAGATGCATCTCTCAGGGCTTCCCTGGTGGCGCAGTGGTTGAGAGTCCGCCTGCCAATGCAGGGGACACAGGTTCGAGCCCTGGTCTGGGAGGATCCCACATGTCGCAAAGCAACTGGGCCTGTGAGCCACAACTACTGAGCCTGCGCGTCTGGAGCCTGTGCTCCGCAACAAGAGAGGCCGCGACAGTGAGAGGCCCGCGCACCGCGATGAAGAGTAGCCCCCGCTCGCCACAACTAGAGAAAGCCCTCGCACAGAAACGAAGACCCAACACAGCCATAAATAAATAAATAAATTAATTAATTAAAAAAAAAAAAAGAGTTAAGATGCATCGCTCAGTAGAAGGGGGCTGCCCAGTATGCAGTCATGTACAGCTATGAGGTAGTGATACTTGAAGCGTGGCTATTCCACACTGAGATGTGCTACAAGCAGGAAACGCACAGCGGATTTTAAAGACTTAGTATGAAAAAAAGAGCGTAAAATATTTCATTAGTTTTTTTCATGTTGATTACACACTGAAATGATAATATTTTGGATATCTGTGTTAAATAAAATATATTAAAATTAATTTCACCTATTTCTACTTTATTTAATGTGGCTACCAGAATCTGAATTACATGATTAACAAACCTGATCTAACTGATACACACAGAATACTGCATTCCCGCTGATACGCACTGCTTTCAAGTGCCCAAGGAACACTTAACAAAATGAATGTGTATTGGGCCATTAGGAAAGCTCAACTCATTTCAAAGGACTGAAATAATGCAGGGTATCTCTAGGGATTGCAGTAGATAAGACAGTTTATGCCCCTTCAAAATTCATCCCCCCCAAGGTGATGGTATTAGGAGGCACGGACTCTGGGAGGGATTAGGTCCTATGTGCAATGAGCTCCCTTGCCCCCTTCTGCCCGGTGAGGACAGTGTGAAGAAGCTGGACATCTAAGAACCAGGAAACAGGACTCACCAAACATGGAATCTGCCGGCACCTTGATCTTGGGACTTCCCAGCCTCCAGTACTATGAGAAATAAATTTCTATTGTTTATAAGTCAGCTAGTCTATGGTATTTTATAACAGCAGCCCAAAAAGACTAAGATAGGGATCTTCATGGAATTAAGCTAGAAATCAACAAAAAGATAACTAGAAAAACCTCCCCAAACATTGGGAAGTTAAATGACATGCTTCTTTAAAAACTTTATAAATAATAATTTTTAAAAACACAATGAAAATTAGAAAATACTTTTACATAAAAGATAAATGAAAATTTGGCTTATTCAAATTTGTGGGATGCAGCTAATGGTGTTTAGAGGGTAACTTATAGCCTGAAACACATATACTGGAAAAGAAAGAAGGCTAAAAATCAATTAAGCATCTATCCCAAGAAACCAGAAAAAAGAATAGCAAACGAAACACACAGCAGATGGAAGAAAAGGAGCAGAAAATAAGGAAATAGAAAACAAATATGAAATTAAAAAAAAAATAAAATAAAGCCAAAAGTTGGTTCTTTGAAAGGACTGATAAAATTGATAAACCCCTAGAGAGACTGATTAAGAAAAAGAGACAAAGCACAAATTACCAGTATCAAGGATTTTTAAAAGGGGATATTATGAACCACTTTACACTTACTAATTGGAAAGTTTGGGTGGCCTGAATAAATTCCTAGCAGGGGGAAAATGTTTTACCTAAACAGACACAAGAAGACATATAAAATCAGAAAAATTCTATTTCCATGTAAAAAATTAAATCTGAAATTAAAAGCCATCCCATAATGAAAGTTCTACACCAGCTGGTTTTGCCAATCAATTCTTCCAAAAATCTAAGAAAGAAAACACCAATCTCACAGGAACTCTTCCAGGGGTGAAAAAGGAACACTTTACACCTTGTTTTATGAGACTAGCATAACCTTGATACCAAAACCCAACAAGGACAAGAAGCATAAGAAAGTAAAATTACAGACCTTGAATACAGATGCAATAATCTTAAACAAAATATTAACAAATAAAATCCAACGAAAGGAGAATACATCAACATCAGGTTGGGATTATTCTAGAATCACAAAATTTTTTAAAAAGTTAAACCATCGCATAAAAGGAAAATCACTTGGGGCTTCCCTAGTGGCGCAGTGGTTAAGAATCTGCCTGCCAATGCAGAGGACATGGGTTCGAACCCTGGTCTGGGAAGATCCCACATGTTGTGCGCTGTGGAGCCTGTGCGCTACAACTACTGAAGCCACGTGCCACAACTACGGAGCCTGTGCTCTAGAGCCTGCGAGCCACAACTACTGAGACCGTGAGCCACAACTACTGAAGTCCGTGCACATAGAGCCCATGCTCCGCAACAAGAAAAGCCACCGCAGTGAGAAGCCCGCGCACCACAACAAAGAGTAGCCCCTGCTCACCACAACTAGAGAAAGCCCGCGTGCAGCAACTAAGACCCAAAGCAGCCAAAAATAAATAAATTAATTTTTAAAAAAAAGAAAAATCACTTGATTGTTTTAAAATTTGCAGAAAACATACTTAAGAAAATTTAATGTAATAATTTTAATTCATGATTTAAAAAAACTCTTAGCAAACTAAGAATAAAGGCAAATTTTCATATTTTGATAAAAATATCTACAAAAAAGCCACAGTAGGGCTTCCCTGGTGGCGCAGTGGTTAAGAATCCACCTGCCAATGCAGTGGACACGGGTTCAAGCCCTGGTCCGGGAAGATCTCACATGCCGCGGAGCAACTGAGCCCATGCGCCACAACTACTGAGCCTGCGCTCTAGAGCCCACAAGCCACAACTACTGAGCCCGCGTGCCACAACTACTGAAGCCCGTGCGCCTGGAGCCTGTGCTCCACAACAAGAGAAGCCACTGCAGTGAGAAGCCCGCATTGAAGAGTAGGCCCTGCTCACCACAACTAGAGAAAGCCCACATGCAACAACAAAGACTCAAAGTAGCCAAAAAAATAAATAAGTAAAATAAATAAATTTTTAAAAAAATTAAAGAAAAGCTACAGTAAATATCATATGTAATGGTGAAATAGTGAAAGCTTTTCCTCTGATACTGGGAATGAGACAAGGATATTTATTCTCATTACTTCTGTTCACCACTGTACTGGAGAGCCTAGCCAGTACCATAAGGCAAGAAAAAGAAAAAGGGTTATAGCAACTGGAAAGAAAAAAAAAGAAACTTATCTGCAGACATAATTGTGTATACATAGAAAATACAAGAATTATTACTAGAAATAAATGGATTTAGCAAGTGAATACAGAAAAATTAATTCTATCTCTACATACTAGTAATTTATAATGGCATCAAAAATATGAGATATCTAATTAAACATGCATAAGACATACAGAAAACTGTAAAATTTTAAGACAAATTAAAGAAGATCTAAATAAATGGAGGACTATATATACTGTGTTCATGGATTACAAGAACAATATTAAAAAGACGTCATTTCTCCCCACACTGGTCTACAAATCGAATTCAACCTCAATTAAAATCCCAGCACATTTTCTGGGGAAAGACAGCCTAGTGGATTCTAAAATTTATCTGAAAATGCAAAGGGTCAAGATTAGCCAAGGTAATACTGAATAATGACTCAGGTGTAGGATTTAAATTACCAGATATGAAGACTGACTAAATCTACAGTAATTTAGACAGTGTTGCATTTGTGCAAAAGAGACAAAAAGATCAATGGAGCAGAGGGGAGTCCAGAAACAGACCCATACACTTACGGTCACTTGATTTACAACAGAGATGACACTGCAGCACACTGCGGAAAGTATGCTTTTTTTAATAAATTACAACTGGATAGCCATACACTTAAAGGAAAAAAAAAAAGGAACCCTGGCCCTTATCTCACACAATAAACAAAAATCAGTTTCAGATGGATTACAGATCTAAATGTAAAAGATAAAACAATAAAGCTTTTACAGGATAACATCTTCATGCAACTTCATGATGATATCTTTCAATGAACACAAAGCGCATTAAATATTACTGAAAAGATTGATCACCTGGGGTACGTTAAAATAAAAAATTATGCTTTTTAAAAGACACCACTGAGAAAGTGAAAAGGCAAACACACCCCAAAAAAAACCTGCCATACATATATGTGCTCAGAATATATAAAAAGAACTCCTTCAAATCAGTAAGAAACAAAACAGACAACCCAATCAAAAAATGGGCAAAAGACGATTATTTCATCCAAGAAGGTAAGCCAATGGCCAGCAAATGCCAGGGATGTTTACTGGCCATCAGGGAGCAAGTTCCCACCCCACTGAGCTCCTACAGCTCACCACCACCAGACAGCTACAACCAAAGAACTGGCGATACTGAGGGTCAAAACAACCAGCGGCTCGCACACTGTGGGGGGCAGGACAGTGGTCACGACCACCACCTTGGATAGAGCCCACTAAGGCGGAACGTACCCCGTCACCTGGCAGGGCTACTCCTTTGAGCACACCCAACAGAAACGCATACGTATCTGTACCAAAAAGCAAGTAAGAACATTCAGGGCAGCATTTGTAAAAACTAGAAACAACCCAGATACCCATGAACAATAGGAAGAATAAATTATGGTACATTCATACACTGGGTTATTAAATAGCAGATGAGAACGAACAAACCTACATGGAGAGAGCTCGCAAAGATAATGTTGAATGAAAGAATCAAGAAATAAAATATACACATTACTTTATTTCATTTACATAAAGTCAAAAACATGCCAAATTAATCAACGGCAGAAAGTCAAGACCACAGTTAGCTTTGGGAGACAATTACTGGGAGTGGGTGGGAGGGGGCTTCTGGGAAGCCTGGTAATGTTCTATTTCTTGGTCTGGGCAGTGGTTACAAGAGTGTGTTCGCTTAATGAAAAAGTCACTGCGATGTACACTTATGATTTGTGAATTTTTCTGACGTATGTTCTGTTACAGTTAAGTTTTTTTAAGTACGCTATTACTTGCCTACATAATCTGGCAGGAGTTTATTCACACGCCTACCTGGTCACACAATTAGCCACCAAACAGAAGACTAATGCCAAGAAAGGGAAGGATCCAAAAAGTGTTTACTTAATGGTTCCTGTGTTTCTAAAACGCTGGACTCAGGTGCTCAGGTGGTGAGGTGAGCTGGTGACGTCATCACATTCTCCACTCAACAAGGCATTTCCAGGCTACAACACAGAGCAGCAGCTAGCAACAAATCACTGAGCAACCGTCCCACTGGCTGGTGTGACAACCTCCACTGCATGAGACTGGACTTTACAAAACTCCTGTCCCTTACTTGTTACATCCCTCGTGCTCATCCTTTCAAAAAACTACACTTCAGTGTATGTACCTCAAATTACAAGAAGACAAATACAGTTACAAAAAAAACAAAAAAACCCCCAAAGTACCGAAAAGATTTACAAATACTACAATAAAATCCCAGTAAAACATAATTTGGCCAATCCTTCTAAACTTGTGGTAATAAAATCTGACCCAAACAAACTTGGTAATTTACAAGATTCAAATGAGAAAAAACTTAATGATTCTCAAATTGACAAAGACGGAACATTACAGCACTGACATCAAATTATTGTTGCTAAAAAGGAAATCCAAACGTTTAGCTTATCAATCTTTCAGGAGAATTGACTAAAGCCCAGAAATGCATTAAGGCTAGTAATTATTCATTTACTAATTTACCACTGCAGACCCAGCCTGAGAGAATAAATGCATGCTTATTCAGGTCCACCTGAAAGCACCATGAAGGCACCTATTATGAATAGGTAAAACGGCACCTACACAGCTCATAAACACCCAAGTGACATACGCATCTCCCACTGTGCTCTGTGCCCCCCAGCGCACACTCTTCTAGCTGACACCCTCTCCCTGCTCCTATCATTAGATCCTCACTCAGCCCCACAAGAAAAGGCCTTGAAACACTGCTCCAAACACAATATCCTTAGATGAAAAACTTCAGTGTGACTGTAAGCTTTATAATTCTCATCTGCCAAAGAGAAAGTTCCAAAGGAATCCATCTTCAGTCTTCTATCCCCTAAAACAAACTTGATTTACAAAACACTGGTGTTCTGAGAAAGGTGGACTGTAAAAATATTTTTCCTGTGAAATCAATCCTATTTGTCCAGTAAATTTCATTAGGAAATTGGAAATACATAATACAACCAATGGAAATACACATTTAGGCAAGGAATAGCTTAAGACAGCAAAACAGAAGGCACCACAGAGCTTGGTTACTTCATGGCCCTTTTTCAAAAACTCTGGAACACTCTTCCAAATCTAGGCAGTTCCTTCTGCCGCCCCAAAGGGGAACAGAGCAATAAGGTGTTTTTACAGAACTTTATGGTACACTAGAGTTTGTTCTCACTAAGAAGTTTAATCCTCAGGAATTTTATCTATATGGGACTTGCAAGTAACAGAACCACCATTTCACAAGTGATTACGCAAAATACACATCTAAAAATTTCAACATCGTAAAAAAGCGTTTAGAAAAAACTCTCAGGTGAAAATCACCCTTACCTGTGGAAGCGCAGTATTGAGCTGCCTCTGCAAGGAATCTCTCTCGTGACCAACCTCGTGTAATTTCCCCTGGGTTAATGCCAGCGTTTCTTGGGTCTCTCTCAGAGTGTCAAGGAGACGGTCCCTCTCTTCCAGCATGGAGACCATCAACTGTTCAAAATGTGAATCTGCATCTGGCTGTGAAGGGGAGCTGGACCCATGGCTCCCACTTCCTCCTGGGGGGCCTTCTGCTTCACTGATGGTCGGCATCACCTCGCACATCATCTTGAAATGAAAGACCCAGACCATAGTCATCAGGTGCAAAATAAAGGCTTCCACAGAGCTGCAACTTTATAGCTATCTGTAGCTGATAAATGAAAGGCTGACAGCCTCATTATTCCCAGATCTGACTGCTATGCTCTGTACAGAAAAAAACTGGGAAAACATACACATGCATATCCAACGTGCCCAGAACACACAAGATGAAGACATTTAATACTGACAATAGTCCAGTGAAGGGGTAAAGACCAAAGAAGACTACCCTCACATAAAGAACAAACCCTGTGGCATTTTCTTTGCAAAGCTGTACTTTCTAGTTGTTGAAAACAAGTGTGCTTCTGTAACCTTTTTTTTTTTCCTTTCTATTTCCCGGTGGGGGAGAGAAAGTCAAAACACGTGCCACCCAATCATTTTTCAGGAAAAGCACAGAAGGAGCATACAGCCAGTAAAACTGACAAGTACAAAATCCATCAGGCATCTTGGAGGAATGTGTGCAGTCAGCTCCTAGGAAAGACTGACGGCTCCCTGAATTCTTGGGCTGGATTTGGTGAGCGATAAACGGAACTGGACTCTTTAAGGGCGGCGAGAGGTGTTTTTCAACGGCTGCAATGGTTGGTCAGTCAACCTAACTTACGTAAATTAACAGACCCCCCCCCAAAAAATTCCACAATGGAAATATAGCAGGTCGAGACAGACGCATACGGCTAGTAAGGAAGGAAAAGTGAAAGGTGAGATTACGAGAGGTTACTAAGTGTCTCAAATATAATGACGGGACGAGGGGCAGGGGGCCGGTTCCCGAGGCTGCCGCCGGTGTTCCGGGCTCGGCGGACCCCCCGGGACGGAGATGCCCAGAACCGCGTACCACGCACCTGACAGTGACAACGACTCTACCCCGCTCGCACCCGCACCCGGTGCTGCAGCAGCCCGGACGCCAGGGTGGCGAGAACGATTCACCACGGGAACCCAGCCTGGCTCGGGACTTCCTGCGGCCACAGGTCCTCGCCCCCGCGCCCAGCGCTGGGGTCACCGGGGGCGCGGGTCACCTGGCGCTGGGGTCGGGGGGGGGGCGCACGGCCCCGAGAGCCCGTTCGCCGGGGGTCCCCCGGGCAGCGCCCCCTGCCCCCGCGACCCCGGGCCCCGCTGCGCACCCTTCCCCCGGGGCTGACATTCACCAGCCGCGCGGCCCCCGCGGGGAGGGCGCCGGCGCCCGGGGCCCCGCTCCGCCCCAACCCTGCCTCAGTCCCCCTATCTCTTACCTTGCTCGCCGGCGGGAGCGGGCGAGGAGGCTCCGCGGCGGCTCGCGGGCGGCTGCTCGCTCCAGGCGAGCTCGGGGCCCGACGAAGGCAGCCCGCGCCCGCCGCCCGCCCCGCGCCCGCGGCCCCGGGCCCGCCGCCCCCAGTCACTAAGGCCGGCCCGCGGCCGGACACTGGCAGAGCACAGGAGGAGCGGGCCCGGCTGCGCGTCGCCGGCGTCAACGTGCCCGACGTCGGGCGCGTCGGCGCAGCGTCAGCGCCGAGCGCCGCCGGCACGCCCCGCCCCTTCCCCCGGGGGAGGAGCCCGGGGGCGGCCGAGTGTGCAAGCACCGCCTCCTCAGGGGGGCGGGCTCGCCTCCCGGACGCCGATTGACTGGATACAGTAGAAGCCCCGCCCCGGCCCCGCCCAGGTGGGTGAATCTCGGTCGAGTCGCTCCGGGCTATGCTCCTCGTCCCGAGCAGCGTCTTCCACCTGGGGGGCTGCCCCCAGCTCTCCGCTTACAGCCGCGGAGGACACCGAAGGTCGTTATCGAGCGTCTACTGGGTGCCAGGTTCTGAGCCCGACACTTCCCGAAGGTCACGGCTACACACCTTAACGCGGGAGCGCGCCCCAGTGCAAGTCACCTGTTCGCAGCTGGTCGGAGCCTGCGGTGTGGCCTCCGGAGCCTCCTAGGAACCGGTCCTTGCACGATTCGGAAGGACGCGGTTTCTACGCAAGACCCATTACCAACCTTTACCTGCAGTACCTGGGGAGGCAGAGATGAGCAGCGTTTGATGTTGAGGCTCCTGGGCGCTGTGTCGAGAAGGCAGGCTTTGGAGCCAGGCACACCTGGTTCACCTTCCAGCAGATACTTCTCCCTGCGGTGTGGGCCTGGGCACCGCGGGGGAACCCACTTGTAAGATGGGAGAGTGATACAGACTTACCCCAGGGCTGTTATAAGAAACAGGATGTGTAGGGAGCACCTAATCAAGGACCTGGCTGGGGAGGTACTCAGCGAATGGTGGTCATTTTTATCTTTCTCAACATTGTTATCCTTATTCATAGCCGTATTTCATCCTTGCTCAGACTTTTAAAAACCCCTGCTATGTGCCAAGTCCTGTGCTATATCTTGCAGATGCAGAGATTAATAAATACACCTTTAATAAATTAAAGCAGATGCTCCCCACTCAAGGTCTGACTCCTGGATCACAAACTCTTGGCAAAACAAAATGTCCAGGCATTGTTGCCAAGTGACACTGGCCGCTGTCTGGCTAAGTCTAAGTAAAGGTTGCATGGCAGGGGAGGGGAGTGAAGCCTTCCAAGGTAGATTCCTTGATTCCCAGTTGTGAGCTCACCAAGAACAGGTGCTATGTCTGATTGGCTTTCTTACCTCCCGAGTCCAGGACCACACCTTTCATCCACGTATTTGTTTATTCAATAAATATTTGAATGACTCCACGTAAATATGAATTTGCATCCCTGATCCAGGGTCTGGAACAGAGGAAAACATCCAGTTCTCCTCAAGTGTACCAGCTTAATTCATCCAGCCCATATTGGCGCCATGCTCAGAAAGTACCTGCCTCCTAAAAAATCAGCACAATAATAAAATTGTGTTCAACGGAGTAGAATGTTCATTCATTTCATGAACATTTATAGAACGCTGTGAGCCAGGCATGGCCTAGGTTTGGAGAACACAGGACTGCGAAAGACGTCAACTTCCCCCATTTCACAGCCTGGAGGGGAGAAGAGAAACAGACTATTCCAATGTCTGTCCTATACACAGCGTGTGACTTGGTGCCTTGGGACCACAGAGGAAGGAGGAACCAACTCTGCAATTGGCATCACAGGGGCTTCACAGAGGGATGACATCTGAGCTGGGTCTCAGGATGAGCAGTTTTCCAAGTAGAGAAGGGAGAAGCCCATTTGGTATAGCGGCAGGAAAATGAGAATCCCAGATTTCACTCATTTTCATGCATCCATTTCATTCCCTCAGATTGCAAAATCAGTTAAGGGGAAAATTGTAAGCAACCTCAAATGGCCAACAAAAAAAGACTGGTTAGGGGCTTCCCTGGTGGCGCAGTGGTTGAGAATCTGCCTGCCAATGCAGGGGACACGGGTTCGAGCCCTGGTCTGGGAAGATCCCACATGCCGCGGAGCAACTAGGCCCGTGAGCCACAACTACTGAGCCTGCGCGTCTGGAGCTTGTGCTCCGCAACAAAAGAGGCCGCGATAGTGAGAGGCCCGCGCACCGCGATGAAGAGTGGCCCCCGCTTGCAGCAACTAGAGAAAGCCCTTGCACAGAAACGAAGACCCAACACAGCCAAAAAAAAAAAAAAAAAAAAGGTTAAATCATTGCACTGCAAATGACAGAAAGCTTGATGACGTATTTTAGAGGTATATTTTAGATGACTGGCAAAATTCTTTATCCTGACTGTGGTGGTAGGTACATGACCGCATGCATTTGTCAAATCTAACAGAACTGTACAGTAATGTGTAAATTGTGTCCTAAGTTTAAAAAATTGAAGTATAGTTGATTTACAATGTTGTGTTAGTTTCAGGTATATAGCAAAGTGATTCGGCTATGCATACATATATATCTATTTTTTTTCAGATTCTTTTCCCTTATAGGTTATTACAAAATGATTGAGTATAGTTCCCTGTGCTATACAGTAGGTCCTTGTTATCTATTTTATCAATATATACCTAATTTTTTTAATGGGAAAAGAAACTTAAAAAAATACCAAGTTACACACAAGTATATAGAGCGTGAACCCTAATTCAAAAAAGAAAAGTTTGTGTTTAGATGAAGTCTGTATTATCTAAAATTTATTATCTTGTATCTGAAAATTTTTAAATATTACTGATATTAATCAAAGTGATACAATTTTAATAAAATGAGTTTTACATGAAATAGTTTTGAAAAGTGTAATTCAATTTTAAATCTCAAATTTGTAAAAGAAAAACATGTATGTCTATATGTGAAAACATTGTTACTGAGTTCAGTTAGTTTCTTACATTTCTCTCTATATGTATGTACAGAGATACTCCTAGAAAGAGTTAATGTCAGCCTGTTGGCAGGGGTTGTCTTTGAGGGGGACAGTGGGTTGTTTTCACTTTCTTCTTTGTGCTAGTTTGTGCTTTCCAGATACTTTATCATGAATGTGCATTCTTTTTATCATTAGAGGAAAAAAACCCACCAATGTTACTTCAGTAAAACCTAGGCAAGAACAAACCATGGCACATTGCTTTCAGGAAGCTAAGATGACATTTTGATGTAGTTATCTGTATCACTCAACTAAACTCTTTCCCAGAAGTATTCACCTGAAAAATATTTCAGAGGCTCAGTCAGGAAAACAATGAACGTGAGAAATGTCTTCCCTCCAGTTCTTCTATTAAAGGCTAGATAAAATATGGGAGTACAGGTGGGGGGTAGAGTGTTTTTTACTGCGCCCAGAGTTGTGTTTTCACAAATGTGCCCGCCAGCGTTGACTCTCCAGATGATATAGCTGTCAACCTTGAGCGTGGCCTGGGCCACCTCCCCTTTCTAGAGAGGTGAGGGGCCCGGGAGGAGAGGTGAGATTAGAATGTGGCCTGGCCTCTATCACAGAGATCTGCGTGTGTCCCAAGTCTACTGGAATATGTAAAGCAACCTAATGAATGGTGGTGGGACAATACTATTCGGAGGTGGGGTGGGGTGGAGAGGTCTGAGCTGGGGGTGGGTGATGGAGGATGTGGCTCTTCGTTTAAGAGGAGGAAACAAGCTCAGAGATGCGAAGAGCTTTGGCCCAGCAGCACCCAGCTAACTTGGGAAGAGCTGGGACTGGAGCCTTGAGTGAACGGGGGGGTCCTAATTGCTGATCTCGTCGCTATGCTTGTGAGCAAGGAATGGTCTCTTTTTTTTTTAAATTTTTATTTATTTATTTATTTATTTATTTGTGGCTGTGTTGGGTCTTCGTTTCTGTGCAAGGGCTTTCTCTAGTTGCGGCGAGCGGGGGCCACTCTTCATCGCGGTGCGCGGGCCTCTCACTATCGCGGCCTCTCTTGTTGCGGAGCACAGGCTCCAGACGCGCAGGCTCAGTAGTTGTGGCTCACGGGCCCAGTTGCTCCACGGCATGTGGGATCTTCCCAGACCAGGGCTCGAACCCGTGTCCCCTGCATTGGCAGGCAGATTCTCAACCACTGCGCCACCAGGGAAGCCCCAAGGAATGGTCTCTTAAGGGGACCCCCAAAGAGTAAGCACCTTATCAGTGGGTCTCAGCGTTGCCCCAGTAATCCAGTCCCCTGCGGAGGAGGTGAGGCCCCGGGCTTCATTAGCTTGATGACTTTAGCCATTAGAACCAACCCTGTCTGGGTTTCCCATGTATCCCCTGCCAAGGTGAGAAGGGGTTGACAGACAAGGAGAAACGGAAAGAAAGAAAACTATTCGTCTCATTTAGTTCTTAAGATAATTCCCCACACGGCTGTTCCTGTATCCTTCCCACTGTACACATGAGGAAACTGAGGTCCCAGTGGCCACTAAGCAGGGAAGATCATCAGCCTGCGTGGTCCAGTTTCCATGGCAGTTCTGCTTCCCACAGTTGACCAATTAGCTGAAGTTTTGGCCCATGACCGAGCCCGTCCGGAGCTTGGTTGGTGCGCGTCCATCCCCAAGAGCAGGAAGGAGAAAAAGCATTTACAGAGAACCCCTAACTCGTGTAGCCTCACTCAAGCCTCACAAGTGTATCTTCCATCCTTTTACGAATGCGAACACTGAGACGCAGAGAGGTCAGATTACCTGTCCAAGGCCCACAGCTTATGATTTGGTAGAAGCTGGGGGTCTTGAACCCAAGACTGCCTCCAAAGCCAGTTTTCGTGCTACTACAACAGAAGGAGTCCCCAGGCCGCCAAAGCTGGGGACAAATCCCCTAGACCAGTGCATCAAGGCACTAAACCTGATGCCCATTGAGGGTCTACGTGCCTCTCCACCTCTGAAACACGCCCCATTGTCCCAACACAGTGCCAGGCACAGGGAGTTACCAGCTCCTAGAGGACCTCAGAGCCTCGCACATGGACATGAAGACGTCCATCCCTTTCATCTGTGTAAGTTTATTTATTTATTTATTTATTTTTGGCTGCGTTGGGTCTTCGTTGCTGTGCGCGGGCTTTCTCTAGTTGTAGTGAGCGGGGGCTATTCTTTGTTGTGGTGCGTGGGCTTCTCATTGCGGTGCCTTCTTGTTGCAGAGCATGGGCTCTAGGTGCATGGGCTTCAGTAGCTGTGGCACGCAGGCTCAGTAGTTGTGGCTCGCAGGCTCTAGAGCACGGACTCAATAGTTGTGGCGCATGGGCTTAGTTGCTCTGCGGCATGTGGGATCTTCCCGGAGCAGCGCTCGAACCCATGTCCCCTGCATTGGCAGGTGGATTCTTAACCACTGCGCCACCAGGGAAGTCCCTGTGTACTTATATTTAAAAGCAAGTCATAAGCTCCTTGCAAATTGCTTCTCTTGACAACTTCATTATGCTCTGCAGATAGAGGGAATCTAATAAAAACGCCCAGCAATTGGAGGAAGAAGGGCCTGGGCAGGTAGTTCAGACTCTCTGAGGGCTCGGCTGGGGCCCCAGCCCTGACCTTTACCTTAACCTCGGGTGGGGTCCACACCCATACGAAGCCTTGATGTCTTCATCTGTAGACAGAGATAATAACACCCACACTAACTATCACGCTGGGATGTTGTGAGACTCATGGCTGGACATGAGACGTGACCACCCTGGCAGCCCTGCTGGTTCCCTGCTGAATCTGGTCATCAGGCCCCTCCTTGAAAGGCACTTTCGCACAGTAATAATTGTAGGCTCTGGAGCCCAGTGGCCTAGTTCAAGTCTTGGTTCTGCTTCTTTTTGACATGGCTGTGTATTCTTAGGCAAATCCTCTCTGGGCCTCAGTTTCCTCATTCCTGAAGTGAGGATGATAGAACCGCCTCATAGGGATGGCTGTGAGAGTTATGCTAGTTGGGAAGGGCGATATAGAAGATCTCTATTATCACCTGAGGGGGTCCCTTTCATCCAGGCCATGCCCACCCACCCTGGAGAGAATCAGGATTGAGCTGAGTCCTCTGGTATCTCATTGCTCTTTGCCTCCGAAAGGCTAAGAGAGGGGCTGGACCCTGATCTTGTCAATTCCACGTAAGGGACAGTGCAGGGGCTTGTGGGGTTTTCCTCTCTGTCAGAAGAGAGAACAGCATGGGAGAAAGCCTTGTGGTTCTTCTTCCTATTTGCCCCCTGACCTTCAGGACATGCGGCCAGGAGCTGTGGCAGTGTCCTGAGGCCACAAGGGGAGACGCTGCCCATTGGGTTTCTAGGCAGGAATTCTTTCCCACCATTTCTCATGAAAGTTATGTTTTTCCTAATCCCAAATAGAGATATCAGTCAAGACATAGAGACAAAGGGAAAAGCATTAAAATTCTCTTTGGAGAATGAAATAGTCAACATGAAGAGGTTACTGGTTGGAAAGAATCCATTGGTCAGGTCAAAAGCGAGGTCAGGAAGTGCTCTCACGTGGAGTTGAAGGATAAGGTTGAGATTTTGGGAACCAGGACAGAAGCACAGGGGCAAGAACCAGCCACTACGGAACCAGTCTGGCTTGTGGCTGCAGCACATTGTGACGGCCTGCTCGGGGCCCTGCCTGTGCCAGGGGTGAGTCATTCATGTGAATAAAATAAACATGAATGAGTTTATACACACAGGATACTTCACACAAATCCTATGAGTGGTGTTCTAAGGAATAAACAAACAAAGTCCTTAAATCGGCGAGTTTGTGATTCTGTGTAGTGCTATTAAACTTGCTCAGGGATCTCAATGTTACATGATTTGAATCCCACTCAGCAATACTTGCTGGCACTTCTCAGTGTTTGAATATTCACTGTAGGCTATGGTTTTGTGAAGCAGATGAAATAGTTTCACCACTAAAAAAGTGACCTCATGGGGATGGAAAAAGGTATTCCATGCAAATAGAAATCAAAAGAAAGCTGGAGTAGCAATACTCATATCAGAAAAATAGGCTTTAAAATTAAGACTGTTACAAGAGACAAAGAAGGACACTGCATAACAATCAAGGGATCCATCCAAGAAGAAGTCATAACAGTTGTAAATATATATTCACCCAACACAGGAGCACCTAAACATATAAGGCAAATGTTAACAGATATAAAAGGAGAAATTGACAGTAACACAATAATAGTCAGGGACTTTAACACCCCACTTACATCAATGGACAGACCTTCCAGACAGAAAATCAATAAGGAAACACAGGCCTTAAGTGACACATTAGACCAGATGGACTTAATTGATATCCCTAGAGTGTTCCATCCAAAAAACAGCAAAATACACATTCTTTTCAACTGCACATGGAATATTCTCCAGGATAGATCACATGCTGGGCCACAAAGCAAGCCTCAGTAAATTTAAGAAAATTGAAATCATATCAAGCATCTTTTCTGACCACAACGCTATGAGATTAGAAATCAACCACAAGAAAAAACTGCAAAAAAAGTGACCTTGTGGATGAACCTTGAGGACGAGATGCTAAGTGAAACATGCCTGCCACAAAAGGACAAATTCCACATACAGGAGGTCCCTAGAGGAGTCAAATCCATAAAGACACAAAGTAGGACGTGGGGGCCAGGGGTAGGGGGAGGAGGATGGGGAGAGAGAATTTAATGGGGGTAGAATTTTAGTCTAGGAAGATGAAAAAGTTCTGGAGATGGAGAGTGGGGATGGTTGTACAACAATGTGAATGTACTTAATGCCACTGAGCTATACACTTAGAACTGGTTAAGATGGTAACTTTTATATTCTATATATTTTACCATAATAAAAAAAAAAAAGCAACCTGTACTCTCCTATTGCCCGACTCGAAGAATGCTTCAGACTCCTAAAAATCTGACCAACATCGTTGTCAAGTGAAAGAAGTTTTTCTACAACTGGCATATTTGTCATGAAACAAAGGCTCAAGACTATCAGACAGGGCAATTAATCTTTTTAATATCATATATTTGTGGAATTATCTTTAAATTTTTAATAATTTATTTTTTTATCGAAGAATAGTTGATTTACAATGTTGTATTAGTTTCTGGTGTATAGCAAAGTAATTCAGATATATATATATAGAGAGAGAGATAGATAGATACAGATATAGATATAGATTCTTTTGCAGATCTTTTCCATTATAGGTTATTACAAGATATTGAGTATAGTTCTCTGTGCTACAGAGTAGGTCCTTGTTGTTTATTTATTTTATACAGAGTAGTGTGTATATGTTAATCCCAAACTCCTAATTTATTCCTCCCCCCCTTTCCCCTTTGGTAACCACAAATTTGTTTTCTAAGTCTGTGAGTCTCTTCCTGTTTTGTAAATAAGTTCATTTGTATCATTTTTTTTTTTAGATTCCACATATGATATCATATGATATTTGTCTTTCTCTGACTTACTTCACTTAGCATGATAATCTCTAGGTCCATCCATGTTAAAATGATTTTTAATTGTCATTTCTCTTTTGCTAATAGTCCCTTCTTTTTATGTTTTCTGTTATCCAATATCTACATCCGATAGAGATCCTTCCCACATGTTATTAAAATATGTAATATTGTCAAAATATATTAGTTTATAATAATAAGAAGCCACGGGTGTATGATTTTTTTTTTTACAGAAAACCTCTGAACCTGCTTACTAGGGACCATCATTATTGAAATCATATAAATACAGTGTTTTGAAAAATAATTAGGGTTTGGGGAATTCTGATACCTCATTCCCAAGTCTCAAAGATGACTATGTGTTGGGAATTTGGAAACCGTGATTGCTGACTTACTGAGGAACAAGGATCACACTGAGAGGCTATGCCACCCAGCACCCGCGCCCAGGGCCCTGGGAGTCAGAACAAGAAACGAGCGTGTTGTTTGAGCTCTTTCCTTGAATGAATGAATGATCTCACTGCAGCCGGCAAAGCCTTTTCTTTCTTCCTGACACTTCCTTAAGATCACTTTAACTTTGATAGATGACATGACAACTGTGGGGCATGGCCATTTTTATCCATTTCATTCATTTATTCAACAGACGTGATCAAGTCGAGCCACTTGATGCCAGGCGCCGGGCCAGGCGCTAGATATCAGACAGTAAATCAGGACGGCAGAGCTGAGTGTCCAGCGTCGAAACAGACAAGCAAACAAAAACTGCATCTGGTTTGAAAATCACACGTGCTGCGGCCATGAATGGCTCTGGAGACGGGCTCACATCAGTTGGATCCCCTACATCGAGAAGTAGCATTGAGGTTGCCCCATGGCTGAGAGCTCCTCTCTGCCCTTCTGCTCCGCACCGTTACGCGGGACGGGAAATGAGTTTCCCCGGGCAGAAGCCAGAGAGAGGTGGACAGACGTGAACTCAGCGTCGATTAACTGATGAATCCGTGTGTCAAGCTAAGAGCTCTTATGTGCATTTTGGATCTTTGCCTTGGAGGGTCTGGTTGTCCATCTTCACTGCTAATACCAAGTTAATTTGGAATCAAAGGCTTAGCATTTCATGCAAAAAAACCCAAAAAAACAAAAAAAAAGCTGAAAAACTTTTTCTTTGAGATTGGCATGTGTTTTAGTTTGCTAGAGCTGCTGTAACAAAGTTCCACAGCCTGGGGGGCTTAAACAGCAGACATTTATTGTCTCCAGTCCTGGAGGCTGGAATCTGAGATCCAGGTGTGGGCAGGGCTGGTTCCTCCCGAGGCCTCTCTCCTCGGCGTGTAGACGGCCATCTTCTTCGCCCTGTGTCCTCACAGGGTCGTCCCTCTGTGTGTGTCTGTGTCCTTTTCTCCTCTTCTCATAAGGACACCAGTCCTATGGGATTGGGACGTGCCCTAGTGACCTCATTTTCCTTTAATCACTTCTTGAAAGACCCCAACTCCAAATACAGTCACATTCTGAAATGCTGGGGGTCAGGACTCCGACACATGAATTTGGGGAACACAGATCTGCCCGTGACAGCCTGCCTCAGCAGCGTCCTTGGCAATGTTGTAGATACACCAGTAATCTCCCCCCACCTTCAGTGTTAACTTCCTGCCTGTCACATTTCCATTTACAAGGTCTGACCACTAACTTCCAGTCTAAGCTGGAACGGCCAGGGTGGACTCAAGGACTGCAGCATACATTTTACCCCACTGAGAAACTTGTTTTAAAAATGAATCTGGAAATACCCGAGCTGGGGGCAGATTCTCAAATCCCCATTTTTTAATGATATTTTTTACTACCATGCCTGAAGAATACCTACAGTCGTTTCCTTATTCCACGTTGGTGAGGTTGTAAATGATTAATGACAATTTGCCTTTACGTGTAGCTTCTGGCAGATTTCTTCAACCTGGCTACTGACTTTGTCTAATTGTGTGTGTGTGGTTTTTGTTGTTGCTGTTGTTGTTTTGGGTTTTTTTTTTGGCTGCGCCGCGTGGCTTGTGGGATCTTAGTTCCCCGACCAGGGATCGAACCCGGGGTCCCAGCAGTGGAAGCACCGAGTCCTAACCGCTGGACCACCAGGGAATTCCCATAATCCTGTGTGTTTATACCATGTTTAGGGAGGCACCTGTGATTTTCTTGCGCTGTATAGATTTTCACACATCTGATGCTCATTACAGGCCGCTTCTCTAGATAGCATGTAAGTTTAGGTCACAATAGCAGATTTTAGCAGGTGAGTCAGATCCAACGTGAAAGGAAAAGCATCCCCACATATGAGGCAAACTTACTTCCCACAAATGGAGCCTTAACTGCCTGCTCCAACCCCACGGTGCCCCTGCCCCGTCCCACCCTCCTCACCCAACCCTGCCTCAACTCCACCGCTGCCCGCTGCCCAGGCAGCCCTCTGGCCGTACCTTCTCCTGGCCCGGATGACAAGATGCTGATGGCAGGGGTGGCTCACAGCTTGGCAGGGACTGACGGGGAGCAGTGTCACCGTCCACTCCGGCCCAGCGTTCTCAGAACCTGCTGGCTGCAGTTCAGGACGAAGAAAGGGAAATGAGGCCCATTTCTTGGGCAGTGGGTGTGGGGATTTTTTTTTTTTTTAATTTGGATCAAAATATTTAGATCTGAGTAATGCCTTCCTTGACCCAGACAGCAGCAGAGTGTGTGAACACCCATGAAGGCTCCAGGCAGGGTGTGAGAAGCAGGGCTGTGAAAAGGAGTTTGCCAACTCCCGGAAGAAGCCGGACAACTGGAACACAAATCCACCACCCACGCTGTGCTGGGAGGTGCTGCCCCAAGGGATTTCTAAGAGCTGATCGCCAAAGAAAAGCCGGGCAGGCTCACAGCCAGAGTTCTGGGAACTGCCCATCCCAGGGCCTGTCCGTCCGCGGTAATTCACAGCGCTGGCTGGTCTGGGCTTTCGCACCGGGCAGGATGGGAACACGTGGGATCTCTTTACCGGGCTTCCCAGCGTGGAAGTTGTAGGCAGAGGCTTTGCACAGGGAGGAGGGAGGAGGCATGGGGGCGGGCCCAGGGCAGGGTCTGCTCTTGGTCGGGGGGCGGGGCCTGGCAGAACTCCGTCCCTCTCTCTGCCTGTCTCTCTGCCTTGATCTCCAGCACCGAGCAGGTGAGCAGTCGTCACCTGTGGAACAACTGCTGTCCCCGGAAGGGTCCCAGGGAGCCCACGTGGAGCAGTTCCTTCCTCCTGGATGGGTCAGGTGCCTCACTGTGACGCAGCCCACCCTGCTGGCTCCCTCGGACCAGGGCGGGAAGGTTCTGGATCACTCACACCCTGACCTCATTCGTTCAGGACACAGTGATCTCTCGAGGGCCTACAGGGAAGGAAGGAACCGGACAGGCAGGATCCTGGGGAGGAGATAAGCCTTAAAGAAGTAATTACCCCAGCATTTCTTCAATCACATGGTGAGACATGCCCCACTGGAAAGGATGGGAGCCAGGAGGGCTGACGGCAGTGGCAGCGGTGCTCTAACCTAGTCTGATGGGGGACGGTGGTGGGCGAGATGGCGGTCCTGTGGCCGCCAGGTGCGGGCAGGAAGACCCGGCTGCCCCTCTGTGCTTGGCCCATCTTAAGAGGCCTGAGAGGGCTCCTGAGTGAGCTTCCAGCAGCCCCGACCAGACCCCATCTCCTCCATCCCATTGAGCAGCTGGGGGACCTCAAGGCGTAAGATGTGGTCCCGCCCCGAAGGAGAGGCCATGCCAGAAACAGCCCCACTCTACGGGGTGCCCTAGACTTCTGGATCAACACCTCCATCGCTAAGTAAATTTTGAGCACCTTCCTCTATGTAATGGTGGGCGGATAGATATGTCCGCGTCCTACTCCTGGTCCCTGTGAATGCAATCTTACTCAGAATAAGGGTCTTTGCAGATGTAATCAAGGATATCAAGATGAGACCATCCTGGATTTAGGGTGGGCCCCACATAGAATGACTGTGTCCTTATAGAAAGAGGAGAGGACGCAGACACACAGGGGAGAAGGCGTGTGAAGATGGGGGCAGAGATTGGAGGGATGCGGCTGTAGGCCCAGGAGCACCAAGGGGTTTGGCCACCACAGGGAGCTAGAGGAGTGGCATGGGACGGATTCTCCCTCTGAGCCTCGAGAAGGAACCAACCCTGCCCACACCTTCATTTCGGATTTCTGGACTCATTTCTGGTCTTCGTTTTGGATTTCTGGTGTTGGAGGTGCTTAATCAAAAAGTCTAGGGCCGGGACTTCCCTGGTGGCGCAGTGGTTAAGAATCCGCCTGCCAATGCAGGGGACACGGGTTTGAGCCCCGGTCCGGGAAGATCCCACATGCCACAGAGCAACTAAGCCCGTGCGCCACAACTACTGAGCACATTCCAGCCTGCGGTTTGGGATGCTCACGTGGGGGTGAGTGGTGGTGGGGAGACCGGAGTGCTTGGCTCAGGTGGGCACACCTTATTGGACCCCCCAGGGGCCGGGTTGGGACCCCAGCTCCAGTCACACAGCTGGTCCCCATGGCAGTGCAGGGTCTTTCCAATAAGAGAGGAAAAGACGGGTCCTTTCTGTCAAATAATTTAACACCTGTTTACATTTAACTTAGACCTTTGTGTAAATATCTTAAACCCAGATGGGGTTTAAGACAAAAGACATGCTGTCCTTGTTTAAAGGCTTGCGTGCTGGGGACTTCCCTGGCGGTCCAGTGGTTAAGACTCCGTGCTTGCACTGCAGTGGGCACGGGTTCCATCCCTGGTGGCAGAACTGAGGTCCTGCTCAGTGCTCTTTGCGCCCCAGTCTCCATCCCTGTGGGTGGCAGAAAAACAGGTTCTCTCGCCCCTGACCTATTTCTCACTGTGTAAGATTAATATTTCCTCCGGGAACCAGAAGCTGAGCTGTACTCCTGCTCCCCACATGGATGCTTTCCTCCTTGCAGTGCCTTCTGGGAATACCTCCAAGTACTGGCCAGCGTCTGCAGGATGGGGGCAGGGGTGGGGACTGCCGTGAATCCCCCTCGAGCCCTGTCCCTCAGCCTCAACCCAGCAGGCCACCCTGGCTCAGGAAAGCCCGCCCGCAGCAGCCCAGGCTGAGTCAGACCGTGTTCCTCCCTGGTTTCTGACACACTCGGGATGAAATCCACAACTCACCCAGCAGCAGTCACACTGGCTGCCTTAGTGGCTCTCAAACCTGCCAGGCTGGTTCCTGCCCCAGGGCATTTGCACTGGCTGCTCCTCTTTTCCCAGAACTCTCTGACCTGACCTCTCACACAGCTGACGTCTCCCAGTCTCTGAGTTGTCACGCCATAGAGTCACCTCTTCCAGGAGGTCACCCCGCCAGGGAGCCCCTCTCACCCCGCTTGCCTCTCCTGCCCCGTCCCTCACACAGCTCTTTGTGCAGCTCCTGGCCGTGGTCCCAGTGGGGAAGGAGGAAGCCGGGAGCCTCAGGCAGTGAGGCGATGAGCTTGGTCCTGGGAGAGGAGGGAGAGAGAGGTAACCAGGCCAACTCCCGTCCCAGCTACCGCAAGCCTATGAGGTTCCGTGGGCCCAGGTGCCGAGGACACAGGGAGGGCAAGAGGACATGGCCTCGGCCCTCAAGGAACCTAAATTCCCCGTGGGTGTAGACAGAGTGCAGGGGAAAGGAGGTGGTGGGGTCTGGGAGCCTGGGGGGAAGGCACCACCTCTGGCCCAGGAAAAGCAGGGCGGTCTTCCTGGAAGAAGCAACATCAAAGGCAGGACAGAAAGGACAAGTAAGAGTTAGTCATGTGAGGAGAGTGGGGGAAGAAGGTCCATGCAGAGGGACCAGCAGTGCCCAGGCTGGGAGGAGGGTCTTCGCTGAGGCTGGGGCGTCTACTAGACACTTCACCCCCTCTTCCCAAAGATGGGGGGGTACTCAGATTTGCTCTGCCTGAGGGAAGGGAAATTCCGCAAAAGGGAGAGGTGGGGGACTTCCCTGGTAGTCCGGTGGTTAAGATTCCGTGCTCCCAATTCAGGGGGCACGGGTTCCATCCCCGGTTGGGGGACTAAGATCCCGCCTTCCGCACAGCGCGGCCAAAAAAATTAAAAATAGATAAATAAATAAATAAAGTTGAATTCCCAGATGACAGCCCCAAAAGATGCACTTATATATGGAAAAAAAAAAGAGGGGGAAGGGGCTTCCTCCCTCCCACCCCCTTTCCTGGGGCCCCCGGGGACAGTGAGGCGAGCCCCCAGCCGCCGCCAGGAGGAGCGGGGGCGGGGTGGGGGGGGTGGCTCTGCCCCTTTCCCATGCCTACAGGCTCCTCCCCCTGCAGTTGTGCCAGCTGGGGCTCCAGAGGGGTGTGGGAGCCGAGCCGCAGGCTCCCACCCGCTGGCCAAGCGGCAACCTGCCTGGGGCTGACAAGCTGCAGTCTCTTGTGAGAAAGACGATGAGGTCTCCTAATAAGAACGGAAGAAGCCAAACCCAGCCAGAGCAGCGAACCTCACTGGGGCGGCGTGGCGAGCCAGGCAGAGCCAGGAGCGGCTCCTCTGGGCTTTGGGCTGACCTAAGGCCGTCTGCGGCCAACGGTGGAGAAGGAAGGGCAGGCTGACCGGCAGGGCCAATGCGCCGGGCCTGGGGGATGCTTGCTGGGCAGACACAAGGACCGTGGCAGCCGCACGGAGGTCTGGATTCCCAGCCCGCGTGTGCAGGTCCGCTGTGATTATTATTATTACGATGTAGTCTCCCTCATTCCTTCCACACTCAGGGAGTCGGGGGTAGGGGAAGGGATGTGTTTCCCTCTCAGTGGCTCCACGTGTCGCCTCGTCCTGGGGGTGGAGCGTGAAGGTGGTGAGTATTGGGGTGAACAGCATCAGGGGTGCCCCTTCTCCGACACTGGGGACCTCGGACAGATCAAAGGCCCAGCGGTAGCCAGGAGGCTGGCCCCAGTCACCGGCTCACTTAACAGGCGCTCCCTGAATGCCTGTTACATGCTGGCCCTGTCCTGGGGGCTGTGAGTGTCACGGTGAACAAGAGCAGGTGGGGGTCCCTAAGCTGGAGGGGCTTCCGCTCTTACAGGAAGCACTGACAGCATCAGAGAAGCAATACATAAAAAGAGCCACTTGCTACTCCCCTGGTCTCAACGCTCCAAGGCCAGTGTGTGAAAGTTAAAGCCAAAATCCCGTGCGGTCTGGGTTTTCCCCAACCGTTCCCCGGAAACTGCTCTCTTCCCGGAATCCAGAGCCCCCGGCTCAGCGCTTCTCTTACTTGGTACCCACGGCACTCTGCCCTGTTCACCCCACACCCTCCTCCCCCTCCCAGCCGTGGCCAAAACCCCTGGTCCCTTTTTAGGGCTCCTCACCCTATGGCGACCCCCTTAAACATTGGGATTCCATAAGGCTCCATCCCAAGCCCTCCTCTCCATCTGTACTGTACTCCTCGGGGAATCACATCCTTTCCTGAGGTTTCAATGACCATCTAGACAGTTATGGTCCCTGTAATGGGTTGAATCGTGTCCCCCCTAAAGTCCATGTGTACCTGGAACTTCAGCATGTGAGCTTATTTGGAAACAGGGTCTTTGCAGATGCAGTTAGTTAAATTAAGATGGGGTCACACTAGAACAGGCTGGACCCTAAATCCAGTGACTGGCATCCTTACAAGAGGACCGTGTGAAGACACACGGGGGAGAAGGTCAAGTACCAGAAGGGGGCAGAGGTCGGAGGGATGCAGCTGTAACGCAAGGTACACCAAGGATCGCCGGAAACCACCAGAGGCTGGAAGACGCAAGGAAGGATTCTTCCCTGAGTCTATGGAGGGAGCCCGGCCATGCTGATACCCTGATTTCAGATTTCTGGGCTCCTGAACCACGAGAGAATAAATTTCTGTTGTTTTAAAGCACCCAGTTTGTGGTCACTTGTTATGGCAGCTCCAGGACTCCCATGCAGCCTCCAATCTGTCTCCCACCATGACCCTGAATGTCACCCCTGCATTTCCACCTGCCTACCAGACGCTCCTCTCTCGACAGCTGTTCCTATTCCGGAACTCCTTGTCGGGGGAACCGCATCCAAGCTGCCCAAGCCAGAGCCCAGCCGTCCCCCGGACTCCTCCCTGCCCTCTACCCCAACATACAATGACTCACCAAGCCCTGCGCGTTCCACCTCCTGACTCTTCCTTAAAAGCCAAAGATTGCAACCAAATGCAATCCTGGAAACTTGACGGGTCCCTGGATTTCAAAACAAACAAAACCCAACTCTGAAAGACATTCCTGGAATAACTGGGGTAATCTGAACTCGGACTGGACACCAGATGCCATCCTGTTGAACTTCCAGTGGGATACTGGTCTTGTGGTTAAGGAGGAAAATGACCTTACGCCAGGAGATGCAGCTGAAGGGCTCAGGGACAAAGCACTGTCATGACTGCAATTTCAAGTGGTTCAGAAAAAGGAAATCTACCTGTCTCGCTATCTATCTACTGAGCGAAGGCAAAAGAGGAACATGGTAATGACTGTTGAATCCAAGTGGAGACTGTGGTCGCCAACTGTTTTTCCAACTTTCCTGCAGGATGAAGATCTTCAAGAATAAAGAGTTGGAGGCAGTCTTCTGATCTCATGCTGTTCTCTCGACCCTGCTGCCCGTGCCCTGCTCCAGCCCCCATCACCTTCTCCTGCCCCAGGCGTCTCTGCTTCAGCTTTCCAGTGGGCTCCCTTGCACTTCTGCTCACCCCTGCCTCCCATCCCTCCAGCCCACTGTCCACAGTGCAGCCAGACTCAGGGCTCCAGACCCAGACCCTTATCATGCCCTTCCTTGCTTGACACCCTCCAAGCCTGCTCTTGGGACAAAGTTCAAACTCCTCATGTCACTACGAGGTCCTTTGTCACCTCTCCAGGCCTGCGCTACTCTCAACTTCAAGCTCAACGCTCCATCATGTTCTCCGCACTGACCTTACCTCCCACCCTTTGCAGGGAACACGCTTCCCGTCTTTACCTGCCTGTGCCACCTTCAGGTCTCGACTTAGATGCTGCTTTTCTGCAAGTCATGTGCCAACACTGTGTGCTCCGTGGTGCACATTTAGTCTGTACATAATCTAGCAAAGCTCGAATGCTGTATAGTAAATACTTTCTGATGGTGTCTCTCCCCTACCTGACAGCTGTCCCCATGAGGGGAAGGAATGGAACTGTATTGTCATTATCTCCTACCCTCCTGGCAGAGGCCCTGGCACATTGTAGGTATGCAATAAATAACTGATGAGTGGATAGCTGTACTGGGGCTGGATGGGTGGATGGATGGGTGGATGGATGGATGAAATAGGACAAGCAAAGGTGTCATGAGACCCTGGAGGAGGTGGGGAACAGGTTTAACTGAAGAAGGCTTATTAGAGGAGCTGAGAGGGCAGCATTTTGATGAAGCTGTGATTTGGTGAGCACTTCTTCTTTGCTGGACACTAGACCGGGTACTTTACATGTATAATCTCCCTTCATCCTCGTGGCAGCCTTTGGAGTGAGATATCTTTCCCTTTTCTAAGTCTTGTTTCATTAGTGATTATTATTTTAATAAAATTTTTATTGGGAGTCACATAGACACACTATATAAAATAGATAAACAATAATATATAAAATAGATATACTGTATAGCACAGAGAACTCTACTCAGTATTTTGTAATAACCTATATGGGAAAAGAACCTGAAAAAGAATATACATATATTCATATACACACACACACGTGTATGTATATATAACGGAATCACTTGCGGTACACCAGAAACTAACACACATTGTAAATCAACTACACTTCAATTAAAAAAAAACTATAAAAAATTATCAAAAAAAATTTAAAAAATTAAAAAATTTTTAATTAATGAACACTTGCATATAACACAGCATTGAAAAGGTACAAAAGGATAGACAGTGAAAAATAAGCTTTCCAAGCTGCTGAATTCCCAGACTGTCGTGGACACAGCAGGATTTCAATAAATATGCATTGAATTGAATGACATTTTACACGTGAAGAAACTGAAGCTCAGAGAGGTACAGGAATTTGCCCGATGTCTCACAGCTTGATACGAAGGCAAAGTCAGGGTTATAATCAGGTTCCTCTAACTCCAAACCTGCCCTCTCAGCCTAGGAGGAGAAATGGAGTGAGGAGGGCGGACATGGGGGGAACCACAGACAAAGGCTCAGAGGCAGGAAAGCTGGGGCACGTTTTGGGGATGGGAGGAATTTGGCCAGAGGAGAGGGCTTGTGTCAGGAAACGGGATGAAGCTGGAGTTGGCACAAGGCCTTGAATGCCAGGCTCAGGAGCAGGCACAGCGCTGGGAGCCGTAGAAGAACCAGGCGGAAGACAAGGGCAAAGGTGGTGTTTTTGGAGCGGGGGTGGCAGGAGGCTGGGGCGAGGCAGGAAAGCTGATTTTCCGGAGTGAGGTGAAAACAGCTGCAGAGAAACCAGCCAGACAGAGAAACTAGCCTCGGCTGGGATGCCTGCACCTGGTCCTACCTGCTCACCCTCTCCGCGTGGTCATTAATCACCTCCTGGCCCAGGGAAGGAACACGCCACCCTGCCCACGCGGCCACGGCAGTGCCTGGCAGAGACCGGGTGGCACCAGGGCGGCCGCTCCCTCTGAGCGCTGACTCACAGGGTCAGGGCGCACAGCCTGGTTTCGGAGGCTCACAGGGGCCCCGCGGCCACTGTGGGAGAGGTGAGGGGTGTCTGAGCCCCTCCGTCCTTCCTCACGGAGGTGGGAGGGTGTATTGACTTAGAATTAGGAGTCCTAGCTCCTGGTTCTGGCTCTGCCACCGAACAGCTTTGTGACGTGACCCAGAACAAAGTTCCTTGCCTCTCTGAGCCTCGGTCTTCCCTTCTGTGAAATGGGATGATGCCTCTCTCAGGGATGCCGAGAGCAGCAAGGACACACTGCACGCGGCACCTGGGAGGCATGCAGTGAACGTCAGTCCCGGTCTCCCCTCTTCCCTGGGCCTCAATCTCCACCTCTTTGAAATGAGGGTGACGGCTGAGGATGGTGGTATAGCTGTGGGGCGCTGCCGGCTGAGCCTACGCACAGGCCGAGTGCGGGCCGGTTCCGCCCTCGGCAGCCTTTTGCATGTGTGATTTGCTTACGGGGATGAAATCTGCAAGGAGGAAACTTCATAAGGGTGTCAGGGGCTCGAGACTTGGGGAGGGGATGAGGAACAAAGAGCCCTGGGGTCCCCAGGGGCCAGCGTCATCTGGGGCAGCAGTGTTCAGGGTGGTTGGGGGGGACCATTCCTAGGTAGTGTCCGGGAAATGCAGGGTGGCAGGTTGCTTGTTACGGTGATTGTGGGTTCTACTGGACATTTAGTGGGGACAGGGGCAAGGTGCTAGATTGTTCTAGACACTGCATTTCCGGAGAGTGAAAAGGGCTTTATGGGTTGCCTGTTATAAAAAACCGGCATTGGGATTCTGACACAGGCTGCCATATGGATGAACCAAGAGGACATGGTACTGAGAGAAACAAGCCAGACATAAAAGGACAAATCCTGTAGGATTCCACTCATATGAGGTCCCTGGAGTCATCAGATCCACAGAGACAGCCAGTAGGGTGGTGGGGCCCGGGGCTGGGGGAGGGGAGGGGGAGTGAGTGTTTCATGGGGACAGAGCTTCAGTCTGGGAAGATGGAAAGTTCTGGAGATGGATGGTGGAGATGGTTCGCAGCAATGTGAATCTACTTAGTGCCATTGAACTGTGCGCGTAACATGGTTGAGATGGGAAATTCTATGTTATGTGTATTTTATCACAATTAAAAAAGCGTGGGCATGAGGTTCGGAACCGCTGGTCCTGATACTCAAGGCCGAGCCGGCAGAGGACCATGGGAGGATTTTACAGTGCGGGGTGACAGGACTGTAGGTAGTGGCCGGTGGAGTCAAGGCCCACCCTGTCTAGATGGCCGGGCGTGGGGTGGGGTCGGTGGGAGAGAGAGAGGGGCCCAGGGGTCCTGCCCACCTCTCCCTCAACCACCCACTCAAGGAGAGAATCTTTTTCCTGATCCTTTTCCCCTGATGTGACACATAGCAGATGCAGTTGGGACCTGCGCAGATTAGAAAGCGGGGGGAGAAGTCATACCTGCGAAATACCTGGTCTTAAATGAGCTTTAAATTTTTTTAAATTAAATTAAATTATTTTAAACATTTATTTTATTGTGGTAGAGTTGATTTACAATGTTGTATTAATTTCTGCTGTACAGCAAAGTGATTCAGTTATACATATATATATATATATATATACATTCTTTTTCATATTCTTTTCCATTATGGTTTATCCCAGGATATAGAATACAGTTCCCCATGCTCTACAGTAGGACCTTGTTTTTCATCCATTTTATATAAAATAGTTTGCATCTGCTGGTCCCAAACTCCCAATCCTTCCCTCCCCCACCCCTCCTCCCCCTTGGCAACCACAAGTCTGTTCTCTATGTCTGTAAGTCTGTTTCTGTTTTGTAGATAAAGTTCATTTGTGTCATATTATAGATTCCACATATAAGTGATATCATATGGTATTTTGTCTTTCTCAGTCTGACTTACTTCACTTACTATGATAATCTCTAGGTCCATCCATGTTGCTGCAAATGACATTATTTTATTCTTTTTTATGGATGAGTAATAGTCCATTGTCTATATGTACCACATCTTCTTTTTTTTTTTTTTTTTTTTTTTTCATAATAATGCAGTTGACAAGAAAATTAGTTATTTCTGAGATATACATTTTAAAGTAATAACTAGGATTATTACTTATAACCTTATACCAGAACATATAAGATTTTTAGAAGTTTCCTGTAATGTCTGAAACATTTATATTAACATATTTCCATACATATTTCCATACAAATACAAATATAAGATTTTTAGAAATTTCATGTAATGTCTGAAACATTTATATTAACATATTTCCATACATATTTCCATACAAATACAAATATAACATTTTTAGAAATTTCATGTAATGTCTGAAACATTTATATTAACATATTTCCATACAAATAACCCAATGAAAGTTTAGTATTAGTTGTTTTGTTTGTTTTTTTATACTACAGGTTCTTATTAGGCATCAGTTTTATACACATCAGTGTATACATGTCAATCCCAATCGCCCAATTCAGCACACCACCATCCCCACCTCACCGCAGTTTTCCCCCCTTGGTGTCCATATGTCCATTCTCTACATCTGTGTCTCAACTTCTGCCCTGCAAACTGGCTCATCTGTACCATTTTTCTAGGTTCCACATACATGCATTAATATACGATATTTGTTTTTCTCTTTCTGACTTACTTCACTCTGTATGACAGTCTCTAGATCCATCCACGTCTCAACAAATGACTCAATTTCGTTCCTTTTTATGGCTGAGTAATATTCCATTGTATATATGTACCACAACTTCTTTATCCATTCGTCTGTTGATGGGCATTTAGGTTGCTTCCATGACCTGGCTATTGTAAATAGTGCTGCAATGAACATTCGGGTGCATGTGTCCTTTTGAATTACGGTTTTCTCTGGGTATATGCCCAGTAGTGGGATTGCTGGGTCATATGGTAATTCTATTTTTAGTTTTTTAAGGAACCTCCATATTGTTCTCCATAGTGGCTGTATCAATTTACATTCCCACCAACAGTGCAAGAGGGTTCCCTTTTCTCCACACCCTCTCCAGCATTTGTTGTTTGTAGATTTTCTGATGATGCCCATTCTAACAGGAGTGAGGTGATACCTCATTGTAGTTTTGATTTGCATTTCTCTAATAATTAGTGATGTTGAGCATCTTTTCATGTGCTTCGTGGCTGTCTGTATGTCTTCTTTGGAGAAATGTCTATTTAGGTCTTCTGCCCATTTTTGGATTGGGGTGTTTGTTTCTTTGATATTGAGCTGAATGAGCTGTTTATATATTTTGGAGATTAATCCTTTGTCAGTTGATTCATTTGCAAATATTTTCTCCCATTCTGAGGGTTGTCTTTTTGTCTTGTTTATGGTTTCCTTTGCTGTGCAAAAGCTTTGTAGTTTCATTAGGTCCCACTTGTTTATTTTTGTTTTTATTTCCATTACTCTAGGAGGTGGATCAAAAAAGATCTTGCTGTGATTTATGTCAAAGAGTGTTCTTCCTATGTTTTCCTCTAAGAGTTTTATAGTGTCCAGTCTTATATTTAGGTCTCTAATCCATTTTGAGTTTATTTTTGTGTATGGTGTTAGGGAGTATTCTAATTTCATTCTTTTACATGTAGCTGTCCAGTTTTCCCAGCACCACTTATTGAAGAGACTGTCTTTTCTCCATTGTATATCTTTGCCTCCTTTGTCATAGATTAGTTGACCATAGGTGCGTGGGTTAATCTCTGGGCTTTCTATCTTGTTCCATTGATCTATGTTTCTGTTTTTGTGCCAGTACCATATTGTCTTGATTACTGTAGCTTTGTAGTATAGTCTGAAGTCAGGGAGTCTGATTCCTCCAGCTCCATTTTTTTGCCTCAAGACTGCTTTGGCTATTCGGGGTCTTTTGTGTCTCCATACAAATTTTAAGATGATTTGTTCTAGCTCCGTAAAAAATGCCATTGGTAATTTGATAGGGATTGCATTGAATCTGTAGATTGCTTTGGGTAGTATACTCATTTTCACAATGTTGATTCTTCCAATCCAAGAACATGGTGTATCTCTCCATCTATTTGTATCATCTTTAATTTCTTTCATCAGTGTCTTATAGTTTTCTGCATACAGGTCTTTTGTCTCCCTAGGTAGGTTTATTCCTAGGTATTTTATTTTTTTTGTTGCAATGGTAAATGGGAGTGTTTCCATAATTTCTCTTTCAGATTTTTCATCATTAGTGTATAGGAATGCAAGAGATTTCTGTGCATTAATTTTGTAACCTGCAACTTTACCATATTCATTAATTAGCTCTAGCAGTTTTCTGGTGGCAGTTTTAGGATTCTCTATGTATAGTATCATGTCATCCGCAAACAGTGACAGTTTTACTTCTTCTTTTCCAATTTGTATTCCTTTTATTTCTTTTTCTTCTCTGATTGCCGTGGCTAGGACTTCCAGAACTATGTTGAATAATAGTGGTGAGAGTGGACATCCTTGTCTCGTTCCTGATCTTAGAGGAAATGCTTTCAGTTTTTCACCATTGAGAATGATGTTTGCTGTGGGTTTGTCATATATGGCCTTTATTATGTTGAGGTAGGTTCCCTCTATGCCCACTTTCTGGAGAGTTTTTATCAGAAATGGGTGTTGAATTTTGTCAAAAGCTTTTTCTGCATCTATTGAGATGATCATATGGTTTTTATTCTTCAATTTGTTAATATGGTGTATCACATTGATTGATTTGCGTATATTGAAGAATCCTTGCATCCCTGGGATAAATCCCACTTGATCGTGGTGTATGATCCTTTTAATGTGTTGTTGGATTCTGTTTGCTAGTATTTTGTTGAGGATTTTTGCATCTATATTCATCAGTGATATTGGTCTGTAATTTTCTTTTTTTGTAGTGTCTTTGTCTGGTTTTGGTATCAGGGTGATGGTGGCCTCATAGAATGAGTTTGGGAGTGTTCCTTCTTCTGCAATTTTTTGGAAGAGTTTGAGAAGGATGGGTGTTAGCTCTTCTCTAAATGTTTGATAGAATTCACCTGTGAAGCCATCTGGTCCTGGACTTTTGTTTGTTGGAAGATTTTTAATCACAGTTTCAATTTCATTACTTGTGATTGGTCTGTTGATATTTTCTGTTTCTTCCTTATTCAGTCTTGGAAGGTTATACCTTTCTAAGAATTTGTCCATTTCTTCCAGGTTGTCCATTTTATTGGCATAAAGTTGCTTGTAGTAGTCTCTTAGGATGTTTTGTATTTCTGTGGTGTCTGTTGTAACTTCTCCTTTTTCGTTTCTGATTTTATTGATTTGAGTCCTCTCCCTCTTTTTCTTGATGAGTCTGGCTAATGGCTTATCAATTTTGTTTATCTTCTCAAAGAACCAACTTTTAGTTTTATTGATCTTTGCTATTGTTTTCTTTGTTTCTATTTCATTTATTTCTGCTCTGATCTTTATGATTTCTTTCCTTCTGCTAACTTTGGGTTTTGTTTGTTCTTCTTTCTCTAGTTTCTTTAGGTGTAAGGTTAGATTGTTTACTTGAGATTTTTCTTGTTTCTTTAGGTAGGCTTGTATAGCTATAAACTTCCCTCTTAGAACCGCTTTTGCTGCATCCCATAGGTTTTGGGTCGTCGTGTTTTCATTGTCATTTGTCTCTAGGTATTTTTTTATTTCCTGTTTGATTTCTTCAGTGATCTCTTGGTTATTTAGTAACGTATTGTTTAGCCTCCATGTGTTTGTCTTTTTTACGTTTTTTTCCCTGTAATTCATTTCTAATCTCATAGCGTTGTGGTCAGAAAAGATGCTTGATATGATTTCAATTTTCTTAAATTTACTGAGGCTTGATTTGTGACCCAAGATGTGATCTATCCTGGAGAATGTTCCGTGCGCACTTGAGAAGAACGTGTAATCTGCCGTTTTTGGATGGAATGTCCTATATATATCAATTAAATCTATCTGGTCTATTGTGTCATTTAAAGCTTGTGTTTCCTTATTTATTTTCATTTTGGATGATCTGTCCATTGGTGTAAGTGAGGTGTTAAAGTCCCCCACTATTATTGTGTTACTGTCGATTTCCTCTTTTATAGCTGTTAGCAGTTGCCTTATGTATTGAGGTGCTCCTATGTTGGGTGCATATATATTTATAATTGTTATATCTTCTTCTTGGATTGATCCCTGGATCATTATGTAGTGTCCTTCCTTGTCTCTTGTAACATTCTTTATTTTAAAGTCTATTTTATCTGATATGAGTATAGCTACTCCAGCTTTCTTTTGATTTCCATTTGCATGGAATATCTTTTTCCATCCCCTCACTTTCAGTCTGTATGTGTCCCTAGGTCTGAAGTGGGTCTCTTGTAGACAGCATATATATGGGTCTTGTTTTTGTATCCATTCAGCCAGTCTATGTCTTTTGGTTGGGGCATTTAATCCATTCACGTTTAAGGTAATTATTGATATGTATGTTCCTATGACCATTTTCTTAATTGTTTTGGGTTTGTTTTTGTAGGTCCTTTTCTTCTCTTGTGTTTCCCACTTAGAGAAGTTCCTTTAGCATTTGTTGTAGAGCTGGTTTGGTGGTGCTGAATTCTCTTAGCTTTTGCTTGTCTGTAAAGCTTTTGATTTCTCCATCGAATCTGAATGAGATCCTTGCCGGGTAGAGTAATCTTGGTTGTAGGTTCTTCCCTTTCATCACTTTAAGTATATCATGCCACTCCCTTCTGGCTTGCAGAGTTTCTGCTGAGAAATCAGCTGTTAACCTTATGGGAGTTCCCTTGTATGTTATTTGTCGTTTTTCCCTTGCTGCTTTCAGTAATTTTTCTTTGTCTTTAATTTTTGCCACTTTGATTACTATGTGTCTCGGCGTGTTTCTCCTTGGGTTTATTCTGTATGGGACTCTCTGCGCTTCCTGGACTTGGGTGGCTATTTCCTTTCCCATGTTAGGGAAGTTTTCGACTATAATCTCTTCAAATATTTTCTCTGGTCCTTTCTCTCTCTCTTCTCCTTCTGGGACCCCTATAATGCGAATGTTGTTGCGTTTAATGTTGTCCCAGAGGTCTCTTAGGCTGTCTTCATTTCTTTTCATTCTTTTTTCTTTAGTCTGTTCTGCAGCAGTGAATTCCACCATTCTGTCTTCCAGGTCACTTATCCGTTCTTCTGCCTCAGTTATTCTGCTATTGATTCCTTCTAGTGTAGTTTTCATTTCAGTTATTGTATTGGTCATCTCTGTTTGTTTGTTCTTTAATTCTTCTAGGCCTTTGTTAATCATTTCTTGCATCTTCTCAATCTTTGCCTCCATTCTTATTCCGAGGTCCTGGATCATCTTCACTATCATTATTCTGAATTCTTTTTCTGGAAGGTTGCCTATCTCCACTTCATTTAGTTGTTTTTCTGGGGTTTTTTCTTGTTCCTTCATCTGGTACATAGCCCTCTGCCTTTTCATCTTCTCTGTCTTTCTGTAACTGTGGTTTTTGGACCACAGGCTGCAGGATTGTAGTTTTTCTTCTGTACCACATCTTCTTTACGCATTCCTCTGTCAATGGACATTTAGGTCGCTTCCATGTCTTGGCTGTTGTGGATAGTTACATGCACTTTAAAAAAAATGTATTTAAAAAAATTTGTTTTAGGCCACACTGCGTGGCATGTGGGATCTTAGTTCCCCATCCAGGGATCAAACCCATGCCCCCTGCATTGGGAGCACAGAATCTTAACCACTGGACCTCCAGGGAAGTCCTACATGCACTTTTTAAAGAGTAAAATCTTTTTCTTTCTTCTGCCATGGTTGGTAAGTCAGAGAGAGGAGCTGAATGGGCCGCCTGAACCAGTGGGGTGTGGGCAGAACTAGGGGGGTGCTAGGGTGGGTGTAGCTAGGAGTGGTGGTGGTGGTGGTGGTGGTGGTGTGTGTGTGTGTGACCTGCAGCTGCTGTAACAAATGACCCCACAAACTGAGTGTCTTAAAGCAACAGAAACATATTCTCACACAATCTGGAGGCGAGAAGTCCTAAAAATAAAGTGCTGGCAGGGCTGGTTCCTTCTGGAGGTTCTAGGGGAGAGTCTGTCCCACGCCTCTCTCTAGCTTCTGGAGGTTGTGGAAAATCCCTGGCGTTCCTGGGCTTGTAGCTGCATCCCTCCAACCTCTGCCTCTGTCCTCACACGGCGTTCTCACCATGTGTCTCTCTGTCCAAATTTCCTCTTCTTAGAAGGATACAAGTCATTGGATTTAGGGTCCACCCTACTGCAATATGACCTTGTCTTAACCTGGTTACATCTGCAAAGACCTTATTTCCAAATAAGGTCCCATTTGGAGGTCGCAGGTGGACATGAATTTTTTCAGAACACTATTCAACCCAGTAGAGGGCGGATCATGGAAGATACCCCAGGCTAGGGTTCCCTGCCTCGGTGGCCTTCCATGCTCTCTGTGATCAGGGATCAGGATGTAACCGAGCAGGAGGACCCCACGGGGTCTTCCCGGAACAGACAGCACCCCCGTCCTCCACCTGCCTCTCGTGTGTAGAAAAACTTTAGCCTCTGAGGCCTTTTCTGAGTTCCAAAGAATAAATTTAATTTAATCAGGGAAATGAGAATATGCAGAAACAAAGGAAGACAGTCAAGCAGGATGAAATAATAATAGTTTAGCCATTAGACAGAGTCAAGGACCTTTAGTTCCTCCTCCAGGGCTAGAGATCGTAATCTGAGCCACATCCTGCGAGCCGTTTTGCAGAGACTGAAACCCCAGCAGGTGGAAGAAGTTAACTGCATGCTGACCACCAGCGTGGAGACCCTGACTGGCTGGAACCAGAAGGTTGATGATACTGACTCTCGGTTAGCTCACCACCAGCCAATCAGAAGAGCGTCCACGAGCTGATGCATACCCCGCAACCCCTTCCCAGCACGTAGCCCCTTCCTCTTTTCCCTATAAAATCTCTGAGCAGGGGCTTCCCTGGTGGCGCAGTGGTGACGAATCCGCCTGCCAGTGCAGGGGACACGGGTTCGAGCCCTGGTCCGGGAAGATCCCACATGCCGCGGAGCAACTAAGCCCGTGCGCCACAACTACTGAGCCTGCGCTCTAGAGCCCATGAGCCATGACTGCTGAGCCCACGTGCCACGACTGCTGAGCCCACATGCCACAACTACTGAAGCCCGCTCGCCTAGAGCCCATGATCCACAACAAGAGAATCCACCACAATGAGAAGCCCGCACACCGCAACCCAGAGAAGCCCATGCACCGCAACCCAGAGTAGCCCCCGCTTGCCGCAACTAAAGCCTGCACGCAGCAATGAAGACCCAACGCAGCCAAAAATATAAATAAATAAATAAATGTATTAAAAAAAAAATCTCTGCGCAAAACCTGGGGAGGGGGGAGCTGGTTCTTTGGGACATGAGTCCACTTTCTCCCCAGGATTGCCGGCTTCCTCAATCAAGCTGTCTTTCCTTCTACCCAGCACTTGCCTCTCAGTGTTGGATTCTTGAGCAACGAGCAGCCGAACCTGAGTCTGGTAACAAAGAGCGCTGCCAAGATGGATCCGGGAAGGCTGTCCAATAAGTACATACTCTGGCCCCTACAGTGGACAGTTTCCCTTCAGCAGAAATTCTTAATTCAGTGCTGCTGTGTCAGAGGGGAGATGAAATCAAGCCACAAGGCTCTCCAGGACCTGGAAGGGACTGTTTATGGGGAGGCCGTCACACCGATGGTGGAGGCTGAGCCCTCCAGGTGGGGCAGTGTGGCCACCACGTGCTCACCCGGTAGAATGGAAACGCCCCTTGTGAATGCCCAGCTCCCATGTGCTGTCGCCGAAGCTCACCTGGCCTGGGCTAAGTGCCCTGGCACTCCTTCCGCAGGGCGGAGGGCCACTCCAAGTGAACCAACAGATCCTTACTTCTTCCAGCTGTCTCCTGGGAGTCGATTCCTGTGGATTATGAACAGGATGTAAGCTGACCAAGGAAGGGTAGGAGGGGAGCCAATGAATCATGGTTGTAATCACCACAGAGGTCACTTATTAGGCACCTACGCTGTTTCAGGTGTTTTCCACCTAGAAACCCTCCTGGGCCCCCTCTGAGGCCGGCATGAGTGTTATCATCTGTGGCAACTGTACTTTCCAAAAGACGGTTGCAACAACATCTCCTGTCCCACACGCTCTTCTAGAACCCTCCCACTGTCCCACCAAGGAGTGGGGTCTAATTCCCCTGCCCTTGAACCTGGGTGGGCTGCAGATTCACACTGGCCGTGAGCCCTGAGCCACTGGTAGGTGATTCAGCCACCCTCAGGCCGCCATATTGGGAGGAAGCCCAAACTGGAGGCCTGGAACCAGAACCAGTCCACTGAGCCCTCCTGAGTGTCTGACCCACAGGAACCCCGGCAGAAAGAACATAACTGGTAGTTTAAGCCGCTAAGTGTTGGGGTCGTTTGTTATACAGGAATAGATCACGGCATCAACAGCCAGTTTCTCAGTGAGGAAGATGGGGTTCAGAGAGCTTGGGTAAACTTGCCCAGGGTCACACAGCAAACGCACAGGAGAGTTTGAATTCAAACCCAGTTTGATGACTTCAAGGCCTGGGGTCCACACAGCTAACACTTTCTCCACCCGCACGTCTGCACACGTGTGTCAGTGAGGTCACATGTGCCAGGAAGAAAGCCACTCAAAGCCTTTTGCTGCAGCTGCAGAAGGAACGGTGCTGGGCGGGGGGCGGAGACCTGGGTTGGAAGGAGCACCTACAGGTCGGGGGCCCTGGGCCGCCTTGCCCTCAGCCTCGCTGTCTTTGCCCATCTGGCATCGCACACGCGCATTCCTCTGTTGATACCGTTTCCTGAAACCCCTGCTGTGTGTAGGCTCCCGCTAGGCTAGGTGCTCAGGAGTCAAATGTCAGTTGAGTTCCCTATCGTCACGGGCCCCTGCCTAGTGAGGAAGACAAGCCCCTAACGGTCCACCACCATCCAACCCCTATCACAGCGGGACATGCTCATCGCAGACGGTGTCATGCTGCCGGCAGGGCTGAACTGTGTCTTCCGAGCCTCTAGGTTACCCTGCCTCCCCAGGACAGCAGAATCCTCACCTGCCCGGCCCGCTGCTGTAGCCCCCTCGCTTGACATGTAACAACAGCAGCTAACTTGTGTTGGGGGCGGGCTTCGTGAGTTCTGGGCTCTGTTCCAAGCACATGATATGTACTGATGGATGTAACCCTTTATGCCCATTTGACAGATGAGCAGGACTGAGGTGGGGAGAAGCTACATAACTTGCCCAGGTCACCCAGCCAGCAGGGAGCAAGGCGTGGTTGTCTGGCTCTGGACCCGTCGCTCAGAACCACAAACGGTGGGTTCTTGAGAAACATCTACTAAAGAAGACCCAGGGGAACGTTTGGGCGGAGGCTGGGTGGTGGGGAGGGCAGCAGGAGATGGAATTCCAGAGGGTGATAAACATCGTCTGTGGCTGGAAGCTGGGCTGCTGCTTACGGCGGAGCCCTGGGGGAGGGCATGGAAGGGTGGTTCCAGGCTAGGAGCGGGGGTGTCAATAGGCGGCTGTGCAGGCTTCATCCTATTGTGCTGTGCTTTCAGCCTGTGGGGTGTGATCAGCTGGATGATTTTAGGGAGCAGTGAGGTAAGGGACCTGGCACTAAATAGCACCGAGTCACATGGTGAGAAAGACGTTCCATTTTCAATGATCCATCAGTCCTGAACAAACAGATTCAGTCTCAGCCTAATGATGACTAATGTCTTTTTTTTTTTTTTAAACAGAAAGAGCAGCTCTTGGGTTTAGAGCCTTGAAGGGCAGCTGAATCTATCCACAGTTTTAGAATATGATTTTTCACCGCATTCATTGTCATCTTCTGCTTACTCCACGTGACATGGTGTTTTAATCAGTATTGGGTTTATGGCAAACGTCTGAAATCCCCAAATCACAGTGGCCTCCGTGAGAGAAGTTTATTTCTCTCATACAAATGCAGTCCTGAGATAAGCCTTCCAAGGCCAGTAGGGAGGTTCCATGACCATCAGGAACCCAGTCTCCTTCTATCTTGTTGCTATACTCCCTCATGGTCTAACATAGCTGCCCATGCTCCAGCTATCATGTTTGCATTCCAGCTAGAAGGAAGGAAGAAGGGGATGCTGAAGCGCACATCCCCCTCCTTTTAAAAATACTTCTAGGAAGTTCCAACCACCGCTTCTGCTCATGTGCAGAACTTCGGTTGAATGGCTATACCTTGCTACAAGTGGGGTTGGGAAATACAGCCTGGATCTGGGCAGCTAAAAGTCAGGGCTCTAGTGTAAAGCGAGAAGGTGTGAACAGACAGTGGGGACACCAGCCACGTCTGTCACAGATTGTTTTCCTTTTGTCATGAAGACATCCTATTCCCTTTTCATTTAAAATTCAGTGAGGAAAGAGAGTCACTTCGAAGGAAAAGGTAAGTAAATAAAAGAACAGGTGGCACATGGCTAAGGCAAAAATTTGCAAGCTGGCCCTGGAATCACTGAGATTTGGGAAACATGCTGTGAAGACAGAAACATGAAGTGAGTGTGTAAGCTGAGAATCAGGCTGGCTCTCAGGCCCGGGTGTGGAGAGGGGTCTGCGGCTGGAGAGATCCCAGGGGAGTCAGGGAGGAAGCAAGTGCTTGTTCCAGAAGAGAGGCTGAGAGGGTCTGAGCCAGGCAGCGGAGCTGGAGGCCAGAGGTGTGGGGTGAGGGCAGCCACCGGCCTGCTGAGAAGGGCCAGGAAGGCTTGCAGGCTCCTGCCGGCCTGCCTGTTTGCTTTGGAGGTAGGCGCTGAGGTCAGGGGCCCATGATGGGGTTTCAGAAGAAAGAGAAAGGTTTGGAGCCAAGGTGGTGAAGTTAAAGGGGGACAGGTCAGAAGTCAGTAGCTCAGAGGCTGCTGGGAGGAACCCAGGAGCTCAGCTAGGCTAAGCCCACAGGGGGTCCTGAATAAGTGAACAATGCACTGATGCGGGCGGGACTCGTGACCTTGTCTGCATCTTCTCCCTGAGTCCTCACAGCACGATGAACCCGCCCTGATCTGCTCCCCACCCCCAGGCTTCCTGCACCTTGGTTGGCCGTGCTCCCTGCTGTGCCCTGATGCCAGGAGCAGGGCCTGGCACAGGAAGGCCACCGCGGGGACGTGCTGGTGAACGGTGAGTGGGTGACCGACCTCTCCTGCGTCTGTGCCCAGACTTCCTCCAGCAAGCATTGCATGGATCGAGGCAGCTCTGGTGGCGGTGGCGAGGGCTTGATTTCCCCAAATAAAAGTGGTGGGGACGGAAGTGTGGCTTTCGTGCTCCACCCTGATTCCCCGGGCGGGAAGCCAGCAGACGGGCCCATTTCCAGGACCACAGTGCTTTCAGCAGAGTATTTTTGGAGCACACGAGCCTTATTTTAGCTTTTGGGGTTGCTCCCGCCCTGGTGGTGCCTGTGGTGAGACGGGACAGCCTTCCCCAGGGGTCCTGGCTTCACCCCCCCACCCGAAGCTGGGCCACTTTCGGGGCCTGTCTGGGGACTAGAAAGTTCTTCAGGGCAGGCTGGCTCTCTTGGTCTGGCAGAGTGACTGGAGACCTCACTCCTCCCCTTCCTGCTGCGAGACCCCGTGCTAATCACCAAATTCCTCTGCACCCCCATTTCCTCACCTGTCAAAAGGGGAAGACACCTCCCTTAATACAATTCAAGGTTTCTGTGAGACTAAAACAAGAGGCAAGCCCCAAAGCACTTTAAAAAACCCCAAAGCTGCTATACAGCTTTAACCAATGCCACCTTCTTCCTAAGGGATAATATGTGTGTGCTACCACATTTTTTTCCGTGTAACTCTCCTGAACCTGCCTGGAACCAGCCCCACTAATCTACTTGCTGCCTCCTGAACAAACCCTTCAATTTCATGCCTCTTGGCCTTTGCACCTGCTGTTTCCTGTGCCTTAACTGCTCACCATCTGGCAAACTCCTATTTATCCTATGAAACCCAGCTCAGAAGGCCCCTTCCCTGAAACACAGTTAGATGTCCTAGATATTGCATGGGCCTTGGAGTCAGGAGGCTTGGGTTCCAGTCCTATCTCTGCCTTGTGACTTGACAAATCACTGCCACTCTCAGGACTTCAGTTTCTCCACTTATAATTGTTTCTGTTTGTCTCCACATCAGCACCATGCTTAATTTGTCCCAAGTCCTTTTCTTCCTCCCCAACGCCTAAGGCAGTTACTATCCCAGGATAATAACAAACCAGCACCAAGTTAACTGGGCTCTGCGTCGGCCTCGTCCCCTGGAAGCCCCAGGGGAAGGCAGAGTACCCCCAAATTGACTCACGGGAGATGCAGGCTGTGAGTTCAATACCGGTGAGCAGTAAGTGCCTGTAGGCAAAGCTGTGATCCCTCCCTCCGCGGGGCCTCGTCCCCCACGTGGGTCCTGACACTGGATGTTCAGAGTCATGAGGACCCAGAGCCCAGCTGCGGGGACCCAGTGGGTGTCACAGGCAGCCCAGTGTTACCCTCCTGAGGAGGCTGTGAGCACCGTGCCTCTCCCACTGGATTGGAAGCTCCGTGAAGGTAGCTCCCAGACGCAGCTCCGTCCTGGTGACATCTACCCCGTACACAGTAGGTGCTCACCAAACACTAGCTGACAAGTGGCTGAGTGGGTGACTTTGGGCAGGCTCTTCACCCTAAACTTCATCTCCTTCAGCTACAACCATTTCACAAGGGGTCATGTCTTCAAACTGGTTTATAATATTTTTTGACAGGTAGGCATTTTTAGTTTTTTATGTAGTCGAATTGATCAGTCTTTTATTTTATGGCCCTCTCCTTCCTCTTCAAGATGATAAATTCTCCCAGGGTTGTTTCATATTGAAAAAAAATCTAAATCTTGGATGCATTTGGGATTTATTTTGGTAGGAGGGAGGTAAGGATGCAATGATCTTTCCCAGTTGTTCTAACCCCAATTATTGAATTTTTTTCCTCACTGATTTGAAACACCATTTTTATGTTCTAAATTCCCATTTGACCACTATGATGCCTTTCAGTGCATCAAATATCAGAAAATCCAACCAAAGTGTCTTAAAGAATTGTAAAAAGAAGTGTTAGCAAGTGATGGAGCCCAGAGGCAGAGTAAGTCAATTCAGCAACTCAGTGACACATCTCTTGGCTCTGCTGTCTGCTACACAAATGTCATCGTGGTTATGACACAGCACCCGGAACAGAGGCTGCAGGTGCCCTTGTACCCACCTTGTGCTTTAGGAACAAGTCATAGAATGCCCCCAGCATCCCATTCCTTCGAGGTAGGTCCTATAATAATCCATTTTGTAGGTGAGTTAATTTGCCCAGCGCCATGTAGCTGCGAAATAGCAGAGCCAGGATTCGAACCCGGGCAGTTGGCTGCAGGGGATGCCATGCCTCTCATGGCACTGCTCACTTTATCCCTATTACATCTACCTTATGAATTCTGCTCTCCTTTGCCTCTACAGGGTCCCCCACCGTGTGAGGAAGAAGAGTTGGCCTCTTAGTCTTGTCCGTCTACTTACGTTCATTTGAATTTCCACAGTCTTTGGTTTATGGTCTGGGCTGCAGACAACATCAGCGGGACCAGATGACAGAGGACTCCCCTTTCTCACAGCAGGACTCGGTGGCTGGGCCTGGGTCACGTGCTCCTCGGTGACAGGCACTGGGGCCGGTTCCCCAGGTATCATCTGATGCCTCCAAAGACCTCAGGGAATGAACGTGTGATCCGAGAGTTTCATACCCAGTCAAGTTGGCGTAAAGGCAAGTCTTTTAAACATGTGCCGTCACCCCGGAATAATTACAGTAATGACATCATGGTCTTTACCATGTGAAAGCGACTCCCAGCCACTCACCATCACTCATCTCCCTGGAGCCTGCAGCAACGGGGAGAGGGCTGGTCCTGCCAGGTGAGAAAGGGAGGTGGGGCTCCACTGTGCGGTCACCAGCTAGAGGGAGGCGAAGGGCCCCTCCCCACCGCCCCACCTGAGCCGCTAGCCCTTGGCTGAGAACCTCCTGAATGAAGGTGTGGATGCGTGGGTGGGTGTGTGAACGGACCACACATTTCAGAGCTCCCAGAGCCAAGAGGTGTGCGTTCTTGTGCACGTGGCATCAACCCTGCCCGGGGAGGGGACCCTTGGGGTGCCCGGCGGCGATTCAGGGGGTGGGGGAGCCGCCCTAGGGTCCGTGGTGGACCTCTTGCTGGGACTAGGCGGCGTGAAGGGCAAATCCTGGGTCTCGGTCACGGCCGGGCACGATGGGCAGAGAGGCAGCCTGGTCCCTGCCCTGGGGCCCCTGGACCTGGTCTTTTATCATCGCAGTTCACTCACCTGCTCGGAGAGCCGCTGGGCAGCTCTGGAAGCCACGGTGACGAGGAGGCCGCGCCTGGTGGGGCACGAGCAGGGCAGGCGGGGTCCACTGTGGGTGGTGGGGGTCAGGCGAGGCCTCATCACACGGGGTGTCTGAGCCGGTCCTCAGCCCCCCTGGGAGGTCGGATCAGGACTCGCCCAGAGGGGCCTGGGTACCCTGCAGGTGGGCTTCTCCAGCTGGAAGCCCCGCTGGAAGGAGTAACAGGGACTCAGACTCCCAGGGATGGACAAGGTTTTATTTGCGATAATGTTACTTCAACACACACAGAGGCTGGAGACGAGCTTATGCTCCTAGCCCTCGCAACTTATAAAACGCCAATAAAATTCAAATTAGACAGAGAGAAGCCCACGAAACGAATACAATTTAGATTAATAATATAATTAAATGGTTAATTTAATGTGAAGGATGATTTTAAAAATTGTGGTAAAATAACACACAACATAAAATTCACCATCTTCACTCACAATGTTGTCAACCATCATCCCAGCCATCTCGGGAACTCTGTCATCTCCCCAGACAGAAGGTCTGTCCCATGAAACCACACGTGCTGAAACAAAATCGTTGCCTGTGTCGAGACCGTCACCAAGCAGGTGTGGGGAAGGGAAGCTTAGCCCTGCCTGGTGCCTGGGTGACCAAAGGGCCCACGTTCTTCGGTGTCCAGCCTCCGCTTGATGAGGACACCGCTCACGCACTGACGCGGCCTCTGTTGCCTGGTGACAATTAATGTGGTTGGTACCCACGTGGGACTCTTGCCACAGTGTCTTAACTTAGTCACTGACTTAAGAAACTGAGGGCCTCTGACGAAAACGGGTTTCAATCGCACATTTTGCTTGTAAAAGAGAAGTTTTGCCTGTTCCGGCCGATGTAGGGTGACTGGCCATTTTCGCATAAGCACATGCTACCCTGCGTCACGCTTGCCTGTCTGGTTCCAAAACTCGCTGCACACAGGAATCCTGTGGTTAGAAAGCAGTCAGCGAGATGACTCAGAATACGTATCATGGGAAGAAAGACACAAAACTGAAAAATATGTGGAGAGAGCTTGCGGTTTCCAGGAATACAGTCAGGAGTCTGTAGTACGACTATTTCTGGCGGCTGATGGGGGCGGGTCAGAAGGGGCAGAGGCGGGGCTGTCCTGAGAAGGCCGGAGCCCCGCTGGGGGGCGGGGTGGGCGGAACGAGAGAGGCTTGCGAGGTAGGGTCCAGAGAAGCTGGTGCTGCTGCGCACGGCAGCGCGAGCCCCAGGGAGGGGGCCGCGGTCTGCGCCGAGGGCAACTGACCCGGCTGGGGCGCCAGGCACGGAACCGGGCACGCGCGGAGGGATGCTGAGGCGGAGGCGGCGTGCGCTGGGCGGAACACCTGCCCCCACGACGCCCACGTCCGAACCCCAGAAACCTGTGATCCGCTCCCTTGCATGGCAAGCGTTGCCCCCAGCTATCTGACAGTACGGGTCTGGGGGCTTCGAGAGAGAGAGAGAGGTGGGAGGCACCAGGGACCTGGGAGAGACGAGGCCAAGGTGCTCCCACGGGTGGGGGGCTGGTGCTGGGACAGGGTAAGGAGACCGGGGGGAGCGGCCAGGAGAACAGGTGCCCTAGAGGCCGCACAAACCAGGAGATCGCACCGTGGGACCGGCAGCCTCCACCCTGCAGTGCACTTTGGGGGTGGCCGTGGGGTCGCCAGGGAGGAAGAGGAGCGGACGGGAGGCAGGCCAGCCAGTGGGGAGAGCAGGAGGGAGGGGGGGCTGCCAGGCCCCGCCCCCAGCGGAAGAGTCTGGAGGGGGCGGGGGCCCTGGACGGGGACCCACAGCCCTGTGCGCCCAGGAGCAGGGCTGGCCTTGGCGAGGTGGCAGAGGGAGGCTGTGAGGCCGGGAAACCTGCGGGCCGGGAGAGTGAGCGACCCTCGTCGAGGAAAACACTTGTTCAACTTCTCCGTTGGCTGGCAGATCTCCCGCACAGCACGTACACCTGGACGCTTCTTTCCCTTCCTCTCAGGGGAAAAAGGATTGAGAGCAGAATGTCGCTCCTAACGTTCGCGTCCAAGTAGAAACCACACGACGCGTGTGCAGCTTTATCAGAAACAGTTAATGTTACCGGACTGAAAAAAAAAAAGCGATGGTTTTCTTTGGAAAGTTGCTGTGAGAAATCCTTGTCCAAAAACTGCAGCAGCGCCCTGCCTGCGTGGGGTGTAGCTGACGGGTCCCCGGGGTCACAGTTCTGGTTCAATGTCAACCACGTCTGTCCCAGGAGCGGTTATGAGAAGACCCGGAACGGGACTTCCCTGGCGGTCCAGCGCTTAGGACTCTGCGCTCCACTGCAGGGGGCACGGGTTCCATCCCTGATCAGGGAGCCAAGATCCCGCAAGACGCACAAAGGCTGGGCTCGATGTTCTGAGACCACACAGAGCAGAACAGCCTTTGGCAGACCTCCGGGGCTCTGGGTTGACATGTGTTTGTTTTTAAGGTAAAAATAGTGCCACAGACTTGGCCAAGCACTTCATATTTATCCAATGGCCCCTTTTCAGGGAGGTGGAGCCCCAAGGGACAGAGCCCCCGCTTCACAGCCAGGTCAGGCTCAAGAGCCCACGCGGCCCCCTGCGCTCCAGGACACCCCCCCTCACGGTCCACGTCACACCTGGTACTGGTATTTGGCGGACAACTGAAACCACGTTACAGAATCAGGGAAAACGTGGCTAGCATACAGAAAAACTATCATTCAGAGAACTGTTCTCCAACATTTGCTGTGTACCTTTCCACTTTTAGGGCCCGTATAGGCATTTGTGCTTGTTCTATACACTTTTTTTGATGTGGACCATTTTTAAAGTCTTTATTGAATCTGTTTACAATATTGCTTGTTTTGGTTTTTTGGCTGTGAGGCACGTGGGCTCTTAGCTCCCTGATGCACCCCCTGCATTGGAAGGTGAAGTCTTAACCACTGGACCGCCAGGGAAGTCCTTCTATACACTTTTATTGTGCCTTTTCCTGTTGTGTCACAAAACTGGGGAAATTCTGTGCTTTCTGAGGGCAGGCTGCCTGCTTGCTCAGTCTCACCTCAATGCCTGGCAGCGCGGCTACAGTGGAAGCCTCCTGACCACTTAGGACCGAACAAACGGAGGATTCTACCTGGCCTAGAGCTCCCACCTTCCGGGGCCAGTTTCTTGTGCAAGCTCACCCACCACCAGGCTCTGCAGCTTTGCCCCAGCGGCCCAGAGCCACCACGGCTGGCCCACCTCCAGGCCCTGGGAGGCGGACCGCAGTGCTGGAAGGAGGCGCTTTCTCATCCATCACCTCTTCTGTCCTGGAACTCAGGTCTGTGCCTCGGGTGGTGAGATTAGGTCACATGACTGGTCTACTGAGGCTGCTCCAACTCCCACACCACGTGGACCAGAGCAGCTCGCCAAGGGAGGCCTTGGGATGTCGGTGCCCAGGGGGACCAGTGCCTCGCCTCACGTGGCCCGGAGTCGGCCCAGTGCCGGGTCCCAGGCATCGGACAATCCCGAGTGCTGTAAGCACGTGTTGTCAAAGCCTCCATGAGAACACGTGGTGTGACAGAGGGTACAGGTTCCTTCCAGGGGTGAGGACCGTGCCGGGGATGCAGGCCGGAGGCCAGGGTGCCCAGCACCCTCACATTTCAGTAGCATATGCCATAAACCGTAAGAAGATTGGCAACACCTCTGAAATCTGCCTCCGTTCGAGAAACGTGGACACATTTTCCAGATCACCTATTTCCCAAAGCGACCCATTAGCCAAGCCACTCTCATGCACTGACGATGACGACGACGTGTGTGTTATCCACAGAATGAGCCCCGACCCGAGGTCCTGAAGAGGCAGATGCTCCCGGCAGGCGGGGGGATATTCAGTGCACAAACCGGGCCAGGCCACGCCACTCCGGGGCTGAACTGGCTCAACTCCCACACTTGTGATGAACTGGCTAACACCCGTGTTCCCGGCCAGGCTTCCGGGGCCAGCAGAGTAGGGCCACTTCTGTCCTGTCTGCTGCATGACCCCAGCTCCTAGCAGTGCCTGGCACTAAGCATCTGCTGAAGGCTGGGTCCACAGCCTGGTGGGGAGTGCTGCTAGGGTCTCAGCAACCCAAGGTCAAGGCGGCATGGCATGATGTCACAAGTGGCTTTCCCAAGGTCACAGCAGGAAGGCGCACGGCATGGCCGCTGGGCTCTCTGCCACTTTATACAATACACAGCAGTGTGTATATGTCAATCCCAATCTCCTAATTCATCCCACCCCCCTAAACACTCCCCTCGTTAGTGGTCCCCGGAGCTGTTATGAAATGCAGCCACTCTACTCCCAGGTTGGGCCTGTAATAACCTTCAAGGGACACTGAAATCGACTACAATGGGACTTCTGAGAGCATGTAAAATGAAATCATCATCAATGGGAAGAGAAAATTCTTTGTAATGTGGAGGTTTCCTCTGTAAAGGCCCTTGCTTCACTAGGGTTATCTGAGAAGCAGGAAGAAAGATTACTTCTTAAAATCACAGGCTCCAGCTCCCTTGCCAACTCTGTTATCAGAAAGATAGTGGTTTTGACACAAAATAGTAACACGCTGTGGAATCACAGGAATCATACTTCTCCGAACTAGCATCCGCCCAGCCCTGTGTCCACATCTGACCACCTCACAGGCATCGTCTCACCCCCATGCCACCTGCCCTGTGAGACAGGTCTACACTGCCAGCCTCGAAGCCTTTGGCAACCGTGGGGACGGCAGAAGAACTCAGTGGTTCCAAGCGCGGGCTCCAGAGCTGGACGGCGTTGGCCCCCAGCCCAGCACCCCCATTACTACTGACTTGCCTCCAGTTCGACTGTGCGCTTCCTCGCTGGGACAACGGCCAGGTTTATAACCCTAACCGCTACCTCTTATAGGTCCCTCCTACGTGTCGGGTGTGGCCCGCAGTGACCTCCGGTAGGAACTCGTTTAACCGGGAGGAAAGCACCTCCCTCTGAGGGTGATTACAGTGCCCAGAGCCTGCGTGGGCCCTCAGGCGGCTCCCTGCCGGGTCTTCACATGCTGGCACGGAGGGGACGGAGGGGACGTGTCAACTGCGGCGGAGGGGACCGAAGTTCAGAGTGGGCAGATGCCTTTGGTCCTGGAGAAGAGCAGCTGGGTCATCGCGAGGCCCCTGAGGCGGGCGAGTCTGAGTCCCAGGACGAGAGGGACACAGGGTCCCCACTCTCGCTCTGGAGGGCCCGGGCCCGCTGACCCTCCTCGATGAGGTCTGCCACCAGGTTCAGCCGGCAGGCCCTGAGCGCCCTCACCAGGTGGGACGCGGCCGCATCCTCCCTCCTGCTGTTCTTCCAGACTCTCAGCGACTCCCTCACCTGTTCTGCCAGGTTCCGGGGATACTTCTCCTCAATGGCTTCAATCTTGGCGTCAGACACTCTGAGGTGACGAGCCAGTTTCCTCCAGTCCTTCCCCACATTATCACAGATGATGTCAAACGCTGCCCGCAGGTCTGGGGAGGGAAAGAACACAATGACTGACCAGAGATTACGGGAGCTCTTGAGGAGACAGGTAACCCCACACTCCCTGATGGGCTCCGCGGTGCTGACCCAAGGGCTGGGTACCAAGAGGTCCTCCCGCAGAGGCCAATGACACGCAGCAGCAGAGGGACCCGGGGAGGTCGTAGAAAGCCCAGTCCTGCCCCAGCTAATCACACCCTGAAACACTACCCAAGAGGCGTGGCCAGCTCTGAAGACTTAATGGTTGGGGTGTGTTGTAACGGAGATACCCACGCAGGACAGGGAGATGGAGTTGCTCCCCCATCTCACCCTACAGTGGGTTGAATGGTGGCCCCTAAAAAGTATGTCCATGTCAAACCCCTGGAACCGTGAATGTTAACTTATTTGGAAAAGGGCCTTTGTAGATGAGATTAAGTTGACGATCTTGAGATGAGGGGATCATCCTGGATTATCCAGGTGAGCCCTAAATCCAGTGACAAGACCACGTGCCATGGAGGCAGAGACTAGAGTGATGCGGGCACAAGCCAAGAACGCCTGGAGTCCCCAGAAACCAGAAGAGGCATGGAGGCTCCTTACCGAGAGCTTTCAGAGGGAGCATGGCCTACTGACACCCTGATTTGACTACTGGACCGAGAACTGTAAGAGCATCAAATTCTGTTGCTTTAAGCCACCAAGATACGGTAATTTGTACGCCAGCCCTGAACACCCCGATTCTTATTTTGGAAGATGTCCTGACTGACACCAGTCCTCAGTCTCTGTCTACTATGTCCTCATCTGCTGAAAAGTCACTACTGAGATCAGCATGACAAACTACAAAAGGCTGTTTCTGGACGGGGGCAGCGAGAAGAGGAAGGACAAAATGCTTCTTAGAAGGCTCCTGCAAAGTTGCATCTTCAGCTACAAATCCCTGATATGCTGTCAGCCTGTGTGCCAACTCCTCCAGCTCTGTGAGATGGGCACCTGTGTTACTGACCACTTGTACAGAAGAGGAAATGGAGACACGGGAAGGTAAGTGTAAGTTATTTCTTGAGATCACACAGCTAGACAACAGCAGAGCCAGGACCACACCTTGATGGCCCACTGTGCAAAAACTGTCCCTTATCAACCAACCCGTACCTGCTGTGACGCTCCTGGTGTACTTCCACTGCACCGGGGAGGTGAGCAATGTCCTTTCCTTTCGAGTAATCTCTAACTTACCCGGAGGGGGGGGGAGGTGGAGAAAATACTGAGGCTGGGGGATGGGTGTCCATGCTCTGCAACTTAGGCTGTTAACTTCTGTGCACTCTCGTTCTCCCATTTGCAAAGGGGGTATATTACCCGTCTCCCAGGGCTGTTTAGGGAAAACCCACGCAAACCGAACCCGGAAAAGGTCAGGCGCCCGGGAGATCGAAACTACTGCTGGTCCAGCTGACCTTGCCTCCTCAGGCCCCCGCCCCGCCCCCCCGGCTCCTCCGGCGCGGCCCCGCCCCCACCTGGCTCGTCCGGCACGGCCCCAACCCCGCCTGGCTCCTCCGGCGCGGCCCCGCCCGCCCCCACCTGGCTCCTCCGGCGCGGCCCCGCCCCCACCTGGCTCCTAGGGCGCGGCCTCGCTCCCCGCCCCCCCCACAGTCCTCAGGCCCGCGCCCCCGCCTGGCTCCTCCGGCGCGGCCCCGCCCCCACCTGGTTCCTCGGGCGCGGCCTCGACCGCCCCCCCAACCCTCAGGCCCCCGCCCCCGCCTGGCTCCTCCGGCGCGGCCCCGCCCGACCCCCAGACCTCAGGCCCCCGCCCCCACCTCGCTCCTCCGGCGCGGCCCCGCCCGCCGCGCCCGCCTCGAAGTCTTCCAGGCGCCGCAGTAGGTCCTGGCGCCGCAGGGAGACGAGCATCTCGCGGAGCAGCACGGTGTTCTCGGGGCTCATCTCGTTCTGCTCCAGCAGCACGGAGAAGAGGTCCAGGCCACTCTGCACGCGCTCCAGCTTCCTCTTGCCCACGCGGCTCTGACACAGGAACTTGAGCTCGGTCAGCTCGCTGCTCGACAGGCCGGCCGACACCGAGTGCAGCAGCACCAGGAACGGGTCCATGGCGGCGGACGCGGCGGGGCCCGGCCCTCCTCTGGCTTCCCCCGGCCCGGCCCGCCGCACGCTCTCTGGCCCGCGCCCCCGCAGACCCGGCCCGCGCCTCCTCTAGCGCCCCGCGCCCCTCGGCCTAGCAGCTGAGGTTCCTACTTCGAGCGTCTGATGCCCCTTCACCGGAAGTCTCCCTTGGGACTGCTTTCTCTCGCGAGAACTCCCGGGACTCGCGCATGCGCCCCGAGTCCAACCGTAGCCATTTCCGCCCGGGGGTCGGGGGTTGGCTTGCGGCCGCCGCCAGGAGGCGCCCCAGACATGCTGAGGTGGGGGGACTGGGACCACCTCTGCGCCTGCGCACTGACGACCTTCTCCCTCTGGGTGGGCGCCTGCGGCTGTGGGTGTCCCGACGCTCCGGGCGCGGGCTGCGTTTTCTGTGGAAAGTTGCACAGCGGATGCCGATAATAAATGCATTTATTTATTAACATTTGTGAAAATGCATGTCCTTTAGTGCCCCCTGGAGATCTGTGTGCAGAAAAGACTATTTAGAGGTTTATGTAGTTTTAAAAGTTTAATAACTACTTGATATTTTAAAGTTATCCTCATTATTTTTCTGAATGCTTATTAGCGTTTACTGACGCCTACTGCGTACCACGCAGTAGGTTCTGGAGACAAATCGGGAACAAAGTGCCGAACGCCCCGCCTGCCCGGAGCTTACAGCATCAGGACACAAGGTTACCTAACAGATAAGAAAGTGCAGGAAAGCCAGAGGTTAATGCGAGTCGCGGCCAAGAGGATAGGGGGGTGGGGAGTGTGGAGGTGGGGCGGCGCACGTTGAGAGGGCGGGGTCCCAAGATGCAGGTGCACGTGCCGGGTGTGAGGGGCCAGGTGTGTAGGCTTGGGGGGAAGAGGGCGGGACCACAGTAAGAGCAGAAGCAAAGAGGAGGGCGGAGGTTGCAGGAGCAGAGCCGGGGAGGAAGGGGGTGGTCAGCGAGGGGAGGGGGCGAATCAGGAGGAGCCAGCTAAGAACGCGGCTTTACTGTCCCTGAGCCCCAGCAGAGGGTGAGTGGAAGAGTGAAGTCATCTGAGTTACCTAGAGGAAAAAAAAAACGTATATATATAATTGAGATATAATTCACATTCTCTACAACTCACCCTTTTAAAGTGTACAACTCAGTGGTTTTTAGTGTATTCATAAGGTTGTGCAATCCCCACCATTAGCTAATCTTAGTTTCGTCTTGCCCATGTAGAAACCTGGTACCCATTATTAATCACTTCCTTTCCCTCGCTCTTTCTCCAGCCCCTGGCAACCACTAATTTACTTCTGTCTCTCTAGATTTGACTGCTCTGGATATTCATGTAAGTGGAACCATACACTTTTGCGTGGCCTTTTGTGCCTGGCTTCTTTAACTGAGCGTAACATCTTCAAGGTTCATCCTTGTAGCCTGTGACGGCGCTTCATTCCTTTTCATGGGTCAGTACTGTTCCGTTGTACGGATAGACCACATTTGTGTATTCAGTCATCAGCGGATGGATCTTTCAGTTTTTTCTGCTTTTTGGCCATTATGAATATAATAAATCCCCTACGTAGGAACCTTCAAGTTGCGAACTTTCAAAGATGCGAACGTGGAACTTACTAACGAAGACCTGATGGAATTGGAGGCCCAGAAAGGACAAAGAGAGACAAGAGGAAGAAGAATTAACTGAAGAACCAAAGAGATTCATGATGCAGGAAATGGCAAGGGGATTTTCTTTATTTGAGAAGGCACTGTTAGTCTTTGAGGCACAGGACCCGAACGTAGAACAGTACACGAAGGTTGCAGCAGCCATTCAGAAAGCAATCCAGTGCTACCGTGTCGTCTATGATGGGCAAAAAAGAGCTACTACCCAGACATCACTGGATCATTTTTTCAAGAGGGTAGATAGAATTGAATCCAGCAAGGAACTAGAACCTGTGCCATCAACGTCAGGCGTGAGTGAAATTGCAGCTTGCCCTCCGTCTCATATTGCTGACGATCCTTCAGCTCTACCGTCTCCCACTTCCTTTCCCTCCTCCAGTCAGTAACTCTTCCTGCCTGTTCCCTGGATGCCAGCCCCTGGATGCCAGCTGTTGTACTACTGTACTTTTCAAGGTACTGTACTGTAAGATAAAAAATGTTTTATTTTTTGTGTTTGTTTTTTTATGTATTATTTGTGTGAAAAGTATTATAAACCTATTACAGTACAGTAGTATGTAGCCGATTGTGTTAGTTGGGTACCTAGGCTAACTTTGTTGGACTTACAAACAAATTGGACTTACGAACACGCTCTCGGAACAGAACTCGTTCGCGTGTAGGGGACTTACTGTAATGCTACTGTGAGCTCTGAGTTACATTTTTATAGAATCACTGGGTAGAACCCAGGAGACTCCACAGTAATCCAGATGAGAGGTGCAGCCTTCTTTTGATTTTGGGGTAAACGAGATTTTGTATGTAAACGAGAGGCATTGAGGATGCTTGTAAGGTCTGAAAGATGGAGCGTCCATTGGCTGACCTGGGGAGGGTGTGGGTGGGGTTGAGGCAGGAGATAGACGGGCCCCAGTTTAGACATTTACAACTAGCCTCCTATTTATGCTTTAAAAATAAAGATAATAACAGGAACAGGATAAGCAGCTGGACTTTGTCTCCTGTGGACGCTTCAAGGGAAAGGGAACGGCAGAAACAGAGAGGGGCTGACCCCTGCTGGCATAAAAGACAAAGAGACCACACAGTTCTCATTCTTGGGGCCAAGGAGACCCTCCCCCCCCCCAGACTACGCATGTGCAGAAAGGTTAAAGGGAGGGGGCGCTAGACCATAATATGTTCTGTTAACCTCTCAGAGACCCTTGCGCTGGAATCCATCTTGGCTAAAAGATGCACGTGCACACAGGGGAGGACCCTGAGTCAGACCAGATATGGACTCAGAGCCGGACAAAGCAAGATGATTGGCCAGAGGGAACCTAGAAGAACTTACCCCATATGATTTAAACCACCCCCAAAGGCACACGCCTCTCTCTCTCTCTCAGCCTGCCTGTGCTTTCTGTCTTCTCTCCTAATAAACACTTGACTTGCCTCACTACTTTTCATCTCTTTGCTGAATTCTTTCTTCAAAGCAGATGAGAGCCAGGGCCCTGCTCCTAGCCAATATTCCCTGGTGGTCTAGTGGTTAGAATTCGGCACTTTCACTGCTGTGGTCCGGGTTCAATTCCCAGGGAACTGAGATCCCACTTCAAGGTGCCGCTCACTGTGGTCGCTCACATCCACCTGAGATCAGAGTGAGTTTGGGGGAGGATCTAGTAGAGATGTTGACTGGATAGTGGGATGCGTGGACCAGGGTTCGGAACAGAGATCTGGGCAGGAAATGTGAAGTTGGGAGTATCCTGCAGATAGATGGTGTTTGTGATGGTTAATTTTATGTGTCAACTTGACTAGGCTAAGGGGTGGCTGGATAGCTGGTAAAACATTATTTCTGGGTGTGTCTGTGAGGGTGTTTCTGGCAGAGATTAACATTTGAATTGACTAACAAAAGCAGATGGCCTTCCCCAATTTGGGTGTCATCATCCAAATAGAACGAAAAGGCAGAGGAAGGGAGAATTCGCTCTCTCTGCTTGAGCACCGTTGCCCCCCTCCCCTCCCCCCCAATTTTCAGGCCTTTAGACTCAGACTGAATCACACACCAGCCTTCCTGGTTCCCAGCTTGCAGATGGCAGACTATGGGACTTCTTGGCTTCCGTCACTGTAAGTGAGCCAATCTTACAATAAACCTTCTCATTTATCTCTATATATCCTGTTGGTTCTGTTTCTCTTGAGAATCTTGACTAATACAGTATTTAGATCACCCACAGAATGAGGTCACCAATAGAGGGAGAGGAGAAAGAAAAGAGGACCTAGGTCCGAGGCCAGAGGGCGGCTAATGTAAGGGAGACATGGAGGAGCCAGGGGGGAGGCTGGCGTGGGAGGGTTAAACCACATCCCCATCTGCTGGATCCCCAGCCCTGCTGCCGCATTTCTTGGTCCCCGGCATGTGGCATCTCCTGACTTTACTACACATTTTGCTTCCTGCTCTGTTTTTTGCCCGTCTCCCCTGCAGAACACTGTAGAAGAGCCCAGAACACTGGCTGGCACTTCATAGGAGCTCACAAAATATTTCTGACTGAATGGATCTTGTACAAGGCTTGGTTAATCTGAATCTCCATTAGCACAATTATCCCTGCGTCTGACCCACTACCTCGCAGTTTGTAGCTTATCTTTTTATCCTCTTTACATGATCTTTCACAGGGCAAAAATTTTAACTTTGGATGAGGTCCAGTTCATCAAATTTTCCTTTTATGGATTTGATGGTTATAAGGCTATTCAAATTGTCTATTTCATCTTAATTGAGTTTTGGTAGTTTGTGCAGTTTTGAGGAATTTGTCCATTTTTCTAAGCCTTAGACTTTATGAACATGGTGATTTGTAGTATTCGCTTATTTTATGTCTCAGTCCATTTTGTGCTGCTCTAGAAAAGTACCATAGACTGGGTGGCTTATACACAACAGAAATTTATTTCTCATGGTTCTGGAGGCTGGACTTCTGTGATCAGGGTGCTAGCAGGGTCACATCCTGGTGAGGGCCTGTTCCAGAGTGCGGACTCTGAGTTCTCATTGTAACCTCACGTGGAGAAGAACAGAGAGGGAAGCAAGTTCTCTCCAGACTCTTTGAAGGGCACTAATTCCATCATGGGGGCCCCATCTTTGAACACCATCACAAGGGGGGAGGGTAGAGTTTCAACATGTGAATTTTGGGGGAACACATTCAGTCTGTAACATTATCCTTTTAATGGCTATGAGACCTATAATGAACCCTCAATTTCATTCCTGAAATTGGTGATTTGTGTCTTCTCTCTTTAAGTTTCTCTGTCTTGCTAGAGGTTTATTGATTTTTTTTTATTTGTAATGAACCAGCTTTTTGTTTCAATGATTTTTCTCTATCTCCCCCCCTCCACTTTTTATTTCATTTTTTTTTTGCTTGTCTTGGCTATTTTATTTCCCTCTCCTTGCTTTGGATTTATTTTGCTCTTTTTTTGTTCGAGGTTGTTGAGGTAGGCACATAGGCTATTTATTTCTAAGGTAAGCATTTAGTTTTATGGATTTTCCTTTCAACATTATGTTAGCTTTGTCCCACAAATTTTGATATGCTGTGTTTTCATTTTCATTCATTTCTATGTATTGTTATTTCCTCTGGGACTTTCTCTTTGACCCCTGGATTATTTGGAAGTATGCTGTGTAACGTACATGTGTTTAGAGATTTTCGTGTTGTCTTTCTGTCATTGATTCCTAGTTTGATTCCCTTATGGTAGAGAACACACTCTGGATGGTTTCAATTCTTTTAAACTTGTTGAGCTTGTTTTAGGGCCCAGTATGTGGTCTATCTTGGTAAGTGTTCCCTGGGTTCTTGAGAGAAAAAAAGGGTGCTCTGTTGTCATTGGGTGGCATGTCTATAGATGTCAAATAAGTCCTGGAACACCCCCCCACCCCCCGCAGCCCGCCCCAGGCTCCTTCTCATGCCTTCAAGTATTCTGATAGAAGTTCTGCCCACCTAAAGGATTTCTCTTCACTGCTGTCCCTCAGGGATGCCTCAGAGATGGGCTATAGTGCTGCAACTGTCCACTTTCAGGGGGTGCCTGTGTATCATGTAGAACCCCCCATAAACCAGGCCTGAGTGTTCTCTTCCTCTGTCAACTGATCATAGGGAACTCCCTGTGAAGCCACAGGTGAACATGAGTGTACAACTGTCTATTTGAGTCCCTGCTTTAAATTCTTTTGTTTATATATCCAGAAGTGGAATTGCTGGATCATACGGTCATTCTATGTTTAATTTTTTTGAAAAACCATCGAAGTGTTTCCTGTAGCAGCTGCACCATTTTACATTCCTAACAGCAATGCACAAGGGTTCCAATTTCTCCACAGCCTCAACAACTCTTATTATTTTGTGTTTTTTGGATAATAGGCTTCCTAATGTGTGTGCAGTGGTGTCTCGTGGGTTTGATTTGCGTTTCCCTGATGACCATCTTGAGCATCTTGAGTATCTTTTCATGTGCTTATTGCCCATTTGTATGTCTTCTCTGGAGGAATGCCTATTCAAGGCCTCTGCGCACTTTTATCTGGGTTGCTTGTCTTTCTGTTGCTCAGTTGAAGGGGATCCTTATATATTCCGAATATAAACCCCTAATTAGAAACATGGTTTGCAAATATTTTCTCCCATTTTGTGAATTGCTGTTTCACTGTTGATTGGGTATCCTTTGATGCAAAAAATTCCTAAATTTTGCTGAAGTCCAGTTTATGTGTTTTCCTTTCACTTGACATTGTCTCTTTAAAAAAAGAAATGAGAAGCCCGCGCACCACAACAAAGAGTAGCCCCGGCTCGCTGCAACTAGAGAAAGCCCACGCACAGCAACGAAGACCCAGTGCAGCCAAAAATAAATAAAATTTAAAAAAAAAGAAAGAAAATGCATCTTTTGCCTGTTTCATGGATGGACATTGGTCTTTATTCATGAGGACGGTGAACAGAGTTCCTTTCCTTTCTTTTTCTCCTGTGTCGTCTCACTGTGCTCTGGGCTCTTTCTTTTTCTGTTTGTTTTGGTCTTTCTCATTCCTTTTGAAGTCTCTCCTTGGATATTTGGGACTCTGGGCTTTGCTTGAGGGTAGTTAGTTTTTTCCAAAAAAAAAACCAAAAAAAACCTCCTTGCTGGGGGCAGGGGTACATGGTGGACAGGACAATGGCCCCCAAGGTGTCCAACCCCAATTCCCAGACCTTGTGAACAAGTTAGTTTACATGGCAGGAGTGACTTTGCAGGTGTGATGAAGATGAAGGACTTTGAGATGGAGCGATCATCCTGGGTTATTCCAGGGACCCAACCCATCACGGTCCTCATGAGCGGAGAGCTGGAGAGACAGCCGCGAGAGAGGGACTGGCCACCACAGCTGGCCTGGAGATGGCGGGAAGGGCCCAGCCCTGCCCACACCTTCCTCTTAGCCCAGTGAGACTTGCGTCAGACATCTGGCCCACGGAACTGTAAGGTAGTACGTTGGTGTTTTAAGCCACTGGGTTCGTGGTCATCTGCCACGGCCACAAACAGAAAACCTACACAGGCCCCACATGCTGGGTATCTTTCTTCCCTAAGGGCAGTTCCCACAGACAGCCAGCAGGAGGCGGCAGCCACCTACAAGCGAAACCAGACAAACACTCCTGCTGCGATCAGGATAGGGATCAGGACAGGGTGACAGCTGGGTGAGGAGGGGTGACCAGAGGGGAGCACCAAAGGAGGCTTCTTGGGTGCTGTAACATTCTGAGTCTTGACTACAGAGGTGTGTGATTTCTGGGGAAATTGCTTGTATACTCAAGATCTGTGTAGTTTTCTGTATGTTATACTTTAATAAAAAATGTTGGGGGAGAGAGAGATGAGGGGGAGGGGGCGGGGGGTGTGGAGAGGGGACAGCAGGAATGGGCACACTAAATAAATTACCTGGCAGAGCTCAGGAAATCAGACCTTAGTATGTACAAGGTTGCCTTTTTCCCAGGGGTGCATCCTGGCAGGCTCTTGGCAGGGGCAATGTCCACCAGCCCTTCTGAGCAAACCAGGCTTAAAATGCTTGTGCTGAGCCAAGTCGGTGTCTCTGGGCATCAGATGTATCTTTGCTACAGGCTTCTCTGACAAAGGCTGTGAGTGAGCATGGGGTGGGCTACTTGCTGTGGGCATATCTGTGGTCCAGAAGGCACCAGACCTTACCTCCCATGGGCCCCTTACCTCCTCCACCACCATCCCTGTCAGCTTGACTCAGAGGTCCACTCGGCTCAAAGGCAGAAAGGCCCAGTCATCAGTCTTTTTGCCATCCATCCATCCATCCAAATGTTCATCCATCCATCCAAATGTCTATCCATCCATACATCCAAATATCCATCCATCCATTCAAATGTTCATCCATCCATCCATCCATCCATCCATCCATCCATCCATCCATCCATCCATTCAAATGTCTATCCATCCATCCATCCAAATGTCCATCCATCCATTCAAATGTTCATCCATCCATCCATCCATCCATCCATCCATCCATCCAAATGTCTATCCATCTATACATCCAAATGTCCATCCATCCATCCATCCATCCATCCATCCAAATGTCCATCCACCCATCCATCTAACTACCCAACCATCCATCCATTCACCCATCCACCCATCCACTCATCCTTCTATCCTTCCACCCATTCAAATGTCCATCCATCCATCCATTCAAATGTCCATCCATCCATCCATCCATCCATCCATCCATCCATCCATCCATGCATCCACCCATCCACCCATCCACTCATGCATCCATGCAAATGTCCATCCATCCATCCACCTTTCCTTTCTCCCTCCCTCCCTCCCTCCCATATCCATCCACCCATCCATCCATCCATCCATCCATCCATCCATCCATGCATCCATCCATCCATCCATCCACCCATCCACCCATCCACTCATGCATCCATGCAAATGTCCATCCATCCATCCACCTTTCCTTTCTCCCTCCCTCCCTCCCTCCCATATCCATCCACCCATCCATCCATCCCTCACTCACTCACTCATTCATTCAGCACTTTCTGGTGCCTCCTCCGTGCCTGGCACTACGTCAGTGCTGCTTCCTGGCCTCTTTTCTGGCGAGTGTTAGCATTCCTCTACTTTGCTGTGGCTCTTACAAAACATGGATGGGTGAATGAGTGTTGCCGAAGTGCGGGGCACACACCACCTGTGGTGGGGGGCACGGGAACCTGTAGGTGAAAGTGTGTGGGTGCTGGGGATGTGGGTGCTGGGGGCAGGGGCTCTGAGTCCAGCCTTGGGGAGGGGACAGCCCTGTCTCAGGCACACACCTTGGCCAAGCTCTGTTCCAGGGAAGCCCACAGCTGGTCCTGGATCCCAGGACAGGGACCGGGCCTGAGGCTTGTCTAGAAGGGCCCGTGACTCCAGGAGCTGCAGTCTCAGCCGCCCCCTCAGCCAGTGGGAGAGTGGGGAGAGGGGCCGTGATCGTCAGAAAGGACACGTGCCTTCTAAAGAAGAAGGGCCACCACTGGTCTCCAGTCAAGTGCAAGAATGTGACATGCTGAAAAATACAGCTGTGTCATCAGATGGCGTGATTTTTCAAGAGAACATACAAATCTGGATTTTTATGTGTATGTACCGGGTTTTTATATATTAAATTAACTAAAAAAATTTAACAAGCACTGAACCTATCAAACAGAGGCATCTTGGGCTGATTGCAGCTCACAGCAGGCTCCACCTTCAAGAGAGCTGCTGAGTCCCCATAAAAGATGCTGGCATGAGTGCCCCCGGCCCCAGACCTCAGGCCCCCTGCAGGCCCTGGTCCTTCACTGTCTGTGCTTGGGGGCCCAGCCCTGCCCAGCTCCCGCCACACCACTCCGGGGACCAGAAGCAAAAACTGTTCAGCGCTGGGTGCCAGGGGCCTGGGTCCGAGGGATGGCTGTGTAGCCAGCTTGCTGTGTGACCGGAGCAGAGCCCTGACCCTCTCTGGGCTTCACTGTGTCCATCTGTGAAATAATGGCACTGTCTGACCAGCTCATCTCTGGGGGTCCTTTTGCTGCCAGATCCCAGGTCCTTGTGATGTTAATCTGTTGGCTTTCTTCCACCCACGGCTACCACCCTCGTCCAAGTCCCATCATTGCTCATCTGAATTTCTGCAACTCTCCTCTGTGGCTCCCCACCCCACTGCAGTGTCCACCCAGAGCCACCAAGACCTCAAAATGTGAATCAGGTCCATCACTGCCCTGGTTAAGACTGCCAGCCCCTGCCGTGGACTTACCACCAAGCTCGAGGTCCTCACTAAGCCGGGGGCTGGTGCGAGTTGGTCCCCGATTCCTGCCGCCTCCTGCCCCATCTCCTGCCACCTCCACCCCCGTGCCTCCCCTCCAGGCATGATGAACTTCTTGCTGCTCCTCCAAATCACCCAGCACACTGCTGCCTCAGGGCCTTTGCACATGCGCTCTGCTGCCTGAACCATCCTACCTTCCTCCAGGGTTTTACATTCTGGCTCCTCCTTGTTCAGACTCCAGGGGCCTCCCTGCCCAGCTTGGTCACTCTGAGTGACTCTCAGTCACACCCCTGTTTTATTTTCATCAGCGCCCCTTCCTTCCTCTGAGATGATCTGGTGCTGGGTTCATTTTCTCGTTCAGCCTCTGATGCCCACTGCAAGAGGTCATCCCCTGAGGGAAGGGGCAGTGTCTCCCTTGCTCACGGCTTCATCTTGAACGTTGCCTGGATGGATCTCTCTAAGGGGTGCCAAGGAGCCCTGTCATCTTGGGCAAGTCACCTCCCCACTCTGAGACTGTTCGCTCATGTACTCATTGGGGTCAAAGATCCTCCCCCTGGGAGGACCCATGAAAGGGGAGGGCTTCCGGCAATGCTGGCCCTGAGAGCCACCCTCATCAGGACTAAGCAAGAGGTTCCAAAGCTTTAGAAGGAACTTTTATTTTTTTATTTTTTAATTTATTTTTTGGCCGCCTTGCACAGCATGTGGGATCTTAGTTCCCCGACCAGGGATTGAACCCGCACCCCCTGCAGTGGAAGCGCGGAGTCTTAACCACTGGACCGCCAGCAAATTCCCCAGAAGGACATTCTTGACCGAGCAGCAGTCAGGGCCTCGTGAGCTCGGGTTTGCTGAGACTTCCCTGGGGATGCAGCAGCACAAGGGGCGCCCGAGGCCCGCCCTGGCCCTGCAGGTGTGCGGGTCAAGGCCTTGCTGACGTTTGAGTGCGAAAGATATTCTTTCTTTCATGAAATGATGGTGATTATAGGTAATGAATTAAAGAAAAAGTGCCCCCACTTGCCCAAATGAAAGCACTGGCAACCCTGGGATGGTCCCAAAAAGGTTTGGGGGAAATTTTAGGTCCGCAAAATCCAAAATACTAAAATCTCTGTCGGGTTGCGGGCACCAGGGGTTGGGATTTGGGTATCGTGGAAGAGGCTGCTGGGAAGGTGTGACCACAATTCCCCCCCGCGCCCGGTGCACATACGTGTACAGGCATGCACACACACAGACAAAACAACACAAACGCATATGCACGCAAATCACACACGTGTGCACAGACACACACGCCCATGCACATACTCGCAGACAGACAACGTCCCAGGAACATCCTGAACGAGCCATGTGTCTGGGGCTGAGGATGCGGAGGCTTATGAGTCCCTCCGCATTTGCAGGTCCAACCACGGGGCTCTGGGGTTGGCCCCTCGAGTTTCCTGGGGCAAAAGTCACGCAGACAGGGTTTGAGAGGAAGGTGTCATGTATGCAAATTTATTCAGACGAGCGTTCAGCCACGGTCCTCTGTGGATTTGTGTACATTCACTTTTTTAAAAAAAAGAATGGTTTCCATAAAAGGATTTTTGGTAATCACCTCATTTTTAATACAATGTTTATATACAAAAAACCCCATTTCAAACCACTTACTGTACAAGAGAAAGGAGAAGCATCAGATTGCATGACTTTAGCAAATAACGAAAATCTGCTACACCTACGGACTTCCCCCCCTAGTTGACGGCTCACAGGAATGTCAGCGTCTCACCGACCACACGTTCAAGACAGACACGTTTATCTTTTCGTGCCTCCCTTCGGTGAAACATTTCTTTTATGTTTCTCTGGGTGCTTGAGAAATTTCAGATCATCGGTTAGTATAATGGCTGCAAATTGAGATCATTCTTATCAGCTATGAGATTTGTTTTCACAAGCTTTTAAAATGATAACAGTCCAACAGTAACATTCCTGTAAGTAAAAATATAGAGAAGTGTTACCAAAATAGAAGCCTTTATTAATAAAAATCTTTGGTATTAACAGTATTTTAAATTCCTCTCAATGATATTTGGTTAGCTAATAAAATAAACGCCTTCCGCCTTTGAGCTACAGAGAAAAAACCCTTACATCCACTGTAGAATTGATTTAAAAAAAAACCCAATAAATATTCTGAAGCTGCAAAAGTACCCCCAGAAGCCTTAAGACTTCTTGCAACCCTGAAGCCGTCTACAGAAATGCCTCCGAGGTCATAATCCCTTGCCGCCTGTTTTTCTGTCACCCTGAGGTGGGGGAGGCATGTGGCTGCTGGTGGGGACCCCAGAGGTGCCAGTCACCGCTCATTCAGGACACCTGCACCCCGCTAGTTCTCCAAGAGTAAATTCAGAGCTTCCTGGCCCTCTGGGTGGACAGAGCCAGGGCACCTCTCTTTCTGACCAGTGTCTCGGTTTCTGAATCCAGGGAAGGAAAAGGTGATGAAAAATCTCACTTTTTCAACCTAGAGACAGGTGATGTCTTTTGGAACTAGTGTCAGCATCGTTTATTCCTTACCCACTTCTCTGTTTGCCCTCAGATCTCGCACCAGCTTTTGTCTAATGCCTTGGAATACCACCTCGCCTCTCTCTTAAGGCATCAGGAGGATTAAAGACGATGTCTTCTGGGGGCTGTTGCTCACCGCCAACGGCCAAGGAGACCCCAGACTCCAAGCATCACTTCCGCAAAGCCCCTGTGTCCGCTGTGTATCACCCTGTCCCCAGCAATCACTCTGATTAACCTTGAATACTAAAGATAACAGAATTCCCTGCCTAATGGTTTTGTGCAAAAACAAGAAAAACAAAACAAAACAAAACAGAAAAAGACGGGGAAATATTGTCCTATCAGAAGAAAGTGGTCTTCCAGGCTTGTCACAAACCCAGGGGCCACTGGGCCAGGGGTTTGTGAGAAATCGCCTGCCCCGGGAGAGGGTGTGCGTCGTCGACAGGGATGCCCGGCAGCTACAGGGCGCCCCCGGGGAAGTCGGGGCTGTCTGGCGGGGCAGGGGGCGTGGGGCTGTGGTTGTTGAAGGGCTCCGCTTTCTTCCGGTCCTTCTCCATCCACGTGTCGAGCAGCTGCTGCTTGCCCTGTTCCTCCCTCATAAACAGCTCCACCATGAGGACCTTCTCCTTGTGCATCTGCTGGCTGATGTCCTTGGGGATGTCAGGGATGACCCAGTCCACAAAGTCGCTCATGAACATGACCAGGTTCTGGAAGGAGAGTCAGCACCAGGGGGTGGGAAGGAGGACCTGGGAAGCACTCCCACTTCCACCTGCATCCCACCTGGCAGTGCCTTGTCCCGTCACAGCCCGGCCCTGGGACCTCAGACACACCTGGACTTCCCAGGCCTTGGTTTCCCGGAAGGTATAAATGAAACAGGAAACCAGCCAGGGGTGGGCCTCCGGTGGCTGACTTTCTTGAAAGAATCTGAGCTCAGTAAATAGGAAACGTGTCTCTGAGTGGTTCTGAATCTCTTGGCTGGGAGGCTTAAGAAATGATCTGATTGGTTACACATCACCAAATATAACAAGTGTTAAGGCTTTAAGGGAAAACAGTCAAAATACAAAGAGCTCAGAAATGCAGGGAGCTTAAACTGTCTCTGATGATTCTGCAGGCCCTTCTGCCATTTGTAAGGTCTCCCGGGATCACCCTGAACGTTTGCCGCCTCCCTGGATGCATTTCTGGTCCATAAGGTGCAAATGAGTTGGCTTTTACGGAAAAACGGAAATCTCTGGTTTTTAAACTTCCGTCTGACCGGCACTTGTTAGTATGTATGGTTGAGTTAGTCACCTTGTCACGGAAGGTGCTGGTGCCCCCCCATCCGCCATCATCTTTCTGGGTTGACGCTCCCAGCCCCCAGCTGTGGTGGGTGCTGGCCGCTAAGGCTCACAGAGGCTCGTCTCCAGGGAACTATCCTCCCCTGTCTCCCCATTCCCGGCCTGGATGGCTGCAGCCAATGACTGGCCAGGTGGGCAGACTAAAGGCACTCTTTTGCATCAAGGTGGACCCACGTGTGTGGTGGGATTCATGGTCCAGCCCAGACTCCCTCCCAGCCGAGCTCTGTGCCCCCATCCCCTTGCAGGGCCTTCCCTCAATGGCCGGCTTGCACCAGAATCCTTGGCTCAGGCTCTGCTTCTAGGGAACTGGGCCCCGGACACTAGTTCTGGCTCCAGAGGGTTATGGAAAGCTGGCGGACAAGGCAGTGGGGCCTCGGGGGCCGGAAGCCCTGCCAGGGCCCACACTGTGTAGAAGGGGCAGGGCTGGGGCTTGAACCCAGTGTCTGGATTCCAGGTTCTGGGGGCCACACAGGAGGGCAACCCCAGCACGGCCTCCCCGGCTGGGACCTCAGGGCTGCGTGCATCAGCTGCTCCCCAGTCTGGGGTCCTGTCCACTGGGAATCGCTCGGGCCTCAGAGTTAGCCCCTCTCCCCAGAGACTGGGCCAGGCGGGGCCAGGTCCCCTGCCTGCGGCGGGGGGCAGGGGGGCGCTGGTGTCAGCCGGGAGCCCACTGCCCTCCTGTCCCTGCCAGCCCTGTCCGCTGGGGCGTGTCTCCCGCTGCACAGTGACAGGGGAGACTGAGGTGGGTCCCTCCCAGGTCTCCTTCAATAAAGATGCCTTGCATTTAACTAAACCTGCGTTCCCTGAACAACCCCAGTCCTTCCGGCACCCCTCCCGCCCTCCTTTAACTGAGGAGGGTCTGGGACCTGTCCTTGTCCAGGGCCTGGGGTCACCAGTACTCCCCACCCTTGGGTGCCCAGGGCAAGTCCTCCAGCCTCCAAGCCCCCGACGCCGGCCAGCTGCTGTCCCCCTGACCCTGTGCTGGGCATACAGCGCCTCCTCGGTGCCTCAATTCCCAAACCTTCCGGAAGCAGACAGGGCCCTCGCACCTGGAAGACGATGACAAAGGCCAGCCGGGCGGCCAGGACGGCCCAGAAGTCCTTGGAGATGTCGTACTTGTGTTCCGACCATGGTGGCTCCCGGTAATCTTTGTACCTGCAAAATAGAGGTGGGTCTTCGAGAGGAACTGGGGTCTGGCCGCACCGAGGGGCTTGTGAGCGTCAGGAAAGCCTGAGTCGGACCCTGGGCCAACTGTAGGACAGCACCCTCCCTGGAGGAAGAGGCCCCCCTCCAGCCCACTCACACGCCCAGGGAGTCTCCCCACGTTGGAGGGGGTACCAGCGCCCACGTGGGCTGGACAGGCCAGAGGGGCGTCCCCCTAAGTCCAGCCGTGGGCCCACAGAAGGGGGCTCTGGGACCATCGGGTCCAGGGGTTCCAAACTTCTGAAGGCAGTGGAGCCCATTTTCCAAAAAGAAATCCCACCTGAGACTCCGGTAGGTCACACAAAGCAAGTGGGGCCTCCCTGGTTGAAGAGGGGTGGGGTCCCTAAGCCTAGAACCTCAACCCAACCCCCATCATCCGCAAAACTCCAGGCAGGGTTCCATGAAATCCAGTTCTCCAGTCTCAACCCTCTCTGTCGGGGAAACGATTGGAAAAAATGAAACATTTTCTCAAAGTAGCCCTGGTATGACGTTAACCATACAGTTGGTGTGGTCAGGGCACCAGGGAACTGTCCCCAGGCCCGCCCTGCCCCACGGGGCCCAGTGCATGTCTCTCCCTCTCCCAACTGTTAGCTCCTTATCTCCGTGTAATAAATACCAGCCCACCCCTCTTCTATCACTTCCAGACATTGCCCACGAGCGCCTGCTGGGAGACAAGTTTGCTTACTTCCCTGGCTCCCAAGGTCCCACCTCTGTCCCTTGTGCAGCGGGAGTGGTGGGTGTCCCCTGGGCTTTAGGTCTGCCTTTTTCTCAGAGGCCCAGAGATGCCTGATGTGGGGCAGGTGAGGATGAGAACCCGGGTTTTGTCCCCACCAACCGCCCCCAAATTTGGGGGGTGCTTGGTTTTAACAGGACTGACCCCCTCTGTGGGGGAAAAGCTTCCATAAAGCCGTGTGAGGAAGCCGTGGCCGGGGCGGTTTCTAGGTGCTGGGCTGCAGGCGTGTCCTGCTGGTTACTTAAAAGCTGAGGCCCAGTTGGGGAGACCGGGAGAGGAGGCACCTAGCTCTGTGGGCACAGGCCTCGCATAGACCCAGAGCCGGCTCCCGCCTTGCTGTGCGTCCCTGCACCATCGCGTGGCCTCTCTGGGCCTCGGTCTGGCATTCCCTCACTTAGTCACATCACAAGTACTTATTGAGCAGCTACTGCATGTCCCTGCATTCCAGGGGCAGAGCTTGCAGGGGGCACAGACAGGGCCCCTCACCCACAGAGCTTTGTGTCTGAGGGAGCTGGATGGGAGTCTTGGAGGGCCTGTTCAGAGCTAAGCTGCCAACCCCAGAGATAGGATTGGGCTGGGAACACACCCTCTGGTGCCAGCTGCTGAGCCACGCAGAAGATGCACCACCTGATCTCCGATGGGAACAGGCATCCCCTGTTCTCCCAGCGTCAGAAGCCACACACATTTTCTCTTCCCTCTTCTTTCTGTTCTCAAGGCCAGCTGCACCAGGATGCTGGGAAATGTGTTTGGGTCACCTGGCAAACTCCTATGCATCCCTCAAAGCCCACTTACATAAAAACCGTCCAGATGCCAACCCCCACCACCTGCACTGACCTCTAACAGAGATGATCTTACAGTTTTCCTTGCTTTGCTCTTGTGCTAAGCCTGCCAGCTCTCCCTGGGGAGAATAATAATGCCCTCTCTGGGGCTGCTGTGAGCATTCAATGAGACCATGCCTGTTTCAGTGCAGGAATAAATGGTAGCCAGCAGTGGTCACAGTACTCAGCTCTGCTAAGCTGCCTCTCCCATACCTGCTGCCCCAGGCTGGGCTGGGTGCTGCTCCTCCCACAGCCAACCCCTCTGGGAGGCGGCTTGACAGGGGAGCGGCCGGCAGTACGGCCGGCACCTACAGCACTTAATAGTGGGCAACGGTTGGGTGGGCCTGGCTAAAGCCCAAATCCCAGGGAGCAGAGTGGACTGGCCCATGGCCTTCTTTCTCTGTGGGGGTAAAAGTAACAAGGGTCTCACTTAAAAACCAGGTCTCTGCTCTGTCTCCTTGGCCTCCCCCTGCGTGGCCAGGACTCCTGACCGATGCATGGATGGGGAGCTGCTTCCGGGGGCTGGATGCCCGATGCCCGATTCTTACCCAGGAAACACCAACACTGACATTTCTGAGGGAATTTATAATAAAATGACCACCTATACCCCTGCCTTCTTTGTTCTAAATCATTCTTCCTCTAAAATTCATTTTGAGTTAAATTGGTCGGCCTGAGTGTGTTCTTGGCGTGGGATGTTCAAACAAAGCGAGAGAAGTGCAGCGCTGGCTGAGAAGCGGCAGGGGTCCTGGACCGGAAGCTCGGGGGTCTCTGGGGCCCGTGCCTGAGGAGGAGGGGGAGGAAGGGACCTTGAGCCCCTGCCCTTGACCCCCAGCTCTCCAGGCCGACCCTGCCCGAGGCGACCATGCAGGGGGCTGAAGCAGATCACCTGGGCCTTTCCTGTGATGTACGTGCTCACATACATGTGCCTTGAAACATGCGGTGGGTGGGATTCTGAAAAGCGGGAAGCAGGTCGTGTTGCATGTTTGTCTGTCACCTGCCCTTTCTCGTTGGCAGGCCTGGCTGTACCGGGTCCCAGAGTAGGTGTGGTCCCTGCCCTGACACAGAACACACGGCATGTCGCGTAATTTCTCTTTAATCCCTCGGGGTCAGCCGGGCACATCCGCTGTTGCAAAGCCATCGGTAGCACCTATGCTGGATAGGTTTGCCTGCCTGTTCCAATGACCGCACGCGGTGCTGTTTTTCCATTTCTTGGGCCAGTTTTTTGTTTTGCAAGCAGCCACATGCCACTGCTCGTTGCTGTCAGCACCCTGGACCCTGGCAGCCTCCTCCACCTCCTGCTACTAGGGCAAGGGTATGAAGACAGACAGGTAAGCTTGATAGAACTATGGGCAAAGTAAGAGTAAACAGCCTTGGGGTAAGTTATCCGCCCTACGCAGAAAGGGCTGCGCGTCATCGCGTGGGCTTTGTGACACGTGTTCTGGCCCTTGCAGTCTTTCGTGTTCTGAATCTCAGCTGGGCTGGAGGCGGTTCGGACTGCCAACAGATGCTGAGCGTGCCCCACTCTGCCTCCCCGGTCTCAGCCTCATGGCAAAGCCCGTGGCCAATCACTCCACAGTCGTCTGTTTCCTGACCCAGGATGCCGTGCCTCTGCCTGCGCCTTCAGTCCTACCGTCCACCACGTTTCCCTTTACGCTTTACGCTCCAGAACAGGCTGCAGCTTCCCACCCACAGACACCCCTGCTCACCACTCTTCTTTTACCCACTTTGCCCCTCCCCTTGGAGTGACCCCTACTGCCTCCACCCTCTACCTGGGCTTCCGGCTACTATCACCCCTTTAACTCGATCTGTTTATGCTTCTGTTGCCCCTGCACAAAGTCCCTGGGCAGCAGGGATCACGTGGCCCACTCCCGAGCCCCCAGCCCTGAGCCCCCGGCCCCTAACCCAGCCAGGCTGGCACGGGGAAGATGCACAGCGAATAGCCAGGCCTGGCTCTGCCCCTCACTCGTGCCCCCCCACTTCCCCGCCTCCGTCTTTCCTGGGGTGCTCCCTGCCCGCCCTGAGTGTCTGGCCAGCTGACGGGGCCCCGCAGGTCGGACCCTCTCAGACTTCTGTTGCTTTTGCCTGCCCAGCACCCAGCACCTCAGTTTTCCTTGGGATGCCCCCCCAAATCTATGGCCATGACTCCATACCCTGGCACACGACCCAGACCTAGCCAATAAGAGCCCCGCACACTCTGGCAACAGTGATTGGTTCACGGATGGGCCTCTGACCCAAGACAGGTCACTGAGACTCAATCCTAGGACTTTTGCTGACTAGTGGGAAAGAAAGTCCCCCTACTGGGACTGCTGAGCAGAGAGGACTGCTGGGGGTCGCTTACTGCCTGTCAGGAAATGATGCCAACATGCAGGAATGTATAAAATCGGGAGGCGGTGTCAGAATGGGGCCAGATGACAAACGGCAGCCCCTGGATCCAGCCATGCCTGAAGCCTACCATGGACTTCTTAGTTAAAGAACTAATAAATCATCTCCTACCCCCACCCCAGAGATACTTTTTTTTTCCCTTGAAGCAAGATTGAGCTCTTCTGTGATTTGCCCTGAAAGAATCCTGGCTTGAACCGGGGTTTTCCCAGAAGCCCACCAAATGGGGCTCTTTAAAGAGAGCTGCCTGGGCGGTACCTGCAGATCTGCACCTCGTAGCCCAGGTCTAGGGGGTCGTTGGGGGCCGTGCCGTTCTGGAAGTCGCTGACATTGAAGGAGGAGAGGGTGTGGTTGACAAAGCCGTGCATGGTCCCGTTCTCACTGTACATGTAGAGGTACACCAGGCGAGGGATGAAGTCCGACGTGAAGGAGATCACGAACGCCTGGGCGGGGAACAGAGCAGTGAGTGCGGACGCCAGCTGGGAGGGGGAAGGGGACGCACCCCACCTGAGCCAGGGCAGCGCTGGCCCTAGGGCCCGGCCATGTGACCCAAGCTGGCAAACATGACCCCATGGCCTCGGCTCGTCAAGTGACAAACGAAGGGTTGGGGGCATTCCTGTCAGCCCCTCCAGCACCCTGAGGAGAGGGCCTGGGGGCTGGGAACAGGGCGCCCCTGTACGAGAAGGCTTGGGGACAATGCTGGCTGCCTCTCACTGGCTGTGTGGCCCTGGACAAATCGCCTGACCTCTCTGTGCCTCCATTTTCTCTTGTCAAACAGGGCTAACAGCGCCCACTCTAGGTGCTTCTCCTTCCTGGCTTGTTTGAAAGAGAGCAAGGCAGGGAGGAAAAGTGCTTTGTAGACTGTGAAGTTCAGATCCAGCTCACCCTATTCTAGAGCAGTCCCTGGGGCAGCGTAGTGTGAGGCCAGTATCAGAGCATGGACCCGATGGCCTGGGGTAAAGTCCAGCTCTGCCTCTTGTTGGCTGTGTGACCTTGGGCAAGTCGCCTGACCTCTCTGTGCCTCGGGTGTATCACTTGCAAGATGGGGCAATAACCCTCTGCCTCCATGGGCCATGTGTGCACTAGTGGGTGGGTGCACTGAATGGGCTTAGAAGGGCCTGGAGCATTCTAGATGCTCAATAAATGTTAGCTGCCATTATTATTATTGTTGCTGCTGGCTGTTCTCATGAGACGTCCAGCCTGTTCCTAGCTGCTCTGCTCTCAGCGCCCCCATGCTCATGCTCCAGAGGGGCTGTACCTTGGTGTTTCCAGCCTCTCCCCATCAAAATGTGCTCCCCAGCTCAGCCCGGGTCGCGGTGCGGAGATGTCGCTGTCCAGTGTGCAAGGTCAGCCCACGGCCTCCCTGTATAAGTGGGGTTTCAAAGCCTTAACCCAGGGAGCTGTCAGCCAGCAGGGAAAGCAGGTCTCAGGGCTCTGAGGTCCCTTCTCCTGGGCCGAGCATCACTTCCTGTGCCGTGGGGACTGAGTGTCAGGGCCTCACTGTGACCCTGACCCAGCACTGTGACCATCTGCTCCAGGGAGCTGCCTGCCCGCCCCCCACCGACTCTACAAGGCGCAAGGTGGCAGCTTCTGGGGGGCTCAGGCTTGGCCGGCTGGTGGAGGGGTTAGGGTCACAGGGCTGAGGCGTTGCAGACCCCACTGGGGTTCTCGTGGACCAGATGCCGGGGCAGGGCCATGGAGGGTGGGGCACTGTCCCCAGCAAGCTCATGTGTCTGTGTGTGCCTGTGTGCGTGTGTGTGCGACTGGCAGCTTCCTCTTCTCTCCGTGTTTCAGTATTCCTCAAACTTTCTTTAAAGAGCGGGCATGAGTTTCACATAAAGGGGGAAAGTTAATTTTGTTTTTTTGGCCGTGCCTCATGGCCTGCGGAATCTTAGTTCCCCGACCAGGGATCGAACCCGTGTCCCCTGCAGTGGAAGCACGGAGTCTTAACCACTGGACCTCCAGGGACGTCCCCAAATTAACTTTTTTAAAAAAGAGCAGAAGAGTTGCTAATGAGGAATCTCTGTGTCTCTCTCTGTCTCTGTGTCTCTGTGTGTCTCCCTCTCCCGCCCTCCCTGTCTCTGTCTCTCTCCCTCTCCCTCCCTGCCTGCCTCTATCTCCTTCTCTTGTTTGTTCTCAGGACTTGGGAGAGAGGGGACTTAGGGGCCAAGGTGGGCACGGTGGAGGGTTTTGCCCGCGGTTGCAGAGAAAGGTCGAGGAGATTTTGTCATTCCCGCCTGAGCCCGCCCCGCCCCCAACAGGACCCATCCCCTCAAGGGATGCTTCTGAAGAGGAGACGCCCCTGCCAGCTGGGAACCGCTCTGAGGCTGGAGGGACGGACCAGCTCCCTGCAAGGGGAAGGGGTGCCCGGCCACGTGGCAGCTGGGCTGGGCTTCCCGGCCGAGGTCCTGACGTCACCGGTCACTTACGTTGATTATGACAGCAAGCTTCCCGACGCCTCTGAGGATATTGTACCAGATTCCTGGTGGGGAGGGAAGCACAGGTTTAAAGACCCCCTTGCCCTGGCTCTCAGTAACCCGGGCTAGCAGGCAGCAGCCCGGCCTTCGCAGGGGCCGGTCTGGTCCTTTTCTGGGGCAGGTCAGACACGTGGTAACAGGGAGTTGTTTGGGGAGGGCCTGGGGGAGCCTGGCTGACAACAGAGCCCATGGCTTGTCCTGGCTCGTCAGCTATCTGTAAGCAAACTGTGTAGCTTCTCAAAGAGATGCTTAGAGACATCTGGTCCCTGGTTCTGAACAATCTCCTGCGAAGCTGCGTAAGCTACTGATCGGCTTGGATGGAGCCTTTTTCTAGAGAGACAAAGATTCCATTTGGATGCAGCTCCTGCCCCAAAGAGCCCACGCAGCAGTAACTGGAGACTGAAACCACGAAGTTTGATGTCCTATGCATTTTCCGTAGCTCTAGTGCCAGGAAAACTGAATTTAGAGACAGGCCAGATGCAGGGCCAGTGTCAAGGAGCAAAGCCAGGGCCCCCGGCTGGTGAGGCTGGGACCATGGCCTGGGTATAATGACTGGACAGCAGTGCGGTACAAACCGTTTCCCGTCTGGATGCCCCCTTGTTCCCGTCGCCCCAAGGTGCAGCACTGCACCTAATCACAGGTGAACAGGAGGAGGATTACACTGCACCTGGAGAATCACGCGCTGCTCCACTGGCCTCGCTCCCAGCAGAGACAAGGACCAGAAAGCCCAGGAAGGAAGCACTTTACCCAGGGCCAGCCACGCTCCTTAGGGCCTCAACGCTGCGACTCCTGGAAGGGCGCCCTGGGCCCCTGCTCGCCCCTGCCCCCGACCTGACCGCGTTCCTATCAGGCTAGGCACACATCATCGAAAAGTTGGGGCTAGAATCCTGTCCCAGGCACTCTCTCTCCCTGCCCAGAGCCAGATCTGAAGTGGTGACAACAGCACTTCTCAGAAAGGGCTGGAGGGGACAGTGGCCGGGGCTTGGGGGTCTCTACCCAGGGCACATAGAGCCGCTCATGGGCGTTCCTGCCCTCGCAGTGAGCGCCCGTCTCAGGGGTGTATGCTGGGGGTCTGCAGAGACAACAAGGGTTCAGGCCCATGTAGCCCAGAAGCTGGAAACCGCAGGCTGGGACCCAGCACCCGAGGTCTGCTGCGTGGGGGCTCCCCAGCCCCCGCCGGGCACCACTCCACGAAGCAAGCATTTACGATGCCCGCTGCAGACCCTTCTGCGGGGCCTCGTGGGAGTAACGCTCACCTCCCTGCCCATCAGCCGTCCGTGCAGGCTATCACCGAACCCGAGATGGGAAGTTCGTCCCGGTTCTGTTGGGTCTTCCCACGAGGGCAGCGGTTTTTGACTCACTTTCGCGCTGGAGCAGTGGCAGGGCGGTCACGGGGCCTGCGCTCCTCGGGGCGCTAGATCCACCCACCCTTCCCGTCTCTCCCGAAGGAAGCACTCGAGGTGCAAGTGAGCGGGAGGCGGCTCCTCGGGCAACGCGTCCTTACGGAATCAGGAATCAGCGCTGTGCACGGCCCACCCTCGCGGCCGGCCGTCTCGGGGGCTGGGAGCCCCTCTGCAGACCCCGAGCTCCCGGGGCGGCTGTGGACTGCACATCCCCCATCCCTCCCGGGCCTGGCACGCAGCCTGGCACGCGGGGCTGGTGCTGTTGGGTAAGCGTTGGCTGAGTGACTGTATGAACGTAGGAAGCCCTTCCAACTAGGCTTCCCGCCCGAGCAGAGGTTGTCACATCCAGGTGTCACATCCAGGGTGTTTCCTCGAGCTCGCCCGCTACTTAAAAAATGCTGATGGATGTTGACAGGTCGGGATGACGTATTATTTTTTTTTAAATTAATTATTTATTTTTGGCTGTGTTGGGTCTTCGTTTCTGTGCGAGGGCTTTCTCTAGTTGCGGCAAGTGGGGACCACTCTTCATCACGGTGCGCGGGCCTCTCACTATCGCGGCCTCTCTTGTTGCGGAGCACAGGCTCCAGACGCGCAGGCTCAGTAGTTGTGGCACACAGGCTTAGTTGCTTCGCGGCATGTGGGATCTTCTCAGACCAGGGCTCGAACCCGTGTCCCCTGCATTGGCAGGCAGATTCTCAACCACTGCGCCACCAGGGAAGCCCCGGATGACATATTTTTAAAAAGCGAAACTTGCTGCTTCTAAAGGAGCCTCAGCTCTGGGTCAGCAGCGGGCTGGCATCTCCATGACAACAGTTGGCCGTGGCTGGCAGTGGTGCCTCCTTCAGGCCACACAATGCACTGCCGGTCTCTCTGTACCAAGGCAACTCCCTTTATCACCACCAGTCGCTTAGAGAAACATTTATCCAAACCCAGACCTGACTAAAGTGGGGAGACAAAAAACCCCGAGGGTTGGATGTTTCGACGGAGCTGGGAACAAGCACGCCTGCTGCGTGTGTTTTGTCCACTTCTTCTTGCGGCCCCGCCTGGCCCCGAGGGGTCTGAGTTTGAGAACTCCGAGTGGGGGACTGGGGTGCTGGTGAGCCGGGCAGGTTGAGGTTTCTGGGTAGGGGGCTGCCTCGGGAGCTGGCTCCTGAGCACAGCAGGAGGAAACGAGTCTGCGGCCGGCCCAGGGAGTGGCCCAGCGGGCTGAGACAGGTGACAACAGAAAATGGGGTTGCTGAGCTGGGAGACGGATGGGCCAGTGAGAGCTTTGCCCGGCCCGGGACTGAGCCTGTCTTCCAGGTCCTACAGTGTCTTTATGTCCAGGCCGACGGTCCTCTGTGCGATCCCCACCCCAGAACTGTGGGCTCCTGTTGAAGAAATGCAAAACCCGGACGCCGCTCCGGCCCACAGGATCAGCCTCTTTTGGAGCCTTGACCCTGCGAGTTATTCAGACACACGCTCCGCACTCCAGGATAAGAATCATTGCTCTGACGACCTGGAGGTACAAGGGGCTGATGTTGTTTGGGACAAATCTTGGCTTCCTTTATGAAAATCTCGCGGGGCAGATGCCTCATTTCCATCTGCCTACTTCTTCAAGGCATCACTGCTGTCCCAGGAGACGCTAAGCCCCGTTTCCAAGCACACGTCAGGGAGGTGTGTAGACGTGCCTGTCAACTCTCAGCACCCAGGAGCTGAGCTCAGGCAGAGTTCCTCACTCGGAAGGCCCTGAAGAATGAGCATGAGGGCAGGAAGCACGCTGGTCTGGAGTCAAAGGTCAGGACTGGGATGCTGGAGCCGGTTCCCACGTGCGCACGGGGCCGGGTCCCCGCAGACACTCGCCCCGCCCCGCCCCCCCGCTCCAGGGCCAAGCAGGGCAGTCGTGGCGCCTGTGCTTCGTGGCAGAGCTTCCTCCAGACACCCCTGGCGCCGTGGGTGCAGGTCATGGGGGCCACTGGGGCCCTCTGTCCCTTCAGGGCCCTGCACGGATCACAGGAGGAATACAAAAGCCTCTTCAAGGAAAGGTTACCGTGGAGGAGTCCATAAACAAACCCAGATTATGCTCCAACTGACCAGGCAGGAACCAGGAAGTGAGCAGCCAATCCGTAAGGACTGGGAAACATCGAGGAGCCGTGAGCAGAAACCCTGAGGATATGATCCAAGCCCTGCTCGTGGTGGGAACGACAACGCCCACCAGGGCCGCGGAGGGCCGGTGGCAGCGTGGCGCCCTGGTGCTCCCTTCCACCCTGGGGGGCTGCAGGGTCTGGGTGCTGCTACAGGACACGGCCATGGCTCTGCCAGGCACAGATGCCAAAGCAAACTCTGGCCGCTGTGGACACGCCTGGGGCCTTCGGGCGCCTGAGAATCGGGCTTTTGTAAGCAACAAGTGGCGGGAGGCGACGCTCTTTTCTTCACGGCCACTGGGCACGGGCTCAGGATTCCCAAGGACTGTCCAGGGAGCGCCTGGCGGGCTGACCGTCTGCCCCATCCAGGCCTCAGGCGTGCACCTCACGGAGGTGTGCCGGGAGGGACCAAGGGCTTGAGTTCTCCGGTTCCAGCTCCGCTCCGCTAACCACCTGGCCTCAGTCTCCCCATCTGGAAAGTGGGACCAAGGATTTGCCCCAGCTTCCCCATGAGGCTCCTGGCGGGACTCGACAGCTGAAAGCCCCAGAGAAAGTTCAATGCCAGACACAGCTCTCTGGGGTCGTCCTCAGAGCAGGGCGTGGTACGCTTCCGAGAGCCCTGGGTTCCACATCACCTTGATCTCGAGACGGGGATTTGCAAATACGGCCTCTGGCCCAAATCAGTGCATGGCTGGTGCTTGTTCGGATGACCCACGAGCAAAGAACAGCTCTTGCATTTTCAAGTGTGAGTGAAAAAAGCGTGAGAAGCTTTGCCTTTCGTTGAGAATCCGACACATCACCTCACGGTCCACAGAGACAAAAACGTTTACTCTCCGGCCATTCATGGAAACGTGAGCCGGGCTCCGACTCAGCGCAGCAGCAAACCCACTGCTTTGGACTGCTGTTCCCCCCCCCCCGGCCCTGTGGCCACGGCCCTCCTGGCTCCTTAGGGGTGTGGTGTGAGGGGCGAAGGCTCGCTCCAAGGCCACAGATGAGGCAGAATCAGGGACCCTGGGGGCCAGAAGGGACTTCACAGGGCCAGTGAGTTCAGGGGCCTTAAAATCTTTTAAAATCATAAACGCAGTCTAGGAGGGAGGACATCTGTTTGCTGAGTCTTTGCTGATTGTCTGGGTCGTCCAGATAGGAAGGAGACTAAAGTGTCAAAACACAGGGCGATGACCTCTGTACTGGAGCTGGGCTTAGACGTCCCTCCTGGTGGAACAGCGAGCGTGCCTGGACCCTCTCTAAGCCTGGGGCCGGCAGGTCACATCATGGACCCCAGAGCACAAATGTAAACCAGGTGAAATCACCGATATCTGAGCGTGTTTGAATTGTGAAAACGGCAATTTCATCCGGTTTAACCTGAGAGGCTGCACCGTGTAAAGCCGGATTCCAGGCTTCTCGGGGGGCAGGGGTGGATGGTGGAGAATCAGTGGGCCTGGCATCATCAGCGGGTGGGGGCCGCACCATGGGGCCCAGCACGGGCCAAGGAGCCCCTGGCTGGGGAACGCAATGGCCTCAGGGGCGTTTTCAACAAGGGCGACCCAATGCCAAGGGCGAGAGAAGGTTTTGGAAGGAGTGATGAAGCCCCTGCATTTTTGCAAGATTATATTTGGGCTACAGAAGCCCAACCCAAAGATCTGTCTCGCTGGTGTGCAAACCTTATTTTGGTAAAATGACAGATAACATCCCTAACACACAATTCAATCTTGTTTATTCTAGGAACCAGCACAGAACTAGCACAGGTGCTGTTGTAACTAAAATTGTGTTCAATAGGAGATAAAACGAATATATTTTGTAATTTTCCATCTCATTTCAAGATAAAATCCCAATAAAGACTTTTTTGTTTTCACCCTGAAAATTGGGTCCCGGATTAAGTTGATTCCCTTTAAGATACGATGAGCATCATCCTTGCTGGTGAGGGCCAGCTCTGGCCAAGGCGTGCATGGGGCTCTGAGCCCTGCCTGCTAGATCCCCCCACTCCTGGACAGACGGGCACCCACATCTGCTTAAATGCCTCTGGTGACAGGGAGCTCACTACTCCGCAAGGATGTCGGTTCCACTTTCGACACCTTTGACTATTCGGAAGTTATTCCTTATGCTGGTGTTAAATGACCCCCAACCCCAAGTCCCTCTTCCACATGGATGAGGAGCCCCTTAGTGACTCGGGGTTAAAAAGCCCAGGCTGCTCTCGGCCCTGACCCGACAGGCAGGTGACACGATGCTCTTCCTTCATTGGTAGGAGGGGGCTCCCTCCTTCCTTTACTCTTCTGTGAACGTTAAATGACTAAATGATACACTCTATAGGAAGGCACTGCTGAGCAGCTAATATTATCTGGTCTGGCTCTGTGCTCTGGGGCCACGCAGACATCCGGGGAGGGGCAGGGGTGCTGAGGACCGTCAGAGGGAATGTATCTTGTGGACCTCCTGGAGCAGCACGCCGGGGAGATACTCAGACATCTGAGACACGCGCTCTTTCCCAAATGTTCTCCGCGGCCCACACATCTCAGGAGTTGGGAGTTCGGGGCGGGGTGGAGAGGGGCCTAGAGGTCCTGCATCCTCACCCCCTGCCCCATCTCTGACTCTCTCCCCAGGGCAGGTGCAGTGAGCAGCCCAGGACCCCACTTTGCCAGCTCTGCCTCTGGCTTCCGGGGAGCAGGATCCTTTCCCCAAGCCCAGTATGTCCTCCAACCCCAGTGCCCGGGGCACTCACCGATGTCCTTGGCTCTGACGGCCACCGGCCTTCGGAGCTCGGTGATGAACTTTTTGGCGTCCAGGCGGATCTCAATGATGTTGTTCAGCAGCGCAAAGAGCGGGGCCAGCGGGAAGGACGCAACGAACAGGGTGACAAAGCCGAACTGGATGACTGCAGACAGGAGGAGGCGGCGGTCAGCATGCACTGTCCCTGTTCCGGGATGGCAGGACCCCCGCCCCACGCACCCGGGTCGGACGGAGCCCTGCCTTGCGTGTGTAAGAGGGGATCTCGGACACGCCCAGGCCGGGAGGGAGCTGTGGGCAAGGTTCCAAGTTCTGCTCTGGACCTGAGTCTTGCCTCTTGAATAAAGGGCGTGTACTCACTTAGCATATGTCTGATCTTAAAAAATCACCAATAATGGGAAAAAGGTGCCCATGAGAACCAAGGCCCAGCCTCAGTCACCCTGTGTGCGGGCTGGGACGGTGCCCTAGTGCTTCCCAGGACCTGGGGGCCCGCGAGCATCACTGCGTCTCCAACAGCCCCCAGCGTCCCCCTCCATCAGGCCTCGGGGAGCCGGTCGGGGACCACCGCCCACCGTCCGGACAATCTCGCCCCTTTGCCGCACTCCCTTGCTTTTCCTTGTTCTCCTCATCATGGACCGGCAGGGCAGGTCGGGGAAAGGGTGCCGAATGGAAGCGAGTGGGGGAAGCTGGCTCAGGAACCGTACAGCCGGACCCTGCCCAAGGGCGCTCGGTGCCAGGCGGGAAACAAGGAAGCCGGCAGAATGTCGCCCCGGGCCCGGCGGGCTGAGCGTGACCATTGTTAGCGCGGCGGGGTGCGGGTGGAGGCCCCGTGTGATCCCTCATCCCAGAGCCACGTCCCTGGCCCCTCACGTGCCCCACGGGGGCTCCGCGGGATGCTTCTGTGGATGTTGGCCTCGCTTGAAGGCTCTGGAGATGATGGAGGGGATGGAGGCCACTGGATAAGCTCGGCGTTGTGGCCAGGGGGCTGCTGAGTTCCCCGACTCCCGAGTGACACTGCCTCCTCTTGCAGGGACAGCAGGGGGGAGGGCAGCTGGAGGTGCGGGTGGGTCATGCCCACTGGGCCTTTTCTTCCACCTACCCCATCCCAGCCCGAGTCGGCCGGGAGGAGACTGCCAGGCACGGGGCAGCTGCTCCTTGGGTGGGCAGGAGGGGCCTGCCCCAGGAATTTCATTTCACCAAACCCCAGAGGACCCAGGACTCTCCAGCCACCATAACAATTAAAATCTGGGGACTTCCCTGGTGGCGCAGTGGTTAAGAATCCGCCTGCCAATGCAGGGGACACGGGTTCGAGCCCCGGTCCGGGAAGATCCCACATGCCGCGGAGCAACTGGGCCCGTGAGCCACAACTACTAAGCCCACGCGCTGCAGCTACTGAAGCCCGCACGTCTAGAGCCGGTGTTCCACAACAAGAGTAGCCCCCACTCGCCGCAACTGGAGAAAGCCTGCGTGCAGCAACGAAGACCCAACGCAGCCAAAAAATAATAATAATAATAAAATTAAAAAAAAATTAAAATCTGGGGAAACGACCGACTGCAGTCTCTCAGCGGATGACCATAGGCTGCTGTTCTCGGTGTCCATCCTCCCACGGGGTCAGGCAGTGGAGACCCTCCTCCCAGGCCCCACGATGAGTATAAACAGCCGGGCAGAGGGCAGGCCTGGGGAGGCGGCACCCACAGGGCAGGGAGCTGCCCGCCTGCCTCGGGTTCAGCCTGGGTTTGATTCCGGGACAAAACAGAGGATGTCACCCAAACACCACACCATCTCCTTGTTTTAAGTCTCAGACTGTTATGGCACTGTCGTCCGGGAAGCTGGGAGTGACTTACTGGGACCAACTCTGCCAACAGGGATAGGGCAGGGAAGCGCCCGCGGTACAACTAAACAGAACCGCTCCTGCAACCCAAGGCCACCCCACCCCTGACCAGCTCACCCTGCAGACCAGTCCCTGGCTGGTTCGCCCAGGTGCCTGTTAAAATGCAGAGTCCTGGGTCCCACTCCGCGCAGACCAGGATTGGGCCCAGGAACCAGCATTAAAAAAATTTTTTTTTGGCTGCACAGCGAGGCTTGAGGGACCTTAGTTCCCCGGCCAGGGATCAGACCCGGGGGCCCGGCTGTGGAAGCCCGGAGTCTTAACCACTGGACCGCCAGGGAAGTCCCCCAGCATTTAGGATAAGCTGTCCATGGTGGTCAGGGGGCACGACACTGTGGGACCCCTCTGCGTTGAGTCTCAGCCTTCACTCATCCATTCATTCAGGGAGCACATATTGAGCACCCACTGTATAGCTGGACCTGTTCTAGGTGCAGGGGGTACAGCAGTGAAGAAGAAAAAAGACCTGCTTTCATGGAGCTTTGATTCTACAGGAGAGGCAGATGGGGGAGGAATGAGAAAGGGGTGGGGACTAAAGATATCAGCTGTGGTGAGAGCCAGAAAGCAGGGGGAGGGGCTGCCTCTAGTAAATGCTGCAGTTGGGAAGACCCCTCTGGTGGGGGACATTCGGAGCAGAGCCCTGGAGGAAGGGAGAGAGGGAGTGACGCTCATACCAGGGGAAAGCATTCCAGGCGGGGCACAGCCAGTGCAAAGGCCCCATGGCAGGAGTGACCTCTATGAGTTTGGGTAACAGCAAGGAGGCCAGTGTGGCCCAAGTGGAGGGAGAGGTCGGAGGTGGGGTCAGGGAGGCTCCAGGTGTCTGCCGTGCAGGCCACACCTGGCCTGTCCCCTCTCTCCCTCGCCCCACTCCTGGGGGTCATGTGCCGCCTCCGGCCATCCTCCCATCCAGCGACACAGCTGCAGGTGACACGGCTGAGTCCGGGGTGTGTCCCGCTCCGTGCAGGGACCACAGCGAGCCCCAGGCGGCCAGCTGGCCCTTTTCCGTCCTGCCCTGTCTCCCAGGACAGGATTCTCCCGTCACTCACTCATCTCCATGTACTCCGGGGTGAGGCCCGCGAAGGGCTCCAGTGTGTAATCCACCTCGTACCGCTGCTTCTTCTTCACGTACTCGTCGTGGTCAGAGGGGCTCTGGTGCTTCAGCCTCAGATAACGGATGAACTTCTTCATTTTCCTGAAAGACACACGACGTCACCTCGGTTAGGTTTCCAGGAAGGTGGGCTTGGGGGTCTGGCCCCTCCAAGTTGTTTCTCCAATTCTCTGAGGCATCGAGTGTTCTAAATCCTGAACTAACATCTTTGCAATGACCCCTCTGTGGATGATTTCCTTTGCCGTTTTCCCCAGGGGCAGGGGGCAAGCGTCACTGCTTTGTTTGTGACATAAGGAAACGGAGGCCAGGGAGGGCCCCTCAGGTGTCAGGGGTCTGGCTGGGCCCAAGCAGACTTGGCTGCCTTGGACCATGGAGGCTGGCACGTGGGTTTGGGGCCGCCTATGGGTACCCTGCATCCTCAGCCAGTTGGGAACAGGGGTCATCCTGGCCTCGTCCCTGCCCTCGTCCACTAGGGGTGGCTAATGCCCATCTTCCTCCTGTGTCCTCACCACCTCCCCGTTTCTGGTGCCCCCACACCCTGCTCCAGGCCCCACATCACCTGTCACCCAGACTAGTGCAAGGGTCTCCCGAGCAGCCCAAGGCCCTGATCTCCCCCCTGCTCCGCTGTGACCTGAAGCTGACGCTACTCACGGGATGCCAATCTCAAACAGGTTGTTCTGGATCAGCTGCTTCCCCAGCATGATAATGCTCAGCTGGATGCAGAGTTCCATCAGGCATCCCCCTGGGGCGCACTGCGGCACAGAGAACAGGGGCGTCAGCCCTGACCCCTGCCCTGCCTATCGGGAGAGACGACCCCAGCCCCCAGCGAGGGGAGGTCGGCCCCCGTGCTGAGGGTTGAATTGTGTCCTCCACATCCCAACCCCCGGAACCTTGGAATGGAACCTTATTTGGAAATAGGGTCTTTGCAGATGTGACCGAGTTAAGATGAGTTCGTGCTGGCATAGGGTGGACCCTGCTCCAATGGCTGGTGTCCTGATAAGAGGAGGAAACACACAGGCACACTGAGGGGAGGGGGCCCCGTGAAGACGAGGCAGAGATTGGAGAGGACCGTCGATTAGCAGGGGGACGCCAAGGATTGCCCGTGGCCGCCAGAGCTGGGAGAGAGGCCTGGAGGGACCCTCCCTAGAACCTTCGGAGTGAGCGTAGCCCTGCTGACACCTTGATTTTGGACTTCTGGCCTTTGGACCCATACGAGAATAAATCTCTGCTGTTTTAAGCCACCTGGTCTGTGGTATCTTGTTACAGCAGCTCCCGGAAGCTAGTACAACCTGGCTGACAGGCTCTCGGGGCTGGAACAAGGCTCAGAGAGCGAGCACACTGCCAGGGAGTAGGCAGCGGTGGGGCTGGATCTCAGGGCTCCTCCTCCCCCAGGGCCACGCAGGCTTGGGCTGTGCAGCTGGGAAGCCGCGGGGTGAGGAAGCCGGCCACCCCTCGGAGGCCTTAATGCCCTGTCCTTCGTGGGCTTGTACTGGGGGCTGGGCAGGCGGTCAGAAGCTTAACTTGTCCAAGTGAAGGGAACTCAGGGGACACTGGGTGACACTCTGGGGCACAGCTCACTCCTCTCTGAGTCCTGAGCAAAACTTTATACACCATTAGCAAAAAATTTATCTGGGACAGCCATCATCTCATTAAAAAAAAAATGTCCTCTGCTTTATTCTACTCCACAAAGGCATTTCCCCAACTTCTCCGACCATTAAAGAGCTTAACAGGGTGTCATCTATGTAAATGATGTGTTATATAGCAGGGGAGCACATCGTGGGCTTTTTGCAAACATCCCTTACTGCGGATGAGGCCTGTGTCTTGGGATGTTCAGGGGCCGGCATTCAGGTGGCTGAACTTCTAGACTGTGCCCCAGGCAGTCAGATCACCCCGTACCTGATGCCCACCCCAATCCTCCCTACCCTGTTTCACAGAATCTTTATCAAGAAGACCCTGATAAAAAAGAGCCTTCTTTTCCGATAAGCTGAATTATTCTGGAAGTTGGGAATTCGGACTGGTTTCCCTAAGACCTGAAGCCTGGCTTGGTCTGATGGAGCTGACAGAGCAAATCTGGGGGCCAGGACTCAGCGGCACAAGGCAGCTGGACGACTCACCAGACCTGGAGTGGCCGGAATTGCTGAGCAGAAGCCAAAGATCACCAGCATTGTGCTTGGCGAGGAGAGAGGTGGGCATTTTAATGTTAAAGTAAAAGAAGTCTGGCTGAGTCCTGTTTTTTCCTCACTAATTCATCTTAACCAAAGAGAAAAACATTCAAGGTCTTACAGAAAAAGAAAAAAAAAAGTGGGTGTAACTTTTTGGCTTCCATGACCCTGAAGAGACGTTCTCCTTTTAGGGTAATCCTATATGGACAGGCCACAGAAGATCGAAGCCCCATCCCTGCAGCTGGAGAACAGAGCAGGGGTCTTTCAGGGCAGGGAACTGTCAGGTTTGCTGTGTGAACAGAACCAAGAAAGCAGAGCAGCGCGTACGATCTTGTTACCTCTTCCATCCGGAAAGAACGGAAAATGTACACATAGTCTCCTGGGCGTCCGACGAACCTGCAACAATCGGGGGTCATTTAGAGAAGGGAGAGCGGGCTTGGGGAGACCCCCAGGTGGGGACTGGGCCGTGTCATGATTCCCCAGGTCAGAGCCTCCGGAATCTCACAGGCTTTTCCCTCCACCCATTTCACCAACTAAGAATCAGCCACAGGGGTTTTCTGTTGGTCGAACGTTCATGTGATTCCCAAACCAACAGGTGGGTAAGAAAACAGCTTCAACAGGAAACCGAGAGGCTGAAGGGCAGATGGAGGGGAGGGAGCCCAGGAGGGGCAGAAGGTACAGCAGCCTAAGGGCAGAGGGTGCCTCCCGCCGTGGCAGGATTACGGAACCACGCTGGGGACCGCGGACCGGCTGCGGTGCGGGTGGTCCCCGAGGCCGCCTCTCAGCCTCCTGTGGGATGTGGGAGTAGGGGGCCTCTGAGAGCCTGCTCCGATGTGGGTGCTCTCAGGGGGGCCTGGGCACCTTGGCCCAGCTCCAGGACCCCAGGGTGGAGTGGTACTTATAAATCACATGATGCCGAGGAAGGTGACTTCGGGAGGGGTTCTGGGATCAGCCCTGCCAGCCCCTAGGCGGAGGGGTGGTGGGGAGTCTTGGTGGGTGGGCCACAGGCCCCGATAAACCCAGGACGGCTCCAGAGGGTCAGGGCATGGGGTTCACCACCCCCCCACCAGCCTGGAACACCAGCGGCTGCCCTTCCTGCATCTTCTCCTGCAGCCCTCATCCCCTGCACTGCGGGAGCCCCTGGAGCTTGCTGCCTGGGGTCCCTGTTCCCTGGGGTCCCTGCTTCCCAGGGTCCTGTTCCCTGGGGTCCTCAATGTCTAGGGTCCCTGCTTCCCGGGTCCCTGCTGCTTGGGGTCCCTGTTCCCTGGGGTCCCTGCTTCCTGGGGTCCTTATTCCCTGGGGTCCCCGATGTCTAGGGTTCCTGCTTCCCAGGGTCCCTGCTGCCTGGTGTCCCCAGTGTCTAGGGTCCCTGCTTCCCAGGGGACCCTGCTCCCTGGGGGCCCAGAAGGAGCCAGGCCTCTCCCCAGACTCGGCGGCAGTGGGAGCCACACTGACTGCTCTGCCCTGGGCCCAGGTGCCTCCCCCCTGAAGAGAGATGAGGGAGGGGAGCCTTGTACCGGACTGGGGAAAAGCAGTGCGTTTCAGTCACTGAAGAAGCCCCTACCGGCCTTTGAAGAACGCCACGTAAAAGATGGGGGTGTAGGAATTCACGAACTTCAGCAGGAAAGCCTTGAAGATCAGCCTTTCCTCGAAGCTCTTCTCAGTCTTTGGAACCTCTAGAAGGAGTGAGACACACGCTGCTGAGCCACTGCCCCGGGCCAGGCTGACCACTTCCCTCAGCTGTCACAGCAGTGAGGCTCAGAGAGGGTGAGTGACCAGCCCAAGGCCCCACAGCCGGAGGGAGGCGACCTGGGGCCGCCTGGCTCCAGGGCCTGGCCGGGGCACTCACCGATCTTGGTGAGCCACCTGGCTATGCAGCCGTACACCTCGTCCAGCAGGATGATGACCACCAGGTTGATGATGACCGCCGTGGCCGTGACAGTGACCCGGATGTTGGACCGCACGGAGGGGGAGGAGTTCATGGCTAAGGCGGCGGCCGTAGAGATCCTGTAGATGATGACGCCGAGGACGATGGCGAAGGTCACTGCGATCTGCGGAGGGAGGAGGGGACTCTTGGATGGGTCCCCCTGGGCCCATTGGACCACCTCCTCCGGCTCCCTGGGCCCAGCTGTCCCCCCACCCAGGAGCACTTCCGCTTCAAAACAAAGATGGGTGTTTCCTGTCACCCACCAAATGCCACGGGCTTTATGGGTACTAACTTCACAGATGAATGAGTGGCTAGGTTCTGTTTTATAGAAGAGGAGACAGAGAGGTTGGGTCACCAGGCCAGGTCACCCAGCGCATGAACTGGGATTTTCCAGGGGGGGTCTACCAAGCTTGGAACGCAATGTTCTGTGCTGCTCGCTATGGGGCATCGCGACATCTTGCCCACTGTCCCCAACAGGATTTAGGGTCGCTGCAACCCCAGTAGCTGCCTGGCTCGTGCGACGGCAGGCTGACTACAGGGGGGGCTTCCCCCCAGCCTGGATGACCCTGTGTGGAAGCAGTGACGTTCTCGATGCTATTGCAGGAGGTGGGTGGGGCTTGGGGCGGTCTGGTCCCACTGGGCGACGCTGCAGGCCTGGCTGGGACAGACGGATGGGGTCCCTTCTCCCAACCTCCCCAGGAGCCTCCCACACCCTTCGGCTTGTCCCTGCGAACGAGACCCTCATCTTGCCCAAACCACTGTGGGACCAGAACATTCCCTGAAACTTGGACTGGCGGTTGCTCGAGAGAGCGGGCTGGGCGAGGATGACAGGTCTGTTCCCCGTGGAGCTGTCTGTCTGCCCGGGCTCTTCTTCCTTGCCCTCCAAGGCCCTGACGCAACCTGCAAGACCTTGTCCTCACTCTGTCCTGCCCTAAGCGTGAGGACGCCGGCAAAGCCCAGTCCTGAGGGGGACACTGAATGGAGGGCAGCTGTGCAGGGCGGTCACCCGAGCCCGACTACACTGCACCCTCTGTGTGTCCAGGGTCCCGGGCATGTCACTCGCACTGAGGCAGTGCAGGCCCACCCCTGCCAGAACGGCCCCGCGAGGCTCCCAGGACAGCCCCGGAGGGGCACCGAGCCATGCTGTGTGCCTCTGGTGGCAGCTCGGAAGGGCTGTAGCTGCTTCACCCCACAGGGAGGCCACAGCGACGGGCATCTCCCATGGGCATCTCCCAGGAAGCTCTTCTTGTAAATTTCGGACCAGTAACTCTGTAGCTGTCCACATCTGTGGGCGACTGAACGGTGACCACACATGCCCGGGGAACGTCCTGATGAAGGGGGGGGGGCCCTGTGGTGAGGTGTGGGTACCTCTCCCCGCCAGCTCCCAGCTCCCGGAATGCGGGCTTTCCTGGGAAAATCCCTCGCTCCTGCCAAGAGGCCCCTCCCAGGGGAAGGCACCGCCCTGGGCCCTGGGACGTCCCTCCTGCCTGTGTGTGGAGGTGCAGACGGGGCGCCAGGCCTGCAGGGTGACTCAGCAAGGTACCCCCTTTCCCTGTCAGAGGGCCGGTGCACCCCCATGACAAGCCCTATAGCTGCGTCACCTCCTGGGTGCAATGCCCCCTCTGGAAGGAAAGGGCTGTGAGGGCCAGGGTTCGGCCATTGTGCTCATACCAGCATCTCCAGGGCCAGGAGCATGGGGACACCTTGTAGGTGCTCGATTGCTATTTGTTCGGAGAATGAAGCTCCCGAGTGCAGGACAAAACTGATTCATCTGTGATGGGGTCCCCAGTACCTCAAGAGCCAGCTAGTTCCCTACCCACTGTCCCACCTTTGCGGCAGTGACAATGTGCCCATTTCCCCACCTCTCTGCAGACAGGGGTGGCCAGATGCAAGCAGAGGTGTGGGCAGGCCTTCTGGGAAAGCACATTCAAAGAGGGGCTGCCTCCGCTGGCCTCTGTCTCCTTCCCCTTCCTCCTGCCTGGAAAGTGGAGGTGATATTGGAGGTGGAGCAGCCATGTTGTGACCAAGAGGGACATAGGCACAGGACAAGTGCGCAGAAGGCCAGAGAAACCTTATGGAGGTGTGCCAGACCAGCCCTCCACTGCCCACCACCTTGATCCTTATTACGAGAGAAACTCAACCCCCCCTGAAGACTATTCAAGGAAGTAACCCGAGGACTCTTGTCTGAACTTGACGTGGCGCAGAAGGGCCCACAGCATCCCCCCTCCTGTCACCCCCTCACTGGACCTTCTGTGCTGACATTGCTTCTTCTCTGCCAGGAGGGGCTGAACCTTGGTGCCTGAGTCCCCTCTTTCCCGCACCCTGTCCCCCGTCGGGTGAGCCCCGGGGATGCTCTGGGCAGGGACCACGTCATCCTAGGTTACCCCATCAGCACTCCTGTGCGTTTGGGGGGTGTGCTCCAGGACCCTCAAAACACGGCTGGGCCCACTGCCACTCAGTCATCCTGACAGCCCAACGGCCCTCCCCCCACCCCCCAGTGGCTCCCACCCTGTGGTCTTGGGGGTCCCCACCATGGACTTCTTTACATCAGAGAGGTCCTTCTTGCCGTGTGAGAGAGCGTGAGGGGAAGCGGAGTCCTTCCTCTGCTTCAAACTATTCAGCTTAGGGGGCCTCAGATGCCACCCCCAGTGGAAAACCAAGGCAAGCCCACCTGTGTGTCTCCAAGTTCATACGGAAGGGTGGGGGCGTCTCAGGGCAGACTGTCTGCCTGGCCTCCGGCCTGGGGAGGGGATGAGACCTCTGGCCTCCGTTTCCTCATCAGCAGGAGGGGGACAGGCAGGTGTGAGGCCCTCAGGCCACTGGGCACAGCCCAGCCCTTGGTCCACAGCAGCCATGCGGATGACCTTGATAGCAAGGTCATCACTACAGTGACCACAGGTGGGGGGAATGAAAGCATGGCTAGCATGGGCCTGAGGCCTTCCAGGGATGCAGCCCAATTAACTGGGGATTGAAATCCCCTAATAGAGCCGGCCACGGTGTTGGCAATTTATTCAAATCAGCAGCGTCCGGATGAGCCTGGCATCACAGGCCCTCCAGCACCTGAGTGGCATCGTCCTGATTTTTGTCCTGTGTTCTTCACTGACTGGTTTTCTTTAAAAGCCCTCTGTTTTGTCTTAAATAATACCTGTGAACTCCTGGGTTTGAATGACTAGTTACTTATATGTGTCATTCTCAGAACGAAAGATGTGTGTCAGGGACCAAAGGAAACCACCGCACAGGCCCCAGGGCTTGGGAAGCCCCCTGGGGGTCACTGCAGAACCCTGGCCCCTCCCCAGTTTAGGGGGCTGGTGGAATCCCCCCATCACCCTGCCCAACCTGGGTTGAACACAACTGCCACGAGGATGGCTGGCCCCATCCAGGTGAACACCGCACACCTTGGTACACCTCCCTCCTTTACGTCCCAGAGCTCACCATGAAGATGATGGAGACCAAATTGGTGAAGTAGGCTGGGAACCGGTCTTGCCAGGTCAGCTTCACCTTGTCCGTCTACAACACGAACAGGGCTGGGTCAGCGGTGGGGACCATCCCAGTGGAAAGATGTGTGTGTGTGCACATGTGTATGGGCGTGAACAACTTGGACAACAGAAACACGGTTAAAAAAAAATGATGATGAACGAATGCAAACATCTGGCATCCGGGGCCTTATCCCCGATGAAGTGATGCTACGAAATGATAGAAATAATAGTTGTCTAAAGACGTGAGTCCTCTGTGTACGGGGCGTAATGGTGCCAGAGGCCTTTCTAAATTAGATGATCAGACCCCCGTCTGGGAGGAGCCCGGACTCCTTTTCTTGGCTGAAGGTCTCATTTCCAAGGCCAGAAGATCTAATCTGTTTTCCTTCGCCACCCAGACCATAATAGTAATTTTCCTTTGCAGAGCAAGTTGAAACAAGCCACCAGCCCTCTAAGTTCAAACGCTGCCCACCACACAGCAACGGCGGAGAGCGGGGACACGTGGTCCGAAGGCTCTGGCACAGGGAGAGCAGGGTCTGGAGGGACCTGAAGTGGACGCTTGTTGCTAACCCGGGATGTTTCAAGAATGGGGTGGATTTTTAACGGGAAAAAATGCATGGATGAGGTCAAAGAATGGTGGCAGGCATGACACCCGAGGCCACGCGTTCCAGGGCAGGTGGCATGCATGTTAATGAGACCAGGGACCGCTGGCAGGCAGCTGTGACAGGCACGTTTCACAAGCTCCAGAGACAGCCGAGCTCCCCCCCATGAACCCACCATAGCCATGCACAGACATCTCAACACACGTCACAGCCCGGGGGTGCTGAAGGAAGGCAAAGGAACGTGGATGTGAATGTTAAAAGGATGATACAGCAGTCAGAGTCGGTTGAGGAAAACACAGTGGACTTTGGTCATCTGCAAACACTCAAGACTCGCAACGGCCCGACGTGACATGTACCAATTTCACCCCCGCCATGGCTGTCTTAACCCTCTGCCTCCATTTGTTTGTTGGCTCCTCCGGAAGGTGCTGGCGCTTCTGGGGCGGGTGGAGGGAACAAGAGAGCACCGTGGGGTGAGACCGCCACCCAGGCCCCCATCGGCCCCCTGGGCAGCCAGTGCATCCCTGGCTGTGCCGGCTGCTGGGGCTGATTCAGGCTCTGGGCATCTTAAACCCATCAGAGATGGCAGAGACCCACATTCTAAAAGAAAGGCTGCCACAAAGGTAATGGAAATGAAAACTCCAGCCTGGAAGCTCGGTGGGCTCCAGGGGGCCCCTCTCACCAGACAGTGGCCGTAATTCGGACGGTGCATCTTATGCAAAGGCGAGGATGACCCTGAGCATTTTACGCCAACGAGAAGGAAGCCACGCTCAGAATCCTAACACGCCAATGAAGGGGTGGACCTTTTCTTTCCTAAACAAATTTGGTGCCGTAGCTGGGGGAAAAATTAAAACCACAAAGTTGGGAGCCAGGGAAACGGAGGAGAAAATCAAGGGAGGGTGTGGCCCCGCGGAGGCATTCAGGGCCTGACGTCACCACCGGAAGCTGGCAGAAACGAACCCCGACCTTTGTCTCTCTTGTGATCAAAGAGCTTGGGTCAAAGCCAAGAAGCAGATTGACCGGGGAATCTGGCATGGCTGCCCAGGCCCGGCGCTCGGGCTTGGTCGAGCCCCTGGCTTCAGTGGATGTGACGTGGGCCACTGAGCCCTTTTTCCCTTAGGAAGGAGTGAAATCCCATCCACGTTCACGCTATGAGGGGCCACCGTAAAGCTGTGGGCGAGGATGCCGCACGGCACGCGGGTCGTGGTGGCTCACCGTGGGGGCCTGGGGGCTTCAGAGCAGCGGCGATCACGCCTCCCCCTTTAGGAGAGGGGACGCAGCCCGGCGGTGGGGGGGGGGCTGTTGGAGCCCTTGGTTCAAGGCCACAGGGCGGCTGCTCTGAAGGCAACGTGCACAGGACATGCAGGCGTTCGGATGCGTTAAGTTAAACGGACGGTCTCCTCATTTGGGGCGAGGACTCACGCTTTTGTGCTTATTTTCTCTGCACCCGCGGTCCCTCTCGGACTCTGAGTGCAGGGAAGTGCACCCGCTTTCTGGCCGCAGGAGGACTGAGCTGGGCGTTTGCTCTGTTACGGGAACTGGGGCCTGAGAGGGGGTTTTGCTGCACCCACTTTGCCCCCCGCAGAGGGGACTTTTGGTAATTGGGACCCCCGGCCACTCTGTACCAGCAAACTCTGTCCATGGGACACAATGACAAGAAAAGATCAATGCAGGGGTTTGCTCTGGTCACTCCCAGCGGCCGAGGGTGCAGATGTGACCCAGAACACCGGGATCTGGGAAGAGTGTCCGCAATTGCTCCCCATCCCTTCAAGACCTGACTTTCCAGCCTCAGTGAGAGGTTGACAAGGGCCCGGGGGCTCTGTGCTTGTCCCATGTCATATAAAAAGGCTCCGTTAAAAAAATAACCAAGCACCCCCAGAGGTCTGTGAGAATTCAGGCTGCAAACATGACTGCCAGTTTGAATGAGAGGTTTTGGGGAAAAAGAAAGGCATTTGTTATAAAAAAGGTGATGGCTTCAGGAACATCACAAAAACACTTCTCTCTCTCATTCTCACGGTCTGTGAGTGAGACAAGGAACTGGCCAGCTGCTCAGGGACCCTGCTGGGGCAAACCCTTCCAACCATCATTCAATGTAGAACTGGAGGGCTGGACAGAATGACCACCCAGAGCAAAAAAGCTGCAAAGCTACTCGGTTCTTGATGTTGAAATGTTGGCTGAAGTTTGAGATCCCCCTCAGGATAGATCAAGAAGGTAGATCTCTACTCTAGCAGGTTTGACAAATCGACCCCTTGCTTGTTTTATAAATAAAGTTTTATTGGCACACAGCCAGACCCATTTGTTTACCTGTTGTCTATGGCTGTTTTTATCCTACAATGGCAGAGTTGAGTCGCTATGACAGAGGCCTGCAGGGTCTAAAATATTTACTATCTGGCCCTGTCTGGGGGCCGGCCCCCCAACTACACGGTGTTTGCTGATCCCTGGTCTGAAATGTTGATGAATGTAGAATGTTTTACTGCTGGGAAAGCCAACTGGCAGCAGCCACCGTACCTCTTTGTTTTTGGATTCTTTCCTAAGAGACTTCTCCAAAACTCTGGCTTCGTATTCGGCTCTGGGATGGTCCTGTGAAAGAAACCAAGTCAGCGGGGAGCCTTTGTTAATTTTGTGAGTTTGAGACCCTCAACAGGAGCACGCATGGCAAAATCAGCCCAGACATTCCCTTGGACACCCTTTGGGGCCAGTTCCTAGCTGGCTGTTTGTACCATTTCCAATTTAGAACTCATTGTATGCAGTTCATCCAGGATTCTCCACCTTGTGGGGAACCCTAGCCCACTTGGAAGGCCACAGAATCGGGCTCTGTGTCCTGCAGGCAGGTCAGTCTGCACCAGGCTGCAGCCCATCCTGCAGGCCACTCACTCTGAACACCCAGCCATGAACTGGCCCCTGAGACTATCCTATCTGGAGCCGTGGGGGTCAGAAGAGATGGCAGTAAGTGTCAGCAAGCGGGAGCAGACCAGAGGCACCAGACCTCGGGGGAGCCCAGAGCAGATCAGCGAAGGGCACTGGAACAGAAGAACAGGGGTTAAGAGAGACCCAGAGGTGAGGGAGGAAACGGAGACCCCTGCCCGCCATGGAAGAGCTGCAGGGAACCGCTCAGCAGAAACAGACGGATCAGGTGTGCGAGAAGGTCCCTCTCCCAGGGAGACAGGCTACCGGAAGACAGAGGAGTGACAAAAAATTCCAAACCTTGACAGCCTCCTTCCGGGAACCAGAAACGTAAAACAAAAACAAAAAGATTTCATTACTTGTGTTGTTTTTTTAAGAAACAGGCTACGTCTGCTAAAGATGATATTTTTAAGAACCTGGATGAAGGTAGTTGGATGTGGGTGGATAAGGAGGGCTCGCTAAAGGCTGATGCTACTTTAGGGTGACCATGTGTGTTGCTGCTTCTGCAGGTCACATGGTCTAGGTAATTCCCGAGGGAGTGCTAGGCTGAACTGTCTTAGACTCCGGGAAGGAACACACAGGCCAGATGACTGGGTACAGGTTTCCTTCTGCTCTGAGAGCGGACACCTGGGGTCCTGTCGCGAAGAGGCTGCCCCTTCGTCTCGGGTGATTAACCCCAGAAGAGGCCCTGGCCAGCCGTGGGGGGCTCGCTTTCGGGGACTCATTCAGGGCCCTTGGGGACGCAGTGGCTCTGATCGCCACCCCACCATCTAGGGTCTGAGCCATCAGGGTGAAGAGTTCATGGGACGGGTCCCCAAGGGGTCAAACTGCCCCAACCCCAGGGACATCATGAAAAGGGATGTTCTAAGTCTACTTCCAAAATAACAAGACAACCCTGCTTTTTGTTCTGTTTGAATCTTTAGAACACGCTCCGGCAGACAGCTGACCCAGGGCGCGTCATGGGGGATGGAGTTCCACGCCTGTCTCTACTCCTAAGGAGCCGCGTGTCTCTCCTTGCATCAGCCTCGGTCCCGCCATTTGTGAAACGGGACGATGAGACCCACTGGGGAAGAGGTTGAACCCAGAGGTGGGAGACGGGTTAAGGGACACCCGCTGGTGCCAGGCCCTGCTTGCAGTGCTTTATATCTGCTGACCCAGGGAGACCCCCTCAAACCCTACTCCTCCATCCCTGTTTGAGAGGTGAGGACACTGAGGCACAGAAAGGTTAAGCAACTTGCCCCAGGTCACACAGCGAGGGTGGTGCGAGGACAGCCTGGTCCCAGAGGCCGTCTCGTCTCCACTAAGCTGGTGCCTCTTCCAGCAAGCTAGTGCCCTTGTCTGTTGACAATACTTTCAGCACAGAGCCTGCACAGGGGATTCTCAGCTACACATTTGGCTAAAAAGTGATCCAGTCTTGGAGGGAGTGCATGTGTGGGGAAATATAATAATAGGGATGTTTAAAAAGATGATGGAAGAGATTTTCACATTACAGTGAAAACGGATGAGCAGTTTCTCTTTAAAAAAACTGAGCAAAAGATTTCATAGCATGAAGTTGTGGTCATTGTGGCCACACCTAATGGCTCTGCTATTTGGGAGACCTTGCTCCTTTTTATTCCCACTCATACCATGGGGATTCTGGCTGGAGCTGGCAATTCGGGATGGGGCAGTGGCAAAGTTTCTCCTGAGAAACCCCGGGGAGGGGGGTCCACCCGCCATCGCAGTGGCCATTCGATCCCGAATGCCCTTCTCTTTGGTGCACGAAGATGCCCAGTACGTGGCTTCCCTCTATTAGGGAAGGATCTGCCCCACTTCTCAGCCACGTCCGACTGCAGGCCAAGAGCTGGCTCTAAGGATCGTGGGTTTGGCGCCTGGGGCAAAGCCTCACGGCTGCCTTTGGGGACTCAGCCTCGTGGGTGGTGATGATCCCCTCCCCAGACCCGCGGTGCTGCCCCCAGACAGGATGAGATCAGCATGGTGAGCCTTGGCTGGAGTCCCCGACCACGCTGCTGGGTGGTGCGTCCATGTGAGCACGGAGATCAAAAACACTAGAACAGACATCATACGGTTGCCCTGGCAACTGCGGGGGAGTCAAACATCAGGGAGGTGAACTGAGAAGCAGGCAGGGAGCAGCCTCGCCTGGGCTTTAGGACCTAGGGCTTCCACGTGAGTCTCCCAGAAGGAGCAGGGTGGGGGCCCGGGGGGACACGGGGGAGGGCACGGGGGCACGGTTGCCAAGCCCACTCACCTCCTCCTCCTCGAAGCCTGTGAGGTCCCAGCGGTAATTGAGCCGCATCTGTTTCCGCTTCCAGTGCTCCATGAAGGTGGCGGCTGCAGGGAGGGAGGAAAACCGGGAAGTTAGGGGCTCAGAAGCCCCACGACATCAGATGCCATGAAAGCATTCTCCTCTTCTGCACCATTTGGTAAGTGAGGGCAACAAGTGCTGGACCAAGAACTTCACATGAATTAAACTGTTCAGCTCTCCCACTGACCCCGTGAAGCAGGGATGATCTATCGCTCATTTAAAAAAAAAAAAAAACTTATTTATTTATTTATTTGGTTATTTATTTATCTGGGTCTTAGTTGCAGCAGGCAGGCTCCTTAGTTACAGCACGTGGGCTCCTTAGTTGCAGCTCGCCGGCTCCTTAGTTGTGGCATGCGAACTTTTAGTTGCAGCATGCCTGTGGGATCTAGTTCCCTGACCAGGGATTGAACCCGGGCCCCCTACACTGGGAGCTCAGAGTCTTATCCACTGCACCACCAGGGAAGTCCTTATTGCTTACTTTACAGTTGAAAAAACTGAGGCACAGGGAAACCGAGTCCCAGCCAAGGTTATTCTGCCAGCTGGTGAGGGGCTGGGCAGGCTGGTCCCAGAGCTTGTGCTCTTAACCATCCTGCTCCATCGATCTTGGGGACCCCAAGTCACAGGTGGGGTCAGAAAGAGTGAAGGGGGAGCCAAGGCCACTCACTCAAGCTTCAAACCCCTGCAGGTGGCCTGACTTTAGAGCTGCACTCTTAGCTGCTACATCCTGCTTTGTAGTCCCAACAGACTAAGCATAGTTCAAATGCCACCTCCTCCAGGAAGCCTCCGATCATCCCCCTCAGTGTCAGGAAAGAAACCAACTCCTCTTGGGACCTCTCCTGTTCATGCTGTCCATGCCACCTTCCATTATGATCCCTGTCCCATGTCTCGTGGCCCTTCTGGGGTGTGGGGCAGGGATGGGGCCTTGCCATCTGGGTCCCCCACAGAGAGCCAACTGTCGGGCACAAACAGGTGCCTCAAGAGAGCTCACTGAATGAATGAATGGCTTTTATGAGTAGACACTTGCAAATGGAGATATCACTGACTGAAACATTTATCATTAATTCTTCCCACCCATAAGGGAAAATCAGCAGAGGCTGAGGGTTGGAGTAGTGATAAGGGTGGCCATAAAGTTAACCAGAGCTCCGTATTCTTGAGCTGCTATGTGCCAGGCACTGTTCAAAGAGCTATCACATGAAGTATTAATCTCATTTAAACCTCATAGTAATCATAGGAGGGAGGTGCTATAATTTTCCTCATTTTACAGATGAGAAAACTAAGGCTCGGCAGAATTAAATGGCTTATCTGATAAGTGGCAGTGTCAAGATGGACATTCAATGAGGACTTTACTGCAAATTCTCCAATGTCATCCTTCACCAGGAAAGAATACAGGCATTGGACCTGGCAAGAGATGGGTCTGAATCTGACTCACCTCCTGGTTCAGAGAACATGCCCGCCTCCCCATTAAGGTGAGGTGAGAACAGGGCCTCTGAGCTTGCACATATCTGTGCATAACGGGTATCTGCCCATCAAATATTAGCTATTGTACCAACCAGCTCCAGCCAGGAAACAGGAACCTCTTAGGTCTTTCGGACTGGGGTAATTTAATCCTGGGACTTGGCCACGTAGACAATGGGAAGAGCTGAGAAGACAAGCAGCGGATGGTGAGACCACCCAGAGATTAGCGATAGCAGGAAGCTGCTGCCTATCTAGGGGTGGCGGGACAATGGGAGGTGGTGTCCCCAGAGCCAGAAACTGGAGCTGCCCAGAAGAAGCTAGGATCATGGAGGAAGGGCTTTCTGGAGAGAGGTGGAGCCAGGGAGAAGGCAAAACCTTTGCCAGAGGTGCCCCAGGAAGCAGAGGAAGAGGAGGAGAAATACCCTGACTTCTCCCTTCCTCCTGCCTTCTGATCCCCCATCAGGGCTTCCCATTGGCTGAGCCTTCCAGGAAATGGGACAGCAAGGGAGCCTGGGAAATGTAGTTCCCTGTGATACAAATGTACTCTCAGCAGACACATATGGCTGGTGGGACAGGCCCATCTGCAGCCTGCACTGCCTCCTAAGAAGGAAGGTGTGAGGATGTTTCCTTCTGTCTCTTTCAACATGTCCCTGGGTCACTGTAGTGGAGGCCCTGGTTGGGGCCCATTCCCACACCGCCACCAGTTCTGGAAGGCCTGTCTCTCCTTCACTGTTCTGACAGCTGTCTCTCTCTGGCCTCCTCTGACTGCCCATGGCAAGGCCTCCTTTGAGACCTTGGGCTGAGTGGGGGAGGAGGGCTGGCTCCACTCACAGCAGGGGAGCTGGCCTGTTTACCTTCCCTGTCTCAGCCTCCCCATGTCTCCCCATTCCTAGGCTCACCGACCCACACCTCTACCTCCTGGACCTCCCCTTCCCTCCACTCACCAGCCTGCAGTGTGATAACTGTTACCTTTTAATGAGGACTCAGCCTGCACCAGGCTCTGTGCTAGTGATTTAGTGACACCAGTTACACGAACCCTCAAAACAACGCCATGCAGTAGGAGTGATTTCCACTCACTCTTTTACAAATGAGGACAGAGACTCAGGATTAAATGCTCTGCCCAAGGTCAACTTCAGGTTAACAGCAGGAGTGGGATTTGAACCGAATTCTATTTGACCCCAGAGTCTACACTTAACCACCATACTTGACCGACCTTCTGCACAGATATTTGATTTTCTTTACGGGAATAACAACTGTAGTCATAATAAGTCTGATGATTACAGCAAAACTTGTATTGCCATTTTATGGATGAGGAAATAGAGGCACAGAGAGGTTAAGTAATTTGTCCAAGGTCACACAGCTAGGCAGCTGGTATTTAAACCCAGGCATTCTTGCTCTAGAATTTTACTGTTAAATGTCTTAAGATAGATACAAGGGCCCTCTCCCAGGGGTATCTGTAGGTTGACCAGGACCGAGACTGGACCTGAGGTCACACCTTGGAGGCCAAGGAGTGGAGATGGTACATAGACAAGGCTTGTTGTGCTCGGCTATGTTTAAGAAATGCAGGCATTTTATATAAAATCATGGGTTTCCTGCTTCTCTTTTAAAAATCAGAAACTCTGGCACCAGAAGGCTAGGGCCGAGGAGTGACAATCCATTTGCCAAGGTTTGGGCATGCCTTCTCTGCTGGGCCACAGACCCCACCATGCCCTATTGCCTGGGCTCTCTGGCTCCGCGTTTGCCATGCCTTTGCTCTGCAGCAAAGGGGCGGAGCTGTGACGTTCAGGCTTGGCCAGTAGGACGGGCGACGGGAAGGCTAATGCTGAGTTGGGGGCAGTCCTGAGGTCTCAGCTCAGAATCAGGCATCGTGAGCAGCGTGAAAACCCACCTGCTACTGGACTGGGCAGAGGCAGGAAGAAAACCGAGGGCCCCTCCTTTGCAGCTGTGCTCCTGCAGCCCTCCCTCCCTATACCAGCCATGTGGACAGCAGCGGGTCCTGGCAGGTCCCCATCCCTTCCCTTCAAGGTACCCAATAATGGTTCTCCTGGCTGACGTGCCAACTACATCACACAGACGTAACGGGGTGTCTACCTGGTGTCGGGTGCTGGGTGGGCTTGGGGCATCTCCTTTCATCCCACCCGCAAGCCCTCAGCGCAGAGATAACGCACTCCTTCACACCGATGGGTAAACTGAGACCCTGAGGAGTCAGGTGACTGGTTAATATACAGCAGAAACCTGGATCCAGGACTTCTGACCCCAAGATCGACTGGGGTTAGGGGTGTGGCTTCCCACCCACTTGAGGACAAGCTGTGGGCCAAACCCGGTCCAGGGTACAAAAGACATGAAGAGATGGCCTTGACCCCAGCCGCCATACAAGGGGGCCAAGGAGACAAGACCATCCCCCCCAAATCCAGAGCCCAGAGGGCAGTGCAGCGGAAATCGCAGGTAGTGAAGAGGGAACCCAGGCCAGGGTGCAAGCAGGTGTTGGAGCTTCTCCCTTCACACATTTGTTTTAATGACAACGTGTTAGACAAACACATTCTTGTAGAGGAGGCCAGAGGCAGCAGGTCAGCGATGGACCCTGGATCTACCGTGGATCAAAGCAGGTATGAGCTTGGGCATGGGACCGCCCCCCCCACCTGCCTGCCAGCCTCAGTCTCCACGTGTGTACAATGGGTTTGACAACAGTGCCCGCCGTGGGGCCTACGGTGAGGCGTCCATAAGCCGATGCACCGCGGAGCCCAGGGCAGGGCCCACCCGTGACAAGGGGCTCGACAAAGGAGCGGTCCCATGACGTGGCTCACCTGAAGGATCTCCACCGCTTCTCATTAAGAGGCTGACGATAGAACAAAACGTATGGTTGGTTCCATTTATACAAAGCATCCAGAATATCTACAGAGAAATCCATCATAGAGGCAGAAAGCAGACTGGTGGTTGCCGGGGGTGGGGACAGGGGGAAAGGGACGGATTGTTAAATGGGCCCCAGGTTGCCACCTGGGAGGACGGTGGTAATGACGGCACGACATGGTGAGTGTACCAAATGCCACCGAACTGTGCGCTTAAAGCGGTTCATTTATGTTATGTAAATCTCACGTCAATTAACAAAGAAAAAGAATCACAGAACAATGGGTACAGATCCTGCTTATGGGCTTAAGTGCCCCTGCTGTAGGCTGGAGCTGCAGAGAAAATGGACCAGGACACACCCGCATGGTAACGTGGGGAGGGGACAATCTGTCCATTTCCCCCAGGATTTCTTAGAGTGTGGGCTGTACCGGAAGACGCACCGCAGGGGGCTTGCTGAAATACAGATTCCTGGGCACCACGCTGTCCTGGAATCTGCGTTCTGGACAAGCTCTGCGCGTGGCGCTGTCCACACAGGCGTCTGGACGCACTGACCTACTCACTCACTGTCTGTCCTTTCCTTCCATCCATCTCTCTACCCATCAGATGAGCTGCCGGTCTACCCCCCACGGGACCCCGGGCCTCTGCTTCGGCTCTCCTCCCAGGCCGCATCCCACCCTACCTCCCTCGGGCCCTGCTTGACCTGTCCAAACTGCTTTCACTCCTAGGCCTAACCCCAATTTCCCTAATTCTGGATGCTTCCTGGGCTGGCTGCTGACCACCCCCCCCCCCCCCCGCACCTTTCTGAGCTTTCACTCTCCCCTGAAACGCTGCTGCTGACCCTGTGGCACGATCTTGGACATGTCATTAGACGCTCCTGGGTCGGCCGTCCCGTGGTCTTTTGTGCCCGTGGGAACATCACAGACTCTCAGGCCTGCCGTGGGAATCTCACAGGCCACTGAGGGAAGGCTCTGACGGATGCTGGGGCGCTTCTGCGGCTGCCCGGAGAACAGCCCCGTCTCCCTGGTGAGGTCCAAGCTCCTTATGGGCCGGGGTCTTGTCTCCCAAACCTGTGCCAGGCACTCTTGAGCCTCGGAGGCCCCGGGGGCAGGCAGGGCCGCACCCTCCTTAAAACAAGACCCCTGAGAGCAGAGACCAGCTTCTCAAACCTCTGGCTGCTGACAGTCCGACGTCTGCTCAGCACAGACTCCTTTCTCTGAATGTGGAGATCAGAGATGCATGTCCTCGGGCTGCAGGAACCGGACAAGAGAGTGACCTGAAACTGAGCGGGGCCCTGCGGGGCTCCCTGGCACAGAGGCCCTTTTTGTCCCCCGTTTTTTATAGGCAAGACTGCAGCCCCCATGACCGTCCCTGAGTTCCGAAGGGTGGATTCAAACAGTTGCTAATCAAGGGAGAAGCAGCCAAGCAACCACCCGGGGCAAGATTAAAGGGACCAGAGAAACTCATCAAGATCAGGAGACAACCGCTGGGCTTCCCTGGTGGTCCAGTGGTTGAGAACCCGCCTGCCAATGCGGGGGACGCGGGTTCGAGCCCTGGTCGGGGAACTAAGATCCCACACGCAGTGAGGCAACTAAGCCCCCGCGCCGCAACTACTGAGCTCCGCGCCTCAACTAGAGAGAAGCCGGCGCACCACGATGAGGAGCCCACGTGCCGCAGCGGAGGATCCCGCATGCCGCAACTAAGGCCCGACGCAGCCAAAAATAAAATAAATTAAAAAATTGGGAGACGACCACCTGAGATGAGATTAAGGGAGTGCAGGCCCTGCTCACCACACCCTAATCTTGTCAGAGAACCACCCCCCCCGCCCTTTGAACCACTGCCATAAAGCCCTTCATCAAATCCTCTGGCGGGGGACACACACAGTTTTTCGAGGCAGAAACCGGCATGTCCCCCTTTGCCTGGCAAAGCAATAAAGCTCTCCTTTTCTACTTCACCCAAAACTCTGTCTCCGAGATTTGATTCGGCACCGGTGCACAGAGAGGCCGAGCTTTCGGTCACAAACACACCTGTCGGCCCACAGGGGAGACAGGGCTCCCGCACAAAGGCCCCCCGCCCTCCATTTTCTCACTGATTCTATTTATTTATCCCCTGAACAACTGTTCACTCACAAACCCGCTGCTGGCCTTTTAATTCCAGCAGAGACTCAGTCTCTCTCCCTTCGTCCCCACCCAGTGCGGGTGACTCAGCCGGTGACCTGCCCACTCCATTCAGAGTCTCGGGTGCAGCCCCCCCAGGAGGGGTTTCAATCACACCTGTCATTCCATTAATGCCGGGACCATCTTTCTCCAGCTCCCTGCAGCCAGGCTCAAATCAAATAACCCCCTTTGTTCTGCCTGGAACTGACAAGGCTTTAAAGCCCCATTATTATGCCATAATTTCAGAAAATTGATCCCGGGTGCCAACAGCTAAATGGAGCTCAAAGTTTCTTCGTGTTGACACCTTAGTGAATGAAGGCTTTGAATTGTCATAAATCCCAGGCAGGGGAGAGCTCAGCCAGAGCTCAGGGCTCCAGGACCAGCGGGTCAGCCTCTGGGCAAACCGGACCCCACAGCGGAGCAGAAGCGACATGAAAACAGCGGCCAGAGGTGACTCCTGGGGCGGTACAGCCCTGCTACCGTCAGTGTCAGGTTTGGGGTTGCTCTCTGTCACCGTGTGAGCAGAAACCTTAGCAGCTGGAGGACAGGAAAAGAAAGGACACAGCGGGAGAAGAAACACCAGTGGGAAAATGATCCTTTAGAGGATAATGAACAAGTAACTGAATAAGGGACTAAAAAAAACCCCTCAACAATGGCAAGCTCGCTGCTAATTACGCCTGACAGCGTAAAGTGTGAAAGAGGGACTGAATCCCCTTCCACCCTGGGGGCAGGGGCGGGTTGTCAACAGGCACCTCTCAGCCCAGCAGGCCCTTTCCTGTTGCTTCTGTCTTGATTTATAATAAGCTCCTCTTTCCGTTAGTGCTTCATGAGAGTGGTTTGGCTTTTTTGTTGTTTTTTTCTTTCTCCCCCAAATGGGGGGTGTGTAGACTGAACTTGCCCTTGACAGACAGGCACCTCTGTTGTCTCCTACGGTGCAAGTGGAGCTGGAGGACGTGGGGACAAACAGCGGAAACACAGATTTGCCCGTTTCCCTGCATCTTGGATAGGGGAAGGATGGGACCATCTGTTTTTCTCCCAAGGACGGGGCTACTGGTAAGGGCTGGCCAACACCTTGGAGGCTGTGAAGTGGTACCCCTTTGCACACAGTAGGGGTAAAGAAGCATGATGTGACCAAGCTGGCTTCATTGAGGGGGTGCACAAAATTCAACCAACTCCCTGCCTCCTGGCGGGTTGAGTGGCATTGCTGCCTGTGTGCCCCTCACCGCCAGCTCATGGTGAATCTCTGCTCCCCCAGGAGGGCACAGAATGGGGGTGGAGGATGTTTGGATGGAGAGGTGAGACCAGGGCACTAGCTTGGACCGCTAAGGCCGGCGGGCCAGGCACGGGTCTATCATGTCTGTTACAAATCTGCTAGCTGTGTGACCTTGGGCAAGTCACTTAACCTCTCTGTGCTTCCGTGTCCACATCAGAGAATAACAGTGTTTCTCTCCAGGGTTGTTGTGGAGACCAGTGAGGTAGCCTGTGCAGAACTCTGTGCAGAACTCTGGAGGGGAAAAGGGAGCCTGTTTGTTTGGAGGGAGCTGGGGAAACTATTCCAGGTGAGAGAATGAATTTAAGGTAAGCCTGCCAGGAATAAGCACACACATGAGCTAGACCTGATTAGTAACGCTGACAGAGAGAGTAAAACCCAGGGGTCAAGTATTTGGGGCTGGGGATCCAGAACGCTGGGGTTCAAGTCTTGCCTCTGCCTCTTGTTAGCTGGTGTAACCCTGGGAAAGTTGCCTCAATTTTTTCATCTGCTAAATGGGGTAGTAAAGCCTGTTTCCCTCCTATAGTTACTGGGAGAATTATTGAGTCGCTCACATAAGATGCTCAGGACAGTGCCTGGCACACAGTAGGAACCAGCCAGCCAAAGCTAGTGTTCTTTTCTGAAGGAGATGAAGTGACATAATTCACAGAGGCCCCCAGGCACAAGGTGACAGGTTAGATCTGAGCTCCAATCTCCAAGGGTCTAGGCTGTTTTCACATTTTCAAGAAGCAAGGGCTCACTGATCCGATGTAACAGCCAGCAGGACATGACAACTAGCACCAGGCACAGCCCTAAGACATCACAAGACGTGACTCATTTGACATTCCCAACCACTGTCTCCATTTTACAGATGGGGAACCCAGGGCCCAGAGAGTTGAAGCCACTTTCCTGAAGTTGCACAGCTGGCGGGTGACAGAGCTGAGAGATGAACCTGAATCTGGCCCAGGGACTGGTACTATTACCTGCTGACTAGTCATCCTGACTCACAGCCAGCACAGCTGGGTACTGAATTGGACCAAACCGTCTAGCCGGCAGCTGTGCATCTGGGCTCCACCGTGGGCGTGAATGCTGACGGGTGAGCCTCCCCCGCTCGGAGCTGGGGAACCGGGAGGCTGGGTGCCCAGCCAGGAGGTGTTCCAGCCTCAGCTTGGAGCTTCCTGGGCCCCGATCAGAGAGGAAGGAAGGGAGCCAACCAGAGATCTTGAGGAAGGCCAGGGAGGCTGGCAATGAGAAGCAGAGGGTGGTGGGGGGCAGGGGGATGGTTCTGAGAGATGCAGGGTCCAAAGAGACAGGGGCGGGCAGGGGAGGCGGAACAGGCTCAGGGCAACGTGGGCTCCATTCCTGGCCGTGCCAGTGGAGACCCACTTTCCTCATCTGTGAAATGGGGACAATTTCTCAGCTGTGGGATAAGGTGGGATGAAGCTCAAGGAGCATCCAGCCCCATGTCAGACACATACACATCAGCTCAGTGAAGATGGCCATTGAGCCTAAATCTACAGTCAGATTGATCCCAGAATTAATCATCCGAGCTAGAGTGTGGTGCGGGGAATCTTCTCATAAGCCACCATGAACCACACACAGACATCACCTCCCCATGCTCTGTGGTAGCCCCAGCAAGGACTCCTCCAACCTCAGCTTGAATGCCTCCTGAAACAGGCTGCTCACCACCTGCCAGGCCAGCCCAGCCCAGCCCAGCACTCACTGCTGGAAATCTCTCCCTTACGCTGAGCTGGTGACCTGTGACTCTCATTCTCAGCCTCGTTAGGAGGACCAGCTTGTGCCCATGGCGACTGCACTGATCGTGAAGCTGTGCTTCGAGCTCCCGGAGCTTGGGTGGATGGACAGTCCTGGGTGTCTCTATTACCCGGGTGTCCATGGGCTACAGGCCACTGCCGAGCCGGGGGGGAAGGATGTGGAGGGGTGATGTTCATGAGTGGGGTGGGGGCTGTCATTTGTACCCCTGTGCTCCATGCGACACGGGCTTCGCCAAGCCCGAGGCATCTCCTTAGCTCACAGGAGGGGTGGGCACGAGAGCACTCTGGAATGACCAGAGTCTCCTCCATCGGAGGCCCTCAGTTTGGCGCAGCTGTTACCGGGTGTCTAGGCAGGACAGTGGGAACAGATGGAACACAGTCGGGGAGCCCAGGGCCAGGGAGGGAGGGCGCGAGAGGCCCGCTAACTGCTGCTCTTGCACTTTCTCACTGGCCTTCTTCCCCCCACGGTGCCGCCCTCGGGAGAAACAGCTTCTCGCTATCACGTGCAGGTGGTTGAGCATCTGCCCTGGAGCTCGCGTGGGTCTTGAGCGAAAGCCCCGCTGCTGTCCCCAGTCAGAGCTGGGTCAGCCTCCCTCTGTCACCTCCTCAGCTGCTTCTTACGTAAGTTGCCGTCTCTGACTCAAGTTTAAGACGAGAAAACCTCTGATACAGCGGGCCAACTGCACTGGCTTCTGAGTCCTCCCAGCGAGAACACAAAGTCCTCTGCGGCCCTTGCTGGCCTCCAGGGTCCTCCTGCTCTCACTCCCACTTGCTCCCTGCACCCGCAGGCTCCTTCAACAGGCCTGCACCCTCACCACAGGGCCTTTGCACGTGCTGTGCCCTCCTGAATCTTGGACTAAGTCAGTGGATGCAGTGGTTTTTCCTCCCATGGTTTCCCCTGTGCCCAGCACAGGCACTTGGTAAATACCGGTTGGTACACACGCTACACGCAAGTCACATCACCTTACTCAGTCTCACACCCCCGCTGTGTGTCAGGCAGCCCCGCCTGTGGTCTGTGGTCACAAGGGCAGGACCGTTTACTGAGAGTCAGCCATGTACGTGCTAAGCACTGGCTGAGATTTTGCGCCCGCTGTCTCTGATCCTTGTCACACCCCCATTTTACAGGCAAGGAAGCTGAGGGTTGAGTTATGCGGGGAAGGGCAGAGCTGACGTCCCTCCCCCAGGGCTCCTGTGCCCTCTCTGTGTGCAGCTCCATCTCCTACTAGCTGGGAGCCCCTGAGGGCAAAGACTGGGGCTCTGGTGCCCAGGGGACGGCTCAGCACACGGGTGCCCGAATCCTGAAGGCCCTGCTGGCAAAGGTTGTGTCACGGGGCCACAGAGGAGGAAACAGCCTTATCTGCTAATCCAGAAACGTCTGCGGAAATGCATCCAGCCACCACTTACCCACCTCCCGTGCCCCCCAAGCCTGAGATGGGTACCAGGTGGGACCTGGATTCAGCAAGAATCCCGGAGGAGGAGCCGTCTGCCCTGGACTCCAGGTAGCAGTGGAGTCCAGTGGTTAAGGGCACAGGCTCTGGAATTGTATGTTCACTCCTTACCTTGGCTGCTCAGGAGCTGGGTGGGTGATCCTGGGTGAGTCACATCAACTCTCCCTGGGCCTTGGCTTCCTTACTTGTAAAATGGGCATGTGACACCCGCAAGGGTGCTGGGGGATAATGAGAGCTGTGCCCCAGGGCCTGGGCCTGGTCAGCTTTCCCAGCATCATCGGGAGGAAGGGAGAACCCTCGGCACTCCTTGTTCTAAAGCAGCAACAAATCCCGGCCCCAGGAAAGAGGTCCCGGTTCCGGGAGCAAAGCACCCTCCTAGGCTTTTCATGAGGGGCTCTTGGCCGGGTCAGATGCATCTGTGGGTCGTGACCCAGCACAGACCCTGGTAACCTGCAGACAGAAACCTGCGGATTCTTTGTGCTGACCGTTCCTCCTGTGTGCATTCCTGGCAAACGGTCCTGCGGGTAGCCTCAAGGAGAGGGAGGGAATGTGGGGACCCACCCGAAGTTGCCTCTGCCCCACAGATGGGGTGGCGGCGCTCGGCTTACCCCAGAGGGCCATGAAGACGGAGAAGAAGACAGTGGCGGGGTTGTCGAAGAGGTGGCTGGCGCGGGCCGTGGCGCACGCAGAGCTCATCTTCCAGTAGCTGCAGGTCTTGTCACACAGTGGGCACATGGTGATGTTGTGTCTCTGGTCACACATCTCCATGCTGGAACAGAGGGAGCAGCCCAGAGTCCCGATGGGCAGGGTCCCTGCCGGCCCACGTGGACCGGAGCCTCCCGGAGCCATGTCGGGTGGGAGAAAGTGCTGGGGGTCCCCGCCGTGGTGGTCATGGTCTGGCTCATCAGCCAGCTTCCGCCGGCGCCCACATCCTTCTTCTCCATCCCAGGTGGGCTTCAGGGACGTGTGACAGGTGCTGCCACACAGGGGCCCCAGCTCGGTTTCACACTCTGTCCCCCTCTTAAAGCCTTAATGATTTTTGTACAGGGCCCTGCATTTTAATTTTGTACCCAGCCTGCAACTTCTGTAGGTGGTCCTGGGTGTGGACCCATCGGACTTGCCGTGTGGCCGGTGAGCGTTCATCTTTGAGGCCGAGGTCCCAGCCAGCCTCCCTCTGATAACCAGGCACCGTCAAGGTTGTGCTAAGAGGGAATGCTGTCCAGGTCCTGACCTGACAAGGCCCCGGAGACCCGAAGGAGGAATGGGATCAAGGCCCCAGAACGCCACGCCCCTCCTGAGCCCTGGCCGTGAGCCTGGCACCTGCTACGCGCCGTTCCTTCGGGCTTCAGTCCATCCCTGCGGGGACGCCGTGGGACAGCTGGCCCCGGGCAGGCCTGGGTACCAGCCTGCGGACATTGCTGGGCACTCTGGGCCCCTAAGAGGATGGAGAAATGGTTCTCCCGGACCTCGTCCCGGGAGACGGGTGGTTGGGTTGGAAGGAACACACCCACAAGCTGCCTGGGGTTGGGGACCCACCACGCTGGGCTCACCCGGAAAATGAGGGGGAGTTTCTGCTCAGGATACTAGTCCGGCTCAGGGCAGGGCTTTTGTTCTGCTGAGTCTGGGGCTCGAGCCCAGGGGGTGTGGCTGGACAGGATGGGGAGCTGAGCGATGCCCAGTGGCCTTCCTCCTCCGCCCTGCCCAGCCCTCAGGTTCTCTCCTACTAATACTGAAAAATACAATAAGGGCCATTAGCTGTGTGAGCAGGAGCCTGCACCGAGCGTCTACCTGGCCTGGACCAGCTCTGGGTCTATGACAATCCCATCTTCATAGATGAGGAAGCGAGCCCAGAGAGGGGAAGTCACTTGCTCAGGGCCACACAGCAGAGTGGGGATTGAGCCCTGGGCTCTGTCTGTCAAGCCCGGGCCCTGCACTGCTCTCAGTTGATGCCCAGAGGCCACAGGAGGGCTCCCTGCTGAGACCAGGGGGCGTGGCCCAGGTCCTTGATGGGTTGGTTATTCCTGCCCTCTGTGCCCCCGGCCCAGTCCTTTAGCCTCAGACTCAGTTTCTCCTTCTGGAAGATGAGAAGGGAGGCCAGAATTAGGCCCTGCCAGCTCTGCCCTGCCCTGCCCTGCCCTTCTCCCTGCTAATTTGGACAAGATACTGAGCTATTGTTAGACATGTGGCAGGAGTCTGATTCCCAAGGGTTAGGTGGCTATCGAGGAGGGGGCCGAATCGGGTGGTTGTTTTTGGCTTTTAAAAAAAATTTCTGGATGCACAGAATCGTGGCTGGGCCACAGCCAGCGGTGTTGGAGAAACATTTGCTGAGAGGCTGTGAGGGACCCTCCTCTGCTAGCACTGCGGGCATTCAGCTCAATTCTCTTCTCACGGTTACTCTTACTATAGACTTATTAAAAGATTGTGTACATGCTGTATGTGCCAGGCACGGTGTCAGGCATGGGAGAGGGAAAGATGGACCAGCTGCTGCCTCGAAGCATCTGGGGGAGTGTGTGTGTGAGCATGCGTGTGTGTGCCTGTGTGCACGTGTATGTGGGGCGGGGACAGGCACACAGAGGCCGTAGGGCACCATGGACTCAGGAGCCAGCCAGCTCTGGATTTGAATCTCAGCTCTACCGCTTGTGAGCTGTGTGGCCTTGGGCAGGTTGCTCCAACTCCTTGGGCCTCAGTTTCCCCATCTATAGAATGGGGATGCTGAGAATAGAGAACCCATTTTATTTTTTAAAAGGCCATGGCATTTTATTCAAGTATATTGGGTGTTTTTTTTTTTTTTGGCTGCACTGCGCAGCACATGGGATCTTAGTTCCCCGACCAGGGATTGAATCCAGCCAGGCTCTCGGCAGTGAAAGAGCGCAGCCCTAACCACTGGACCACCAGGGAATTCCCTGAGAAGCCGTGTTACTGGGTTGTTAGGAGGATTAAACAGGGGAACGCACGTGAAGCCCTCGGAACGGCCCTGGGACTCATCCTCTCGTTCACCATCATTATTGTGGGAATAGTGGAGCACCGGCAGCTGCTCTGACTTTAAAAGTAGGCGGAGGAGCCGCCTCGAGGGGGTCCATCTCTTGTCCCTCCCTGAGCTTCCTCTCTTCTGGGGGCCTCTCCTGAAAGGCAGAGGGGCAGGACATCCCACCCGTGCAGGAGCCCAGCCCCTCTCAGGGAACCTGTGGATGGAAGGCCCCCTCCACCATTGTCAGGGTGCCGCCTGGGGCCCTGAGGATGGGAGGGGCCGGGGGGGGGCCGGGGCCCGCGTCTCTGCCTGCCTGTGAGCCCCACGGCTGCCCAGCCCTCCTCCCTGCCAGCTTAAACAACGTCAACCAATCAAAAAGCCTGTTTCTGCTGGTTTTAAACCCTCAGCCTCTCCCTTCACTGCCTTCAGCCAAAATAAAGACAAGCCATGGGTGGGCCTGCTCTTTGGGGGCAAATAGAGGGGCAGGAGCGGCAGGGCAGCATCGTGCGGGGCGCAGGGGGTGCAGGGGGCACTGGCTATCCTACAAACTGGCTTGTGCCAGATTCCAAGGGGAATGCACACTTCCTGCTTTGTTCAAGGCACCAAGTGAGCAGAGGCCGAGGTCAGACGGGGCTCCAGAATTCCCAGTAAACGCTGTTTGCATCCCTGGCTGTGTGACAGCGCTGGCCTGGCCTGGCCTGGGGATGTCGGCGTCCTTGTCAGGGAGCCCGCGCCTGCCTGGGCAGAGCATCCTGGACGAGGCCACCAGCCCAGCTTCCCCTCCAGGACCGGCAGGAAGGCAGATGGAGAAGTCTCCGTGGGGGGCTCCTCACCCTCCACTCACAGCGTCTCTCTGGTTTTGGAGTTCAGTCCCCTCCGCGTCTGGGCTACTTTTTGATCTCTGCCTTCGTCAAACCCCAGCACAGTGAACTCGTGTCATTAGCAAACAAAGGGACAAGCTTTCTCCTGCCTGTGCCCAAAATAACCCTGGAGGGACATAAGCCAGATTCCTTTAACGTTCTGATTCCGGGTGGGTGGAATATTTTAGGTGTTATTCATGTATTCACACATCACTTGCGCAAAGTTACTGGATGTGGCCTTTCTGCACCGCTGAGTCCTAAGGAGTCAGTTTCTCCACCAAGTAAAAGACTCCTTCATTGGCTCTTTGCTGATCAGAACCACGGATGGATTGTCTAAACCACAGCTCTGCTTCAGAGACACTGGGCTGAGCTGTAAGAAACGTAAACTGCGCTGATGTACCGGGACTGTCCCCGACAGACCGCCAGCTCCCAGGAGGCAGGGCCAGGGGCGTCCACTTTTCTATCCAGTGTTTTGCCCATCGGCACAGTGTTCCTGATGGAAGTTAGGCCTGAAATCCTGGACTCATAACACAATCAGTTATCCCTGGGTCGGTATTAGCAAGTCTAGGAAACCACTAGAAAAGAGGGGAGACGGTGTCCTCAAGCTCCCGCTGCTTGACTCACGTTCTGGCTGCCATTCTGGGAGAACCACACCCGGCACGACGCCGGGCTGTCTCTGGGGTCCTGACCTCCTTCCAAGAGCCCCCCACGCCTGGCCCACCCCTTGGTGAATAGTAGCAGGACTATCAGCCCTGCGTTCAGAGACCGGGGCCTGTTGCACCAGGTCAGCCCTCATGACGGTCCTGTTGTTGCAACATTTCCCAAAGCCGTGGGGACAGGGGATGCGGTACGGACAAGGGCCTGGCCGGCTGAGTGCGCTGCCCCGAGGTCTCCAAATGGTCATCCGTCTCATTTCCTGACCGCACAGGGAAGCAGTCAATTTTCTTGTCACATAATGACCAAGAACTAAACGGGGAAAAAAGCTTCAAAGAACGAAAAGGAGTTGGATATTTATTCTATGTCTTCCTCTCGATAATAAAGCGTCTCCGAGGGCGATCGTGCCTGCAAAGGCCGCCCGCGCGCTCAGACGGCTATTACACCCTTTGGACTGGGCAGCTCTCTTTCTGACAGCGCCTGGCCTGGCCTGTGACGTCCCCGGGGGGACTGAGCGGGCGCACGGCGGGGCAGGGGTTGGGGTGCGGGGCCCGAGCCCCAGGGAGTTCTGCTCCTGCAGTAATAGGAACGCGGCTCCTTAGTAAGATGAGGATGTGTTCGGAGGGAGGGGCCGCCCGCCTACCTGGGGATGTTCTCATCGACGGTGGCCCATCCGTAGAGGAAGACGATGATCCCGACCATGGAGGCGGGGATGAGCATCTGGGTGTAGACTCCCAGCCAGGCGAAGTACAGGCCAATCTTCTCCCCAAAATACTTCCTGCAGCGCAGGGCAAAGCCAAACAGAGACACATTCTCAATCCACATCAGGGGGAAAAAATTACACCGTACCCCCTCCCCACCAGCGAGGAATAGCTCGTGGGGGGCCCCTGATTCTCTCAACCAAAGAAGCAGAGACTGGGGGCCCTTGAGCCAGGCTGCCAGGTTTGGGGTACTCTCTGCTTTCCCTATGCCAGCACTTCTCTGCTGTGCCCCGAAGGTGGGAGCACTTCCGCTTGTGATGCCCACGCTGAAGGGCATGATGTTGCCCGGAGGCTGTCAGCTCTGTTCCAGCCCTGCTCAGCCTAAGAACAGGAATAAACTCCGGCCCCGAGGCACCAAGAGAACCAATCACTCTGCATATTAAGCGTTTCTGGCTCCTTGATGGGCTGGGTTCTGGTCTACGTGTCCCCCAGCAGCACACCCATTGCCTGATCTGTTTGCCCCTTCCTGGCCCGGGATGGAGGTCCCCTCAGGAGAGGACGCATTGCCCAGAGGGGCAATTCTTACAAATTCCCAGGCAGCTCTTTTCTTCCTTTCAACACAGAAAGAAATCACACCAGATGCCTGGCTGGGTCGAGCTGGACTGTGGATTTAGGGAGAGACAGTGAATATGACAGATAAGAGCCGGTCCTGCAGTGAATCTGAATAAACTGCTTATCTAAGGCTCCGCCAGGCTCCCGTCCTGCCGGGAGACCTTGGCTTTCCTGCACAAGCTCTTCGAGTTCAAGCAGGCCCCCATGCACTGCACACTTAGCACAGTCGAAATGCACAGGGACATCTATCCGATCAGGCCTGCTCCCAGTGTCCCCTCTCACCTGACCAGGTCGATGGGCTGGTACTTGTAGAAGACCCCGTAACTCGCCCACTCTTCGTACAGGAGCTGGGAGAGAGGAAGTGGTGAAGGGCTGGGGAAAATGTAACGCTCCCAGGTTGCTCCCCAGAACACAGGGCTGCTGGGCCCCCGCTGAACTGAGGTGTCCGCTCACAGCTACGTCATTCATTCATTCAACAAACACGTACAGAGGGTCAGCCCTGTGCTGGGTACCGTGGTGGACACCGGGTTCTGAGCTGAGCACAGCAGACACAGCCCTGAGCCCTGGAACTCCCGTTCTGGTCAGGGAGACGGACATGAAAAAATGGGTCAAAACGTTCAGCTCTGGTAAGGGCCCTGAAGAAGCCGCGGGTGGTGGCGGGCTTTCCGACGAGGAATAGGCTTACGTTTTTAGGTGACGGTGGGGATAGGAAAGAAACTTCTGGCATCATTATAGAGTCCTCATTGCTCACAATTTGATCTGGAATTGATCTCAAATGGCCTGCCGCTGTCAGACAGCTCACTTTCTTTGTAAAAAGACAGACCCACCAGGCTTTGCAGCAGAGAAATACCAGTGGTACGATTTTTAAGTCTCACGGGACGCACAGAGAGCCTGATGTGTGTCTCCTGAGCTGGGCTGTCTGATTAACACAGCTTCGTGAAATAAATGAAGTCTACACACCCCACCATGCCCCAGGCTTTGGGCAGGATGGCAATGAGCTTGGCGATTGGAAGCCTTGTATGAACGCATGGGTATAGGGTGTCCTCGGGAAGATGCTGGGTTAGGACTGACTGCTGGTTTTAATAAGAAATCCCATGCATGTGGGTAATTAATGCTTTACCAACCTTAACTCAAAGCCTACGGTGACACTGCTGGCTGGAGGGGAGCTGGGCCCCAGCTGGGAACCCAGGGCCTCAGCTGCCCATCTCTGCTGGCAGGAAGCAGGCGTGGGCACGCCTGTGAGAACTCACCATGGGCCCCAGGTCTCTCCTGTACACTGAAGCTTGGCTCGCATCCTTTTTCCTTTTCTTAATATTTAGACTTAAAAACCTGGGGGTCTCCTATATACAGATTCTGCTGTGGCCCCGAACACAGCCTTTTATATCATCGCCCCCAAATACTCTACACTATGGACTGAATGTGTCCCCCCAGATTCATAGGTTGAAGCCTTAGCCCCCAACGTGACTGTATTTGGAGGCTGCGTCTTTCCGGAAGTAATTAAGGTTAACCGAGGTCATGAGAGCAGGGTTTTGACCTGACAGGACTGGTGTCCTTATAAGAAGAGGAAGAGACACCAGAGCTTTCTTTTTTCACGTGCACACACGGAGGAAAGGCCGTGTGAGGACACACTGAGAAGACGGCTGTCCGCAAGCCAGGAAGAGAGCCCGCACCAGAACCCAACCCTGCCGGCACCTTGATCTGGGACTTCCAGCCTCCAGAACTGTGAGACATAAATGTCTTCTGTTTAAGTCTGGTATTTTGTCACAGAAGCCTGAGCTAATATTACATTCTCCCCCACTGACTTGGAAGATCCAGAGCTGATGGGATGGATTTCTATGCACAAAGATGCCTTCAATTGAGTCTCTGAAAATTAAAAATGTGTAAGAGGCTCATGGGGACGGGCCCAGCTTTCACAGACCAGAGAGTCAGGGGTCCCTAGAAATGACCTTCTAGCAAACTTTTCCATTTCCTCTGTCTTTCTGCAGCTCTGAAAATAATACTCAGGAGAACACAAGTGCTGTGTTTCATCAAAAGTCAGCACACAGGGACAAAATAAGCAGGGAGGAAAAAACAGGGAGGAAAATAACATAGAAAAGCTAAATGTGTTCTTAATAAATTATGAGCGAACCTTGCTGTCAAAATCCTGGGTTTCGCCGGCTCTGATCTTTATTAAGGGTAGCTTTCTTTAGATTTTAAGTCTCTCTGTAAGTGGCGCAAGCAGGATGTGTTCAGCATGATTCCAAGTTCTGAAAGACTTAATGGCAAGTCTGGCTGCTGGTGCGGAAGCCTCTGTAGCTTCTGGGTAAGGAAGTGGGATGCCCAGGGCCTCCCCCCATCTCAGAGGAGAAGGGGTCCAGGAATTGGAGCCGTGGTGCCCTGCTAGGACGGTGGCCCTGCTGGGTCTGGAGTGGGTGTCCTGGGCAGAGTCCCGAGTGGGTGATCCGAGCCAGGCCTTCCCCCTCTGGTCCCCGCTGGGTATCAGGGCAGACCCCCTCCCCTCTGAGCTCCATCACCTCCTTGATACTGAAGGAGTCGGTCCTTCCTCCCAGGTCACGGAGTGGACCCAGTTGGGCTCATGCTTTGTGAAGTGAAGTGCTGGGCGCTTGTTATGTGTCATCTGTCTGATTACGCAGAAAAGGAGGAACAGCCTACAGTTTTACTCTCTAAAGGAGGGGTCTGAGCCAGCAAACTCTGATGAGATCGCACAGCACCTCTGGAAAAACAAAGCAGCCGTCACCAGTCACCAACCCGGCAGCTTCCTCCCCTCAGCTGAAATTTACACCATAGACCAGCATCATGGGGAGGGAGGGAGTGGGGAGGGATGAGGGGAGAGACCCTGGGATGGAAAGAGAGGGAGTGGAGATTGCCGCGGGGGAGGGGAGGCACAGAAAGACCCTCCGGAAGGCTTGCCCTCATCATGCTGGTCACCCTGTTCCCGGGCCCACTGGGACTGGCCACAGCAGGCCGGCCACCGTCCCCTGAGAGATGTGGCAGATGGGGGCACACTCCAGCTTTCTACATAAACCACTTTACCTCGGTGGACTTTTCTTCCTGCCAAGAAGAGAACATCAATCACCCTGTAGCTGTCAGCGTAAGGAAATCAAGCATCAGATTTCCTGGCTGTGGTTGGCAGAACTCTGGGGGCCCCTCAGTCTGTGAGCAGGTGGGAGGTGTCGGGGGCCCCTGGGGCAGGTCAGCTGGGCACCGGTGGCTCTGGTCACCGTGACCCTGGAGCCTTCCAGCACCTGGACCTCAGAGGGATCCTGGCTCCCTCCACCGGCGTCTCTCCTGCCCTGACCTCCCACCTGGGCCCATGTGGCTGGGCAGGTCCATCACAGCACTGACGCTGTCCTTAATTACTGTGTGTGTTACTCAACCCTTGCTCTCTCCCCCTAGGATGGAGGCATCAGGTTTGTCCGGTCTGTGTCATCCCCAGCTTCTCAAACAGGGCAGATAACAGGTTTCCAGTAAGTAATTGTTGAATGAATGAGTGAATGAATGAATGAATGATGGGCCAGGGCCCCGTGGCTCTCAGTGCAGTACAGGAATGAGGCCACCTCAATCCACGCCTGGAGTAACCCTCCCGCCCCCCCAGTCCTGGAGGAAGGAGCGCTTGGCCCCAAGGCCCCGAGTGTTTGTGGCCCAAAGATCAGGCCAATAGTTATGGCCTTGCTCGGCCCTGGCCCAGGCCTGCCTCTGCTGAAATATCCCTACCGTGCCCCTGCTCTGCCGGCTCAGCACAGGACCAGCGCCTTGGCTTGGCTACGTCCCCCCTTCTGTCCTCGGGCACTTGGGGCTCCTGCCACTGACGGGATGCCACAGATTTTGTCATTGTGAAAGCAAAATACTCAGAACCAGATCACTTTAGATGGAGCGACCAAGGGAGAATGAGTTCTCTGAGTTAGGACACAAACACGTTATCTGGCGCATTTCCCCTTCCCCCCTTCCTTCTTTCCTTCCTTCCATCCACCCACCACTACTCATCATCCATCCATCCCTCCACCCCTCCATCCATCCATCCATCCATCCACCCATCCATCCATCCACCCATCCATCCATCCATCCATCCATCCCTCCATCCCTCCATCCCTCCACCCCTCCATCCATCCATCCATCCATCCATCCACTCATCCACCCATCCATCCATCTACTCACTCACCCATCCATCAACCATCCATCCACCCATCCACCCATCCATCCATCTACCCACTCACCCATCCATCCATCTACCCACTCACCCATCCATCAACCATCCATCCACCCATCCACCCATCCATCCATCTACCCACTCACCCATCCATCAACCATCCATCCACCCATCCACCCATCCATCCATCTACCCACTCACCCATCCATCAACCATCCATCCACCCATCCACCCATCCATCCATCTACCCACTCACCCATCCATCAACCATCCATCCACCCATCCACCCATCCATCCATCTACCCACTCACCCATCCATCAACCATCCATCCACCCATCCACCCATCCATCCATCTACCCACTCACCCATCCATCAACCATCCATCCACCCATCCATCCATCCATCCACTCATCCACCCACCTATGCATCCACTCATCCACTCATCTACCCATCAGCCATCCATCCATCCATCTCTCCACCCCTCCATCCCTCCATCCCTCCATCCATCCATCCATCCATCCATCCACCCATCCATCCCTCCATCCATCCATCCATTCCTCCATTCATCCACCCATCCATCCATCCACCCCTCCATCCCTCCATCCCTCCCTCCATCCATCCATCCATCCATCCATCCATCCCTCCACCCCTCCACCCCTCCATCCCTCCATCCCTCCATCCATCCATCCCTCCATCCCTCCATCCCTCCATCCATCCATCCATCCATCCATCCACCCATCCATCGCTCCATCCATCCATCCATTCCTCCATCCATCCACCCATCCATCCATCCATCCATCCCTCCATCCCTCCATCCATCCATCCATCCACCCATCCATCCATCCATCTCTCCACCCCTCCATCCATCCACCCATCCATCCCTCCACCCCTCCATCCATCCCTCCCTCCATCCATCCCTCCATCCCTCCATCCCTCCACCCCTCCATCCATCCATCCATCCATCCCTCCACCCCTCCATCCATCCATCCATCCATCCCTCTACCCCTCCATCCATCCATCCATCCATCCATCCATCCCTCCACCCCTCCATCCATCCATCCACCCGTCCATCTATCTGTCAGTCCATCTGTCCACCCATCCACCCACCCATCCATCCACCCACTCATCCAATACTCCCTGATCATGGACCAGGCTTTGTATTCATTGCTGGGACATAACATTAAGTGAGGAGAGGGGGGTGGAAAGTGGGCCGCATTCCAGGCAGAGAGCTTTTGGGTCTGGATGAACCTGGAGCTGTCTGTTGGGCCTGCACACAATAGTGCCCAGTAAGTAGTTCCTGAGTAATAACTGAATGAGACAGTCTTGGCACTGACGTGACCATCAGCCGAGTCGTCTTTAGATTAGAAAGGCGGCAGTGCGGCTGGAGCATGGGGAAGAGGGTGGGAGATTAGGGCGGAGGGGCCTGGGACCTGGAGGCTAAATGGCCAGAAGAGGGTCTCTGTGGAGGAAGGGCATCAGGCAGTGGCAGAGGGCTGCAGAGGGACGAAGGGGGCTGGGCTCTGAGGCCAGGTTTGGTGCAGGGCAGGCCCGTGGACGGGATGGAGGAGATCTGCAAGTCACGGGCTCTCAGACGAATGCCAGATGTTACACTAAAAATAACCAAATATGTAATTTTTGTGCTAAATCAGATAGCATCTTCAGCTGGATTCCCGGGCGGGCGGGCAGGCGAGTTGTATCAAGTACCGGAGGCTTAAAAACACATATGGGGGGCTGGAGGGAGGTGGGAACAGAGAGCATTCCACATGCAGAGTCTCCTGGGCCTTGCAATTTGGGACAAGGCCTCCATTGTGAGGTTCTCAGGGAAACATCCCCACCTAGCACCTTGGAAGGATCCGTTCTTGGGGAGCAAGAGATGGGACAAAGGGGGCTGAAAGGAACACAGAGCCCAGGGAGGGCTGCTCCCTGAGGTGAGGGAGGGCAGGGCTTGTTGGGGAGCTGGGAGGGGCTCATTTGGAGGCAGGGAGGCTGGGATCCGGGTGTGGGCATGCGAGGGAAGGAGAACTGGCTGTGGTGGCGCGGATGTGGGGTGGGTGCAGGAGCAGAGCTTCCTGAGAGCCTGGGTGGGTGGAATTAGGGTGAACCATTGAAGAATAAAGGATCACTAGGCATTTCCCAAAGTGTGTCTCATGGGACACCAGCTCCATAACTTTCCCATTAAAAAGGGTTCCAGGTCAAGTAAGTTTGAGAAACACTGGCTTGACCACCATCCATTGTGTTCCCCGTGCGCTGGCGGGGGCTGGGGCACTCCAGGCGGCTGGCCCCGGGGCTCCCAAACTTATTTTCCCGGAAGCCAGGCAGGCTTAGGCCAAATGTCAGCAAAGAGCCCTGGAGGTTCTGACCGATCCAGTGAGACACGGGTTTGAAGCTGGCCAGGTCAGTGCAGGAAGGAAGGACAGAGGAAGTGCAGGTCAGTGCAGGAAGGAAGGGCAGGCCGGGGGCACGTCCCTTCCCTTCACACGCTCGGACAACCTGCCAAGGATGCTTTTGAGAATCAGAGAGGAAAACAGTCCAACGAGGTGGGTTCACCAACCTTCTCGCTCAGATGTGGGGCTGCAGTCCCGTGACCCCCGAGCCCCTGTCCCCCGCTGGCCCCCAGACCCCCAGACCCCGAGGAGCGGTCTCCTGGCTCTGTAGCACCTACCTTCCGGTCGTTGAACTCCACGTTCTCCCCTTCATAGTCTCCCTGTAAAGAGAGAAAGGTGTCTTACTGTCCTTTAACCTTTCCAGACATACACTCCAGCTGCCCCCACTACGCAGGTGAGCTAGTCCCAGGACAGAACTTCACACAGTGTGGAAGGGCGCCCAGGCCCCCTCCTCCTAGGATAAAAAGCGTCCCGGGAAAGCCCGAAGTGCCTTCCCCCGACACAGAGACGACGCCCAGGATGGGAACGCGGTCAGGTCCTTGGAACTGGTGACACCGAGGAAAGCGGGCTTCAGGGGCTGGAGGGATTGTCAACAGGGTGAACATGCATCCCACTCTGCCAGGAGGGTCCTGGCGTCTCATCCCAGGCCCCACTAGGGTGGTGCCCCCTTCCCTCTCAAGTGTCCCAGGAGGGACCATGAGTTAGATGATCCCAGTGCCTACAGATCGGTGAGCCCAATGCTCCCATTTTACAGATGGGAACACCCAGGCTCAGAGGAGCAAACTGACTTTCCTGGCAGAGATAGCAAAATCTGGTCAGACCTGGGACTTGGATCCAGGTCTCCAAATCCAATGGAAGAGAAGGAGTGTCTAAAGGTCGAAAGCTAGCCCAGTATTCCAACGGGTGACACTGATGACTAGAAGCCTGGCCAACCGGTCCTGAGGGCTGCCGGGCAGATAAAGCTCTGAGGGCTCTGGGAGGTCTGCCTGGTGCCCGCTCCTCTCACCAGCTCCTTCCGTGACCCCCGCTTCTGGCCCCGTCAGCCCCCTCCAGGCGGGGAGAACTTGACCACCAGGTGGGCAACCGATGCCTGTGGTCTTTGAATGAAGATGCTCTGGGAGCAGTTTAACCAAATTCCCCCCTGAGTCTTCAGGGGTCCTCCCCACCCAACCCAACCTATCCCCTTCCCAGAGTTTTCCCTCTTGTCTAAGACGGCCCCATGATTCCAGCAGCACCTCATTTCTGTAGAGGTCAGTTAGCCGGTGACCTTGAAGGGGGCAGATGCCAACCAGGAAGGAAGCCAAAAAGCCACCCAGCAGCGGCTGAAACGCCAAGTTATGGAGTAGAAGGCTCTTCCTCTATGTGCAGTCCTAACAGGCTGCTGTCTGGTTGGCAATGACCCCGGCCCCTGGCCTGGCAGATGCTCTTGTTGAATGAATGAATGAGTGAGTGAACGCAGCAAGCAAGGCCCTGGAGAGGGTGGGATGCTCTGGGCCACGCACTGAGATGTGACCTAGGACAGCTCAGGGATGAGAGGCAGATGGTGAGAAGCGTACACGCGCGGGAGGGGCCTGCTGCCTGCCAGAGGCCGAGGTGCAGCCTAGCAGCAGCCGGCATCCTCTGTTTAAGGCAAGGGGTCCACAGGGCTAGCTTCAGAAAGATTTATCTCCCCAAATATTTGAACATCAGCTTTGGTACTTAACGGGGTGTGTGTCCATCAGCTGTACGGAAAATTCATGCATGTAAAATCTCATATTCCCTCGAGATGACCGAGATCCATCATCCCGCTGGAAAGAACCCTGGAAGCAGAGCCAGAGGATCTGGGCTCCACTCCTTGGCTGTGTGCCCGTGGGCAAGTTGCTTGAGCAGCTGCAGCCTCAGTTTCCCCATCTGTAAAGTGGGAACAGACCCCACGTGGCAGGTTTCCCTACTGCTGTGTAAGGGACAAAGATGATGGTGCGCAAGGAGTTTCTAACATGAGGATCTTGGAGATGCTTTCTGGGGGCTCAGTGGAAGTCTTGTACTCGTTGGTTTAAACTGCTGCGAGAATCGATTCCTAAGACAAATGCGGCAGCGAAGCCTGAGAAGAGGGGTGCCTCGGCCTCCAAGGGAGGACGCAGTGGTGGTGCAGCCAGGGGTGGAGTAGCCTGCTGTCAACCAGGGCTGGCCTCTGGCCCCAGCTCCTCCACGGGGGCTGTGTGAACTTGGGCGAGTCACTAAAGCTCTCTGAGCCTCCGTGTTTGCACCAGATTAAATGAGATAAAGCTCCTACTAGACACAGTTCTTTGCACACAGTAGGTGCTCAGAAATGTTGATCTTTCCCCTTTCCCTTTCAAGACTTAAAAGGCTGAATCAAACAGGCAGGGAGGCCCTGAAACGTTTCGGCTTCTGTCCCTGATGTCTTGGCAGGAGTGACAGCTCAAAGGCCAAGTGGGGCTGAGCAAACCTGAGTGGCACAGACGGGACGGATGAGCAAGGCGCCTTCTAGGGAGAAGCCAGGAGCGCCAGCGGGGACCTGCGGGGTCTGAGTCCTCCCTCGAAACATTCATCCTGCAACAGGTCAATCACCAAGACAACTCGACTTAACCCCACACTGCATTTATTGAGCACCTACTAGGTGCAGAGGCTTTCATGAGATGCATGCATAATGAATGGTGGCCAAACAGTGTTGTCTTTGTGGGACAGGGAGCATGGAGGTCCAGAGAGGAAGACTCAACCATGCCAGGGAGGCGGGGAAAGGAAGGCTCCGTGGGGACGTTTTGTTTGCCCTGGGGAGGGGTTGTCCAGGCAGAGGAGGAGGGAAGAGCATTGCAGGCAGAGGGAACAGCATGAACAGAGGCACAGAGGTGGGAAAACGGGATCAGTTGAGCCCAAATCCTCACAGTGAGTGACGGGGGACGGCGGCAGGTCGGCTGAGCATCTTTCCCTCTGAGTCAACGGTCTGGGTGGACAGCCCTTTGCTGTCCGGCCCCACCCCCCGTTCGTCCAATGTCTTACTGAAAGCCCTTCTGTTTCTGAATTCCTGCTAACACCCTCTGCAGCCTTGGCAACTGGACAGGGCAGGTATTATTTCTGACTTGCAGATGGGGGCACTGGGGCTCAGAGAGGACAGGGGCTGCCTCTGCTCAAGGTCACAGAGGAGTGAGCGGCCAGGACTAGAATCTGGGTCCCCGGGCCCCCATGCCTGTCCTCTCTCTCTCCTAGCCTTTGCAGTAACACACATTTGGAAAGTTCCAGAGATCCTCTGTCCAGAGTTCCCACACTGCTCAGGCCCCATGGCCCATCCCCAGTGCCCTGCTGAACTCTAGTCCTTGTTTCCATAGAGACAATAAGAAGAGAATCTTCTCTCTCTCTATCCCAAGCCAAGACAACGCAGCCGTGGCCACAGGCTATATTTGTCAGGGGGATACCAGTGGGATTTGGAGATTCGGCTCAGGAAACTGGCCACTTGCTCTGCAGAAATAGATACATAACAGAGCTCTCTGGTCATTCTGCCAGAGCCCGGGCGGGGCGGGGTAGGGGAGACTGAGCCAGGGAAAGTTCTTGCGGACCAGCTGGCTGTGAGGTTCAGATATGGCCGTGCAGAGTTTCTGCCACAAGTGCCCCTGTCTTGGTGGAATGATTCAGTAAGAAAAGATGGCTCTGTGTGTAATTCTGGTCCCCACCTGGGGAACCAGGAAGGGCCGTGAGCGGCTGACATTTACAGGAGCGCCAAAGCAGGAAGCCCCGACCACAGGATAAGGAGATCTCCCTGGGGGGTGTGGCCCTTGGGGTTTGGAGAATCAAATGACGCGCAGAGATGAACTATGTTTGTCAAGGTTACTTACATCGTGCAGTGGGTAGGCTGCCGAGTAAACGCCATTGGCCAGCAGGCTCGTGATGCCTTGAAAACAAAGGCAGAGAGAGGATTACGGACCAGGCCCGTCTCCGACGGCTCCGTGTTCAATCAGAGTGGTCCCAGGGCTGTCTCAATCACCGAGAATTTTCTCAAAGCGAGCCACACCTGGTTGCACAGAGCCCGACCACCTTTCTGGGGTTTCCTCCCCGGGTTCGACTAGGAGATGATAAAAACATGCTCTATTGGCAGAATTAGGAAGACACAGAGGAAACCCCAAGAGGAAGTTACATCTGGGAGGAAGGAGGTACCCCCAAACCTGCGATTCACCAGCTACCCCCACCTGCTGGAGGGCAAACCTGCAGGTGAGGAAGGGGGATTGTAAGTGGTTAGAAAAGCTGAATCATGAGAAAAATATGGATGGAAAAATTGATGGTGTCAGAAAACACACATACAATTTGGAATTAGATTTCAGGTTGATTGGAAAAGCCAAAGAGGAGGCCTGCGCGCCCCACGCGGGGGCAGAGCACTTACCATATTTACCACATTTTCGCCTTTTACTTAAAAGGGCAGAGTCCTTCTTTCTTCCCTCTCCTTGCCCTGTTTACACATCCGGCTATTAGTTACATGCAAAAGGGCCCGAAAGGGTCAAAGCTGCATTTGGGGGGCAAAGCACTCACGCTCACAATCTAGCACTCCTGGGGGCAGGGGAACAATGGCCGGGCCCCTTGTTTGCTGCCTGAAGCCCCGCGCTGGGAGCAGGATAAAAATAACCACACCTGCACCTCCTAGAATCCAGAGGTGTGGGCTTGGGCACCCAGCCCCAGAAGACAGCGTCGTGAGGGGGTAAGGCAGAGCTTGGCCACGCATGGGTCTGGGGCTTCCCAGAGATCTGATCTTGCTTTGCACACATCCTTGGGGGCCAGTACTGCCCAGGAGTTTCCACGAAGCCCTTTGCTGGTCACAGAACCCTCTGCCTGGATGAAGAGGCTTTCTAGGTGGGAAGGGGGTCAGATTTTTCAGTGGCCTGACCGGCCCACTCTTGACTACTCTGCTGTGACACTGGTGGGAAAGGCACTCCCTGAAATCCACTGAAAAATAGACCATCTCCTCAGCTAGTGATCTGGAATGGTCAGGGCACCTAGGGACACTTAGAAACCCAAACCGGAGCCAGGTGGGAGCACGTGGCCAAAGCCCCATGAATGGAAAGTTCAGCTGCAGTAAAAAATGAACAAGGGGCCGGATTCAGGTTCACTGGCTTCTCACCGTCACTAGAATGCTCTCAACACCGTGCTGCCTCAGGGGTTCCCTCTATCCGGAAGCCTCACCCCTCCAATGTCACCTCATCAGAAGGACCTCTGATCACTGGTTCTACATCCCCCATCACTACATCCCCCTCAACCTGCAAGATTATGTTCTGGTTTACCTGGTCATCTCTCTTGTGTTCGTCCTCCAGAATGGAAACTCCCTGAGGGTAGGGACCTTCCTGGCACAGAGGCTGGTGGGTGACCGAACCCATCAATGAATCTGGAGGTCAGGAGGGCTCTCAGACAAGGCCAGTGTGAAATGGGGTGCATAGAAGGCCCCTCCATCTCTCTGCTTCATCACTGGCACTGGGAACCAGTGCTGCCAGGGGACTGGCCAGAACACACAGCATGGCCCGGGGTGGGGATCAGCTGTAGCTGAGAAGCGCCAGACCCTGGATTCCCTGCAAACCTTCACAGCAACCACACGAGTCTCCACCAGAAGGGACCCTACAGGGACGCTAAAGGGAGACTTGAGTTCTGAGATGCGTCGCTGGGACCAGACCCACGCTTCTCCCCACCTCTGGTGGCCGGGGCCATGTTGCTCCATCGGGGACAGTTTTCCTGGCCTCCTCTCGACTCCTGAGTGTCCGTCCCCTGCCATGACTTAGTACACGGGCTTAGAGATTTCAGGCCCAGAGGGCGGGCCCGTGCCTGACCACTGGCCCACCCTGGGCAGTCTGTCTGACCCTGGAGGTGTCGTCCTCCCCCCCACATCCTGGGCCCGCCCCAGACTTCGGCTGCGAGCACCTGAGTCCTCTCCTGCTCTTGCCTTCCTTCCCTCGCAGGAAGCCAACAGGCAGGGCGTCTCTCCCAATACAGAGGCTCTTATCAGTCCTGCCCTGCGCCCTCGAACCACAGGCTCGGAGCTTCAGATGCTTCCAGAGCATGAAGGATTCTGCCGTGAGCTCCGCTCTCAGCGGGGCATAAAGCAGCTCAACGGGAAGGGGGGAAAGACTGGGGAAAGGCATCACTTTGCCCTGAAACGTTTTGCTTTAGCAAACTCAGCCTGCGGCGGTGGGCAAGGGACCTGCATGGCGGGGGGGTGGTTCCCTCTGTACGCTTTAATTGAGAAGGTTTTGCACCTGTGGTTGAGGTGTTCTGTAAACCGGTACCCGAGGAGCCCAGCGGGGACGGTTTTGTGGCAGGTTCCGCCTAAGGGCACACGTCGAGGGGCACCCCTTCCAGCAAGGCCACGGCCCGGGGTGGGGCACTTTCTAGACTGTGTGCGTGTCCGGCTGCTGCATCAGGCTGCTGCCCCGGCTGGAACCCTAACTACCTCCCCCTGGACTGTGAAGGTCAAGAGAGGGTCAGGGCCCCTTGGTCACCCTCCAGTTTCCAGCGGCCAGGATTTACCGCCTCTGCATTGAGAGGCTCCACAGGCCACCACAGATGCCTCAAGCCAGAGAGGAGGATCCTTCGGTGCTTAAAAGGGCTGTAAAACCGCCCCTTGGTCCCGGAACGGCCCTCCTGCCTGAGACTGTTACACCAGGCTTAAATCAAAACCCTCTAAAAAACCCCAGCCCGGCCACCCGCCTCCCACGGAGAAGATGGGGAGGCAAGATTACACAGCGAGATGAGTGCTGAGCTCAAGCCCCAAGCACGCCCTTACCCATGCTGTACTTGGCTTTGGTACACGTTGTTCTCTTCAGGATTTCGTAGACCTGTTGTGGAGACAAGGGGGGACCAGAGCTACTCCATCACGGGTCACCGGGAAGGGAGGTGGTGACTGTTACCAGCGCCAGCCTCCTGCGTCCCCCAAGGATGGGGTCAGGACTTGCGTTCTTGGGGACAAGGTCACCTCGAAAGGCCCACACCGTGCTTGGGCTCAGGAGTACGGGGGTCCTGTGCACTCTGGTGGTGGATTTCCACCCCTTTTGGCTGAGAGGTGAGTTGGAATTCAGAGGCGTGAGGACTCCGCTGATAGGATCACTCTCGGGTGTGGCCCTGAATGTTCTAGAAACCTGTGCCCCTTTTACGAACAAAACATTTCACTTCGCCGCCTCAGGAGCCCCGGCTTGGGGGTCTGCCTGCTTGGGTCTGCGTCCTTGTAGCCGTGTGGTCTTGGGCTAACTACCTCGTGCCCCGTGCCTCAGTTTCCCCATCCGCAAAATGGGGTGAAAAGAATCAGCCCTGGGCCATAGACGCATGGGTCAGAGCACTCTAACCCCCCGAGACCCCCTCGAGGTCCCACCCTCCAGTGCCCCCCAGGCCCTGGGCCATCTGACCTTCTCTCCTCCTCTCCGTCCGCCCAGCCCTGTCCCAGCAACCCGGCCTCCTGGCTGCCCCGCCTCACTTGCCAACCCTCTCCTGAGGCCACAGGGCCTTCACCCTGGCTGTTTCTTTTTCCAGAAGCGCTTCTCCCCCTGAGAGCTAAATGGCTACAGAGCCACCTTAACAAACAGGTCATCGAGCAGACACCGTCCCTGTTGCTCTGCCTTCTAACTTTGCTCTTTCTCTCTCTTTTTTTTTTTTTTTGGCCGCCCCACTCGGCTTGAGGGATCCCAGTTCCCCGACCAGGGATGAACATGGGCCCTGGAGGTGAAAGAGAGGAGGGCCCAGTCCTAACCACTGGACCACCAGGGAATTCCCCAACGCTGCTCTCTTGTCCCGGATTTCTCACCCCTGCCATGTGCCTGTTGCCTCCCTCACCTCCCGCCCATCTTGGGCAGACACCAGGTGCTCAGTAACGGACTGATGAATGAATGAATGAATGAATGAATGACCCAGTTAGCTGGCTCTCTCCCCGGCACCTCTTGAATCTAATCGGTGGCCTCATCCTGACCTTGCTGATTCTCCCATAACCACCTCCTCCCTTCCACGTGCAGCCACAGCCCCCCTTCACAACCACCCCTGTGATCCCACATCCACCCTCCATCTGCCCTTCCATGACTGGCCACTGGCAGTGATCTTTCTAGGACCTTCCTCCACAACCATCTATGGCTCCCTAGTGTCTACAGGCTGAAAATCCAAGTCCTAAGACCAGCACCTCAGGTCCTTCCCCATTGTTCCTTGCTGATCCCGACTCCTACCCGCCTGCACACTGGGCTGCCCCGATATGCTAGGAGCACAGGGAAGGAGACAGGAGGGACTGTTATATCTTTGTCTAGAAGGACGTTGGGTCTCAAGACCACAGGGTCCAACTAACCAAGGGCAAAGTTTTGAGTCACCAAAGAGTTTCTCTGGAGCATTGGTGTTTTACAAACAGGCCTTCAGGGTCTCTGGGAGAGAGGGCCCCCCACCCCAGAGGTAATCGGAGTCATGGATCATTCAGCTAACACTTACTGGCTCGGACAGAATTGCCTTCTGTGACTTGGGGATCACGGTCTGAGCTCAATTTTAAAGTGGATTCTCCACGAGAGGGGGCCTAGAGCTTCCATTCACATATGCCCCCCAACCCCAGGCCACCACCCCGACAGCAAGAGTGAATTTACGGGGACTTCCCTGGCGGTCCAGTGGTTAGGACTCTGCACTTCCACTGCCAGGGGCCCGGGTTCGATCCCTGGTCGGGGAACTAAGATCCTTCAAGCCACATGGTGTGGCCAAAAAAATAAAATAAAACAATAAAGTAAAAAAAGAAAAAAAAAAAGAATGAATTTACGAATCTGTACCCTGCCCTGTGCTTCCAGGAGCATCCTGGTAGCTCCAGATAATGTAAAAACTGGGGTGCACGTACGTAGGGAAACACAGCATGTGCCTCAGTTCCCCCAGCCGGCCATTCCAATTCTCTCCCATCCCAACATGACAGAGAAAAAGTGAAACCGTTCAGGTTCAACCGCATCTGGTTCTCCCGAGGGGTCGGTGTCCGAGAGGGAGAACTTACCTTTCCTGGACCACATGTCAGCCCCGAGCTACACTGGCTGCTGACATTTTTGCACAAACGAGTTCCTCATTGTTTATTATAATGAGATTTAATTGCTAATGTCATCAGTAACATGGTCAATAATAAAAACCACAGCAGCGGCTGTGTTCCCGGCACTGCATCCAGGTTACCCTTGGTGTGGGCGCACGGCTGCCCTTTGAGCAGGACGCCACCTCGTCCCATTTGCCAGTCGCTAGGCTGGGAGGGGACACAGGGTTGATGGGACAGGGCTCTGTCTGTCCAGGCAGTGGCCTGAGCCCCCCACGCCAAGGCGGCCTACACCACTCACTGTCCTGTGCCCGGGTGCCTGCCAGTCTCAGGACGTGGCTGTGAGGGGCAGTTATCTGCTCAAGGTCAAGCGGCCGCCTCCTCCCAGCCCTGCCCTTCTCCTCGCCAGGCTGGGCTTTCTGGGCCAGGAAGAGAGAGAAGCAGCAGCTTGGCCCCGAGGTTAATACTTGTTTAGATAGAAGTTGGGTCCTGAGCCGCGCACAGCCCAGCTTGGCTGGCGGACAACTTGGCGGCCGATGGATAAACATTAAGCCAATACCTGGCGTAGGGCAAGGCGGCCTGGTCAGATTTCAAACCACAGTTTGCTCGTCTGGCAAAGCTCTGGAAATCTACCCAAACCCTCGCCCCTTTGCCTACACCACCCCATCACTCCTGCCAGGCCTGCCTGCTCACAAACCTCCAGAGAGACAGGGACGTACTGATTCCACTAAGGGCAAGTGGCAAGGAGGCTGGAGAGGCGTGCTGGGAACTGCAAAGATGCGGGAGCAGTTTGAAATAACCCAGCTGGTCTGGAATCCCTCTGCTTCTTCCCTGCTGCCCCACCCCGGCCATCCCCTGGGCCCCTCACAGCCCGCTGGTTTTATTATTCTAATTATTTCTGTCACAGACAATTAGAGCCCCTTCCACCCAGAGGAGCTTGGCTGAAATGAAATTATCATCCCGTTTCCCCGGGGCCACCTTGCTGGGGAGCTATGGATTCCCACGAGTGAGCGATACTTACTATCGTGCTCCGGGTTTTGCTGTCGAAAAAGGAATCCTTGTCAGACAGGTCAAATCTGTTGAAATTTTGGGAACAAAAAGAGACACAGCTCACTGGAGTCAGCGCTGCCGGTTTCCGAGGCCTTGGGGGACCACGCTACCCCCATGAGCGGTGACCATGAAACTGACAAAGCTCTGTCCGCACGCCGGGTGTGACCCGACCCTGGGCATTTGGAAGAGTCTATTCATCCCCTCACACCTCGGGGAGGCTGGGAGACCCCCGTGGGTGGGAAGTGACCCCAGGGGCAACTGAGGTCAGACCTCCCTCGCCAAGGATCCCTTTTCCTTCCAATGACACCCTCAGGGGCAGATTTTAGTCTCTGCTGCAGCACTCCTGGGGTGATCCCGCCATCGGACACTTTACTATTTAAGGCAGTCTCCCTATAATTTCCAAATGGTTTCCGTCCGGAGGTCTTGGGCCACACAGAGATTTCCTAAGGCTTCCTGAGGGCAGAGGGATGCCTCTGGAACACATTACCCGATTCCCAACACACTCAGGGTAGAGCCGGGGAGGGCGACTCGGGGCTGGGGGTGGCCCAGAGCCTGGAGGTGAGCCAAGCCTGGCAAGGCAGGGGGTGCCAAGGGAGGTGGCCAGGGCCCTGGGGGTCATGGAAAGCAGGCGTCTCCCTCTAATGCGCGGGGGGGCCCGGGTCCCGGCGCTGGTGGGAGGAGTTGGGCCGGAGCTACTTCCTTCTCCCTTATGTCTTATCCCCAGGAGGATCGGGAAACAGCGAGTGAAGCACGTGGCCCCGGCCCTGTGACTAATGCCCGGGCCAGGGCGGAAGCCCCAGTTCTGAGCGGAGGCTCTTCATGTCCCGTGGGACCAGGGGTGTCCAGGAGCCTCCCATCCCCTAGAGCTCGTCATCCTAGCCCCACAGGATTCCCAGACTCCAAGCTTTCTATTCCCACCCCTGCCCTCGCTCCAGCTCTGCCCAGTGAGGCCCCACGGAGGCCTTGCAGCTGCCGCTGACCCAGGTGGCTACGCCTCATTGCCCCTCAGGAGCAGGGGAGGAGGGAAGGTTCCAGAATAGGTGCAGCCCTGCCAGGCAACTGCACTGGCTCTCGAGTCTCTGGGGCCTCAGGACTCCAGCTGGGGCTGCTTTTCGGTTCTTGGCTCCCAGAGCTCGGCAGCCTTCAGGAGGCGCAGCTAACAAGACCCAACTCCTCGGGACACATCCCAAGAGGGACAGAGCAGGGCAGGGGGAGGGTACCCAGGCCACTGCTTTGGGGCTTTAATCCCAGACCCAGGCCTTCCCACACCTGGGCTCAAGCCAGTTTTCCCAAGTGTCACCCAGCAGGACAAGACTTGTCCCCTTAATTCCTCAGTTAATAATGACCTTGGATATTATTTCCAGGGCCTCTTCTGTGCTCAAGAACCACAAGCTCTTATGCGAATATGCTCCAGGGGCTGAAATCCCCACTTCGTTGGGGGGACGGAGAACTCCCTCTGGCCTCAGAGGACCACGTCCAACACGGGGTGGAATCACCACACAGCGAGGGGGCCCTCGGGAAGGGGCAAGCGGGTGGGGGGGGTCCCCACTTACAGGTGCTGCTTCTCCCGGGAGAAGGGATAGGAGAGCCTCTTTGTGGTCTGGGGTCTGTGCTCCGCCACCTTGGGCTGGATGGGGTCTGTGATCTTCTGGAGCACAGAGTTGATCTTTTTCAGGAGGCCACGGGTCTCATTAATGTGATACAGCTGCGGGCGAGGCAGGGAAGGGGGACGCATGTCATCTGCTGAACCATGACTCTGGGAATCTATGCTGAGACGGGCAGGGAACTAGCCCCCCGCCACAGAGACGGCCCGGCCTGGGAACGGGGGCGGGGATGGGCCACGATGCCCCCTCCACGCCCGCGTTTCTAGATGAGCCTGAAAGCTCAGAGTTTCGGGAGATCCCGGCCAAAAGGGCAATTCTAGTACATTCCAGAGAACTTCCCCCAGCTTCACTTTTGTTTAAAAAGAGGTAATCCAGAGGATTCTGGCGGATTTGAGAAGCTGGGAGCTGACTTGCTGCCGAGAACAGCTTCATCCCCCCCTGCTTTCCTCCCCAAGGACCAAAGTAAACCCCGATGCCTCGCTAAGCTCCTCGGACGCACTGGCAGACTGCTTCCCAGCCCGAAGCTGGGAAGAGATTAAGAAGAAAAACCCCAGCAAGCGAGGAAATGGAATTAAAGTGAGTCTGATAAATTAGCTGAAATACTGAAAGTACGACCGGTCAGAGCGGGAAGTTTCACTGTGTTTGTATCTGTGAGAAGTTCCCGGGCTCCTGTGGCATCTCTGGGCGAGCGGGTTATACTCTCCGCCCGCAGGACACGGGAGCCCTCCTGCCCTCCCGGGGGCGGCTGAAGCTCCCTTGGGCTTTCGTAACAGCTCAGACCCTCCCGATGACGCTTTCCTGCCGGGCATCCCCGAGACGACCCCTGTGGAGTAGGGACACCACTCACCTTCTTCGTCGGCATCTTCAGTTTCAAAAACTCAGCCTCTCTGCACAGCACGTTCCAGGGTGCGTGGATTTTTACAAACCCAACCCCGTGAATTTTCGTCTAGAAAGAGGGGAGAGGTCCTTGGTCAGCGTGGGCAGATGTTTGGGGCTGAAAACCATTTTCACCCTCGGGGGCAACTACCGTTTACTGGGCAGCTGCTTCTGCCTGTCACCTCATGGCTCCTCTGACGATGCTTTGAGGCACTGCTACAATCCCCTCCTTCCAGATGATGGAAGAAAGCTGCAGGGCTGAGAGGGCTCCCCCCGGCCCGGGTCCCACGGGAATGATCAACAGCCGGGAGGGTGCCTGGAGGGAGGTCCCGGATCCCACAACACCTGGGAAGTTCTCAGAGGGGTAGCCGAGGGGCCCCAGAGCAGCCTGAACCACAGAAGACCTTCCACAACTGAGAGCCCAGGCCCTTCGACTGAGTGGATGTACTCGGTGTCCCCGGGGTGCTCAAGCAGAGATGAGGAGGTGATGGTGAAGATGGTCCCCTCTGGGCATCTCTGTGGGGTCAGGACATACCTCTGTCTGGACCCGGCCACCCCCCGGGTTCCCTGGGTCAGCACTGCCTTTATCCTAACGCGAGAGGACTCGAGGCAACGCTGCATTCGAGTCCAGCTCCCATCCCCCACTAAGCTGCTGTGAACTTGGACGAGTCACTTCTGGTCCAGCGTGTCTGAATGACAGGACTGGGCAGCCGAGGGTCCCTGAGTGCTGCCCCACCAGGAACTGCACAAGCTAAGAGCTTCAAGAACTGACTCCAAAGCTCGATGGGAAAGGCAGGACCACTGCCCTGCTTCACGGAGGGGAACACTGAGGCTTGAGAGATTAAGTCACCGCCTAGGTTCCTCAGAAAATTAAAACTAGAGCCATGATATGATCCATCCATCCCACCTCTGGGTAGTTATCCCAAGGAAATGACATCAGGATCTGCACCCCCATGTTCACTGCAGCATTACGACAGCCAAGATACAGAAACAACCTAAGTGTCCTTGGATGGATGAATAGATCAAGAAAGTGTGGTAGACATATACAGCGCAGTATTATTCACCCATAAAAAAGAAGGAAATCCTGCCATTTGTGACAACGTGGATGAACCTGGAGGACATTCTGCTACGTGAAATGGGTCAGAGAGACAAGCATTGCATGGTATCACTTATATGTAGAATTAAAAAAATGCTGATTTCATAGAAACGGTGTAGAGTAGAACGGTGTTTGCCAGGGGCTGGGTGGGGGGATGGGGATGGGGAGATAGGTCAGAGGGTACCAGCTTTCAGTTATAAGATTAAGTTTTGAGGACCTAATGAACAGCAGGATGACTCTAGTTACTAATATGGTATCGTATACTTGAAAGGTGTTGAGAGATCAAAGTGTTCTTAGCACGTGTGTGCGCGCACACACACACACACACACACACACACACACACACACAGAGTTAACTGTGTGAGGTGACGGGCGAGTTAATTACCTTGATCTGGGTAACCATTCCACGGTGTCTATGTGCATCAAGTCATCACAGTGTAGACTTTAAATATACACAATTATATTTGTCAATTACTCCTCAATAAGGTTGGGGGTGGAAAGTCAGGGCCTGGCATCTTGCAGCTGGCGGGTGTGGGAACCCGGGTTCACATGCAGGCCATACACACTCTTAATCATGGGTGAGACCACACACATCCCAACAACTCTCTATTTTTCTGGTTTTCTCTGTTCCCCGTACCTTTCGTGTTTAAGAGATTCCCTTTATTGAGCGAATAGCATCAATGCGGCGATAACACGTTTCCCCATCTAAGACGCAGGTAACACCAGCAGACTTCCCAATCACCCCGAGATAACTGGGGTGCCCCATTGCAACAAAAAGCAAAGAAACACATTCCCCTCAGACAGAGCCGTCCTATGGCAGTGGGTTCCTCTGTCCACCAGACGTCTCAAGGGGACCCCCAGGGGCTTGGAGCCCACGCTGGGCTCCCAGGTTGAGGTCCCACTTCACCTTTCCACAATTCCGGGGGTCCTGGCAGAAAGGAGCCAGGCCACGGCAGGGGGTGTGTGTGGCCGGCACGTGGGACTCAGTGTGGCGCTGACTCGGGTCTGCGTTGGGCTCTGAGCCCCCGGTCCCATCACCAGCCTCAGAGTGTACACAGCTCATGGGATCACTGCAGGTTTTTGGCAAAAAGCAACAGAGTCAAAGTCACTTGGGACTGATGTTTAAGAAAAAATCCTCAGTGGTCCAAACACATTCGTCCAGCGCCAGCCTCGGCCCCCAGTGAGACGTGGGGCTCCTGGTCGTCCACGTGGAGAGCCACAGACGGCTCTGCCCGCACCCTGCCTGGGCAAGGGGACCCTCCCGGATGCCGAGCTCCACGTGGGGCTCCTTCCTCACCTCGAGAGAAGGGCCACACCTGCTGGGAGAACTCCGGCTCACCTCTCCATCTCTGATGCAGAGGCCCCCATGCCCCCCACAACCAGAAGAGCCAGCCTCTCCCCGGGGCCTCAGTGTCACCGCACAGGCCTTGTCTATGTGGCCCCAGCAGGCAGGCGAGTCCTGCCCGGAGCCTCCCAGCTCCCTGGCCCTGCTGCCCACGTCGGGGCAGTGCAGATGCTCCACGTGTCCACTGAACGAGCGGATGAAGTCCCCTAACAATGATGATGATGAGGGGGGGGAGGAGGAGGAGGCTGAGGCCCACCAGGCGCTCACTACGTGCCAGTCCCTGCTTCAGGCATTTGTGCGCATTCACTCATTTAGCCTCACGACAGGCCCGTGAGGGTGACCCTGCCGCTGTCCTCACCTTGGAGCCGAGAGGTTCACACTCTGCAAGTTCACTGTGGGTGTCCAGGGCAGGCTGCAGCCAATGGCCACAGATTGGGCAGCTCTAACAACACAAATTCATTCCCTTCCATTTCTGGAGCCAGAAGTCTGTGACCAAGGTGTGGGCAGGGCTGCGCTCTCTCCAGAGGCTCCAGGGGAGGGGCCCTCTCGCCTTGCCCAGCCGCCGGGGACCCCAGGCCTTCCTGGGCTTGTGGCCATATCACCCCAACCTCTGTGCCCATCTGCACGAGCCTTCCCCCCTGTGTGGCTCTGTGTTTCAAGTCTCCCTCTCTTTTCTCTTCCAAAGACACCTGTCACTGGATTTAGGGTCCACACGAATCCAGGAAGATCTGGTGCAGAGATCAGTAACTTAACTTACATCTGCCAAGACCCTTCTTCCAAATAAGGTCACATTTGCAGGTTCCAGGAGGACAGCTTTTGGAGCTGCCACTTGGCCCACGACACTCGCCATGAAGCAGCAGGTCAGAGCCCCACAGGGCTTGGTGCAGGGAGCTTATCAAAGTGGCTGGAAGATTTGAAGAAGCAGGTCCAGGAGCTGGGTCCTGAGGCTGCTTCAAGGACCAGGGTGCCCGGGCACAGGGACCAGATGTGCAAGGCTCGAGGTGTGCTGGCTGGCGTGGGGCACACCTGCAGGGAGCCTGGAGCCCGACACCATGGCCCAGGGCTGGGGACTCGGCGCGTGGGCTTGGGAACGGACGCGTGGACTAGTGTGGACCAGAGGAGGCAGCCCGGGGGCTCGGGCAAGGGGAACCCAGATCTTCCTGCTGCCCTCAAGGGGCAGGTCGGGTGGGTACCAGGGGAGGCCATGGATTGGGCGGCCTGGGTCCGAGTCCTGGCGGGCTGCTGTGTTGTCTCCAGCAAGTGACTCAACCTCTCTGAACCCCCTTTTGCTCAGCTGCAAATCTTTGCAGTAGAAGGCTTGCTTCACAGCTGGGGGAGTCCCTGATGCTCCTAGCACTTCCATCCAGCCCTGTGGCTGGGGCTGGGGCTTCTCTCCGTGACCTTGAGGCTGGTGAGACCACGCCTGAGTGGACTCCTTTGACCAAGAAGCTTGAAGCTGCCTCCCCAGCTCCAGGAAGCCCCGGGGGCACCATGAAATGACGGAGAAGTGGCCACGGACGGCCCCGTGCGGCAGACCTCCTCTTTCCTGTTACAGCCCAAGTTTATTTCTGCGCGCACTGTTCGGCCACATGCAAAGACCCAAAATATATACTTCCGAGTCCGTGGAGAGTTCTCTCGATGGTGGTCAAGGACCAGTGCCCGGGCCGGCCTCCCTGGGAAAGCACGCTCCGCCGTTTACGTGAGCAACGGGGTCCCTCCCAGGGAAATATCTGGCAGGACTGGGGAAAGGGGTCATGGGACCAGTTGGATAAGAACACATATGGGATGTTTTAAACCTTGGTGCCCGGCCTGACAGCAGCCTGGCCGCTGCAGGAAGAAATCGTGAGACGTCGAGTCCCCTCCCTGAGCCAGATGCCCCGGAGCCGTGGGTTCTGTCCTGACTCTGGTCCCTCTGGTGTGGGGAGGTTGGAGGCCCCAGAACTGCTGGGGCCGGGCACCATGGCGTGGGCGTGGGGAGGGCCAGGCGTCAGGGTCCCGCAATGGCCTGCCACCCAATGCTGGACAAAATAAATAAATAAAATAATAAGTGGCATGTCTTAAAGTTGCTGAAGACCTGAGAAGACCCAGGGGAGCAACCTAGACCATGCCATCCAAGGGGTTTCTACCGATGCAGACACTCGGGCTGGAGGGGGAAGGGAGGTTTCTGCCCCAGGCCCGCCCCAGATGGGGAGTCTAACAGAAGACCCTTCCCCATGGAGCCTGACCCCCACGAGATGACACTTTCAGGTGACCCAGAAAGGGCTCCCTCCTCCAACCCTGGGGATTACAAGGCAGGCAGTCCTGGTGCTGAGCAGGAGAAGGAGGGGATGAGGACCACCCCGAGAAGTCCTGGTCCCAAAGGTCACGCCCCAGTGGGTCTGGGCACCTCAGCCTGTGACCTTGGCTCAAGGTGGTTCTGTCTATACTGCCCTCAGATGTGACGAATGCAAGCCTTTCTGGACAAGGGCATCTTCCTCCTGGGCTTGGGGAACCCCCCCCCCCCACCCCATCATGGGCTACATAAGGGTGGTGGCCAGTGGGCAAGGGCGCCAGGCCCACCAGGATGGAAGACAGCTGGAGGAGAACCAGCAGAAGTGACCCCCTCAGCCTTGGGATTCTGAGAGGATTATATGGATAATAAATCAGCTGTGCTCACCTTGTTTAAAGAAATAAACCTCAAGACAGAAAGGTTCTGCAAAGGACAGGAAACTATTAAAAAATGACACAGCCAACTTGGAAAAGAACCAAACAGAACTTGCAGAAATAAAAAAGTGTCATAATGAGAAGTGAAAATTCAACAGACACGTTTGAAGGTACTTGACCTCTCCAAGGAAAGGGAGACACATGGGCGTATAGCAGGGAGATGCCAGTAAGGAGATGCCAGTAAGGTATGCAACCCTCCACAGCCCCCCTGCTCTCAGGAAGAAAAAACCAACCCTGATCTGTAGCTGCAGCATTTGCCAGTTTCCACAGTGTACATACTCCTGCCATGGCCTATTTCAAGCTACCAAAGTGTTAGCACCCGGCTGGCAGAATTCCTGATGAGCCAGAAAGAGCTGACTCTGGCACGCCACAGGCCTAGAGACACAGGAGGATGTCAGAACTGCAGCCAGAATGACACAGATTTTAGCCCGACTACTTGGGACCTGGGCAGAGCTGCCCTTGGGGAACTTTAAAGACATGACTTTTAAAAAGTGTCCAGAATTCACTTTATAGCAAGTATGCTTCCACAAAACCAAGACAGGCCCAAAGGAAGTCAGGTGGGGTGTGTAAAAGCCTCAGCACTTAAGACTCAAGAGACATAAAATCTTTAGGGCCAAAGAAATGAATGCGTAATGGTGGAATTGTGGAGAAATGAGAGCTTCAGGACTAGACAATGGCCCCTAACATCCCACTGTAGGAGAGGCTCATGAGAGAGGCACTAAGCCTGGGGATGGGAGTGGGGGTGCTGAAGACCACATGGTTCAGGGCAAAGAGCGTGACACTGGGAGCCAGGACCCAGGTTCAAGTGCTGGCCCTGCCCCCGTTGGCCCGGTGGCCTTGGTCTCCTTGCCCCGCCTCTCAGAGCCTCAGTTCCTTCCCTCTGTAAAGGGATCTGATCCCTGTGCCACATGGCAGGCTAGGGCGCCCACACCAGGTGGGCTGGGGTTTGCTTCCAAACTGACAAGTCCCTGAGAATGTCCGTTGCGCCTTTGTCCTCATACATGCAGATGTCGGGATTAGACCTCAGGTTCCTCAAAGTCAAGGAGCCCCACCCCAACGCCCAGCCTGCGAGGAGGGACCGCTCCTCTGTGCTCATCACCATGCTTGTCCAAGCCCCAGAGCCGCCTCAGAAACCAGCTCATGCCTGCAAAACCTCAGCTGGAAACTGCAAGAAACACGTCCCCCTGCCTGTCCCATGGCCACCCCTCCAGGAGGAAGGACATGCCACCACCTCCATTCTACAGATGGGAAAACTGAGGTCCAGAGGGGGGAAGCCACTTGCCTGAGGCTGCTCGGCCAGGAAGTGGCTGAGCAGGGTCTGGACCTGCACACGTGGCCCTCACAGGGGCCAGGCGGGGTCTGAGCCTCATTGGGAGCTCAGATACACTCACCACCTGACGGTGCATCCCAAAGTTTGGTGTGGAAGCAGCACCCATCCTCCCGCAGTCAGTTCCTCACTTGCTTTTCAAAAGCAACATCCACAAAGATGGGAAACAGATGCCACAACGGCCCACACCAGCTTCGGGTAGGAACACGGAGAAACAACAGCCCATCAGCCCCGGGGCGAGGAGAGGAGCCCCGAAGAGCAGCATGAAAGCAAACTGATTTTACAGGGTTCGCGTGTCCGCGGCCTTAACAGTTCCGCCAAAGCCGGGGTCAAGTTCAACTTCAGGGCAGTGCGGGCCTCGGTCACCCCCAGCACACAGCCGGCATTTTAGTGTGTGGCCTTCTTGGCAATGGCCAGTGGACATAAATAATGTCCCAGCTTTGAGGCTGGACTTGAAAAATGCTGATGGATTTCAGTTGCAAGGAAACGTGTTGGCCACAAGCTGCTCTTGTCTGTTTACTGGGAACCCTGGACGCTGACCCCACTGCCGTGGGGGGGAGGGTGGGAGGAGGGTCTCCTTGAGAAGGAAGGCCTGGGCCGCCTGTCTCCACGACCTTTTCCTCCCTCATTTCCAATCACGTGTGTTGTCCCAGGGGGTCTCTGACAGGACACCCCTCTTGGACCCTCATGCGTGAAACTGACTTTGGGGACCGTCCTCTGGATCAGGCGCCAGACCCTAACTTCACACCCAGGGCCCCTCTCTTGCAGGGAAGCAGTGTTCACATTGGGTTCCCCTGAGCCTGCCCGGGGGAGGGTGGGAGCAGTGGGGAACCTATGGTTAGAGCCTTTTGGCCAGGCTCAACCTCTATCCATCCTATAATGAGGGTTATGAGCACCTTTCTTCCAGACCCATCACTTCCCTCTCCACGGTTCTTGGCCCAGTGTACCCAGTACGGGGGTCTCTGTCTGGGGCTACCTCTGGGGCACTGAATGGTGGATCAGGGGCTTGCGTGGATGTTGGGGGCCCCCTTCCCTGGGATGTTCCTGATGGCTCATGGGGAACAGGCTTGCACGTTCCTCACACCTCCAAGTATGGTCCAGGGTCGGCCGCGTCGTATGCCCTGGGAGCAGGTTAGAAGCGCAGTGTAGGGCCCACGCAGACCTGCTGAGTCAGAGCCTGCATCTTGGCAGGACCCCACAGGGTTCCCGTGCACATCCCGGGCCCTGCACCGAGGCAGCCAGGCCAAGGCTTTGTCCCCCCCAGACCACCTGCCCTGCTCTGCCCTCCAGCCACGAGCCATGCCTCCCCCACCCACTGCCGTACCTCTAGGGGTCCTGCATGAGACACCCCACTCCTGGGCTAACACCCCTGTGCAGAGTCTCAGCTCTGTAGCGCGGGGAATGGTACCCCCAAAAGAGACGTCCACACCCTAACTCCCCGTATCTGTGAATGGGACCTCATTCGGAAATGGGGTCTTTGCGGATGTAATCAAGTTAAGATAAGGTTATACTGGATTAGGATGGGCCTTAAGCAGAATGACTGGTGTCCTTATGAGAAGAGGAGAGACGTACAGAGGAGGAGGCCACGTGAAGACGAGGCACAGGTTTGAGGGACGCGGCCACAAGCCCAGGAACACGTGGAGCCCCCAGAAGCTGGAAGAGGCGAGAGGAATGCTCCCCTAGAGCCTTGGGAGGGAGCGCGGCCCTGCTGACACCTTGACTTTGGACTTCTGGCCTCCAGAACTGGGAGGGAATCAGCTTGTGTTGTTTTAAGCCCCCCCACCTCAAGTTTGTGGTCATTGGTTCCGGCAGCCCCAGGACACTCACCGTTCTGTGTCCCTAAGAACCGCCCCCCACTGTGCCCTCACCAGGCCGGTCTTCCACTGGTCATCACGGGATGTCTTCACAACAATAAACCTCCTGACTCGGGAGAAAGGCTCGCACGGCACACAGGGGCCCCATCCGTGTGGGGCTCGTGGCCCACGCTGCCCAGGAGCGGCTCAGTCTCACACCCCCGCTGGCCCCTGGGGGAGCAAAGGCAGGTCACACACCTCTGTGCTGCTGGTGACCTCCATGTGCTGCCTGGTCACAGCCGGGCTAGCAGAGAGTTGAGGAGGGGTTACCAGGTGCTCAGGAGGCCTTATTTATCTGCCCCCACCCCCATTTCTCTCGCTCTCACTTTCCTTTTGCCCTCCACACCCACCCCTCCACCCCCATCCAGCCTTTAAAGCAGGCTCTCGATGTTGGCTCCCCGGGGATACTGGCGATGTCTGGGGACATTTTTGGTTGCATTTAGGGATGCTGCAACATACTGAATGACAGCAGTGCCGAGGCTGAGAAATCCCGCTTTAAAGCAAGGATTCTTCATCTTTTGGGCGTCACTGTTTGAGTATCTGATGGATTCCACGGATTTTTTTCTCCCCAGGAAAGTGCACATAAGTCCCTAAATTTTGCTTCGAAGTGGGTAAGATTGTGCGATTGGGCTCTCTCTCTGAGGCTATCTTGTTCCCCAAACTGCAAACCCTTTCACTCCTTGTAATCAGAGCACACCCCGGGAATGAGTCATGAGCCGGGCATCTCTCTGCTAATCTCACTGGCAGGGGACCGTATACACCCCGCAGACTGCACGCACCCGGCCGGCCGGCCCCTGAATAGATTCTGGTCTCAGGTGAGCAGGTGAAAGGCTGCAGCAAACGAAGGTCCTTTCAACAGCCTCGGGGCCTAGTTCACCTCAGAGGGAAGCCCGGGATTGCAGGGGCCCATGGGAAACTCGGTTATGATCTGAAAGACTACAGCAGGAAGATGGTCACACTCAACTCCAGCTGCTTGGAAACCCTGAACTGTCTAGTTTATGCCACAGTAATATTTTCATTTAAAAAAGACCCAATCTGCATGAAGAACCTAGGGGCAAGACGGGAATAAAAACACAGGCCTACTAGAGAATGGACTTGAGGATATGCAGAGGGGGAAGGGTAAGCTGTGACAAAGTGAGAGAGTGGCATGGACATATACACACTACCAAACGTAAAATAGATAGCTAGTGGGAAGCAGCCGCATAGCACAGGGAGATCAGCTCGGTGCTTTGTGACCACCTAGAGGGGTGGGATAGGGAGTGTGGGAGGGAGGGAGACGCAAGAGGGAAGAGATATGGGAACATATGTATATGTATAACTGATTCACTTTGTTATAAAGCAGAAACTAACACACCATTGTAAAGCAATTATACTCCAATAAAGATGTTAAAAAAAAAAAAAAAAAGACCCAATCTGAAAAACTGAAACCATTTCCTCTAAGATCAGGAACAAGACAAGGTTGCCCAAACTCACCACTATTATTCAACAAAGTTTTGGAAGTTTTAGCCACAGAAATCAGAGAAGAAAAAGAAATAAAAGGAATCCAAATCAGAAAAGAAGAAGTAAAAGTGTCACTGTTTGCAGATGACATGATACTATACATAGAGAATCCTAAAGGTGCTACCAGAAAACTACTAGAGCTAATCAATGAACTTGGTAGAGTAGTAGGATACAAAATTAATGCACAGAAATCTCTTGCATTCCTATATACTAATGATGAAAAATCTGAAAGAGAAATTAAGGAAACACTCCCATTTACCATTGTAACAAAAAGAATAAAATACCTAGGAATAAACCTACCTAAGGAGACAAAAGACCTGTATGCAGAAAACTATAAGACACTGATGAAAGTAATTAAAGATGATACAAACAGATGGAGAGATATACTATGTTCTTGGATTGGAAGAATCAACATTGTGAAAATGACTATACTACCCAAAGCAATCTACAGATTCAGTGCAATCCCTATCAAACTACCAATGGCATTTTTCACAGAACTAGAACAAAAAATTGCACAATTTGTATGGAAACACAAAGACCCTGAATAGCCAAAGCAATCTTGAGAAAGAAAAACGGAGCTGGAGGAATCAGGCTCCCGGACTTCAGACTATACTACAAAGCTACAGTAATCAGGACAGTATGGTACTGGCACAAAAACAGAAATAGAGATCAATGGAATAGGACAGAAAGCCCAGAGATAAACCCACACACATATGGTCACCTTACCTTTGATAAAGGAGGCAAGAGTATACAATGGAGAAAAGACAGCCTCTTCAATAAGTAGTGCGGGAAAACTGCACAGCTACATGTAAAAGAATGAAATTAGAACACTTCCTAACACCGTACACAAAAATAAACTCAAAATGGACTAAAGACCTAAATGTAAGGCCAGACACTATGAAACTCTTAGAGGAAAACAGGCAGAACACTCTGACATAAATCACAACAAGATCCTTTTTGACCCACTTCCTAGAGAAATGGAAATAAAACCAAAAATAAACAAATGGGACCTAATGAAACTTAAAAGCTTTTGCACAGCAAAGGAAACCATAAAAAAGACAAAAAGACAACCCTCAGAATGGGAGAAAATATCTGCAAACGAAGCAACTGACAAAGGATTAATCTCCAAAATATACAAGCAGCTCATGCAGCTCAATATCAAAAAAACAAACAACCCAATCCAAAAATGGGCAGAAGACCTAAATAGACATTTCTCCAAAGAAGATATACAGTTCGCCAACAAACACATGAAAGGATGCTCAACATCACTAATCACTAGAGAAATGCAAATCAAAACTACCTCACACCGGTCAGAATGGCCATCATCAAAAAATTTACAGACAATAAATGCTGGAGAGCGTGTGGAGAAAAGGGAACCCTCTTGCACTGTTCATGGGAATGTAAATTGATACAGCCACTATGGAGAACAGTATGGAGGTTCCTTAAAAAACTAAAAATAGAACTACCATATGACCCAGCAATCCCACTACTGGGCATATACCCTGAGAAAACCATAATTCAAAAAGAGTCACGTACTACAGTGTTCATTACAACACTATTTACAATAACCAGGACATGGAAGCAACCTAAGTGTCCACTGACAGATGAATGGATAAAGAAGATGTGGCTATATATATACAATGGAATATTACTCAGCCATATAAAGAAACGAAATTGAGTTATTTGTAGTGAGGTGGATGGACCTAGAGACTGTCATACAGAGTGAAGTAAGTCAGAAAGAGAGAAACGAATACCGTATGCTAACACATATATATGGAATCTAAAAAAAAAAAAAAAAAAGGTTCTAATGAACCTAAGGGCAGGACAGGAATAAAGACACAGATGTAGAGAATGGACTTGAGGACATGGGGAGGGGGAAGGGTAAGCTGGGACAAAGTGAGAGAGTAGCATTGACATATATACACTACCAAATGTAAAATAGATAGCTAGTGGGAAGCAGCCGCATAGCACAGGGAGATCAGCTTGGTGCTTTGTGACCACCTAGAGGGGTGGGATAGGGAGGGTGGGAGGGAGACGCAAGAGGGAGGAGATATGGGGATATATGTATATGTATAGCTGATTCACTTTGTTATACAGCAGAAACTACACAACACTGTAAAGCAATTATACTCCAATAAAGATGTTAAAAAAAAAAAAAAAGACCCAATCAACTTCTGGAAAAGCTTTTTAAGCTCTAGAGCTAAATTATCAATGAAATTTTGGGTCACTGTGATCTTGTGATTTGTAATAAGAAATAGATTTTCAGTCTTTGTCCCCTGGTCCTGGCACAGAGTTCCTAAAACTCTAGGAACTTCCTAAGTGGGGAGAGCAATAACGGTGTCCCTTGTTAGGTGAATGAGGTGACTTTTTGGAAAGAACCTCTTTTCCAAAGGATGGGGGCTGGTTGCCAGGGGAACCAACCACGTAGTTAAAGGGTTGGAACTTCTGGTCCCTCCCCGGATGTCTGGGCAGGTGAGAAGGGCTGCAGGTTGAATCAATCGCCAATGGCCAGTGATCTAATCAATCGTGCCTGTGTAATGAATCCTCTATAAAAACTCAAAAGGACAGGGTCTGGAGAGCTTCTGGGTTGGTGAACACGTGCAGATTTGGGGAGAATGGTGCTCAGAAAGCATGGGAGCTCCACGCCCTTCCCCACACCTTGCCCTGGGCATCTCTTCCATCTGGCTGTTCCTGAGTTATTTCCTTTTATAATAAACCAGTGATCTAGTAAGTAACATGCTTCTCTGAGTTCTGTGTGTTGCTCTAGCAAATTAATAGAACCCAAAGTCCTTAGAACCTCTGAACTGTAGCCAGTGGGTCAGAGCACAGGTGACAACTTGGGCTTGCAAATGATGGCTGGTGGGGGGTGGGTGGCCTTGTAGAGCCCTTAACCTTGGGGTCTGACGCTACCTCCAGATGGGTGGTGTCCAAATTGAGTTAAGTTGTAGGACACCCAGCTGGTGTCGGAGAAGTGCTGGGTGGTGTGGGGAAAACAACCTGTACGTGTTGGAATTGGGTGCAGAATCCTCATCACTTATTGGGACAATTCAATCTTTTTTGGGGGCCATAATCAATGTCTTTATGTTTGCTATTTATTTCAAAGTCATGGAGTTTTTAAAAAGATATGTGTGGTGTAGTATTCAATTGGACTTGGAAAGGTTCTTTCCTCTGTCCTTCGTGAGCACGGCCACTCCATTTCCATATGAGCAAAAATATATGATTGAATATTCACATCAGCCAATGAGAATTTCCCGACTGCCAGACTCTGAGTTAAGTACTTTATGACAATCCAGTGACATAAACACGATTGTTATCTCTGTTTGACAGATGGGGAAGCTTAATAAGTCTTGCAAAGGACAGGTCTGGGATCTGGCCCGGAGAGGGAGAGTGAATTACCAGACCCAGGGGGCGGGGATGTCCTTTCAAACATGAGATTTCAGAGCTGTAGTCAGGAAAGTGAGAGAGAGTAAATCTCTCGGTGAACAAAAAGGCACGCGTAACACTGTGCCCAAGATCACAGCTCCCAGGAGAGGCCTCTGCCACCAGCCTTCCTCCAGCCTCCCCTGCCTCCAACGGAGGCCATTTGTTCCTCCAGTTATAAAGGACACTCTGAAGTCAAGCCTGCATCGTAGCAGTATTGTTTCGACAAAAAGCCGTGGGGCTGGCCGGGCGGGACTGGGAAAAGTCAGCGTGAATGACTATTCTCTCTCCCGAGCGGCCTCAGCTCAGGTCTAAGACAAAGTGAGACAGAAACCTCCAAAGGACCAGCACAGGCCTGTCTGCAGCTGCAGCCCCTCAAAGTCAGAGAGACAGGCTCTCTGTCACCCGGTCAGGATCCAACCTTTGCTTCCTGATCATCAAAGTGTTTTAAGGTCCCTCACGCCCTCGCAACTCCAGTTTGAACCAACCCTACAGCCAGAACTCACCAACACCTGCTGGCAGCCAAAGCCTCACCCAGAGGGGTGGTCCCCGTTGAGAGCAAGACGCCTCTACCATCAACCAAGTCAAGGTAGAATGAGGCCCACCGAGCATATCTGGTTGCTTTCAGGGGAAGTAACATCATCTTGTGAAACAGCATTCACACCAGCTCCGCTATTGTAGCTTTCTAGTCTAGGTACCCCTAAAAGTCTCCTCACCACCAGACCCAAGGCCTTCACTATTTAAGGACGCAGTGGTTCTCATTGATGAAAATAGCCAACTAAGACCAACTTCTATTTTAAACATTCACGATGGACTCATGGGTCCCTAAGTCAACCTGCTGACGACTCTTTCTGCTCCTAACGTGTTGTAGAGACTTTGGCTGATTCTTGGTTAATCTACACAGCGACAGCTCCTGCGGGCTAGAGGACTGACCCCCGCTGTTCATGGAAGAAATGCTCCCCACCCCACCGTGCACAGAGACGTTAAGGAGTTGTCAGGGGAGCATCAGCAAACCCGCTGAGAAGTTGAGGGGGCCGGCCCGCTGTCCCCAGGGCCACCAAGGTCAACTCTCCGTGCACTGCTGTGCTTTCTGCCAGCCGGCCAGGCAGCCGACCTTTTGCTCTCCCCAGAAAGCTTCCCTTAGAAAGACCCTCAGGCTTTGCCAAGGAGAGAAGCTCTGGAAACCAGTGTTACGGTCACAGATTTCAGTGCACCGGGGGCCCCCCGGGGATCAGCCAGGCCAACCTCCCCCTTTGACAGATTGAGAAACCGAGGCCCGAGAAGCCAAGGTCAAGTGCCAGGGAGACTCCTAGGAGACCTTCATCCTCCGCCCGTGAAACGGTCATCTGCCCATCTTCCCAGGGGAGGAACTGACCAGAGCAGGAAATGCCTTGACCCCGGAGGTCACTGCCGAGAAGGCCAGCCCCTCCCCGGGGCAGATGTGGGGAGGGCGTTGGTTCGGGCTCCCCACACTCACGCAGGAGGGCGCTGGCCTCGGTGCTTTTCTAAGAGCAGGTGACGGGAGAAGGCCCTTCCCGCCCACCCGGCCGCCCGCCCGGGAGGAGGGGATAGTTACGTCCTCGTCCCGCTCCAGCTCCAGGCCGGCCTCCGCCAGGTTGCCCTCGTACTCCTCCCGGCGGAAGCGCTTGTCATCCTCGTGGTAGTCCAGCGGGGGCTCGGGCTCGCCCGCACCCACGGGGCCCGCCTTCCCGGGCAGGGGCAGGTCCTGCCGGGCGCTGCGGGCGGCCAGGCCGGCGTCGCTGTGCTGGACCCTCCTGGCCAGGGTCCTGCTGCCCGAGGCCCTCTTGTGATGGTACACCAGGACGTAGTCCGCCTTGCGCGCGCCGTCCCTGAAGTACAGGCCATACTTGCACTCGGCATCGGGGTCCACGGACAAGGAATTCAGCAGCTGCGGGGCAAGAAGAAGAAAGCCACTCGCCGTCAAGGGCTCAGGGATGGGCCTTCGGAGGGGAGCGCGTCTCCAAGACAACTGGCCACCCACCTGCCCTCCCCAGCTCTTTCCACTCATGCCGTCTGAGCACTAGGGGCCCAGATGGCTGAGAACACTGCAGAAGGCCCTGCCTTCAAGGAGCTGACATTCCATAGACGTCGCTGCTCACGGCACATGAAGATGCCAGGCTGGGTGCTCACACGCAAAGGCCTCCCGCCTCTCCCCAGCGAGCTCAGGTTGCCCGGGAGGGACCAGGCGGCTGGAATGCGATGTGAAATCTGCACGGCCAACCCCCCGGCGGGTGCTCTTCGCACAGGCCCACAGGGTTCCAGGCAGAGCGGAGCTGAGCTCAGATTCTGCACATCGCGACCTCTGATGGCCAGCAGGCGTGGCAACGTCGTGTCAGGGTGGCTGCGGGACCGACCATACCGGCCCTCGCCTGGCCCGGCTCTGCCACTGATTAGCTGTGTGGTCGGGGCCAGGCAACCACTGTGTTAGTCTGGACTCTCCCAAGTCAACTCCCAGACCGCGAGTCGAGTATTCAGCAGTTTGTCTGGGGGGTGGTCTCAGGGGCCAGAGCGAGGTGAGGGAGGGAGGGCGGTGGCCGGTAGTGGCGGGGTTCAGGGTGGGTCGCTGCACATACAGTCCTGCCTTGGTTTCCTTATCTGCCTGAAGGGCTCCAGGGGGCCAAGGAGACGGGAGCCCGCCTGGGGTGGAGGATTCAAAGTCCAGGTGCCACGGTTCATGGCTTCTGCTAAAGCCACACCCGGATCTCCAGCATCCCCGTGGGACTCGGCTGGTTACTGAGGGTATTAGGTTCCGCTGCAAGCTGGTCTTCGGAAATAAGAGAAAATAAATAAAATCATGCTGGGAAGAGGTCACACGAGCAACTTGCACCATTCAGAGTCTTTGGAGCTGCACCAGGGCTAAGGAGCCAGGCCCACACCCAGGCAGGCAGCTGGTGCTGGGAGAGCTGGGGGCCTGGGTGGGAGGAGGGAGGCCCAGCCCCCACCAGCCCAGGATAGAGACCATGGGCCACCCCAGCGTCTTTGGTGGGTCATGTTGCAGGAGAGGCGGGAAAGAGTTGTTTATCTCAATTTGTCAGGGGAAACTGAGGCCCGGTGGGTGAGGGGCACCCGAGGTGACAGCGCAGGCAGGCTGAGCCCAGCCTGCAATCCTGTCTGCACACCCAGGGCGGCCCTCCTCAACAGGAACAGGGACTTGGGGTGACACTATTTCTCAGCATGGGACACATCCTTTCACGGAGTCCCCACGTGAGGGCCACTATAATCAGGGCTACTTGACCCGGAGGAAGTTGGGGCTCACGCGGGTGAAGCGATCGGGCCCTTGCTGCCCGGCTCCACTGGACACTGTTAGGGTGAGTGTAGCCGCTCAGCTGAGCTGCAATTCCACCCTCACTGCTCCTGGAACCACAGGTCAGATCAGGGTGGAAGGGAGCTTTGGGCAGCGAGAGGCCTCAGGTAAGTCCAGGCTTGGTCCCTCTCCAGCTACGAGTCCTGGGGGGATACTCTACCCTCTCCGGGCCTCGGTTTCCGCCTCTGTAAAGTGGGTGGATAATAGAAGCCGCCCCCACTGGCAGCCAGGAGGACTGAGTAAAAGAACGTCTGGGCTGGGCGGACTCTCCCTCTAACCCCTGGGACAGGCGTCCCGGGCCCGTCCCGCCTCCCTGCCCTCCATCCCGGTGTGAAGGCAGGTGCTCATTCTCCTGGATTATATCAGGAAGGGCAGAGAAATGCAGCGTCACGGGGAGCTGGCCGCTAAAGGTGGTTCCTCTCCTCGCAGGAGGGTGGGCAGAAAAGCCAGACCCGAAGGCTGCCTGGGTGGAACGTGGAAGACGCTGGCTAGCGCTGGGGAATAACGCTGCTGCTGACGGGCAGGGCAAGAGCATGGGAGGTGGTCAGAGCCAGGTGGACACGCGGGCTCTGGGCGGGCAGGGCACACCGCCTGCCGCCAGCGTCCTGGGCACTCCAGACTCTCAGCGTCTCTATAGGGGGCTCATCCCTATTTTCCAAACGGGGAACGCGGATCTTCTGAGCTGAGCCAGGGGCCGTGTGCCGCTCCCGAGGGCCGGAGAGGTCATCCTTGTCTCCTGCCTGCACCACCTCGCCAGCTTCCTCTCCCACCCCGCACCCCGGCATACACCGGAGCCAGGGCATCGCACCCCCTCCTCCCTGCCTTTGCACGTGCTGTGCTCCCCAGCTGCACGTCTTCCCTTCTTCCTCTGTCCTTCGTAGTTCTCCCCAGCTGCCCCAGCACTGACACACCCCCTGTCCTCTGTGATCTGAGGTCCCTGACCTCTCCAGATCTCATGTCCTGGGACTGCCTCGGAGCCGTCCATGTATAAGCTCTTAACTCATGGGGGCCCCTCAGCAGGCTGGCAGGACGCCGGGGGCTGGGCCAGGAACTGCCCCTAACGCACTTCCCTCCAGGACCTGCTGCACACACAGCGGGCTCAGCACCTGGTGTGGGTCCCAGAAATGCTCCTGGTTGGCTGGAATAATGGCTGGTACTGAGCAAAGTGGACCAATGAGTCCTTAGTGAATGGGAAGGAAATTCAGAGTGACCCCCATCAAGTCAGAGAGCAGGGAAATTAACGTAAGGAGAGAATTCCCCACCAACACAAGACAAGAAAATGTTACCAGGTTCAAAACTGAATGCCCATCCATCCACTGGGGCCTGATCGAGGACCCTCGGAGTCTGACAGTCTGGGGAGCACATAAACATCCCCTAAACATCTCCTGCCATTGGGGGGAGTGGTAGCATGGAGGCCAGACAAGAATGGGTGTCCTTTGCTTTCATCTGAAGACCAGCTCTGCCACTTCTAGCTGTGTTACCCCTAGGCACGTAGCTTAATATCTTTGTCCCTCTGGACTTCTCTTTGTAAAATGAGGGCCAGAGGGAATAAACAGACCTCCCTCAACTAATATGACTTCCCTCAAAGGGTTGTTGGAAGGATTAAACATGTTAATATATGTAGAGGGTTTACAACAGGGCCTGGAATACGGTGAACCCTCAACAGAAATTTGCTCTAATTGGGAACTGAAACATGGCATAAGTAAAGAACTAGGGGAGGACAAGAAAAAATAATCTCATGGTCGAAGTGGACCACAAGTTAAAGATGGTGGCAGTGGAAAAGGGAGCAGGTCCAGCAAGAGGCAGAACCAAGCGCTGCTGTGAGAGTCCCAGATCCTCCCCCAAGGCCTGGCCCTGTCACTAATTTGTTGTGTGATCCTGGGCAAGTTGCTTTGTCTGTCTGCATCTTGGTTTTAAAAATTGGGGATGATCCTACCCGAATAAGTGTAAGGGGCGCGCAGCCTTCAAACAGAAAGTATGGGCTCTCTTCCTAGTACATTCAACACAGGCTGGTAGGCCCACAGGGTTTGGAGAGCAATTCTGAGCAGGGCTCAGAGGGAGCTGGGGATGTAGATGCACAGCGAGGAGGCTGTAAGGGTGGCCACAGAGGCTGTCAGGGTGGCCATGTGACTTTATGGGGCCCTTCCATGGAACCAGAGCGGTTGCTTTTCTTGTGCAGGACAGGACAAAAAGGCAAAGATCTAACTTGCAGTGGGAGCAATATGGGTTAGACTGAATGCCTAACTTCCCAATTCAAAGGCTTGGGAAAGCTTCAGAATGTCCTTTCTGTATCCTTAAGAAAGGGACAGTAGGGTTTCCCTGGTGGCGCAGGGGTTGAGAGTCTGCCTGCCAATGCAGGGGACACGGGTTCGAGCCCTCGTCTGGGAAGATCCCACATGCCGCGGAGCAACTAGGCCCGTGAGCCACAACTACTGAGCCTGCGCATCTGGAGCCTGTGCTCCGCAACGGGAGAGGCCGCGACAGTGAGAGGCCCGCGCACCGCTATGAAGAGTGGCCCCCGCTCGCCACAACTAGAGAAAGCCCTCGCACAGAAACGAAGACCCAACACAGCCAAAAATAAATAAATAAATAAATAAATTAAAAAAAAAAAAAAAAAGGGACAGTGACCTCTTGGTGCACTTTTGCTAAGGGCGAGGGATTTCTCATTCATCTTTTTAATGGTCGGCACCAAACGCACGGTTCTGGAATGAACACATGCATGGGGGAATGAATGACAGAGGTGTGGGGTTTGCATGCTGCTACTAGTAGGGGCCACCAGATCAAGGACACCGAAGCTGAGACCCAGCCAGACCAGAGCTTAAACACCACACCCCCCAGCTCCGAGCCTCAGTTTTTCCATCTGCGAGATGGGGACAAAAACATCTCCTCGACTTAGGTCACAGGATTCTCGTGAGGACCAAGTGTGATGGGAGAACTGAACGTATTTTGAAGATGAACCCCCGAGCTGTCCCAAGGAAGGTAGAAAGATGGCTGTCTGAGGTTACGTGGGAAGAGGTCAGGGGCCAAAAGTCCCCTTCACAGCAGGTGTGCCCTGACCCAAATACCACAAACAGCGAGAGGGCAGTCTACCTGTCTCTGCAAACTTCCTCCCCAGACTCTTAGAAAAGGGCAGAAGAAGAGAACAGAGCCCTGTATCCACACCTTGGTCGCTAGACTGGGACCCAGTGCATTCTTTCTTTTTATTTATTTATTTATTTTTATTTATTTATTTTTTATTGACGTATAGTTGATTTACAATGTTGTGTTAATTTCTGCTGTACAGCAAAGTGATTCAGATATATATATATATATGTATATATATACATTCTTTTTAAAAACATTCTTTTCCATTATGGTTTATCATAGGATATCGAATATAGTTCCCCGTGCTATACGGTGGGACCTTGCTTTTTATCCATCCTCTATATAATAGCTTAGATCTGCTAACCCCAGCCTCCCACTCCATCCCTCCCCAAACCCCTCCCCCTTGGCAACCACAAGTCTGTTCTCAATAACCAGGATCCAATGCGTTCTTTAATTTGGCTTCTTACCTGGAGTTTGGAGCTCCAGGAACGGAATTCACACATTTGGGTGAAATAGCCCAAGTCAGGGAGAGTCTCAACGATCATTCTAAGGGAATCTACTGTATTCACTTTTTCCATTTCATGGGGAAAATGAAATCGGTGACCTGCAAACTTTCTTTCCATTTTGGGACTCTTTGAATTTCAACTCCGAAGGGAACATCACTCTTAAACACTTTTATTCCAAAAAAGTTTAGATTAAATCACTCACACTGCATATCAATTTATGATTACTGGGCGAATTCCGTGACCTATCAACAGATCATCGCCAACAGCAGATAAAGAGGGTGCTCTTATCTTGAAGGCAGGCAGATGCCAGCATCGGGTGCCTGTCCCTGGGGTGTCTGGGCTTGCTGGGACACAGATCCCAGGCCACTGACAGCCGTCAGTTTGAAGGAAGAAAGTAGAAACACTCAAAGATTAACATAAAGAAAACTTAATGAAATTAAGTTTAATGAAACTGCACCCAACCTGGGCTCTAGCTTTTGAGTCATCACTTACACATCTTTTTACAGAAACAATGAAATGACTTTTACCCTTGAACTTGGGAATGACAGAGGGAGGAGAGGCACAGAGACAGGGACTGGAAACCGCAGCCTGCCTGAGAGGGGTGTATTCTGATGGCCGATTTAAATGACGTTGACACCCCAAGTATGCGATGCATATTTGGGAAGGGCTGGGAACTTTCTGAAATGCAGTCCCCGCCCTCTGGCCTTTTTGCCTGCACAGAGCCACCTTCGCTGGGCGACTCAAAGTAATGACTGAGCAACAATTATTGGCTTGAGCTGTGCTGGGGATGCCCTCGGAGGCTCTCCCCAGCACACTGCCTGCCCTGCACAGACAGGCCCCCAGCTCCTAGAGCCACTGCTTCCAGCCTGTCTGTGGCCATTTCTCTGGTGGGACGCTGCTCAGCCCTCCTTCCTGCGCCCACGTGCTTCTGATTCACAGCCCTCCAAGCCCGTCATACCTGAAGCCTCCCCACCGTTAAGAGTTGTGTGCAAAATAAGTCACTAGTCTCCTCTGGGCTTGTCTGCTTGCTTCTGGGCTGTGAAAAGCTTGAAATAAGAGCCGAGCTGCCTCTTTGCAGACTTTGTGGCCCTCACCAGAGTTTGGGGGAGCCGAGAATTTCTGGATTGGGATAGACAACGGGTCCCTGAACTAAAATTCCAGAGCCCAGGGGCCATTTGTTAAGGGCTCCATTTTTAATTTCACAGCCCGTTCATTCTCAAGTTGAATCTGGTCTACTTTGGAATGTCTGTTTCTCTCCATTTCCTTAGATGCCACCCCTACCTCATGCCTCCTAACTGGTGTCCCCCTCATTCCCACCTCTGGGTCTTCAAATATGTGATTTCCTAGTGTGAAAGGCCCCACCCCACCCCATTATGGGTATAACTGGCCCCTTCTCCTCCAGAATGCTCATCCCTCCAACAGGCTGTCCGTGGTCACCTGCCTCTGTGTCTTGGCCCTTCCTAGCTCTCTTCCCAGCTGGTGGGTGACATGGGACAGTCATCTGCCCCCTCCTGGCCTCAGTTTCTTCATCTGTGGTAACAGCACCTACCCCATACAGTTACTGAGAGAGTGAAGGAGTTAACACACAGCGGCTGGCCCATCGCTCTGGAAGCGTCCCTTGTCGCTGTCTTGGGTAACTTCCACCACTGCTCCTTAAGCCCCAGCTGGGCGGGGTTCCCCGGCTCGTTCGCTCTGGTGGTGTCCAGGATCCCACAGGGCCTGGCATGCAGCAGGCACACAGTGTGCGCTGAAGTGATGACCCTAAACTTTCAAGGTCACCACCAACACTGGTCCCTAACATTGCCAGCATTTCTGCGCAAGCCCAGCTGTAGAGGACACCCCCAAAGCCCACAGGAGCCCAGTCACGACCCCAGGGGGTGCAAGGCCGGAGGGTCTCTGCCTTTCCCGGACCGCACCCCACAGGCACCTCCCTGGATGGCCGGCCGGACTCCGGCCGAGGCTAGAGAGGCAGTCTAGGGCAATCCTGGGCTTGGTCAGAGGGAAACACGGGGCTGGGGCCTCCGCATCTCCTGGGGAGGGGCTTTGGCAGTGGCTGTGTGGGCACCGGGGAGAAAGGGGAGTCTATTCTCTGGCCCCGGAACGAGCGGCAGCGGGGGCCCCCCGGCTGAGGGCGCTGGTGTCAGCCCTTCCCCCTTCAGGCAAACTTCGTTCCAGCGTTAAGCCAAAACCCACATGGGCGAATTCTGACCTCCGGGGATCCTTACGACCGCTGGGTTCCGCCCCAGAGAGAGTGGTGGGGGTACCGGGGACCCCAGACAGAACACCTAACCACGTGGTAGGCCAGGCGCTGGCCCACGCGGCCCGGCTACCATCCAGGTCGGGCGCGAGCGCCGGGCTGGGGACCGGGACCAGCGCGGAAAGTCAGTCTCGAGCGACCGGCGCCCGCCTGCTGCCCGGGGTGTGCGGAGCTCCCGTGCCGGACCCCGCGCCGCCCCGGGGACTCCGCGCCCCGTACAGGTCGGTCCCCGGAGGGTGGCGGCGCGGGGGGCCTGGAGGCTGCCACCCTCCCGGGGCGAGGCGGCTATCCCACCCGGGGCCCCAGAGGCCCGCTCGGGCGAAGCGGCTGCGGGCTGGGACGCGGGCGCGGGAGCGGGTGGCCGCCCCCCCACGCGCCCCGAGCCCCGCGGACCTGGCGCGCCCCGCCCCCCCCCCCAGTCGCGCCTGTCCGGGGCGCGGCGCAGGTGCGCGGCCCTCCCGCCGGATCGCGGTCGCCCGCACTCACCGTGCCCTCGGACGGCAGGTAGCCGATGTCCTCGATGGCGCAGATGTTGATGATGTGGACGCTGCGGTCCGCGGCCGGGAGCGTCGAGTACTTCTCGTTGACCCTCATCGCGGCCGCCTGTGCGCCAGGACCGCCGGGCGGCGCGCCCTCCCCATCCACGGCCCCGGCGGCCTCTGCAAGCGGACAGGCGGCGTTCGCTGCGCGCTGGCTCGCGGAGGGCCGGGCCTCCCGCTCCGCCCGCCGCCCGCGCCGCCCGCGCCTCTTGCGCCTCCCGGCCCCGGCCCCGGCCCCGGCCCCGGCCCCGGCCCCGCGCGCTGCGGTGCGGGAGCGCCCACCCTGCCGGTCCCGCGGGGCCCACACGCCGGCCGGCTTCCTTTGCCTCCAAGAAAGATAATCCGCGCTGTGCGCCCGCTTATGGCCGGGGCGGCGGCCACGCGGGTCAGATTTTCCATAGAAATTTAAACACAGGAAGAAAGTATTCCATTCCTGCGGGCCCCTCCAAGTTTTATTTTTATCCGGGGAAAGCGCCCCTTGGTGGCCCGGATTTCACGTCAGGGAGGAAAGGTCCAGTAGCCCCTACCTTGCAGAAAAGTCTCTGCTCCTCGCAGTTCAGTTGCGGGTCACCTTGCAGGGGAGACACGCTTCTGAGATTGAAGTCAGGAATGCTCTCCCTGCCCCTTCCCGCTCCACCCGCTGGCTGACTCCGGCCGGCCGTCACTCAGCTCTCACCTCCTCGGGGGAGCCTCCCCTGCTTTCTGCATGCCCGCTCCAGCTCCCCGGAGCCCCCTAAGGTTGCCCGCAGCCCCCATTTATGGAATGTTTAATACTCTGTGCCTGGGCACGAGCAGAGTCTGGGACACAGTTCATCTCATTTAACCCCACACCCTGGTCCTCCTTTTGCAGAGGGGGCTGGGGACTTCAGAGGCCAAGGAAGTGTGGGCGGGGGGAGCTCGTGCAGAGTTGCCTGCACTCCTTCATGATGCTCTGCTGCCTCCCTGAGGGAGGGACGGTGACTTGGATGGTCTCATCCCAGGACTAGCAGGGCTCGGGCACACAGTTGGCACTCAGGACATTTTTAATCCTCCATCCCTGCAGGAGGGGGACGCAGGTCTCTGGGGGCAACCATGCTGAGGTTTAGCCCTCGGGGGCCACAGTAGCAACCCTGCCCAGTGGTAATGAAGTCTCCCGTTTTTCTGCCCCTCTGCATGCCATTAGATCCTCAAGGTGTGTGTGCCAAATGCCACCTCCTCCAAGAAGTCATCCTGGACTGCTCCTCACCCAATCACTCAGGCCCAAGAACCTGCCTGTACCTTGACTACAGCACTTTCTTTACTCCACCTCATTTTACAGTGGGTTCATACAGCTGATGCTCAATAATTGCTTGTCAAATGGCCACGGAGGAACATTCAGGGCCTACAGAAATGATTCTAAAGAATGATTATAAAGTTGCCTTCTAAGGCCATGATGTCATCAGCCTGCTGTGGTTCTAAGAATGCATTCTGGGATCAGACAGGATGGGGTGGGGGAGATGGGATGGGGTTGGGGTCCCGCTCTGGCACTTTCCAGCCCTGTGACCTTGGACGAGGCTCCTTAAGCCTCACAGAGACTCCGTCTTCTCCCGTGAGCATCTAGTGTGTGTGAAGCTGCAGCTCAGTGCCGGGCACAGGGGAGGCTGGGCAGTGGCCACCACTGTTACTACAAACTATCATCTTGTCATTGTCGACCTTCTTCCCTCCCCCATTTAGGCTCAAGTTCATGAATTTCTTGAACTTGGAGAAACGCAAGAAGGTTACTCCATCCTTGGGCTGGCCTTGCCAATGGGAGCTGAGTGGCCCTAAAGGACTCTTTATCTGCACCTTGGACAGCTAGAGTAGGTTTGGAGAAGTGTGCTAGGCTGCCCAAGGCCGGAAACAGTCCTCCACAGTTTCTGCCACGCCAGGGAGACCTTGCCCCTAAAAGTTCAAGTTTTCAGGGCTGGGAAGAATCTCTCTCTCTCTCTCTCTCTCTCTCACACACACACACACACACACACAAAAGATTATGTAACTTCATTCTCTTATCCGTGTTGGTAAACAACCAAGATTGTGTAACCTTAATGTACCATCTTTCTAAATTTATTTTCATGTGGCAAAGGGTCTTGCGGAAGTCTACGAGATATAATCTGTGAAGAAAAGAGGAAAGATGTAATTCCTCAATTCTAGGTACGTTGGCATTTCCAAACGTTTGGCTGGTGACACTTGACTGCTGACCCCGGGAGGGCCTGGGGGGCTTTGTGCCTGAGCCCTTCTGGGGGCTGCAGGGTGGGGGACAGTCTTTCAGGCTTGGCAGCTCCCCACCTCCTCCGGAGACAGCGCACCCTCTGGCTTTGCCCCAAAAGCTGTGTTTCTCCACTTGTTTCTATGATTCATGCCTTAGCCAGGTTTAAGACATCTGCTTGCCTGTAAAGCATCACTTTCTTTGCCACATACAGTCGATTTCCTTGCTTTGCCCCGCTCCCTGCATCTGCTTCCTCTCGCCCCCTCCCCTAAGCTTCTGAGGTGGACGGTGTAGAAATGCTTCATCAAGGGGAGGGGAAATGCAGGGTGGCCTCTGCACAGAGCAGGTGCAAGCATGGGCCAGCTGGGATCAGTTCCATCTCCGGGCCACTTATGGTCTGGGCCGGGGGGTGGGGTTGGGGGTTCTTGGGTCTTGGGATTCCAGGGACCAACAAGTAGTAAAAACATTCCCACCAAATCAGGAAGGAGGAATGGGATGCTTCTAGCTGAGGTATCTCTTAAGTTAGAAGGACTTTAAAGGGTCCCTTTTGTTCTGGTGATGATTTCACCTCCTGGGTTCCCTGCCTTACACTGTCTCACGGGCCATCATGTTGGGATTCTGTCTCTACTCTGAATCGCTAATTGCTTATAAACAGATCCTCTAGATAAACTGTTTCATTAATTTTGCATTTTCTTCTTTTTGACTCAGTGATTCTCACCGTTAAAGATCCAAAGGGACTGATTTCACCAGCAGGATTAATTCCCCGCTCATGAATTAGTAAAAACCCGTCTCATTAGTTTAAGTGGTACCTTTTATTATGGGAAGTTCTGGGCCTCACGGCTCACCCTCTTCTGCCACCGTGTTGCCTTTTCGTGTCATTGTGATGTCACCCACCATTAGGCACTTTCATCTCTGCTGACATTTTAATAGTCACCAGGAGTGCAAGCACAGAGTGACAAGGGACGCAGGAGAGGAGGCCGAGCATGCTACCGGGTGAATGCCTCCTTTGTAAGTGGCTCAGGAGGGGGCCCTTTCCAGTGGTGTTTTCTTTGCAACGTCAGTTTCATCTCCTTGGCATTGTGCAGGAGAAAGAAAGAACTGTGCACGAGAAAGAGAGAACGTCTCGCATTCTTCCTGCTCGGTGGCACTGGTCTGAGCCTCCCCAGGAGAGCAAATCAAGCTTTGCACAGCGAGTGGAATGAGGCCATAGTGAGCCCGGGGCAGGGATTTTTCCCGCAAAGGTCTCTCTGATATGGCGCTCTCCGGCGGGGCTTCTCACCTTGGCCCTGTCGACATCTGGCGCTGGATCGTCACTTGTCCTGGGGCCGCCCAGCGCCCTGTGACATCCTCAGCAGCACCCCTGACTTCCTCCCACTAGATGCCAGCAGCACCATCTCCCTCCCAGTGTGACAACCAAACACATCACCAGACATTGTCAGGTGCCCCCTGGGGGCAAAACCCCTCCCTGTGGAGAACCCTCTTCCCAGGCTGCAAGGAAGACCCAGGAGGCTGATCTTACCACCCCCATTTCTCTGATGGGAATGGAGGCCTGGAGAGGTACTTGGCTTTTTATTAGAGATACACGAGGTGGGAGTTATGATTTGTTTTTACAAAATATGCAGATGCCCCCCCAGGGCTGCTCTCAGTTGGGGGAGGGGCTGGTACAGCCCAGGGCACACCAGGCTGCTCTGTCCCTCATTCTGGCCACCCCTGCATGGGGCAGCCTTCTTCCCAGGACAGATCTCTGCACTCAGAGGTGCTAAATAAATGCCGTTGACTCACGGGCAGCCTGGGTGGGGAGAGGAGTGTGGAAGAAGTGAGCAGCTCATGACTCAGGGCTATTATGAGCGCCAATGGCCACCCATCCCCCGCTGGCCCTGCGCCCCCTTCGAGTGTCTGGTGGGCAATCCCTGTAGGGAAGAAACGAACACCCCACAGGTATATGACATGCTAAAAGCGACTCAGGGTGTAATTACGCGCAGGGAAGATGTGCCTGGGGAATGTGTAACTGAGATACGGTGGGTGGGAGACGGGACCCCTGTCATTTCCTTCCTTCGAATGATATCAGACCTCTGAGCAGAAGCTTGCAAGCTGCAGCTGGATGGGAGACTCCTTGGGCACGGAAACTGCCAGCCCAGAGTTGTGGAATGTAGCCAAAGCATGCAGCTCTGTCTGGGGGACTTCCCCCACCCACACAGACTCCATGGGTGTTGTTTCCATCAGAGGGTTTTCAGATGTTTTATGTGTTTTGTTAACCCAAGGCCCGCCTTCTGAGAATTCCTAGGAACTCTCAAAACATGCCCAGGGTAAGTTAGAACCCAGCCCGTCACCTCCTCCTGGAAGCCCTTCTGGCCTGAGTCAGTTGGCATTACTCATCTCTGTTCTGCTGGCTCCATCCAGGCACTCAGGCCCATTTCTGCTCCATCTTCCTCACGTCTCCTACTTTATTTCTCCACTCTTAACCCGCCCCCCCCCGTCCCATCTTTGGCACAATATAGATTTCCCTGTTTATGTTTATTTATTTAACAAGCAGTGGGGCAGTGCTTACTACAAGCCAGCACCGTGCTAAGCTCTCTACAAATATTAACTCGAATTCTTATAGTGATTACAACCATTTGCAAGTGGATTCACACAGATGTCACCCCTCCACCCCCGGCCAAGGTCCTTTCTTTGGAGGTCTTGGGAGAAGTCCAGACTGAGCCTCCAGTGGCTGCTCCCTCCTCCCCAGAGACCCTACAGGAATCATGACATTAATTCCCATGATGACAGACACTTGGGCACCAGAAATCCTGCCCACCGGGGATGGGGTGCAGGATTCAGCCGAGCCAGTCTCTGGACCACCCTGCCCAGCAGAGTGTGGAGACTCTGGTCACAGCGTGCTGACTGCCCGCTTCTCAAAATGAAAGCCCTGCCCAGGGGTCTAACGCTCCTTCTAGGGTCTTGAAAGAATAGCAGAGCTTCAGCCTGCCTTGCTCTGAGTAGTAGCTATTCCCTTTCATTAGCACTCCCCAAGAGAACAAAGGATTTCCAAGTCCCACGCACAGATGGCCTCCGTCTGGGCTCACACCACACCAGGCAGAGCCTTCCAGATCACAGGGCTTCTGAGAGATAAGAGCCAGGAGCTCCAGGCTGAAGGTGGCGTGAGGCCCCCAGGCTGTGGAGCTGGGATGGAGCTCGGCCCATGCCCTTGAAACGTGTGAACAGGAGCAACCGCTCTCACCTGCACAGCCCAACCGCCTGCATCCTCCCCATGCATGCATGCGTGTGTTTTGGAGTGCATCACATGTGCATTATTGCTGTCCTGGGGTCAGTGGCCACACACAACCCTTAATTTCCCTAAAGACCCATCTCGCGGGAGGCTGGACCCTGACGTCACAGCCTAGGTCGGTGACCTGGGTCTCCCTCCAGAGCTGATCCTCTTGGACCACTCTGTGTGACCTCACACAGCTTCCCCAAAGATCAAGCAAAACCAGAAATCCTTGGACAGAGGACCAGGCTTAGGTATCTTTATGGGAAGACCCTGATGCTTTCCTGTGAGACCCCAGGGCTGGAATAAAAGATCTTCTGGGTTTTTTGTGAGGCCACGAATGGCCTTTCCCTGGAAACCTTGCTGTTCATGTGGTTGTGCCTTCAGGTGTGTATGATTCAGTGCAGAGCTTCTGTTTTGTGTCAGGCCTCTGCTAGGTCCTGGGTCTCCGTCCTGCAGCCAGGCTGCTGGGCTGCAAGCTTCTCTCGGGTACAAGCTCACTGCATCCTGTGTTCTGGGGCCTGCCTGGCTGGACACCCAGCCCAAAGCAATGACCCAATGTTTTTGGGAGGCGTGAGTGAGCTGATGAACCAGAAGTCTCACCAACAAGGCACTGGCTCTCCCTGCCCCGGTGCTGCGGGTCAGAACCACGGACCTCCTCCAGGTTTGGGACCCTGGACCTCATCCTCCGATGGAACTTTCTGGTGTACTGAAGGAGTGGGTTCTTGGGCCCTACGGAACAGCACTGTCCAATAGGAACGTGATGTGAGCCGCTGGTAATTTGCGATGCTGAAATAGCCACATTACAAGAATAAAAATCATCAAGGGAAATTGATAAAGTATTTTATGTAGCTTATTCTAGAAAATGTTATCTTTTCAACACGTGATCAATAAAAAAATTATCAATGAGCTAGTTGACATTCTTTTTGCCCTATAACAATTTGAAATCTAATGTGTATTTTATATGTACACAGCACACCTTAATTCAGACAAGCCCTATTTCAAGGATCAGATCTGCCTGTGGTCAGGGGTGAGGTACTGAACAGGTTAGCTACAAAGCCTTTTCTTATTATGTAGGAAAACTATATCGGATGGCGTTTATTTTCTGCTTTACATTTCTCTGTGTCTTTTAAGATTTCTGCAGTGAACCCAAATTAGTTTTATCACCAGGAAAAAGGAAACTATTATTAAAAACTCTGACATACCATATAACTTGCAGGGTTACATGGTACCCTTTTTACTGTGTGAGGGAAAATGGCCAGTTTATCGGATTTTTATCTGTACAGCACCAATTTAGAGAAAACCACCTTTGCTTAGGGCCAATTGGAGACACGTTCCTAAAATATTTTGACAAAGTTTAGTCTTTAATTACAAAGCTTATATGATTACACAGCTGGTCACAGAGGCTTTTGAGTGGAGGAGGTGAGAGAGCTCTCTATTTGGAGACCCAGAGGGCGGCCACCTGGTCCACCTGAGGGCATCCTCCAAGGGTCCCCATGCTAAGTGTTAGGTTCAGCAAACGTGGGCTGTCTACCCCACCATGGAGCACGGGAGCGGATGCTGTCTGAGATGCCAGCCCAGTGCATGGGGTGGGGCATCTTACCCAGCTGCCTGCCTGGAGGACTCTTGGCCTCAGGCTCTTCTGATAGCACTGCCTGGGCTGGTGGGGGGGTCATTCATTCACTCACCCATGATTTACCCACTCAGTCACTCATTCACTTATTCATTCACTCACACATTCATTCATTCATTCACTCACCCATCATTCATTCACTCACCCATCATTCATTCACTCACCCATGATTTACCCACTCAGTCATTCACTCATTCATTCATTCATTTACTTATTCATTCACTCACACATTCATTCATTCATTCACTCATCCACTCACTCTCTTGTTACCTCCCCCCCAACACCCTGTCCATCCATCTCTGTTTTTCTCTGCAGATTTCACCCCACCCCTCATCCACTGCATAATTCCCTTCATTGTCTCGTTTCTTGTCCGCACCACCCCCTCCCTTGGCTAGAATGTCAGCTCCAGGCTATTTTGTCATGATTCATTCAGTGACTCCAGATTTCCGTGCCTGAAAATGACACCAGAAGTAAGCCACCGAGACGAAGACAAAGGTACAGAATTGAGCCAACGATTCAGTGAGTTTGGGCCCCAAAGCATTTTCTCTTAAGAGGTAAAATGTTGGGAGGAGGGGAGAGGGTGAGGGAGAGAGGAGGCTCTGTGAGCCAGGACGGCGTCTGACTTTGAGAATGCATTAGTAACCCACAAGGAATTAACTCAGCCCCTTCCATCCCTTTGCTTATGGAGACAAAACCCCAAAGTGCGTGTCCTGTACAGTTAGTAAGTGCACACACACACACCACCTGATCCCTAAAGGGTTAAAAATGGGCCCAAAGTATATGACCTCCTCCCTCACGTTTATACAATTTGTGGTCCTGGAATACCCCCAGAAACCCACCCCGACCACAGCCCAGATCCTCCACAGTCTGTGATCCTGCAGATGTTGGAGGGCCCAGGGCCGCCCCCTTTGTGGTGCCCGCACCCCTGCACCTAACACCATCAATTCCAAAAGCGAGTCACCTTCCCTGCTTCTTGTGTGAGAATTATTACATCTGAAATCAGGCTTTCTGGAAAACCAAATGTCTTCTTTTTTTTTTTTTTTTTTTCCTGCCCCTTCCATCCACCCCTACGTGGCAAGAAAGAGAGTCCCTTGGAGGAGAAATTTTTAATTAATTCACGTTTTAGTCTACAACTCGATTCTCAGGGCAAGCACCTTGAGATCTTCGTAACCATCCCGCCCCCCCCTTCCTGCTTTCCGCCCCATTTGGCAAGAGGCTGACCTCTGGCCTCAGCCCCAGACCCCTCGCCTCCCTGTAGAACTCACTCCCGGCTCCTTCCGGAAGAGAAAGCGCATCCTGTCCTTTGTCAGGGAGGATGTCGGTGCCCCCAGTTCCTTCCTGGAGAAGGAGAGCAAGGGAGAAGCATGGTGCCCTGCGGTGGACCCTGGCCCGTGTGAGCAGAGGCACGTCAATCGTCTCGTGGGGCAAAGCGTGTAGGGGAGGATGCCTTGTTATGGGGGGGGGACCGAACCAGCCCGGCCCTCCAGCCTGAGAACGCACGCGGGCACGTCGCTGGCGGCTGCGACCCCGGCATGGATCTGGACGGGCCTCTGCGGGGCCAGTGACATTTGGGAGCCGCTGACACGGGAGGGGCCGGGGGGCAGGGACCCTTCCTTCTCCCGTCATGGCCTGTTAACTTTGCAGACCCCAGCAGGGGACTGTGTTTCCTTGAATGAGGGCCGGGATCCCCTCTCCATGGCCAGACACTTGTTAATGGCTTCACAGGAGTTAACTTTCTCCCTGGGGTTCCCGCTCAGGTATCGCCTTTCCCGAAGGCCTTCCCTGTTCCCCCCCCCGGCCCCCCGCTTTGCTTCAAGCAGCACTTGTTACCCGCCTGTTTACTTTCTCTCTGTGCCAGGAAAGCAGGGCCCTTGTCTGTCTCTCTCGGCTGTGTTCTCAGCACCTAGCAAAGCACACAGCAGGTTGCAAAAATAGTAGGTTGGCCAAAAAGTGCGTTCGTGTTTTTCCATCCGTTTCGGGAAAACCCGAATGAACTTTTTGGCCATCCCAATATTTATCGACAGCACGAATGAGTGAATAACGTGTGCTTCGCCAGTGTCTGCGGACTCCAGCACCACGCAGAGCAAGCACTGTTACGAGGGGACGATTTTAATCTGACTCAACCAACCCTTGAGCTGCCTCTTGGCCAAAGGAGGTGCAGAATCTTCACCAACGGGTTCTCCCAGGAGCCCGGAGGGTGGAGCTAATGTCTTAACATTTTCAGGCCGCTGGGGCCGCTGGGGAGAGTCCTGGGGCCACTGGTCCAGCCGCCACAGGAGCCCAGTGACCAGCCCTCATCAGACCTCTGAGCTGCAGGAGGGAGGGAGCAGGGCTGGGCTCTCCAGGCAGCTGGGTTCCTCTCCCTCCACTGGGCAATCAGCATGTTCACTAAGGTCCTACTGTGTACAACCACAGAGCTGTGAGCCCCAGACACAAACGGAAAGACAGATCTGCCTTCATGGCGCTCACATTGCCGGGGAAAGTCAGAAAACCCAGGGAGAGGCCCGAGAAAGAAAGATCATGGAAGCTCCTGGAAGGTTCTCCAGAGCGAGTGGTTCTCAGCCGAGCCCTCAAGGGTGACCGGGAACCAGGAGGATGAAGAGGAGGGGACAGCTGCTCCAGGCAGGGGAAAGGCCTGCAGGCGAGGGCGCCAGGGGTCTGGTAGGGGAGACGGTAGGGTCTGGAGGGGAGGGCAGTGGGGAAGGGCGAGGGACTGCCGATTCATCCATCAGATAGCTTCCCCAGTAGTGCTGTCGCCCTGTCCCCGTGAAGTTACAAGGCTGCCGGCGCAGGGGAGAGGGGAGGGGGACGCCCCCAGAGAGTGGGGTGGGTGATTTTTCATGGGCGGCCACAGTGGCCTCTCCGTGAAAGGGACATTCATAGTCACTCAGGAGAGAGAGACCTTGGGAAGACTTTGACACCCAGACTCTGTTTCCGTGCAAATAAAAGGATTTCTAAGGATGTGCGCTGGTGCTTCCTTTTCAAGAGCAAGGGCTCCCCTGCAGGGGGGGAGTTGAGGGGGGCAGGAGAAGGGACCAACCCTGGCTGAGCTGGTCTGGGGGGGGGGGTGTGGGCGCCTCCTCCCTCTGGACCGCAGTGAGGCTGTGCCTCGGGGACCCCTTCATCCAGCATCCACGGCGGAGTGGAACGTCACGATGACGGGCTGGCTGCATCCCTGCACCTGGAAGTAATTGAAATTCCACGGGACAGCAGACGCCTCTGCTGTGCTATTGCCAGGTGAAGGCCAAGGTCAGCCTGCCTCTGCACATCCACGCACACCGAATCCCCAACGAGAGGGAGGTGTCACGTGCTTCGGCCCTGACACACAGTACGTGCTCACAAACGCTCGTGGAAGGCATTGTCCCAGAGGACACTTAGAAGTGTTGACTTATCTATCAACATGGCGTAGGCTTCTTCCCTCCAGGGACCTGCGTGCCTGCAGGGTGACCTTGGACAAACTAGGGAGACTCTGGAGCAGGACCCGGCAGCATGAGAGGACCCGGCCCTGGACAGTCCGGGGAGGAACATTCCAGGTGGAGGCTGCAGCCAGACGGGGGACCTGAGCTGGGATGAGCGTTGAGTGAGGGGCATGAGCATGGAGGCTGCCGGGGCTGGTGGCGGACCTGGTCAGAGCAGAGGCGGGGCGGTCGGGCTGCAGGGCCTCGGCCCCTCTGGGTGGGGGAGGAGCGCAGGAGAAGAGGGATGCGGTCCGAGCTCTTTGGCTCAGCAGATGGAAGGGTCGTGCCAGGGTTTGGCAGAGTGTGGGGACCCAGGGTGTGCATTGTAGCCAAGGACCCCGCAGCCTCTGACCTGGCACCACCCCTCGACAATGCACAAGGCCTCCCCTGATGACGGCTGAACCCAGGAGATCTCAAGCCCTGTGACGGAGGTTTCACTGCCTCTGAGGGCAGCTGACTGCCCCTGGGGCAGCTCTGAGGGAACCTGCTCCGAAAAGCCAGCCCTGCTTCCAGGCTTGGGCCACCTGCAGAATTACCCCATCACGAGAACAACATCCAAAATTTAGAGTCAGCCGTGCAGCAAAGCTCCCTGTATCTCCTCCTTGCTCGGACAACCAGCCACAGTTTTCTCTACTCCGTGTCCCTGGTAATGCCACGAATCACTCTCAACCGTATATTTTCAAAATCCTTTGTTCCGGAACATGGACAGATACAAGCTAAGTGAGGACTCAGTGTTGGCAGCTCCGTGTGTGAGTGCAGGGCTCTGCAGAGGCCCTCCTGGGTCGCATGCCCCTCCATCCTTAACTCCTGTTCTCCTGGAACTGCCCCAAATGTCTATATTGTGGCCCTAAGCTCTTCATTGACTGAGACAGCAAATCTCATGAGAACAGGCAAACTACTGATCTAATTCATACTAAGGTGTAAATGACTTTTCTCTCCCACATACTTTTAATAGGTGAACAGGGCAACGAGCATCAGGTCCACGGACATCTGGGGATGGGGGAAGTGGAGAGAGGGAAAAAACTTCCCACGGCAAAGGGAAAGGGGAGAAGGAAGAGGTTTGGGAGAAGGGGGGCAGGGAAAACCTTTATTTCCTGTTGGTCTGGCCTGGACTGACCCAGTCCTTCACTGCCCGCTGACTTGACTTTGGAGGCCAGCACAACCAGGGAGGGGCCAGCATCTGTCTGATCCCTGGGGGCAATTTTAAAGCTCACTTCAGTCCAAGGCTTCCAACTGAAAAATCTCTCCAGAGCAGAAACGGAACCAAGAACAAAGGAGAAAAAATTGTGAAGCCCACAACAAAGGGCGCATGGGGGACTGAGAAACCTGTTTCTCAGATAATCATCTGGCCTTGGAGAAGTGTTCCTTCTTGTCTGCGGGGCTGAGGCCGGAGAACCAGCCCTGGGGGGCGGGGGTGAAGGAGACACGTGGTGCTCTTCTCGACAGATGGACAGATGGACAGACAGATGGACGGATGGGGCCCGAGAGGTGGCCATGCTTCTGCTCCTCGGGCACAGGCTGTGAGACCCCTACCCTGGCCCCGATCTACCCTGCAGGCTGGGGGTCCAACCACCCCAGCATGATTTCGGGAGCAGGAAGGGCTCTGCCTGGCATTTCGTAAGCCTCCTTCCCTCAACAAGCCATAAATCTGCCACATACTCATTGCGGGAACAGCCTCTGTGCGCTGGGAAAGTGCCCCCCACCTGTACGCGCCAGTCCGCTTCCAAAGCGTGAAGACTTCTAGTACAGAAGAAAGAGGAACGAAGAAAAGAGGGGAAGAAAAAAGAACTAAACAGGAGAATGAGGGAAATAAAGGGAGAGCAAGATTCCCTGGAAACGTAAAGACCTGCATCTCAGAGAAGAGGGACGAGGAAGCCCCAAGGTCAGAGTCAGGACCTCCCCCTGCCCATGTCATATTGAATATAGTTATTGGTGGTGGCTTGACTTTGATTCATCAAAAATTTACCCAAATATCATATAATATTGCTTATATGTGGAATCTAGAAAAATGATACAGATGAATTTATTTGCAAAGCAGAAGTAGAGACACAGACGTAGAGAACAGATGTATAGGTATCGGGGGGGAAGGGGGAATGGGATGAATTGGGAGATTGGGATAGACATATATACACTATTGATACTATGTATAAAATAGATAACTAATGAGAACCTACTGTATAGCACAGGGAACTCTACTCGGGAAGGAAATCCAAAAAAGAGGGGATATATGTATACGTATAGCTGATTCACTTTGCTGTACAGTAGAAACTAACACAATACTGTAAAGCAACTGTACTCCAATAAAAATTAATTTAAAAAAATAACGTCTCTCTCCAAAAAAAAGTTACCAAAAGATGGGGAAAAAAAAGACTTGCTATGACCAGGTCATGTTTCTCCAGAATCAATGGGGTTGTGAAGCCCAGGGTGGGTGGGGTATGGAAGGCCCGATTTCCATCATCACATGTAATGAGACACCAAAAAAACAGTGGGCGAGACACTTGGGGACGGCTTGGCTTCCCAGGAAAGGGTACTAATGCCAGGTGGTGTGGTAAGACTTGCATTAGCGTAAATTTAACCTTATCTTTAAGAAAGTGGGGGGCTTCCCTGGTGGCACAGTGGTTAAGAATCCACCTGCCAACACGGGGGACACGGGTCCGAGCCCTGGTCCGGGAAGATCCCACATGCTGCGGAGCAACTAAGCCCGTGTGCCACAACTACTGAGCCTGTGCTCTACAACCCGCGAGCCACAACTACGGAGCCCGCGAGCCACAACTACTGAAGCCCAAGTGCCTAGAGCCCACGCTCCGCAACAAGAGAAACCACCGCAATGAGAAGACCACGCACCACAACTAAGAGTAGCCTCCGCTCACCGCAACTAAAGAAAGTCCGCGCACAGCAACAAAGACCCAATGCAGCCAAAAATAAATTAAAAAATAAATAAATTTATTAAAAAAAAAAAAAAAAAGGCGGGAATCGCTCAGCTAAAATGCGTGCTTATGCTGCCAGGCCACTGGTCAGCAGACCAGGGTGGAACTTGCTGGGATTCGAGGGGCTGAATGCTCCTGCCCCCTCCCCACCTGCTCTCCACCTTCCCCTCCCCGCCCCCCCCACAACAAACATATAGTACCAGGCACGCTTGGGCCTATGGCAGTTTCTACCCCAGGGAAGTTCAGTGTCTTGACTAATGTTTGTGTTGGGCTTCACAATCTGAGATTTTCAACTGCTCCCAGGGGCTCCCAGGGCAGCTAAGTTTGGGACCCACTTAGTCTCAGGGGGACAGACACGCACACTGGTGACCGTGGTGCCGTGGGACCAGTAACCCATTATGGAGACAGGCATGGAGTCCACGGAAGCCCCGTGGAGGGAATGCTGAACAAAGCTTCAGAGGGAGGGCAGCTTCTGGACCCTCTGCCCACCTCACTCCAGCCTGATCCCTTCAGAACCCACAGCGCCAGTGCACATTTGTTCCCAGGGTTCTGCCTTTGCTTACAAGATTCAGCTCACTGGGCAAGTGTCTTTAGGGTCTTCTGGAAGATGCGTCCCCTGGGGAAGGCTTCCTGGAGCACATACCAATCCTTTGCAGATGTTTGTAAATATCTATCAGGGGTGTGGCACCTCCACACAGCAAAAGGCTCTGGTCCTGATTCTGCCCCTGTATTCAGGGCTCACAGCATCTTCTTAATTAAAAAAAAGGTCACATCTCTCTTCTCAAAGTACCCTTGGCTGCATTCCTTAAGACTCATCCTCACACAAAGTCTATGAAATACACGGCACAGGTGTCATTAGACCCATTTTGCAGATGAGGAAACTAAGGCCTCAGATCCAGTGGCTTACTCAGGGTCATGCACTGGAAGCAACAGAGGTAGGGGACCCTCCCCTGACCACCTGAGCCCAAGAGCATGCTTTTCTGCTGTTGTCTGAGAAGTTCCAACTCTCAAGGCCCCGCTCTGTATGTACACCCCTCTAAGGCATAAAAGGGTCTGCAGGAGGTAGCAGCTGGTAAGATGCATAACGGGAGCTCTGCTTCTGGTCACAAGAGTGTCAGAGTAATCTTTCTGCCAAGGACAACTGTAGAAGCTGGATAAAAACAACACCCCCAAAAAACACTCCTAGGTATTGGAAGAAATTGGAGGACAACTGAGGCAGACAGGACTCAAAGGCTAAGACCCCAGAGAGAAGGGAACCATGGAGAAACGGGCTCAACATTCTGTTTACTTTATTCCCAAACTGCTCATGTACAAGGCTGAGCAGCTGAGAAATAAGGCAGAAAGTGACAGCTAAAAGGATACAAAGGCAATCAGAGATTTGGGCAGTCTCTTGATTCTGGGAAAGCAACAACTGGAGTTCAGGGCCTGCCAAGAAAGGGGTGGGTCCTGGTAAACTGTCCAGCTTTCAGATGAGAACCCTGAAAGGCTATGTTCCCGAAGGAGACCATCCTTCCCCAAATCTTGAAGTCCAGCCTCAAATCACATCCAACCCTGATAGAAACAAGCTGACCTGTCTGTATTCTGCCCACCAAAGAACCTAAAATCCTCTCTGGAAGAAGCAAACATCATCCACCCCGTTTTTCACACACAATGTCCAAGATTCAATGAAACACTACCACAAGTGCCAGGAAGCAGGCTCAAATCATTAAAAATCAAGCAATACAAATAAACAAAGGAGTCAGAAGCAATACTTGAAAAGAGTTCGACCAAGAATTTTCCACAACTGCTGACAGATATCAGGCCACATTTAATTATGGATGTGAGAAGCTCTATCAACGTCAAGTGGGGACATACAAAGAAAACCACATGTAGTTACAAGTGTACCTTGTTTTATTGTGCTTTGCTTTATCACGCTTTGCATACATTGCATTTTTTACAAATTGAAGGTTTGGGGCAATGCTGCATTGGGCAAGTCTCTCAGCCCCACTTCCCAACAGCCTTCGCTCACTTTGTGTCTCTGTGTCACATTTCGGTAATTCTTACAACATTTCAAGCTTTTTCATTATTCTTACATTTGGTATGGTGATCTGTGATCAGTGACTTTGATGGTACTATTGCAAAAAGATTACGACTTGCTGAAGGCTCAGATAATGATTAGCATTTTTTAGCAGTAAAGTATTTTAAAATTACGTACATTGGTTTTTTTTAGACATAATACTCTTTCACACTAAAAGACTACAGTATAGTATAAACACAATTTTTATATGCACTGGGAAACCAAAAAATTCATGTTACTCACTTTATTGTGATATTTACTTTATTGCAGTGGTTTGGAATGAAACCTGTAACATCTCTGAGGTATGCCTGCACATAATAGTGACATTGGTGAAAACAAAGGACAAGGAAAAAAGATCTTAAAAGCAGACAGAGAAAAAAAGACACCATTTTCAAAAGATCAATAATAAGGTTAATGGCTAACACTTCCACAGAAACAATGGAAGCCAAAGACAATAGAATGGCATATTTAAATTGCTGAAAAAAAAAACAGCCAACTTAGGATTCTATATTCTAAGTATTTTTCAAGAATGAAGTTGGACTGTAAATATATGAAAGATTTAAATGGAAAAGTAAACTTGCTCATGATGCCATGGAAACTCAAAGAAAAAATATTCTTAAAATGTTACTATGGGTATTTTCTTTCTATGAATACAGACTGGATTTAATGTTGCTCTGTGGGTCTTAAAAGCTGAACTAAATAAAGATTTGTGAAATAAGTTTAAAAAAAAAACAATGAAGGTGGAATAAAGATGTCTTCTGATGAACGAAAACTAAAAGAACTCATTGCTGACAGGTCTGCTTGGAAAGAAATACTAAAGGGAGTTTTTCAGACAGAAGGGAAATAATCCCTAATGCAGGTAGAAAGGAATGAATATCACGGAGAAGGGAAAATCTGATGAATATTGATTGTTTAAAATGGCAATAATAGTGTCTTGTGGGGATTGAAATATAGATAGAATTAACACCTGACAAAAATAAGACAAAAGGTAAGGGGGTGAATGAAGTGAAAGGCATTTAAGGTTCTACATAGTCCAAAAGTGAACGGTAAAAGCACTATTATAAGACAGACTCAAAAAGCTAGGATGTAATTGATAAATACATTGTAACCACCAGAGGAAGAATAAAAGAATGTATAACCAGACAATAGAATAGAAATTGGAATTAAAAAATGATTTGATTAATCAAAAAGAAGGAGGTAAAAATGTACCCCCCAAAACCCAAATGGGACAAATGTGAAACAAAGAGTAGATGGTGGGTGTAAACCCAGATATATGTCAACAATTACATTAAGTATAAATGGGCTAAATCCTCCAATTAAGTGGCAAAGTAATCACACTAGATTTTTTAAAAACTTCAACTCTATACTATTTACAGAAGATGCACTTTAATATAAAGAACCAGAATGATTAGATGTTGAAGGTGGAGGAAATATATACCATGCAAACACAATCAGAAGGAAAGTTGGTGTAGCTATACTAATATCAAATAAGGTAGATGTCCAGGTAAGAAATTTTCCTAGAGATAAAAAGCGATGTCTTAGATCAATTCAGCAGAAAGACATAACAATTCTAAAATATGTTTACCTCAAAGTACATAAAACAAAAACTGACAGAATTAAAATAAAAAATAAATCCTCAATCATAATCGTTTTTTTTTTCATATGTTACATGGAGCTATCTATCTATTTATTTATTTATTTATTTATTTATTTCTTTATTTATGGCTGTGTTGGGTCTTCGTTTCTGTGTGAGGGCTCTCTCCAGTTGCGGCAAGTGGGGGCCACTCCTCATCGCGGTGCGCGGGCCTCTCACTATCGCGGCCTCTCCTGTTGCGGAGCACAGGCTCCAGACGCGCAGGCTCAGTAGTTGTGGCTCACGGGCCCAGCCGCCCCGCGGCACGTGGGACCTTCCCAGACCAGGGCTCGAACCCGTGTCCCCTGCATTGGCAGGCAGACTCTCAACCACTGCACCACCAGGGAAGCCCTAATCGTATGTTTAACTGTGAAAATTTAACTTTCAGAGAATGGTAGGATTGCAGACAAAAATATCAACTAAAACTACAGAATACAGATTCTTTTCAAGCACATGCAAACCATTTGCTGCAATGGCCCATGTCGGGCCATAAAGCCAATCTTAACATATTCTGAAGGACTGAACTGTTATTTTCTGATGACAGTGGAAATAAACAGAAACCAATAACAAAATGACAATCCCCAAATGTTTGGAAATTAAGTGATACTCTTCTGAATAATCTATAGACCAAAGAAGAAATCACTTTGACAATGTGAAGATAGTTTGAGCTGGATACAATGAAGATATGATATCCCATACCATATTATCATATGTAGCTAAATCTGTGCTTGAAGATTGTATAGCCCTAAAAGCACATGTAATCAAAAAGAAGAAAGGCTGATATCAATGATGTAAGTGTGCATATCAAGAAGCTAGGAAAAACCAGCACATTAAACTCAAAGCAGAAGGAAGCAAATAATAAAGATGAGAGTAGACATCACTGGTTTAGAAAACAAATGCATCATGGAGAAATTAGCAAAACTAAAAGTTAGTTCTTTGAAAAGACTGCTAATATCGATAAACCTCTATCAAGACTCAGGCCTGCCCCTAACAAGAGAAGACTGTATGCCATATATCTAATATTTAAGTTATAAATCAAGCTAACAAACTATTAAATAAAATATTTTCTCTCCTCCTACTTTGAGAAATATACCTTTGCACAACAGAGAAGGTAAGGTCCACATCTAGAAGTGGCAAAGTCCTCAGAGATCTGTGCTGGAAGATGGGGTGTTGGGGAGATGATGCCTTCCCCCCAGTCTTGTCACCCCGGCACCACCTCATACCATGAGGATCCTGCACATCCACGCTCTGACCACAACTCCGCAGACAGCTGCCCTCAGCCACCCAAGGGGCCTGCACAGCAAGCCCATGCTCTGCCTTTGAGAGGGCAGTCTAGGGAAGGGGCCCAGGCAGGCTCTGGGGGCCATTTGGGTAGGATCTTTGGAGCCTGAGTGTCCAAGCATGGTATCAGAAGTGGGTGTGGGCTCAGAGAGGGCAGTGATTTCACCCCACGGGGAGGGGTGAAAAGGAGGAGATACAGAGCAAGGCACATGCAGAAGTGGGTTCTGAGCAGGGCCCCTCTTGGCAGGGGTGAAGAGAAGGAAGTCCATGATCACTAACAGAAACAAGAAGGCAGATATCACTGCAGCTCCCACAGACACAGAGAGATAGCACGAGGGCATCATGAATAACTTTACACAAATACATTGGAAAGGTTACACGAAATGGACAGTATTCCAGAAAAACACAACTTCTTAAAGTTTTCCTATGAAGAGATAACCCCAATAGTCCTATATCTATAAAATAAATTTGATTTAAATCCTTTTCACAAAGAGAATTCTAGGTCCATATGGCTCCACTGGTGAAATTTTCTAAATATTTCAGGAAGAAATACTTTGTAAGGCAATTATACTTCAATAAAGATGTTTAAAATTCAAAAAAAAAAAAAAAAAAAAAAAAGAAATAACCCCAAGGTCCCACAAACTTTTCCAGGAATAACGAGGGACTACTTCTCAATTCACTTTAACCAAGAAAGGACATTACAAGGCACAATATCTCTCTTAAACATATATGCAAAAACCCTAAACAAAGAGATTCCGTTAACAAGGGTAATATATTATGACCAAATTGAATTTATTTCAGAAATGTAAGCTTGGTGTAATATTTAAGAATTAACAAAGTAAAGAAAAAGACAAGTGATCATCTCCCTAGGTGCTGAAAAAGCATTTGGTAAAATTTAACACCTGTTTATGATAAACACTCCTAGCAAACTAAGGATAAATGTCTAAACCTGCAACAAATAGCAACTAAATAGTAAAATATTGAAAGCTTCGACCCAAGGTTGGAATTGAAACACATCTGCCATCTCCACTTCTATTCAACATTGCCCTGGAGGTCCTAGGAATGCAATAAGGCAAGAAAAATAAATACGAAGCTATGGACTGGAAAGAAAGAAACAAAACTGACATTATCCACAGACAACATAATTCTGAATGGAGAAACCCAAGAGTATCTACAGATAAATCATTAGAATTAATAAATGAATTAGGCAAGATCATTGAATATAAGATTAACATTTAAAAGTTAATTATTCTTCTGTATTCTAGGAACCAACAAAATCTGAAAAACTTATGCCTTTTAAAATAGCATCTGGGGGCTTCTGGTTGTGCAGTGGTTAAGAATCCGCCTGCCAATGCAGGGGACACGGGTTCGAGCCCTGGTCTGGGAAGATCCCACATGCTGTGGAGCAACTAAGCCCGTGCGCCACAACTACTGAGCCTGCTCTCTAAAGCCCGCGAGCCACAACTACTGAGCCCACGTGCCACAATTACTGAAGCCTGTGCGCTTAGAGCCTGTGCTCTGCAACAAGAGAAGCCACCACAATGAGAGGCCCGCGCACTGCAACAAAGAGTAGCCCCCGCTCGCTGCAACTAGAGAAAGCCTGCGCGTAGCAACAAAGGCCCAACGCAGCCAAAAATAAATAAATTTATATAAAAAAATAGCATTAAAAATGTGAAGTAGCTGAGAACAAACAAAAAAATATGCATGACTTCAACAAAGGAAACCAGGAAATCCATTCTGTGTTTATGGATTGGAAGACTCAATATAGCATTATATGTTGTCAATTCTCCCCAAGGTGATCTATAGATTCAATGTGATCCCAGTCAAAATGCCAGAAGTGGTGTGTGTGTGAGAGAGAGAGAGAGAGAGGGAGACAGAGAGAGAGAAGACTGACAGATTGACAAGCTGATACTGACATTTATATGGAAATGCGAAAGGCCAACAATGGTAGAGAAAATTTTAGTTCAGGGTAGAGGACTTATCTTATCTGACATGAAGACTTTTCAAGCTGCAATATTTAACAGTGTTGTGTTGTGCAAGGATAGAGAAATAGATAAATGGAACAAAGCAGAGTCCAGAGACAGAACTACACATATACTGTTATTTGACTTACTGCAAAATTGCCACTGGGGGGGAAGGGATCATCTTTTCAACAAATGGTGTGAAATCAATGAATGGTGTGGACAGTCCTAGGGAAAAAGATGAACCTTGACCTCCTACCTCACACCATACACAAAGCCAATTTCAGATACAGGAATAATACAGCAAAGCTTCTAGGGATACTGTAGGAGACTATCTTCACGACCTTGAGATGGAGAAACATTTCTTAAACAGGACACAGAGAACAGTAACCACAAAGGAAAAGATTAATACATTGGACTTAAAATGAAGAGCTTCTGTTGATCAAAAAATACCATTGAGTCAAAAGGCGAGTCATAAAGCAGTAGAAGGTGTTTGCAATACATATATACCTCAAAGGACTTGTATCCAAAATATATAAATAATTCTTATGAAGGAATCAAAAAAGACAAACAACCCAATTTAAAACCAAAACCAAAACCAAAACCAAACAACAACAAAAACAAACCTGTACAAGCTCTTCCTCAAAAGAGGCTTTCCAAATGGTCTATATGCATGTGAAGTGGTGATCACCATTATTGGTCACTTCCTGGACTACTACCACTACCTTTTAGCATTTGTCTAGTGAGCTAAATTTAAGACTAAGATTTATAAAATCCATCCTTAGTGCCCGTAACAGTGCCCATAACATAGTAAGTACTCAAAGCACCACCTGCTGAATGAATGAACAAGCTACCATTTATTCAATAACAACTACGTGGTAGGCATTGATTGCATTTTATACCTGTTGTTTTGGTCATCTTTGGGAAAATCTCTAGGCAGGGACTAGTATTCCCATTTGACAGATGAGGAAACTGAGGCTTAGAGAGGCAAAGTAACTTGGCCAAGGTCAGGGCTTGGAACTGCAAAGCCAGCGTGGTGGGCACTGAGGCCCCCAGGCTGCTGCTGCCTTGGCTGGGTGACTGGGAAGTTGCAGGCAGCAGGAGCTGACGTCCCCGATCTTACTTCCTGCCAGGCCGTAGCTTACTCTGCTGAGCTGGATTTTGACACCTTTTTGGATGTTAGATTTTCACCTTCCAGGTGCTGCAGCCGACTCCCAACATAAGCCACCAGAATCAATCAGGGGCTGTCGCCGTTGGCAACTCCTGTGAAAAACAGTCGTGGTTCAGGAAGAAAACATATCCTGCCCATCCGGGAACCGTATGCCCATGTGTTCACAGGACACACAAATCAACCTGAAGAAACTAGGCATAGCCCTTGACATTCAAGAAGAACTTGTTTCCGCTGGCAAACACAGCACCTCAAATCCTGTCTATCCACTTTCTGGTGCGGTGGTGAGGCCCCCAGGTATGTCATTTCCTGATAAGCAGAGACTACTGCCAGTTTGGCTGCCTCCAGGGTGTGCTACACAGCACCTGTGGCTGGCAAGGTGACTACCACCTGTGCCCCACTCTGGGCAAGGAGAGAGAGGGGAGAGGAGGGGGGGAGGGGGGGAGGAAGGGAGGGAGGAAGGGAGGGAATGAAAACCAAGGATAAAGTTTATTTCAAGTTTTGGAGTTCCTGACGTTCAATCTTACATCTAATCAATAAGCCACTCCTCACTCATTGCCTAACCTCAAAAACTTGATTAAACACAAGCAGAGATGGCCTCCATAACCATTTTTGAAGCAAGATGGGGAAGAATATAAACTCACCTTAAAAAAAATATTCTGGGTGAACATTAAACTTTATTCAACCTTCAAAGAAGCTAAAACATCTAATAAATTGATACAGTTTATAGAAACTAGATAGATTATTAAATAGGAAAATGTTTACTATGTTTCAAAAATTCAAATCCACCAGTTCATCCATTGGGTAAATGTTTATCTAAAAGTTCAGGGGCAAAGTTAAACAGTTGAAATAAAATGGAATTAAGCCTTAATATTTTGTTTTACTTTGAGTACAGAGGGGAGACAAAAATAATATCTCATAAAACGGAAAGTTTCTATTTTCACCAAAATATTTGGAAAAGTTATTTTATTTTTAATTTGGATTACCTAGATTCCATGTAACTTTTGCAAGGGAGGTTTCAACATAATACTGGGAGCTGGAGCCTAGCTGGAAACTGGCTTTGGTTATTATTTAAAACATTCATTCCACAAAGATACAATTTGTTTCAAAAAGTGTCAAACCAGCCAGAAACTGCCTGTTAATGTGGTGCTTGTAAAATCCTGATGACTCCAGGGGAATTTCCATTCTCCCTTCCTTTCATTTGATTGTATCTCAGGTAAAAAGGCTCATCCTGCATCTTCATACTTAGGTTACTGCCCTACTAGATGCTGAGTTCTTCATTTCTGAGTTTTTTTTTTTTTTTCTGGGTCTTTCGTTTATGATGATGATTTTATACGCAATCATCAGAATTCTTTTAAAGAGTGGCACGGAAATGCGGTATTACAAGAAAAGGTCGTTCTAATTCAAACAATGGTACCGAAAATGTTATCTTTTCTCCTTGTTTTCAGTTGAGAAGAAGGTCTTCAGAGACCCAAAAGTAAATGAAGTTATTCTTAATAGAAAGCCCTTCTTCGGTATTTTTTTTTCCTCCACCCCCAACTGCAGAGGAAGAATTAGTTTCAGCCTATTTTTCTGTCTTCTTCATACTGTATCAAGTCTTGGCCTCACACATGTAAGCTTTCAGAGTCATATACCTTTAATGTCTTTCAATCTATTGTGGCCATTATTCTTATTTTTCCATACATTTTTTGTTTGTTTTAAAATAGCTTCAGATTTACAGAAAAGTTGAGGCGATAGTACAGAGAGTTCCCATATACCCCCCCTATTACTAACAGCTTATATTAGTATGGTGTATTTGTTACACTTAAAGAACGGATATTGATACATAGTTATTAAATAAAGTCCAGACTTCATTGAGATTTCCTTAGTTTTTACTTACTATCCTTTTTCTGTTCCAGGATTCCGTCCAGGACACCACATGATGTCGTTATTCTTTTTGATGCTCTTTCTGACTCACTCATTCAGCTTTGAACATTTCTTTGCTGCCTGGTACAATCAGATGCTCCAGGCTCATTTTGGTCCTTTCTTACCCTGGGATCTGGAATCATCCAGTTCTCATAGGATCCCAGGTGGTCTCATTTGCCTTAAATTGCCATATTCCTGGAAAAGCTGGAAATCACAATAAGCCAGGTTGTGTTTGTGTCTCCCAAATGTTAGAGCTGCTTTTGCAGTATTCATAGCCTTTTTTTTTTTTTTTTCGGTGCTCTTTGCCCAGGTAAGTTTTGCTAAGCTCTCTGGACTAGAGGTTCCCAAGCCTCGCACATTGTTAAAGGGCTCCTGGAGATGGAGTCTTGGGTGGATGTCAGGTGACAACCAGCTACTGTGCGTGTCACCCTTACACTTTGCATCCCAACGCTTGGATAAATAAAAAGAAACTGCTCCACAGGAGACCATGTGTGCTTTTACGGCATTTAAAGAGCAGAAAGTTGCCACTGCAACACAGGCGGGCACTGGGCATTTTCTGCAGAAACAGTTCTTTTTCGTGGTTATCCGTCACAGGTTTCTTGTGCATTCAGAGGTTTTTTTTTGCTCTTCCCTGTGAGGCCCGTGTTGGCTTGTGTGATGCCCAGACCGACTCAAAGATCGGATCTCGGTGATCTGGGGACTGAACTCCCTGCTCCTGTCTTGCACCTAGTTTCTGAACAGTCATCTAAGTTGATGTCACATATTCCAGAGCAAGAAAAGACTGGACTTGGGGGGAAGCGATAAGGAGCATCCCTTTTTCTCCCAAGGCCGGTTCCAAATGAACAAAACCCTCACCATCTTGGATCCCTATCTGTCCAGATTCTGTACCACACACAGAATCCTCCTCCTTTCCATCTGAAGCTAGGCAGTCTGCTGTTTGGTCCTCAGATGCGGGGGTGCTTATCCAGAAGTGCTTTTTCCCAGGGATAGGAGTGGGAGGGGAGAGAGCTCTGGAAAGCAAAGCTCTTCCCTAACACATCTCATTCATAAGATATTGAAAACAATCTGTTGTGTAAATCATGCTCAGCTTCACATCCGGGTGAATTCGAAGCTCCATTAATTCATTAGCGACTGAACCTTGGCCCTGGTGGCCTGGCCTGGAATGTTTGTTGATTCTTTTGCTGGTGCCTTCCGTGTCTCAGTTATGAAATTTTAGGGCCAAGTGGAGGACGATAGAACCTTTTGCTCTAAAATAGCCTTATTCTTCAGATTTGTTTTCTTTCTACATGAACACAGCTTCTTAACATCCAGCCAGTTCCAGAAATTCTGCTTTCAGAACACATTTGGGATGAACCATTACTTACAAAAAAGGAACAGTCAGTTCCAAAGCACTGAATTTTTAAACATCCTTTTTATTTTGGAAAGAAATTTAATATTGAATAATTTCGAACACATAGAGAGGTTTCAAGGATAGTACAAGGAATACCTGAATGCCTTTTACAAAGATTCACTAGTCATTTCTGTCTGTCCCGTTTGCTTTCTCATTCTCTCTTTTCCTACTTCCATTTCTATTTTTATTTCCATCTGTATGTATCTACAGAGTATTTCTTTCCTGAACCATTTGAAAGTAAGTTGGTAACTAAATACTTCCGCATGTATTTCCTAAGAATAAAGACACTCTCTTACATAACCACAGTACAATGATAAAAATCAGGACATTTTACATGGATACAATGCTATCTAATCCACAGCATATATTCAAATTTTGTCACTGTTCCAAAAATGTCTTTAGTAGCATCCCACAGCCCCACTCCAGATCCAGAATTCAATCAAAGACCAAGGGTTGCATTTCACTGTCACATCTCTTTAGTCTCTCTCTCTTTTTTTTCTTTAGTCTCTTTTGATCTGGAAGAGATCTCCGGCCTTTCTTTGTCATTCTGGATCTTAAAAGGTTTTAAGAATACAGGCCAGTCACTATTTTTTCCTTTGTAATCAGGAAGAAATTTATTGAGAGATAAGCTTATGACTATGTAAATGTTATATTCTTTATCAAGCATTCACTGTCAGCAGTAGCTTTAGCTACTTCTATATTTATAATTTGGTATTCAATTGTAAGGAAGATCTTCCTTTTCTCTCTCTCTCTTTCCCTACGGACTCATAGCTTTCTGTTTATTTAATGAATTACAATCTGTTACTATAGTATTTATTTTGATGGTCCAACTGTTCTGGACTTGGCCAGCGAGAGTCCTTTCAAGCCGATTCCTTTTGTTAACAACATACAATTAAGTCTTATTTTTTGATCCAAATTGATAATCTCTGCCTCTTAAATGGAAAGTGTGGACCTTTTATATTTAATGTAATTATCAATAAAGTGTAGTATAAATCTACCATCATTATATACAACAAATATATATATATGCTTTCTTCTGAATTAATTGAGCATTTTTTATAATTTCATTTATCTCCACTATTGGATTACTAGTTATATAATTTTGTTTTATTTTACTTTTTAAGTGGTTGCCCTTAGGTTTACAATAGACATTTTAAACTATAATAGTCTACCTTCAAATAATATTTCACCACTTCACATACAGTTTAAAGACCGTACAACAACATACTTCCATTTCTCTCTCTCATCCTTTGTGCTAATGTCATCATACATTTTACTCCTATGTGTATTGTAAACCCAGTAATACTTTTGTTTTTCTTCTTCTTTTTTTTTGCTATAACAGTCAATTATCTTTCAAGGAGATAAAAAATAAGAAAAAATTTTATGTTAATCCACATATTTGTTATTATTTGTTAATTATGGTGCTCTTCATCCCTGCGTGTAGATCCAATCTTCATTCATTATCACCTTTCTTCTGCCTAAAGAACTTCCTTTATCATTTCTTGTTCTTCTGGTAATGATTCTCTCAGCTTCTGTTTTTCTGAAAAAGTCTTTATTTCATTTTTAATTTGAAATATATTTTTGCTGAGTGTAAATTGTAGGTTGCCAATTTGTTTCTTTCAATACTTTAAAAATGCTGCTGCACTCTCTTCTGACTAGCCTTATGTTTTGAGGAGAATTCTGTTAATTCTTAACTTTGTTCCTTTTTATATAACATGTCCTTTTTCTCCGTCTTCTTTTAAGATTTTCTCGTTGTTACCTGTTTTCAGCAGTTTTGACTAGGATGTGCCTTCGTGTGTTTTCTTTACATTTTTTCTACTCGGGGTTTGCTAAACTTTTTAGATGTATGGGCTTGTGGTTTCGTGGTTTTCATTCATGATGGAAAATTCTTGGTCATTATTCCTTCAAATACTTTTTCTGTATGCACCCCCGCCCCCCATTTCTTGGACTTTGACATTGCCCCACAAGTCACTGCTGTTCTGTGTATTTTTTTCCTAGTCTTTTCCCCTCTGGGCTGTATTTCGAAGTGTCTCTATTGCTGCATCTTCAGCCTCACTGATCTTTTCTTCTGCAGCACCTTATCTGTTGTTCATCCCATTCTGTGTATTCTTCAGATCTAGAAGTTCTATTGGGATCTTTTTCATATCTTTCATTGTTTTCCTCATTTGCTAATGATTCCTTCTACTTTTTTAAATATATGAAGCATATTTTTAATTGCTGTTTTCACATTCTTATGCTCTAATTCCATCATTTGTATCATTTCTGGGTCTTTTTTGTTAATTGACTTTTCTCCTAGTTATGCGTCATATTTTCCTGCTTCTTCACTTGTCTGGTACTTTTTAAACTGGATGCCAGACATTGTGATTTTATGCTGTTGGGTGCTGGATTTTGCTGTTTATTCCTTTAATTAGTGTTAGATTCTGTTCTAACACTAAGTGAGGTTGCTTAGAATCAGTTGAATTCTTTCAAGGTTTGTTCCTATGCTTTGATACTGCAGGTCCAGAGCAGACTTGAATCCAGCTAATGCCCTGCTGTGTGATGCCCCATGTATTATGGGATTCCCCCACTGCAGCTGGTGGGAACACAAGCCATTCCCAGACATCTGTGAGTCCTCAGAAGTGTCTGATTTACTGCTTTCTGTTGGTCCTTTCCCCAGCCTCAGGTGGTTTCTTCTCATGCCTGGGAAGATCAGTACTTGCCAAAGACTCAAGGGCACTCTCTGCAGCTTTCTCTTTCTCTCTCTCTCTCTCTCTCTGCTGCATCCTCCTCTCCACTCTCTGCTTCACAAATTTTAACTGCCTTCGCCCCCTTCACCTCTGATCTTTGTATCCTCAACTCAGTGAGACTTCTGGGCTCTTTGGGCTCCTCTCCCTGCACTGCAGCCTGAACACTGCCTCTAGGAAGGAAGATGGGGCAGTTATCATGGGTTCACCTCGTTTGCTTCCCTTTTACGAGGAATCACAGTCTTGAGCCGCCTGTTGTCCAAAATTTGAAAGCCACTGCTTCATAGATTTAAAAAAATTTATTTTATTTTATATTGGAATATAGTTGATTTACAATGTTGTGTTAGTTTCAGGTGTACAGCAAAGTGATTTAGTTATATGCTTTATAGATTTTATTTCGATTTCTAGTTGTTTAAGGCAGAGTGGGGACTGCTAAGTCTGATCCCTCTCACTCCACCATGGTCAGCATCATGAGTCCTGCCCTGTGTCTTTTTAATGCTCTCCTCACCTCAGAGCACATCCTTCCCCTGGTCTCATTGTGTACTTTCCTGGCCCGAGCCCTGGAATCAGCCATCTCTCTGAGAAGCCTTGGTTCCTTTTATTGGAGAAGGATATTTAGAAGCCAAGATCTAGGCAACCAGGTGTACGCATCACTTCCGGTTTGTTGGCAAGTTTTTAAAAATAGAAATGAAACACCTATGCAGGAAAACAAGCAGGAACCTCAGGGGGAGTTCAGTGTCCCTTTTTCTTGAAAATGAAACGTTGCAGAATAAAAAAATTCCTTTCTCATTCTCCACTAATAGAAAAAGGAAGAACAGGGAAACTGCTCTTTCAACAAATCTGTGTTGAGAACTCCTGAATGCCAGGCTCTGTTCTAGACGCTGAAGATACAGCAGGTACCAAACCAGACAAAGATCCCTGCCTTGATGGTGCTTGCACACCATGACCACTGCTATTATGTTGCTGCTGTAGTGTCTCCTGAGGTCACACCTTTTTTATGACAGTAAATGTGGCCATTTCTACATAGTTCCAACATCTGCTCAAATCTCAGCCATGTTAACAATCACTTAAACGTGTGTGCTTTGAATCGTTTAGATGTGTGTTTCCCCGAGACTAAATAGCTGGGTGTGTGTGAACTTAAATTTCAAATCTCAGGGTTATATTTGTAAATGTCCTCCTGAAAAATCCATGACATAAACCCAGATGTTAAAAGAATAAAAAGAGTACATGCTGTCTTGAGGAGCAACCCCTGGCTTTGTTAGGAGGGTCAAGGTTCTTTCAAAGCGTTAATTTCCTTGCACTCTCATGTTTGCCACTGCAGCAAGGCACTCACAGAAATTCACAGTTTTTACAGAGAACTTGAAATGTGATGTGAATGCAAATGTTGCTTGTGATTTAAGGGGTCAGCATCCTGTCCTCCCAAATGCCATACATGGGATCGGGCGCTCAAAGCATACGGCTCCGTGGGGTCTCTGGGCTGTAAGGGGATTGAGACCCCACCTACTTCAGAACTTTATTCAATGCTTGAACCGCAAGCTCCTGGGATGTCTCCACTGACAGAGCTCCTTGAGCTGAGATGCTTAGAGAGCTCTTTCTCTCTCTGGTCCTTTAAACACCACTAGTCAACTGTTTCTTTATAATTTTTGCCCATTCTTCTATGTTCTGCTTTCTGAGGCCACATGGAACACATGCAAGTCTTTCCTAGTCCTGCCCTTCAGAGGCAGCTCTGTCCCCCCGCACCGGCCAGTCTTCACGGGACCTGGTTCTGAATCCTTGCACGTCTGGCCACATCCAGCTGTCACGTTTCCATCGTCACGCTCACTTGCCTCTTCTTTTACAGCATGGGGACAATTTCCTGCTTCCTCCTTGGGTTGGAACCCAAGACTCTGCTACAGAACGAGCTCGTGATCCTAGACGAGCTTCTTGACCACCTCAGTTTCCCCATTTGCAAATGGAAGTAACCGTCTGCAGCCCAGGGTTGATGTGAGTGTCAAATGGTGATGCAGCTGTCTTCTCACACAGAGCCCAGGCAGGAAGCCCTCAGCAAACACGAGATAGTGATGCTGTGCTATCTGGCGGCTGTTTTACTACATGCTTTGGGTCTATTATTTCAAGTCTTCAAACAACCTTTTCAGGAGTCCAAAAGGAGGCTCAGAGAGGCTGGGTAACTTTCCTGAGGTCCCACAGCCAACACACACCCCTGCTTGCTTGACCCTAAAAGACATGTTCTTCCCGCCAGGCCTCCTGGGTCAAACTAGTACGGCCCCTGATCTCCTGCCTGTTTTCCAAATGGGGGTGTTCCCAGGGTTGGCCCTCCTACCCCCGAAGTTTGTGCATTCTTTCCGGGCCATCATATCTCAGCCACTGTCCCCATCACCCCATGTGTTAATTAACCTCCAATCCAAGGGCTCTTTCGTCTCTTACCCTTCTCCACAGCTCCAAACCCCTTTTCCAAAGACCCCCCCCCCCACGGCTCCACCTGAGTATCCCAGGGGCATCTCTCCCATCTTTCCTCCTCCCGTGGATCACGCCCCCTTGGTGTGCTGCCTCCAGGTTAGCAAAGTGCTTTCACAGGCATCATTATTTAACACGACCATTCAACGGATTTACCCAGCAAGGCACTGGTGAGCCCCTTCTGCAGCCCACGCACTGCATGCATGAGTGCTGGAGGGCCAGTGACACTGGAGTACAGACGCACTGGAGGCTATGCCCAGGCACGTAGCCAGAAGTCTGAGGGCAGAATTCTGAGAGCCATCCTCGTGAAGGGGATGCTTATTAGGTAGGATGGTGGGATGCAGGGTGATGGAGGAGGGGGAAGGAGTCTTCCATATTGCTCATTCGCTCATTCATGTATTCATTGAGTAGGTGTGTACTGAGTGCCAGCAAAGCCCCAATCTCTGCCTTAGACGCTGGGAGGCAAACATGCCTGAGACGGGGCTCCCGGGCTTTGGGAGAGAAAACAGGTCAAAGACTAGGTGTAGGGGGCTTCCCTGGTGGCGCGGTGGTTGGGAGTCTGCCTGCTAATGCAGGGGACACAGGTTCGGGCCCTGGTCTGGGAAGATCCCACATGCCGCGGAGCAACTGGGCCCGTGAGCCACAACTACTGAGCCTGCGCGTCTGGAGCCTGTGCTTCGCAACGGGAGAGGCCGCGATAGTGAGAGGCCCGCGCACCGCGATGAAGAGTGGCCCCCGCTTGCCACAACTAGAGAAAGCCCTCGCACAGAAGCGAAGACCCAACACAGCCAAAAATTAAAAAAAAAAAAAAAAAAAAAAAGACTAGATGTAGTCGAATGTCAGAGCTGGTGGGGGGTTGGGGGGGAGGGAAGGGTCCTCAGCCCTTTCTCTCTTCATCCCCAAGAGGAAGAGTCACCAGTCGCGCCTCAGTTACCAGTGGGCAGGTGCAGTGGACGGAACGGTGGCCCCCAAAAGATATGTCTACATCCTAACTCGTGGGACCTGTGAATATAACCTTATTTGGAATAAGGGTCTTTGAGGATATAATTAAGGATCGCGAGATGAGGTCATCCTAGATTATCCAATGCAGGTGTCCTTATAAGAGACACACAGGGGACAGACACAGGGGAAGAAGACAAGGCAACATGATGACAGAGGCAGAGGCTGGAGAGACACAGCCATGAGCTCTGGGATACCTGGAGCCCCCAGAAGCTGGAAGAGGCAGGAAGGATCCTCCCCTGGAGACTCTGGAGGGAGCATGGCCCTGTCAACACCTTGATTACGGACTTCTGGCCTCCAGAACCCTGAGACAATACATTCCTGTTGTTTTGAGCCCCCATTTGTGGTTATTTATTCTGGCGGTGGCCCCAGGACATGCACACAGCAGTCATGATAAGTGAAAACGTCCCAAGTGGTAGAAGGACTTGCCTCCTTGCCTGCCCTTTGCATACTTTAGCCCTCGGCTGTTCTCCTAACCTGGCAATACAACCTACAACATGGACACAAGCCTCGTGTAGATCTGGACCTAAGACTCGTGCTCCTGTCCAGCTGCCAGGCAGCTCTGTGGGGGGCACAGCCCTTGGCTGGCTGGAAAGGGGGACCCCGTGTCCCCTTTGCCACTGTCCCTCTGTGCACAGCACACTCACTCGGGAACTCACAGGGAGAGGGGAGGCTCACCCAGTGGGGTCCCGCCCCGCTCTGGCCATCAAAGTGTCTAAGAGCACCGGGTCCCACAAGGGCCCAACGTTAGGCCACTTGGGTGCAGAGAGGAAGGTGTGGCCACTAGATCCTGTTGTCCTGCCCCTTCCTGGTCTGGGATGCGTTCAGAACAATACATTTGTCAGTTCAGCAAATATTGACCAAGAAGCTCATTCCCTGCTGGGCCTGGGCCACTGCCCACTGCTTGGGCTTTTCTAGCTCTGGTTTCACTTCTTTAAATTTATATCCCATTAGATGCAAAAGCCCCAACATTGAAAACAATTGCTTGTCCGGAAACTCTAACTTTTCTGCATGTAGTTTGGAATGTCTTTGCTCCCTGCCCATCTTCTCGAGTTTTTTTTCTCTTCTGAGGTATAACCTTTGTCCAGATCTGTCCATGAAAGCAGTGCCCTGGCAGCCCCCTTTCCTGTGGCAGAGACCACCCAGCTTGTGGCCACGACAGCAAAATAAACGCCAGGGGAGGTGGGCAGAAATCAGTGTGTTCTTGTTCTTGTATGATGAATAATTTATGTTGGTTTTGGACACTGCATTGATCAGGGAAGAAGAAAGGCTGACCTTCCCTCTTGGTACAGCCGCTCACGAGCTGACCTTGTACTCTGTGCACGTTTGCCTTCCCACCCACACTCTGATGCCGCAGGCACCAAAAGCCCGTGGAGCTTTCTGGGTCCCTCAGCTAGGAGGGACTTCTCTGCCCTCTGAGCTCCCGACACATCGTGCCTGCCCTCCCAGATGGCATGCAACACTTTCTACCTTGAATCTGTCATGAGTTGGGTGCCTGTCTTATTTTCCAGACCAGGATTGGCCAACTTTTTCTGTAAAGGACCAGATAGTAAATATTTCAGGCATCGTGGGTCATACAGACAGGACTGGCTGCATAATTGATGGGCCTCAGTGCAAAATGAAAGTGCAGAGCATTTTGTTAAAAAATTGTTAGGAATTTCAAGATTGTGACCAGATGATCAAGATAGTGACATGGAGCCCTTCTAAGTGCAGGGCCTCATGAGACTGTACAGGTCACATTCTATGAAGTGGTCCTGCATATGGTCTCTGTAGCAATGACTCAACTCTGCCGTTGTAGTGCAGAAGCAGCCAGAGACAATATGTAAATGAATGTGGGTGGCTGTATTCCAATAAAACTTTATTTACAAAATCAGGAGGGAGGCTTCCCTGGTGGCGCAGTGGTTGAGAGTCTGCCTGCCAATGCAGGGGACACGGGTTCGAGCCCTGGTCTAGGAAGATCCCACATGCCGCGGAGCAACTAGGCCCGTGAGCCACAACTACTGAGACTACGCGTCTGGAGCCTGTGCTCCGCAACAAGAGAGGCCGCGACAGTGAGAGGCCCGCGCACCGCGATGAAGAGTGGCCCCCGCTTGCCACAACTAGAGAAAGCCCTCGCACAGAAACGAAGACCCAACACAGCCAAAAATAAATAAATAAATAAAAAGAAATCATTAAAAAAAAAAAATCAGGAGGGGTTGGGGGAAGATTTGGCCCCAGGATAAGAGTTTGTCAACCCCCGTTCTATACAACTGTAAGTTCCTTGTAGGCAGGGCATCTCCCACCCATACGCTCAACCACCCATCCATCCGTCCACCCACCCATCAACCATCCATCCATAATCCACTCATCCATCCATCCATCCCCCATCCATTCATCATCCATCCAACCAACTATCCAAACATTTACCCATCATCCATCCATCCATCCATCCACCCCTCCACCCATCCACTCATCCATCCATCCATCCATCATCCATCCATCCATTTGTCATTCATCCATCCACCCACATCCATCACCCATACATCCACCCATCCATCTATCCTTCCCGTATTCATCCAACAAAGCATTACTGATCACCTACTATGCTTCAGGCCCTGCACTAAGTGGGAGGCTACAGAGAGAAGAAGCTGTTCCCTGCCTTAGGGACATGTCAGACTCAAGAAGGCACATAATCACCTTGGTGCAATATGGTGTCAGAGACTCATGGTAGAGTTTGAATTGCACTAAGGAAGGATTTATTTTCACATCCTCCCAGGTCCTCATAGGCAGGAGAGGAACAAACATCAGTGAAAGACTGAATGAAAGCCTGTTTTGATGATCTATACTCTTGGTCTTGGAGGATTTGTTGGAACCCCAGATAAAAGCTGGGTCTGACACCATCTGCACCTTCTATGACTTTGGGCAAATGACTTAATCTCTCCGTCTTAGTTTTCTTGTCAGTAAAATGGGGACAAGCTGGTCGCCTGACAGGGATGAAGGGAAGATGGAATGGAATAACCCAACTTGGAGCACAGAGCCTGACACCTGGATGCACATCACCTGAGTCTCCTTCCTTCCCCTGGCTCAGCACCCAGCAGGCCCAGAGGAAAACATGCTGAGCTGAAGCGTTGGAGATACAGGAAGATGCCGTTAAAGGGACCTGCTTATGTTTGTACAGACACAGAGAAAAGCCTGGAAGAGAGCCGTGTACACTGTGTGCCGTAGTCTTCACCCGGGGAGACAGTCACTTATTTCTTCTGTAACATTTCAATTTCTCTTCCCTCCCTCCTTCTCTCTCTCCCTCCCTTCCTCCATTCTTCTTCCTTCCATCCTTTCTTTAATTTCTCCTCCTCTCCTTCCTCCCTCCCTTCTTTCCCTTTTTTTTTTTAAACAATGAACTTGCATCAGTTTCTAATTTGAAAAAACAAAAGGCAAAGGCAACCCTCTTCCATCCCCAAATGAACTGACTGGATTAAAACACAGGCACAAGGATCCCGGATCCATTCTTTCTTTTTCCAGATGAAGGGAAGCTGCAGAGTTTCCGACCTCGTCTCAGTAGAAACTAGAAACTCGGAAACCACCACAGGTGCCTTCCTCCCCTGCACCCACCTGGGAAGTTCTGTGGATTAGACTCTTCAGGTTCACCCCGAATCCACCCACCTCTCTCCACGTCCACTGGCCTCGCCCTGGGCAGGGCCCCTGCCACCTCCCCTGTCCCCACTGGTCCTCCTGGCTCCTTGCTCCCTCCCCACCTCGTCCCTTTTTCCTACCCAGAGTGGCTTTTCAAGACACAACCAGATTGGGTCCCTCTGCTTCTTTCAAAGCCACCTGGGCTCCCCATTGTCTTAGACATAGGTGCCCAGCTTCTCACAATGGTCCACGCCCGCCTCATCCCCCGCCTCCACCCTTTCTGATAATTGCTCTCCTGTCACGGGGGCCCCTTTTCTGGCCCTCAAACCAGCCAAGCCCTTCATCGGCCCATGCTGCTCTGGCTGGCCTCTCTCCCCCTCTATCTCTTCCGGACCCCTAGTCTGGGGTAACTCCGGGGTCCCCCCGTCAGCCCCATGTTTACATCCTTCATCACACAGACCACAGTCGGAGCTGTCTAGCCGTCTGGTCTTTTCCTACCATCTCCCTCACTAGACGGCAGGCTCCAAGGGGCGGGGCTCGCATCTGTCCTGCTCTTCTCTGAGCTTCCCATCATGTGGCAGAGCCTCAGTAAATACCGTCGAGTGAATGAAAGCAAACGAGTGGACAGTGGGTGAGGGGGTGGGTCGGGGTGGGAGTTTGTGGTCAGGGTGCTGCTCAGATTCCCCTGGCATTGAAGTCGTTTCCACAGGCAGAAAAAAAGCTTCTGGGCCCCTAAGGATCCTTCAGGGTGGCGAGGGCGTGAGTCTGCAGCCTCCTGAGTCGTGATGCTCAGGGCACCGCTGTCCCCGCGAGTGGCTGGGGCAGCCTGGCCAGTACTAGGCAGGTGGAGGCTTCTCCATCAATACCTGAGATGCTGGCCCTGGCGACCCAGGGTGTGGCTGGGGTCTTCGACAAGTCCCCTGCTCACGTCTTCACCCCTGGGCTTTCTTTGTTCCCCCACCTTAAACATGAGACCCCACCCTCCCTCGTCTGGTCTCTTGGTCTCCTGGACACCCCCCTCTGGTTCTCAATGGCTCCCCTCAAAAGGGGCCCTTCTCCTCTACTCCTCCCTCGTCTCCCCAACGGGGTTCCCTCCAGCTGGTGTCGTGGCCTTGGTCAGCTGGATGATGGCCCCTAAAGATGTCTAGGTCCTACGTCCTAAGCGCTGGGACTTATGACTACGTCATCTTATATGGCAAAAAGCACTTTGCAGGTGTCATGAAGACTCTTGAAATGGGAGATTATCTTGGATTATCTGGGTGGGTCCTAAATACCATCATATGTGTCCTTGTAGGAGGGAGGCAGAGGGACATTTGACTACAGATGGAGACAGAGGCTGGAGCAATGTGGCCACAAGCCCAGGGACGCCTGGAGCCCCCAGAAGCTGGAAGAGCCAGGAAAGATCCTTCCCCAGAGCCTTTGGAAGGCGTGCAGCTCTGCCCACACCTTGATTTCGAGTTTCTGGCCTCCAGACTGTGAGAGACTAAACTTCTGTTATCTTAAGCCATCAGTTTGTGGTCATTAGTTCTGTGGTCACAGGAAGCCAACAGAAAGTCCAGCAGGAGCCCCAGGATGCTTTCAGGGGCCTGTGCACTACCTGTAACCTTCACGGCTTTGACCCTTATTGGCCGAGTCACGAGTCACAGTCACGGACGTGGGTGGGGCTATTTGCTGGAAGCGATGATGGAAGCCCCCCACCCGACGCTGCAGCAGCTCCAGGGGGCTCTTGGCTCTCAGAAGCCCTGACAAAGTGTGCGGGGCTGTGAGCTTGGAAGGCTGCTGAGGGCTGTGAATGTGCAAGTCTCCCCATCCCCTCCCCCTGAGAACAGGCGGTTTTTCCCCCACAGCCCCTGCCAAGTGGAGGCCGACCTCCCCTCCCCAGTCCAGCCTAGGGCAGGGGGAGGAAAGTCCACCCTGTGAACTTGAAGGAGGAAGGGGTATCCAATCCTCAGGTGCCCCATTTTCTCACCCTGCCCACCAGCACAGAAGTGGGAGAAGGCTCCTGGGTTCCAGCTGCCCCGGGACACGAGCCTCTCCACACACATGTGCAAGGTGCATGCACACACTCACACACCTGCCCTTAACCTTAGCTCGGCATTTTGGAAATGAGAAAAGAGAACGATAACGGCTGGAGTGCAGGGAGAAGGGACCCGACAGACACTTGTAAGATAAACACTAAACCCCAGGCCCGGCCTGGCAGCAATCACAAGTTATTAGGGCTTCAACGAGACAGACCTGTCTTTAAAGACACTTCATTTTTACACCCAACAGCTCTGAAAACATATCAGTCTCTCTTTGGTAAACCTGGAAAAGTCTCTCTTTGGTTTGGTAGTACCTTAACTTTTAATGAAATGATCTACTTGTTAAGAAAACAGAAATACTTTCTACCCTTAAAAAAACCCATGGGTATATTTAATGTAATTGTTTTAAATACAAAAGAAAACCACAGAAGTTCAAAAGCCAGATGCCTTAAAATAACACAAATGCCAAAATGACATTAGACAGAGACTATGATTTTCATGGTGTGCTTTAAACGGCGCTTTAAACATGTGCAGAAATCATGGGAATTTAACTACTTTCAGCTAAAGGTGAGCACTACTTCACATCTTCACACTAATGAGAAGTTCACCTGCATCCAAAGCATCCCTGGGCATCGTCCTTCCCCTCCAGGTAGGACCACAACAGAGCACCCTGCCCAGATCCGCCTTTATCGTTATTACCACATTACAGAAATGGCAAATTTTGCTGATTCACCCACAAACAGTGGGCCTACTGTGTGTGAGGCACTGTCCCATGGGCCGAGGAAACAGGGCCCCCACCTCCTGTGGCTTACATGTTAGTAGGGGAGATGGACAACCAACCACTCGCTACGTGGTTTGTCTGGGAGCGCTGAGTGCTGTGGAGAAAAGTAAATCGGGAAAAGCACATAGAAAGGGTCTGGTGGGATGGAATTAGGGGTGTTGCTGTCACACTTAGAGGTGTAGGGGGACACCTCTCTGAGCATTTGAGACTTTTGAATGCAGATCTGAATGAGGGGAGGGTATGAATCTTGTGGATAACTTGAGGAAAAATGTTCCAGGCAGAGGGAACAGCATCTGCAAAGGTCCTGAGGTGGAAACAACGTTGGGTGTATTTGAGGACTGGTAAGGTGGCCAGTGTGGCTGAGTGGGGTGGGGGAGGGGGAGGGTCCTGGGGCATGAGGTCAGCAATGTGGGCAGGGCCAGACCCGGTAAGGTCCTGCGGGCCATGTACAGTGGACAGCCATTGGAGGGCTGAGAGCCAGGGAGGAGCAGGGTCTGCAGTTCAGGAAGGCGCAGCATCTTGAAGAAGATGGGAGCAAAATGCTGATCCACTGTCTGTCTGCTCACTGCAGTCTCCTGATTGCTGCATGTCTTATTGGTTTGAGAAAGTGAGCCCAGTCTGTTGAATAACAGTAGCAGGGATGATATTCCTCATCACCACTCCCATCATCACAACCATCATCGCCACCACCATCACCATCACCTTAAGGGTCACTACCATTATTGTCATCACCATCACTACCATCATCATCATCATCAACACCATCATCACTACCACCACCATCATCATCATCATCACTAAACCACCGCCACCATCACCTTCATCATCACCACCATCATCAGTAAACCATCATCACCATCACCTTCATCATCACCACCATCATCAGTAAACCATCATCACCATCACCTTCATGATCACTGCCATTATTGTCATCACCATCACCACCATCATCACCATCATGACCATCAGTACCACCACCACCATCACCTTCATTATCACAGCCATTATGGTCATCACCATCACCACCACCATCATCACCATCACCCTAATCACTACCACCCCCATCATCACCACCACCCCCATCATCACCACCATCACCATCACCTTATTGTCACTGCCATTATGGTCATCACCATCATCACCACTATCATCACCACTGTCACAGCAGATATCAAGTATGTCCTACATGTCAAAAAGACTGAATATTGTTTCATCCTCACAGTCACCTTACGGGCTGGGTATTCTGTCCCATGACCTCGTTTGGATGAGACACAGAGAGATGAAGTGACTTGCTCAAGGTCAAACAGCTGGTGAGGAGAAGAGCTGGGCATGGAACTTGGATCTGAGGCCAAAGCTGGGCTCTGAAACTGCACTCGGGTCTGTCTGGTGTCCTGAACAGCCATGGACAGGACTTTATTTTTTTCTGTTGTTTTCCCTCTAACTTAGACCCTCAGATGCTCTTCCACTGTCAGGGGAGCCCAGCATTTCATCACCGAGTCCTTGCAGCTGTCTGTCCCCTCCCTGCTGCCCTCAGAATGCCTGTGTGGGTCACTGGTGGCCCCCTGGTGTTCTCTGCCTCCGTATGTGACTCAAGAGACCAACGTGTGGGCCGGGTCCTCCTCTCCAGTGGAGACAGCTCTGGCCACAGAATGCACGCAGTCCTGACCCAGCTGTCAGCTGAGCCTGGGCGTCTGTGCACAGAGACCACTCTGAGCACGTGCAGCTCAGACAAGACACTGGTCATGGCAGTGGTTAAGAACTTGGGGTCCTGGGTCAGAGCGGATGTCTCTGAAACTCAGTTTCCTCCTCTGTGAACTGGGAGGAGGGCCATGAACCCTGACATCCCACAGTTGCTGCAAGAATTAAAGCAGATTGTGCCCGTGGAGCCCCCGGCACAGTGCCAGATCTGTCAGACCTGAGAAATCTGGGTTGTTTTAGTTCTTTTGGCCATTGTCCGAGGGACCCCTTGAAGAGAAGTTATTCTCTATGGGGTGGACCCAGCCCCCCGCATGAGTGTCCTCTGCCAGCTTCTACTCCCTGCCTTTGACACTCTGGTTTTCCTTGAGGAACCACTACCGTTCCCTCTCAGCCTACATGGTTTAGGGCAGTGGACCACCCCCACACCCCTGCCAGGGCTCCAGGAGTGGCCACAGGGCCTGCTTCTGGCCAGTTACAGCTTAGCAACCCCCAGGTCATAGTGACTCATTTAGGAATGATCACAAACCTGACCCAAGTCAGTACAATCAGAGCTAACCTTGGGACTCTAGCTGGAGGGCACAGGGGACAAATGTTCTTGTTCCCTGGAGTTGTACAGGGTGGAGGCCAGGAGGTGTGCTTATCATTTGGTTACCAAGAGAATCTTCCTGTGGGTGGACCCCATCCAAAGAACAGCAGAGTCAACAGATGGAGAAAGATAAAGCTTTGGAGACATTGAGCCCCTGGATCCAGCTATGCCTGAAGCTGGTTTTCTTTCACTTACGATCCAAACAGACCTGAATAGTACAGATGGGTTATACTGACCCACCTGTGTTCTCTTGTTCAGTCTCTATCTGGTGAACAACCCCAAATTTAAAGCACAACTAACTGCAGCCCTGTTTTCTTCCTCATCTTTCTCTCAGCAGCCATCTTCTTTCTTTGACTCTCAGCTCACAGATGGCCTGGGGCAGAGACACACACTCTTATGAAGATTCTGGGAAAGAAAGTTCTACATGAATTCATTAACAGAGCCTTTATTATTTTAAGCCATCTAACGATGGTTTAAATATTTGGCATTTCTTAAAATAAACAGATCTTCCCATTTGGGTCGTCTTGAGGTCTGGGCATGAGGCTGTGACTGCATAACCAGAAAGAACAAAAGCCAACCTCGCCAAGCCCTGACTTTGGCAGAGACCGGGACATCTCAGTGTTGGTCCAACCTCACCCTGGAGGAAAACAATGTGACCTTGTCCCCATTCAAAGGGTTCCGTGGTCACCTAAATTTGGGGAAGTCTGCGCTGCACCTTTCTTGTGGGCATTCATCATGTATGTTAGCATCAGAAAAGACATGCTATCCAGAAATGGACTCAGCTTGGTTTAATGCAGGCACCCCCAGACTGGTCAGCTCCTGAGGACGGGGGTCGTCTGCCCTGCTGCATGAACTCAGCACTGAAGCCTCAGAACACCTTTCCCCTTAATTCCTAATGCAGTGTGAGTTTCCCGGAGCTGTTGTAACAAATCACCATAAAACAAAACACATCTACTATCCTACAGTGCTGGAAGTCAGGAGTCTGAAACGGGTCTCGCTGGGCTAAAAGCAAGGCATCGACACAAATCTCTAGGGAAGAATTTGTTTCCTGGCCTCCTCCAGCTTCCAGAGGTTGCCAGCGTCCTTGGCTCATGGCCCCTGCTTCCATCCTCAAAGTCAGTCACTGCAACCCTGACCCACTGTCACATCCCCTCTGGCTCTGACTCCCCTGCCTCCTTCTTTAAGGACCCTGGGATTCCATTGGCCCCAATCGCATCATCCAGAATAATCTCCCCACCCCAAGATCAGCTGATCGGAGCGTTTTTTCCTAGAGATTTGTGCCGATGCCTTGCTTTTAGCCCAGCAAGACCCATTTCAGACTCCCGACTTCCAGAACTGTAAGATATTAAATGTGTGTTGTTTTATGGTGATTTGTTACAACAGCTCTGGGATCTTTTTTTTTTTTTTTTAAATGATATTATAAGTGCTTTACTCAATAACCTGGGTGCTGTGCGGGTGAGGTGGGAACTGCACCGTCATAGTGCAGTACCTGGACATTTGTGGGGACTGATTCCAGAGTCTCCTCTCACCCTTGGCTGCATTTGGGGGGCACCCTAGGGTCAGGGCTCCCGGGATCATTCGGTCGAGCGGTGCCGAGGCCTCAGACCCGGGGTCGGGGGGTGTTGCCTGAGCACCTTGGAGCCTTGCTTTACCTTCGGTTCCTCGGCACTTGTATAGACAACTGTGCCCCCGAAACGTTTTGCCTGCGCCGGACTGGTTCCACATCCGGTACCAGCTGATCATAGTGGGTTGGGTACAGGGCCTGCTGCACGCATGGCTGTGCCCTCAGTATCCCCTTTGCGCATCGGATACTTTCTGCACACGAGGTCTGAAAGTCGGATCTGAGCGGTTGGTCTGTCTCCACAGCAATCTCTTTCCAGCTGCCACCTTAATTCTGCCTTGACACGTGATGAAAGATACTCACAGGTTCTGGGGATCAGGATGTGGATATTCAGGAGGCTGCTATTCTGCCCACCCCACCTGCTAAGTGTGGACACATCCAAATGTGGATAAAGAAGAAACCGGAGTTGACGATCTCTAGGGCCCTTCCTGCATTCGCTCATTCAATAAATGTTTACTGAGTATCTACTGCGTTCCAAGCCTATATGGGTACTGGGGATACGGCAGCCAAGGGGCGAGACCAAGTCCTACCCTCTAGGGCTTTTTTAGTAAAAATAAAGAGTCTAAAGCAGAGGACGACCCCAATCTGAATAGGTCGCAAAGGGAAGCTGGTGTCTTGCCCACCCTGAGGCCGTCTGTGGTCCAGTCTCAGAAAACCTTGTTTTTCTCCGGAGTTCTGCCTCAAAGTGACATGAAATGTCAAAGGGCCAGGATGGTACACCTGTGCTCGATTCCGTTCCCCTGCTTCTTCTGACATCCAGGCTTTTGGGGGAGCAAGCTCTCACATGACGGCGGCTTGGGTTTTAAAATACTCTGGGATTCGGTTCACACGCTCCTGGCTTTCAATGTCAATGCCACCCGGGGACGCAGGGGAACGGGACGGCGTGCAGGGGTCACGGGTTCTCACTTCACATCTCTGGATGCTCCCTGGGCAAGAGCTGGCTCCTGGGGCCTCGCCCAGCCACTGGCCGGCGTTGGATAAATCTCACCGCTGGGATTTCTCAGACGATTAACATGGGAAAACAGAGGGGGTGAGCAGGCCGAGGAAGTGGACGCATTAAAAATAATGAGGCTACTTTAAATGGATGCAGGTTCCGGGGGAGAATGTGAACCAAGCTGTTGGTTTATTTTAAAATATACTTCATTTTCCATTCTGTCTCTGTTTAATCTCTTCTGATAGAGCTAAAAAAAAACCACAAAAAAACAAAAAACAAAACACTCCCTATTCTAAAAACTGAAATGTATATATAGTCTAAAAAAGAAAAAGTGGGGCTAAAATACAGGTCAAAAGAGCACTCTGAAGATGGTGCTTCCTTGTGTCCAGCGGGGCCTGAGACAAATTGACAGTGAAGTGGAGGGTCTCAGCTTAAGTGGGACGACAGAAAGGTCCGTCACTTTCCTTGACCATGGTGACACGGTGAGGGTAAACACTGACCGGGGAATCCGGAAGATCAGGGTTCGAATCTTGCTCTCCCTTAGCAGCTGGGTGAGCCTGGGCAAGCCGTTTGACTTCTCTGAAAAGTAAGTACTAATTCCCGCAGGAGGTGTCCTGGTGCCAGGGCTGACGTGTGTAAAGGAAGCAGCCAGTGCCACGCCTAGCTCAAAGTACCCGCTCAATAAATAGACCAGTAGTGAGAAAGGAGCAGCGATTACGCCAGCAGAGTATTAGCAATGACCTTGCCTGTGAAGGTAGCCCCTGGTTTCTTTGAATCATCAAGTCTTGTAATGTGCCTTGTTCTGATTTAGGCTAATGACTCCTGCTTGGATATCACTCACCAAGGAGGTGACCACTATGGGGACCCTCAGCCGGACACCGTCCTCCAGGGTGGAAGAGGGCTGGAGTTACAGTGGGCAGGGAGAGAAGGTGTCTTGGGAGAAAGCTGTCTGAGTGGAGAGCTGCCCCCCTGCCCGACGCTGGGGGGACACAATGAGAAGACCCCTTGGGGGCTTGGTCAGGTCCCTGGACTTGCGGGGAGGGTGGACCAGAGTCTGACTTGTGCTTCACAGCGTCTCTGGCAGAAGGCTGGCTGGAGTGTCCTGGGCAGCAGTGACTGTCCCCACAGACAGCGTGGGTGTGAGGACATTAGAGAGTGTCCTGTGGACCGGAAGGGGGCCCTTGGGAGGGAGCCAGCCAGGAGCGAAGAGACCCTGCGTGTTACTATCAGCTACAGATGCTCAGGGGGGTCTGAGTGGGATGTTTTCATTACACCAGGGCCCCCAAACCCACAAAAGCAGTTCAAGAGAGTCAGCTTCAAATACAAGCCCAGCTGGGAGCCCCCATGCCCCTCCGGCCACTTTCCCCTCCCCCAGCCCTGGAGGGTCCAAGGGCCTAGAGATGGGTGGGCAGAGGGAGGGGAGGAACCAAGGAAATGAGAGAAGGCAGAGGCAGGGGTTAGGGTTAGCGAAATCTCACAGGGGACCGGACGCTTTAATTATCCTCATGAGACCGTGCATTTGTGACTCAGCAGGGCTGGGAAAGCTTTTCTTCTGACAGTGACCAGAAAGTCACGGGGCCTGCCCTAGAATTACCCGGGGGGCTGGGAAGAACCAGTCCCAGACAGTGGTGGGTGGTAAACGGGCTCCTGGATCCAAACAAATCAGACCTGATTTACAGTGTTTGCTGATGGCTGAGGTGTAAATTCTTCCACCCCTGCCAAGTTCAAGGTCCCAGTATGATGTCACCGAATGCAGAGCTGGGAAGAGACACAGACAGTTGGCTCTTGTGAGTGGGTGTGAGCCAGCGTGAGCAGGTATGAGTTGGCGTGAGCAGGTGTGAGCCAGCTCCAGCACGCCCAGGTTTGAAGGGGCGGTGGGGAAAAAACGGGACCTTTCCTGCTGTCCCCTCTGGATTCCTGCTCCTTTAAGGTAATGGTTTCCCTGCTTTATTTTCCTTTGGAACACCCCTCCCGGCCTTACATTTTCTGCATGCACGTGCATATGGGGGTAGGGAGGTCTTCCTTCTCTCCCCTGCACCCCAAGATACGTGAGAACAGGCGTGCTGTTTTGATCACGGCTAAATCCCGCCGCACAAGCCTGCACAGATCTGGCTCTGAACAGGTTCTCAGTGTTTACTGAATGAATGGATAAATTAGTGAATGGGGCCCCTCCTCCAGGAAGCCCTCCCTGGCCCCCAGGCAAGGACAGGTCTCCCTGCCACACGCCTGCACTACGCCGTGGACTTTGCAGCACTTAATGTGACAGCATTTGGCAATTCCCTGGGCTCCAGGTGTGCACGTCCTGCCGGAAGAGAAGCCGCTTCACGGCCGATTCCGAAGCGGCCTTATTTATGGTCACATCCCCAGCCCTGGCTCCGAGCCCGGCACTTAGCAGACGCTCAATAAATACTCCCAAACAGATGGCCAAATGGATAATTGGCGTGTGGCATAAACACAACAGGGGTGGGCTTCGGGGGAGCCCCAGATTGCTTCTCACTCTTCCGAGCACCTGGGGCTTCATCAGATAGGCAGGTTCCACCCAGCAATAACAGCCGGTCCTCAAGGCATCGGATGGCCCTTGATTCCTGCTTGTGCTTCCACGTCCAACCCCGGTGGTCATGCCGCATCCGGGCAAGGGGGCAGTCGCCACCCCAAACATTGCCGGGCACCGGCCAGAGTGGAGTCTGGAAACAGTCAGAAGTGCTCCCGTCCAGAAGGGACCATGTCCTCTCCACTCACTGCATGAGAGCCGGATGAGCCCACGGCCCACCGCCCACGAGGGGCCAGGAAGCCCCACCCATCCTCGTCCCCGGGAGGAGGGGGACCTGCTAGTGAGCACCGCCAAAGGCCACCTGACTTGTTCCTGAAACCCAGGTGGGATCGGCATGGGCGGGCACAGTCCAGAGCAGAAAGTACCAGGGAGCACGGAGCAGCAAGCAGCCCGGCCCGGCGCGGCCTGCGAGGGGCTGTCGGGTGGAACCAGCCAGGGGTCCTGTGGATTTCATTCCGGGGGTACGTCCCGCACGGGCCCCCAGGACCCTGGCTTTAATTCTCTGCTGCTGCCATCTTGAACTTCTTCATAATTTTTGAAGAGAACCTGGCATTTTCACTCTGGCATGGGCCCCACTAATTATGAAGCTGGTCCTAATCGTAAGAGTTGGCGTTTCACAGAGGGGTAAAGGAGGGTGTCTTGCAAGCGTGTGGGCCGGGGGTTACCACCCTTGGCAATAGCAGGAACTGCCCAGAGCCACCAGGGCGCTGCCCGGAGACACCAGGAGGACAGAGACAAGTTTTACATGCAAACAGCTTCACTCAAATAGGAAATAGGCTCGGGGCTTAAAAAGAATCTCTTTTGGCTCCTGAAGAGTTAGCTTTTATGATTCAGTGTAGGGGTGCAGTGCTGTCTCCTGGGGTCTCCCGGGGCTTAGATTTGCGAGGAAACACATCTGGGTTTCCGCCTTTATATAGCGGCCACACCCCTCTCCCTGCATCAGGACCCAAGATACACCTTGGCCCGTGTGTTAATTCATTTGTTGGACAAGGATTTGATGCCAGGCATCTTTCTAGGTAAATAGGCAGTGAACAAAACAGACAAAAATCCTGGCTTGCGGTGGCTTGCGTTCTAGTGGGGAAGGAAGAGCAGGAAAAGAAAGTCAGACGTACAGTGTGAAAGGCAGGGATCGAGCAGGCAGTGTGCTTAGGGGGCAGAGAGCTGCCAGTTGGAAATGGCCTGATGACTAATAGAACACGGTAGAGACCCCGCATCGCAGGCCCCGTCCGCTTCTCCTTTGCCCACAATGTCCAGGGTGCAGCCAGCATGGCCTGGGCCTTGACCCCCTTTAATTCGTCCGCTGACCTGACAGCCGGGCAGAAAATCGTTCAGGAAGACAAATGAGGCTGCCGCTGAAAGGCACCCCCGGCTCTCCCAGGAGCTCCCAGGCATGCAAGGAGCAGAGCCAGTCCCTAATGCCGTCCTAGTTTTGCTCTCTCGTGCCATTTTCCGTCCTCAGCATCCCTGACCTGCCTCCATCCTTCCGCTGAAATCAGATGACCGAAGTGGGGCCGAGGGACGCAGGCTCGGACCACCTCCTCTCTTTGACACCAGATCCAGGGTCAAAGGCACAGACAAGCAGTCACAATTTTCTATCTCGCTTTTCGCTCCCCAGAGCTGGCTCCTCAACTTCATCTTAATTTTGCTGAAATGCAAATTGGGAAAGCAGTGACACCCAGCGGTGCCTCCTCTGTGTTGATGTCATGTGAGCAGATGCTTGGAGGTGACTTTCCGTCACCCTCCTGCTGCCCCACAAAAAGGGGCGGGGGGGGGGTTGGAATGTGTCCTTGGAAAGTCTCTGCAGCTGTGTGGCCGTGGGTGTATCTCCTGACCTCTGTCGGGTCACGTGCCCCTTGCCTTGTTCCCTCTCTCCTTCCCTTTCCCTGCTCCTCTAAGGGCTACAGGGCGAGCAGACCCCAGGCGCCACGAGCCGGCGCTGCCTTGTGGTGGCGTCATCTTCCCCGTGATAAGCAGGACCATAAGGATGGAGTCTGAGTGACAGGAGCTTGCTGGATGGCTGAGTTCGCGGTGTGGGAAGCTGTGACCAGGTGTCACCAGGGGCCAGATCACAGTGAGCTCAGCAAAAGCGGCAAAGGAAAGCTGCCATCCTTGGAAGCGCCAAGACCACGGTCTTCTCAACCTCCAGTTGGGGGGGGGTCCCGCTCCTTCCCCATAGAGACAGAGCAGCACAGAGATGGGGCTCAATGTCTGCTGGGCCACATCCTGGCCTCATCCTGGAGCCCCTCTGGATGGTACCCCCCTGAGGCCAGGAGCACATGTGAGCCCCCTGGATTATCCAAAAGGGCCCTGCACATAGTAGGTCCTCAACATCTAGGAACTGGGCCAAAAGGAGATGGGGGAAAATTCCCCAAAAGTTAACTCACTGGTATTTCACCTGCTTTTCTCCTTCACTTGAGGATTTTAAGACTTTTTAGAAAACGATTACAGCCAGGAACACCCAACCATGGGTCCAAGAGTGCCCCTGGAGCAGGAGACCCCTGTCAAACAAGTCAGGAGGCTGGCGCCCCAGAAGCACACAAGCGTTGCCAAGAAAAAAAAGGTGGAAGAAGAGGAGGTGGCAGTGAGATACCATCCTAAAGACAGGAGCCCTGTGGGAAAGGCCAAAACCACACCCAGACCTAAAAAGCCAGGATTCAAGAAATGAGGTGCCAGGAGTGGCCTGGCCGCAGTGACCGAGGGAGGGCCCGTGAGACCACCGTGCTGAGTCTGAACGTGATGGACGTGTTGGGGGCGACACAAGAGCTCCTCACCACAACTCTTGGTTGCAGCAGGACCTGGAGGGAAGAGCCCCGACCCACAATAAAGTTTGCTTTGCTAGGAGAAAAAAAAAAAAACAAAAACTACCCTACGGGCAACAGAAAGCTGGTGTCCAATTTTAAGCAGGAAGGGACGCCCTTCCTTTAGATTGTTATTTACTTTTATTTTTAACTTAGACTTTTAATCCTGAGATAATGGTAGATTCACGTACAGTTGTACAAACTGATACAGAGAGAGCCCCAATGGGAACATCTTGTAAAATTGTCCCCCAATGGGAACATCTTGTAAAATTGTCCTTCAGTATCACAACCCGGACAACGACATGGATGCAGTCAGATGCAGGACGTTTCCAGGACAGCAGGGTCCGTCCTGTGGCCCCATGATGGCCACACTCACTTCCCACACTCACAATGAAAAGACAGGAGAGACAGAACGTAGCCCCAAAACCTCGTAAGTAAAAGGGGCTGCGGGCCTTTCATGAAATAAGGATGGTCTGCAGAGCCCTGGGCGCAAGGCTTACAAACTGTCACTGGTCCACATGTCTGGATCTCCTCGGCCACCGCCCTCTCTCCTCTGGATTCCAGGAGCAGTCCTACGCTGCCTCCCCACCCCGGCTGCCGTAGCCAACGCTGGTGGGAGCATCGCTTGTAGAGCGATTTTGGAAAGTGTTGAGGCGTCATCTACTAGAGCCCCATCTGAGCACACCTTTGACTCAGCAATTCCACTCCCAACAGAGGTGCTTTCACGTGTTCAGCAAAAGCCCTGCACAGAACGCCCAGAGGAAGCAGCTCTGCTCTCCATAGCCCTCAATGCAGCCTGCATGGACATGGCTCACAGCACATGCTGAGCCAAAGAAGCCAGATGCTAGAGTACTTGCTGCCCGATTCCACTGGTAACGATTCAAAACCAGGCAAAATGTTCCATGGTGTTGGAAGGCACAGGAACAGCTGGAGGTGGGGCTGGGGGTCATGGAGAGGATATGGAGGTCACATTCTTTTTCTTTCCTGAGTACTAGTTACCTGAGTGCATTCCCTTTATGAAAATCCATTGAGTTGTACTGCTGTGGACGGAATTGTGTTGTTCTCAAATGCACACGTGGAAGCCCTAACCCCAGTGTGACTGTATTTGGAGATAGAGTCTTTTTTAAAATTTATTTTGGCTGCACTGGGTCTTAGTTGCGGCATGGAGGATCTTCGTTGAGGCATGCGGGATCTTTAGTTGCGGCATGTGGGCTTCTTAGTTGCAGCATGCATGTGGGATCTAGTTCCCCGACCAGGGATCGAACCTGGGCCCCCTGCATTGGGAGCGTGGAGTCTTACCCACTGGACCACCAGGGAAGCCCCAGAGATAGAGTCTTTAAGGGGGGAATTAAGGTTAAATGAGGTCATTAACCTCAAGGGTGGTGCTCTAGTCCTGTAGGGACACCAGAGAGACACAGAAGAAAGGCCACGTGAGGACACAGCAAGAAGGTGGCTGTCTTCAAGCCAGGGAGGGAGCCCTCACCAGAACCCAGCCTTGCTGGACTTTGATCTTGGACTTCCAACCTCCAGAACTGTGAGAAATACATTTCTACTGTTTAAGCCCCCTGGTCTATGGTATTTTGTTATGGGAGCCTGAGTTGATTACTTAGCGTATGCTTAGGACATGTGCACTTTTCTCTACATATGGTATTTTCAATTAAAACTTGACTTAAAAGGCAAATCTGGTCCTAGCCCTCCTCTATTTGCAATTCTTCCCTGGCTTCTCATCTGCTCTTAAGATCAAGTCCAAATTTGTAATGCGGTCGTGAAGACAGCATGGTTGAGCCCCTCTTGGCCTCTCTAGTCTTGGACCTCCCTGCCACAGCTTCTCTGACTTTGCTTCAGTTGCTTGAACATGCCAAACACTTTCCTGCCTCAGGGCCTTTGTGCCTGCTGGTCCCACCACCTAAAACACTTTCTCTACCTTTTTGCATAGCAAACTCCGCATCCTTCAGGTTCCAGCTTAAGTTTGTTTTTTCCTTGGGAAAGGTTTTCCTGATCCCAAGCTGGGTCAGATTCCGCTAGTATAAACTCTCAAAGCACCTGCCTTTTTCTTCATGACACCCCTTCCAGTTGGAAATATATGTAATATTGCTGCCTGTTGTCTGTCTTCCCCACTAGACTGTGAACTCTTTGAGGGCAGGGGATGGTCTTGTTCTCTGGTGGGACCACAGTACCCACTGTGAATAACAGGATGGATGGATGGATGGATGGATGGATGTAGAGTTGGATAGATGGATGGTTGGATGGATGAATATATGGACAAATGGATGGATGGACAAATGGAGAGGTGGATGGAAGGATAAAGGGTTGGATAGATGGATGGAAGGATGGAGGGTTGGATAGATGGATGGATGGATGGATGAATACATGGACAAATGGATGGATGGATGTTTGGATGGACAGATGGATAAATTTATGAACAAATGGATGGATGAATAGATATCAATCCCAATAAAAATATCTCCAGCAGGCAACAATTCTGTTTACAACAGAATCCATCTGTTGAAACTTTGAGGTGCACAAGTGAGTCAGCACTGTGCTCTGCTGATTTTTAGGAAGTGATCTAAGAATACATCTCTCAGCCTTTCATCGATGAGGCAAATGGTGAACCTCTTTAAATATTTATGTTTTTAAAGTGCTAAAGTTTGGAAACACCTAAAAAATACTCCTGTGATATATTGTCTACCTTAGGCCTTCCAGCTATATGGAAAGGGGAAAAGAAATTTTTTTTTTGGAAAATGGATGAAGGACATTTCCCCAGCACCCGAGTCGGGGAAGTGAGAAGATTCTGGTTCCTGCACCCTGGGTGTGTGGGCAGCTGGCACGTGCCGGGACGGTGGCTGCAGTGGGTGTCAGAAGCCCATCAGTGCTCGTCTATGAGCTGCAGGGTCAGACATAGGTGGGGGTGTACGATGAGGTGTTGGGTATCCCAAGGCCTGCGTAACTCTTCCAGGTCACCTCCTTGCCCACCCCGAGCTGAGCTCTGTGTCTTCCAGTTCTTCCATCCTGCTCTCTCCCCTCCAGGTCTTTGCATATGCTGTTCCCTCTGCCTGGAACACCCTTCCTGAGCCTTTCCGCCTGAGTAACGCCTGCTCTTCTGGAGGTTGTCACTTCCTCCAGGATGCCTTCCTGGGATTCCCCCCAACACATTCCATCAGACTCTCCTCCCCCTGCTCACCCCGAGTGTCCCTGTCCCGGTACCTTCAACCCACATTCACAGAGCAGACAGGTGTCACTATTTGCAGACAGGTGTCGAGGCACTGGGAGTCGGTAGTGAGCAGGACAGCCCCTGCCCCCAGGAGCTTACATCCCAGTGGAGGAAATACTAATACCCACCAAGAACGCAGAGTGTAGTGAACCACAATCAAACCGGCTGTGGACCCAGGAGGAGGGGAGGGGCCTCGCGCGGGTGGGTGGTGGCGGAGGTGACTGAGGATGTGCAGCGGGACGTGGGCAGGAGGGACAGCAAGGACCAGGGCCCGAGGCGGGAGGGAGGGGCCTGTGCGGGAGGGGCAGTCAAGGGGCCCGTGGGCCCCTCCTGGTCCATCCTGTTGTTGCTTGAGTGTCCGTCTGTCTATCTGTCTGTTTCATGACGGTTCCCTTGAGGCAGTTTCCTTGAGGCCCGCAGAGCAGCTTCTGGAAGGCGACTGGGGCTCAGCCAAGCACCGGCAGGGTCTGTGTGGGCTGTGCTGGCCGCCCGCCCTCACCTACAGATGGAAGCCAGAGGGCCTTTTCCCCAGCTTGTCTGATTCCCTTTCCCTTTCCCTCCCACGACCCTGCAGTGCAGACGGTCCCCTGTGATGACGGAGAAACTCAGACCTAGAGACAGATACCACTAGCTTGGTCAGATGTACCAGCAGCCAGGAGGACCCGGGCAAAGCCTGCAGAGACCGCAGACCTGCAGGCACCAAGAAGCAATCCGGGCAAGTGGGCAGGAAGGGGGAGCAGTAGGGGTCCCTGGCTGTGTGGCTGAGACCAAAGCTCCATGTTACGGGCTGAATTGTGTCCCCTCAAAATTCCTGCCTTGGAGTCCTGACCCCCGGCACCTCAGAGTGTGGCTATATCTGAAGCTGGGCTTTTAGAGAGGCAATTAAGGTAAAATGAGGTCACTAGGGTGGGGCCCTAGTCCAATGTGACTGGTGTCCTTATAAGATGAGGAGATCAGGACACAGACACACACAGAGGGACGGCCATGTGAGGACACAGGGAGAAGGCGGCCGTCTACACGCCGAGGAGGGAGGCCTCAGGAGGAACCAGCCCTGCCCACACCTGGACCTCGGATTCCAGCCTCCAGGACTGGGGACAGTCAATCTGGCTGTTTAAGCTTTCCAGACTCTAGGACTTTGTCATGGTGGCCCTGGCTGACTAATGCATTTTTCTTTAAGGGGAAAAACAGACCTGACATGCAATCCTCCCTAACTTCTGTGACATTCAAGGAAAATCCTAAGGCTCAAATCTTTGGACACGAGCTGCAGAGGTTACTCCTGGATCTCCTTCTGGAAGACCTATGAGTAAGCAGGGGCTTTCTGTTGTTCCGGGGAAGATAATAATAAAAGCAGGATTTATGCAGTTTGCTTATCTGCACTCACTTCGCAACCAACCCCCTCGAGGGGCGCCCTCCGACCCCACCTCACACCTGGGGACACTGGAGCACCGGGAGGGGTAACTGTCAGTCCTACTGCAGGAATCAGACCCTGCGCCTTCCTTGGGTGCAGCCCATGTCCCTTCGGGACCCTCACTGGCATCGGTGGAGACCTCTAGCGACTATTCTGGCAGAGCTGTGACTCTCCTGAGAAAGAGCTGCATCCAGGGATGCTCAGAAATCTCTCGGACAAAGTCCCTGCCCTGAACGAGACCCTCCCCATCAGTGGGTCCTGGCTTGTTGAGACTCACGCTGGCTGTTCCACAGGCCTTTTGTCCTTTGGTCCCCAATTGGCGTGAATTCTTCTGGGTGTTAAGAGAAGGAAATAATGAAACCTGCCAGGGCCACGTCATCATTTCCAGACGTCTGGGGCGCGTGTGGGAAACGCCTGTGGCGTCTGGATCCAAAAGGGCTGTCTGGGCGCCAGGGGCCCATGGCTAACTGCCTGTGGAACGCGACTTCGTCTCGCTGGAGACTCTGTGGCTGGGCCACGCTCTCCCTCAATTGTTTGATATCCCCTCACTAAGATGTGCAGAATGTGGGATGCTGAGTGCTGCATTCACGTGGGCTTCCTGGAGGTGGTGTCTCGGCTCCCGGGCAGGGGAGACTGGGGGAGGTTCCACTATGGACAGTGATCTGACAGCGCTCAGGAAAGCACTTGGCACAGTCTCCCTTTGTAAGGTCTCTGTGGTCATCACCTGCCACCAAATCTAAAGGGCACTTGCTTCATTCAAAGTTGGAGGAAAAGTGGAAGCAGCTTAAGGTGCATGTCACTAAAGATGAAGGCAAATACCATACCCTTTAAAAACAGCTAATGGCTCACAAACAGGGTGATGGTGGCAGAAAGACAGACACACAGACCAATGAGACAGAATAGAGAATCCAGAAATAACCCTTGCATATACGGTCAAACCATCTTCGACAAGACCATTTGGTTGAACCACTGAACGCAATGGAGCAAAGGACAATCCTTTCAACAAATGGGTTGGGAAAGCTCGATCTCCACATGCAAAAGAGTGAACCTGGACCCTGACTTTCCACCATCTACAAAAATTAACTCAAAATGGATCAAAGAGCTGAACGAAAGACTTGAAACTATAAAATTCCTAGAAGAAAATATAGGTGGAAATCTTCATGACGTAGGATTTGGCAATGATTTCTTGCATATGACGCCAAAAGCACAGGCTACAAAAGCAAATATAATCAAGTGGGATTACATTAAACTTGAAACTTCTATGCCGCCGAAGAAACCATCAATAGGGTGAAAGGTAACCTACACAAGGGGAGAAAGTATCTGCAAACTATGTATCTGATGAGGAGTTCATATCCAGATGACAGAAAGAACTCCTCAATTCAATATCCAAAACCAAAAAATCTGATTAAAATTGGCAAAGGACTTGAATAGACACTTTTTCAAATAAGATATACAAATGGCCAATAAGCATATGAAACGATGCTCAACAACACTAATCATCAAGGAAATGCAAATCAAAAGCACAAGATATCACTTCACACCCATTATGGTAGCTACTATCAAAAACCAGAAAAGAACACATGTCATTGAGGATGTAGAGAAATCGTAACTCTTGTGCACTCTTGATGGGAACGTAAAACGGTGCAGCCACTATGGAAGACAGTATGCAGGTTCCTCAAAAAATTAAAAATAGAGCTACCATGTGATCCAGCAATCCTGCTTGCGGGTATATCCCCAAAAGAAGTGAAAGTAGGGTCTCAAAGAGATATTTGCACCCCCCTGTTCATTGCAGCACTGTTCATAATAGCCAAGAGTTGGAAGCAACCCAAGTGTCCACTGACGGACAAATGGATAAAGAATATCTGGTCCATCCACACGATGGAAGGTAATTCAGCCTTAAAAATGAAGGACATTCTGACACACGCAACAACGCGGATGAACCTTGAAAACCTTACGCTCAGTGTAAGAAACCAGTCACAAAAAGACAAATACCGCATGATGCTACTTTTATGATGCATCCAAAATAGATAAACTCTTAGGAACAGAGAATAGGATGGTGAGTGCCTGGGGCTGGGGGGAAGGGGAAAAGGAGAGCCGTCCAATTAGTGCAAGAGTTTCAGTTCTGCAAGATGAAAAGTTCGAGAGATTTGCTGTACGACAGTGTGTATCCAGTTAACACTGCTGCACTGTACATTTAAAGATGGGCTGCAGGGGAAATTTTATGTATTTTTTGCAATAATAATAATAACAGAGCTAAAGGCTCTTCAAAGGATCAGAATTTGTAGGAAAGGGTAGGTGCACTGGAGTCAGGGCAGAGAGCAGAACTGAGGAGAGAGGTAGGCAAGCAAGACGCATGCTGGGCTAACTTCTGAGGTAGGTGTGGACACCGGTCCCAAGCTGTGCCGTCCTTGGACTTGGCAAGTTCATTTAAGGGAGCTGGGGCCACACAAGGGTTGAGTTAATACAGGAAAATCACAGGCAGGCAGGAAGAAGCCACAAGGGCTAAAATGTGATGGCGGAGGGAGAGAGCAAGGCTGGCAATTGGGACGCATGCTCGTGTAGGAGACAGTTTGGGTACCAAATTGGATGCAAACTCCCGGAGCATCTGCGATGTGCTAGGCTATGTGCACAGGTGAGGAGCTGCCCTGCAGGTGGAGATGAGGTGTCTCAGGGGATGCGTAGGCAGGATTAGGGACCCGGGCTTGTCTCCATACGAGTAAGAACTGAACATGCCAAGTGTAAGTGGTCTCCAAAGAGTTCCAACGAACATTGTCCTTGGTTTCTTAATTGGTGGCCATGCCAGGCAAGAGCTCCTGCAAAAGCCTCCCTTAACATTTGTTGAGGGTTTGCACGGGGTCTTCCATGGCCGTGGTTTCAAGGGGGCTCGGGTGCCTTGTATTGGGAGGGCACTCCCTTGTGGGCCTGGCCTTGGATCCTTAGAAACTAGAATTCAGAGCAGCCCAAGTCTTGGGGGCTATGGGTGCTTCAGGATCGCACATCAGCGCCAACTGTTATACAGAATGAAAAATGGAAATGGATTTATCACTTGGTCTACCCTGCTTTCCAATTCAAAAAGTGGATTGCTTTCAGTTCAAAGAGAAACAGTCCTTAATTGGTAGCCTCATCATATAATTATCATTAAAATTATCAAATTGCACTCGCGGACAGACTGACGCTCGCTCTTAACAAGGCATGGAAAACCAGCTCGTGGTGCTCCAGATGGAGAAGCTCTTTAAAGACCGAGACTGTCCCTTCTCTGTCACTCATGGGAACTTTCCATTTTGAGTTCTTTGGAGTTGGTAACCTCATTTGATTGGTCAACTCACTTGTGAGTCGTGCACAGGAAATAAAATGAGACGGGTGGGGGGGGAAAGCCATGGCTTTATTTATAGAAACCTCATTTTTGCTATCCATCAAAAAAATAAACACAACCCACCTCACACTAAAAATATGCTTCTGAAGATCAACAGTGAGGCCATGTTTGGCTGACTCCCTAAGAAGTGGAGATTTCAAACGGTAGGAATTTCTCACAGACGTTCCTAGAATAATCCAGGATAGTGTGCCAACAAGGCTTTTTATTTTTCATTGACATTTTAAGCAACATGTCACCTCCTCCTTGACTCTGAAACTGGCAAAGAGAAGCCTCATGCTCTGAGAGTCTGGTACAAGCTGTGTGACCTTTGCCAGTTTACTTAACCTCTCTGAACCACGTTTCCAGTGTAGAATGATATCTACCTTTCAGGGATGCTGTGAGGAGTAAACCAGATAATAAACCCATAATGAAGTTCTGAACACAAAAGAGATGCTCAATAACCAGCAGCGACGATCATAATACACTCATGGTGAGAATTTTTTGCCACCAATTCTGATTCCACAAGTCAAGGGCTGTTCACAGACCTGCTGGTGAACGTTGGCCTTCCTTGGGACCATATGTTAAACCTCTCCCAGCAGCACTGAAAGATTATTTTTTAGGTTTAAAAGAAACCAGGGAAGTCACAAAAAGGATAGGTCTGTTGCTCCATGATATATTTTAAAGACAGAACGATGGAGAAGCCCTAAGTCCCAGAGGAAGCCACATAACGTCTCAACAGGTTTTATTCCTATCGCATCCAGTGGAGAGGTGGCCTGGAGCACTGCAAAGGGCATGGAACCTGACCCCACCACTTCCTAACTGTGTGACTGTCACTGTCTTCTCCTCTGTAAATGAGGAGGTAGTAGCACCTGCTCGGTAAGGCACACACACAGCATCTGGTGTATAATCATGCACCACACGTCTTAGCCATTATAATTATTAATAGTGATAGCATTTTATAATCTGCTCCTTTTTCTCTCTTGTCACTTAACTGCATTCTATGTTTGTTTTACTCATCACTGTAAACCCCACACCCAGCACAAACCAGACACTCAACAAATTTCTGGATGACGAGGCAAGAACATACCTTGTCCTGAAGGAGATGAAGCTGAGTAGATGGGAGGGTGATGAAAATACCATGTGATGAGGAGCCCACGGGAGGACCTGCGGGGCTGCGGGGTTGGGGGGGGGCACGGGTGGAACCCTTGATAAGCTCCTGGGGAGGGGGAAGGTATCAGGAGGGAGGAGGAGATTTTCCTCATGGGACGTCCACAGATTGTACCTCACCCCTCACTGATGAGCACTTAGGCTGCTTCCAAACACTTTTCACTGTTCTGCACAAAACAATCGTTGCCCAACTCCTACTCAATCAGTTCCTTAGGATATGTTTCTAGAATTGGAGCGTAAACATCTGTTTTATTCGCTCCATCTTCCACCCACCCATCCATCCATCCATCCATCCATCCATCCATCTATCCAACATCCATCCATCCATCCATCCATCCATCTATCCAACATCCATCCATCCATCCATTCATCCATCTATCCAACATCCATCCATCCATCCATCCATCCACCCATCTATCCAACATCCATCCATCCATCCATCCATCCATCTATCCAACATCCATCCATCCATCCATCCATCCATCCATCCATCATCCAACCATCCAACATCCATCCATCCATCCATCCATCCGTCTATACATCATCCATCTGTACAAACTTCCTTCCTTCCATCCATCAGTCCATCTATCAAACCATCTATCCATCCATCCTCCATCCATTCATGTACCCATCCATCCATCTATCCTTCCTTCCTTCCTTTGTCCCTCAGTAGAACTTACATTTTTGTTCATATTGGTATTTTATTCCTCTTAAATTTATTCCTAGGGTATTTCTATTTCACACCCCCCACCTTGCTCTTTTTTATTGGATTCTTTCTCCACTGTGATTTCCAGCAGTTACACCTGATTTGGCCACACGTTGACTCTGGAGAGCCATTACCCTCTGACTCCCTGGCCAAGCTGTCCTGTTAGTTCTAACCATGTTTGAACTGATACTTTTGGGTTTTTCAGGTAGGCCATCATATCATCTTCAGTCAGTGACCATTTTATATCCCTCTTTCAATACCTATAATTATTATTGAATTTTCTTGCCTAATAGCACATTCTAGAACTTTCAGGACATTGATAACTAACAGAGCTGATCACAGCATCCTTGGCTTGTTCCCAACTTTAATGAGACCACTTTTAACATGTCACTATTCAATGTGATGTTGGCTCCTGGCTTGAAATAGATATTTCTAACCCTGTTATGGAGGTGTCCTTTTTGTTCTTTTGAGAGTTTTTGGCAGGCAGAGATGTTGAGTTCTATCCAATGTCTTCTTCAGCATCAAGTCAAGAAGATCACAAGTGTAGCGGATTGCAGGAGGCCACGATTCTCCACCCTGGCCTGTAGCTGCACCCTTTGCACGCCACTTTGCAGTGCTTCACATCAAGAGGCAGAGGGTGTTTCTGTAGCTTGAGCCTGGCCTGGCCTTGTGACTTAGTTTGGCCAATAGAAAGAGACAAAGTGACGGACCTCACTGGGCCTCTGTGTGCCTCCACTCTCTATCCTGGACCTGGCTACTGCCTGTGAACAGGCCTGGATCAGCCTTCTGGAGGATGAGGGACTGATTTTTACTGCAGTGTCCTGGCAATCACGGAATGAGCCTGCATGTGTGATTGGGCCCAATTTTTTTATATCCTGCCTAGTTGCCAAAACCTTAGCAAATGTGACCAGGCACTCATGATCAGAATGGCTACCTGAAAGACATGGAAGCAACCTAAATATTCATCGACAGAGGACTGGATAAAGAAGATGTGCTACATATATACAATGGAATATTACTCAGCCATAAAAAAGAATGAAATAATATCATGTGCAGCAACATGGATGGACCTAGAGATTGTCATACTGAGTGAAGTAAGTCAGACAGAGAAAGACAAATATAATACGATATCGCTTATGTGCGGAATCTAAAAAGAAGTGATACAAAACAGAAACAGACTCACAGACTTAAGAGAATGAAATTATGGTTACTGGCCGGGGGCAAGGGTGGAGGGAAGGGGTAGTTAGGGAGTTTGGGATTGACATGTACACACTGCTATATTCAAAAAGGATAACCAACAAGGACCCACTGTATAGTACAGGGAACTCTGCTCAATGTTATGTGGCAGCCTGGATGGGAGGGGAGTCTGGGGGAGAATGAACACATGTATATGTATGGCTGAGTCACTTTGCTGTGCACCTGAAACTATCAGAACATTGTTAATCGGCTCTACTCCAATATAAAATAAAAAGTTAAAAAAATAAAGAATTGGCTACCTGAGACTTTATAAAATTGAAGGCTCATTTTTGAACGTCTTATTGCTTCAAAAAATGATGCTACCATCAAGTCATGGGAGAGGAGGGGTGTGGTCTCTGGGGTTGCCCAGGAGCCTGGGCTCTAGGTGTGCGATGCTTAGAGGAGAATGGGCATGATATCCAGAGTGACGACATGGCGGCCGACGCCCAGGAGGTCTTAGGCCCCAGAGGTACCGCCAGCTGAGGCCACTTTCTAAGCGGGTGGGCCTAGGGAGCATTGGTGCCATCCCACAGTGGGTCACAGAGTCTAAGCTGAATGAAGCCCCCAGAACACTGCTGTCCCTAGGGCTTTGCTGTGGTGGCTTTAAAATATGTCTTCGAATTCTTTGAGATTCCTCTACTCAGAAGGGAGCCTAATCTCCCTCCACTTGAGTGTGGACTGAGCTTAGTGACTCGCTTCTAACCAACAGAATAAGGTAGAAATGACAGCATGTAACTATTGAAACTAGGTCACCAGAGGCATTTCAGCCTCTTCCTCACCCTCTCTTGGACCACCTGCTCTGGGGAAGCCGGCCACCATGTTGTGAGGATGCTCAAGCAGCCTGTGGAGAGGTTCCTGTGGTGAGGAGTTGAGGCTCCTGCCAACAGCCCTGTGAGCGTGGTATCTTGGAGGTCAACCCTCCTGCCCCAGACAAACTTCAGATGCCTGTAAACCTGGATGACATCTTGACCACAACCTCATGAGAGATCCCCAAGCCAGAATCACCCAGCTAAGCTGTTCCTGAATTTCTGACACACAGAAAGAACCTGAGATAATAAATATGCATTAAGACACAAGGTTTTGAGGTCGTTTGTTACACAGCGCAAGATAAATAATATACTTCTTATGGTGGCTCTGAGTGGTGACTTCATCATGGTCAACTTGCTCTCTTTCATGAACTCAAGGGCCTGGTAGTTTTCTCATCTCTAACCTCCCACTAGTATAGACTTCTTAATTTACTGGACACTCTACTTAAAATGTATGCCAACTTGTTGCTTGATAAGGAGCGAGCCCGGGTTTCTCAGACCGGTGTTGTACAAGAGAAGCAGGTCTCTGACCAAAGCCCTTCTACAGACCACTGTAGGAGAAGCCCCCAGAAGCTGCCCGACATTTGTTCTAACTGCCCTGGCATTGGTCTCTCACCCTTGTGGGGGGATTGGCAGCAGGCTAAGCTCAACTCAGGGCACCCCTTGAAGACAGAAGCCAGGTCATAATTCCATGGTGGAATTACATGGTCAGTGAGAATGCTTTCCTGCAGAGCTGCCTTAGGTGGCTTGAAGCAGGGGTGAGTTCTGGCACTGCCCTCTCCTGATGTCTTAAAAACATCTCATAGGAGCTTCACACACACACACACACACACATGCACACATGATAACGTTTTTGGTAACAAAACTTGCATGTGGCCAGCACCAAGAAGCCCCCTTCTTGACCCCCAAAGGGAAACCACTATCCTGATTCCTGTCTTCACAGATGCATTTTGCTGTTGTGTGTCCTATAAACGGGGTTGGATGGAGTTCTGTTCATTCTATAAGTGGGATCCTACAGTGTGCACTCTCTAGTGTCTGGCCTCCTTTGTTCATCGTGACCTTGGTGATTCCTCCCCATGTTGGGAGCAGCTGTGGGTGGTTCACCCCAGGGCTGTAGAGGGCTCCATGGTGGGAAGGGACCACGGGCGTGTATCTGTCACAGGGCTGGTGGGCATTTGGGGGGGGTCCTGATTTGGGGCCATTGTGAACAGCACTGCGAGGAACCCTCATCTGTGTCTCTGGACAACCAAGGGCGGCGTGCATCTCAGTTGAGTCCCGTGGGGAGAGGTCTGCTGGGCACCAAGTCTGCTTGGTTCAGCAGCAGTGACTTCCAACTATTGAGTTTCCAGTATCAACTCCCACTCCTGTCAGCAGCCTGTGAGAGCACCTTGGCCCTGCGCTCTGGCCCGAGGTTGGCATCATCTGCGTTTTGCATTTTAGCCCCTCTGGTGGGTATATGATGGCATTGAACTGTGGTTTCACTTTGCATTTCCTGATGACTAATGAACTTGAGGGCCTTTTCATGTGCTTACTAGGCCCTTTCTTTTAAGATGCTTGTTAATCACCTGATGTGATTTTCAGGTTCCTGGGAAGCATGCCTATCTCTTGAGAACACACCGATAAGCTTTCTCCCAGGAGCAGTGACACATTTCATTTTCTTCCTCCAAGACTAGCCCAAACACACAAATGAGACTTCGAGCTGCTTGTGCCGATCCATTTTCTCCCCAAGGGATCATTTTGCATCGCTCTGACCCCATTTTAATTATCTGCATCCAGCAGGTAATCTGGCTGAGTTACAGTTACAAAGGTTTTGTCATGGAGAGCCCGCCGGGAGTTCTCTGTAAGTGCCTTCCTGAGATTTCACTTTGGCAGAGGTGAGCATCTGGTTACACCTGACCCCGAGCCTTTTCAGAACACAACAATTGTGGCTGGGCTGTATGGAGGACACTTGGGACTCGCCTGCCCTCTGTCCTTGAGGAAACCCTTCGCACTGTTATCAGACACCCCCCAGGTGTCTCCAAGTGGACGTGGGAGAGCCCTCGTTCAGACTCTCACTATCTCCACTTTCACAAAAGGGTGGGGGTTCGGGCCCACTTGATCCTCAGCAAGACACACAGGTCCCTGGACAATTAGCATCAGAAAAGAGCTGTAGAACGGGGAATTCATTCATTTGGCAAATGTTTATTGAGCACCTACTATGTGCCTGGCACTGTGGGCATGCTGAGGATTCAGGACACATGAGAGATGCTATCCTGGGCCACCTGGTCTTTACATCAGTGGAGAAGGAGGGGCAGATAGTAAATAAGTCCAATAAACCAAACCCAATTATGATTCTCAGACCCTACTTGGGGGGATTGAAAATGGGGAGCACTTTGGCCAACGGTTTGGCAGTTTCTTAAATAGTTAAACACACTTTTCCTCATATGACCCCCGTATTCCAGCTGGAGGCATTTATTGGAGAAATGAAAACATGTTCATAAAAAGCATTGCTCCTTGCAGCTCCATTCATAAAGGCTTCAAACTGGAAACAACCAATCCTTCCAGGAGGATGGATACGCAGGCTGTGGTCCATCCACGCGATGGGATGTACCCAGCATCAAACCCACTACTGCTCTGCATGACTGAGCACCAGAAGCTGCACATGGGGGAGTCCTCACCCTACGCTTTCTTTTATAGGAAGTTTAGAACAGGCAGAATTAGTCCTTGGTGGTGGGGGGCTGATGGGGGACAGGTGTGAGGCCACTTTCTGGGGGCGATAGGACTATTTCACATCTTAACGGGATATAGGCTACACAGGCATAGGAAGTTGTGTTAAAACTGATAGCACCGTGCACTTGAGATCTGGGCGTTTTACTCTATGTGGATTACACCTCAGTTTAAAACATCTAATTAAGACATGTGCTCAGAGCTATAAAGGAGAGGGGCTGGTGTTAGGAGTGGGGGTAATGGGCACCCCCAGTGGGATGGAGAAGGCTAAAAAGGTCTCTGTCAGATGACATCGAAGGCCAGAGATGAGAAGGAGACAGAGAAAGAGGGCTCCAGGGAAGGAGGCTGCTTGTGCAAAGGCCCGGGGCTGCCGTCTGGGGTGGCTGGGGGACAGCCTTTCCTGAGCCACGGGTAGACTTTCATTCTGTGGCTCTGTGGCTGGTAAGACTAGCGGGTCCAGAGCCTCAGGTGAACTCTACCTGGTCTCGGTCCTCGCTCTTCTCTGGCTCCACCTTCGGCTTCCTTCATTTTTTTTCTTTCATCTTGATGTTAATTTATGCTATTTTCTTATATTTTATCCACAGGTATAAACTGGCTATAATCTTTTATTTGAGGGATGGGAGGACAAAGGAGAATTAAGGGTGGAATGTGAACCAGCCCAGGTAAGGCTTTGGGGGCCATCCACGTTCTCCTCGTGGGCATGGCAAGCTCACAAAGATTCAAATACAATGGCTATTCCTCTCCTCCCCGCCCAAAAGAACAGTGATAAGAGCAGACATTTCAACTTTGCAGGTGGTTCCACCCACCACCCGCCTCCCAGGGAGCCTGAGTCGAGGGAGGTGAACCTCCTGTGCCTTGTTCAGGTCTCATGCCCTCGTGTCTTTCAGCATGTGGGCGTCATCCACCCCCCAGGACCCCAGCCCTCGAGGAGCTGCATGCATTCTCTAGACTCACTGTCCTTTAGAGGTTGAACTTCATCTGGCACCAGCGAAAGACACAGGTGTCTCTTCTAAGGCAGCAGGAAACACAGTTGGCGCTGGACCTGTCTTAAAGATTGGCCTCCCATGTGGCCTCCTCAAGGGACTTTCAAAGTTAATCATCCTTTGACTCTAACCTCCTCCTTAGATTTGGGAAGAGCGGAGAGAGCACAGGACTTGGAGTAAGCAAAGAAGAGCTCTGGTCCCATCTCTGTCACCAAACTGCTGTGTGACTTTAGGAATATCACTCAACCTCTCTGAGCCCCAGTTTCCTTCTGTCATCAGGAAAATGAGGGGGTTGGACCTGGATTTCTCATTCTGGGGTCTCTGGAAGGGATCCAGGACATTCATTAGCCTCTTTAAGGGCAGAAAGACACCTGTTCTAATGACTATTTATTAAAATCAGTGATATAATTATTTAAAGATTTCTCCCTTGAGATGGAAGTTGGAAGCCTCTGTGTGTAAGTGCGGTGGTCAGCTGAGGTCAAGACTCAATTTATGGCTCAGCTGGACACTTCTAGCAACTCTTGGAGCTTTGGCCAAGCGAGAGTTTTAAATTGTTTGTATTCTTAGTCACATATTGTTTAATATATAACCCCAACCATCGGTGGTGGAAGGACTGCTGATGTTAAAATACTAATTAAGAAAGAGCCCACATATGATAAAAATTTAGTAAATTCAGCTTAAGATGGTTTCATAAGTTGATGGCTATAATCTAAAATCGATAGCTCATTAAGAAATCTCCAGAACTTCAACCACCAACGTGAAAAAAAAGAAACGAGTAACTTCACACAGGAGAAGCCTGACACCTCACCTCAGCCATGTGAGCAGGCAGCACCCCAGGGACCAGCCGTGTTGATGGCGTATGCCCTCATGCGATGGGATGAGAAGGCATTTCCCCTCTGTGGTCCTCCCCCCAGACCCACAATCTCAGTCTCATCATGACAAAAAGTTCCAGCTGAGGCACATCCACAAAACACCTGCATTAGTCGTCCCCCAAACTGCCGAGGTCATCAAAAACAAAGAGTCACAGCCAAGAGGAGCCTAGGGAGAAATGACAACTAAATGGATGGGATCCTGGGACAGAAAAGGACATCAGGTCAAAGGACCAAGGAGTCTGCGTAAAGTGTGGACTTCAGTTCACAATAACATATCAATATTGGTTGGTGCGTTGTGAGGATGTACCGTAATAATGCAAGATGTTAACAACGGGGGAAAGAGTTGCGGGTTATATGGGAACTCTGTACTATCTCTGAAATAATTCTGTGCATCTAAAACTGCTGTAAAAGAAAAATTTATTTAAACAGAGGCGGAGTAACAGTGGTGACAATTACCCAACTGTAACTGACTGGGTGGGAGCCTTGCTCACGTCTGCCATGTGTTTCTGCTGGGGAAGATGTGGTGAAGAGTCTGAACCCAACCCTGAGTCGTCATGCAGAAACAAGTCACGAACATACAAAATCAACTGGCTGATTTTATATTTTAACATCTTTATTGGAGTATAATTGCTTTACAATGGTGTGTTAGTTTCTGCTGTATAACAAAGTGAATCAGCTATACATAAACATGTATCCCCATATCTCCTCCCTCTTGCGTCTCCCTCCCACCCTCCCTATCCCACCCCTCTACGTGGACACAAAGCACTGAGCTGATCTCCCTGTGCTATGTGGCTGCTTCCCACTAGCTATCTATTCTACATTTGGTAGTGTATATATGTCCATGCCACTCTCTCACTTCATCCCAGCTTACCCTTCCCCCTCCCTGTGTCAACTGGCTGATTTTTAAAATGCATCACGCAAGATAATGATGATAGTTCAGACAAGATAACCCCAGACCAGTCATACTGATGACAATTTTATTTATTTTATTTTTATAAATTTATTTATTTTATTTATTTATTTTTGGCTGTGTTGGGTCTTCGTTGCTGCAGGGGGGCTTTCTCTAGTTGCAGTGAGTGGGAGCTACTCTTTGTTGCAGTTGGTGTACAGGCTTCTCATTGCAGTGGCTTCTCTTGTTGCAGAGCATGGGCTCTGGGCGCACGGGCTTCCGTAGTTGTGGCATGTGGGCTCAGTAGTTGTGGCGCAGGGGCTTAGTTGCTCTGCAGCATGTGGGATCTTCCCAGGCCAGGGCTCGAACCCGTGTCCCCTGCATTGGCAGGAGGATTCTTAACCACTGCGCCACCAGGGAATTCCTGATGACAATTTAAAATTCATATATATATGGGACTTCCCTGGTGGTCTGGTGGTTAAGAATCCACCTTCCAGTGCAGGGGATGTGGGTTCGATCTTTGGTCAGGGAACTAAGATCCCATATGTCGCAGGGCAAGTAAGCCTGTGAGCTGCAACTACTGAGCCTGCGCACTCCAGAGCCCTCACGCACCTCAGCTAGAGAGCCCACGCACTCTGGAGCCCGAGTGCCACAACCTGAGAAGCCTGTGTGCCACAACGAAGAGCCCGCACGCTGCAAAGAAGACCCAGTGCAGCCAAAAAAAAATTTTCATATATATATATTTATCTACCTCTGTATAGAGAGATTATATATATTATACAAAACACATTATGTAGAGCTATCTCTGTATCATCTACCTGCCTATATGCATCTATCTATCTATCTATCTATCTATCTATCTATCTATCTATCATCTATCTATCATCTATCTATCAATCAAGGGGAAAACTTTCTATGCTATACCAATATCCAAAGTGAAGTATTTTTCACTTAAAATCACTCCTTTGTCATATAGCACACAAATGAAATACAATGGCATGCTTAACTCCCAGGAGTTTGCCTGGGACCACGAACACTGCGCATGGGTGTCCTGAGCCCCAGTGGGCGACGCTGATCTGGCCCAGGCAGCCCCCAGGTCTTCTCCAGCTCTGATCTTGGGGGTTTAAGGACAAACGGGTGGTGTAAAATCAAATTGGCAAAAACACACTAAGTCCTGTCCTGGAACTTTGTGGAGTGCGGGGAGAGTGACACTGATAGAGTGACACTAGCAGCAGATACAGGGGCAGCTGCGTAAGTGCTCAGGGGAGACGAGCCTGGTGCCGGGGTGCCACTGGGGTCAGGGAGGGCCTCCTGAAGGAGGCAACGGAGCTTGGGAGAAGAGACGCCAAGAGCCCAGGGAGCAGGAAAGAGAGGATGAAGGACCACAGGAAGGTCAGTGAGGCTGAGGGCAAGCGCTGGGGGTGAGAAGGAATCGGAGAGGCAGGTGAGCCCCACCTGTGGGCCAGGGCTGGGTGAGGGCTGGCGGGGGTCCACTACAGGGGGGAGGTGGGGGGCAAGGTGGACACAGGCCAGTGCGGAGGCAACAGCGGAACTGAAGAGGGGGCAGCACAGACATGGGGAGCCGTAGGCAGCTTTGAGAGAGGCACAGGAACTGGCATCAGGTAGAGGGCGGAATGTGGGCCTGAGTGGAGGGCTGCCAGCACCATGTGCAGCTGTGTGACTCGCTTAAGCCCTGCAGGTGGGAGGGATCTGAGCCCCCTTGGACTGAGGACAGGGCTGGGAGTAGGAAGGAATGTCCCATGGGCTCCCGCTCCAGCCCGGAGCCCAGGGTCCTCAAGAGCAGAGTCTGCAATCGGAACACGAGCTCAGTCTGGAGCTGCCCCGCACCCGCCTTACCCCTGTTCCCCCAAACCCCGGCTGTTCTCCGTCCAGGAAACACAATGCAATAAAAATTATGCCCAATTATGCCTTCTTTCTAACAGCTCACATCAATAGCTCCATTTCCACCCCCAACGGCGTGTTCAGACTTCTGCAGTGAAGGTGCCCTGTAAATGCATTAAAAAATCATTCTACACCCGAGGCCGTACGTGGGCAGAAATCATTCCAGTTGGGTGTGAAGGGAAAGGAGGAAATCTTGGGTGTCACCGGGAATGTTTGCACACCACCCCCAGAGGCAAATGGGGGTGCAGCTGGAGGGAGGAGCTTTTGGCTGACTGGAGGGGGAGGGCCCTGGCGGGTTCGGCTGTGTGTGTGGGAACCCAGAGCCCAGCTGGACTGCGTCGCAGTGCAAGGCCCAGAGGGGAGCAAGGTGACCCCCGGGCTGCAACAAGAAAGCAGGCTGGATTACCAGGCAAAACATCTACGCGCACGCAGGCCTTCTGAGGGCTGAATGCAAGAAACCAGGCGTTTGTCTACCCAAAGGCCACGTGACCATCGTCAAATGGATTTCTGAGGGTCGGCAGGCTTTTAATACTTCATTACACAGTATGAAAACACCGCCACAGGTGCCTGGTGCTGGAAGCGGGGGGCCGTGACTCCTGCTGGGGGTGCCCACGCCAGGCAAGGGCAGACTCTGGGGAGGAAGATCTTATCTGCCACACCCGGCTCCCTACTGGGCTTCAGCAGCAGCAGAACACTCCCCCCCGCCCCCCCAGAGGACTGCCTTGTCTTTGGAGAGCTGGAGAGGTGGCAGATGTGTTGGGGAGGACCCCAAGTCTGGAGCTGGGGACCCAGTTCCGGTCCTTGTCCAGCTGCCCCAACTCTGGTCTGAATCTAGGGTCCCCCCATCTACCCTGACTGATTCACAGGGTACCCTTGGCTGTGTGAGCATGGACATGTTGCTTGGTGTCTCTGTGCCTTGGTTTCCTCATCTGTCAAAAGGGGCTCATAATATTGCTAACAATATTACCAACTTAACAAGTGAATATTAAAGGAGGTGACGTATGTAAAGGGCTCACAACAGTGTCTAAAACAGAATGAGTTGACAAAAACAGTCAGCTATCATCCATCCCTCCATCCCTCCACCAAGCCCCACCATGCCAGGCCCTGTGCTGGGGCTAGGGAATGAATCCATCCAGGGAGGCAGACATTATGGATGCAGTTACCTGAGACCTGACCTGTTGTGTGTCTGAAGGAAGTGACAGCTGAGGTGAAGCAGGCAGGGCTGTAGGATGGATGTGTCCTCGGCGCACAGAGCTTACTTGGCCAGAATCAGGACCTTTCCACAATGTACACCACAGCGTAAATCAAGATAGGCTGTAAACTCCATGAGAGCAAGGACAGTGGCCACCCTGTATCTCCAGCTCCTGACCCTGTAACTGGCCCAAAGACAGAGACTCATCTACCTCTAAGTTGAACTGAATTATGCATCAAACTGCAGGGGTACAAGACAGGTTTCTCAATCAGCCACATGACAGCACAGAAGAGCAGCTCACTGTATGTACAAGGGCATCAGAGGACATGATCAAGAGAGTGAAAAGACAACCTACAGGATGAGTGGAAATATTTGCATATCTTATAATTGGTAAGGGTTTAATATCCAGAATATATAAAGAGCTCCTACAATTCAATAACAAAAAGACAAACAACCCATTAAAAATGGGCAAAGAAATTGAGTATATTACAAAGACTATATACAAATAGCCAATAAACACATGAAAAGATACTCAACATCATTAGTCATTAGGAAATGCAAATCAAAACCACAATGAGATGCCGTTTCACACCTACTACGATGGCTGTCACGATAAAAAAAAAGCAAAAATAACGAGTGTTAGTGAGGATTGAAGAAACAGGAACCCTCTTGCACTGCTGGAGGGAATGTAAAATGGTGCCAGGGCTGTGGAAAACAGTTTGGTGGTTCTTCAAAAAGTTGAAGATATGATCCAGCTATTCCGCTTCTAGGTATGTACCCCAAATAATTGAAAACAGGACTGACAGTTGCATGCAAATTGTCATTGCAGCTTTAATCACAACAGCCCAAAAGGGGAAATAACTCAAGTGTCCATTGAATGAATGGATAAGGAAAATGTGGTCTCACATTCAATGGAATGTTATTCAGCCATAAAGAGGAATGAAGTTCTGATACCTTGAACCTTGAAAACATGTGAAGTGAAATATGCCAGACTCAAAAGGACAAATATCGTGTGACTTCGCTCCTGTGAAGTATCTAGAATAGTCAGATTCATACAAACAGAAAGTAGAACAGAGGTTACCCGGGGCTGGCATTGGGGGAGGGAAATGGAGAGTTATTGCCTAATCAGTACACAGTTTCTGTTTGCAGATGATAAAAAATAGTTTTAGAAGTAGATAGTGGGGGCTTCCTGGTGGCGCAGTGGTTAAGAACCCGCCTGCCAATGCGGAGGACACGGGTTCGAGCCCTGGTCTGGCAAGATCCCACATGCTGCGGAACAACTAAGCCCGTGCACCACAACTACTGAGCCTGCGCTCTAGAGATCCGTGAGCCACAACTACTGAGCCCGTGTGCCACAACTACTGAAGCCTGCATGTCTAGAGCCTGTGCTTTGCAGCAAGAGAAGCCCCCGCAATGAGAAGCCCATGCACTGCAATGAAGAGTAGCCCCCGCTTGCTGCAACTAGAGAAATCCCTCACGCAGCAACGAAGACCCAACGCAGCCAAAAATAAATAAATAAATAAATAAATAAATAAATACAATTAAAAAAAAAGAAATAGTGGTGATGGTTGCACAACATTCGGGATGGACTTTAATGCCACGGATTTGTATGCTTAAAAATGATTAAAACGTTATGTCTATTTAACCTCAACTAAAAAAACAAAAAACAAAAAGGTGAACTCCTCACCTATCCCGACCCATACCTGTTTCTCCTGCTCAATCCAAAAATCTTGGAGCAGTCCTTGATTTTTCTTTTACTCTCAGACCCTCCATCCGATGTGTGGGCAATTCCTGTCGGCTCTACTTTCAAAATATACCCAGAGGCTGACCTCCACGGGTCCCGGCACAAGGTCACCAGCATCGCAAGCCTGGATTATTGCAAGAGTCTCCGGACCGGCTTCTGTCCTTCCCCCCTCAGCCTGTTCTCCAAAGCGGCCAGAGGGATCCTGCCCAAACTGGGTCAGCTCCAGACCCTTCCAGCAGCTCCCATCTCACCCAGCCCAGTGGCCAGGGGCACACCACAATCTGGACTGCCCCTCCCACTCCCTCCAGACTCCGTGAGCCCACTGGCATGTTTCGGGCACTTCAGGTGTGAGGCTTTGCACTGGCCGTTCCCTCTGTCCCGAGTGCTCTTCCTCCCTCCACTTCCTTCAGGTGTGCGTTCCCACGCTGCCCATCAATGAGGGCTTCCCTGGCATACCCTATTTAAAATCGCCCCCTGTTCTGTTCAGCTTTTCTTCATGGGACACATCACCAGCCAACATATGACATATTGAATTCTCCTACATGGTCAAAAAAGTTTCATGAGGGCGGGGCCTGTGTCTGCTTTGTTCCCTGCTGTGTCCCAAGCCCCGAGGACGCAGTGCCAGGCAACCTGTAGCTGTGTGTTGAAGAGGCTAGTGAAAGTTTCGGGAGGGACAGCTCTCCCATCCTCTCTGAGTGGGTACCATAGCGTGGTGACAACGCACAGCCAGACTTCCTGAGATTCAGATCCCGCATCTGTCATTTATCAGCTGTTTGACCTTGAATAATCTCTCCATGCCTTAGTTTTCTCATCCATAAATGGGGAGATAGCAGTGTCTATCTCATAAAGTAGGTGAGGCTCACATGTGACGACGCCCAGCACACAGTGAACTGCTCAACCAACAGCCATCTTTACCCACCAGCCCTCCCTCCCTCTCTCCACGCCCAGGGTGCCATCAGTGTAGAGAGGCACCTGGGCTAGTTTCCAAGAGGAGGGGACTTCCTGGCAGGGTTTTGAGGGATGAGCAGGAGTGAGCTGGGCAGACATGTCCTGGGGGAGGGGTGCCCACCCCCACCTCATCCTAACTCCACCTGCCCTTGCGGGAGGTGCCGACCATGGGCTTATGAATAAATAGCTTATTAATAAATAACGAGGGAGCTTCTAAAGAAGGCAGAGAGGGAGCTGGCATCTGTAACAATCGATTGCTCCAGGGAAGCAAGAATGAGCCGGTCCTGGGATAAGTCTCAGAATGTCCGGTAGGACTACACATCTGGGTCTGTGAACTGAAGCTTGTAGTGATGAAGATGAGGAGGGGGAGGAGGGAGGGGGGATTAAGAGGGGATGACAACAGTGGGGGCGGTACTCGTGCACAGAGCAGAGCCACTCCAGCAGAAAGGCTATACACTCAAGTCATCTTCACAAACCCTCTGGGTTGACAGCTAAGGCACAGAGTGGCTGAGTACGTTGGGCAAGGTCACAGAGCTGCAGGCAGCAAAGCTGGGATTTAGAATTGGGTTCTCCACAGCTGCACCCCCCCCTGCGAGGACGTCCCCCTCAGGGCCTCAGGGCCTGGCACGGAGACAAAGCAGAGGACTAAGGCCCCTTTCTATCCTTCATCTCCCCGGCTTTATTACTTCCTATTTACCTGCGAGCGCCAATGCAGCCTCTGGGTCTTAATTACACCGAATGAGCTAGAGAGTAGTGTGATGCTGTCAGAGTTTGCCCACATTTCTTGCATGCCAGCTGTGGTGGAACAGTATGCCCAGTGGCAAACCCAGGAATGGAGGCTGGGGCACTGGTCCTAGGGTCTTAGACCTGTCACTGCTAAAGCCCAGAGCAGGAGAAGGGGGGCGAGACCCCTGCCCACCACACAGAGTGGAGACGCAGGTGTAGGGAGCAGGAGGTCTGCTCTAGGAGTGGGGTCTGTCCATCATTACGGCTCAGATCTGATGGATCAGACCCTCCGTTAGGGAAAGCCTCCCGATCCGCACATCGGAGGTATGGCCCGCCCCCACGCCCCCATTTAAAGGCTCTCAAAACCAAAGAGCAAGCCCCCAGCTAGCACACTCTTGTGTGCAAGAATCAGTTTCAGCTGCATCACTGGGTGATTCTGCTTGGGGTGGGGTCAGGAAGAACCAGAAGCCTCATGGGAGCTGGACCCAGACGTCATGGGCTCCACTCTTGGTAGCCCCATGTACTAACTGTGTGGTCTCAGTTTCTTTGTCTGTACAATGGGAAGATTCCGCTCCCAGCTTACAGGGTTGGACTGAGGATGAAACGAGTGAAGTGCTTAATTCTGTGCCCAGCGGGAGGCAAGAGCTTGGTTAGATGCTCACAGATGCTGAGTTTAGGGCTCCTGCTCCCAGCTGGTTCCAGAACTCCTCATGTCCACACGGGAGCTGGAAGAAGCCACTCACGCAAGCAGGCCAGTGTGCCCAGAACTGTCCTGGCTGACTTCTCAAGCCTGCCCCTTCCTTCCTGTTCCTAGGTCTGGCTTCCCCCCCTCTGGCTGGCAGTGCCCCCTCTCTCTTCCTCCTGGGAAGAATTTGATGAGCATACAGTGTCATTTCTAGAAAGAAGCCAAATTGGGGCTGTTTAAGAAGCAGACATCAGGATAAGTTGCTCCATGGGAATCCAGCCCACCCCCACCAAAAGAGATGGGGGGATGGGGGGAGGAGGGAGGAACAAGGAACAAGGCGGAATGCTTCTGCTATAGTTAGCGGCTCCTGGTTCCAGGTGGCTCTGATCGCAGGGCAGGGCACAGCATCCTAACCAGGGAGCTCCCGGCTGGAACTCAGCTGTATAATTAAATAAGGCCGAGAGCCCGCTCTAGCTCCTTCACTGTCTCGCTCTGAGGTTTATTTAATAACCTCTGAACTGGGAGGGGAAAAATCATTCAGGAAACATTGCTTGGGTCATTTATTTTAAAATTATTGGTATAAAAATAGCCAGGGTCGTGATTTATGTGCAGGGAGGGGCCGAGGAAGTCAGGGACTCCCCCTCCCAACTCCTGTCCAAGCCTCATTTGTCTCTCCCCCCGACAAGTTCCACCGCAGTTTCCATTATGACTTCAAGTCATAGTAGTTACTTTACATCGCAAATAAATCTCCAGAATAGCACGGAAATATTATGTGTATTAATAGCGCCTGGAAAAACATCCGAAAACCTTCCCTCCGCCGAGGGCCTCGGACGCGGCACGGCTGGGAGATGCTCTCCCATGAATTGAAAACCGCACGGCAGGCCTGGCGTTTGCCCGCCAGGGGGCCACTGCCTCCCCCAGCCCCGCCCAGCCCGCGGTCCATCTGTCCGCCGTCAGTTTGTCTGTGAGTGCCCCCAGTGACCTGCGGCCGACAAAGTCCGCCCCCCCAAAAGCTCGCGGGCGACGGTCCCCGCCACCGGAGACGCGGGTCCTTGTCGCCCGCTCCTTGCGCGCCCCTTGGTCCCGGGGAAGCCGCTGTCCCCGAACGTCCCCGACGCCGCTGCCGCCCCGCCCGGGGCCCTCGCCCCCCTGCGCCGCCCCTGGATACTCACCAGCTGCGGGGGCTTCCTTGGGGGGCAGCCCCTCGAGGCCGATGTCGCCCTCCAGCATGGCGTGGCTCGCTGCCCGGCTCCGGTGCGCCCCGGACGCACGGGGTCCAGGAAAGGGGGTGACGAAGTCACCCCCAGAGGTCTGCAGCGACTCTGAGGGCCGGGGTCCGAGCCCAACTCGGGAGGGGACGGTCCCCCTCCGCCTCCCCAGACGCAGCACGCGAAGCCGCAAGTGCAGGAGCCAAACTTGGCCGCCCACGCGCACCGCCGCGCCGCTCCTCCCCCTCGGCTTTTTGGGCTGGGGGTCCTGGCCGGCTCCCCGCCACCGCCCCCCCCCCGGGGCTACCTGCGGACGCCGCCCTCGCCCCGCCCCGTGCGCAGCGCGACTCCCCCGCGGCCACCCGGTCACCGAGCGATGGCGCGGGACGCCGGAGACCAGCCGCAGCGATCGGCCCGCGGGTCCCGCCCGCCCCCGGCCTCCCGCTCTGCGCTCTGCGGGGCGAGTCTCCACCAGCTGCCGGACCGTCTTATCGGTCGGGGTGAACAGTGGGGCCCTGAGCGGCTGTGCTTGGCGGGTCCCCAGCCAGGGCCCCAGGGAAGGGGTGCTGACTGGGGAGAGGGGGCAGCGATCCAGCCCCGAGAGGCTGGCCCAGCATGGGGCGTCAGTGGAGAGTGCACTGGCCCCCTCCCCCAGGCGGGACCCCAATTCATCTCTCTGAATTGGTCAGAAGAGGGAGGAAGTGAAGCCCAGGGATGGGAAGGAGATCTGGAGGTTACAGGGCAAGTGCCTGGCCTGAACTTGAACACCAACCTATGCAGAACTTGGGAATCTGGATAAAGTGAGAACTGCCCCCAAATCGGAGAAAACTGTGTTATTTGAGGATTCTAATTAAGCGAGGCTATGCCGGCAGGGACTTCCCACCCACATCCTGCAGGCTGGCTCAGGGCTGGGAGCCAGGAGGTACCACTCTGCAGCCCTGTTCCTGTTTAGAAGGCAAGGTCTGGACAATTCAGCATCCTCCTGGGCAGCAGAGATGTGGGCATCAGGAGAGCGCGGAGAGCCTTAGGCAAGGCGCCTCCTGTCCCTCCAAACCTCACACCCATGACACCTCCAGATAAATAACTATAAATTCTGAGGCACAACTGCCTTAAACAAAACGTTAATTTAAGCTGCTCCCTGATCACTGCACGGGCAGTGGCAGGACGGGGCAGCCTGCCTGACCTTTTGAAAGGCCATCTCCCACTTTCCACACCCTGAGGAGGAGCCAGGCTGGTGCCTGGAGCCCACCCGGGCCGGGGACCCCTGGATCACCTGCCAAGTAAACACCCCACAAGCCCCCGGCTTTGCCTGGCTCCGGGTGGAGACAGATCCAGCCACCCTGGGGAGACAGACCACATCCACGTGAAAGGAATCTATGCCTCCTTGAGGATGGATGACCAGTCCTCCCTGACCCCTCCCAAGCCTGCTGGCATTGGTACCCACGCGTACTGTTCTGGGCGGAAACGCTTGTAGTAGCAGCAAAACCACAAAGAAATGTCTCTAGCTGGGAAGTTCTTCCCTGCTCCCCACGCAAAGTGCTGTGTACAGAGAGGAGATTCAAGCCTCCTTCTTCCAAACGGGTCAGGGAGAGAGGTGACCTGCGATTGTCCTTTGTATTTATCTCGTTTCAGTCTGGACTAAAAAATTGGAAGACGAGGCACCTGGTGGGGTGCTGTGGATGGATGAAGTCTCATCCTGTGAAGAGGCTGCCAAGAAGCCCCAAGTTGTGTGCTGCGTACCCCACATGTACACCTAGGATGGCCGAGGGGTCTGGATGGAGAAGAAGCACTGTAGGGGCCCTTGCTGGGGCCATGTGCATTTCACAGAGCCTAGTGATCTGACCCAAACCACTGGTGTGCGGGAGTCCAGATACAAACTCATTTTTCTTGGAAGAGTCTGATGGCCAACGTGATACATAGCAATAGCTCAGTTGTGTAAATACACAGAGAAAATTCTAGAATTCTAACCCCTGGAATGATGAACTATAAACCAAAAATGCCCAGGAGGAAAAAAATGTAAATAGGTCTCGGGGCTATTTTTAACCATCATTGTTTACCTTTTGGGGGCAGAGATGGGCTATTGTCTAGTTAGCCAGCTTCAAAAGGCAGATTATTTAATGTATTATTATTAGCAGAAATATTTTAAACCGCCATTAATAGATGTTGATTCATTCCGATTGAAGCCATTTTTCTTCTTTTCATTTCTTGGCTCCAATTAAGCTGCATTCTGATGAAACCCTTCAGCTGCGTCCAACATATGCAAAAGAGCCGGTCAGAGATCCAGACCCTTTTAAAAAGGTATTTCATCCTATCAAGTTTTAAAAGATATTTTAGTAAATACCCGAACTGGCGCATTTTTACAAAGATTGGTTTCGGCTGCTATTTTGGTAAATGCTGCCAGGCTGGGGTGAGACCGGGCTCCTGTGTGGCGTGAACGGGGAGCGAGTGCCCTAGAAGAACGGATGCCTGGGGCCCCAACTCGTTTTCCAGGGAGCCCCCTGTGCAGTCAGGAAGATGTTTCTGTCAAAAGTAAAGTGGGGCAAGTGGACTGTCCTGGGGAGGGGCACGCCTGCCGCCGGAGCCATCATTACCGGATACAGGAATCATGCCGCACAATGCTTATAATTATGGAAAATGGTTTCCCTTTTCGGCAAAGCGGGAAGGGAGGGAGGGAGGAAAGGCAGTTCGCAGCAAAGCTGGGGCCAGCACTCAGGCCCTAGGGTTGGTTTAAAATAGGCTTTGCAGGGTGAGGCCAGGGCCCTGCTGGGCCAGGCTCAGCCCTCCCCATGCCTTATCAGACAGGACTCAAGGCCACCAAGTAACAGCACTTGGGTCTCCACTGCCCCCAAATGCCGCTCAGGAGTGGGTCAGAGGCCAGAGCTGACTTGACAAGCAGTGTCACAGGGCCTAAGGCCACCCACCTCTGCAGACCCCTCTGTATATCACCTGCAGTCACTCAGGCCCCTCAGAGAGACCAGGAGATGCCCACATTGTCACATACACCCTGCCCCCACTGTCACTCATTCTCAGAACACGTCCGGGGTCACGGGTCACTTGAATACTCACTTCTGGTAGTCTTGGGAAGTGTGTTTTGATTTCGATCTGGTTCTCTGAGCATCCCTCGCGGTGGGTAGGGCCCCTTCTCAGGCTTGGCAGGGGGTGAACCCCCCGCCCCCCAGAGCCGGTGTACAGCCGGAGGAGATAAGCAAGGTGGCGGGGGAGTTAAGCCCGGGGCCTCTCGGGGGAAATGGAAAGGGGCTGGCACCCAGGCGTGGGCAAGTTGCTTCTCGGCGCCTCGGTTTGTGCATCTGTAAAAAGGGCCTCAGCAGCAGCTACCTCTGGAGGTTTGGGGAAGCTGGAAAGAGAATCCAACTTCCAGCCCAGAACCTGGCGCGTTGTAAGCCCTGGATTAGAGGGTCTTGTTATTTATATCATCCTCAGATGAGGCAGGCGGGGACATGTGGCGGACCCTGAAAGGCAGGGGAGGACGCTCCTGAATGGGCAGCTCAGAGCCGGCAGTGGCCCCTGACCTGGGGACCATGGCGGGGGGCGGGCGGGCGGGGTGGCTGGAACAGGCCAGCTTGGCAGGTGATGGGTCGGGTGAAGGATGAATCTGAAGGCAGGGCCGGGCAGACAGTGGGGTCCCAGGCAGCTGCACTAAGCAGGACCAAGCAGGTGTTTTTTGCAAAAAAAAAAAAAAAAAAATAGTATCAGGGTGAATTTCACATAATATAAAATTAACCATTTTAAAGTAACAATTCAGTGGCATTTGGTACATTCCTGATGTTGTACAACCATCGTCACTGCGTACTTCGAGAACGTTTCCATCACTCTGGGTAAAACCTAGGACCCTGTAGCTGTCACTCTCCGTCCCCCACCGCCAGCCCCTGGTAACCACCAATCTGCTTTCTGTCTCTTGTGGATTTATCTCTTATAGTTCATATAAATGGAATCATACAAAATGTGGTCTTTTGTGTCCCGTTCCTTTCACAGTGGTTTTCTTTTTTCATAATTTTCTTTTTTCATAATTCATAATGTGTTTGAGGCTCATCCACAGTATAGCACGTTTCAGAGCTTCGTTTCTTTTTGTGATGGAATGGCATTCCGTGGTCTGGCTGTGCCACGTTTCTTTATCCATTCATCCACTGATGGTCCTTTGGGCTGTTTCCAAGGTGTCTTTGGAAAGGACCTGAGGGGTCTCACTAAGGGCCTGCAGGGGCTGGGGAGGGTCCCACTATGGCCCAGGGCCCCGGGCAAGGCTGGGCAGAGAGCTCAGTGGCTATGAGAAGAGGGGGGTGGAGAGGGAGGAGGAGGGGGAGGAGGGGGAGGAGGGGAGAGGGGGAGGGGGAGGGGAGGGGAGGGGGGAGGGAGGAGGAGGGGGAGGGGGAGGGGGCAGGGGGACTAGAGAGCAGACGGTGAGCTGGGGAGAGACCAGTCAAGCCTTCTCTGCAGCTGGAGACTGGAGGCAGCTGCTTGCTGCTGATACCAGGGGCTCCTGACAGGGGCACGCAGTTGCTAGAGTGAGCCTGGGCCCCGGCACTGATGCAGGGGACCTACAGCTGAAGCGGGTCTGTCTCTGAGAGCTTAACCTGCAGAGGGGCCTGCTGAAAAGGCAGCCGCTGGGTGCTTCCCCGCGGGAGTCTGTTTATTTAACAAGCACTTACATATAGCACTTACTGTGTGCCAGGCCCTGTTCCAAGCACTTCATAAATATCAGCTCTATGCCATCCATTCTATTATCATTCCCACTTTACAGATGAGGAAACCGAGACTCAGAGAGGTGCAGTCACTTGTCCGAGGTCACACAGCGGTAAGTATAGAGCTGGGACTCGAGCCCAGGCAGCCTGACTCCAGAGTCTGTACCGGAACTGATGTGCTCTAAGGTAGAAATCCAGTGTTTCCCAAACATCAGTCATCCAGAGTCCCACATTCTGGTTTGAGCCTGAGCAGTGATCCCCTGGGCTATGATTTGCTTCATATTTTCCTTTAATCCAGCTCACTTTTTCAAACTTTTGGGGACTGTTTTTATTGTTTAATTGTGGTAAAACATACATAACATAAAATTTACCATTTTAGCCATTTTTAGGTGTACAGTTCTTTGGCATTCAGTACATTCATAATGTTGTGCAACCGTCATCCATCCACAGAATCCTTTTCATCTTCCCCAACTAAATTCTGTCCCCATTAAACACTCACTCCCCATCCTCCTCCGGCAGTCCCTGGCGCCCACCGTCCTACTTTCTGTCTCTATGGATCTGACTCCTCTGGGGACCTCATATGAGTGGGATCATATAGTATCTGTCCCTTTGTGTCTGGCTTATTTCACTTAGTATGATGTCCTCAAGGTTCATCCATGTTGTAATGTGTATCAGAATGTCCTTCCTTTATAAGGCTTATCAAACTTTATTTTAAAAGTACCCAATATCACTATTGGAAATGGAAAATCAGAATCGCTGGCCATAAACAGAAGGTGATAGTTTAATAAAGGACAATAAAAATACAACAATGTTCAGGTCTACCTGGATGCTCCGCCCCGGGCACCCTGAACCTGAGGTGGTGTCATCGCCCGGGAGACCACCTGGTAAAGAGTGCATGGACCTCCTGGCAGCAGGCTGAGACTTTCTCCTTGACATGCTGCAAATATCTGCAAGGGAAGTGAAAACCGCACTGCGTTCTCACTACGTCTGTGACCCCCCATCGCCCTAGATTGGTTCCCTTTGCACCCGAGCAGGTCTTCAGAGCACTTGTGGCCCCGGAGGCTGCATTAGGGGAAATACCAAAAATAATAATGATCGCTTCGGTGCATTGCACACGTTTTGTGATCCGACACTGTGACCCTCCCACCACTGGCCATCTTCCCCCTTAGATGCAGGAGGGCAGCCTCAGCCTCAGAGATCTCGGGCAACACAAGGTCGCCGGAATTCAATATTTGCTTTGTTGTCTTTACCTGGGTGACCTCAACCAAGTGAGGTCTGAGTTATGCTTCCCACTTACAGCTGAGGAAACGGATGCCCAGAGGGGACCATGGCTTGCCCAAGTCCACACAGCTAGTAAGTGGCAGAACTGGGAGTCAAATCCAGGTCCAATTGATTCCAGAAATTGCTAGTTAACTCCAGAATTCTTTCCAATGCACTGTACAAAACTTCCATTTGTTTCTCTAGAATTTGGAATTCTCATGGATAGACCCAACACACTCATTGCAACACATTACTACAGAACAAGAAGGCTATGGAAACAATAGAAAAAACCCATAATTAGTCCCTTTTATTTTCTACGTCCAAAATCCAGGCTCGGGGCTCCTTGACCTCTCCTCAACCTTCCTCCGCTTGTTTGTTTGCAGGATGAAGTGGGCGAAGGGCCCAAGGGAAGATACTCAACTCACAGTCTTCCAGGTATGACTAACATATCTCGGTCTGTTTACACTTAAAGGCTGCCCATATTGTTTGAGTTTGGGGAACTAAACAGACTCTAATTAATGGTGCAAATATTTACCCTCAATGCCCTGTCAAAGAAAACAGCCTGTTTTTTTCCGAGTAAATAACATCAATGCCAAGGTTCTTGGCTATAAACCAGAGGGGAGATGACAGTCTCCAGATAGTCTCTAAGTTATCCGAGGATGGTAGATGTATCTGTAATTCAACACACCTGGTGCTTTTTCATCCCCAAAGGCCCAAAGCATATTCAATGGGTCCTCAGTAGAGATAGCAAGCTTTTACTCAGGAGTTGATGGTAAAACGGTCTCTAGAGAAGGATCGCTTCCCATGGAGTTTAGTTTAAAAATAAAGCAATCAAGAAGGCGTCTGTCATCACCCAGGGAATCTGTTTCTTAAGGCTCAGCCTTTCTCAGGTGCTTGGCCGACAAAAGCTTAGACAGCACCAGCTGATCGCAGGTACTTGCCAGGCAAGATGGCCCATCCAAGGGCTGGAGGGCCAACCCCAACTAGATCCGCAGGGCAAGCCTCAGTGTCGCGCGGGGTCTTTTGCACAAGGGGGCAGTTGTGCCTCATATGCCAACCCCTTCTTCAGGGTTGGTTGGGGGATGTTGATTCCCAAAGAAAACGTCAGCAGCAGTGCCCGTGGGGATGCCGGCTGCCTCTTGCCTGAAGGCCCCGAGCAGGGCTCCTTGAGGCCCCTTGGGGGGGTTTCCTTCCCCTTTTCAGCCACATATGAAAGAGTTCTGTCTCTTTCAGCCACTCAGAGACAGAACTGTTCACAGACCCTCGAGATAACACTTTCCCAGACATTTGAAGGGAATCTGAGAAGGAAAAGTGAAACTCTGACCTCAGCTATCTCCAGAGGGCTAAGAGCCGTGACACGGTCCGCCCACGATGCACTGGTGACGGGTGCACAGGGCCAGTCATCTGGGGGACAGCCCGACGGACCGGGAGTCGGCTTCCTTTGTCCTTGAAAAGCAGAGGGTAAGTCATGTCCCCAGGCCACCCTTATGCTCTCCCTTACAAAACATTTGATTTAAAAAACCTCACGCTCAGAGAATCAACCAACATCAGCCCTCAAGACTCGGGGCCACTCTGGCGGGCGGGTGGGCGGGCATCAGCTGCTGGGCCAGCTTGCTGGTCGGGCCCGCTCTGCAGGCTGCCGGGCTGTGCTGTGCCCCCTTTTGGAAGGGCAACCCTGTTGCCCACGCCACTGCCACTGCAGCTGTCAGCGTGCTCCTGCCCACAGCACAGGCGGCCTTGCTGGCGAGCGGCAGGCCTGGCCTTCAGCGCCCTGCTCAGTGAGGGGGTCCTGGGCGCAGGACTTGTGCTTCCATGGCCACGTCGCAGGGTCTGGACCAATATCCGACTGTTTGCAGCACGTTGGCCGTTTCCGTGGTCTTTGATCACGGCAGCCGGAGTTGTTTTGGGATTGAAGGACCTCCTCCGGCCGCTTCCATGCACACGGGCAGGACCCCCGTGTCATCACCTGGGCCAGGGCTGGTGTAACAGGTCAGGAAGCACCCAGACCTGTGTTCCGGCCCCTTCTTTTAATTTCAGTCTGAAGAATTTAGGACCATTTTGGGCGAGGGGGGTGGTTGCGTTTTCACTCTGGACGACGAGTCCTCTCGCGGTCAGAGAAGCTGGGGGGAGTCGGGTGTGGATGAGGCCGCCCGGGGACAGGTCCTGCCTGTGCACCCTTGGACGCCTTCTCAAGCTCAGCCTCAGTTTCTGCTCCGTGGTCTGGGGTAACAGGGGCACCAGAGCGCCCATCTTCAAGGGTGGGGACGAGTATGAAGTGAACCCATGCAGGGAGCACCTTCCAGCCCTCAATACGAAATTGCTGTGATATGTACCAGTCAGGGCCTGGCAGCAAACAAGACGGCTCCCTCCAGAGGGGTTTTGTATGAATCAGTTCAGGCCCCCATAACAAATATGACAGATGGGCGGCTTAAACTACAGGGTCCCCTGTCTCCAGTCCTGGAGGCTAGAATCCCAGATCCAGGTGTGGGCAGGGCTGGTTCCTCCTGAGGCCTCTCTCCTCGGCGTGTAGACGGCCGTCTTCTCCCTGTGTCCTCACGGGGTCGTCCCTCTGTGTGTGTCTGTGTCCTGACCTCCTCTTCCTATAAGGACACCAGTCCTATGGGATTAGGACCCACCGTAGTGACCGCATTTTACCTTATCCATCTCTTTAAAGGCCCCAGGTCTAAATGTAGTCACATTCTGAGGTGCCAGGGGGTTAGGGCATCGGTATATGAATTTGCAGGGGGGAACATAATTCAGTCCATGACAAGTTTAATGAAAGAACAGTTTACAGAGTCGCGGTCAGGTGAGAGGAAATCAATAAGGGGTGAAGAGGCACCCAGATGCTGGCAACAGTGGGGAGCTGATACCCAGAGACAAGGGAGGGGGCTGGGCTGGAGGAAAGGGCTGCCTGGTGCGGGTGTGGCAGCCCCTTCAGCAGAGGGGCCCAGCCTGGCAGGAGTGGCCAGAAGAATAGATGTCCAGTGTCTCTCTCTTGTCCTCTGGTCCCGATGGCCAACCGTGTCCAGAATCCAGAAGGTGGCAGGGACAAATGGACACAGTCCATAACGGCTGGCCCCTGTCCTCTTCTCGGGGCACAGAGCAGAGCAGGGCAGCGAGAGGGCGGGGCACACAGAGGCTCCGCAAAGCACAGCGTGTGAGTGCTTTGACCCCAACCACGTGGACAGCTTAATAAACCAAACAAAGCAGAAAAAACTAAAACAAACAAACCGGTCAGCTGTTCTGTCCCTGCCAGCCAGTAAGTTTGGAACACACTGTCTAAAATGCAAGTCATCCCACCTGGTAGACGGCCCCAGCTTCTCACTGGCTTATGGGGCTGACATTGGTTCTGGGACCAGAGACGCTGTTTGGGGCAGCTGGTCCTGGAGAGTGGGGGTGCCCAGAGCTGCCACGTTCATGATAAGGATGCTTTTGCAAGTTGCCAAGGACCAAAGGATCCCCAAGCACCCGTGAGTCTCTGTGTCAAAGGGGCCCAAATGGCCCCTGAAGGGGGATCATGGGCCTACCCTTGGGGTCTGCTCAGCTCTCTACACCACCCCGCTTCATTCAGGGGCCTCACTTACACAGAAAGGCACCAGCCCCTCACTCCCTGCTTTTCAGGCAGTTAGAGCTTGTGGTTCTCAGTGGACCCCATGGGAGGCTGTCCTGGGGGACTCCTCAGAGAGGATGTGGTGGGTTTTGGTCATTTGGGGGAGGGGGCTGCCCAGCACCTAACCCCCCTTCCTATTGGCAGATCTTCTGTGTGTGATGTTGATGGATAAGAGCCCACTCCTGTGGAAGAGGGTGGGAAGTCCTCCAGGTCTGTCTCCTTAGCAACTGGGCCATGGACATGTCGCCCAGGCTTGGCTGATCAGATGTGCCCATGAGAGGCTCGGCTTCTGGACCAGAAAGGGCAGGGTTAGGATTCTCCTGGAATAGCGTGGCACTGTCCCGTTGCTATGGCAGCCGTGTGCAGTGGCAGGGTGTCCTGCGGCAGCGCTGGGGGCAGGACACTTGCCCAGCCCACTCGTGGCCTCCCAGGCTGTCTTTACTCCTGCCTCTTACAGGGCCTTCCATCATGTTCTTTTCCAGATGGAGAACCAGACTCAGCTTCTGTTGCTTGCCGCCAGGAATCCTGGCCCACGGAAAGTGAAACTTGCACTCATGCCCAGAAGCAGCTGGTCTTGGGCATCTTCCTTCTGAGCAACTGGTCTTATTTTGTGGACACTGACTTGTGTAATGGCTCTTGTTTCGCTCTTAGGGTTGGTTGCTGGGAGGCTCAGGGGAGGTGCCCCGAGCAGGCGTTTAGGACCCTGTGCCACCCGCAGGTGGTCCCACATTCCTCGATACAGGCGTCAGGGCCAATAGCACTGGGGGGGGGGGGGGGTCCCATTTGCTAAGAGACTGCTGACTCACCCCACCTGCCTTTTGCCAGCTTGGTGATCTCGGGCAAGGGCCTTCTTCCTTCTGGGCCTCAGTTTCCTTATCTGTGAAATGGGATCCATCACAGTGCCTGCCCCCAGCCTCGTTGTGGAGAACAAGTGAGCCAGAGCCGGGAAAACACCCCATATCTTGCTCACAGCCGCCATTCAGTAAGTGCTGAATATTATTTTTAATCATCTCATTTGCAGAACCTTATTTTCCCTGTGCCTCACTTTCCTTGCAAACTTCTAAATTATTTTATTTCCTGAGGAATTTTAAAGATCTTGGTAAGCCACCTTAAAGTCCTTTAGCTGGGATCTAAAAAGCTTCTGCTCAAGTAGAACACGTGGTCTGACATCTTATACCACCTGAGAAGGATCACCCCCACCATCGCCAGACCGGGGAATTAAAAGTATTTCCATCTTAAAGATGCTCATCATCGCTAATTATTAGAGAAATGCAAATCAAAACTACAATGAGGTACCACCTCACACTGGTCAGAATGGCCATAATTAAAAGTCTACAAGGGGCTTCCCTGGTGGCGCAGTGGTTGAGAGTCCGCCTGCCAATGCAGGGGACACGGGTTCGAGCCCTGGTCTGGGAAGATCCCACATGCCGCGGAGCAACTAGGCCCGTGAGCCACAACTACTGAGCCTGCGCGTCTGGAGCCTGTGCTCCGCAACAAGAGAGGCCGCGATAGTGAGAGGCCCACGCACCGCGATGAAGAGTGGCCCCCGCTTGCCGCAACTAAGAGAAAGCCCTCGCACAGAAACGAAGACCCAACACAGCCAAAAATTAAAAAAAAAAAAAAAAAAAGTCTACAAATAACGAATGCTGGAGAGGGTGTGGAGAAAAGGGAACCCTCCTACACTGTTGGTGGGAATGTAAATTGGTGCAGCCACTGTGGAAAACGGTATGGAGGGTCTTTAAAAAACTAAAAATAGAGTTGCCATATGATCCAGCAATCCCACTTCTGGGGATATATCTGGAAAAAACTGTAATTCGAAAAGATACCTGCACCCCAATGTTCACAGCAGCCCTATTTACAATAGCCAAGTCATGGAAGCAACCTAAGCGTCCGTCAACAGATGAATGGATAAAGAAGATGTGGTACATGTATACAATGGAATACTATTCAGCCATGAAAAAGAATGAAATGCCATTTGCAGCAACATGGATGGACCTAGAGATGATCATACTAAGTGAAGTAAGTCAGACAGAGAAAGACAAATATCATATGATATCACTTATATGTGGAATCTAAAATACAAGACAAATGAACATATCTATGAAACAGAAACAGACTCACAGACATAGAGAACAGACTTGTGGTTGCCAAGCAGGAGAAGGGGAGAGGGATGGATTGGGAGTTTGGGGTTAGCAGAGGCAAACCATTATATACAGGATAGATAAACAACAAGGTCCTACTGTAGAGCACAGGGAACTGTATTCACTATCCTGTGATACACCATCATGGAAAAGAATCTGAAAAAGAATGTCTATGTAGGTATAACTGAATCACTTTGTTGTACAGCAGAAATTAACACAACATTGTAAATCAACTCTACTTCCATCAGATAAATTAAAAAAAAATAGATACATGAAAAAAAAGTATTTTCATTTTTAATAGAGTCTCTAAGCACCAATAGAAAATATTGAGAAAAGTGGATGACTTCAGGCGATAAATATTCATTGAGCACCTATGTTGCCCTGGCACCGGTCTAGATGCTGGGGGTAGAGGGCTTTGAAAAGTCTTTGCTGCTATGGGCCCACATCCTTATGCAGGAGAAAGAGAATAAGCAAATGCTGTTGTGCTGGAGAATGAGGGGGCTCTGAAGAAAAGTTAAGCAAAGGGAGGGGAGAGAGAATGAAAAGATGCCAGAGACAGAGGACGGGGAAGGGGTGTTTGCACAAGGCCTGAGTGAAGGGAGGTGGGGAGTTGTGCAGGCATTTGGGGAAGATCAGTCTGGGCCCAGGGAACAGCCATGCAAAGGCCCTGTGGGCAGCTGGCTTTAGTCTCACAACTGGCCCGACTCTCTCAGGAATGCTGGCAAAGAGTAAGGACATGGAATCTTCCTGGATTTATGAACCACGTCTTCAGGCATAATCACAGGTAAATGTTGATACAGCGTACGTACACGGAAATATCTTACCACAATACAGTGTGAACTTGAGAGGAAAATCCAAAGGGTCTCAGATTGTTTTACAGCTCCAGGAAGATGACACATATGATGTTAATGACAGCATTTTACAGTTTCCAAAGTGGGGAGAAACACAATGTGTGTGTAAAACCTATCCAGGAAATGAGGTTCTTCAATTGTCTGTGAGGCTTGTCTCATAATTGATTCAGTGCCCACTGCTCGTGCATTTGGAATAACACTCATATTTTGCCAGGACTGGAAAATATGTATCCAAATGTCTATGTACTCACTTAAAAAAAAAAAAAAGTCTAGGCACCCACGCTCACTCTACTTTGGAGACTGAGATAAGCTAGCATTTCGAAACACAGCCTATTAGGCAAATACTCCAGCATTTCTCTGAATTCACCTTCACTTTTCTGTTAAATGGAGTCGTTTATCTGAAGAAGAGACCCTGGGGGACCCACTGACCCGTTTTGCAGATGAGTGGCCAAGGCTCAGAGTGAGGAGAGGACACCCAGGTCCCTTGCCAGCTGATGGCCTGCCAGCACCAGCACTAGGGATTCATCCTGAACCTGTGCCACAGACTTCCAGTTGCCTCCCAATATTTATTCTTTGCCTTTTTCTTAGTAAAAGAACTCCTAGTTTTTCAGCTGACATGTGACTACCCAGAAAAACGATGACATGGCTAGGCTTCCCTTGCAGCTTGGTATGGCCAGTGGGAATGAGTCAAAGTGTGTGAGCAACTTCCAGGGAGGGAGAGTACCCTTCTTTGCCATTTCTCTTCCCTGCACTGGAATGCAGATTTGATGGCTTGAGCTCAAGCAGCCATCTTGAGCCATGAGGAGGATGTCTTTGCTGAACATGGCAGAGCAGCCTGAGAGATGAACCCTGGGCCTCTGATGAGTTCATGAAGCCCCCTACCAGCCCTGGAATCACGAAATGCCCACTTCTGGACTTCTCTTATATGAGAGAGAATTACTTTTTAAAGATAGCTTTTTTGTCCCTTGCTGTTGAACCAACAGAGACCTTCCCTGGGTCTCTTCTCCCTGCCATGTGGCTGTTTCTGCAACTCTCTCATCATGAAAGAGATAAAGAACAACCCCAGAGAGGGGGCGTGAACTGCCCGACGTCACAGAGCTTCTCTTATATAAACATCCACTTCAGACCTGCACAGAATAATTGCTAAAACAAATAAGGCCTGCCTCCAGAGTGCTGGGCAAGACCGTGGCCTAGAGAGCATTTCCCAACAGGATGTTCACATGACCACTAATCGATGAGGCTGGTGACATTCTGAAGGCCTTTGTCACTGCGGCTGCTGTCAGCCCAACTCTGCCCCGCCCTCCTCAGGGACACGCTGCAGGGCCTGGTGGGTGACCCCTGTGGCTCTGAGAAAACACTTCCCTGGAGGCCCAGCCTCTGGGACAGTTGGGGGCATGGATCCACCAGGCCCTGATCAGGCTTCCCTCCCTCCCTCCCTCCCTCCCTCCCCGCTTCCTATTTGTCTGCATTTCCTGTTGGCAAAGATTTTCTTTGAGACCCTAAGGATACTGCAGTGCACCCCCCCTCCCTGTAATTGCCTCTGACCTTCGGTGACTCCTCCCTCCTCACAGGGACCCCCTCCTCTGATTGATGAGGAGTGACATAATTCATCCCAGCCATGTTCCTGCCACTGGGGTCTCACAGAGCTCCCCAGCCGCCTCTTTCTCCTTACCCTATGAGCCCACGGCGGCATTTCACGACTTCTCCGCTTAGTGAAAAGAGAGACACAATTTCTCAGTAGAGTCAGATACTTAGGGCCTCACTCTGAAGAGGAAATAGAGGCAATAGCCAGAGAGTGGTCCCTTCCCGGCTCCAATATCAGACAACAGGCGCCGGCAGGGAAAACGCTGCCATAGCCATCCTATCCTCCTTAGGAGTCCTCTGTGGTGGGACATGCCCAATTTACAGAAGAACAAGCTGAGAGCTGAGAGTTTGATTTGCCCCAGGTCACACCAGCTAGGCAGTCCCGGCACCGGGATCCAGCCTCGCCTCAGACCAGATGCTGTGGTCTCCCTACTGCCTTTCCCAGCCTCCACCCTGGGAGGAAGTCACCACACATGGCCTTGAAAGGTAAATCTTGGATCTTTGGTGACAGCTGGAGAAGGAGAATTTCTTAATGCTAGCCATGCACCCCCATCCCTTGCCAGGGACCCTCCCCACGTCCCCTACACCCCTTGCTGTCCCTCAGCTGTCTAAGGTCCTGCAGTGGTGCCCATTTCCATTCAGTCAGCCGTCACTAAGAAAGGCTGGTACTAACCTTGTTTATACTAGGGTGTGACTGACTGGTATGTGTCTAACTGCTCCTCTTTGGAGATGCTGGCTTTATAATTGAGGGCTCTGAGCACCTAGGGCTTAGTGACAAAGGAATGGAGATGGAAGGATACAGCTGCCAGCAGCACGACAAGGGGTCTTCCCAGGGGACCCCTTCAAGTTACAACCCTGTGCTGCCAGCAGGAAGGTACTTAAGGCCAGGTCGCAAGTCCGTGGGCTGTGCAGTTAGCATAGGAGTATCACTCACTCCTGGAGAGAAATCCTGCCCAAGAAGTACTCCTGGGAGAGGTGGAGGCACCCCCAGGGAACCTGGAGAGCTATATGCTCATCCCCTCTAGATGTAGATGGCACAGATGTAGGTCCCAGCCCTTCCCTGAAAGGACCCCAGTGGCAGCCCCTCGTTCCTGACTTCAGTTGCCCCCTCTCTTCCTTTATTTGCTCTGAGATTCAGCATTTCCCACAATTCCCGGAGCGGAAGCCCCGTCCTCCTCTGTGTGCATCAGGCTGGCCCCTCCCACCCTCCCTCCTCAGGAGGGCAGAGCGATGCCACTGCCTGGGGGTCACCGAGGAGGAGACGGGTCCCAGGACAACCTCAGTGCAGGGATGTCCAAGCTCTGGCGACACTTGGCAGGTATTTGAAGGCCCCTCTGAACATTCGATTGCTCAACTCACATTCTCCTTCCTCTGGCTTGACTCTCAGACACTTTGAGAACAAACCAAAAATAAAAATGAATCCTTTTCCAGCTGATTCGCTCATTTTTTTGCAAATCCTCACTCTGTCCCCTCCGCCCTTGGGACTTGTCTCCCAAAGGAGACCAGAGGGTCATTCCTGGGCGGTGTTCTGGCTTTGGCCAAGGACGTCTCTGGGAGGGCAGCTGCCCTGTAGACTTGACCTCTGACCTCTGGGGGGGAGCACAGAATGGGGGCCACCGAGAACCACCTCCCACCCCCTCTGTCCTACAGGAGAGGATGCCCCGGCTCGGCTCCTGGAATTCCCTCTGGGGGCCAGGGGTGGTAAGTCCGCCGCCTCATTCATTCACCCATAGGCGGAGTGATGTCATTCATTCATTCACTAATCCAAGGACGGAGGGTAGGGCTGGTCAGACGGATCCAAGTATTGGACTTGGTGACCGAATCCTTATGAGGCAAGAGGAGGACTCTATCTTCAGAAATACCTTCCGCTCGCCCCAAAGCGATCCACCTGGTCCCTGATGCCGGGAAGGCCCTCAGAGCTGCTGCCCCCAGCAAGCAGGCCCCGTCCCTAAGGACCACAGGCAGGACGCCAATGGCCTGGGAGAGTGGCGTGAGCCGTCCTCGGTCCTTGCCCACCTGGCGGGGCCTTGCTAGGCAGACGGAACCCCTCAGAGCACAAGAGGCCTTGTCCCAAGACAAAGGGAGCTGCCCGGCCACTGTGTGGAGGAGGGCAGGGCTGGGACCAGGCCCCCATATCTGTCCCCTCTTCCTGCACATGGGGAAGCCTGGTGGCTACAAGAGGAGGCCCTGGAGGGGGTCACTCACAGCCCTGAGGCCACGAGCTGTGTGACCCATGGGCAAGTGACTCCACCTCTCTGGGCCCCAGCTTTACTCCCTCATGTAAAATGGGATCAAAACAGCACGTGGTGAGGACCAGGCCCTGTGCTTAGCGCCCTTGACATGTTTCAACTCAAGTGTTTCCCGCCCCAGGGTGCTGCAGGGTGGACGCTATTCTTAGCCCAGTGAACTGATGAGAAAACAAAGGCATGGAGGGTCAGGCAACATGCATCGGGGCCAACCTCGTGAGGCCCCGTGAAGCTCAGCTGCATTGCGGCCCGAGGGCTCAGCTAGTGCTCCGTACAGGCGGTGCGGGAGCTCTCAGAGGGGACGCTGGGCGACATCTGGGGACACTTTTGGGTTGTCGCTACAGAGGAGGGCACTGCTGGCCTCTAGTGGGTGGAGGCCAGGGGTGCTGCTAAACACCCTACAGGGCCCAGGGCGGCCCGCACAAGAATGACTCAGCCCCGAATGTCAACGGTGCCCAGACTAAGAAGCCCTGGGTTGTGATTACTGTTCTCAGGAAGGGGCTTCCCTCCTAGGAAGGGTCTTGCATGGACATACCCACTGTTGGACTGCCCACCCCGGAGGCGCCTCCCCAGCCAGGCTGGGCTGGACACCAAGAAAAATTGTGTCCCTGGGTCCTCCCTGGACCCGTCCAGGGTCCCAGAGGGCAGGTGGGATGTCCAGCCGGGGCTGGGCTGGGCTGGCAGCAAGCAGCGTGCCCCAGGCCGCCACCCCATGGATGCCCGCTCCTTACTCGCCAGCAGAGGGTTCAGCGCCATCTCCTCCATCTGAATGTGCCCTGCACACTGGCCTCAGGTGGGCGCTGGCTCCCAGAGGCTGGTCGGGACACCTCTGCACCGGTATCTCAGGCAAGGGGGTAGAGGCCGCTCTGGTGGGCCAGCAGAGTTTGCAAAATGAGTCAGCTGGCGAGAGGGCTCAGAGCACGTGGGTTAATCATTAACGCATAGCTCAGACACTTCCCCGGGATCCCAAAGGACCCTGGCCTGCATGGCATCTGCCAGCCTTGACCGTGGTCCTGGGTGACCCACCCCATCAGGACCAGCTTAGTCTGATTATGTGCTGAAGGGGAGCTTCAGGGCCCAGGGACCCTGTCTCCCTTTATTCCTACATTTTCAGCTCTGAAAAGTCAGGGTTGTTGAAGGAGAGTGGTCCCATCTCACAGCTCACACTAACCCCCTGGCCAGTAACGGCCCCTTCAGATCACCCTGCTGCGCTTCCCTGAGTCTGCTCTGTTCCCCATGCTGTCAGGCACTCAAGGTACACTCCTTCTTTGAATAGTCTCACCAGCCCTGCAAATGAAGGGTTGTGTGTCTCTGTTTCGTGGGTGAGGGGGTGAGGTTGACAGGTGGCTGTCCAGAGACACGTCTGGTTGAGAGCAAGGGAGAAAAAGAGCAAATCATTTCCTCCCTTGGGGCCTCTGTCTCCTCACGCCGTCCCTGCAGGGCAGGGCAGGGCGTGGTGAGGGTTAAGTGGGGCAAAGCAGGAAAAATTCTGAGCACCGTCCCTGAGCACACAGTAAGCACTCAATAAATATTGGCTGCCTCTCATGTCACCGGGCCGTGTCTCAGAGCCAAGGATCCTTGCCCGGTTTGCTTGCTGGTGTTGTCAGCACGCGGCAGGTGTTGAAGGAAAACTTATGTCAGGTGACTTGGCCAAAGCCACAGGACAAGCCACAGGTCTCAGCCCAGGTGGGTCTGACTTTCAGTGCTGCGCTCTTTAAAAAGGCTGCATTCAGTCCCCGAGATATTACTTGGGAAAGTGAATTACACTTCCTTTAGGCGGGCGGGTTTGCAAGCAGCGGTACCTGGGTGTGGCCGCGGAGCTCCCCGTCACGGGCCCCAGGCCAGGTGCCCCGTGTTCCAGCTCACCGTCGGTGCAGACCCCGCGCAGAGCCCAAGCCTGGTGACAGTCACTCTCCTGACTGGAGGAGGGGCGTGAGGGGGTGGAGAGGTGGCGGGCAGGTGGCGGAGGCGGGGAGGCGATGTGGGGAGACCTCTCCCTGGGGGAGGGAGAAACTGGGACCACAGGGGGACTCTTGGGGGCGTTAGGGCATGAAACAGAGGACTGATCGCTGTTGGTCTCCCCAGAAATCAACTCTGGGCTCGAGAATTTTATCCCAAAGCTCGCTTGGCCACTGCAAACCCCTCCTGCATGAGATTCAAGGGTGATACGTCAGAGGCTGCCATTGGCGAGAGATACAATAATAAACTTCATTCATTCATTCATTCATTCATCATTCACTCACTCACTCATTCATTCATTCATTCATTCTCCCTTCTAGAAAACATTTCCTGAGCACCTGCTTTGTCCAGAAAGGCTGCTTTGGGGTAGAGCAGAGATGAAAGTAGCCTGCATTCCTGACAGCAAGCAGTGCATGGGGGCAGTGCACGGGGTCTCGTGGGGAGAAAGTCAGGTTCAAAAATTCCACTTTGAAAGTGAGGTTGATGCTCTCCTGTTGTCCCTGTTTTGCAAGAGCCGTGTGTCCATCCTGGGCTCTAAACGTGCTCCAGGCAGACAGTACCGGGTTGCGTCGACGCTGCACAATCCCCCTGGGGTTCCATTATCTCAGCTGTAGGTTAGACTGGTCCACACACAGGGTGCAAATGCCAGCAAGTTGAAGCTTTGTTTAGCACTTAAAGCCTCCTAATGGGTTTAAAACATTTACACTTGTCTTATTATTAATACCAATTACTAAGGCTCGGCCCTGCCAATCACGCGTCTCGTTTTATAAATACTGTCGGGACGAGAAGGTCACCCACAGCTCTTTGCTGCGGCAATGGTCTTATTTGCAAAAGAAAGTTTGAAATAAATTCTCAGGGCAGAAAAAGGCACCTCACGAATGAATCTCTGAAGTTGGCTCTTTAAGAAGAGTCTCTGTTTTTGCTCAGGCCCTGGAATACAATTTTTAGAGGACCTTTAAATCATGCGTGTGGAAGTTCAAAGCCGGGTTCCACCACCCGGCTGCCTGGAGGCGAGACTGGGTCACCTCTGGGGTTTGTTAGTGTATTTAAAAAGTGACAAATGGTTGTTTCTATAAGGAACTTATAGCTGGCTTTGGACAGAGTTATTGGATGCTGGGGATGGAGAGAGCATGGACGGCATTTCTCCCTGTGCCCTTTGAGCCACCCGCTTCATGCCGCTGTAAACAGTGAAATGTAATATTGCCTTATTTGGTCACAGAGCCAAGTGATCACTTGCAGAGGCCTCTTTGCCTTTGACTGTGTGAGAAACAATTAGCTCCACGTCCCAGCCTCGCCTGGGCTCTGGATGTGGGGGCCACCTCCGTCGACCTGCTGGGGCTTCAGGGCCCCCTTTGGATGGGACCCCCCAGGGTCTGGCGCTGATGGGCTTCTGGTGCAGCTTTTACAGGCGCTGCCCAGGGTGCTGCCCGAGCCAGGGGAGCGTGCCCCCCACATCCAAATCTGGGCCCCGCGGGCTTGCAGTAGGCTAGGTGTCTAGGTGCAGGAGACCAGGCGTCAGAAGAACCTCCCATTTCTTTGAAGTTCGTATGGATACACAGATTTGAAACAACAAAATTCATTGTCGCAGAGCAGGATTCAAGAAGGCCGGGTGTCCCTGGATTTCTGGGGTGTCCAGGGAGTGCACCAAACCCGGGCAGGGAAACTAAGAGCAAGATATCGGCTGTGGCTGGTGTCACTGGGGTGCCAGGCTCGGGCTCAGCACTGCCACGCGTCCTGGACACTGAAGCTGGGGTGGCCCTTTTGCTCACAGAGAAGGGGCTGGACCACAGGTTGCTCTGTTGCAGGGGCAGCTAGCTGAGGTCCCAGGCCTTGAACCAGGAGCCCAGCAAGAGCCATGCAGCAGATACTCCTGCCCCCAGGAGCAGCCTGGAGGAAGTCCCCCTGCAGAGCCAGCTGCCTCAGCCCCTGGTCCAGGGACAGGAGAGACCCTCATGCTCCCGCCGTGAAAGTCTAGCCTCCATGGAAAACGCAGCCGTCCCCAAAGGTCATCTGCCCAGTCACCGCTCTCTACACCCAGGTGTTCCCTCCAAGGGGTGATTTGGGGTGGATCGGACAGTGTGAGTCACAAGGAAACGAAGAGGAAACACAAAGGGGCCGTGACACACTGGGTGGCCCAGAGTGCGAAGGAAGCTCTGGTGCCTGAAGTGATGGGGTGGTGGAGCCGGGCCTGGCATCAGAGGGCCCTGGGCTCTGGCTCCAGACTTGCTGTGTCCTTCGGGTGGGGCTGCAGGCAAGTCAGTTCTCTCTGAGCCTCAGTTTCCCCATCTGTGAAATAGGCTTACTGGGACATGCCTTAGAGGGCTGTTGCGAGAAATACATAGATGGATATATGCAGAGATGCCAGTGGTACATGGTAGATGCTGAAATGATGTTGGTGGGATTAAATAAATAATTGAATGAGAAAATGTCACTCAAGTTTTCCAAAATGTTATTATTTCACCTACCAGTTATTATGATGGCATACAAGAACGCAACTTCCGGGAAGTATCCTAAAGAGAGGATGCCCTTCCCCTTTCCTCTCCCTCTCTTACTGGCTGGGATAGACCTGTGATGGCTGGAGTAAGAGCAGCCATTTTAGACTATGAAGTGGCTTGGGGAGTGGAGGCTTCACAAAGCAGAACAGCAAAAGGTAAGAAGCCTGGATCTCTGAAACCAGGGAGCATGTTTCCTTAACCACATACCCCGGGATTTTTACATGGAGAATAAACAACAAATTTCCATTTTGCTTAAGACAGTGCATGAAAGTATTTTGTGAACTGTGAAGATCCCTGCAACAGTAAGGTAACGACCCTATCTCCAATATCCAGGGTGAAGGACAAGTTAGTTAACTTTCTGCTGCCTTTGTTTTTCACCTTTAAAATGGGTCCAATTTTTATTATCATTTTGATTATTGGCCTTCGTTTTGCCCTTACCCTGCCATAACTCCTTTGAGTTGACTGTCAGCATTCAATGTCCTCACTCTATACTTCAGGGTGCCCAGCCCTCCCCACCCCCTGCCCTGCACTGTGCCCAGGCTGATCGTCTTCTGCGTGCAGAATGGGCCTCTTACAGAATCCTGGGACTCAGGGGATGTTAGACGGTGTTGATTGCAGCTCTCACCCAGTACAGGCTGGCCTTGCAGCATCCCCCCAGCCTCTCTGCTTACATGCTTCCAGGGACGGGGTGCTCACCACCTCCCAGGCAGCCTGATCATTGCCGGCCACCTCTTCATGCCAAGAAGCATTTCCCAGAGCTGAGCACCAACTGTATGCCCTGGTGGGACTTCCCTACCTACCTGGGATCTGACTTCGCCTGGGACTGTCCTGGGTTTGGCGCTGCAAGTCTCACATCCCAGGGAACCCCTCCACTCTGGGCAAACTGGGCAGGCTTTCCAAGTGTATTAATTTCCTAGGGCTGCTGTAACAAATTACAACAAACTGGGTGCATTAAAGCAACAGAAATTGGGGACTTCCCTGGTGATCCAGTGGCTGGGACTCCGCACTCCCAATGCAGGGTGCACGGGTTTGATCCCTGGTCAGGGAACTAGATCCCACATGCCGCAACTAAGAATTCGCATGCTGCAACTAAGACCTGGCACAACCAAATAAATAAATAAAATATTAAAAACAACAACAACAACAACAGAAATGGATTCTTTAACAGTCTGGAGGCCAGAAGTCTGGAGTCAAGGTGTCAGCAGGATTGGCTCTTTCTGGAGGCTCTGAGAAGCTCTTCCAGGCCTCTCTCCCAGTTTCTGGGGGCTGCCGGCAATCCTTGGTGCTCCTGGGCTTGTGGCTGCATCCATCCGGTCTCTCCTCCATCTTTGCGTTGCCTTCCTCTCTTTGTCTTCTCCCTTTCTGTCTCTTAGAAAGACACTTGTCATTGGATTTAGGGCCCAATCCATCTTGAATCCAGAATGAGCTCATCTTCTGATCCTTAACCTGATTCCAACTGCAAAAACCCAATTGCCAAATAAGGTCACATTCGCAGGTACTGAGGTTAGGACTTGGACATATCTTGTGGGGGACGCCATTCAACCCCTTACAGCAAGGAATGAAGTTGACGCTTGTACTGGAAGGTCAAACAGGCCTTAACTAGGTGAAGAGGTAATGACAAGAGGAATTCCAGCCAGCAGAAATAGCATGTGTAAAGGCCCTGTGGCCGGGAGGAGCTGACACATTAAGGAAATGTGTCTGAAAGAAGCCCAGTATGGCTGGAGTGGGAGGGAGAGGAAGCAGCACAGAGGCACTCAGGCAGGGCCGTGCAGGCCATGAGGAGGAGCCTGGCATTTTTTTTTGCAGGTGGGAAGGGAAGTCTCAGCGAATGATAAGCCTTGAATAGCCCTCCATGAGCTGCGACGGCTGCTTCAGTGCCCAAGCCTTGACGACTTTCCCAGGCCCCCGATCACTGGGCCACAATGGATGAGTCCAGGTAAGCAGACAAAACTGCCTGGACCACCTGCTTCTTGCCCAGGCTTCTGCTGTCTCGGACACGTGGGGCCTGTGCTCTGGAGATTCATCAGAGAGCAGCCCTGCTGCTGGGGCCCCGCATAGCCCAAGGGGGCTGTCCCTCGGACAAGGTTTACCTCCCTGGGCACTAGTTTCCTGGTCTGTCAAACGAAGTGATGTAATGGTCCTTACTCATAGGGACTCGGTCATGACAAAATGAGTGAAAAGCCACAGGACACGGCTGGGTGCAGGCCCGGGGCCAGGTGAAGAGTGGAAGAGGGCAGAGAGGCCTGGAGACAGCCGTCTGAGGGCTGTGTGAGCTTAACCTGGAACATCTACTCCCTTGGCCTCTACATGTGTAAAAGCAGCAAGGTGGCCTGGGGGATGGCAAAGATGTGGACGACAGTTTTCCGCGAGCTTTCCAACGTACCCGGCACTTTTAGGAACCTTGTTTTCTCATTCACTGTTGAAGCCCACTTGCACCAGTTTGGCTGGTGAGGAAGCTGACACCTGAAGAGATTAAGCGATTGGGCAGAAGTCACCCTACAAGGTAAGAGGTGGGGCTGAGACCTAGAGTCAGGTCATCCGGGCCTGTCCCAGCGCTGAGATGTAGTGGGGAGTCAGAGCTGGGAAGGCCGAGGCCACCCGTCCCGGCCCTGCTGGGCTCCTTCCAGGGGGAGGTAAGGATGTTGGGTCTCCAGAAACATCTCTTTTTGGAAACTTTAAAAAATCCCTGTTATTAAAAAGTTAAGTGGAGAGGCAGGCACGATGCAAACATCAGATCTGAGAGCAGTTCCTTCTCCAAAAACCCTTCCAATAACTAAGAATAGTGGGTTTCCTTCTGCCCATTAAACTTGAACCCCGCTTATCATTTTCCGACACGTTATGCAGTTAATTTGAATTGTCGGCAACAGGGCCCGGAGCTGCAGGGGTTTGGCGGGCGTCCCACTAAGCGCTTTTGTTTGGGCCTCGAGATACGATCTCAGCTGTCTTATAAAGAGAGACCCAAGAAAAGAGGAAGAGCGGCGTTTTTTTCCCTTCTAAGATACGTTTCAAGTTCTGCCTTCTGGGCTGGGTTCCTGGAGAAATGCATAGGAGACCTTATTTGGGATTATTGAGTTCCTTGGATTTTATGGGCGTTAGACACTTGCTCTCAGCACTGTGTCTGAGCTTCAGTTTCTGTGGTGGGTGATGGTGGGAGGCTGGCGCCACGGGGGGGGCTGCGTGTGATGGGGAGAAGCTGGCAGACCCGGCCACCGTCGGGGGCTGCTGTGTGGCTGGGCGAGCTCCTTGACCTCTCTGGGCCGTCTCCCCTCCTGCTGAGGTGAGACGTGTGTGCTGAGAACAGACAGCAGAGGTTTGTCGAGCACTCGTCGTGTGCCCAGAGCAGACCCAGACGCTGCAATATCCGTGTAGCCCTCACAGCAGCCCCATTGGATGGATGAGGAAAGTGAAGCTCAGAGACATCTAGTAACTCCCTCAAGGGCACACAGCCAGCAAGTGGTCACACCAGAATTTGAATCTAGATCATTGTCTGCATAGGTTGTGCTTCCGACCACCTCCCTTTCACCTTCCACTGTCCAGCGGATGCTTACAAGTGCCAGGGACTTGCAAAATTTGGCAGGCCAGCTTTTCAAAAACCCCTTTCCGGACTATAAAATGATGCAGCCGCTACAGAAAACAGTTTGCTTCCTCAGTAAGTTAAACACAGAATTACCACATGACCCAGCAATTCCACTTTTAGAGTATAAAGAAGTGGAAACGTGTTCAAACAAAAGATCTTACATTAATGTTCACAGTGGCCTTCCTTACAATAGCCAAAAGGTGGAAATAACGCAGATGTCCACCAACAGAGGAATGGATGAACAAACTGTGGTCCCTCCCTGCCGTGGAAGATTATTCATCCATAAAAAGGAATGGCATTCTGACATGTGCTACACCACGGATGAACGTTGAGGACATGACACACAGTGAAAGAAGCTGATCACCAAAGGCTGCACATTGTATCATTTCATTTCTACGACCTTCCAGAATAGTCAGAGCTATAGAGACAGAAAGCAGATGGGTGACTGCCAGGGCCTGGGAGGAGGGGGATGGGGGTGACTGCCATGGGTACAGGGTTTCCTTTTGGGGTGATGAAGACATTCCGGAGCGAGATGGTGACGATAGTTGAACAACGTTGTGAATTCATTAAATGCCACTGAACTATGCAAATTGAAATGCTGCATTTTATGTTACGTGGATTTTACCACAATTTGGAAAATCTCTTTTAGGTCTGAGGAGGCTGAGGCTCAGTCCCACACTAGCAGCGGTTTTGCGGGGCAGTGGGGAAGGTTGGCGAGGAGGGCCCCGTGGTGGGCCGCGGACAGGGAGACTGGGATACAGACACGCACCTTCTCGGGGTTTGGCAGGAAACACTCCTGGCTGTGAGATGTAAACACCCGCTCTGTATCGCCCAAGAAATCTACAGCAAAAGATTTTCTTCGCAGATTCTCTGATGTGAGTGGTCTTCGTGGTGAGGGGTAAGACGCCGGGGTCTCGAGGTCAAGGCTGGCACGGAGGGAAAGCAGGTGAAGTCTCCAGGAGCTGCTCGGGGGCCTCATGCATTCTGGATCTGCGTCTAGTGAGAGCATCAGTTAACAGCCTGCAGGGAATGGCCGCGTGCCTCCACGGGCACAGGTCATTCATGGTCCCTCCACATCCTCCCATGCCCACAGCGGGCGGAGACCGCGTCCGGGGTTTCTGGGATGTGTGGCTTCTGCTTCCTGGGCCCCCGGGGGCCACCCTCCCCACTCCAGTCATGAGGCCCAGGTGGAGCTTCCTTCCCTCTCCAGCTTTGGGGTGACTGGCGCCCCAGGGGGACCTTGAGCGCCGGCAGTCTTGGGCTACAGTGACAGGTCCGGGGATGGCCCCGTGGCCCGAGCTGGCCCAGTGGCTGGGAGCCTGGGTGAGACACAGCCTGGAGATGCTGGTGTATCTTTGCCACCCCTTGGGGACAGCGCAGGGGATGGCCGAGCTGCAGGAGGCAGCTGTGTATGGGGGTTAGTGGACACCTTGACCTCCCCAGCAACGTGACCTGCTCGTTCTCGTCTCTAAGATTTCGTTAGGTTTCTGTCACTTGCAGCCGGAAGCACAGAGGACCGCAGGAGCTATGGACATTCTAGCTTCCTCAAGGGCTGGGGTGAGAGCTGCTTGAGTTAGCAGCAGCTGACTGGCCAGGAGACCGCCAGACACAGGAAAGAAGGGGGCTCGGGGCCTGCCCGCTAAGAGAAAGCAGAGCAAGTAGGGGGCCCTGAGAGGGGAGCACGGGGTCGCTCTTCTCCTCACTGTGGCCATGGGGTCCACGCCTCCTCGGAGGGCCAACCTTCCGCACCGTCCAGTTGAAAGGAAAGAGTCCTGCCTGGGCTCAGCCAGACGTGGGTGTGGCTCGAGCTGTGTGACCTTGGGCCTCCTTGAGGCCTCAGTGGCCTCACCTGCAAGTCAGGGGCCATGATGTGCAACACCAGGCACGTGGTCCTGAGTGCCACCTGGGTCCTGGGCAGCCTGGCTCAGATTCTGGCTCCATCACTTACTGGCCGCTTAAGCCCCACCTGCCTCAGGTTCCCCGTCTATAAACTGGGGTAATAAGGGTGCCTCCTCCCTAGGGCGACTGTGCAGCAGATGAGTTTGTGAGTGTAAGTGCTCAAAACGGTGGCCAGGCCAACATCAGCTGTCACTGGTCCCTGGCAGGGCTGTGGTGAGGACAAAGTCTGGCAAGGACACAGAGGTGTCTTCCAATGGGGTCCCCTTCTGCACCCCCCTCCCAAGCCATTCCAGGAGTCAGAGGTGGCTGAGGCTGGCCTCCTTCTAGAATAGACCCACTTGTCACCTAGTGACAGCCGTGCCTGAAGCCCTTGCCTGGTCCTTAGCGGAGATGCCATCATGCAGGAATGCCCGGACCCTCAGTCTCTTCTCCGGGAGCTCATGCATTACGGCAGAAAAGATAAACAGATGCCGCAAGCCTCGCTCCCCGACGATACAGACGTCTACAAACACAAGGGGGCCCCAGCACATGCTTCTCCTTAAAAATGGGGTGTGAAGGAGGCCCAGCAGGGGGTCTTGCAGCTCCCTCATCTGTCCTGCTGGGAGCGGGCACTGGCCCCACCTGGCCTGACCCAGCCTGGGTGAGTGTGGGGCTCCTGCAGACCCTCAATCAGATTGTCGCTCTGCCCTGTGCCTCCCCCTCGACCCCCTTCCTAGCCCCTCTCCTGACTCTCCGCCGCTCCCTCCCCTCTCCTCCCTCCCTCAGTTACACCAAAGCTCCCTGCAGATACAGCCCCTCATCTTTGGCTTATGGAGGGAGCACAGAAAACTCAAGGAAGCTGAAAACTCTCCTTCTGGTGGTCTTTGGGGATTTGGATCAAGGCAGATTTGAATTAAAATAAGACCTGGCTAGGTCGAGAAATCTTGATGTTAAAAAGGAAAAAAAAAAAACAACAGAAGATGTTAAATTAAATCTGTGCCCCTAATTTTACCCCATTGGGAAGGAACTGTACTCATTAACCAAGGAATGTATCATTTATAGGATTTTTGACCTAGATAGAATCCAGAGACCTCCTATTTCGAGCACTGAGCACAGGCCAAGGGTTCCAAGAGACAGTGGGAAGAAGGCCTGATGGCAGAGCCAGCTTCGGGGCGTGCGACCCCACCGTCACCCAGAGCCCCGAGCTCAGAGGGCCCCAGCTTGGTTTAATGCTTTGCTGTCTCTATCTTCAAATTCGTATTCTTTTACTGAATTTGGGTTTTTAGGTGAAGTCTGATGCAGTGTGTGCTCTGGCACAGGTGCCAGGCGCCAGATGCAGGCTCACCCTCTCCTGCGAGCTGTGAGGCTTCACGACGGGGAGTCCAGTGAAATCCCAGGGAGCACAGGGTCACCAAGTTCCGAGAAGGTGGGACCCTCACAGCCCCGGGAGGGCAACTTCCATTCAATCACGGGAAGGCGGTGCTGGTGGTCCAGGAACCACACACAGCCAAGGCGCCCATCACCCCCTTCTCACCCCTGTCACCTCTCTGTATCAAAGCTCTTGCTCCAATACTCACGATGCAGGAGGAAGGGGAGAGACGGGGAATGAAACAGTGGAGACAGTGTGTGCAGTGTCTCCACTGCTCTGGTGAGAACAAAAATGCACACGTGTGCATGAGCTACGAAATGCAAACTGAGTAATTTCCGTGATTCCATGCACACGTTAACATGCTCTTTTTCCTTCCCAGTATATATTTTATTGAAGGACAGTTGATTTACAATATTTCAGGGGTACAGCAAAGTGATTCAGTTTTATATATATATATGTGTATCTCTTTTTTAGATTCTTTTCCATTATAAGTTATTACAAGATATTGACTATAGTTCCCTGTGCTATACAGTCAGTAGTTCTTGGTTGTTCCAATATATACCTATTTAAAAATTTTTTATTTTATATTGGAGTATAGTTGATTTACAATGTTGTGTTAGTTTCAGGTGTACAGCAAAGTGATTCAGTTATGCATATACATACATCTATTCTTTTTTAAATTCTTCTCCCATTTAGGTTGTTACAGAATATCGAGTAGAGTTCCCTGTGCTCTACAGGAGGACCTTGTTTAAGACGCTCTTATATTTGAATTCAAAGCTGGTACCGCACAAGATCAAGATGAACAATAAAATTCATGCTCTTAATTTAAAATTCTAACTCTTTTCTACTTTACAACAACATTAAACGGCAAATAAAAAACATGACAAGCTGAGAAAGACATTGCAGAGGAAAGACAAAGGCTTTGTGGTTTGGCACCTCCGTGGGCATTTTTCCCCTGCTTTTTGGACCAGGACCCCACAGATCACACAGCCGCCCTGCTGGTTTCATTTCCGTTTCTCCAGTAGCTCTGCAGTGAACACGTGAAATCACTCCTGCCACGATGCTGAGACCACTTTGCTGCTGGGTGCCCCTTGTGCAGGCAGGAACTCTGAGACCTCTGCCTCCCCCGCCTCTCCCGCCCCCTGGAGAACAGTGGGCTCCTGGTTTTTCCCTCCAGGACTCAGCCCTCCTCCTCCCACTGCAGCCGATTCCCGCCGCATCTCTGGCCCCAGCGGTCACTGTGACCTGTAGGACCTGTTTGGCTGCAGGACCACTGCTCCCAGCTGTGGCCTGGTCCATCCAAAAGTCTCCCCTGGCTCACAGCTTCAGGGGCTTCCCACTGTCCACAGGACTGAACCTGCCCTCCTGGACAGGCTCCAGGCCCCTCGGCCCCTCAACCCCCCAGCTCCAGCCTCATCTGTGTCTTTCCCTCCTCGGCGCTAACCACTTCTCTCTCCTACCGGGAGCCCCTTGCCATTGGAACACACTCTCTGGGCTTTGTGCATGCTGTTCCCTTGGCCCAGAAGACCTTCCTGCTTCCTGCACAGGCCTGGTTCCTTTGCAGCCCTGAATTCTCAGGGAGGATGGTACCTGCCCTCCCCCACCCCCATCTAGGAAGATGCTCTGTGCTTCCACAGCCCACCAGCTCTCTCTGTCTCTCTCTTGCCGTCTCTCTGCCTCTGTCTCTATCTCTCTCCTCTCACCTCTCCTCGTGTTGTCACAACTGTCTGTGAGCAGCTGCTTCACTGTGAGAACAGGGATGAAGCCAGGACCAAGCTCACGGTCTCGGACGATCACGGTGTCTAACGAGCATCCCCTCTGACCGGCCCCCATCGGCTCATTTCTCTCGGACTCTGCCCTGCAGGGAGGCACCCTTGCCACCCGAGTCTTCAGGTGCAGAAATCGAGGCTCAGAGCCCTGAAGTACCTCGTTCCTGGCCCCCACCCTGTGCCCGACCATGGAGGGCCGGACACGGGGACCCGCACACAGTAGGTGCTTTGTAATGTTGTCCAGCCTGCACACCTGGACTGACCCCAAGTTAGGGGAGCCTGGGACTCGGGGCTGAGCTGGCGTCAGAGAACCCGCCCTTCATCCCAGCTGACCGGGGACCAGGGGTAGGGGCTGGTGACCACATCCTCCCTGATGCCAGGAGGTGTGGTCCTGCCAGGAGGTGCCCCTGCCTGTCAGGGAGCCCTTCACAGGGGCTGCCGCAGAGGAGTCGTGGGGCGTTCACAAACGGGGTTGATCCCGTGCCATTTGAGTGCCCCCCAGGCTCCGAGGTCTGTGTGCGCCCCAGGGAGGGCAGGAAGGGACATTCTGGCTTCCTGGCCTCTGTGAGGTGGAGCCCCGGGGGCTTTCCTCCGTGGGAAAAGGCAAGCTCTGTCCATGAACGTAAATAGATCAACAGATGCTGGTCCTTGGCAGCTCGACTCGGGCCAAGGTCACTTCAGTGAAGCCAGAAGATCCTCTGGGGGCGGCGAGGGCCTCAGGATGGCACTGGGGGAGAGTTCAGGGTCCACAGAGGGCAGTCCTGTTAGGGTCTCTGCTATGGGGCTAGCGTCCCCCTCGACTTACCCAGAGCTCAGTCCCATGGACCATCTTCCCTGCTGCTCCCACCTGGGTTCCCCATCCCCGTCGGGGCCAGGACAGAAACATTGGGTCCAGAGAGCCAGAGGAGGTGGAGGAGAAGCGGCATTGAGTATGTGGCTCTAGGGGGGCCCTGTTCTCAGCCCCTATCCTCAGGGATCCCCAACACACCCCCGCATTGCCTTTGATTTGGCACAGGTGTGAAGCCCACTAGTTAGGGAGTAATTAGGCTCAGGAACTACCTTTTTAGAAAACACTAATAGCTCTTAGATGGTCTGCTATCTATCAGTCATTGTCACTATAGTATAAATTAGTTTGTTTAGTAGGCTTTCCTTCTAACACCCAAAAGCAGATAAGCAGCACCGAGAGGATAGGACCACTTGGGGATCCCACCCAGAGCACCTCAGGAGGCGTGCTGCCTGGAGAGGGGCTGCCCTGGGGAGGGTGGAACAAGAGGGCACTGGGATACACAAGGCACCCAAGGAAGGCGGGAGGAGGACAAAGTCCCATTTCTCCCGTTTCAAATGTTCCTAATGGGCCAGTCCTGAGTTGAAGACAGCTGAGGAAGAACTTGCCTTCCTCCTCTTCCTCTTCCCTTTCCCCCCGTTCGTCTCCCCCCTTCCCCTGCCCCGCTTACCCCACTCCTCCCCTACCCCCACCCCTGCAAGACCCGGGATTCAAGCAATTACGGTCTGCACCAGAGTTCAGGGTGTCAGATGGGGTGAAATGCCACTTTTTATTGCTGTTAAGTGCCACTTGTTCTTCCGACCATGTGGATAAAGAGGGCACCGGTGTAGACAAGGGTTCTGTGAGTGGGGTCTGGAGGGGATGGGGTGGTTTGGCCTTTTCCCTCCAGCGCCCCTGAGGAATGGTGCTGAGGAAGATGTGGGCAGACATGTCCAGGGCGCAGGAGTCTCTTGGGGGACGGAATGGAAGCCCTGGCCCCTTGGCGATGCTCTCAGATGGATGGGAATGGTTCCAGCTGAGGTCACAGACAAGAGAGGGACCAAGGACCCACAGGTGTCAAAGGGATCCCACACCCGCAGGCCCCCAGCTGAGCCAAAGTTTGAGGGGTCTGGTCCTGCCAAAGTGGGGCTCCAGCTGGGGAGAAGTGACAAGCCCTTGACCCCATAGGCTCTTTGTAGCCTGAGCGTGGGATGCCACAAGGACCTGAGCAGGGGGACCCCCAGGCCAGCAGCAAGGATGCTCTGGACCAGTGTTTAACAGCGACACCGTGTGGCAACAGCAGAAACAACGTGGGTCCAACGTGGGCCCTGGAGGCCGATTCAATCCTTTGGGCTCCCGAGGTTCTTGGACCGTTCACATTGGTGGAGGAGGATTCAAAAGGAAGATTCTAGACTTCTGGCTAAGATGGGGGATGATGGAACAAAGAATGGGAAACTACAAAGGAAGTGGGTTTCTGTATCTAGGTGGGTGCTGGTCATATCATCAGGGGGGACACGTGTATGGGGCCAGCCTGGCAGTTTGCTAACAGTTTAGCACGGAAACAGGGATGGGATTTCCTGCTGGAAGCAAACAGCCCTCTCCCAGTGGAGCTCAGCCAGCCCCCTCCAGGGCTCATGACCTTCCAAAGCATCCTACGAGGCCCCTCAGTCTCTCACCTGCCTCACTGAGCTGAACTGTGGGCTGATGCCATGCCTCCCCCAGCTCTCCCGGGGACCGCAGTGGGTGCCCCCCGACCCCCCGCTCTGCAGCAGCCAGATTGGAGTCCATTGATGGTGGAGGCAAGGACTTGACACGCCTCGCGCTTGGAGGGGAAATCCATCCATTCTCAAAAATGCCAGCCCCCAGTTTCTGGTCGCTCCTGCCCTGGTTTGTCCCCCACAGACCTGCTGTCCCAATCCAGGAGAGGGCTGGTCTGTCTGAGTCGCCGGTGGGGTGCCTGATGTTCGGCCGTAGGGGTGACTCTCACGTGACAAGTCTGACCCGACCCGCAAGCAAATTCGCCAATGGCAGCAATGCGTATTCACCCCCAGGAGCGGGACTCAGCTTGTCCCCAGTTCCTCCACCAGCGGATACGGCAGGTCACTGAGACCAACACCCTCCTGGGGGGCAGGGATCTTGGTCCTGTATCCCGGGTCAGGGCGGGTCAGACCCCCCGGGGTCCCTCATGCCTCCTTGCACCCTTCTCAGCCCTGTGCCCGAGGGACTGGCCTGCACGGGCGGCGTGTGGACAGCTGTCCTTGCCCTCTGGCTTCCGGTCGGGTTGGCCGCTGGGAGAGCCTGGCAGAAGCAGGTGAAGGAGAGGCTGAGGAATTAGTCCCGGCTCCTTCCTGGCGGCGGTCGAGTTCCTCTACCCAAGTGGGCTGTCCTACAGCTGCAGCTCTATCCTGTTCTGGCAACCCCTCCCCTGCCACTTTGGTCTGGGGACGCAGGGCTCCCCACCCACTGCTGCCAGCCTTGGGGGCCCTGGGCAGCACCCCCCCCATCTCTGGTTTCTCTTTTCTCTGTTCACACCTGTAACAATAGTTCCCTTCAATAAATGTGCTCAGGTCCCCGCTTCTGCGTGGGCTGTGTCCTCTCTCGCCATAGGGACACTTCTAGGAGGGGTCTCAGTCCTTGGAGAGGTGGCTGGGCAGCTCAGGTGTGAAACGGCCCTTTCTCTAACTGTTTAAAATCTGTCCCTTATCACGGCCACTCATTATCCTGGGGAAAGACCAGCCTCCCCCTGCTCTCTGCTGTGAGTCAGCCCTGAAGATGTCCGGAGATAGCTGTGCAGCTCCCTGTGTCTCCTTCCCTCCAGCCTAAGACTCCTGGAGGTTCCGGCCCCTCCCTGTCCCGGTCTTTGTTCTCCAAGCACACCCAGTGACTCAGGGTCCCCTTGACGAGCAGGCCCAGGAGTGACCTTGTGTCCACTCTCCGATGCTCTGATGGCGGGGCTCAGATCTGCAGGGAGAGCCCAGGGCTGGGGCCAGGCCAGGCCAGGGCAGGGCTGTGGACGGGCCCTCCCCTTCATTTGTTCGCAGGCGGGGATGGGAGCAAGTCCGGAAGCCTTTCCACCCCGACTCTCCAAAGGGCGGTGGGGAGGGTGGCTTGCTGAGGTTGTGTTTGTCGACTCGGAATTCCCTGCTCAGCCGTGACACACAGCCCACCACGTGGGGGAAGAGGCTGGCCTGGCAGCCAGGAGAAACCGCAGCCCCACCTGGGGAGCCAGCCTGGCTGTGAATCGGAATCATCTGGAGAGATTTAAAAGTACAGGTGTCCAGGGTCAGCTCAGGGAGGATGGTTGGATGGGGTGAGGCAGGGCTGCCTCTCTGTGCCAAGAACACCTGGGTCAGCTGGGATCATCGTTACTCAGAAGCACAAGCTGAAGCCTGGGGATATTTCCATGTACTGTAATGCTGGGAGCAGCAGGAACTGGGGTTTCTGGAACATTCTGGAATGTTCCAGAATGTTCGACGTGCCTGGCGGGGACCACGAACCACGTTGGGTTTTCACCTCTTTTTGTAATCGTAGAATGTGGAAATGCTGGAGTCTGGATTTGTGGGTGTCCCCTTGACCAGTGCAGGGCGCTCTCGTGGGGGGCCTCCAGGCCACATGGCAACGTTATGCAAATCAGTTTAAGGTGCCCCTTCCACCCGACAGAGCTGAGCAGGATGCAGACCTACAAGGTCTGAGCCGTGAGTGATGCCCTGAGCCGGGCCCTCGTGCAGCACGCAGAATGCGTACGACATGGGCGTGCGGTTTTCGGGGGAGTCCAGGAGATCTCTAAACTTGGCGGTTTTATTTCTAGACTGTTTGGGCAATTTCACAAGGGAACAGAGGAGAGACGCTGTCGTGTCCTCCCAGATTCACAGGTTGGAGCCAAACCCCCCCGTGGGATGGTGCTGGGGCCTCTGGGATGTGATCAGCATTAGAGGAGGTCGTGAGGGAGGGGCCTCACTCACCCACGGCAAACAGCCCCCAACCTCCCTTTAGACACTTCTTGCCTCTGTCAGACCCTCTTGTCCAGCGGCCCACCTTGGGGCCATCAGCCGAGCTCCTCTTTGTCTGCCTGGGGCCTCTTCTCTCCCCCTCAGTAAAGACAAAAGTCCTCCTGCCTAGCAGGGCAGTGAGAGGCTGTGCTGATACTCCGTCATGCTCCCGGCATCCCATCTTGTTACACACAGAACACAAAGAGGAAAGTCAAAACCACACGCAATCTTGCCACCTGGAGGCAAATTTTACTGGTCTTGTGTCCAGCATTATTGTGAAACGTCTTTCTACAGTATTGGGGTTTTCCTCTCTGGAGCCTCTCTGAAGCATGGAACCTGATTACTCACCTACCCACCCACTCACTTATCCATCCACCCACATATCCATCCATCCATCCATCCATCCATCCATCCATCCATCCATCTATCCATTCATCAATTCATCCAGCCACATATTCATCCATCCATCCATCCATCCCTCCCTCTTCCCTCCCTCCCTCCATCCATCTGGCTATCCATCTACAATCCAACTTCCCTCCCCTCCTACCTCCTTCCTTCTGTCCTCCTCTCCTTCCTCCCTTCTCTCCTTCTTTCCTCTCATCCAGTAAATAGTCACTGAGCACATGCCATCTCTACTATCCCTGATTAGGTTCCTCTAGGAAATGAGTGTTTCCTGATTGAGGTCCCTTGAGGCTAAAGGCCCACATCCCAGGGACCAGCCTCAGAGAAATGGCAAACAACAGGGGCATGCCCCAATCCTATGACTCCCGTGGATTCTGATTTGGAATTGCTTTCTTGCAACTTTCTTTTGCTGATTTGCTTCACACTGTCAGGTTCTGGGGGGCAATAGCCCCGCATCACTGGGACCCTTAGCTGTCAAAGCGGTGGTTAGTTGAGGTTTGATTTGCTTCTTGGCTTCCACGAAGTGAGATCTGTGAGCAGGTGAGTGGAGCCAGCCTGATCCCGGGCAGGAGGTGACGCCTGAAGCAGGTGGGAGGAGGTGGCCCAGGAGAAGGTGCCGGTGGGCACCAAGGAAGAACCCTACATTATGCCTTGTGGCTCAGGAGCAAGAGAGCCCCAGAGACAGCAGGCAGTGGTCCTGAGACTGGATTCGTCCACGGTCTGGGGAACACGATCCTCTCCCAGCCCCAGGGCCCTCTGACCAGAGGAGGCCAGACCTGGAGCCCTGGCCGCAGAGGGTGGTGGTGTATTCCGTGCTGCCTCGAATTAGCACAATGAGAACCTCGGCCGCTCCAGCCCCGGAGAACGGCAGCCTTTCCCGAACTCCCCCTGGGTGGCCCATTCTGCCTCAGTTTCCTCCTGCGTTCCAGGCCCTCCTCCCACCTGCGCAGGGAGCCTTTCCTTGAATGCTGACCAGCTGAGCAGGGACCTGGGGTCCTCTTGCCAGTGCTTTGCATCCCAGGCACCGCCCGGTCCACCTGGCCCCTGAGGCAAATTAAAAAGAGGCACTGTTGTTTTCTCGGAAGGTGAGATGGCTTTGTCAACAAGGAGTCGGCGTTTCCCAGGAAAAGGCTTGCTTGTCAGGGGGTGGAAGCATTCCAAGTGATCTTTACCAAGAATCTGCCTAACGGGGCAAGATTAGATTCCTTTCTACCAGGATGGATTTTAATCTGCCCCCCGCCCATGCGAGAAGAACAGCACATTTCTACATAGTCACTGACGCCTTTGCTGATGCTGGAAGAATCCAGAAGGCCTCGCACCTGGATCCTACCTTCAAACAGTGAAGGCCGGGGTGGTGGGGGAAGAACCTCTGAAGTCTTTTAGTGACAAGCCCAAAGGTATGAAATCAGGAAGGGCTGTCCAGGGTCCATGATCCACGTGGGCCCACCCAGGGCGGGGTCTCCCCACCCCCACTCCCTGCCAGTCTGGGGTGCACAGCAGCCTCGGTAGGCTGGCTCAAGCCTCTCAGCGGGGGGCTTCTGCTGTTCCTCTCTCAGGGCCGGTCCTGGAGAGACTCCCAGCACTGGCTTCCGGGTTTGGCCTGGATCAGTCCCTGGAATAGCCTCCCCCTGGGACCCAGTCTCTCTACTGCACAAGGCAGCGTGGGAAACGGCCGAGGCTCTGATACAGACCCCCACCTCCCTGCAGTCTGGTCCCCGGGGGAGGTGGGAGGGGCGCCGACGCAGAGAAAGCGTTCTGTCCTCCACATCCATCACTTGCCCAGCGGGACCGTCCACTGCCTGTGGCCATGTCCCTGGGCCACTCAGGCTCCTCTGGACCCCGCATTCAGTAGGAATTCCACACGCAAAGTTCTCCTCTTTCGGGATCCCTTTAAGGACCTGCGCCCAGCCTACAAGACCAGCGTCAGCCGCCTTCCACCTTCCAGTCTGAGCAGTGCCTGGACTCATGCAGTGTCCTGGTGGCCAGCAGCAGCTGGCCCTCCTCTGGGGTGGGTCCTGTGTGTCCTCAGCACCTCCCTAAGGCCTCTAGATCCTGCCGGCCTGCCTATCGGTCCCCGTCCGCCAGCACCAGCCTTTGGAGGTCACCATGTGTCACTGGCAAATCTGTCTTCACCATCTAGAATAGAAGCTGCTTGGGGGGGGGTCAGTGTCTGGGCTGGGCAGTGCCTCGATAGTCACCGCGGTCTGGAATCTGGCCCTCTGCCCCTAGAAGAGAGACAGCCCTCGTCCGTGTCAATTTCATTCATTCATCTCTCCAGTAGGCGCTAGAAATGTGCGCGCGGACCAAAGCACCACATTCCTGGCCTCCTGGGGATTCAGGTCTGATGGGGGAGATGGACCTTGATCCGAAAAAGCACACAGACCAGTGAAAATTGTCATCTGGGACTTGTGGCGATGGCGAGGCCCCTGGAGCCAGGAGGGTATGCCACAAGGGCACCGGTCCTTGCCAGGAAGGCCAAGGAACTCCTCCCAGAGGTGATCACACGAGTTGGGAAGCAAGCCACCAAAGGCTTCAGCCCCAGGTCGTGGCTGGTTTGCTCTCTGGGTGGAGCAGATTGGAGGGGGTCCCAGCAGAGGCGGGTAGGAAGCCAGGGCAGCTGTCCAAATAAGAAGTGATGGTCCCCGGGGCGGTGTGGGTGCAGAGGGGAGGAAAGGACGCATCTGCGATGTTTGGAGAACACTGCCCTTCTAAGATAAACCAGGTCATAGCAGGTCACCGTCGTCGAGTCCTGGTCTCCAGCATAAGAGCAGCCTGGGCCTGGCCCCTAGCTTTCCAATCCTAATTGCCCTGACCTTTGCTCTGCTGGTTTCTCCAGGGTCCCTGCCTGTGTTGATTTGGGCCTGGGAGAAAATCGCTGTTTTTCTGCCGCAAGCCCACTGGCGCTGCCCCCTTGGTGGGTCCGGGCAGCCTGGCACCTGCTATGGCTTTATTTGGTGAGCCAGTCCTCCTGCATCTGGCTTTCGTGAGCCTCTTTGCAGTAGAGCTCCTCTATTTCCTGAATGATGTTGTCTGAGTTATCCCTTCACAGGCCCACGGAGGGAGGCCCGAGGTCACAGGTGGGTGGGGTCAAGGGCCGGGATTCACACCTGCTCCCAGCACAGCATACCTGGCCCCGCCCTGCCCCACCCACCTCTGGGAGTTCCCTTCCTTGTTGAGAGGAGTGGAGAGGAAACCAAACTTGACATCAGGATAGACCCTCATTCTCTGCCTTCCTCTTTCCTGTGGGCCTCCCTGGGGCGGTGGTTCTCAATGGGGCTGGGGCTGGGGTGGGGAGCCCGGCGATTTTGTCCCCCCCAGGGACATGTGGGGATGTCTGGAGGCAGTTTTGGCTGTCAGAACCTGGAGTCGGGGTGAGACTGGTGTCTAGTGGGTCGAGGCCATGAATGCTGCTTATCTTCCTTCCGGGCACAGGACAGGCCCCACAACAAAGAATGTTCCAGCCCCAGATGTCAACAGTGCTGATGGTGAGGACCCTGCCCTGGGGGAGGCCCAGCCCAGCCTCACTGGTTCGTGGATCTGAGGCTCCGGTTGTCCCAGCACTGACTTTGGCCCCTCTGGGGCTGAGAGCACTAGCCCACGATTTTTACATCTTTAATAAAAATTTGCTGTGGGCACCGAGCTGCGGTTTTGGAAAGAAGGGAGAGTAAGAATTGAAACACAGGCAGAGGACTTCCCTGGCGGTCCAGTGGTGGAGACTCTGCGCTTTTGCTGCAGGGGGTGTGGGTTCGAGCCCTGGCTGGGGAACTAAGATCCCTCATGCCACGGCCAAAAAAGAAAAAGAAAAGAAAAGAAAAAAAAAGGAACGCAGGCAGGAACGGCCCATGTCACTGGGGACAGAGCCAAGCACAGGGCAGTTACAGCCTAATGTGGTCCCTGCTGTCACGGGGGTAACACAGGGCAGCCTCCTGACCTGGATCTGCCCTGGGGACACGGCTTTGACTTCGGGCCAGGACAACCAGGCCAAAGGGCGTAGCATGTGCAAAGGCCCTGAGGAGTCACTGCTGGATGGATTAACGCCCATCTGTCTGAGTTGAGAAGATGGAAGAGGGAAAACTCCCCACGGAGGCTCAGGGTCAGGCCTCCCTGGGCACCCTGGGCACCCTCCCTGGGCACCCTGACTCCTCAGCACACAGCTGCCTTTTCACTCCATTGTCTCTGGGGGACAGATGCTGATGGCAGCCAGGCCATCAACCCAGACTTTGCGAAATGGCAAATCCTGGGACCACTACCCCAAAACACGGGAGAGGACAACCCCCATTCTCACACCGTGGCTGGAAACACAGCTTGGGATGGCTGTGCTCACGAGTCTTGGAATCTGCCCAGTGCCCTGGCCTTGGCCATACTGCGGTCTCTCCCAGGACTGAGTGACCCATTCTCACTGCACGGCACAGGACGGAGAGGGCAGCGCAAGGGGACAGCTTGGGGGCGTTTGCCCGGGAATCCACATCCAAGCCCACCGTGGTGTTCAGGAAAGCTGTGCCCTGCCATGTCCTCCTGTGGATACCCAGAAGGTCTGGAGACCGCGGGAGGGCTGGCTGGGAGGATGGGACTTTTGTTCTGTGCAGATCCGTCCACTTTCTCTGCTGTGAAACCACGCCGTTGGTCTTCAAACTTGGCGGATAGACTTCCCGGCCAAGATAATATCCTAGCAACCTCTCAGGGTGACCGGGACACCCTTGGTTAGAGTTGCAAAGTTGTTTACATTGAGTTTTATGGCATTTGAGGGAACTTGGCGCTTTCAGGCTGGGAGGATGGTTGTTCAGAACTTCCAAAAGTCAATCCTGGGGCAGCGGGGCCTGAAAACAGATGGGCTGACTTTTCAGGAACCTGAATCTCTAAACTTTCCACTCACCCCTGGGAGTTTGGAGGCTGCTGGGCGGGGGCGGTCTGTGTCTTCTCTGTAGAGCTGCGTCTCCTGAGAGAGGCCGTGGACACGTACCTCACCGGTCCTGCCTCCCCGAGCTGTAGGTGCTGGGCTCGTGGCTTCTGGGGCCTCGCTGGGAAATGTGTATGTGTGCGTGTGAGTGTGTGTGTGTGTGTGTGTGTGTGTGTGTGTGTGTGTGGTGGGGAGGGGGAGATGCCTGGGGTTGGATCAGACAAAGAAGCCAAAAGTTCTGAAAACTTTGTGTTATTGTCTTTTTTTTTTAAATTGAGGTATAGTTAATGTACAATGTTATATATGTTTCAGATGTACAACATAGTGATTCATAATTTTTATTTTTTAATTTTTTTAAATTTTATTTTATTTATTTATTTTTTATACAGCAGGTTCTTGTTAGTTATCTATTTTATACATATTAGTATATATATGTCAATCCCAATCTCCCAAGTCATCCCACCACCACCCTGCCCCTGCGTTCCCCCCTTCGTGTCCATATGTTTGTTCTCTACATCTGTGTCTCTATTTCTGCCTTGCAAACCGGTTCATCTGTACCATTTTTCTAGATTCCACAGATATGCATTAATATACGATATTTGTTTTTCTTTTTCTGACTTACTTCACTCTGTATGACAGGCTCTGGGTGCATCCATGTCTCTACAAATGACCCAATTTCGTTCCTTTTTATGACTGAGTAATATTCCATTGTATATATGTACCACATCTTTTTTATCCATTTGTCTGTTGATGGGCATTTAGGTTGCTTCCATGACCTGGCTATTGTAAATAGTGCTGTAATGAACATTGGGTGCATGTGTCTTTTTGAATTATGGTTTTCTCTGGGTATATACCCAGTAGTGGGATTGCTGTGTCATATGATAATTCTATTTTTAGTTTTTTAAGGAACCTCCATACTGTTCTCCATAGTGGCTGTATCAATTTACATTCCCACCAACAGTGCAAGAGGGTTCCCTTTTCTCCACACCCTCTCCAGCATCTGTTGTTTGTAGATTTTCTGATGATGCCCATTCTAACCGGTGTGAGGTGATACCTCACTGTAGTTTTGATTTGCATTTCTCTAATAATTAGTGATGTTGAACAGCTTTTCATGTGCTTCTTGGCCATCTGTATGTCTTCTTTGGAGAAATGTCTATTTAGGTCTTCTGCCCATGTTTTGATTGGGTTGTTTGTTTTTTTAATATTAAGCTGAATGAGCTGTTTATATATTTTAGAGATTAATCCTTTGTTGATTCGTTTGCAAATATTTTCTCCCCTTCTGAGGGTTGTCTTTTCATCTTGCTTATAGTTTCCTTTGCTGTGCAAAATATTTTAAGTTTCATTAGGTCCCATTTGTTTATTTTGGTTTTTATTTCCATTACTCTAGGAGGTGGGTCAAAAAAGATCTTGCCATGACTTATGTCAAAGAGTGTTCTTCCTATGTTTTCCTCTAAGAGTTTTATAGTGTCTGGTCTTACATTTAAGTCTTTAATCCATTTTGAGTTTATTTTTGTGTATGGTGTTGGGAAGTGTTCTAATTTCATTCTTTTACATGTAGCTGTCCAGTTTTCCCAGCACCACCTATTGAAGAGACTGTCTTTTCTCCATTGTGTATCCTTGCCTCCTTTGCCATAGGTTAGTTGACCATAGGTGTGTGGGTTTATCTCTGGGCTTTCTATCCTGTTCCATTGATTTATATTTCTGTTTTTGTGCCAGTACCATATTGTCTTGATTACTGTATCTTTGTAGTATAGTCTGAAGTCCGGGAGTCTGATTCCTCCAGCTCCGTTTTTTTTCCTTCAAGATTGCTTTGGCAATGATTCATAGTTTTTAAAGGTTATATTCAATTTATAGTTATTAAAAAATATTGGCTATATTCCCTGTGCTGTACAATATATCCTTGTAGCTTATTTATTTTATACAAAGTAGTTTGTATCTCTTAATCCCCTACCTGTCTCTTTCCCCTCCCCCTTTCCCTCTCCCCACTGGTAACCATTAATTTGTCCTCTATGTCTGAGTCTGTTTCTTTTTTTCTTATATTCACTTGTTTGTGGTATGCTTTAGATTCCATACATAAGTAATATCATACAGTATTTGTTTTACTCTGTCTGACTTATTTCACTTAGCATAACACCCTCCAAGTCCATCCATGTTGTTGCAAATGGTAAGATTTCATTCTTTTTTATGGTTGAGTAGTATTCCATTATATATATATATATATATATATATATATATATATATATATAAAATTATCTTTATCTTTTTTTTTTTAAATTTGAGCCATCCTTGTGAGTGAGAAGTTGTTTATCATTGTGATTTTGATCAACATTTCTCTAATGACTCATGATATTAAGCATCTTTTCATGTGCTTATTGACCATTTATATGTCTTCTTCGGAGAAATGTCTATTCAAATACCTGTCTTTCTAAATTGGATTGTCTTGTTATTGTTGAGTTATATGAGTTTTTTATGTATTCTAGAAACAAGTTCCGTATCAGATATATGATTTACAAATCTTTTTCTCCTGTTCTGTATGTTGTGTTTCCATTTTCTTGATGATATTGCTTGCAACACAAAAGTTTTTGATTTTGATGAAGTCCAATTTATCTATTTTTTCTTTTGTGGCTTGTGTTTTTGGTGTTGTATCCAAGGAGGCTTTGCCTAACCCAAGGTCATGAAGATCTAGTCCTATATTTTCTTCTAGGAGTTTTATAATTTTAGCTTTTACATTTAGGGTCTATGATCCATGTTTAGTTAATTTTTGTGTATGGTGTGAGGAAGGGGTTCAACTGAATTCTTTTGCACATGGATATCCAGTTGTTCCAGCGCCATTTGTTGAAAATATTATTCTTTCCCCATCAGATGGTCTTGGTACCCTTGTCAAAAATCAAGTGGCTATAAATGTGAGGGTTCCTTCTGGACTCTCTATTCTGTCCCACCAGCCTATCCTCATGCTAGTGCCGCACTATGTTATTACTGTAGCTTTGCAGCAAGTTTGAAATCAGGAAGTGTGAGTCTTCCAACTTTGTTCTTCTTTCTCAAGATTGCTTTGGTTATCCTGGGTCCATATGAATATTAGGATCAGCTTGTCAATTTCTGAAAAAATACAAAAACAAAACCCAGGTTTGGTTTTGAGAGGGATTGCATTGAGTTTGTAGATTAATTGGGGGAATATTGCCATCTTAATGCTAAATCTTCTGATGGATGAACATGAAATGTCTTTCCATTTATTTAGAACTTCAACTTTTTACATTTCAACACTTTTTTTAGCTTTCAGTGTACAAGTCTTGCACTTCTTTTGTTAAATTTCTTCCTAAGTATTTTAATCTTCTTGCTGCTATTACAAATAGGGTTGTTTTCCTAATTTTATTTTCATATTGTTCATTTCTAGTATGTAAAAATATAATTGACTTTTTGTATATTGACCTTGTCTCCTGCCACATTGATGAACTTTATTATTAGTTCAAATAGTTTTTTTAGTGGATTCCTTCCTAATTTCTGTACACAAGATCATATCCACTGTGAGTAGAGAGAGTTTCACTTCTTTTATAATCTGGATGGCTTTTATTTCTTTTTCTTGCCTAATTGCTCTGGCTAGAACCTCTAATACAATGTTGAATCAAAGTCTTCGTTTTTTTCCTGATCTTAAGAGAAGAGCATCCAGTCTTTCATGATTAAGTTGATGTTAGATGTGAGTTTTTCACAGATGCCCTTATTGTATTGAGGAAATTCCATTCTATTCATAGTTTGTTGAGTGTTTTCACCATGAAAGAGTGTTCTGTTAAATGCTTTTCCCACATCCATGAAGATGAACTTGTGGTTTTATCTTTTATTCTAACAATGTGGTGTATTACTTTGATTGATTTTCATATGTCAAACCAACCCGGAATTCCTGGGATAAATGTCAAGTGGTCATACTGTATAATTGTTTTATATGTTTCTGGATTTGATTTGCCAGTGTTTCATTGAGGGTTTTTGCATCTATATTCATTAGGATTTGTAGTGTTCAGTAATATTCTATTTCAGATTCTTGCATGGTCTATGGTTTTCAAAATTTTGTCCTATCTTTATTGAATTTAGTATCAGTGTTATACTAGCTTTTTCTAAACATTTTTGAAACTTTTCTGCTTTTTCCATGCCCTGGAACAATTTAAATGGTATTGGAATGATCTGTTCCCTAAAATTGTGTTAGAATTCCCATCTGAAATAACACAGCCTGGTGCTGTCTTGGCACGAGCTAGAGCTATCTATTTAAGAATGTCATTTTTTTTTATGGTAGTTGGGTCATCGTCTCTTTTCTGTCTCATCTGGGGTTAAGTCTTATAATTTATATTTTCTTAGAAAGGATCTGTTTCATCCAAGTCTACAAATTTATTTGCATAGAGTTGATCAAAGCATTCTTTTGTAGTGCTCTCCAGTTTCTCTGTCAGTGTTTCTCTATTTGTATTGTCTTATTCTGTATGTGTATATGTTCTCCCTTTTTCTTGATTAATTTCGCTGGTTTAACTACCTTTTTCCCTCCAAAGAGTCAGCTTGGCAGGAACTCTCTTGGGATGATGCTGCAGTTGGAGACCCACCCTGCATGGTCCTCTGGTCCTCCCTCTCTCCTTCTGGAGGTGTCAGCCCTGCCTAGTGGTCTGAAGCCTCCTTGCTCCTTCGCCCGCTGCCTCCCTCAGTAAACCTCTTCTAGGTCAAGTCTTAGCTTTGCGTCTGGCTCTTGGCAGACCCAAACAAGCCCCTATCGTTTCCTGGCTGCTGTGCGGAGAATGGACTAGAAAGGGTGGGAAGGAAGGTCAGGCCGTCTGCTTGGCTGTTGCAGTGGTCTGGGAGCAGAGGGACCCTGGCCTGATCCTAGAAAGTGGGGAGCAGGAGGGGGTATATAGTAAGGGGTGGGTCTCAGAGCTGTTTAGGATCAACAGGACTTGGGCATATAACTGCATAGCTTACATTTTACCATTTATTGCTTTCGACATTCCTTCTCAGGACCATAGGAATTGGGCAAAACTACGCATCTGAAGGCAGAGTTGGAATGCTTATTCACAATCTCTCGACTTTCCCTTCATTCCCTTCTCTGCGGGAGGGTCTGACTAGCTCTGTTGAGGTCTGGACAAAACGCCCGACCCAGGATGCCAGCTGGGTGGCCAGCAGCTCACCTTCCCCCCAAGATGCTAAAAGAAGGAAAAATCAAGCAAAACCTGATTTCAGGTGGGTTTTGTGCTGTTTGTCTTGGGTTGGTCTTTTTTTTTTTTTTGGCCGTCCTGTACATTTTCTCTTTTAGGAAATAAAATGTTCTGGTGAGAGGGAACCTCAGAGATCATCTTAGCAGAGAAGGGAAAGGGGGAGGCCTGGTGAAGAGTGTCCCTGCTGCCCAGGACCCTCTGTCTGGCAACTCCAGGTTAATCTATGTTCTACATTAGACCCTCTCCCCAAATCGTGCTTGAACCAAGAGCTCCGGGTCTACACACTGTTTTCACACCCTGTGGCATGCCAATAAGGAAACCGAGGGGCTATCTGAGATCTGGAAGCAAGTGCAAGGCTGAGCTGGGAACCCTGGTGTCCCGCCTCCCCCCTTCACCTTCCCGCAGCCAAGGTGAGCAGGCTCAGGTGTGCAGGCTCAGGTATGCGGGCTCAGATGTACGGGCTCAAGAGTGGTTCCTGCACGGGGCGCACATGCACTGAAAGCAGATGCAACATGTCAAGCAGGTGTACACATGTCCAAGGTGTTAAGGTTCACCAGGTGTGCCCTGCTCCCGGCATTAAGGTTCACCAGCTGAAGCTGGGCCACAGAAGTTGAGCTCATTGCAGGCAAATGCCGTGTGCGTGACTCTGAGCCCCTCTCAGGGCTGAGGAAGGAGCAGGTAGGTGGGTCCTAACCCAGAGGACCGGAGGCCTTACAGGACGCCTGACCTGAGGGCCCATCCCTTGCGGTTTCTGACCAGCCCCTCCTCTCCCTCCCGCCCCTCCCTTTTTTCATTGTCCTGCATTCACTCTATAGGTAGCACAGTCAGGCCTGAGCTGGCTGCTGGGTGTCTGGGTGAACGTGCTCACAGAATAGGGCCAGCCAGACCCGAAAACTGAGTACACATCAGAGCAGTGTGTCCCCCCCAAATGCCAGGGCGCTCTGGGGGTGCACTCACACACACAGTAGACACCTCCTGGGCTCTTTCCACAGGCTGGATCCTGGGGACCACCAGGGAGACAGTCACAGGAACCAGCTTATCGAACAGACTGGCCTCCTGAGGTCCTAGGAAAGGATTTTGCTTTACCCAACTCTTCAAACAGTCCTGTCAGAAGTCCCCTCCCTGATCCGCGGTCAGGCGTGGATTTTTCGTGAAGCTAATGCAACTTCAATCTCAGGTCATCTTACTTGCCAGGGGCTTCCAAGGGCCCAGGAGGGACTTCGGCGTTGTGTTTACAAGGTCATGTGTTTTTGTAGAGTTTGCAAAAATAAGTGATTTCTATGTGGTGGACACACTCTAGGGTGACGGGGGTGGTCCCAATGTGTCACACCCTTGCATAATTCCCTTCCTTCAAGCATAGGCAGATCCTGTGACTTATTTCTGCCGGATAGAATACGGCAAAGTTGATGGACTACTGTGTCCGTGAGTACGGTAAGTTATAGGGCCAAGGCAAAGGGATTTTGCAAAAGTAATTAAAATTCCAGACCACTTAACTTTGAGTTCTTCAAAAGATGGGCTTGGGTGGGCATGACCTAGTCAGGGAAGCCTTTGAGAGGGCCCAGGCCTCTGGTGAAGTCAGAGGCTGTCTCTTGCTGGCTTTGAGAAAACCAGCTGCCCTGAATCCTAGAGCAGCGAGGAAATGAAGCTGCTGAAAACCTGAGTGGGCTTGGGAGCTGCTCTCCCCTGAGCCAGCCTCCAGATGAGAATGCAGCCTGGCCAACACCTTGATTCCAGCCTAAGACCCAGGCAGGGGACCTGGCTAAGCTGCTCCTGGATTCCTGACCCAGGGAAATTGTGAGATTACACATGGGTTTTTTTCTAAGCTGCTAAACTTGCGGCAGTATGTTAGGTAGCAATAGACAACAAATTCCTTAAATATTCTTTTTTTAAAAAAATTATTTATTTATTTATTTGGCTGTGCTGGGTCTTAGTCGTGGCACTCGGGATCTTCGTTGCAACATGTGGAATCTAGTTCCCTGACCAGGGATCGTACCCAGGTCCCTGCATTAGGAGTGCGGAGTCTTAACCACTGGACCACCAGGGAAGTCCCAACAAATTCCTTATAGTGATATATTCTTTTTCTTCAAGTGTTCCTCCATCAACTGTATAAGCTTCGGGTCCCATAAAATCCTTGATGCTGTAGCTTTCTGGTGCCTTTCGGCCATAGGAATAGTCTTACTTCACCCATGATGACTGCCTTTCAGAGACGAAAATGTCCTGTCTGGTCCACAGAAAAAGTCCAGCTTCTCAAACAGGTCAAGTCTTCTCTCCCCAGACTCAGGCCCGCCCTGGCTCAGGCCCCTGCAGGGAGGAAGGGCTGCGGCCAAAATGTTGAAAGAGCAGGTGAAGCTCTCTGTGAGTGTCCTGGGGCTGCTGCAACAAACAACCACAGTCTGGGAGCGCTTATAAAAGCCCAAGTGATTCCCGGTTCTGGAGCCAGAAGTCTGTGATCAAGGCGTCGGCAGGGCTGCATCCCCACAGGAGGCTCTACGGGAGGGTCCTTCCTGCCTCTTCCAGCTTCTGAGGGCCCCAGGTGATCCCTGGCTTGTGGCCGGATCCCTCCAATCTCTGCCTTATTGACACCTGCCCTTTTCCCCTTGTGTGTCTGTGTCTCAAACCTCCCTCTCCTTTCTCTTATAAGGACCCCAGTCCTTGGATTTGGGGCCACCCTAAATCCACCATGATCTCAAGATCCTTAACTTAATGATATCTGCAAAGACCCTTTTTCCAAATAAAGTCACCTTCACAGGTTCTGGGGGTTAGGCTGTGAATGGATCTTTTTGGGGGCCACTGTTCAGCCCCCTACTGTCGCTTTCAGCGTCCTTTCTGCAAGTGAACGAGTAATCAAGTGTGGGGCAAGGTGGGACGTGAAGTGAAAGGCAGAGATGGAGGAGGGCAGGGAGGTGCCGGGTGGAGAGGGTGTCGGGAAGGCACCTGCAAGGGTGACATTTAAGCCCGACTGGATGGCTGAGAAGGGACCACCCCGTGAAGAAGAGGCAGGGAGACCATGGGCAGAGGGGCCCCCGCTGATGCAGGCCTGGGGTGTGAGGGCTGAGGGCCCAGTGTGTCCGGAGGGTGGCAGGTGGAGAGGAGGGAGGGGAAAACTGTGGCCCGGCCAGTTCGGACTGTCCTGCAGAGGAAGCAACCGTTCACCAGGAGCTGGGAGGTGCAGAGGGGCGTTTCCGGGGACGAGGTCCTGTGCTGGGGTGGTCTGGCAGCCTGCTTGTGACCCTGGATACGCCACCTCGCCTGTGTTTCACCACCGGGCCTTGTTCCTGCTGGATGGGGGGACCAGCGTTGCAGGAGTCCTGTGAGCGTCAGGCTGGGCCCCCCTTCATCCGCCTGGAACCCTGATGAGAGTTGCATAAAGCAAAGTATGAAGCCAGGCAGCTTTATGGGGTGTTTGATGAAGCCTTTAAGGCATCAGAAATCATTATTGGAGGCGCGGCCGCCTGCTCTGTGTGGCTCAAGACACAGCCTCGTGCGGGCCTCTGCTGGACCGCAGGCCACACCCAGGGAGCCTGGAGCCTGGCCAGAGTGTTCCCTTTCCCTGTGGCCCCTAACCGTTGGGCCATCCTACCAGGCGTGGCCCGGAGCCCTCCGTGTACGGGGTGTATCCAGAGCCTTGCTCCCCAGGCCTGACACCACCGAGCGACACAGTAACAGGGTATCAAATATCGTGGCGATTTTAACGGTTTTTTCTTTTAGACGGTGGATGCTGGGCTTCTGCTCCTTTGTGCCAGGGTCTTGACCGGGTCTTGTGGTCAGATCAAAGCGACAGGTGCATGAAGTTCTGGCATTGAAGGGCTCACCTAAGGGGAGATGGGGGACAGTAGACAAACGAATAGATAATCCGCCGGGAGAGGGAAGGCATGTGGGGGCAGACCTGGGTGTATCCCTGGGCGGGGGTGTCAGGAGGCCTTTTGCAAGTGACAGAGCAGGGCTCTGTGGCATCTGGGGCACTGGGAAGAACATTCCAGGCAGGGGTGCTGTGAAGTTGGTTGGGGTGTCCACTTGGAGGGAGGTAAGGTGGGGCTGCACGCAGGAGAAGCAGAGAGACCCGCCTGGGGGCCTGGGCCTGGGCCCCTGAGAGGGGGTCCCGAGGATGCTGGGCTTCCACCCAACAAATGTCCCTTTCAGTTAAGGTGGCCCCAGCTGCTGTCTGAGATGATGAGCCCAACTGGGGCAGTGGGGGGCAGGGGCGGCGGTGCCCCCCAGGAGTTTGCAGCCCAGATGGACTGGCGTGAGTCCCACTTCACCTGGCCGTGCCGTGGGCTCGGGAGGGAGCTGGCTGAGCCCTTAGCGTGTGGCTCTGTGGGGAGAGGGAGGGCACAGGACCCCAGGCCTGGAGGGCGGGACCCTGAACCCAGGCTGCCGGTGGAGCCGGGGCTGCCGTGGGAAGGGGCCTGGCTCTCTGGGACCCGGGCCCCCACTGGAACTGGGATCATCCCCAGAGAGACCCTTGGCTGGCCATGGCAGGGTGGAGGCTGGCTCCCCGACTCTGAGACCCCTCCCCAGGTTGCACAGCAGTGGAGATGGGGCTCACGGCCGCCTCAGGACACAGCTCCCACCTCCCTCAGCAGAACCGCAAGCCATCAGGGCCGTGGGCTCTGGAGCCAGTGACGGTGGTTCAAATCCCTGCTCCCCGAGAATGACCAGCTGGCAGCCCTGGGTGAGCGCCTTCTATCCTGCTGAATCTCGCTTTTCTCCTCTAACGGGGGAGCTGAGGGGTCAGAGGTGGGGCTCACAGGCTAGCCCCCCCAGGTCCTGGCTGTGTGACCTTGGGCCATTTACACCCCCCCATCTCTCCCCCATCCCCCAGGGCTTTATTTTCTTGAGTGAGTATTAAATGTGTCAATATCCCAATAGCACTGACCCCTGTGTTCACAGCTGCACTATTACAATAGCCAAGACATGGAAGCAACCTAAATGTCCACTGATAGATGAATGGATGGAGAAGATGTGGTACATATATACAATAGAATACTACTCAGCCATAAAAAAGAAAGAAATAATACCATTTGCAGCAACATGGATGGACATAGAGATTATCATACTAAGTGAAGTAAGTCAGAAAGAGAAAGGCAAATACCATATGATATAGCTTATATGTGGAATCTAAAATATGACACAAATGAATTTATCTGCGAAAGAGAAGCAGACTCAGACATAGAGAACAGACTTGTGGTTCTTGTATATATATGTGTATTTTCACCAAAAGTGCTTAGAACCCTGTTTGGTGGCAAGAGCTTGACTACTTGTAGCTATGAGCATCAGTGCACGAGCCAGCCACTGCCCTTAAAAACCCAAATGTGGAGCGCTTAACACAATGAAGGTTATTCCTCTCTCATATCACAATCCAGCGCAGGAAGGTGAAGGAGAGAGGGTCTGCTCCACGAAGTCATTTGGGGATCCAGGCTCCTTCCAGCTTGTGGCCCTCTTAGGGCTTCAGAGTCTTCCTCTTGGGTCCTCTGCAGATGGGGGATTCCAGGGAGGCTCCTCTGGGCCGGAATCTCCACCCACAGGCTGAGGCCACGCTAAGGGCAGGGAGGCTGGGACATGTGGGCCGGCTCTGTGTCCAGGAGGAAAGAGGCCGGTCTGTCTTAGCCATTATTGCTCTTACATCCTGCAGCAGCTGGATCGCCAAGCAAGGTGAGCGGCTGGAAGGGCCTGCGAGGGCCTGGCAGGCGAGCGTGTTGATCATCCTTCCGGCTACATCCGAATCGGCTTTGCCATCCCCGAGTGAGGCTACAAAGGGAAGCTCAGCCCTCACAGGGCTCCCCGGGGGCTCCTCCCACGAAGCGTATGTACAACATATGTCATCAGCCACCTCTTTCAAATTCCTTAATCTTATTATTCCTTGGTGGGAAGGCTTGAACATTCTCTTCGTATTAAAAAAATAATAATAATAAAGCCTGACAAGTTTCTTAAATAACATTCTTTTTTTTACCCTTGGTCTCCAGGAGGATCATTTCCTGCTGGGGCCAAGGATGGGGTCCCGCCGGGTGTCAAGGGAGTGAAAGCATTTCTCAAACAGGGTCTCCTGGCGGCCTCTTCTGGCCCACTTGCTGCCAGCCCGGGTGACAGAGCACAGGCTGTCTGCACAACTGAAGACCCAGGAAACGCCTTGCCCCCTCCAATTCCCTTTCCCACCTACTGTAGAAGGTTCCTGGCTGTGCAGAGGCACTTGCTAAAATGCAGATCTCCCGGCCCCACCCCAGTTGCCCTGATGCAGATAGTCAAGCAGGAGATGAATCTGAATTTTTAGCAGGTGCCCGGGAGATGCCAACGCGATCTGTCCGTGGCCTGGAATCTGGGAAGCCGGGCTGTGGGGGACAGCGAGATGAGTCAGACACAGCCCTGCTTCTGGGACCATGACTGTCTGGCAGGAAAGATAAGACGGGACCCCTATCGACTGAAAAAAAAAAAAAAAAAAAGCACAACCTAAAAGTTGTTTATGTTTTATTCGGCGGACTTGCTGAGAACTCAAGCCCCAGAGGCAGCCTCTCAGACAGCCCTGAGGAACTGCCCCGGAGAGGCAGGGGAGAAACCAGGATGTACAGGGGGTTTTGAAACAAAAACGAGGTAGTTGGTACATCAAGAGATTACTGTTAATTAAAGAAAAACCAGACATCTCAAGTTAATGAATTTAGCACTTTTTTATGTCTGGGAAGATGCAAGCATCTGGGTTGATTGAAATCATCCCTTTGACAAGCACCACAACTATCTAGGGCCAGCATCCTGCTTTTCTCCATCCTGAATCCTTTCAGGGTGCACGGTGGGGGGTCGCGGTTGCAATGGCTGCTGGCTTGACGGCTGCAACATCCTTTGTTTCCCGATATGGCGGGCGACATTCTTCATCCACACCCCAATCAGAAGCCCCACGTGGGAGCCAGGCTAAGGGCAATGGCCTGTGAGCAGAGCCCGGCTTCAAGCTGGATCCGGGGCCCTGTGCTTTCTGGTGTTGTGTCTTTGTGGATTCCATTTTATAGATGTGAAGACAGGATTCTTGAAGGCCAGTCATCTGGTCCAGTCACCCATAAGCAGTGGAGCGGGGTCTGAGTCCCCAAATACCGCCATCTCTTGGGCCTAGAGCTCAGACTGTCCGATGCGTGAGCAACTGCCGTTGAAGGCGGTGATCTGTGTGCCTCTCTCCTCCGGGGGCTGCGCACGTGGTTACCTGTCTGAGCCAAGGAGCCAGGTGGCGTCACGCAGGTCCCTCCAGGGGCCACACTGACCCCCTCCTGCATTTTTAAAAAAATTTGAGGTCAAATTCACATAACATAAAATTAATCATTTTCAGGTCAACAATGCAGTGGCATTTTGTGCATTCCCAGCGTGGTATGACCACCACCTCTATCAAGTTCAAAACATTTTCATTACCCCCCAAAGGAAACTCCACACCTATTAAGTAATCACTCCCCGTTTTCTCTAACCCCAAGCTCTGGCAGCACCTGTCAATCTGCATTCTGTCTCTATGGATTTGCCGATTCTGGATGTTTCATATACATGGGATCGTGCGATGTGTGGCCTTTTGAGTCCGGCTACTTTCACCGAGCAGAATGGTTTCCAGGGTCATCCCTGCCGTAACGGTGTCAATGTTTCATTCCTTCCCATGCGCACTCTTGCTTCCTACCCCTGGAGAGCAAGGAGCTGCCCTGGGGAAGCCGGCTCGGCAGGCGGGATGCTGCCCCCTGGGGGGCGGGGAGGGAATTTTCTTTAGACCCAGGCCTCTGTCCTGGCTTCTGCCCACCCCCAGGTGAGCCCTGGGAACAGGAAAGCACAGATGCATCTCTGGTGTAGAGGAGGATGGGGCAGCAAACGGATCACTGCAAGCCTCGAGCTGGGCTCTGACTCCTTCCTTTCCTCCAGCCCCGGGAGGTGGTGCATCTGCCAGCAATTTGGCCTTTTATAAATAACCTCATTGGATTTTGTTTGAAAGCACCATTTGGGGGTGTGGGGGGGGGGGGGGGGCGGCGGCGGGTTGCTCCAAGCTCTGCTTATCCTTCAAACCAATTTCCTCCTGAAGCAGTCTCAGCCCGGGCAGCGATGCGTGCCTGCTGTAGGGTAACTGCCTTCCCACCAGGCCTGGCACTCGGACTCCAACCAAAGCCGGTCCCTGGTCCTGGGGAGACAGAGCTGAATCCTCACTTCCCCAACGAGGGCCCACGGCATCGTCCTGCCCCGTGGAGCAGGGAAGTTGCCTCCCTGCCCCTGCTCCTTTCCTCCTAGAATCTCGTCCAGGGAGGACCTTCAATCCCACAGTCCTGGCCCTGGGCAGGATGTCAGAGCTGCACCCTCCCCCCCGCACCCAACCCCTCTGCATCTTCCTGTGTTTTGAGAATTGTGATGTGTCTGGAGTGAGATAAGCAGCACCTCGGTGCCTGAAGACAGGCCGGGCTTGTGGGAATTCTTCTGCAGGAGTACCTTCCTGTCGCTGCCCTTTCCGGGGCCCCTGATGGACCACAGGTTCTGGCCAGTCGGGAGGCGTGACCCCCCGCACTGATGACAGGAGGAAATCATTTATCATCACGGAAGGATCTGGCTGCTGGCGTGTTTATCCAGAGGAAGGAAATAAGCTCTTTTCATCTCCTCTGAGCGGTGTCTGGCCCACTCGGCCGTCCGATCTGTCAGCGGGGGGAATTTTAAATAACGCGTCCTGTGTTTGTCGGTACCTGTTTTGTGTCTGCCTTGGAGCTCTCAGCTCATCACTTCCTGGGTGTTGCACTTTATTGCCGCTTCCTCCTTTAAATAAACTCCGTCATAAAATTAATGCTTGTCAGAGCCGAGTTTAGAAATCTGGCCCAGCAACATGCGCCGGCGAGGCAGGGCTCTCTCCTCAGGCCGGCATCCAGTGCGGCCGACACGGGACACCTGGGGGAGCATGGGATGCCGGCTGCAATGCCTGCTGTGGTCGGAGAGGCTTGCAGGCTTGGGGATGATGTGGTTTGTTTTTCCACATTTCGAAGCCAGGGAACTAGTGAAAAATCTCACCTGGCAACTGGCATGGAAATTGCTGGAGGGCCGTCGCACAAACCCAACAGCCTGTGCCAGTCTGCAAACTCATGGCCAACAAGATTGTTGCACTAAGAGTGCCTCCCATGGTGTTCATACCCAAGTAAAGTGACACAGGAGTGAGGCCATAAGACTAGCAGCTTCCCATCCAAACATCCATCCATCAAACATCCATCCATCCATCCATCCATCTAGCAAACATCCATCCATCCATCCATCTAACATCCATCCACCAAACATCCATCCATCCATCCATTCATCCATCTACCCATCCATCAAACATCCATCCATCCATCTAGCAAACATCCATCCATCCATCCATCCATCCAACATCCATCCATCCATCTAGCAAACATCCATCCATCCATCCATCAAACATCCATCAATCCATCTAGCAAACATCCATCCATCCATCCATCCATCCAACATCTATCCATCCATCTAGCAAACATCCATCCATCCATCCATCCAACATCCATCCATCCATCTAGCAAACATCCATCCATCCATCCATCAAACATCCATCCGACCTTCCTTCCATCCATCCATCCATCCACCAAACACCCATTCGTTAAACATCCACCCATCCATCTACCAAACATCTATCCATTCATCCATCCACCCATCTATCTACCAAACATCCAGCTACCTATCCGTCTATCCACTGAGGCACTGTCATCTCACATGTCCCTATGGACTGGACACCTTGCAGCCCCAAGAGAACAATGGCCCAGGGAACCCCTTGGCTGTGGGTAGAGGGGACTTTGGTCTTGGGGGTGATGGGGGGGTCTTGGGGAGTTGGGGGGCAGCTTCCAGGAGGAAAGAGATGCCCCATGCTACCGCAGCTCTTAGAAGAGGGTGGGGTTCAAAGAATGAATCCCTTTCTGCCCCCACCCACCACCTGCTATCTCACAGGTCCGGGGTAACCGGAGTTAATGGCGGGTTCTCCATATCTGCTGCATTAGTGTCCTGGGACTCTCGAAACAAAGTATCACAAATGGAGTGGCTTAAACAACAGAAATTTCTTCTTTCATGGTTCTGGAGGCTGGCAGTCCGAGGTCAAGGTGTGGGCAAGGCTGGCGCTTTCCCCTAAGCTGCTCGGGATGGTCCATCCAGGCCTCTCTCCTGCATCCTGCTGGTTCCTTTCCTTGTGGCTGTGTCACACCAGTCTTCACCTGCGTTCTCCCTGTGTGAGTGTCTGTCTCCGTTTCCCCTCCTTATAAGGACACCACTCATATTGGCTTAGGGACCACCATGCCCCAGTACAACCTCATCTTAGCTAATTACATCTGCAACGACCCTATTTCCAAATAAGATCATATTCTGAGGTAATGGGGGTTAGGACTTCAACATATGAATCTGGGTTGTGGGGAACACAATTCAACCATAACATCTGCAGAGGCTAAAATCCCTCTTAGCGTGGAAAGGGGCCGCTGAGAACCCCGACCCTCTGTTGCCCTCCGACGCCCCCTCACATGGGCCCCTAGAGGAGCAGGTTCCAGCCACCAGGATCCACACAACCCCGCTCAGGGTCAGGGTCAGGGTCAGGGTCAAGGTCAGGGTCAGGGCGTTCAGATGCCTGTGGGACCTCAGTCCAGGTGCCCTGCTAAGTCCAGAGGCCTCTTGCAGGGAAGGTGCCAGGACATGACCAGGGCACCCAGCTCCACCTTCCACCTCCCCCAGGCCATTCCCAGCAGCCTCGGGTCCCCTGGGCCTTCCGGAGTGGCAAGTTCCCAGAACCAACCCGAGAATGCTGTTCCTAGAGCGGGTTTTTTGGGACACGTTCTGTCTGTTCTCAGGTCCCAGGCCTCCACCTGCTTCTACCTGGAGGCCGTGAGGCTCTGGGCTCCCTGAGAGGCCAGGAGCTGTGCCCAGAGCCAGCAGCTGGCTTGAGACCACCTCGGCCTCTTAGAGAAGCAGGATGGGGGATGGTGACAGCTGATGAGGCCATGCGGAGGAGACATCGGGGCAGGGGACAGTTAGAGATGCTGCTGGAGTATTACCGTCAGTCTCCCAGGTGGGCACCGTGCCCAAACCGAGCCTGCGGAAATAAGGAGCCGGCTTTCCACACACCCATTATCTGGAAAAGATTGCTCAACCCCTAGTCCGGCTCTCAGGCGGGCACAGCGATGCAGATACCTGCTTCTGGTCCCGTCCCCTGTTCCTTAATCCCTGGGCACACTGGGGACTTTCCAGCCTCTGGGCCTGCACTCCCCGGGCGTGTGCCGTGCCACCGCTTCCGGCAGCTGCATCCACCCATCCACCCGTCAGGAAGACACGCCCACCCCCTTGTTCAGTCACATCTCTCAGCCGGACTGTGGAGCCCCCGCGGGCCAGGGGCCTGGCTCTCCCACCCCCGCCTCCCTCGGGGTCCCTGGCTGGGGGCACACAGCCGAGAGAGCTGGTCAAGGGCTCAGCGCTCCTGTGGTCTTGGAGGCCTGCCCTGGGTGGGCAGCAAGACCGAGGCCACAGACGGGGCCCCGCAGGCCGAGAGTCCCCAGCCTGCAGCCCCCTCTCAGGGTGCCCACTGCCCACCTGGCCGCTCCCCCTCCCAGTCTGAGCCTGGCCTCCTTCCCCTTCCTTTCGGGGTCACCGGCTTTATTTCTTGAAGGGAAATGCATTTATCTTCTGACAAAGGGTGGTGGTGAGCCTGGGGTCCTGAGAAGCCAGGAAGCTGTGAGTGACCCAGGAACCCAGTGCCCCTTCCCCACCTGTCGGCAGTGGGGAGGGGGTCAACGTCTCAGTAGCGGATCCCACAGGACAAGCATCTCATGACTGGAGGTGAGCTGTGAGCTAGAACCTCAGAGGCTGCCCCGGACTCCTCGGGCCCCTGGGGAGGCAGCTCTGCCCCGTCTCCTGGGGAGGAGGATGGAGCTCAGATATGCCTGGGGCTGCAGGACCTACCCTTGGCCCGGGACCCAGCACGGGGCCTGGACCAAGCCTTTCCTTACCTCTCCCCAGCCATGCGCTGCGGGTGCAACGTCGAGACGGTCCGTCCCAGAGAGCGTGGGGACGCTCCCCACCACCTCCCACTGATGACACAGGGCTTGGGAGGCTCGCGGGCTGCAAGCTCTTTGCAGACACACTTTGTGGGGCAGGATGCGTGCATCAAGTTTCCGGGAGGTGGGGAGGGCACCACCCCTCCCCGCGCCCCTGTTGTACCCCTGCTGCACCCCTGCTGCGGGGCAGCTGAGGAAACAGACGAAAAGAAAGAAAAGGGCCCGAGCTGGTCCTCCTGGGGGGCCCGGCACACGCCGGCTTGCTGGGAGCTCTGGAGAGGCTCCAAGGCTGGAGGGGGGAGGGGGACCCCGAGGGGGGCCTCACCCCAGGAGGAGCTCAGGACACAGGGAGCCTCCGGGGGTCGCTGGGGAGGAAGAACCCCGGGGGTGACAACACAGAGAGGACCCTAGAACGCTGGGGTGCCCTGTGTGCACGTGTGAGTGGGTGTGTGCACATGTGTGAGTGTGCCGTGTGTCTGGGTATGTGTGCACGTGTGAGTGCCGGCATGTGCACGTGTGTGCGCACGTGTGTGTGTGTGCACGTGTGTGGGAGCACCAGGGAGCCGGGCCAGCTGGAGTGAAAGGGCTGTGAGCGGAACACAGCTCAGGAGGACCATCACCCTTGGGGGCTCCACCGTCCGGGCGCCAGGGCCGCCCAGTCCTCTCTGGGCGAGGCCTGGTGTGAACCAGGGGGACAGCACCTGGGGGAGGGGCGAAACCAGGATGGGGTCAAGGAAGGGGGGCTCAGGAAGGGGGTCAGGGAGCATAGAAGCCGAGGAGCATCCGTGAGATTTCACAGCAGGGACCCAGGCCGGGAGGACGGCCCACCAGGGCCTTTCGAGGTTCTAGTCAACCTTGGGAGCCACTCCTTAGGAGGGAACAGGGACGTAGTGTCTGGCAAGGGCCAGGCAGGCTTTCAGGGACCACACCCCGCGAACCCAGAGGCCTCTGCCCTCGGCGGGTGGGGTGGGTGCAGCTGGGCCCCTCCAAGGAAGGCTCAGCAGTGAGGGCCAATGCTGCCCCCTGGTGGTGGAGAGAACCTCTGTCAATCGGCCTGTAATACTAACTTTTCCATCGCACAGCTTTGCCTCAAGGCCCTCGGAGGCTGAGAAAGAAAGTGTGTTCACACGAGACCTCCCGAGTGAGGCTGCGTGATCCAATGGCCTTGTGTTCGGGGGTGGGGGGACATTATTACATGTCATCCTCCAACGCCCTCTAAGGCAGGGCCGCTGGCCTGTTTACAGACGCCTGGCCTGGGCACTCTGCCTGCAGCTAACAGAATCCAGACTTGACCCCAGTCTCCCACGTGACCCCCCAGCCCCACCCTTTCCATTTACAAACGGGGAAACTGAGGCTCATGGGGTGGAGCGACCGTCCCAGACACCTGCATCGGAGGGTCACCCTTCCCTGAAGATTTCACCCCAATGGTCCAGGGCCCTGAGCAGATGCCTCGTGGGGAACGTCTTGTGGGGTGAAGGGCATGCTGCAGCGGGCCCCCAGGAAAGCCTGGAGAAAGTCCTGGCTAGCTGAGTGTTTGTATTCTGGTGGCCGGTGCCCTGGGATCTGGAATAATACTACTTGCCTCAAAAAACTGGTGTCAGAATAGAAATCCTCAGGAGGGCAATACCCCCCACATGCAGTTGGTGCCTATTATTATAATAAGTCCCTTGGGCACCAACAGTGTACAGGGTCTGTGGTAGGCTGAAAAAAGGACCCCCCCAAAGATATCCACATCCTAATGCCCAGAACCCAGGTCACATATGTGACTTATGTGGCAAAAGGGACTTTTTGGATGTGATGAACTTGAGCGGAGAGGGGAGCTTTTCTTGGATCCCCCAGGTGGGCCCCACAAGGGACCTTACAAGAGGGAGGCGGGAGGGTCAGGGTCAGAGAAAAGATGTGATGCTGAAGCAGAGGCTGGAGAGGGAGAGAGACTTGAAGACGCTGCACTGCTGCCTTTGAAGAGGGAGGAGGGGGCCACACACCAAGGAACATGGGCGACTCCAGAAGCTGGAAAAGGCGAGGAATGGGTTCTCCCTGGAGCCTCCCGAGGGAACCAGCCTTGCTGATGCCTTGATTTTAGCCCAGTGAGACGTCTGATCTCTAGAAGCGCAAGAGAATAAATCTGTGTCGTTTCAAGTCGGTAAATCTGGGGTCATTTGTGACAGCAGCGTAGGACACGAATGCAGGTCCCGTTCTAGGAAGTGGGTTACTGCCCTCTAAATGAAGGGGGTCACGAGCCCACCTCTGCCCAGACCCCAAAGCCAGCCCGAGGCAGCCTTGTGGGGACACTGAAGCAGCCTCAGTTTTCCCTGGCTGTCCAAGGAGGGGGCAAAGGCTGGGGGCCAGGGGCTTAGGATTCAGAGCCCCAAAAGAGCTCCTGATAGCCAGATGGCCTTGCCATGGCCTGTCCCTGCTCCTCCCAGCCAGAGCCTGCCAAGAGAGACCCAGTGGGAAATAATACAACGTTCTTTTGGACATGTGTCCTCCTATTTTTAAACTGTTGCTTTTTTCCCCTGTAACTTTTCGAATGTTGAAAATGGCCTGGGAGCCATGGTCCCCAGTCTGTCTGAAATTATCTCGGGTGGCACAGGGCCCTGGCCTTTCACGCCCTGTCTCCACGGCCAGCAAGCGCATCTGCCTGGCACGGAAGAGTCCTAGCCCCACTGTGTGGAGGGAAATTCTGAGGCTTGGGAACAGAAGTGACTGGGCCAGTGTCACCAGGCTCGTGAACGGGCAGGGGCTGCATCCAGACTCAGGTCCCCTGAAGCTTCCTGCTTTTTCCCACGACACCATGCTGCCCCCCAGTGGTGGGTCTAGTTTTTCGGAGAGTGCTAAGCTAGCCACAGCCCCCAGGGTCAGATCCAGACCTGGAGACACGGATCAATCAGGGAATATGGTTTGTGTTGCTCGGAGCACAATGTGGGACGGCTGGGAGCTGGCATCCCCCAGGTCAGGGAAGCGGGGCTGGAGCAGGAGAAAGTCCAGGAGTCTAGGAACTGGGTTGCAATTGATTTCCATTTGCGGCCTTAAAAGTAAAACAACGAGTGTTTTGTGTCTTTGTTCAATGCAATACTCAAGTAGGTATTGAGTCCTATTATGTGCTGGGGTCTGGACACAGAGCAGAGAATGGTCTTGCCGTTGAGGAAAGGCACTCCAGAGGCAGCGTTATGGAGGTTGAGAGGCAGGAGGGTGACTTTCTGGGGGAAAGGCATTCCGGGCAGACAGAACAGCAAGTGCAAAGGTCCTGAGGCCAGAACTAGCCCGCCATGCTTGAGGAACAGCAAGAAAGTCAGAGTGGCTGGTGCAGGGTGGGGGGCACATTGAGGGGGTATGAGGTAATGAAGAGGTGAGCAGGGACTAGTCGGGGGGCTTGGAGGTCGTAGTGAGGAGTTGGGAGCAAGTAGTGGGGGGGTTGTTTTAAAGGGTATGTCCTTGCCGTCTGGAAGGTCGACGGAGTCACAGGCTATTTAGATTTGGGTAGGGCAGCTCTGGTGAACGCAGTCCTTTCCTCTGGCCTTGCAAAAGTAGGTTTACTGCTGCAAAACCCACCTGCAATATTGAAATTCCCACAGAAGGATGCAATTTGCTTTTCAAATCTGACCTTCTCCCGTTGCTTGCCTCCTTTTCCCCATTGAAACCAGGTTTTCGCATGATGCGTCGTTGGGTAACACGGGATTCCGTGAAAATGCAGTTTTGCTCTCGCAGAACTGGTGCTGGTAATTCTTGACAGTTCCCGATGTCGCCCCCCCTCCCCGCCCCAGCCGTGGAGCGTGGCCGGAGCCCCTCCACCTGAGGGATGTCTCCTAGGCGCCCCCCCCCCGCCCCCCGCCCCGGGCATGGAGCAAAGCCCTGTTACTCACAAGACAGCCCCGCCCCACACAGCTCCCTTTTCATCCCCTAAACCATCCTGACCCAGGGCTGTGAGCCTGCGTTGGGCTGGAAGCTTCAGGGACAACAGAGCAGGAGAAACTTCACCTTCAATGTCAGAGTCCCCGGAAACAGCCTCGGCTCCTGCTTTCGTGCACGCGGCACGTCCCAGACCCCAAGCTCAGCACCTTGTCGGTATTAACTACAGAATCCCCACACCAGCTCTTCTTACAGACGAGGAAACTGAGGCATAGAGCGATTGAAGGCTGGGCAGGGGCCCTGCAGCCGGCGGTGCCCGCAGTCTGCAGGGAGAGCAGCGCGCGCCATCCCCTCTGCCTCTTGGATGCGGGCACAGCACGCCGCTGCCCTGGCCACACCTCCCCGGGGCCCCAGCCCCTCGCCCCCTCCTCCTCTCCCTGCAGCCCTGGTCTCCAGGTGCTTACACTCCCAGCTCTGTTGCAGGCCCAACGGCTTAGTCCTTCTTCACTGTGTCCTCTTGTTCAGATGCGCCGGAACCTCGGCTCCTCCAGGTCCAAGGAGGAGGCATCAAATGCTTGATGACACGGAATTGTTTTCCTTTGCAATATTTGTTTACTGTCATCTTCCTCTGAGCTGATGAGGTCCTGAGGGTAGAGACCCCCTCCCCAAGGGTAGAGACCATGCCTGTCTTGCTGACCACCATCTCCCTGGCACCTAGCTCAGGCCTGGACATAGTAGGTGCCCAGTGAGTGTTTGCTGCAGGAAAGGACATGTGAACGGACACACAGGAGTGTGCATGCATGCCCTGTCATGGAACGTGACGTTTGCACTGTCTCGTCCTTTTCAAAGAAGGTTCATGTCAGGGAAGGCTGAGGGCAGAAAGGATTAGTGAAACAACGTCTAGGGAATGGTCTAGGCTCTGTGCATGAGACCAGTCTCCTATTCTGACTCCACCTTCCTTCAACTTCTTTCCCTTTTACCCTGGCTGCTAGGAAGCTCAGAGCCAGTTTGTATAACCCAGGGCTGAAATAGCTCCCTGGGGCCCTGGAAAGCCTACCCCTCCTCTTCCCTCCCCTCTCCTCTCCTCTCTGCTCAACTCCTGCTTGTTCTGACTTCCTTTCTATCTCCCTTTTGTTGCCTGACACCTCCAGTGCTGTGGAGAGTGGGCAGGTGAGCAAGAGGGAAAGACCTCGTAGGGAAGCGGTGCTGGGGGGAGGGGACAGAGGCGGGGCCCAGAGGCGGGAGGCCCCACCCCTCTGGGCCAATCCTTGGTACCCTGGATTGCCCGCCTGGGCCTCCTGTACCTCCAGGAGCCAGCTCCAGAATCCAGCGAGGACATGCAGATAAGATCTCGCCAGATAAGGGATCCCTTGACCCTGGGCATGGAAGGAAACAGCAGGGCCTTAACCACGTTCTCCTGGCATCAGACTTACACGGGAATAAAAATACCAGGTGTGCTGGGTGTGGAGCCTCCAGAGAGACTTCCCAGCCTGGCACCGCCTGGCCGCCGACACCACTCAAAGGTGAGGAGCAGCAGGAAATTCCAAACCTGACCCCACCCCACGCGCAGGAGAGGCGGCCTCGGAGGCCCGCTGGCCGCCTGCACGTGCCCCCCCGTCTCCCCCCCACCCCGGCCCCCGCCTTAAACAGCTGCCTGGTCACCCTGCGCCTCAGTTTCCGCATCTGAAAAATGGATCCACAACAAGAGCCCCCGCCCCAGGTGGGTGCGAGGCTCGGACGACGGAGCCTTGTGAGGGACTCGGGCAGCCGCGGGAGGGGATGTGCTGGCTCAGGGTGACTCCTGGGCTCCGCTGATGCGCCCGGCGATTCTCGGTGTGAGACCGCTCTGCTCCCCGTGAGGGGACCCGTCGGGCCCGGCTGCGCCTCAGGCTCCACCCCCGGGTGCACTTCTGGCGCCGAGCTGGAGGCTGGGGCTGGTGGCCACAGTGCTGTGGGCTCAGGCTGCTGTCCGCTGCCTCCCTCTCGGAGGGTGGGTGTCTCCTCGTCCCTTCTGTCCTCACAACAGGTGCTCGGAAGGGCTTTCCCCATCGACTGGACTCTCCCAGTGCCCAGGCCCAGGTGGGAGAAGGGCAGATGGGGGGACCTCGGCCTGGGTCTGAGCCACACCTGCGCCACCTGTTCACACGGAGTCTAGCCCACATTCCCACATCTGAGCAGGGCCCCGGGAGCAGCCCCGCAGAGTCGCATTCAGGGCTGTAGTCAGAGGGGCTTCAGGAAGGGGGCTGCTCCTGCCCACCCCCAGCCAGGCCCAGCACTGGGTACCTGGGGCAGGTGAGCAGACCCTGTTTGCCTGTGAATGCAGGATGCTGTCGGTGCCCCCGTGACCCTGCCCCAGAGAGGGGGCTCCTGGAATCCTTCGAGGCCCCCTGGCAGGTGCCCACCTGGGAGTCTCTTGGGCAGGAGTTGACACCCTCCACCCCCAGGAGACAGAGATACCAGCAGGGGCCCTGCTTGGACAGGAGCCCCCGGGGGATGTTCTGTCGGAATGAGGGACTCCTGGCCTGAGCCAAACTGGAGATGCCCACACCGTGGTTCCAGAGACTGCCCACCAGGGGGCAGCACCTGCCCGGGGACTGGAGTCCCGAGAGGGCGGCGCTCCTCCCGCCCCCTCACTCATAGATGCTGCTGGAATCTCATGTGCGGCTGGCCCCCAGGAAGCTGGCCTCTGCCGCCAGCACGGCAGGGAGGGGGGATTGTCCCCTCCCCCTCATCCCCCAGCGCAGAGCCAAAGGGATCTGGGGCTCAGAGGGTGGTGCCCCCCTCCCGGCTCCCAGGCTTGGGGGCAGCTCTGCGGGCGAGGGGCTTCCTTCCTGCTAAGCCTCCCACAGCCCTGGACTGCCACCCAGCCCCTGACCCCTCCGGGTTCGGGAGAAGAGTGGGAGGCCTGCCCCATACTAGGCTGGGCCACAGGTGGACCTCGGAATGCCAGGAGCCGCTCTAGAGCAGAGATCAAGGCAGGTGGATGGCAGAAATGGCCTCTGGGGACCTGCTGGCAGCCTTGCCCTGGGGGGCAGGGTTGGCATGATGGGGGGCACTGGGAAGGGCCCTGGCATGGGGCTCAGAGACCTGGATTCGAGCCCAGCCTCCTGCGGGTTCCACCCAGGTCTGGAACCCCTCTGACCCTCAGGCTCCTCGTGTATACGATGGGGCCAGCACAGCCTCCTCCGTGTGCCCCCTGGCAGGACACAAGAGGTGGGGCGGGGTCCCAGAGGCGCTGGGGGCACCCTGGGTCAGTTAGAGGTGTCCCTTCCTAGCTGGACCTGGTTCTCACTCCAAAGGGTTGTTTGGAGAGTTGCAACTTGGGCCTGAGTGATGGCAGAAGCAGGGCCCAGCCGGGAGCAAGGTGGTCGACATGGTGCTGGGTCCACCAGCTCCCGACAGCTCCTCGGGCCCACCAGTGGGAGGCGCCACCCAGCAGAGCCCCTTCTCAGCTCCCTGGCAGCTGTCGTCACTAACAGAGGCCGGATTCTCCTAAGGGCGGCGGTCACCTCCTCCCTGGGGCCAAATTCAAAGAGCTGGTCAACCCAGGAGCTGCTGCAGATGTGTGCTGCGTGTGGGAGTGAGCTCCCCGTCCGAGAGGGCAGCTCGCCTCCTCTCACAGACGTTCCTCACCCCCGTCTCACTCACTCCTCACCCAGCCCTGCCAGGGCTCGGGGGGAGGCATGGGGGTTTCTCACCCCAGATGTCTGTAATGCTGCCGCCGCCCGTCCCAGGATGCGTGAGCTGCCCTCCAGCAAGTCCTCCCTCTCCAGGGCGGTACTACCGTGCCCCAGAGTCCACACAGGCTCCCATGCCCCTCGGAGGCCCACCGTGAGTCCCTCAAACACACCGCATGTAGATGTGACACCCGGCTCTCCTCCTGCCCCTGGACGAGCTCGTACCTCCGTCCTGGGTCCAGCACGGAGACGGTGACCCCACCCCTTTCCCCTGCCCCAGCCTCACAGCACCTGGCAAATAGGAGGTGCTCCTTGAAGGGAGCCAGGCTGGATTTTAGGGTCTTGGGGGCGGTGACCCTGGAAAAAGGAATAGCAGTTGTTTTGGGTTCTGGGTTAGGCCAGAGGAGTGAGGGAAAGGACACCAGGCCAGTCCGTACTGGCCAGAAGGCTGCCCGGGAGCTTGCTGCGTCCACTGGATCTCTGTGGCGAGACTCTCCTTCATTAGACGTGTATTGAGTGCCAACTGTATGCCCAGCATCCCTGAGAGCAGCCAAGGTGCAGGCTCTGTGATCAGCCCCACACGAGGTCCCAGCGGGGCTGCTGGCACGGGGCTGGGAGGACAGGGTCAAAGCGCCTGGGAAGAGCAGTCAGAGGTGGAGACCTAGCAGAAGGGAGGGCAGACACACAGGCCTCCCCTGGCTCTGGGCCCACTTACCTAACTTCCCACTGGCAGCTCCACAGGGGTGTCTGCCCCAAAGCCAGCTGGGCATGATCAAAGTGGATCCCAGCATCCTACCTCCAAACCTGCTTCTTCCGAGTCCCCTCCCAGCAGAAGACACCCCACCCACCTCTTCTCTCCAGCCAGGAAGCTGTGCCCCCTACGCCACCCACCTCACCCACGTTCACGGATCCCATGTCCCCGGCGCTCCACCTCCTCTCACCGCCAGCCCCAGGCCAGGCACCAGCATCTCCCTGTTTTCACAGTGGCCTTCCCACCCCCTCGTGGGCTCTAAGGCGTCCTCCTGGCACAGGGCGGCAGGAGGGAGTGCCATGGGGTGGGGTGGGGGGAAGGGAGAGAAAGAGGAGTGCAGGGACCCCAGCAGAGGGGGCTGTCTGCAGTGGGCACTGCACCCCCAGGCCGGTGGCCCCTGGGACCGAGGAGAAGCATTCTCTTTGGTCTGCCCTCCAGCCGGGGGTGGGATGTGGACATGCTGGGCTGCATGCCCTTCTGTGCTCGCGGGCGGGAGGCTGGACCGCTCGGACAGGGAGGGACAGAGGGTCGCCCCAGCAGCGGCCCGGGGCCAGCCGGTCAGGGTACTGACTCTCCCTAAACGCTGCCTGGGTCCACCCAGGCTCGCAGATGGCCCTGGCGTGACCCAGGAGAAGCCCAGATGTGGGACCCCGACCCCGGCTCACATCTGGCCCCGGATGCTCCTCCAAGGGTTTGCTCTGTCCCGGCCACGGCAGGCAGGCCAGGCCCGTCTGGGCTGGAGGGGGAGCAGAGCTGGGCATCTGACTCCCTCCCCGAAACTCCGGAGCTAGTTGTATTTTTTTCATGAAGAAGAGGTGGCAGCTCAGAGAGCTTAAGGGACTGTGTGGGTCGCACAGCATGTTGGGAGCTGCCCAAGCTGGGATTCTGAAGTCCAGGCCACCTGCTGCCCATCCGGTCTGCTGAGCGATGGAGCCCAGTGGCCCTTCCGGTTACCCTGCAAGGTCGATTCTGTAGGCCTCTGTCCCCCTCACCTGCACGCACCTGGCCCCGCACCCAAAGTGAAGATTATGGTGCACGACCCTTGTGAGAGTGTCCTGGGGCTACCGTAACAAGTGACCACATACCAGGAGATTAAAAGCCTCAGAAATGTATCCTCTCCCGGTTCTGGAGTCCAGAAGTCTGAAACGGAGGTGTGGGCAGGGCCCCGCTCCCTCTGAAGGCTCTCGGAGAAGCTCCTGACTCTTCCGGATTCTGGGGGTTCCAGGCGTTCCTGGCCTTGGGGCCGTATCGCCCCAGCCTCTGCTTCCATCTTCACGGGGCCTCCTCATCTGTGTCTGCGTGTATTTTCTCCTTTCCTGTCTCCCATAAGGACACTTGTTGCTGGATTTCAGGCCCTCCCTAAGCCAGCAAGATCTCACCTGGAGATCCTTCCCTTCGTTACATCTGCGAAGACCCTTTTGCCAAATAAAGTCACATTCATTCTGGGGATTAAGGCACGGGCATATCTTGGTGGTGAGGGTAGGAGCGGCGTCGAGGATATAAATCAACCCACGACACCCCCTGATATGAAGTCCAAGATAAAGCTAAAGTTACACGATGAAATCTGTTCCAGGAACGTTTGTGCTTGCGCGTGTGTTGTGTTTTTTAAAAACACTTTTTCAAAACCTTCTCTTCTCATTTTTCTTTCTCACTTGGTCCCCTCCCTTGTGGACACAGCCTGTTGAACACGCGTGCTGCACGTGGGCCGGTCACAGAGGGGGGGTGAGGACGAAATGAGGAAGGGCCGTCGGGACACAGCACACGGTACCCGCCACGTGGTACCCGGTGCGTGCGTGGTAAGGGATCAATGATGTTTTACAAGAAACTGACGACCCCAGGAGGTCATTGTCAGGTTTGGGAGCAATGAGGGGCCGAGGGCGTCTGGGAGAAGGAGGGCAGACGGGGCAGGGACTGGACCTGACCTCAGGTCCTTTGGTACATCCGGCTGGAGGCTGGCCCCTGCCCACCAACCTCCGCACCCCTGACCCCGCTCCCCGCATGCCTGACCCGCGCCGCCTGCAGCTGTGCTGTCCCACCGACATTGCTAGTTAACACCAGCCTCCTTCCTCTCCCGCAGTGTCGCAGTTTGGGTGACAACCTCCATCAGGGGCTGCAAACCCCTGCCGCAGGTCAAATCCTCCTCCACCTTTTTCGTAGAGCCCATGAGCTAAGAATGACTTTACATTTTTTAAGGGGTGAAAAAAAAAATCAAAAGAAGAAAACGATTTCACGGCCCATGAAAACGACATGGCCTTCCAAGTCAGTGTCCGACGGTGAGTGTTCTTGATGCCCGGCTGCCCATTCATTGACTCTTGTCAAGGCTGCCTTCCAGCTACAAGGTGGGGGATTGAGAGATGTGAGAGGATTGTGTGGCCGAAAATCTTCCCTCTTTGGGCCTTTACAGAAGGTCTGCTGGGCCCTGACCTACACGTTCGCCCTAGTGAGGGTCGGGGCGGGCCCTGGCCTTCCACGTGGGTAAATGAAGAGTTCCATCTGGACTGAGGCAGGATCCCCAGAATCTTAATACAAGATGTGGACAGACATACCGTCACTAGGGAACGTTTGCCGAGCCTGGGAAGAGCTACGCTAACATTGCACACAGCCGGTGGCCTTGGAGTTTAGGGCCCAGGCTCTGGAATGTACTGCAGCTCTGTGGCCTCTCGGTGCCTCAGTTTCTCCATCCTGGAAGTGGGGATGATTGCATTTCCCTGGGGGAAAGGATCCCGGGAGTCAAGGGCACGTGACGTGCTTGGGACGGTGCTGGTCCCCAGTGTGGGCTCGGGGCTGTGCGTCTCTCCCCGTCTCACCCTGCCAGGCACATCCACCTGCAAACCCCGCTCCACCTTCCACGAAGACCCAGCCTGCACCCTCTCCCACCAACCTCTATGGTCCTGCTCCATTTCACTAGCACTGGTCCCGGGGCCACCCACTCTTACCCAGATGATGCAAGAGCCTCCTACTTGGTCTCCCTGCTTCTGTCCTGCCTCTTCTGTTTACTGCTCGCTCAGCAGCCAGTGAGTCTTTCAGAAAGCAAGTAGACCATTATCTCTTCTGGGCTCAAAATCCACCAGGCCCCATCTCACTCAGGGTCAAAGCCAAGTCCATACGCTGGCCCTTTACCTCTCTGATCTCCTCTTCTGAACTTCTCACTGACCCCCTTACCTCCAGCCCTCTGGCCATTCTCTGAACACACTGGGCCCCTGCCCCAGGGCCTTTGCACATGTCATGACTACTGTCTGGACCACTCTTCCCAGGATCTCCACGTCTCACTTCCTCATCTCCTTCGGTCTTGACTCAGATGTTACCAGCTTGGTGAGGCCTTCCCTGGCTACCCGATTAAAAAAACTGATGCTTCATCCCCCGAGATGCGCCCGTCTTCCGGAAGTTTCCTGTTTAGCTCTTATCACCACACAACGGACCATACAGTCTATGTATTTGTCATGTTTAGCATCTGTTCAGTCCTACTGGAGTGTAGAGGTTGTGTCTGTTTTGGTCTCTGCTGGGTCCCCAGCATCTATGTGTGCCCCATAATAGATGCTCAATGCATATTTGTGAAATGAATGAATCCAGGGTCCTGGAGTTAGAAACCTCTCACCTGGGAGAACACGCACCCCTGGGGCTCAGCCTGGCCCCTGCCAGCTGCCTCAGAGTGCAAACATCCTGCAGGGAGGGACCACGGATCAGCCTCCTAGAACTTTCTATGAAGGATGCCACGTGGGTCAGAGACACACCGGCTGGTTTACAGAACCCTGGATGCTGCTACCTTCTGCGGCTCCCCACAGCCATCCTGGAAGTTGGGGGCTCAGCATCTTATGCTCACTTTACAGGGGACGGTGGAGGCACCAAGGAAGGGTCTAACCTTGGCCTCCAGACCCAGGGCTTTGCCCACCTCCACAGTCAGGGTAGTGGAGGGTGAGCTGGTGGGATGCAGGTGTGCCGAGAGGGGCAGGGGACCGAAAGGGGGAACAAGAAGAGACGCGGGGGCCTGGGCACCCCACAGTTCTTTCTCCTAGAGTCTCCCCTTCCGTCACCTCCCCCTGGCTCTGCAGCAGGCCTGGTGACCTGGGTCATCCCAGCCCTTCCCCCCTGCCCCTCCCCCCCAGGGTTCCCACAGGGCCCACACAGCTGCTGAGCCAGGGCTGGCACAGGGCCATTGCTTTACAGGGAAGGAACCCCGGCCACTGCTCCCACTCCCAGGCACCTCTGGAGATTGCACCTCCTTCCCCAGGAGAAACAAACTGCCCTTGTAAAAGCATAAACCAGTGACTGGCAGTGAGAGGCGGCTGGAGATAAGACAGACCTTTACAACCAGATAAGCTGACAATAGCGTCCGGCTCCTTAAATTTGGTCCAGCACCAGGCCCAGTGGAGCGGATGCCCAGCTGGGCTTGCAAAAGATAAGAGGACACAGTGGTCAGCTTCCTGAGCTGGCCCCTCCCCAGGGATGGAGGGGGACGGTGTGGTGGACGCCCGCAACAGGCCTCTGGTCGGGGGCTGGGCTGGGGAGGGGGCCACTTGAAACCTGGTGACATTTGCGGTGACTTCTCCAGTTGGAGGGGCTCTGGACAGGGGGCTTTGTGTTTTGTTTTTTTAATTTTTTCCCTTGATGGGAAGTGAAGAAACCCCCTCAAAGGGGCATTAAGGACGTCTGGTCCCTGCAGCTCCAGCAGGCGACTCTGGTCCCTGTCATTCTCCATGTCTGGTCTCCGTGTCACTCTGGATGGTGACAGGTACCCTCCACTCCCACCCCCTATGATGGCCCTGCAGCTCCAGGCTGGCGTCTCCCACCTGAGTCCCGGGAAGGAGAGCAGGTCCCCACCAGGTCTCCGCAGAAGCCCTAGGAGAAAGGGCACCCCTCTGGCCTCAAGGTCAGGAATGCACCTGATCCCACCGCACGCCCCAGGGCCCGGCGGCGCGTATGCTTAATGGGCCTGGAACAAGACAGGTAGGGCCAGCCTAGGCGTCCCCAGGGACCTGGAGCGGGGTGGGTGGTTCCCCGAAGAACATTCTGGGCACGGGGAGGGGGTGTCCCCCCCGGATGCTGAGCATGCCGACCTCAAGCTGGAGCTACTGAGACAAAGACGCCCCACGGAAGTCAGAGGCTGCGGGGATAGCTGAGGGGGGAGGGGTCCTGGCATCACTGCTCTCCCAGAACCCCGGCCCTGTGTTCGGGATGCTTGTGCGTCACTGCTTGCCAGGCAGCTCCGGGTTAGGGTGGTGGCCTTGTGTGACCTGGATTCATCACCCACGTCATGTCCCGGCTGACAGCCTGGGATGGTTCTCAAAGTGATGTGCCTCGGAACCCCCAGCCTCTCCTTAAGCCGCAGAGTTCTGGGTTCCATCCCTAGAGGTTCGCATTAAGGGGGGCGAGGTGAGGTCTCTGAGCTGTCGGCACCCAGGGGATGCCTTTGAACCACGTGTGAGGGTTTCTGCTCCGGGCATTTCTTTCTCTTGGTACTTTTTTTCCAAAGGGGAGGTGGAGAAGACAAGAGAGAGTGAGGGCGTCAGTGAGGTAGCCCCCCCCCGCCCCCGCCTGTGGGACACACACACAGGACCTCAGCAACATGATGGGGCGAGGGGGGCGGGGATTGGCTCCGGCAGCCACCGCCCGGCCCCTGCGTCACGCACGAGCGACGGCGAGTCCTCTGTCCTCCTTCCAACATCCTGCGAGGGAGACTCACTGGCTCTGTTTTTCAGAGGAGGAAACTGAGGCCACGGAGAAAACAGGACTTGCGCAAGGGTCCCCACTGGTACAGGGCGCACCTGGGATTGCTCCCCAGGCCCACGGCATTTGGGAACCTGCTTGGGCATTGACTGTGCAAATCCCGACCGTCTGCCCACCCCATCCATCAGCTCCACCAAGAAAGTCCTTCACAGGGCTGCCCCCTGGCCCCCCTTACCTGGTTCACAGTCCCTGGGCTACACACCTGGGCACAGTGCTCAGGGGCTCCCCCTAGAAGAGGTTGAGGGAACAGCATCTCTGGAGGCCAGGCTCTCCACAGGGGACCCCCATTCCCACAGCAGCATTGCGGGGGCCAAGCCCCGTGGCGGTGAAGGGGGTGCCCACGGAGCCTCTGGGTGAAGCCTAGCTGCTGTTTTCAGATGTGTGTTTCGTTGTCCTTAAATACAAGTAGGTCATGCCTGTGTAGTTAGAAAAAAAATAATCAAACGATCAGAAAACGTAAAGTGAAAATTCTCTCTTCCCCTCACCCCCAGACCTGAGACATGTCTTCCAGAGTTAAGGTCTGTTCACTTCTTACGATCCATCAGAAGTGTTCAACACCCGGTGCCCTGACGCTGCTTGGGCCCACCTGACTCACTGAGAGCTCTCTGCATCTGCTCAGATAGAGTTTGCTCATTTCTTTTTGACGGTTGCATAGTATTCCATCCCATGACTTGTCATAATTTACCAAAATATCGTTTTCTGTCAACTGTGCAGTGGCAGCAGCCTGGAACCTCGGCTTGGAAGGAAGATGAATCCCTAGACCCATGGGAAGGATGTGTTCATGCCCAGCTGGGTAGACTCAACTACACTGCCTCATTGGGACAGGAAGAGGCTGGCTTCTCCCCCACCCAAGCAGAGAGGTGCACCAGGGCCTGCAGGAGGGACTGCACACACCGTGTGATGCCTTTGGGAAAATGAGGAGAAAAACCCACCCCAAACAATGTTGTAGGTGGCAATAGATATTTTTCAAGGAATGGAGAGATTCCCAGAATACGTAATGGAGATCTCCCTGGGAAGAGAGGAAATTAGGATGGGGGTCAAGGAGGAAGGGAAGGTGCTTTAGTTTGATTTGTAATATGGTCTTTTGTTCTTTCTTTCTTTTGAAAAAGAAATGTGTATATTCATTTTACGATTTATGGAAAGTAAATACATTTTTTAAAAGACTAGACGTAAATAAGCTTCAGAGGTTAAAAGTGGTTAATTCTGGGTGGTAAATACAAATGATTGCTACATTTTACTTGGTTCCTCTCTGAAGAAGTCAGATTTTAAAATATAATGTAAAAACTCCCTCCCCACCTTCTCTGGCACTGGAGGTAACCTGGGCACGTGTGGCAGCCCCCAAGTCTGGGTTCCCCAGGGATGGGACCAGCAGGTGACTTATTACTCGGACTGTCAAAAGAGGGAGCTGCAGAGAAGGAGTTTCCTTGTAGCCTGGCCTGTGACTGTCTCACTCCTATGACTCAGCAGCAGGTTCTAGGCACCTCGGTCATGGCCAGGGAACATGCCCAGCTGGTTACTGACCTTGGCTGGCTACCGGGAGCTCACGCTACTCTTCCAGCCACCCCGGAGCCAGTTCTGAGTTGGATCCAGCTCCCCACAGCCACCCTGACATTCTCATGGTTATTGCCGTCTGGCCAGGGGGGTGGCAGGGGGTGTGGTAGTGGCCTGGAACCAAGCAGGATGGCTGAGGTTGACTGGTATCCAGACCGGGGTGGGAGGGCGTTTCTATTTTTCCATCCTCCACTTTCCTAGGCCTTGTCTGAATAGTTGGTTTGTTGTCCAATAGAAATAAAGTGGGAGTCACATAGGCAATATTAAATTCTCTACTAGCTACATTAAAAAAAAAAAAAAGTAGGGCTTCCCTGGTGGTGCAGTGGTTGAGAATCTGCCTGCCAATGCAGGGGACAGGGGTTCGGGCCCTGGTCTGGGAGGATCCCACATGCCGCGGAGCAGCTGGGCCCGTGAGCCACAACTACTGAGCCTGCGCGTCTGGAGCCCGTGCTCCGCAACGGGAGAGGCCGCGATAGTGAGAGGCCCGCGCACCGCGATGAAGAGTGGCCCCCGCTTGCCGCAACTGGAGAGAGCCCTCGCACAGAAACGAAGACACAACACGGCTAAAAATAAATAAATAAATAAATAAATTTAAAAAAAAAAGTAAAACAAAACAGGTGGAATTAATTTTAATAATATATTCTATTTAATCCAGTATATCCAACATGTTACCACTCGACATGTAAGCTACACTACAACGTTATCAGCAAGACATTTTGCATTCTTATTTTCACAGTGAGCCTTCGGGATCTGGTGTGTATCTTACATTACAGCGCATCTCAGGTGGACTTGCCACGGTTCGATAACTCCACAGCCACAGGTGGATGAGTGGCCGCCATGGTGGACTGCACAGGTAGAGCCATCCTGACCTGAGGGGGTCATTAACACCTTTCAGAAAAGAGCGGTGGAACATGTTTATAGCAGAAGGAGAGATCTAGGTCTCCTCCCCCAGCTCTCTCCTTGGCTAGAAGGCAAATGCACATCTGATTTGTTAGGTGTGAAGCCAGTGTGTGTATGTACGATACACATGTATGATATATACGTAATTGGAGTCTCCAGAAGTGAGGAAAGAGGGGGAGTAAAGGAGAAATATTTGAAGAAATGATGAGCGAAAATTTTCCAAAATTGGTAAAAAGTATAAACCCACAGATCCAAGAAGCTCAATGAACCCCAAGCATGAGAAACATGGAGGAAATGATACCAAAGCACATTAGAATCAAATAGGTCAAAACTAGTGAGACAGAGAACATCTTAAAGCAGACAGAGAAAAAAAGATGTACACAGAGGAGCAAAGATAAGGGTGAAGCAGATTTCTTTTCAGAAAAAAAGATGTACACAGAGGAGCAAAGATAAGGGTGAAGCAGATTTCTTTTCAGAAACAATTTGAGCAAGAAGGCAGTGCAGCAACATCTTGAAAGCACTGAAAGAAAAATCTGTCAACCTAGAAGTCCTTACCTAGTGAAATATTTTTCAGAAACAAAGGTGAAATATAGGCTTTTTCAGATACAGAAATGCTGAAAGAACTCATCACCTGCAGATCCACCTTCCAATTAATATTAAAGGAAGTTCTTGAGGCAGGAAGAAAGTGACACCTGATAGAATTCAGGATCTAGATAAAGGAATGATAAGCACCAGAAAAGATAACTACGTGAGAAAATGTATGACTTGTTTCTTACTGTTTAAATACCTTTAAAAGATAACTAATTATATTGCAAAAGTAATAACAATGCAGTGTGGTGTTTATAGTATATGTAGAAATAAAATGTATCAGGAGCATAAAGGGGAGAAGTAGAATAGAAATATACCATTGTCAGATTTTTACACTAGACATGAAGTAATACGATACCAATTGAAAGTAGATTGTGATAAGTTTAAGATATATACAATAAACTGTAAAGCAACCAGGAATATAACAAAACAAAGAGTTATTGCTAATAAGGCAACAAATGAGATAAAACCAAATCATAAAAAGTACTCAATTAATCAAAAAGAAAGCACTAAAAAGGGGGAAAAGGGAACAAAGAGCAAATGGGACAAACAGAAAACAATAGCAGGATAATAGGCATAAACCCATTGATCACATTAAATGTAAATGACCTAAAATACTCCAATTAAATGGAAGAAATTATCAGTCTAATAAAAACCCCAAACCCAACTATGGGGTATATAAGAAACTCACTTTAAATATAAAGACATAAATAGATTAAAAGTAAAAGGGTGGGAAAAGATATTTCATGCTTACACTAATCATAAGAAAGCTGAAGTGGCTATATTAATATCAGAACAGACACATATAGAAGATTTGTACAACACCATCAACCAACTTGACATAATTTATATTTACACAATGCTCCACCCCCCCGAAATGGAATATAAGTCATTTTCTAGTGCACATAGAACATTTGCTAAGTAGACCATATCCTGACTCATGAAGCATACCTCAATACATTTTAAAAGGATTCAAGTCACACAAAGTATGTCTTCTGACTACATTAAATTAAATTAGAAATCAGGAACAGAAAGATATCTGGAAAATCCCCACGTGTTTGTCAATTAGATAACACAGTTTTAAGTAATGCATGGGTCAACAAAGAAATCATAAAAGAAAATAGAAGGTATTTTGAACTGAATGAGAATGAAAACACCACACACCAAATTTTATGGAATGCCACTTAAGCAGTGTGTAGAGGGAAATCTATAGCACTAATGTCTATATTTAAAAAGAAGAATGGGCTCAAATCAATGATCCAAGATGCTAAGAAACTAGAAAAAGGAAAGCAAGTTAAACCCAAAATAAAAGTGCCGTATGGGCATAAAGACAGACAAATACATCAGTGGGGCAGAACAGAAAGTCTGTAACAAGACCTAAGCATATTGACAACTTGTTTTAAACCATGGAGCAAAGGCAGTTCAATGGGAAAAGGAATGGGATGCAGGGATAAAGTGAAATAAATCAAGCAAGCAAGACACAGGCAGAGAACAGAGGCATGTGACTGACTCAGAGATATCCACGTGCCTGCCTGACCCCCACCCCACTCCCTTCAAAATATCAGTATCAGGGAGGCAGGGGAGCTGGACCATTCAAGTCCCTCAACTCCCTCAGGGCCTCTGGACCCTCCATCCTCTGCCTCGAGGCATGAAGTCACCACCAGGCAGGTGCTTCAGATAACCAGAGAAACAAATGGCTATTCATAGTGTGTATTCCTTAAACGTCAGGGTACCTTATGCTAATGCATCAGCTGATGAACTAAGTCCTGAGGAGGGTGCAGTTAAGATTGGGGCCTGAGAGGAAGTGTGGGGAGAAGTGGGTGGCCCCCAGACCTGGGCTGGGTGGGTGGGGGGGTACTGATGGCGGGAAGTCTACTAGACCAACCCACGGGTGGGTTCCATGGGACACCACCCCAGAGAGAGAGAGAGGTTGACTTTAAGGAAGTGGCCTGTGCAGTTGTGGCCAACTGTGAGACCGGTGGGGCAGGCCAGCTGCTGGAACCCCAGGCAGGGTCTCTATGTTATAGCCTTGAGGCAGAATTCCTTCTCCTCTGGGAAACCCCAGTTTTTTGCTCCGAAGACCTCCAACTGACTGCATGAGACTCACCCACAAAGTCAAGGATAATCTCCTTTACTTAAAGTCAACTGATGGAAGACATGAACCCCGTCTACAAAAGCCCTTCACAGCCACACCTAGACTGGCGTTTGACCAAACCACAGCCATCACGGCCCAGCCAGGGCGACACGTGAAATGAACCAACACAGTGAGTGAGCCTTGTTGGGTGGTGGGGTTGAAGGCTGAGGAAGGCATCCTGGGGGTCTCACTTCCACAGACAGAGCCTGTGAGACCCTGTTGTCAGCCCCCTAGACCCCCACCCAGGGCACAGACTTGGAAACTAGAGTCTGGGACCCTGGAAATTATGTACAAAAATACTGTGTCTATGAACAAGCCTATTGGACTTCCCTGGTGGTCCAGTGGTTTAGACTCCACGCTTCCACTACAGGGGGCACGGGTTCCATTCCTGGTTGGGGAAGATCCCACATGCCTTGCAGTGCGGCCAAAAACAAAAACAAAACAAACAAAAAATTATGGACAAGCCTATTGCTCTATTTTGAGTAGAGGTGTTTTAGCTTTAATCAGATTCTCAAAGGGATCCATGACCCTAAAAGGGTAAGGACCACAGTCCCTGGGGGGGTGTGTTACCTGAACCAGGTCAAAAGCAATTTCCTATCCCTGGTTGGGACGGTTGTCACAATCTCCAGCTGTAAGATGGATCCGTGCATCTCTGCAATGACTGTGACCATCTCGGGAAAATTATTCTGCAATTTTCAAAAATTCAACTCGCACCCAGCTTTGGTGGCCCCTGATCATTAGCATGAAAGGCCGGAACAAAAATCTCCATCCTGCAAAATGGTTCGGTGAGCGACACTTCCAACAGGAGAGTGACGGCGGGACCAGTTCGGAATCTGATTTCTAACTGCCATTCGGCACCAAAGGGGAATGTCGGGCTGAGAGGTGGTCACCGCGGTGGCCCTGGGAGATGGGGTGCACCCTCCTGCCTGAGCCATCTTCCTTGGGGACTGTCCCACAGACTGTCTGGCTGTCTCGGTCAGACTGCAGTTCCTGCTACTTGCTGACTGTCACATTCTTGCTCGGGAGGTAGTGACTCAGAGCGCAAAGCCTTGCTTCAAAAGGTCAACTTCCACTGGAGTCCCTCCCAAGGTCGATGACCCAGCCTGCTCACACGTGCCCTGGGCAGGGAGCGGCCCTGCCTGGGGAAGGAGAGGTCAGGCCCGGTCCCTTCGGCCCACAGGGCTCCAGCTTCCCCAGACCCAGGCCCAGAGTCCTCCTGGGCTGCAGAACCGGGGGTTGCCAGATGGGTGGCCCCCAGGCACACGAGGGTCCCTGCAGCTAAGCTGACCATTGTCTACCTGCCCCGCCAGGTCCAGCTACCCTCGTTCCCCACCCTGTTTCTCTACCCCAGGGGGCTGATGCTCACTGGCTTCCTGGCCTCTGGGTTCCAGCTGGGCTCAGCAAGTGGGAGATGCCAGTGACAGATCAGGGTGAGGAAGGAGAGAGGGGCTGGCTTCCTTCCTGCTGGGTCCCTGGGGGTGGCAGGGCCCCACCTCGACCCAAGGCCCCAGTTCCTGTCTGGCATCCCCTTCCACAGCCCCCTCTCTCTCTGGGTTCTGTAACTGCTCCCTCCTGGCCCCAGGGCAGTAGCCAGGTGTTTCACCATCCTTTACCTTCCATCCCCCCTCAGAAGGAGAGGGTTCCTGCTTCCACCTGGGTACGTACAGCTGTAACTAACAATAACAAAGGCAACATCAACGGTAATAATAATCGTCATCCCTTGCAAGGTGCTTACCATGTGCCTGGGCACTTTATTTAATCCTTTGAACAATTTATGGAGTAGGTACTCTTGTTAACCCCCCATTTTACAGGTGTGGAAACCGAGGCACTGGGGTGCAGAGCAGAATAGCAGGGTCATTATTCAAGTCAAGGACTCAAGGACCAGGAGGAAGCCGGGAGCCTTCTCTGAAGTGGGGGCATGGGATCATACCCCACCTTGCCTGAAATGTCATCCCTGGAACTCACACAGGGGTCCCGTTGGGGTCCAAGGCTCCAGGTCCAGCACCGCTTGGAGAGATGATAGTGCTGACCGCTTCCCCCTCCTGGATCTGGACCCTTGGTGGGTCCCTGGTCGGATACCTTGACCCTTGCCTCTGGCGGGGCCCCGCTCAGCTCACACACCTGTGCCTTCAAGGGCTGAGCCCCTTCTTCCAGCTGTGACGGGGTTGTTGTTGGCGGAAGCTTGACCTCGGTGGCCTAGTGAGCATTGCCCGAAAGTTACCTCGGCCTTCAAGTGACGTGAGTGACTCTCCGTTTCCTCTCTACTCAAACAGAGGATTGAAAAGGAAAGTCGGTGAGTAACCAAGTGCAAGCTAAAAATACTCCCGATAAACAAACAAACCGGTGCAGGAATCAGCAGCCCTTGAGAAAGCAATTCCGCGTGCACAAAGGCCAACTGTTTATAGCCTCAGATTTGGGTTTGTTGCTCAAAGAACGCTGTGGCCAAGATAAAGGCGGGCAGTGTTCTGTTGTGCAAGGGCGCCAGGACCCACGGCGAGTCATTAACCTCGGCCGCCTTTACCTTCCCTGGGGCCCAATGCCTCCTGCGCGCTTTCCTGGAAAGGGCGTCGGGGCCGTGACCCGGGAGTTGGGCACCGAGCCAAGATGGCAACACATCCCACTGGGTGGTTTGTATTCCGTACCAGACAGAACAGCTCCGGAGCCGCTGTTGGGTTATCAGCTTGAACTCCTGGGAGTGGGGCTCAGGGCCGCGAAGGCGGGGCTGGAGGACAGAGGGCGGGGCAGGCGTCTCAGTCTTAGGCATCAGGATTTTAACCCCAAGTAAACTCACCGGTTATTATTTCGGCTGGTGGGTCTTACATAACCTTGAGAAGGCTGTCGACCCTTTCAGAGCCTCAGTTGGTATGCAACAGGGGTAATAACAGAGCCTGCGTCTGGGCTACCGAGAAGATTCCAGAAGATTCTGGAGGATGGTGTGCCTAGCACAGAACCTGGCACACAGTAGGTGTTTACAGTCGACATGGGTCTGTAATTGGCGTGGCTGTCGTTTTGCTGATCTCTATAGTCTTGAGGTTACGGGAGAGGAAATCAGGACGGAACACAAAGATCCCTGCCCGGCGGGGTCCCCAGTGGAAGCTAAGACACGTCCGTTCTCTCTTTGTTTCTCCGGCTTTCCCTCTCATTAGTCTGTATAATGAGCTGGAAGTGCAATTAGGCACGCTGCCTCCCCGGGGACCCCGGCTCTCTGGAGCCAGAGCTCAGGGGCTGCCAGGGCCGAGGGGGGATGATGCAGGTGCCAGGAGGGGCCCGGCGCTCTCGGGAAGGGCCCCAGACTCCCCTTGGAGCAGGACACTGGCCTGTGAAGTCGGGGGTGACGGCAAGGTTGCACGGACAGAGGGGGGTCCCAGAGTAAGCCCCATCTCGGCGCACCCCCAGATCTGCAGGTAACAGGTGCTGTCGTGCGTCTAGCTCACATCAGGGGACTTTCTATCTGGGGGGACGGCTTAGGGGCAGCAGTCTGGATGGAAGGGCACTGGGTCAGGCAAAGGGTTTACTCAGTTTGTGTTTGGGGCTGCTGGTGAGGACTGGCGGGGCTAAGGCCACCGTCGTGGTCACCAGAGAGCCCTGCCAGGCTGCCGGCCCATCCTGAGTGTGTGCACACACACCTGCAACAGAAGTGTGAGCGCCGGGGTGCGCCGCTCTATCTGGTCCGCACTTAATAGCTTGGTGACATCGTCACCGCGGTTCTTACTGGAAGTTGCTGGAAACGTCTGAAGCTGAACGGACGGAGTGTAGGGTGGGCAGGCGTGGGCTGCACTTGGCGAGCCCTGGCCTCCCAAACAGCTACCGCTGGAAGGATGCAGAGGCTGGGGCTGCTCCAGCTTTTCCACCCCGAACACTTAACACATCCAGCGCTTTTATTTTTTTTTATTTTTTGTTTTTTGTTTTTATTTATTTATTTATTTTTAGCTGTGTTGGGTCTTCGTTTCTGTGCGAGGGCTTTCTCTAGTTGCGGCGAGCGGGGGCCACTCTTCACCGCGGTGCGCGGGCCTCTCACCGTCGCGGCCTCTCTTATTGCGGAGCACAGGCTCCAGACTCGCAGGCTCAGTAGTTGTGGCTCAAGGGGCCCAGTTGCTCCGTGGCATGTGGGATCTTCCCAGACCAGGGCTCGAACCCGTGTCCCCTGCATTGGCAGGCAGATTCTCAACCACTGCACCACCAGGGAAGCCCCTCCAGCGTTTTTAAAAGCCAAGTTTGGGCTTCCCTGGTGGCGCAGTGGTTGAGAATCTGCCTGCTAATGCAGGGGACACGGGTTCGAGCCCTGGTCTGGGAAGATCCCACATGCCACGGAGCAGCTGGGCCCGTGAGCCACAACTACTGAGCCTGCGCGTCTGGAGCCTGTGCCCCGCAACGGGAGGGGCCGCGATAGTGAAAGGCCCGCGCACCGCGATGAAGAGCGGTCCCTGCACCGCGATGAAGAGTGGCCCCCACTTGCCGTAACTAGAGAAAGCCCTCGCACGAACCGAAGACCCAACACAGCCAAAAATAAAGAAATAAATAAAATAAAAGTAGCTATAAAAAAAAAAAATATCAGTATAAAAGCCAAGTTTGCACATGGCCTCAGAGCTTTGGTTTGAAAGCTCTGTCCTGGCTCTGGGTCCACCAGACCCACGGTAGGCAGACCACGGGGCAAGGCTAATGGCAGGCAGGTCCCCTTTGGGGATCGGGTTCGGATGTAGGTCTCTGAGGCCCATAAAATTGGCTTTGCATATCCTCTGACAAGGGAGAGACTTCAGCTGAAAGCCAGGGTTTGGGGTCTGGGGTCCGGGGTCTGGGAGAGGTGGTCCGGGAATGCCATGGCCCTCACCTCACAGATGCTCGGGGAAGAGAAGGGTCCTGCCCTCGCTCACCCAGCTGGATTTCAGCAGAGATACTCTGGAACCAAGCCTCCCAGGGTTCTCCGGTTTTCCAAAAGGAAATTTCCCTGTTATTTCTCTTAGAACCTAGAAGGATACTTACCAATGGCAAAGCATGGTGCGCCCATGGGTGTATCTCCAGCCAGGGAACCAGCTCAGGCTTGGGGGATGGAAACTTTATTCCAAGCCTCTCAGCGCTCACATTAGAGCTCGATTGGCAATTAGCAAATGTCACAACCCCTCCTCTTGTCGCCACGGCTGTTTCAGATGTCAGATTCCTGCCAAGCTTCACGTCTTGTTCTAAAACCTCTTTCCAGGGGACTCGGGGGAAATTAACATCATGCCAAATGAAAGAAAACCCCTCGGAGCCTGAGCAGGGCCCGTCCTCCCGGGGAGGGAATTGAGCCGCCGCAGGACTCGCGCTTATATCGACAGTGAAAGATTAATTGGTGTGCAGCGAATTATGGAAATGCGAGAAGCCGTTCCCACCTCCGATGCCTTTGAAACCAGGGTTCCTGGATGCTGCACCGTCCATCACGTGCCAGGTCCACGGTGGGGCTGCAGGAGTCCCAGCCTCCTCCTTCTGTCTTCCAGAGGCCTCTCCCCAAGCTCCGGAGGTGAAGTTCAAAGTTAAATGTACTTAGAACTGGGGAGGGGGGGTCAAACGATGGGGCCAAGCCACCCCCGCCCCTACTCACTGACATTTATTGAGCTCTTCTGTAGACCAGGCGCCGGGGCTGAGCACTTTGCCTGGGGTAGATTTCCTTTAATCCTTCCGGCGACTCTACTGGACAGGCTCTGATCTTGGTTCCATTTTACAGATGAGGGCACAGAGGCACAGACGTGGTTACCCAGATGGGCACCCAGAGGGGGTGAGGGCTACTGAAGGGTATTCCGAGGGCGCTGCCCAAGTCCCCTGGGCTTGGAAGTTCTCGGTGGGGCCCGAGATCCCGCGTTTCTTACAGCCTCTCAGGTGATGCTGAAGTCGGTGGTCTGCAGAGGAGCAAGGGACCCCCTGGGGCTGATTCCCAGCTGATCTCTAAATGGCCAAGTGGAGACCCTGGGTAGCCTCTGCTTCCGGCCTTGTGTCGGGGTGGCCCCATCCATTCTGGGGACGTCCCAGGGCAGGAGGAGCAGCCCTAGACAGAGGCGAGCATCAGTGTGATGGCCCCATTTTCCGAATGAGGCATGTGAACCCCAGGGAGAAAAGGAGGCTTCCCCAAATCCCCTGCAGGGCCTGACTCAGTGCCCAGGTGACCCTAGGCCTGGCAGGAGCCGGGGAGGGGGGCTTTAGAGCAGACTAGAGCACCCGACCTCTCCCAAATAAAAGGGTGGCTAAGCGCCTGCCCTAGGGTTCCGGCTCCACCCAGGGTTTCAGCTGGGGCCAGCCCACCTTGAAAGTGGCTCTAGGAAAAACTCTGCCCGAAGGAAAGGCCGCCACCGGTCACTGCCTGGTCCCGCTGCCACCACAAGATGGCACTGTTTTGTGGGGTTTGGGAGGTTTTGCTCTGTTTATCTGCAACCTAAGAAGACCCAGGGATCTTCTCCACGTTTGAAGATGTTCTTAAGCTCATGGGGCTGAAGGTAATTCTGTTGTCCTGGTGCAGAGGGCAAGAGACGCCTTCCTGTTGGGTGTGTGCGCTTGTATGCGTATGTGGGCACGTGCATACCTGCGCATACCTGCGTGTGTGGGGGTCTCTGCGTGATGGCGTGTGCTCTTGTGTGTTTGTGCATGTTTGTTCACCTGTGTGTGGATATGTGAGTGTGTGTGCAAACATACATATGTGTGGTCCAGCCTGTGCCTGTGTATGTGTGCATATTTGCACGCTTGGTGTATGCTCATCTGCGTACCTGTGCACGTGTGTGTATGGTGCCTTGTGTGAGTGTAGAGGTGTGTGCACGTGCATACAAACGTGTGTCTGTGTGCATGGTGCATGTTCTGGTCCCGTGTATACATGTGTGCATTTCTGCCTTGTGCTTATGTGTGCATATTTATATGCGTGGTGCGTGCTCATTTGTGTATACCAGTGCACACGTGTGCATGCTTGTGTGTGTGGTGTGCACTCGTGTCTACGCGTGTGTGTCTGCATGTGTGTGTTGGAAGCAGGGAGTCCTGTCTCCTTTCCTTAGCTGTCCTTCCCCTCCTCTCCTCCTCCAGCTGGTGCCTTTATTCTTCAGGACTTTGCTCAGAGACAAGTCCCCAGGAGAGAGCCGCCCTGAGGCGAGGGCTGGGCGGGGCATCCTATGGGCTCTGTGGTGCAGGCATCCCATGTTGACGTCTCCCTGACGACACTCTGAGCTCCCTCGGGTCAGGTCCTGGTGGTATTCAACGGGGTCCCGGATTTGGGCCCGGGACCTAGACTCTACTAGGCATTTTGACCTTGTGACCAATAGACGCTGAATTCTGAGTGGTTCTCCGTATCTGCCAGGTCCTGTCCTAGCAATCTCTGAGGCTCATTTAATTCTTTGGACAGCCTTCTGGGCAGGTTCTATGATAACCTGTCTTAAGATGGGCAAACTGAGGCTCAGAGAGGTTAAGTGACTTACCCTGAACCTTCCACCACGAAGTGAAGGGCTGGTACCCAACCCAGGATCTGAGTCAGCTTATGGGGTGGAATGAACAGATTCCTTTGCTTGGATTCTATTTTCGATCAGGAGATGCTTCATCTGCCTCTCGGTTGCTGCAGGGGTGGGCCTTCTCTAAAGCCCCCTCCTCTGGGAAGCCTCCCTGACCCCGTCAGAGTGGACCCTGGCTCTCCCTCCGCTCCTGCAGCCTGTGGGCTTGTACCTGGTGGTCCCAGGGATCAGGGATGGTTTACAAGCCTGTGAGTGGGAAGCCAGGGGCTTGGGGAGTGATCCACCCCTTTGAGGCTCTGAAGAAACCTATTGGAATCTCTAGGTGCTGGGGTAGCACAGGCACCCACAAAACCCCTCCCAGCTCTGGGGCTTCACTGGCTGTGAAGCTCAGTGCCGTAGCTCAGGGTAGAGCCCCGCCTAAGGGCCAGACGGCATCGTGTCCATACCTGCCCGATACCGAACATGGCTGGTAGTGGTGGTCGACTGTCTGTTTCCAAGAGAGGAGGAGACCTTTCATTCCTTCAATCCACGAACCTTTCTGCATGCCCATCACAAGCCAGGTTTGTGCATCAGGGAACAAATGTGGTGGAAATCTTTGCCCTGGTGTTCGCCTGGGTCCCGGCAGTGGGTTGCTTGGCCCCGGCAGTGGGTTGCTTGGTCCCCGGAAGTCCCCCTCTCCCTGGGAGGGGACAGCCACCCCCCATCTGTCTCGGTTCATGCTGAGCCCTCGGGCATCTGGAGTGATCAGAAAGGATGGTCACACCCCAGCTTTGCCCGGCGTCGGCTTTCCTGCTCTCCCCCTTGCTGGGTTTATCCATGGGCTCCTTGTGGGTGTAAGGAATTCATTGGACCAAGTAGTTATCTTCTTACTGGAAAAACTATCCGTGGCCAAACTCCACATCGGGTCCCCAGGCAGGGCCCTCCCTTCTGGGAGCCCATCAGGTTGGCCCACCCGGCCCCGTGCTTGAAGGCGGGGCTGCGGGTTCTGTCCCCTCACCCCTCTTTTCCGATCAGCATTGAATGCAGTTTGGTCCCACTGTGACATCAGCCTGCCACACCATCCCAGAGCGGCCTGTACCATCCAGGGTCTGCCCTGAATCCAACGCTCTTCCTCCATCTATAAAACAGAAGCCGTGATGGTGTAAACCCCACTCTGTGAACCCCTGGGTGCTCAGATGCTGGATCCCCGGCCCTGTGAGCTGACTGTACACGAGATGATGAGAAGTGAAAGTCATAGTAAGATGAAGACAAGGCAGACTTGCCAGCAGACTCAAGGTCGAATCAAGGAGGTAGTTCCATTCTGTGCTTTAAAAAAAAAGAGAGAGAGAGAAAGAAAAAATAATCTTTTTTCCCCTAGGAACTTGCGTATGAAAAGCCCTCCAGAATCTCTCTCTGAAACTCGGTCCTGGGCACTGCAGCCTTGCCTCCCCTCCTTGCACTGGCCTTCTCACCTCTGCCCTCACGTGGGTGTCACCCCCTCCTCTCACGTGGGTGTCACCCCCTCCTCTCCTGAGCTCGCCATGTCCCCACCTGTGGGTCAGCTTCACCTAAGCCGGCCCTGCCCTGAGATCCTCTCCCGCCCCAGGGCTCAGACTCTGCTCATGCCTATGGATTTGTAGGTCTACGTGTTTCTCCTTCGGGACCAGGGTTGCCCCCTACAGAATCTACCTAGTATTTGGCAGGCAGTTGGCACTTAATACATATTTGTTGATGGAATGAAGTCTGGGTTTGAAAAAAATGTCTCACAACCCAGAACATTCCATATCCAGACCCTCTCCAGACACCACCTGGGAAAGAGGACCGGGCTTGTGAGCAGATTTTGTGCCGGAGTGGGAGGGGCTGGCGGCGAAGTCCCGGGGACGGTGCACAGGATAATGGGATTTAATGGCTGATGGTGGGGAACTGTGCAAAGTCCTATTTGGTAACTGCGTCCGGGCCCTTGGAATGTCCCAATTGGTATAAATGAATGGTTTGGAGGTACCAAGTGCTGTGAGGTCTGTCTTTGGATGTAAAGAAGGAGACGGGCTAAACTGAGATGCATTGTGACCCCAGACTCAGAGGCATTAATTACTTAAATGAATAAGTATTAAATCAAAGGCCTGGCTTCAAAAATTAAACTCAGATTAGCCCCTTGTTCTACTTCCTGTAAAATCAAAAACATTTGGTTGAAGACTGGACACCCGGGAGGGGAATGCCTCCTGGGGAGGAGGCTGCTGGTCCCCACTGCCCCACCGGCCCCTGCCGCCTTGAATGGAAATGCCAGAGTCTGGAGAAGCCTGTGGCAGTGGTCTCTCACCGCTGTGCTCCTGCACCTGGCCAAGGCTAGGGGCAGAGGTATCTAGAATATCGGCGGGAGAGACCCTCACCTAGTGGTTTCTGGTCTGACTCGGTCATTCAGGTGGACCCTTGAGCCAGGTGGGTTTGGGGCAGAAGCAGGGAAGGCTGGTCTAAGGTGAGAAGACCAGGGATGTCTCCTGGTCGGCTCGGGCTTCTCCAGATTTGGGCTCTGGCTAGATATACTCGGAGGGGCCTCCCTGGTGGTCTTTTATGGTTTCACAGCCAGAGTCTGCGGCTCCCAGCTCATCTCAATCAGACCCACTCAATTTACGAAGTCCTCAGTGATAATTTCCAGGATGCTGATCTGAACTTGCTTCTCACCCGAAAAATGTCTGCCTTCAGCACAAAGGTCCGAACTCCTCTGTGAACCTCAAAGCCCACAGGAGCACCGTCCTGAGATCTGGACAAGAGGGGCCCCAGGCCCTACACCTTAGAAGGCCCCTGGAGAGGGTAGATTGGTGGCCCGCGAAAGACATGTCCGCCTGGAACCCCCGAATGTGGTCTTATTTGATACAGAGGTCTTTGCTGATGGAGTTGAGATAAGACTCTAGAGCTGAGGTCATCATGAATCACCCGGGTGGGCCCTAAATCTAACGATGGGTGTCTTTATAAGAGACAGAGGGAGGAAAGATACCCACAGACACAGAGGGAAGGAAGGCCACGTGAGCACAGAGACAGAGGCTGGAGGGGCGCAGCCCAGGAACCCCTGGAGCTCCAGAAGCTGGAAGAGGCAGGAAGGATTCTCCCCCGGAGCCTCTGGAGGGAGTTCAGCCCTGCCGACACCTTGATTTTGGACTTCTGGCCTCCAGACCATAAGAAGAAATCTCCGCTGTTTTAAGCCCTCTAGTCTGGGGTGTTTTGTATGGCAGCCCCAGGACACTAACACGTGCCCACTGCAGGCTTTTGGGGCTGGACCCGAGGCTCAGAGTGGGGGGCCCACTGCCATGAGCAGCAGACTCTTCCCCGCACCCCCCTTTCCTTCTCCTTACAATGTGATGACAACGGTGCCTGCTCTATAAGGCTTGAGATGACGAAATGGTCCCGTTGTGTAGAGCACTTGGAGCGGCTTCCGGCATCTACCCGGAGCGTTACTTGTTTCAGCTGTTATGGTGATGATTTTTATAATTTGCCCAGTCACTCGGCTTGTCGGTGGAGAGCCCGTATTTGAAGCCAGGTCAGTCAGCCGTCAAAACCCATGCTCTTGATGCCTTTGTTGAACTGTGAAAATGGGCAAAATGAATGGGCCTGCTAGCAGGCCTGTAGTGTTATCACTAAAGGTGCTAGTGGTTGAGCTAAACAGACTTGAATGGAGTTCAGGAACTGCCTGATCCAGGAGCATAGGGGCTTTGTCCAATTCACAGCTGCATTCTCAAGACTTTGAACTGTGCCTGACGCATAGTAGGTGCTCAGTAAGTCAGCTCTGAATGGACTGGTGATGAGCGATTTCTCTCCCCTCTCAGGAGGCCAGCGTTTTGGTCCAGTCTGCCTTGGCTCAGTGGGGAGGGGCAGGGATGGGCTCTCTTGCCCACATTCATGCTTGGGCAGGGGCAGTATGTCTTCGAAGGAACGCGCGAGATGAGCGGTAGAAGTGAGCCTGGGAGGTCAGCCCTCATGCCTGACCCCGCGGAGGCTGAGAGGTTAGCAGCTTTGTCCCAGCTCGCACTCCTGGGTCTAGCGGCAGAGCAAGGCCAGAGGTCCTCCCTCCAGAACCCCGTGCCAATGACCACACAATCCAAGAGCAGGGTGGCCCTGGCCTGTGAGTTCCTGGTGGCAAGGCTGGCCGGCCGGGGTGAGCCGGAGGAGCTTACTGCCTGGGAGCTGGAAGGGCAGTAGCTCCGTCAGGTGGGCCCCGAAGGCCGAGGGTGAGGGTGGTGGGAGGGCCGTGGTGTACTGTGTTTGGAAAGATCACCAGCTGCCGCTGGGGAATGGACTGTGGGAGAGGCAAGGGGGCTCTCGGTAGGAGGCTAAGGTTAGCCAGGATGTGCCTGGGTTGGGGAGGGGGGCGGAGTTTCAGTTCAAAGTGACCCAAAGTAGCCCACCTCCCTTTCTGCAGCGACCGCGGGATGGACGGGAACCCCCTGAGACGGGGAGGGATCAATGTCTAGTGGGAAGAGGACGGGGAAGGACCCGGTTGTCCTATCTTCTTGGCCTCAGCTTCTCCATCTGTGAAACGGGTAAGGACCGATCCTGCCCGCCCATGTCTTGGCATCCAAGATGCCCGGGAAAGGACTTGGTCAGCTCGGCTCCCCCCTGAACAAATGAGGCATCTCTGATGGGGCTGGGACTCTGCGAGAGAGCAGGGAGGTGGGCTGCAGGGCCAGGCAACGCTGGGAGGGCCTGGGACCCTCTGCCTCCCTGCTTCTCTTTTTTTTTTCTTTCTTTTTTTGGCTGCGCAGCTTGCAGGATCTTAGTTCCCCAACCAGGGATCGAACCCAGGCCCCTTGCAGTGCAAGCGCAGAGTCCTAACCGCTGGACCGCCAGGGAAGTCCCTCCCTTGCTTCTCTTGAGACCCTGGAAAAGGTCTTGAGATCCATCATTGTTGGCTTGAGTTTTTGTTTGTTTGTTTGTTTGTTTTTTAAAGACCACTTCAGTCGCTGTGAGAATCCTTGTTCCTCCTCTTTCGAAGCCCCATCCTCAGGGACAGCAGACCCTAATCTCTGGGCCCTGCAAGGGCCAGGCCTTCGAGCCGAGGCGCCTGCTGTTGGAAGGGGCCTGGCCAGTCATGGGGGCAGCTGCTCTGGGGGCTGGGGCCGGGGGAGGGGAGGGCTCATAAAAGAAACCCTTCCTGCCCTTCTTGGGCTTGGGTCCCCGAAGGACACCATGCCCGGGTGCCTGGGGCCATTCCAATGCCCCCCTCAACAAAAAAACGCCATTTGGTTCATCAAAGCCATTTTGTCCCCGGCAGGGCCCAATTTGCACCTGGCTGCAGGTCAGCGAACAGGCGGAGGAGGGGCTGCAATGGGTTTACGATGGGCCGGGTAGACCCGGGGGGCCGGGCCCCTGGGGGCTGCAGAGTTGGCACCTTTTGGAGCCCCACTGCTGGTATCTGCCTCTCCCTGCAGGCCCCGCCCCCAGCCCACGGGGCCAGCGGGAGGCAGGTCTCTCTGGAGCCAACTCGCAGGATGCAGCCGGGCTCCCAGACTCAGGGAAGGCCTCCAGGTGGGGCTGGTGGGCCCCGCCTCCTCCAGGGAAAGGCAACCCCTGGGTTAGCACCAAGGCTCCCTGCCCGGCCTGGCCAGAGCCACTCTGCCCTCAGCTGGTCTCCACGGGACAGCCAGAGTGGTCTTCCCCAAAGCAGACTGGTCACAACACCCACCCACTGCCCACCCCCCCCCCCCCCCCCAGCTTACAGCCTTCCAGAGCCTTCTGTCAGAAGCTTCTCAGAATCCCGGCTGCCCGTGCTCTCTTAGCCTCGTCCCCATCCCCACCTCCCCCGGCTCACAAGGCTCCCGCTCTGTCATCCCAGGAACGCCCTCCCCAGTTCAATTATCACCTCCGCAGGTAGGTCTTCCCAGATTTTCCTGCCCAGCCATCCCTTCCTAAGTCCCTGACAGCCCAGATTTCATGATGCGATCAGCATCTGTCCTCCCAGCTGGACTCTGGGCTCGCTGGGGGAGAGACCCCACTGGGGTTTGCTCCCCTCTGCGTCCCCACCCTCCGAGCAAGCCTGGGGCAGAGCAGGTGCCCCGCAAATGTGTGTTGAGTGCAGTCATGACGGTGGTGGGTGTTTGCAGGTGTCCTGGCTGAGCCCTGGGGGCCTGTTGTTCCCTGTCAGGCCAAGGGAGCCCCAGTAGGACCCGACCGCCGGGGACCCAGCTTTTCCTCCTCTGTCGCCGGGAGGGGCACACGCTCTGGGCTGGGGCAGCCCGAGGGTCTCCCCCAGTCCCTCCTCCACCACCAGGGCGAGGAGCCAGGGCACCGGCCCAGCCAGTGTGGCCAGGGTGGGGCTTTACGGTTTACACAGCCCCCCGAGGGCCCACCATGAGGAGACTGGGTGCTGGGCCCGGCTCTGGGCATGTCCCAGTCAGACACAGGTGAGATGGGAGAGGCCCAGCGCACAGGTTGCCCGTGACCATTCTGACAATGGTGACAAACTGGGTGTCTTCTAACAACACGAACTGATTCTCTTAGAGCTCTGGAGGTCGAGGTCTCCAGTGGGCTTGATGACTGAATTCAAGGCATCAGCAGGGCCGTGTGCTTCAGGGCAGTCTCTTCTCTTGCCTTTTCCAGCCCCTGGAGGCCGCCTGCATTCCTTGGCTGGTGACCTCATCACTCCGACCTCTGCTTCTGCAGTCATGTCCCCTTCTCTGACTCTGATCTCCTGTGATGACACCGAGCCCATGCAGATAATCCAGGGTAATCTCCCCTTAATTTAACTTCATCCTTAACTTCGTCACATCTGCAATTCACCTCTGCGACATAAGGTAACGAGTTCACAGGTTCCCGGGATCGGGACGTGGAGATTTATGGGAAGGGAGAGACCCTTAGTATCCTCTCCAGGAGCCGAGACGGAGCCCAGCTGACCGACTCAGAAGGGCAGCAGCTCACCTGGCCCCAGGGGATCCTGGCCCTGTGTTGGACCAGACTCAACTATTAACTGCAGCATCTCCCTTGGTCCTCAGAACAGCCGTCTCAGGTAGATGCTGTCATCACCCATGCTGTACAGGTGAGAAAAACCGTAAGCAACCAAATTCAGCCAGAAAAGCTGGGGCTTGAGTCCAGCTGGCGGGTGGGAGGCCGGACCCCCAAATCTGCCTACCACCCTGGTCCCACATGCTTGGTTTTCACCTTAACTTTGAGAAAGTTTTATTGGCATGTGATATACGCACACAGAAAAGTTCACAGCTCAGTGACTTGCCCTTCACAGCCAGTAGCCTGATCAAGACACAGCCAGTACCCAGCACCTAGCACCTTGCCCCAAGGGTAACCGCTCCTGACTCCTATCAGCAGATCTGAGTTTTGCCTGCTTTTGCTTTGTATGAAGGAATCATCCGGTGTCTGTGCTCTGGGGTCTGGCTTCATTATCTTGACATTTGTCTGACCGTCCTTGGGTGGGCTGCAGGCCACGTGTTCTCAAAGCTCCATGGTACGCCACTGCACGGAGACACCAGGGTTACCTACGCTCTCACCTCTCCATGGGCTTTTCTAACCAAAGCTGCAGAGAACATTCTAGTGCGTGCCTTTTGGGGTACGTGTGCATGCATTTCGATTGCGTATACACAGGAGCACACAGGCTGAACAGGACTCGCCTTCTTTTTGTATTTTCAGTCTTGTTCAGATATAATTCACATACCATGCCATTCGCCCATTTAAAGTGTGTAACGCAGTGGTTTTTAGTACATTCACAGTTATGTGCAACTATCAGCACAGTTCATTTTAGAACATTTTCATCAACTGAAAAAGAAACCCCACACACTTTAGCTATCACCCCTCTTAAATCTCACTCCTCCTAGCCCCGGGCAACCACTAATCCACCTTCTGTCTACAGATTTGCCTGGTCTGGACTTTTCATGAATGGAGTCCTATACTACGTGGTCTTTTGTGACTGGCTTTTTTCGTTTAGCAGAATGTTTTCATGGTTCGTCCACGTTGTAGCGTGTGTCAGGGCTTCCTTCCCTTTTATGGCTGAATAATATCCATTTTGTTTCTCCTTCTATTGGTTGATTGCCATCTGGGTTGTTTCTACTTTGGGGCTGTGTTGAACGATGCTGCTATGAGCATTCAAGTGTAAGTTTTCGTGTGGACTTATGTTTTCATTTCTAGGAATGGAATTGCAGGGCCATAGGGAACTTTCAGGCTTTTCCCAAGCCATCCTCACCGACACCTGTTATTATCTGACTTCTTGATTCCAGTCGTCATGGCGGGTGTGAGGAGGTGACACCCTCACTCTTGCCTGAGCCCTGCCTGGGTCCCTTGTGAGGGGCAGCGTGGCAGAGGATCTAGGGTCCTCCCCGCTGCAGCCCCAGGCGGGTGGGGACCCACCTGGCTGCTGGGCTGACAGCCCTAAACAGCATCTCTGATCTTCCCTGATTGCTGCTCTTGAGGACTGAAGTCTCCCTGGGCTGGCCTCTGACGCCTTCCCTTTCCAACTAGGACTGAGAAACTCAATGCCTACTGAATGAGCGCCAGCTGTATACCCAGCCATGTTCTAGCATCTAGAGACTCAGGGCAAGTGGGGAGAAGAGGCCCTGGCTTCCTGGACCGGCCCTACATTCTGGAAGGGCAGGCAAATGGATACATGGGACCATCTCAAACCATGGAAAGTGCCTCAAAGCCAACAGTGGGGTGATATGCAGAGGGCGTCCGGGGCCGGGAGGACCCCCGGGTGGGTGCTGGGGCCAGCTGGCTCGGGGTGCTTGCACCGCATGGCCAAGGCAGGTGCTCACGGAGCAGCTGAGCAGCGTGTGTAGTGCGGGTGGGGGCCCAGGGCATGGATTTTGAGGCAAAATCAGCCTCTCCAGCCGCAGTCAGGCCTGCAAGCCACGGGCCAGGCATTCCCAGACCTGGTGCTTCGAGCTGTGGGTCCGAGTGAGTCAGTGGGTTGGCGGAGCCTTTAATCAGGCCGAAATGGCTGTGGAGGTCCCCAGGACACACACAAGAGGAGCCGAGCAAGGCTGGCCCAGCCATTAATTCCAGTTTGAGCCAGTTTAATAAATAGCTAAAGAAAGAAACTGCGAACAGCTTCACGATTAGCCCGGACTTCTCACTAAGTGGTAGATGGATTCCCGTTTTCCTAAAATAAGTTCTTTCCATTGCCTGGTGGCGAAGCAGCCGGAGTCCTCTGCGGGATGAAAGCCCCTCCTGGCCGCTGGAGTACAGCTGCAGGGACCGCAGAGTTCCCTGGAGTTGGAGCAAAATGACCGATTGCAGCTTCGGGAGCCCTTCGCAGATAAAACACCCCCCTCCAGGGCTCTGAGCCCTGCTTCTCCTCGGGCATCGTGAAGACAAGTGCACACTTGCACCTGCCAGCCTGTCAACCTTGAACTGCTCCCCGGGTGCCAGGGGACCCCTGACACCATGGGATCCCTTGGGAGCAGACCTCCCTCCCCTCCAGAATCTCCCTGGCAAATCACACTGGAAGTGGGTGCCTGTACTCAGGAAACCCCCTCACCACCTGCCAGCAGCCCGGTGACCCCTGAGCCTCGGCTGTCCGCTCTGTGAAATGGGGCCTCCCCCACAAGGTAGTGCAAAGCAAGGTAGAGTGTGAAGCTCTCAGGGTGGCATTCGGTACATGGAGGCCTGAGCCAGGTCCAACCCCACTGTCTGCTCTCTAGACACCCCAGATGGCTCTGTCTCAGAATTTTCACGGAGAGACGGAGGTTGGGGAGGGGACACGCTTGTCCGTGATGACCACCTGGCCCATCTGCCTTTCCCAGATCTAATTAATATTAAGCATCTCACCTTCTCTTGGTGTTTGGGGTCTGACTGGCTGTCCTGAGCCCACTGCACCTTTACAAAAACGCAGTGAGGCCTGAATGAACGTTTGCCCATTCTACAGATGTGGACAGAGAGGTAGAGAGCAGGGGCAGATGGACACAGGTGCAGAAAAGCACACGTGGTGACCTGGCAGGGCCAGAGCCAGACCCCGGACTCGGAATGCATTCCTCTTTCATCTCTGCAGTGCTCTCACCCGCAACCCAGGATGCAGCCTTACAGGAGCCCCCCATCCTTTACCCAAGCTGGGCTCACATCTCAGTGGCTGGCTGCCATCCTCCCTTTTGGGGCCAGGTTCATGGGTGTATTTTAGGAATTTGCTGGCGTCATGGGCTGAACTGTGTCTCCCCCCACAAATTCCTGTGTTGAAGTCCTGACCCCCAGCACCTCAGAATGTGGCTGTATTTGGAGATGGGTCTTTAAAGGAGCAAATAAGGTAAAATGAGGTCACTAGGGTGAGGCCCTAATCCCATAGGACTGGTGTCCTTATAAGAAGAGGAGGTCAGACACAGACACACACAGAGGGACGACCCCGTGAGGACACAGGGAGAAGACGGCTGTCTACATGCCGAGGAGAGAGGCCTTGGGAGGAACCAGCCCTGCCCACACTTGGATCTGGGATTCCAGCCTCCAGGACTGGAGACAGTGAATGCCTGCCGTTTAAGCCCCCCACTCTGCAGTGCTTTGTTATGGCAGCCCTGGCAAACTATACAGCTAGGAACACTTTGTTCTCATCTCCTGATGTTTCTGCCTGGTGGTGGGGTGAGGGGTGGTCCTCCCTGCCCCTCCCCCGACACCACAACCAGGGCACATGAGCTGCCAAGAAAAAAGACACCTCTTATTATTCACTTCTGGAGATGTGTTGATCACACCCTTCCTCCTTAACCCTATGATCTAGGGGCCACCTTTGAAATCAGACCTGAGCACAGAGAGGCTGAGTCACTGGCCCAGCCTCACACAGCATCAAAGGCTTGTTTCCAACCTCTTGCCTCCTGGCTGCCAGGGGCTGGAGAGCAGGGCAGGGTGAGATGGGACCTGGAGTGGCTGACCATCTAGAATGGGCCAGGGCCTGCATCCCCCACGTTGGCTAGCAGAGACCACTCTTACGGCCTATCCAGCTGGGCCTCCGAGCCCACGTGGGCACGGCCATGCTGCCGTGTGCCTTCCTGAGCCACAGTCCTGGCTGGAAGGTTCTGGAAGCTCCTCCAGCCACCGCAGTAGCTTCAGGCACCCCAGCAAAGCGCCCACAAGATGCTTATTGATAAGCTACTTGTAAATGAGGAGGAGCTGTGATAATCAATGCCATGAAGTGATGTTAAGTGTGCGAGTAGCCCAGGTGCCCTTGGCTGGGAATCAGAAAGCCAGCAGCTGCAGCCCCAGGGCTCCTCTGCTTCCCAGGTCAAGCTCCTGCCCCTTTCCGCTTCTTCCATGCTGTGCACCATCTTTTTCAGTTGATTTGTTTGCTTTTCAATAATTAATAGACTATTATTTTTAGTGCAGTTTGAGATTTACAGAACAATAGAGCTGATAGTATGTAGCGTTCTATACCCCCCAGGTCCCCCTGTTATTAACATCTTGCATTAGTGGGACACCGTTTGTTACAATTGATGAACCCAGACTGATACAGTAGTATTGGCTAAAGCCCATGGTTTACTAGGGTTCACTCCTTGCGTTGTATTTCCTGTGGGTTTGTCAAAGTGTAGCGTCACGCAGACAGTGGAGCCCCGTGGTGTGTGTCAACGTGTGTTCGAAGCGATCCTTATAGGCAGGGACCCGGGTCCAGGTGGTGTGAGGGGTCCAGAGAGATGGAACCCAGCAGCTGACTTTCCATCCTTGTTTTCGTGTCTCTGTCTTCACCTTTAAACTGGATGACCTGTGCACAGCGAATGTTCGGGTCTCACTCGTGTACCCAATTGGACCATTTCTGCCTTTTATTTCGGAGCGTTTAGACCATTTATATTCAGTGTGGTCCCTGAGATGGTTGGGCTGATGGATGCCTTGCTGGTTTTTTCTGTCTCTGTTCTCTGTCTCGCCTTTCTTCTTCCTTCTCCATCTGCTTACTAGCTTTACCTCTTTGTTTTCTTTTTGTTTGCTTGTTTAGCGCTCGCTTTGAAGTCTGTGTATCCTCACTTACCATCGCATCATACACAGTTTTATGCAGAGTAAGAAACTAACTATAATATCCCTCCCCCATCTCTTGTGTTCTGGTTTTCATACATTTACTTTTACATATGTTGTGACCCCCCCGCCCAGAATAATCTATAATTATCTTTGCTTTAAGCAGCCACTTATATATTTTAAGGAGATTTTAAAAAAGAAAACTTTATTTTGCTTCATGAAAGGAACTGTTTCCCTGGTGCCTTGCTAATCCTGGGTAGTGTGATTTTTTTTTAAAGTTTAGGACATTTGGGAAGGCAAAAATTATACTTTAGTGGACATTCCTTTGATGATAGAGCACTGAGTGCTGTACAGTTTATATAGTAATAATACTGAACGTTAATTGAGCACGCACTATGTGCTAGGCTCTACACTGCCTGCTTTATGTCCATGAAGTCATTTATTCTATGAAACAGCGCTGCGAGGTGGATTCTGTTATTATGTCTGTTGTTGCAGATGAGAAAACTGAAACACCCAGAGAGTGTCCCTGCCACACCCCCGCTGCTGCTGGACAGGACCAGGGTCACCCGCCAGTGCTTTCCCACCCAGCCCACGCCGGCCAGGGCCCAGCCAAGCCACCTGCAAAGCCACTACACAGCCCCACCACCTGGCCTGACTCCGGGGCTGTTGGCAAAGTGACAATGCAAGCCCGTTGTTAAAGTTATTAAATATCCAGACTATATAAAGAACTCTTACCATTCGACAACAAAAAGAACAACATGCAAGAGGACTTGAATAGACATTTCTCCCAAGAAGACATCCGCATGGCCAATAAGCACTTGAAAAGATGCTCATTCTTCTTTCTAATGCAAACACAGTGGCAAGATCAGGCAGATATCATTTGGAGAAGTCTGGACAAGAGAAAGTTGCCGTTGGTTTTTTTCATGGAGAAATGTCTGGGCAAGTGGTGCTGGGCAGTGGTCAGCGCCTTGGGGCACGACTGCCCGGGAGACCTGGGTGTTATTTCCTGGCTCACATCGCAGAGCGAGTGAGGCGGGAACCCAGGCTGCGGAAGTCAGGGCGGTGCTCTGTCCAGTGCTGACCTGCTTCCCGGCAGAGTCCTGGGCCGTCAGAGCCCCAAAGACTGTCTGTTCCTCTTGCATACCCGGCTGGGGAGCACGGAGAAGGAGGGGACAAGAGAGCCAGGTATCATCCGGTCCCTGCTGCTGTCTCCAGCGCACCTCTGGTTTGCTCTGCTTTGTCTGCAAATGCTCCATTTTATTTGGGAAACAGGAGGTCCTGCCAAAGAACGCTTTTAAATAGTGACATGCAACCACGCGCTTACAAGAGGAAGATTCAGGGAAGGGAAGCAGCTCGTCCAAGGCTCTGAGGGCTCCTGCTTGGTGAGAACCACTGTGTGTCAGAGTCTGCGCTGACCGTCTTGTCCTGGCTGCCCTGATGCCCAGTGACGCAACCCCAGCTGATGGCAGGATGCACTAGAACCTCTGCCTGGTCTCCTGCCATGGGAAAGCCTTAGGGTCCACGTCCCACCCCACAGAACCAGCTGCGTTCAGCTCTGTCTGATGCAGGAGATCTGGTGTCTGTCCCAGACAAGAGAACCGTCTTTGTAGCGCTTATCCACGCCAGCTCCTGCAGGAATGCAGGGACCGTCCTGTGAGTTCCCCTCCTTCCTGGACCTGTGGGCCACCTCTCCTCACGCACAGTGGGTACTCAGCACACACAGTGGGCACTCGGCACACACACACTGGGGCTTCCTGAGAGAAGCCGAGAGCCGGGCTCACAGCACAGCAGAGCAGAGGGGTCACTTTTGAAAGTTGGTCCTGATCTATCACTCCTGCAGCCACCAAGCCCACATAACATCCCATCACTCTGAGAGGGACATCCTTAGCACAGTGGACCCACAGGCCCTCGGCATCCTGCCCCGCTGCCTTCGGTACTCAGCTCGCAGCCCTCTCCCATCCCCGGGCCCAGCTACGGGCCACAGTCTGCTGCCGCAGGACCTTGGCACATGCGTGCTCCGTGGTTTAGAGCGGTCCTGCCCATCCACCCTCACCCGGCGAATGCCCTTTCCTTCCATCAGGCCAGACTGCTTTCGATTTTGTGTCCTCTCCTCCGGGCTCTTATCTCTCCCATTTCTGTAGTTAGCTCATCTCCCCGCCTCCACCCCAGACTGAGTTGATGCGTGACGGCTGAGGCAGGTGTTGGGACCCCAGGAGTGGAGGAAGCTACCCAAGCTGCCCAAGGGGACGTCAGCGCTAAGCAAATGGAAATCAGTACTAGGCCTGAAGAGGTGGGCAGCCTGGGACAGGGACCGTCGCCAGCCAGGCCCCCCAGGAGCCGTATGTGCCCCTCATAAGTGGTTGCCACACACCCTGTTGTGTGGACATTGGTAAGTCAGAGTTAGTTATCACCACTGGGTGACTAGGGTCTCTCCCTTACCAGCCTGTGAGCAACCACAGAGCACAGATGAGGAGCATGTCCTGGATCAAAGCACTTGAGCTTCCTGAGCCTCAGTCTTCCCATCTGTAAAATGGAGGTGATGATCCTGGTCCCTCCTGAAACGGCTGGGCGAGGTGTTGGCGTGATGGGTTCTGAAGCCCGGTGCCTGGAGTGTCCCCAGGATAGATAAGGGGCCAGACCCACTGGGTGCCTGTTTCCAGTGTGGAATAGGACGGCGAAGGGGGCTGACCACTGGCCGCCCAGGCTCCCTGCCCCCACCAGTCAGGCACAGCAAAGAGCCCAGAGGGGTGGCCGGCTGACGCTGCTGCGGCTTTGGTGTCCCTTCAGCTCCGTGACGGCCCCTTTGCGGCCGGAGTGGGGCTGCTCTGGGAGCTGGCACCCCGTCACCAGGGCGTGACCGCGGGAGGGGACCTCCCCTCCGCGGCCCGGGGCTTTGTGCTGGGCGGGCCGTGTGCTGGCTGGGCGGCTGGAGACAATGGGGGCTGCGGCTGGGCCGGGGGCTGGCATAGCGGGCTGGCAGTGAAGCAGAACAAATCCACAGGGACCTTCCTGTACCTCCGCCTGAGCAAGTAACCTAATCTGGGGGGAGCAGGTCTGCGGCCGGGGTTGGGGCACTGCTGCAGGCTTCGGGCTGCAGTGTGTGTTCACGGTAATTTGAGGGCTTCCACTGGGGGGTTCCCGATCATTTGATGTGGCAATTAACGAGGGGACTTTTGTCGTCCGGAAAGACACAGCCGCCCACTTCAATCACCCTGTTTATGCCCCGGCAGAAGCCAAACAGCCCCAGCGGCAGATAACGGGTGGACTTCAAACGGCTCCAGGTCGGTCGCCCCTGGAACCGCCAGGCCGCGCAGCGCCCCCCTGCCTTTCATGCAGCCAAAGCGTTACTTTTCCCATGAGAAGTTCCGGCCCTCATGGCAGCGGATGACAAAGACAGGTGCTCACCCACTCGAGCCCTTTTCATGTGGGTACCTGGCTCTTGAGGTGGGTGGGAGAAGGGGCAAGTCATTTCCCATTGATTCAAAGGGCACGTGCCCCCCGCACCAAGTGGCCTGTGTCCCTGCCCCTTCCACGTAAGGGGTGGCAGCTCCAGACTCGGACACCCTCAAAAGGAGCCCCCCCTATTTGGAGTCAGTTCCCCTGTGGGTCCGATGATGAGGTGACAGTGAGGATCATGATGACGTCAGCCTCAGCCCACCCTCTGCTGAGCGCGGCAGGCGAGCCTCAGCCCCGCGCCAGCCTCACGCCGGCACCCGCTGGTTTACAGACTGCGCTGGTGAAGGTGTGGGGACTCGCCCGGGGTTGCACCTGGGCCCAGGGAACAGAAACCCGTGGGACCTGGCTGCACTGGGCGCCCATCCTGCCTGCCGTCCCGGCTCCGCGGCTGAGGGCTAGCCGAGACCTCGTTGATCGTCCTCATCAGGAACCTGGGCCTTTTCCTCAAACCCAACCATTGCTGTAGCACAAGGTTGCGAGGGCCAGGCAGAGAAAAGCCTCAGCCCGTGCTGGGACCTTAGTAAAAGCTCAGCCAATTCCCCTCTGGGCCTCTGTTCCCTCACCTGTGAGCTGGGGGACCAGAGGGACCACAGATGCAAAACACCCGGCACACCTGCTGGGACCCAGCCCATCCAGCCCACCGGGTCAGTGCCTGGCTGGGGCCACACCCGACCAGCTGACATCTAACCCCAGGCTCCTCATGGGCTGTCGCAGCAAGAACGAGGTGGGGTGGTGCATGGGGAGAAAAGGGCTGGTGGGACCTCCACGCCCATCTGTACCCAAGCCAGGTGCCACCTGAGTGCTCACACAATAGACACAGACACACAATAGACACAGACGGGCCCTTGCCGGTGGAGTAAATTCAAGCCTTCATCATTGGCTGAGTCATTCCTTCTAGACCCTGCTGCAGTGACAGAAGGGCAGAGAGGGGCCCAGGCTGCTAGAACTTCCACTCGGCGGGGCCTGGCAGACAGTAAAGACAGACAGGACCCTTCCAGGATGGTCAGCGGTAAGACTGGGGATGGTGGGAGGGGAAGGGGCGGGGGAGGACGGGGTCCGTGTTGACTGGGCAGTGAGGGAGGGATACCCCAGGAGGTGATGCCGGAGCAGGGGACAATGAGAGGGTCCGGGCTGACCTGCGGGAGGAGGAAGGCTGTGGGCTCAGGGACCAAGGAAGCACCAGTATGGGGGGAGCTTGCCAGGGACCTGGCAAGGACAGCGGGACCCCATCTGGAAGGGCCTTGCCTGCCAGCAAAAGGAGCTTGCTTTTAGCCCGAAAACATAGGAGCCACTAAGACGATGCTCCAGCCTTGCCATGTCCCTGCTCTACAGCCTTCAGTGGCTCCCCATGGCCTCCCCCAACAATCTCTTTCTCGCACTGGCATTCAAGGCCCAGCATAATGTGGACCTAACGCCTCTTGTGATTAGGACTCCAGCCATCCCCTCACACGCCAGCCCGCCTACAGCCTCCCCGTTCCCTAAATGTCTCCCACGATCCTGCCTCTGTCCTTTGATCAGGAGATGTCTCCATCCCAAATGCCGCTTCTGCTACCGCTCCTCCAGCAAGGAACTGTAGGATTCATCAAGGCCTGGTGAAAACATCACGTCCCCCAAGAGGGCGCCTGACCCTAAGTTCCCTGGGGTGGACTGCATGGGCAGCCCAGCTGTGTGGCCTTAGGTGAGGCGTTAGCTTCTCTGAGCCTCTCTGTAAAACGGGATAATAATAGTAAGTACCACCTAGGGTTGTTGCTGGGATTAAATGAGCTAATGGGACTGGTCAGATTGATTGGCGTTGCCGTATTTCATGTAATATAAGACACCACTGATTGTAAGATGCACCATTATTTTATATCCCTCTAAGGGTGGGAAAAGCTGACAGTTAAACTGTGACACACCTGGAAGGTCCCTTTGAGTGAGCCAAAGAGTTCAAATTTTAACAGGAAGGAAACAGTTGAGGGTTTTAAGCTAAGGAAGTACAAGGACAAATCTGAGCCCTAAGAGGCCTCCAGCTGCTGTCCTTCTCGAATTTTCCCCCTAGAATTCCAAAGCTGGAAAGAATCGGGGAAATTGAGACACAGAGAAGAGGAGGCCAAGCTTGGGGTCACCTGGGGAGTTGAATCTCCAGGTGGAGGTGAGGGAGGGATGGGTTAGCACGGAGCAAAGGGCCCTCCCCTCTCCCCGAGTCTCCTGTCCTCAGAGGGAGCAGAGGCCACCATGGTCCTTGCCTCTCCCACCATCACATCCTCCCACTGTTGCACACTCGGCAGCGGGCCCAGCAAAGGTCTGGGAAATCGAGTTTCCGGTGGTCAGTTCCCATTCCAAACAGAAAAGGGGATTCGGGGTTGACGGGTCGGAGTCCAGGGTGAGCCCTTTTGCGATGCCACCACAATTCACTCGTCCACTATTCAGTGTCACATCTGCTGGGTGGAACTGGAGGGACTGGAGATGAAACACCTGGGGGTCATGACCTGGCAGGAGAGATGGACAGGTAAACAGCAGGAGCTTACGGGAGCACCAGCTGGGGGAAGTCCGGGCAGACTTCCTGTAGGAGGTTACAGAGGCCCGCGGGCGGCTTGGCTGCAGCATCCGGATAGAAGCCCCTCCAGAGCTTGGTCCTCCTTCCTGGAGCCCCGGGTTCCCTCTCCCTCTGGGCTGCCCTCAGGCAGGAGCCTCAGTAGCTCTGGTCCTGGTTCCTTTCCTTCAGTGTCCTCAGCCATGTTGGCTGGGTTGAGTATCAGCCGGGGGGCTCGGATTCTTCCTCCACAGAGCACCTGCCGGATGCTGAGCACTTGTTTCATGGTCTGGGCGGGCGGAGAGGCAACGGTGAGGACCCAGCTCTATGCTCACTTGCTGTGTGACCCTGGGTTAAAAGCTGCCCTTCTCTGGGCTGACGACGTCTCCCTTCCTAATGCCCAGAGACCATACTGTTACCTCCCTCCTTGTCAGTAAATGAAGAGGTGGGGTGCTGACCCAGGGCTCTGACCCCAAAGCCCAGCACCTTCACCTCTCACCCCTGCCCACCCCGTGTGGCAGTCACCTCCCCAGCCCCGTTGCCAGGCGCGGGGGCTCAGGCCCCACCTCGGGCACGTGCCCGGCCCGGCCTGGCTTCTACCCCAGCTGGCGCCTCTGCCCGCCTCTTCCTGCACCCACCCACCTCCCGCGCACAGCTGGCTTCTTCTCAACATTTAGGCCTTGACTAGAAGTCGCTGCCCTGAGCAGCCTTCCCGGATCGGCGCCACCCTGGCCGCTCCATCCACCCCTCCCCCAGCTCCCCGTTCTCTGCTTTTCCCCCCTCTGCGCCCATCGGCTCCCGCCCGCCAGCCCTGGGCTACACGTCGGGGGTGGGAGACAGGCATGCCCAGCCTTCAGAACACACAGGTATGAGCACAATGGCTAGTGACACGTCATGCTCCAAGGGGGGCAGTGGTGGGAACTTTTTCAGTAGGGTTTGACTTTCGGTCCCTGCGCTAAGAAAAGCAGAAATGTGCAGCTTTTCCCACTCGTGTGGAAGATAGAGAAAGGTGCTCAGGCCACCTGGATGAACTGCAGACTCAAGAGTTCCAGCTCCTTCTCAGCTCGGGCAATGCCTTCTCATCTTTGGTGTATAAGTGTGGTTTTGAATTTTTCTTAAGGTCCATAAGCAAAGACAGACCTCCCACGTGGTGGTGTTTGTACTTTTGGAATTGGTCAACCTGCAGGGTCAGGAGCGTCTTCAGAGGCTCTGTCTCTCTTTGTCTACGTGATCCTGTCCAGGGCCCACGGGTGAGGCCTGAGTCCGGGGCCGGCGCTGCCACCACGCTCCTGGCCCCAGGGACACAAACCCCAACAAACTGATGACTTGCCAAGGAGGGCATCCCTTCCTAACGACCACAGCACCAGAAGGCCAGGCCCAGGCACCAGCTCTGCCCGGCCTGCCCTCGGAGGGTGGCTTGGGGACCCGGCCTTGGAGGGCGATCCTGGCAGAAAGGACTCAGAGGAAAGATGGAGGAAGGGCCCCCACCCCATTCACGTAGCCAACTGGGGTGAGACCACAGGGGTCAGTGGTCACCCTGTGGGGGAGGGTCACGCGAGACGCTGATCTCTTCTCTGCCGGGTGGTGGTGGTTACATGGGTGCCACTTCGCAGCTAATCATGCAACGGTTCAAGGGGTGATGCGGTGCCTGGGCTTCGGAGCGGGTCTGGGTCTGGCTCTGCCACTTGCTCTGTGATGGGGCAGCTCGCTGACCTTTCCATGTCTAACCCGTGGGATGGCAGACAGGACTGCTTCCCTCCTGAGTGTTTCGAGGGTTCAGTGAAACAGGGTGTGCAGGGGCTCGGGCCAGAAGGAGCAAAGCTACTCCCTCCTCCACCACCAGAATCAGCATCACTGTCCGATCAAAAGCCAGGGAAGGGCTTGGCAGCGGCTCTGCTGGGCTTCTCAGTTCACCGCAGCCTGGGTGTGGAGGAAAGGAAGGTTCCAGGCCAGTGCAGGCAGCCAGGTGGGTGGGTGCCCAGAGGCGCAGCCCGGCCGGTGGATCTCTCGAGGCCAGCTCTGAAATTAACAAGGATTTGGGACCTTAAGTATGATGGGGGTGGGGCTGGGCACCTCTAGCTGCAACGGGGCCATGGGGCAGGCAGCCTGACCCCAAGGGAAGCACAGAGCTGCTGGTGGTCACTGCAACTCCTTTAGCGACCGATCAAGCCTTCCGCATTCTGCCCCCACAGAAAGGTTCCCGGGGGGCCCCGTCCCCCGGAGACAGGCCTTTGACAGCTTCCTGGACACGGGCTAAAGTAGTTGGCTTTTGAGCATCGCTCTAAGACGGCAATTTGCAACTTCATCATGAGCTTGATGGATGAGCGCTGAGTGGCTCCTGGGCCACCCGAGGCCAGAGAAAGGCTGCTGACGTGCATGACAAAATGTTTTCTTACCATCCGGTGCCAGTGACAGGCCCCTCAAAGGAACTGCAGTCCCTGCAGAAGCGATTCACCCTCTTGCCTTTTTGTGGCGCTGAGGTCGGCAGCTTTTATTCGGCAGCTGAGAAAAGGGCCCCCGGCTCCTTGCTGTCTCTGGGAATGCCATCCCCGTGGGCCACCAGCCCCCGGCCGGCTTGCACGAGGCCACGCTTCATTTCGATGAGATTTCAAAAAGCCCCGTTGTAACCGGGGCCGGGGGGGACCTTGCCTCACCCAGGGCCAGAGTTAGAGCTGCCTTTGCTGAATTCCAGGAGAGAGGAAGGGGTTCCTGCCATCTCAGCCATAACCCAAGGCAGCACTAGGTCCCCGCAGCGCTCGATACCCACGCACAGTCATTGAGTGTTGAATTGTATCATAGATTGATTTAGTCTTGTTCCCACTAAACTGTAACCTCCAGGAGGGCCATTCTTACTGGGCATTTGATTCCAGCCTGGGGGTAAGCAAACCTAGGAGACACCTGCCTTGGGTTTGCTTTGCTGGGAGAACTGGATCAGGCCCCCCAAGGGTCCCTCCCGGCCCCAAGAGACTACATTCTGACCTCTATTATGGGGTTGGTGCACAAGTCTACACGTGTGTCAAAACCCACAGAACTGGGCACCACAAGGAGTAGATTTTACTGTGTGTAAAGTGAAAGAATAGTTACCTCTCTCGGGGGGCAGGGCACAGGGATGTAAGCCAGACTTCCTCGACTGTATTTCCTGTGGGAGACAAGATAACGGTCCCCACAAAGATGCCCATGTCCTGATGCCCGGACCTGTGAATATGTGACTTTACAGGGCAAAAGGGTCTTTGCAGGTGAGATTGAGTTAAGGATCTCGAGATGGGAAGATGGTTCTGGATCCCATCATAACAGCATCCTTATAAGAGGAGGCGGGCGGGTCAGAGTGAGAGGGGCTGTGACCACAGAAGCAGAGGTTGGAGTGACGGGGGGTGGGGGGTGGGGGTGGTCCACGAGCCAAGGATGCAGGTGGCCCGTAGAAGGAGAAAAAGCTGAGCAAGCAGATTCTCCCCTGGAGCTTCCAGGAGGAAGCTGTCCTGTGGATACCTTGGTTTGGGGACTTCTGGCCTCCAGAATTGCAAGAGAGTCCATTTGTGTTTTTTAAGACACCAACAGCCATAGCAAACTCATACAGCCTTGTTTGGCAGATCTGACTCTGGACCAAGTCAATATTTCATGTAATTAAAAAAAAAAAACAGATTGAATTATAAGAGGAATCCCTAAACGGCAAAAATAAAATAGAAAAACAAGGGTGACTACAGATACCAACTCAGACCATCTCAGACTCCCACGCAGGACTGTTTGATAGCAGGTCCCAGTGCCAAGCCCACAGTCGGCAAGTTCAAGGCTCTGAGTGGAAAAGGAGCCAGGGCGTCTGAGGAACCCAGGCGCTGCAGGGTTTCCCCCTCCACCGCAGCGGGGGTGAGCGGCCACCCACTGTCGTGGCCCAGGAAGAGGATCCTAAAACCGACTGGAGCACAGCACAGCCCGGGCCTGACTGCTGGCAGCTCTGCTGGCTTTTGCAGACTTGATTTCCCCAGGCTGAGCCCCTCCTCGTTCCAGGCACAGGCCCTTCCGGGGCAGCCGTGACCTGCTGCATGGTGGGGGCCTCCAGGGGGCTCCGGGTCCAGCACTTCCCAGCAGACCACCCACTCCCAGCCTCCATTCAGCCCCTGCCACGCTCCGGGTGTTACTGAACCAAACGTGGGTCCGCTTGCCTGCATGCAGTAAAGCCAATCTACTGACACTGGGTTGTGATGAAGGAAAGTGTAGCATTTATTGCAGGGCGCCAAGCAAGGAGTCCAGGCAGCTAGTGCTCAAAAGGCCTGACCTCCCCCGATGGATTTCAGGGAAAGGTTTTTAGAGACAGGGTGAGGGAGGGGGCTTGTGGGGTGTGTGATTCGCTCATGGATGCTCTTCTGATTGGCTGGTGGTGAGGTAATTGGGAGTCAACATCATCAACCTTCTGGTTCCCACCAGTCTGGGGTCTACGTGTTCATGGGCAGCATGTAGTTAACTTCTTCCACCTGGTGGGGGTCTCAGTATCTGCAAAACAGCTCAAGGACATGGCTCAGAACATTATCTATAACCCTGGAGGAGGAACTAAAGGCCCTTGACTTTGTTTAATGGCTAAACTATTATTAATTATTTTGTCTTGTTTGACTGTTTTCCTTTCTCTTTGCGTTTTCTCACTTCTCTGATTAAGTTTATTCTTTGGAACTTGGGGAAGGCCTAGGAGGATAAAGTTTTTCTACAGACAAGAGGCAGGCAGAGGACATGGTTGGGGGGGGTCTGTTCCGGGAAGGCCCCATAGGGTCCTGCTCAGTTACACAGGCTCTGGGTGCAGCTGTGAGTGGGACAGACTGAGATCATGGGTGCCCATCCTGTGGGGGGGGTGTGGCGGGGAACGTGGGTGACATGTCACATGACCAGTGTGAGGGGCAGGCACTAATGGGGGCTCTCTGTTCTCACTAGGGCAGTTGGGAAAGCTTCTCTGAGGGGAGATCAAGTGTGACACTGGGCAAGTTCTGCATGTCTGAACATCTTCACCTGTGAAGTGGGGACCATGCCTGCTCTATCGTAAGTTGCTACGAGCATGGAGTGAGGTACAGCACAAGACATGCTCAGGACCTCAATAAGTGGTACTTACTGTTATTGTTGCTGCCATTGTTACTGTTATTTAGATGTGGATCATCCCAGAGAGAAGACTTTCCCATGATTAATATCGTTTATTGATCATTAATTTACAGATATTTATGTTGCAATGTGCGCTCAGGACTATCTCTGCCTGCAGTGTCTGAGGCCCCTCCCAAAGCAGCAGCTGGCAGAGCACAGCTGTTTCCTCCAGGAGAAAGGGGAGGGAGAGATGGCGAGGGTGACCGCTCTTTAGGTTAAGCAGGAACCTGCCCCAGGTGGGCAGCAGTCCTGGATTGCCAAGGTCAGCCCTGGGTCAGTGCAGGTGAACCCTGAGGGACACTTTGTAGAGTCAGAGAGTCTCAATCTGAGGATGTGAAAACTGAGATTTGGTGAAGCAGAGTGGTTAAGGGAAAGCAGAAGGTGTTATAGACAGAACACTGGACTGGAGGCTGGGGTCCTGTGTTCTGTCCCTGTATTTGCCTGTAACTTGCTGTCTCCTTTCTGGCAGGTCACTTGATCCCTCTTGCTGTCACGCACCCTATGACAGGCTGGACCAGAAGACAGCTTCATACACGGCATCTCTTCGAGTGTTATAGAATTTAGTCTTGAATGTGGGAGTAGTTAAGAACTGTAGCAGGTAGCTGTTGCTGTGTAACAAACCAGCCCCAAATTCATTGGCTTCATATAATAAACATTTGTTTCTGTTTATAAAAAACCTACCCATGGCTCAGCTGGGCAGTTCTGCTGATCTGGATCAGGCTTCAGTGATCTTGACTGGAGTCGTTGGCAGGTCTGCAGTCAGCTGGTGGGTTGTCTGGGGACTGGCTTGTCTTTGATGGCCTCACTCCCATGTCTGATGGTGGGCTGGCTCTGAGCTGGGGTGACGGGGGCAATGGGGCCACATGTCTTTCCTCCTCCAGCAGGCTAACCTGGGCTGGTCCACACGGTAGGGTCCTCTTGGGGCCTAGGCTCAGAACTGCCAACTGGTCATTGCTGCCAGTGTTTTACTGGATAAAGCAAGTCACAAGATAAGCCTAGATTCAAGGTGGCTTTCAAGGGGCGAGGAAATAACACTTTGCCCCCTGATGGGGATTTCTGCGTCCAGAGGTATGGATTCAGGGACAAAACAATTAGAAACATTTCTGTAGTCACTCAACCACGAGGATCAACAAAAGGGTCTTGAAGAGGGGACCAGCCCAGAAGTAGGAGAGATGCTGTGTAAATGGTATCATCTTCAGAAAGCAACTCAGATTCCAGCTAAGGACTGGATTTCACAATTTTCCTCGAAGCCACCGTGTATGCTATTCCCTCTTCCTGCAATTACTTTCCCCATACCCTTCTCTGTACGTTTTTTAAACAAGAAAACATTCTCCCAGATTAAAAAAAAAAAGTTTATTTGTGAGCACAGTCTAAGCTTTTATTTGTGAGAGCATCAGAGAAATTTTGTAGGATGTACGAAGGCTTGTCACTGGCTGACACACAGAGTCAGTTTGTGGACGAGACAGGAATCTCAAGGTTTGCTTAACGTGAAAGTTTGCCCTGCAGCAGGGGAGGAAATGCACCTGTACGCTAAATCTGGGTGGAGTAAATAAGTGATGGGAAGAGGGGACAGCTCTTCCTTAGAAAAGAATTCCATTTAATAAATGTAGAAAGAATTGAGAAAATAGAAAGTCACCATTAGAAAAATACAGTAATAATTGTTACAGATCCACAGATAGAGGCTCAAATAAGTGGGTAAAATTTCAAGGAGAAACAAGGTATTTTCATAGTCTCAAAGTATCTCCCCCCAAATAATTATTAAGTACAACAGGAAAAGTAGTAACTTCAGTAAAGAAACTGGCAGGCACTGCCTTCACTAAGTGATCTAGGTTTATATCACCAGGAATAAGACAGATGAAGCTACCTGGACGGAAAAGGGTTATCTTCCCAGTGCCCGGGGGCCCACTGCCCTGAGCTGGGAAGTCACCAGGAATCCGGCCATGCTCTCTCCAAGGCCACAGGGACTCTTGCCACTGTTTCCCCGCGCACCACCCTTCACTCACATTCCCCTTGCTGACTGCCAAAACTGATGCCCAAGGTGGCTCTAGGTCATGTCCTAAGACAAGTGCCCCTCACACCTTGCCTATAATTCTTGTCTCCCTATTCCAAATTCCCAGGAAAAGGACTATTTGACCCAGCTGGAACAGTCATGGGTGGCCTTGGGGGCTGGGTCCAGTCGGCCAGTCTGCGGCAGCTTGGAGGACAGACCAGTCACTGAAGACCTGGGAGGGGTTGCAATCAGGGTGGGCTTCCTGGAAGTGGTGAGGCTTGAGCATAACGACACTCTTGTTCTGGAAGATCTGTGAGGGGAGGGGTATGTCTTATTCAACAAGGACTGTTACCTGGGAAGTGCACAGCTACCATCTGACGAATGAATGTCCCCCACATCCCAGGCTGACTCAGCTTCAGTGGCAGGTACGCAAGGGGAAGGCCTTGCCTTAGGATAATCCTGAAGAAAGGAAGCTTAGAGATTTGCAGAACCTTCTGGGATGGGGTCAAGAGACATGGGAATGTCTCCATCCATCCTGGTGTCGGGGGAGATGCACAGATGACTGTCTGTGTGATCAGTGCCGATAGAGGGCAGCTGGTGGAACAGCAGGATGGGTGACCAGAGGTGGGAGCTGGAAGGGGTGGAAGCAAAGGAGGCTTCTGTGTGGTCAAGGGTTGTTGGTGGACTTGGGTGATCCAACCCTGCACTCTATTCTGTCTCCTGGGAGATAACCTCGGTGCACTGGAGCATCTTCCCTGGAAGAGTATGTGCACCTGGGCCTTTGGCCTCGCTCTATCAGTGTGGTCTCTGGAGGGACTGGAGACCAAGGAGTCCCACGTCAATGTGACTGACGCCCCAAAAAAAGCCCTGGACACCCAGGCTCGGGTGGGCTTCCCTGGTTGGCAAGACTCCAGGCGTGTGGTCACACAGGTTGCTGGGAGGATGTGACCCTGGGGAGGAGACAACTGGAAGCTGGAGCCTGGCGTCTCCTGGATTCTGCCCTGCCAGCCTCTCACTTTTGTTGATTTTAATGTGTATCCTTTCGCTGTAACATGGAACCATGAGTATAACAGCTGTGCTGAGTTCTGTGAGCCCTTCCAGGTGAGGGAGCCGGATCTGGAAGGATGAATGAGTCTTCCTGGAAAAAGGCTGGCATTCCAAGGAGAGGGACCCAAAACTTGGAGGTAGAGAATGGCATCCATCTCCTCCCTTCTTTTGCTTGAAGAGAAAATAGAATGGTGAATTGTGACTTCAGAAGGTGTGTGTACTTTTTACATATATAATTGCATATATATTACATATATATGAGTTCCCCTTTTAAGCACAGGCTTTGGGTCCATGTCTCCCAGGGGGTGTCCTTGCTCTAAACTTGATTCCTGGCCTGCTGAGAAGGGTGTCTGTAGGGAGTGAGAGGGAGTGGAGAGGCAGGAAGCAGTTTGAAGATGCTTTAGTTTGCTTCCCCCTAAGGAACCTGTTGGGGAGGGCATTTCTAGTTTCCAGAACCATCCACTATCATTAGAACTTTCTCTTTTCTGACCAAGGGAGTTATTGCCTGCTCAGATCCACACAGAGGCTAAAAAATTCCTGGTCTGATGTCTTTGGGTGGGGCAAGGGGACAAGCTGGTGAGGAATCTGCAAGCAGCCAGGTGGGAAACCCCTGTAAGTCCAGTTCAAAGGATGTGTGATGGTTCAATCAAGCTGCCGAGGTAAGGAGCTCCAGCTGTGTGGTGAGGACTCGGCAAGTTGATCTAAAGACCTCTGTGTGCCCTGAAGATTGATTTTCTTTGAATTTCTATTCTTGTGAACTCCCAGTGAGGACTTGGGGGATATAGCCTGCTATGGACCACATTTTGTGCCCCCCCCCCAATTCATACACTAGAACACTTATCTCCAGTGTAATGATAGGAGCTGGGGCATTTGGGAAGTGATTTTATCATGAGGGTGGGGCCCCAATGATGGGATTAGTGCCCTTATAAGAAGACACATGAGAGAGCTTGCTTTCCCCCACATATACTTTTTTTTTTTTTTTTTTTTTTTGCCATGTGAGGATACAATGAGAAGGTGTCCATCTACAAACCAGGAAGCAGGTCCTCACCGTACACTGAATCTGCCAGCACATGATCTTGGACTTCCAGTCTCCAGAACTGGGAGAAACAAATGTTTGTTGTTTAAGTTGCCCAGTCTGTGCTGTTCTGTTATAGAGCCTAAGCTGACTAAGACATAGGTCCTAAGGACTTTGTAAAACGGGGAGAAAAGATGAAGAATGCTTGTAAAACAGAACAGGCTACAGCCACCCACTAACTGGCTTTACTCTCAACCCCTCTCTTCTGTTCCCCCCTCCACTTTTTTTAGAGATAACTGAGGCCTCCTCTCTGCTTGAACCTCCAACACCACCTTCCCTGTCCTCACTCTCAGCTGGTGGTCTTGCTTCCTGCTTTCCTGAGAAACACAGATGCCATTGGAGAGACAGGACTGCTTGGAGAAATGGCTGATTCCAGGGGCAGGGAAGGTACCAGGTGAGTCTGGAGCATCTTATTCCAGTGAATTGGGAAGTGCTCAAAGAATTATGAGACACATCAAAAGGGGCTTTCACTGGTCAAACGCAGAACAAATTGAGGGTCAAAATAAATAATGACAGAAATGTACTATAATTCATTGACTAAAATAAGAAACCATGACTCCATGATGACATAAATAAGTAAACAAATAAATTGAAATACATATTAATTACGAAGGTGGAGGAACATCACAGCACAGAAGGCCAGCAGACTCCACCGATCAGGGTGGACAGCACCAGCTGTGGGCTGATTGAAATTGCACACCACCTGACAGGAGGCAGTGAGAAGGATGCAGCATCACTTCTTGCAAAAAAATGCAGAACCTGCCTGAACCTCATCCTGAGGGCACATCAGACAAACCCAAATTGGGAGTCATTCTTCAAAATAACTGCCCTGTATCCAAAAACATCAGGACCATGAAGGTCAAGGGAAGACTGAAGAATGTTCCAGATTGAAGGAGACTAAGATTCTGAACTGGATGCTTTGTTAGAAAGACACTATTGTGGTGAAGCCAGAAGTGCGTAGTGATATATCAGCATCAGTTTCTTGATTCTGATAGTTTGTTGTGATAATGCAGAAGAATGTCACTGTTTGTAAGAAATATGCACTAGAGCAGTCAGGGGGTGGTGAGGTATCACACTGGCAACTATCTCAAGTGGTTCAAGAAAATAAAAGTTCTCTGTGTATTAGCTTCTTGTTGCTGCTGTAACAAATCACCACAAGCTTGATGGCTTAAAACAGCAGAAATGTATCCTCTTCAAGTTCTGGAGGCCAAAAGTCTGAAGTTAGTTTCACTAAACTAAAGTCAAGGTGTCATCAGGGCTGGTTCCTTCTGGAGGTTCCAGGGAGAATCCACTCCTTGTTCTTTCCAGGTTCTAGAGGCTGCCTGCATTCCTTGGCTCGTAACTTCTTCATTGCATCACTCCAACCTCTGCTTCCATCATTACATCTCCTACTTCCTCTGCTGTAATCAAATCTCCCTCAGCCTTGCTCTTATAAGGACATTTTTGGTTATATTCAGGGCCCACCTGGATGATGCAGGATACTCTCCCCATCTCAATATTTTTAACTTAATCACATCTGCACAGTTCCTTTTGCCATACAAAGAGACATACAGGTTCAAGTTACTAGGACCTGCATATCTTTGGGGGCCTTAATTCAGCCTACCATATCTCACACACCAGGATGTAACCTCAGTGAAGGCAGGGATCTAAAAATTTTTCTTCTTTAAGTACAGTAAATGCACAGATGGTGAAGGTACACTTTGATAACTTTCAAACTGAACACACTTGTGTTTGAGGATCAGAACATTTCCAGCACCAGAAGCCTCCTTCAGAAAGCAGGGGTTTGCATCTGTTATGCTCATTACGATACCCACTGTGCTTGGAACAGAGCCAGATGCCAAACAGCATTCAATACATACTTGGAGAATGAGATGAATTCTGAGCTGGGAAAGACAGTGTGATATACAAACAGGCTTGTGTGAGTCTGGACTAGTCTCCACTTCTTGGAGTCTGTTTTCTCATCTGCAAAAGGAGGATATCAATAGCTCCTGTTTTTCAAGATGTGATGAGAGTGATACAAAACATGTAAAGCCCTGGAACAGAGACTGGCACACAGCAGGTGTTCATGAGCTCTCTCCTTCTGTCTTATGAATGCCAAAGGAGCTCAAGAAGAGGGAAGTCGTGGGGCAGTCAGGGCTGGCGCACCATGGAGGTGATGGCCTTGGATATGCAAGCTTGGGGCATGGCTTAGAGCAGTCTGGGCGATGCTGGAGCTCCTTGGTGCCCTTAAAAGCTCCCCCGCTGTAGGCAGTGCAGCAGTCATGTCCCTGAACCACAGGGTGGCCCCCAGGCTCAGCACTGTGCTCTCCAACTCCACCCAGCCGCTTAGCTAGATGCCCCAGGTGCTTTTCCTGTCTTGATGGGTTGATTTTCTCCTCCTCTTGGGTGGCCCAAGGAAAGTCCTCTTGCACTCACAGCCCAGGGTCTCCTGAATACTGCACCCACCTTGGGCATCTGCTCACCTAGAGCCAGGAACTGGACAGGCGAAGAGCAGAGAAGAGGTGATGTAGTGTGAGCAAAGGTGGATTGGGGGAATGTGCAGGCACTTTGAGAACAACGATCTCTTCTGCAAACTAATTTTAGGTTCAGTAGCTTTGCCTCTTCACCCAGCTGCAAAGGTCTCTGATTCCACTTGACTGATAAAACCATTTACCTGAGGATTCGGTCTCAGCCGTTGGTCTTTGTCTCCATGCAGCTCCCGTTGGTGACAGTACCTTGGGGGTGCCCAAGGGCCAGCTGAACCCAGGTTCTTCTGTTACCTGATGGAGGGCTTCTGGTTGAAGTCTACTGGACCACCTTCTCCCCTTCTGTCCCCTTTGCCTCAGCCCACTGAAGGTCAGCGACCAGCCTGTATGTTGGCGTGAAAACAATTGGGTGTTTCCACTGTGTCATTCAAAGAATCATTCAAAGAAAAAGAACGGAATTCTTTTTATATGAACACATCACACCCAGTTTTCTAAATATTTATACACAACCACGTCTCTGCCCGGAGGGCACATGGCCTCTTGTTTCCCATTAAAAACACGTCTGTTCTGTTTGGCTGATCAGAGGGGCCCAGCCATGCCCTATTCTCTGCCCCCAGAGCACTTGGAACACCAAAAGCAACTGCCCGATGGCGTGTGGGGCAGCCCTGGGCAGGGCCCTTGAGTCCAGGGGCACCTTCTAGTATCTGGATGACTGCAGATGTCTCCCAGCCCATTTCCTCCCACCTGGCAACCAGAGTGTCCTTTAAAAACGCACATCAGATCCCCCCACACCCTGCTCCTGATCCTGCAATGGCCGCTGCTCTCACCGGAGTCCTCAAGGTGCTTACGAGGCCCTGGGCAATAGGCCCCCACCTCTGTCTCTGATCTCAGCACCCACCACTCATGCCTATGTTAGTTTCCTGGGGATGCTGTAACAAAGGACCTCAAACGTTGTGACTTAAAGCAGTAAGGATTCATCCTCTCACAGTCAAATGCCCGAAGTTCAAATTCAAGGTGTCGGCAGGGCTGTGTTCCCCGCAAAGGCTCTAGGGGAGGATCCCTCCTGTCTCTTCCAGCTTCAGGTGACTGTCTGCAACCCTTGGCTTGTGGCCGCCTCACTCCAGTCTCTGCCTCTGTTGTCACATGGCCCCCTGCTCCCCCTCTGTCTTCTCCTCTGTGTGTCTCTCTTATAGGGACAAATCTGATTGCACGTAGGGCCCACTCAGAGAGTCCAGGATAAACTCCTCATCTCAAGAGCCTTAGCTTAATTATACCTTTTGCCATATGAGGTAATACAGGTTCCAGGACTGGGACATGGACATGTCTTTTGGAGGTCCCCATCCAACTCCATTTACACCCCAGTGTTCACACAACCCCAGCTCCCTGACCCCTGTTTGTTCCTTGACCACACGAAGCATATTTCCAAGACCCTCCTCCCCTCTGATGGACTTTACGCAGGACTTAGAGGACTTTCACTCCTTCTAAAGCAGCACAACGTGACTACTCTCCATCCCTTTCTTTGGCTTTATCACCACCTGACTTGAACACATTTACATGTTTATTGTTTTATTTCCTGTCTCCCTCAACCAGCATGAATGGTCCACAGGGCAGGTGATTCACTTCTGCAGCACAGGTGAGCATTCTGGCACTGGCGTGAGGTTCTGTGGTCATCAAGGACCCGGATCCTTTCCCTTTCTTCTCCTCACTCTTCAGCATGTGACTTTGTTTCTCATGACCTCATGATCCAAGATTGCTGCTCCAGATCCAGCCACCCTGTTGGCATCCCAGGCAGAGGAAGGAAGATGGAGGGAAGGGCAAAAAGAGTTCCTTAAGAACGCCATCCGATTACTTCTGCCTGCATTCCATTGGCCATATCAACCTACAGGGCTTCTGTTCTAAAGAAAGGGAGGAGGGAAATGGAGGAAGCAACAGGCAGACTCCACACATCCGGGGATCTAAGCCCAAGGCATCTAATTCTGGGTATCCATGAATCTCGGGGACACACTTAAGGATTAGACCAGTTGCTTCAGTTCAAGGTGGTATCAAGGGATGTGGGGTCATGGGAAAGAGAACTGGAATGGGAGTTAGGAGCTTAAGATGCCAGGTTGGGCTTTACCACTAATTGCTTTGACTTTGGGTTAGTTCCTCCCTTTTCTGTGCCCGTAAAGAGAGAATTGGAATAGATCTTCAGCAGTATTAACATCCTAATCTTCACCCTCTTCATTACAATCCTCTTCAAGATCATCATAATCATCTTCTCCATCTTCATCACCATTATCATCTTCACCATCATCATCAACTTCTTTACCATCTTCATCATCATCATCATCTTCTCAACCATCACAATCTTCATCTTCACCATCATCATCAATTTCTTCACGATCTTCATCTTCATCTCCTTCACCATCTTCATCACCATCTTCTTCACCACCATCTTTATCAACTCCTTCACCATCTTCATCATTATCATCATCTCACCGTCTTCACTGATACCATTTTCTTCCTCTTCATCATCGATATAATCGTATCATCCTTCACCATCATCGTCTTCCTCACACCACCAGCTTCATCTTTGTCATCCTCATCTTCACTGACATCATGTCTTCATCACCACTATCATCATCACAGCTCCTCCTGAGCACCTACTGTATACCAGGCACTGTATGCATCATCTCACTTAGTCCTCACTGCCATGGTGTCAGGAGGTTTGATTTTCTATCACCACCTTCATTTTTTTTTTTTTTTTAAAGGATTTTCTTATTTATTTATTTATTTATTTTTGGCTGTGTTGGGTCTTCGGTTCGTGCGAGGGCTTTCTCCAGTTGCGGCAAGCGGGGGCCACTCTTCATCGCGGTGCGGGGACCGCTCTTCATCGCGGTGCGCGGGCCTTTCTCTATCGCGGCCCCTCCCGTCGCGGAGCACGGGCTCCAGACGCGCAGGCTCAGTAGTTGTGGCTCACGGGCCCAGCTGCTCCGTGGCATGTGGGATCTTCCCAGACCAGGGCTCGAACCCGTGTCCCCTGCATTAGCAGGCAGATTCTCAACCACTGCGCCACCAGGGAAGCCCCACCACCTTCATTTTTAAAATGAGGAAACTGGGGTTCACGAAGGATAAGTGACCTGCCACAGGCTGGAAAGTGCCAGAGCTGAAGTGCAAACCAGATTTCCTGCCTCCAAAGGCCCCGTGCTGGGTTCCCTCTGGGAGGTTCCCTCCTCAGCTGCCACCTTCCGTGTGACCCATGGGGCCTCAAGGCCCTAACCTCACCCAAGTGCTGGCAGGGCCTCTGTGGGATTGCTTCATAGCCAGCCATCCCCTCCACCACCACTCCTCTGCCCCCCAAGGCTTGAGAGGGGAGCCTGTGCCTTTCTTGCCGTTGGGACGAGAGGGGTCCAGGCCGGCTTCTCTGTGCAGGGCCTGTCTGCTGATGACCCAGATCATCAGAGGGCCACGTCAAAGCTGGACAAGGCGGTTTACAAAACCAAAAAGATCCCTGGGCTGTGGGGAGCAGTGGGGGCCAGGTTGGGGAAGCCTGCTTAAAAGTGTTGTCTAAGAAGTTGGCTTTGCTGCTACAAGTAAGAAGGTACAGAGCCGTCTCCACCTCCCCAGCATAACCAGCTCCCTCGAAGGCCAGGACTTGGGCTGGAGACTGCTCCTGCCCACACAGGGCTCGGGTACCCAGATGAGACGGGAAGCTCTAGGTCTGGGGGAGCCGATGAACTGAGGAAGGAGCAAAGCCTGTACCTACTCAGGCACCCAGAAGGGTGTCCGCAAGTGCCCTCAGGGTGCAGGTGGCCCCGGAGTCCCAGGACGAGGCCCTGAGGCTCTCTGTGGTTGCCACCGGGCTGCTGTAATGCGGCCACTCAATTCCCCATCTCCTCTGAGCTCACGGCTGGGCTGGTGGAGCCCACCTGGCCCCCCGAGTGAGGACCCGGCTGCTGCTAAGTCCTCCACCCTGAAGGGCGAGTTTGCCTTGTAGCCCAATGCGACTTGCCATTCCCAACAGCTATAATTTTCCGAGAACTTAAGCTAAACACCGAGCTTATCATCGCCATCACCATCACCATCATCATCCTGTTATGATTACTGTTGTTGTTATTCGCTAAGGTAGGGCTTGCTCTCTGCCGACACTATTCTAAGGACTTTGTATGGATTAACTCATTGATAACAGCTCCGAGAGACAGGTGTCATTATCACCATCCTCATTTTGTACACGAGGGACTGAGGCCCAGAGAGGGTGACTTACTTATCCAAGGCCGCTCAGCAGGTAAGTGGCAGCACCACGACTGGAACTCAGGTCTGTCTGACTGCAAACATGTGCTCTCTGGGTTGTGGAGTCAGCCTAAGGCGGGGCTGGCCCCTCGGGACGCCATGGCGAACTTGACTCTGGGTGGAAAGTTAGACTCAAGAACATGAAGGCATCTGCGGAATCATTCTCTCTCATCCTGAAAGGGCAAAGGGCGTGCTGTCCTGAGCATCAGAGACTTAGCACCTGGTTGAGGACACATGGACCTCGGGTTCCTGGGGTCTTATGGGGGCTGCTTCTTGGTGAGAAATGCCACAAAGTGGCAAAAGCATGCATTAGTCACCTAGGCTGGGAGCTACAGGCTAGACTCTGGGAACCCATCAGTTTGGTGGCTGTGTGTTGATCACGGAGAAAAATGATCGTGCCACTGACCCAGCAGCCAGACCGAATCATGTCAGGATACATAATACGTCTCCTTGATCTATCCAGGAATTGGCTCCTGGGACTGTGGTGCCCGCAAGTCGGAAATTCACAGGGCAGGCTGGCAGCTGGAGGCTAGGGGTTGTTGCTGCCTTGAGACCACGTTGGGGCACTGCTCTGAGTCCAGCCCCTGGGCAGGTATTTCCTGTGGGCCCTGGAGGTGCAGCGCTGGGCGTGCCCCGGGCAGGGGCTCGGGGTCAGCTCTGCTGGTGGCCTCGACCTCCTTGGCACCCTGGGCCCTCCCGGCTCATCCACTTGAGAGGCAGCCTGGCAGCCTGCTTTGGGCACAGGCTCTGGAATCAGATTGCCTGTGTTCAGATTCTGGGGGCCCGACATCCCAGCTGAGGGCAATCTCCCGAACCTCTCCGGGCCTCAGCGTCCTCATCTGTAAAGTGGGAATTATGACAAGAGTGTCACCCTCTGGAGGAAATGCCTCACGTCAGGCATTTAGAGTGGAGTCTGGTCCAGGGCAAATGCCTCCTAAATGTTGGTTGCCCTCTGCCCACACGATTCTAAGGACCTCTCTGGATGCACTCGTTTAATGCTGACAACAGCTCTGCAAGGTGGGTACCACGGCGTCGTCCTTATTCTACAGATGCAGGACTGGAGCTGGGGACGCTCTTGGCGTTGTTGGTGCTGCTGGCGTTTCCTTTGTTGGTATTGCTGGTGGTGAGGGTGCCGTTGATGGTGCTGGCATCGCTGGTGCGGGCAGGAAGCTGGTGTCAGCTGCCCCCGTGGGCACCCCACTCACACCTGGTGCCAGGGTCTCGAGGGTGCTGCTGTTTGGCTCCGTGTGAGACCCCACCCCGTGCTTGTCTGCCTCCCACTGCAGGGCTTCTGGAAAAGCCCAGTGTTGCCAGGGGAGCGGTGGAGGAGGGGCCGCCCCTGCCAGCAGGCACTGCGGGCCTGGCACTCGGTGCCCTTCAAGGTGTGCCAGACTGCAGCTGGCCCCTCCACCCGGCCCTTTCTTCTCTCCCCTTTGTGCTCAGGCCCTTTTGATTTGCGAACAAGGCCCCTTTATGCAGCACCGGCCTCACCAGGCCCCGCCGCCGCCGCCCAGGCCCACCCTTGGCCGGGGATTTCCTTTTCATTTGGCACTAGGAGCCCCGCTCAGAGCGAGACGGCAGGAGGGCTTGGTGGTGTCACAGAACCTGGGTGACTCAGCTTTCAGTGGGGCATTGTGGCCCCGCAGCTTTGATATTCTAAGTGGGAATCTCAACAAAGGGGAGGCCGGGCTCCTGAGAGGGCCCTTCGTGGGACGGCCTCCGCGGCCTCGCCCGCCAAGAGGAGGCCCCTCTCCCAGGAGGACGATTGCGTTTCGCTGGGAGGCCCCAGCCTCTTGAGGACGACACTGAGCAGGGAAGCCGTCTCGGGGTTCGGGGTGGGGGCAGTCAGCCCCTGGCTTCTCACCTGCCCTTAGTGTCTGCAGCTTCCCACAGGGAGGCGGCAGCCAGGTGTTTCCAGGCAGGGAGGTGCTTGGCGGGGCCTCCAGCCAGGGCCCAGGTGAGTTAGCCTGGAGGGGCTGGAGCTCTGGGCCCCCAGCAGCCGAAGGAGCCTGACCAGGAGGCAGAAACCTGCAGGGGGCTGGCCAGTCTGGACACAGAGACTCCACGTGCAAACAAGACGCGAGAAGACGGCTCTTCCCCTTTGCTTGCCAGTCAGCGGTGCGGCGCCGCGTGGAAATTAACATAGACAGGACCTGAAATCAAGTATCTAGATCCTCTGAGCCTCAGTTTCCTCATCTGTAGAATGAGATCCTGGGTCTACTCATTTTCTCAGGGCGCTGTGAGGGTCATGTCTGATGCCCATCAGCACTTAGCAAAGCACAGGATGCGTCCACGACGCATGTGAACTAGTTTTAGAATGGTTACTTTTTTTTTAAATCCTCCCCTTCATTTGCTTGCTGGATGTCGGTGCAGGATGGTCCCGAGATGAATTACGCGTGAGCTCAGACCATCCAGGTTCGAACCGTGGCAGGACCTGGGGCTATTTAGCCTGTCTCTGCTTTGGGCTCCTTCTCTGCTAAGAGGGCGTCATGATCAAATAGACCCCATGGGGTTGTTGAAGGATGAAATGAGATGGTCTGCAAAGAGGGCTTGGTGCAATCCTGGCCCGTCGAGGGCACTCGACCCACACACTGCTTCTGTGACAGTTGTTGGATGCAGTTGACCTGTGATTGGCCGGAGACAGGGCAGCCAGTGGCTACGCGTGCTGACTCTGGGATCTCACAGTTGGTTTCTGATCCTGGGGCCTCCTTTCCGTGGCAAAGCGACCTTGGGCAACTCACTTCACACTCTGAGCTCGGTTTCCTCCCCTGTAAAATGGGGGCACTGACGCCGCCAGCTCCTCGATATGACAGGAACCAGGTGCCCCAAGGGTCTCAAGACCAGGGGGTGTGGGATTCAAGGAGTCCTGGGTGAACTGCTCCCGGAGCAAAGGTCCTTCTGTTAGGAGCCTCTTCGAGGCAGATACCTTGCTCCAAAGAAGGTTATGGATTTAGGACAGATGGGGGATCGTGGGAAAGGGTCCGGGGAAACTTCAAAACTTTGATCTTTCTGATGATAGTAACAGCTGACGTCTGGCACTTGCTGTGTCCCAGGCCATGTGCTAAGCAGTTCACGCTTAATCATCCCCAGAGGGAAGAACTGTCATTATGTCCATTTTACCCCGAGACCCCTGAGGCTCTGGATCGAGTGACCTGGGGGAGAGCCGGGAATGGCAGGGCTGGGCTTAGAACCCAGCAGAGGGACCCCGAGTCTCTGCTTAGCTGGGAGGGACCGTGGCACTAGGCAGTCTGTCCTGGCTGCCTACTTAAAACAGGAAGGGAGGGCTCACCATTTGCTAGGTTGAGCAAGGGAGCACCCCAGGACTGGGGAAACGGAGACCCCATCCCCTGGAAGGGCAGGGGGCAGGGAGGCTCAGGGTGCCCTGGGAGCCAGGCCCGTGGTGGTGGCCCGTATCTCTGGGGGTCTGGGAAGCGCTCTCCGTCAGCTCCCATCACCCCCAGTGGGAGGTGCCGAGTGGGTGCTTCTCCCTGCAGCTTGCCCTCGGAGAGTCATTGCCAGGCTTTAGAAATTGCTTCAAGGTGATTGAGAAGCCTTTCAATGAGAGGAGGGCTTTGTGTCCCCCCCCCGCTTGAGTCCGGGTGGGCTCACGCTCACCAGAAGAGAGTGGTGGGCGTGATGCTGGGTGATGGCTAGGGCTGGCTGGGGGGAAAGGAGCTGCATCGGAGGGTACATATTTCAGTCACAAGAAGAGTAATTGCTGAGGCTCTAAGGCACAGCACGGAGACCACAGCTAATAACTCGGTGTCGTAGACTGAACGTGGCTCAGAGTAGATCTTAAGTGTTCTCACTCCACACAGAAGAAGAGTTCAGTGTGTGAGATGGATGTGCTGATTATCTCCATCTTGGAAATCATCCCACCCTGTGTGTGTGTATCACGTCATCACGTTGCGCACTTCAAGCATACACAGTTATATTTGTCGATTACTCCTCCGTAAAGTTAAAAAGAGGAAAGGCAAGGGGGCCGCTCCTGCCTCACCCTCCTGCAGCGCTGCTCTGGGGACACGCCCTCCGGAACCCAACGGCCACATCGGGAGAAATTTAAGCCCCACGGCAGGCCCAGCAGAGCCCAGCTTCCCCCAGGGGCCTCCGGATGATCCCAGGGCCCAGCCACCCGGTCTCCCCAGCTGAGGCCTGGGGAGACAAGCTGCCTACACTGTGTCGCACCGGGGTCTGACCCGCAGGACCTGAGAGCATCGTGGGACAGTGGGTGTGTGCCCCTGAGTGTCGGCTTCTCTGTAACACGGCAACGGGAACCGGGACTGTCCTCCCCTGGGGAGAAGGGGGTTCGCCACCAGCCCTCAGCTGGGCCTCCCAGTGGACCCCCGATGGCTGCAGCCCTGATGCCCAGGGCTGATTCACACAGGGGAGTTCCACGGATGGGCCAGAAACAAGGGTGCACGAACACCCTAAAATTGTACACGAAATGCTGTGTGCACACACACGGGGGTGTTGGGATGAGGGCAGGTCCACAGCATCCTTCAGATTCTCAGGATGGTGCTTGGCGTACACGGTACACAAAGAAGCAGCACCTCCACACCTGATTGGCCCGTCCCTGTAGCCACAACCCTTTGCCATGTGGCTTTGAAGCTCCTCCCACAGGAGGTAGAGGCTATTTCCCCGCCCCCTGAATCTCCTCAGGCCTATGGCTTTTTTTCTCTGTCATTACTAAATGACTTTTATTTTGTAGCATTGCATAATAGGAGAATTTTAGGAAATATTTATTCTAATAAGTATTTATGGTCCAAGATGAAGAGGCTTAAGCCCAAAGAGATTAAATGCTTTTTCCCAATGAATAATGAAAGATCAGCCTAGAATCCCGTTTGCCTGGGTGCTGTGTGAGTACTCTACACGTCGCATTTAACCACGCTTAAAGCAACACTCTTCACTAACCAAACACCAAGTTGGCTTAAGCTATCTTTTCTAGGCATTACAGACTCAGCACAGTAAACTAATTCTTTGAATTGAAGTATAGTTGAGGTATAATATTATATAAATTACAGGTGTATAATATAGTGATTCACACTTTTTAAAGGTTATACTCCATTTATAGTTATTATAAAATATTGGTTATATTCCCCGTGTTGTACAACATATCCTTGTAGATTATTTTTTACCTAATAGTTCGTACCTCCTAATCCCCTACCCCTATCTTTCCCTTCCTCCTTTCCCTCTCCCCACTGGTAACCACTAGTTTGTTCTCTATATCTGTGAGTCTGCTTCTTTTCTGTTATGTTCACTAGTTTGGTGTATGTTTTAGATTCCACATATAAGTGATATCATAACAGTATTTGTCTTTCGTATTTGTATCTGTCTGACATATTTCACTTAGCATAATGCCCTCCAAGCCCATCCATGTTGCTGGATGATTTCCAGGGGACACGGGGTGGGAGTGCGGTCTCGGAAGGCTTCCCTGTGGAGGGAAGAGTGCAGCTGTGCTGTGAAGTCTCTGTCACAGGGCCCTTACGTCCGGTCTGCCCAGGACAGCCTGGTAGTGTCCCAGCACCCCCTGCCACTCTCCTGGTTTGGGTGTTAATCCTTCGGCCACCCCACTAATGCATGCCAGAAACAGAAGTGCAGGTAATGCTGGGGCAGCGTGGGAGCCTCGGCACAGCCCAGACACCCCCAGCCTCCAGCTCCCCTCGGAGGCCCCTCCCTACGACTGCTGGTCGACGTGGAGGGTCCCCTGCAATAGCCCGCCTGCAAGAGAAGGTAAATCATTGATGCAAACCCCCTGATCTGAACCTGCCCTGTCCAATCACTTATTTCCAAAATAGAAAGAGACTCCAGACACAGAAAACAAACTTGTGGTTACCAAAGGGGAAAGGGGGGTGGGGGGAGGGATAAATTAGGAGGCTGGGATTCACATATACACACTATTATGTACAAAATAGATAACCAACAAGGCCCTACTGAATAGCACAGGGAACCACACTCAGTATTATATAATAACCTATAAGGGAAAAGAACCTGAAAAAGAATATATATATACATATATATATATAACTGAATCACTGTGCTGTACACCTGAAATTTACATGATATTGTAAATCAACTATATTCTAATTTAAAAAAATTTAAAAAATAAATATACTGCAATTTTCCCATTTTTTTAGCAGCCACCTTCAAACAAGTAAAGTGAAACAGGTGGCACTAACTTCAATAATATATGTTATGTAACCGGAGACATCCAAAATGGTATCATTTCAAGATGTTATCAATGTAAAAAATACCGATGAGCCATTTCCAATTCTTTTTTTTCTATTAAGTTTCCAAAATCAAGTGTGTGCATTTAACACTAATGGAACATCTCAACCCACATGGAAAATTTTCTTTTGGGTATACTTGATCTGTGTTTAGTTTTCATAAAATCTAAGGTTGAAAAAGCAGATTCACACACCCAAGCTGTTCCAAATGCACATAGAAGTTTTGTAGCAACCAAATCAATCATCTGTTTTTGAATCAAAATTTTAATTAAAATTAAGTGTAATGGAGCTTGTGTTCCTCGATCCCGCTGGCCACACGTGAAGTGCTCAGTCATCACACATGGCTTTCGTTATGACACAGTGCAGATCTAGATTCTTCCTCCTTTCCCAGTGGGTAAACTGAGGTCCAGAGAGGTGTCCAAGGCCAAGTAACAGGCTCTGTCTGAGCTGGGACCAGATTGCATTTTGGCTCCTTGGCCGTGATGCTCAGCTTCACAAATTCACAACTTTCTCCGTCAAGGCCAAGAGCTTGGCTGACAGGGAGTGCAGTGTGGTGTGGTGGGCAGCTCCTGGGGCATGCAACCGGAGAGCCGTGGGCTACCAGAGGGCAGGGGACTGATGTCCTTGGTGTCTCATCCCCCCAGGAGGGAGGATCACGATCCCTTCCCACACAGTCAAGGTGCCTAGGCTGGCGGGTGAGAGCATGGCTCTGTGCCTTGATTTCTCCATCTGTAAAATAGCAACAATGACGAAAATGACAGCACACCTCCCTCTCAGGCTGCTGCGTGGGAAGGATTCTCTACGGTGAGGTCCGCAAAGGGATTTGCCACCATGAGAGGGTAGAGGTAGAACCGTGTCCCCACAAAAGATATCTCCAAGTCCCGACTCCTGGAACCTGTGAAGGGGACCTTATTTAGAAGTAGGGTCTTTGCAGAGGTGACCAAGTTAAGAGGAGATCATGCTGGCGTAGGGTGGACCCTGATCCAATGACTGATGTCCTTGTAAGAAGAAAAAATAGAGACACAGTCACATAGAGCAGGCCATATAAAGACGGAGGCAGAGAATGGAAGGATGCAGCCACAAGCCAAGGGACACCTGGAGCCCCCAGATGCCAGGAGACACAAGGAAGTCTCCTCCCCCAGAGCCTTTGGAAGGAGCTCGTTCCTGCCAACACCTTGATTTCAGACTTCTGCCCTCTAGAACCGTGAGACAATAAATGTCTTTTATTTAAAGCTGCCCAGTTTGTGGTGCTTTGTTACAACAGTCCTGGAAAACCAAGACAAAAAGCTGTTATTACAACCCCCCATCCCAGCTGGTACCCGCGACTGCAGTGCCTCCCACCCAGGAGCCCAAGTCCAGTGGGGCTCACTCAGGGCGCCTGTGGTTTCCCAAACCAAAGCTGGAATGTCTGACTTGGGGCTGTGGACACCACTTAGCTGGGCTGTGGTGCCCTCGACTCGCGGCTGGAGCAGCTTGGGAAGGGGACGCGCCCAGCCTGCCCACCCGAAGGCTCCCCCAGGTGCAGCGCTCACAGTGAGAGCACCCCCCATCCCACCCCCAGGTTCCAATTAGTCATCATTTCAGGAACTTAAGCCAAGTTCTCCCAGCCACTCACAATGCCCCCTTGGCCCCTCTGGAGCCTTTTCTCTTCCCGGATTTGAAGATGAAGGATTTTTAAAGACCACAGAATTCAGACAAATTGGGGGGCGGAGACGGTTGGAGTCCAGGATGCCCTGAAGAGGGAGTGTGCTGGGCTCCACTGATCCCGACAGGATGCCAGGAAAAGGCTGTGGCTGGGCGATGAGCAGCCAGCAGTGCAGCTCAGAGAGGGCGGGGCCGAGGGAGGATGGGGGCCAGCGCGCCAGGCCTGGATTCAAATCCTGCACCCATCACTCAACCCTCTGAGCTGGTCTCCACCTCTGCACAGGGTGAGGGGGGATTAGATAAGATCACTGTGTAGCTAAGGTCGCCGCAGCCATCGTCAATAAATGAAGAATCCAGCCCCTTGGGGCCCCTAGCCTGCTGTGTGACCTTCAGAAGCCTCTTGCCCTCTCTGGGCCTCTGGCTCCAACTGTAAATAAGGAAGTGGGTGGAGGTGGTAAAGGAGAAAACCTCTGAGGAGGGAGGCAAGAGGGGCAGTAGGAGGCCCACCTGGCCTTGTAGAAGGCAGCCTGCGGGGGCACGAGACCCAGGCCCACTGGGGGGACCTCGGGGCAGAGACTTGGATGCTTGTATCACTTTCCCATCGTCCCAGCCCGGCCCATAGGTCCAGGGCTTGGGACATCACTGGCATGAGGAAGACGCTGGCTGTGGGACAGGGACTCCAGTGGACCGAGGGGGGTTGGTGTAGCTGAAATTGCATAAAATGGTGAGAAAGCTCTCTTCCTTCTCGTTCAAGTTTTCTTAATCGCAGTTGGCCTTTATGCCACCCCCCCACAACTCCCCTTTTACAAAGGAAGAGCAAGTGCCTGCGTCTGAGCCTGTGACTTGGTGAGAACTTAATAATACCGTTTTTTGCAGTTATTTTAATAGTTACATAGTAATATTTTATAGTTACATTGTAATCAGGGCAAAGGATGTTGGTCTCTATTCTTGACAAAGGTGTGGATTTTCCTTTGAAATAAATGTAAGTAAAAATAAAAAATCCATTTGTTCTTGTCAGATCTTTTTGTCCGAGAGATAGCTGGTGGATATTTCTCAGCTGCTGGAGTTCTATGGGGGAGACCCTGCCGCGCGTCCCAGGACCTGGGCATCCAGTGATGACCCGGGAGATGGCATGACCCCAGGAAAGGCCCAGAAAGGAAGCCACCCCCAGGGACCGCGGGCCGGTCACTTACGCTCTCTGTATGTCGATTCCTCCCTGCAAAGCGTGGGTGACAGAAGGCAGCTCACAGGACTGCAGCAAGGGCTGGAGAGCGAAGGCAGCAGACGTTGCTCCAATGCTCACTGCACGTGGGGGGTCATCGTCACAAAGACCCTATGAAGTAGGTGCTGTTATGTCTCCATTTTACAGATGAGGAAACGGAGACACAGAGCTGCTGGGTCTGAGGCCAGAGTGTGACTTCTGAGCCACTACGTGTGCCGCCGCATCCAGGACCACATGGCCTGTGGCGCTCACCGTGGCAGCGAGGCAGCTTCAGTGTGCGACCCCGGCCATGCACCGGCGCCTACGGCAGAAGTGTCCCCAAACTCTTCCGTCCTGTGTGAACAGCAGCACTGGTGGCCGCAGCCCCCAACCCTCCCCGACCCTCCACCCCTGACAACTCGGGATGTGGTCGTGTGTAGCGCACTTTTGCTGGTGGGTTTGCAGCTGGGGCATCTCGGGCGAGGTCGACTGCCTTGCTGGTCCAGGACCCTCCGGGGGTCCCTACGACTGACTTGGGGGAGATGCCTGCGTGGAAGCACTGCTGGGGAGCTGGGGTCCGTGGGAGTCCTGAGCTTCCGGCCTCGCACGCATTTCTGCACGTGGGGTCTGGTTACATCCGGATGTCCTAGCATCCCAGAGAAAGGCCATTTTTCTTTCAGGTGATGCATTCTGAGATCAAAGCCCAGCAGAGATGGGACTCCTGTCCCTGTGTCCCGAGCCTGGGATAATGGGGCCCCTCCCTCTCACTCCAGGCACCTGAATGAGCCTGGAGAATCCGAAAGGAATTTTCTTTAAAGTGACACTTTAAAGAAACCCACTCATGGGGAAACGAGCTATTTTTGTTGTAAAGACAATGGGGTGGATCAACATGGGAGGAAAAAAGGTCCCTCCTCACCCCCATTCCTCCACGCTAATCACTCTTGTGTCCTGTGTTTTATGTCTGCCCCCTGCCAGGACCAGGCCCCAGGTAATACATGGCTATCACGTTTTCCATATAAAAGGATGCCTATAATTCTTCTCCTATTTGCAAACAAAATACACATACAATATTGAGTGCTGCTTTTTCACTTAATATTTTATCACGAGCTTTTCCCCACCCAGCACATAATCGCCGTAATTATCCTTCAGGGTGTCCTGAGTTAGACAGCAGCACCTGGTGGTTCACACAGATTCCAAAGCCCAGGTTTCTGCCTATGAATCCTGGCTCTGCCCCTAAGCTGCTGAGCACCTACAGGCAAGTTGCTGGACTTCTCTGTGCCTCTGTTTTCTCATCTCTGAGAAAATCCACTAGGGTCGTTATGAGGCTTAAAGGAGTTAATATTTATAAAATGCTTCAAAGAGCACGTTGTCTATAGCAAGTACTGTATCAGTGTCTGGCAAATAGATTTTCGGTTTTTGTCAAACTCTGGGTGTGACCACCCCCTGCGGGCTACAAATTACATCCAGAAGAATAGCATTGCCTGCTTGGCTTTCTCTTTCTCGTTGATGGTTACTAAAGGGGGAGCAGTGTGTGGGTTTGGGTCCTGGATTCAAAACTCAGCTCATCCACTGCCCCCCCCCGTGTGCTCTTGAGGAAACTGGTTACGTTCTGTGCCTCAGTTTCCTCACCTGTGAAATGGAGCCAGTTGTCTCTACCCTGCCTGTTGCACAGAACTCGGGTGCCAGGCAAAGAGGGGTGTGGGGTGAAAGGGAAGACATGCCCAAAGGTGGAACTCTTTGGGGAAAATAAAATGAGAGAGATTTGGAGTGTAGGAGGGACTCATGATGCTTACTGAGTAGTTAGTTAGGGTCCAAAGCCAGCCAGCATGAGGCCGGGAGAGGCTGCTTCCTGACCTACCCAGGCCCAGTAGGGGCCCCCCAGCTCGTGCCCAAAGGGCCTGAATGTGTTGCTGTCACTCACTTTTGTCACCCACCTTCTCCCCGGTGGTAGGTGTCTCCTGGCCCTCCCCACCCACCCCCGCCTCCACCAGGAAAGGAATGTGTCCTCTTCAAACTGCATCCTCAGCTCATGGCCTGGCACGAAGCAGGAATTCAAAATGCTGTTGAATGGTTCAATGAATGAATGAATGAGAGAATGAATGAATGAATGAGAGAATGACAAAATGTTTATAGAGGAGTTCTCAGACTGTATTTGATCTCACAGATGGTCTAAGACAGCAATTTCCATAGCTGGTGGATGTCAGGTTTGCCTTGTTGGACATTTGGAAGCAACTGAAGCTGGGGCGGGGCTTATGGTGAAGATGGCCATGTCTCCTTAGTGCTCATGACACATGCCGAGTGGCTGTCAGGGGTCTCCAGGTAGGCATGTGTCCTCCAGGTGGATGTCAGTGTCCTCCAGGTGGCATAAATGTCCTCCAGGTGGATGTCAGTGGTCTCCAGATGGATGTCAGTGGCCTCGAGGTCTGATCCATCTGATTTCAATCAGTCACAGATGAGCCACCAGTGGTTTGAACGAATACTCCCAAGGCCACCTTGATGGGTGGTACCGTGCAGTGCCATCCCAGCGGAAGATGCACAGAGACACAGATGCTGACGGATGGGCTCGCGACGAACTTCTTTTGGGAAGGAATTAAGGCCCGATGTTTTGAGAATACTTTTACAAGAGGTTTGTGATGTGAAAGCAGGTTCTTTCATGGGTTATCTTCCAAAATGACCTTGCACCATCAGGGCTCCCGGGGGCAGGTCCCCAGAGCTGGTACTGCCTCTGGCTTCTGGGGTTTTCCTGTCCTTTCCCCATCCCAGGGCCAGTGATGGGGTTACATCGCAGGACAGAGATCTGGGAAGAAGGTTCTGGACCAAATGCTGGCCCTGCCACATCTAGCAGTGTGACTGCAGGGCTTAAGTCGGTGAAGATTGCAAAAAATATTTACGTCCAATTGTGCTCCTGGCACTGCACACAGGGGCTGTAATTACACTCACTGTTAGGACTATCACTGCTATTGCCTTTGGAACTCAGCCAGCCTGATCTGAACTGGGCAGCTCCCACGAGCCTCCCTGTGGGTCTCGCCCACCGATTTTCAGAGTCTAGCTTGAAAGAAATGGTGGAAAAGCCTGTTGTCTCCACACCAGGTGAGAGCTGGGGCCCTACCTCTCACAACCTACTATGTGTGGGTGGCTAGTGGGTGCTAGAGGGGGGCGCTCCAGAGAGGAGGGTGCCTTTGCTTTGCTTCAAAAAGACATTTCTGGGCTTCCCTGGTGGCGCAGTGGTTGAGAATCTGCCTACCAATGCAGGGGACACGGGTTCGAGCCCTGGTCTGGGAAGATCCCACATGCCGCGGAGCAACTAAGCCCGTGCGCCACAACTACTGAACCTGCGCTCTACAGCCCGCGAGCCACAACTACTGAGCCCACATGCCACAACTACTGAAGCCCGCACGCCTAGAGCCCATGCTCCGCAGCAAGAGAAGCCACTGCAATGAGAAGCCCACGCACTGCAATGAAGAGTAGCCCCCGCTCGCCGCAACTAGAGAAAGCCCGTGCGCAGCAACGAAGACCCAACTCAGACAAAAATAAAATGTAATTAAAAAAAAAAAAAGCTCATCACTGGTGATTTATAAGGGAGGCTGCAGCAGACGTGTGGGGAACACAGAGCCTGGGAGGGGTTCCCGCCATGGGGCAAAGCGCTGTCTTCCACCTTTACCAGGAGCTCTGTTTTAGGGGCCTATGCTCCCCAAACTCCCGTGATCCCACATTCGTAGCCGGGCGGGGTGGGGGGCAGTGGGAAGGGGCCTAGGGTTCTGGCATCTTTACTAGTCCAGGTGTGACTGGGTCAAAGCCTCCACCCCATGCCATGGCCCGGCGCCCTGGAGATGGCATTGGTGGGACCCCGCGGGTCAGGGAGGGTCAGGTAAGAGGGTGCAGGGCATGGGGCGGGGCAATGGCTGCCAGTTTGCAGGCAGGTGAGATCAAAAGCCGCAGGAACAAAAGGGGCCGAGGTGATTGTCCAGCAAAGGCAGGGCGCTCTGGGGAGTGATGCAGCCCAGCCCGGCCTCGGGCCCACACTCCACTCCAAAGGATCCCCCGCGCCAGGAACAAGTGCCCGTACAGGGCAGAGGTCGGGGTTTGACTTGGGTTCTGGTGCCCGCTTTTCACTCAGATCACGAGCACCAAGGACCTGGCTGAGGGCCTTCCGGATCGCGGGCCCTGAGCCGCGGGGAGAGGCTCCTTTGTCAGGGCCGGCGCGCCGCCCGGGATGAAACTGGCATTGTTGCTCCGAGACGTTCTTTACGTTTGTGTGCACGTCCCAGGAGAGACGCCCACACCTCTCAACCACCCGGAAACGAGGCTGGCCCAGGGACGGCGAGCCCGCGCGCTGTCCCCCAGCCTAATGACAGCCCCGAGAATTCAGCCCATTGTCCCATAATCTGTGGCTAAAAGGATTTAAAATTCAAGAGAGAGAAATGTGGAGGCCAATTAGCTACATTGTGTGGGCCTCAAGCCGGCCGTGGCCGCGTCTGTTGGGCCCCAAGGCCCCTCTTAAGTCAAGTGGGGTCTCTGCTTAAATGCCGCCGTCCGTCAGTCCCCGAGTTGGACCTACTGTCATCTCCCTGTGTCAGGGTCTTGTGTGTGAATCGGGAGAGTGGGTCTAGGGCCTGGGTCTCCAGGGAGCCCTGCCCAGGTCTACACTGTAGTTCATTACTTACTGTGCGGAGGTGGGCGGCGGGAAGGTTCCTGCTTGTGCTGAGACATTCACCCAAAATAATCTGCAAGGGGGCCCTTGGTGGGTCTGATCTTCCGCTCGCGGGTCCGGTTGATGAGTGGAAGAGAGCGAGGCTGTGAAGTCCGAATCCAGCCCCGCCGTGCACGCGCACCAACCTCCTGCCGCCTGGGCTCCCACCAGTTGCAGCATCCTTCCTGGGCAGAGCTGCTGTCAGAGGAAAATGCACGTGTACAGGGCACAGGGCAGGACCCCGCTGCCCCCCATCCGCTTCCTTCCTTCTCGTCTCTGCAGGCGTTAATCCTGATCCCTCAGTGTCCCCTGTGCCCCGGCCAAATGGCCTCGGCTAAGCATGTCTCGAGTACCAACTCCCTTACGAATCACCAAAGCAATACCTGCTTGCAGTAAAAATCAAAACAACAGTGAAATCAACACCAAAGGGTGATAGTGAACCGTCCTCTTCCCACTCATCCCTTCCTCGCCTCCTCCTTCCCAGAGGTAACTAACCGCTTCTACAGTTTCCTGTATCTTTCAGAAACATTCTGTGTATCCACGAGTGTGCGCAAATACTAATAACAGCAATAAGCACAGGTCCGGTACCCAAGCATGCCAGACACCGCCCCGAGCGCTTTGCCTGCGCTAACTCATCTCAGCCTCACGGTAATCATCCCATTTTGCAGATGAGAAAACTGAGGCTTGGAGAGGTTCACTTGCCCAGACTCACACAGGTAGTAAGTGGCGGAATTTGGATTTGAACCCAGCAAGTCACAAATGGGATCGCAGCCCCCACGCTGTGATGCTACCGTGTGGTTCCCATACAGGCCACCCCAAGAGCCTTCCGTCCAGGGAGCTCTCTGTCGTGGCGACGGCTGCACGCCACAGTCTCCACGTGGGGGCGGTTTGCATTGTATCTGGGTTGATATCCTGGTGAATGAGGCTGCAGTGGACGTTCCTCGGCATATTTCTTTATGGACTTTGTGAGATGACGTTGCCACCTGTGGGATTCCTAGAGCACATGGCATTCCAGTGAGCATTGTCACAGATCCTGCCCGATGTCCCTCCTGGAGGTGGCCCTGGCTTGCACGCCTTCCAGCTCTGCAGGACACGCCTGAGTGCAGCTCTTTTCTTTGCAGCTACCCGGACAGTTCTGTCTGCTGGAGAGACTCCCTCCCGTTTGAAAACTGCCTCAGAATCAGCTCCACGCCTCTGACGAGTAGTTCTTATGACGGGTCATTTTCTAGTCTACAAATGTTCTGGAGTTTTGCCAGACTCGATGTTCCAGAAAACCCCCTCTATCTCTATTGGAAACAGCGACTCCAAATGGGCTGCCCACCCTGCCAGGCGGTGAGACGAGATGACTGTTTTGCTCCCTCCCGCCCGCCTGAAATGCCAGTATTGTCAGGACCCATATTTCCAACTTCTTTTCTGCACTTTTTCACTCAAATGACCAACGTTATCAGATCAAAGGATGCTATGGGGATTTCATTCATTCATTCATTTATTCATTCATCATCTCCAGGGGGATTGATTCAGGCCAAGCCCCAGGTGGAGGCATTGAGGAATCAGAGAACAGCAGACCAGTCCTGGCCTCCTTAGAACCTCACGGGCCCCGTGGGTGAGATGGACTCAGGGAGCGGGGAGGAGGGAGTCCTGATCCAGCCAGGGAGTGCGGGGAGGGGGATGCAGGGACACCGCGTCCGAGGAGGGACTCTCTGAGCTGGATCGCCAAGAACAGGAAGAATCTAGGCAAGCCAACAGTGGGAACAGAGAGGGGAGTGGGCGCTGTAGGTGGTGGGAACAGCCAGCGCAGAGACCCCAAGGTCCGGCAGAGCCCGTGCTCCCAGGGGGTGCTAGGAGCAGTGACTAGTCAAGGCCAATGGGCAGGGGCTGGACCATGCCTGAGGTCAGGGTCCTAACCCTGAAGGTGCAGAGTTAAAGCACCGGCTATGCGTGGCAAGCACAGCGGGCTTGCAGGCGGCCTCTTGAAGCTGGGAAATGAGAAACGTTTCCTAACAACAAAAGTAAGCGTGCGCCCAACCAGCCCCTTCCTGACCTCACTCCCTCGCGCCTTTGCCTGATCCAGGCTTTGGACCCACAGTGATGAGAGACTATGAATCAGAAGCCACCGGTCCACTGATGCCACCTGGCAGCCTGTCCCCTGGTGGGCAGTCTGCTGGTGGGGGGTGGCCAGCCAGTGAAGGCCCAGAGCACAGCCCCTTCTCTCTGCAGACTTGGGGTCAGGCATCAGTGCCCAGAGGTCCTGTGGGAAGTGAAGGCGCAGACAAGTAGCGTGCCAATCCCTCGGGGCGGGGCCAGGGCACTCCTCCCTGCCAGCGCCCTGAGAGCACCTTTCACGCCACGCCCTCCACTGGCCAGCGCCCCACAGCTCCTGGTGGCCATCTCATCCATCCTGGCCATGGGACACAGGATGACACTAGGACAGAGACAGACAGGGCCTGCCTGCCCTCCCAGCCGGGAGGCACGGGCCTCGGACTCAGGATGGCATGTGGGAGGTGAGGGAGACTCACTGTGCCTGGGGAGCTGGGAGCTTCCAAGTGCCGTGCACTGGGTCTTGCAGGAGTTTCTAGAAGGAAAAGGCTAATGGTGCCCTGGGTGGCGGAGGGACCAGCGTGTGTAAAGACCCTAGTGAGGGTGGGGCAGGGGTGATCTTGTGGGCGTGGGTTTGCTTCCATAGCTCTTACAAAGCTCTGCCAGGCCGTGATGGGGGTAGTGGGCGGCAGGTAGAAATCACAGGCCAAGCCCCTGACTCCACCTCGCCCCATCCACAGGCCTGGGGGCACACCTCATCGTTGGCACTCATCATGGGCTATTGTGTACCCTCAAATTCATATGTTCCAGTCATTAAACCCTACTGCTTCAAAATGTGGCTGTATTTGGAGATACGATCTTTAAAGAGGTAATTAAGGTAAAACGAGGTCACTAGGGTGGGGCCCTAATCCCATAGGACTGGTGTCCTTATAAGAAGAAGAGGTCAGGACACGGACACACACAGAGGGACGACCCTGTGAGGACACAGGGAGAAGAGGGCCATCTACATGCTGAGGAGAGAGGTCTCAGGAGGGACGATCCCTGCCCACACCTGGATCTCAGATTCCAGCCTCAGGACTGGAGACAGGGCCTGTCTGTGTGTGAGCCCCCCGGGCTGCGGGACTTTGTTACGATGGGTGGAGCTGACTAATATAGCCCTCGCTGCGTGGTCATCATCCTGCCCTTTACCCCGAGTCACCTTTCAAGGTGAGCTTCAGAGGCCCTGGTTCCTGCTGGTCACCATGGGTGAGTTGATGGCTTGCAGTGGGCACTGATCTGAGCGCTCCCTCATTGAACCCTCACACCCAGTACGTGCAGGGGGAGGGACGGTCACTCCTGCTACAGAGGGGGAGACTGGGGCAGGCAGAGGTCTGGCCAGGCACCGGAGGGCACGGCCACAGGCCACGTCTCCAGAGGCCATGCTCCTGGCTGCTCTGTGTGCGGCCCCATGCCAGGCACTGAGCGGGCACAGCGGCCGGAGGCTGCCCTCGGTCTGGTGCGGGGAGGAGTGGGGGCAGCTCACAGTGTGTCTCCCCTCCACCCCTCAACCCTGAAAGGATTCCTCTTCCTCCTCCTTTCAGACTCAGCTTGGAGCTTCATAATAGCCAGGAAACAAGCCAAAGGTCCATTGACAGAAGAATGGATGAACAAAGTGTGGTCCATCCATACAAGCGACTATCACTCAGCCATAAAAAGGATTGAGGCACTGACACTCGCTACCACATGGATGAACCTCGAAACATTATGCCAAGTGAAAGAAAGCAGACACAAAGAGACAGATAATGTACGAGTCCATTTCTATAAAATGTCCAGAATAGGGAAATCCATAGAGACAGAGAGTAGATTCGTGTTGCTTAAGGCTGAGCAGGGAGGGAGGAATAGGTAAATGACAGCTAAAAGTTCAGGGTTTCTTTTGGGGTGATGAAAAGATTCTAAAATCGACCTGGTGATGACTGCACAGCAACAATGTATTAAAAGTCATTGAATTGTACACTTTAAAGGGGTGAATTGTAGGATATGTGGATTTATATCTCAGTAAAGCTCTTTAAAATTAAAAAAATAAAAATAAATTTTTTTAAAGACTCAGCTTGGGTGGTCGTAGCCCCTAGGCCCCCTGACTTCACGTTACCCTCCTGGGGCCTCCTTTCCCCCCGCTGGTGAGCCGCTGTGCACTTGAGGTGTTTCTGACCCATGACCCGGTACTGGAGCTGACCCACCCCAAGGTCCTGCCGGCATGTAGGAGAGTGGCAGGTGCCCTCCTCTCTGTGCCCAGCAGCCCTCACTCTCCCTGGGCACAAGCAGTGTTCAAGGCCCCTTGGCTGCCAGTAGTCTCACCACCCCTGCAGCCCAGTGGTCCTGGGACACTTGGCGAGAAGGGGGCCCCCAGCCAGGTGCATCCAGGAGGACCCTCAAGAGGGAGCTGTGCCCCCCGGTTGGGGACTCCTGCCTGGCGCTGGGACCAGGCTCTGCCCTAAGGAGTGGGGCGGCCTTGGCTGGGGAGGGCAGCCAAATGGTCTACCCAGAGGCAGTGTCTATTGGCAAAAACTGGCCCCGGTTGGGCTTGGAGAGTCTGCCCTCAAGGACCATCCCCGTTGTTCCCTGGCTTCTGACTTTGCTGGAAGCAAAGACGGGGCCTGAGAGTAAAGATTCCCCTGCTCATCCCTGGACCCTGCAGCCACTTGGGGGGTCAAATGGCCAGGTGCGCACACGGAGGCAGGTGGAGGCTCCTGTCACCTCACTTCCCCTCCCAGCTGTGTGTCCTCAGGCAAGTCTCTTCATGTCTCTGAGCCTCCGTTTCTCACCTCTAAGGCGGGGCTGAACAGGGCTGTCGGTCGGGTTTCAGGGCCCGCTGGCTCTGAGCAGGTCCGGTGCAGGCCAGGCCTCTCTCCCCTGCTCTTGGGGAGGGGGGGTAATTAGAGTGAGTTTGGGGCCTGAAGCCAGCACCACATCTGATAGTCACCCCGGTGGGCAGGCTGGGACCACGTCACAGAACACTGTTCTTTGTTCCCTCCCCTCCCTTGCTCCCTCTCCAGGGCGAGGGCTGGAGGTGTTGGCCTGGACCTAAGTGGGGTCACAGGGGGTCACCCAGGTACGAGATAGGGTTGGGAGGGGATCTGGGGGCAAGGACACCCGGAGCAGAAGTCCCAGAGCAGTGGTGAGGCTGGCAGGGGCCAAGCCTGAGAGTGTCCAGGCTGGGGTCTGGAAGAGACCAATTAGTCAAATGGATGCAGAGACCATTTGGAAGCAATTTAACGGGATGGCTATTACTGCATTACCCCCCCAACTGGTTCCGTATTGAAGGGGAGGTCGCCGTGGCGGGGATGTGTGAGTGCACCACCCAGCCCAGCACGACTCTGTGAATGACATCTCTGCCCTGCCCGGAAGATTCCATGAAATCAGGCACCCTTCCCTCAGCTGGGCCCCAGTGTCTGAGGAGGGGGAGGCTGCAGGTAGTGGGCTGGGGTTGCAGGCAGGTGGGCGAGTGCCCCCCAACACTAGCGGAGGATGGGGCTGCCGCAGGGCCTGGTGCGGGGCAAGGCGGGGTGTGGCGCAGATGGCAGCTTTGGGTTTTAGACACTACCTCTGACTTCAGCCTGGAGGCTACGGCCAGGGCCCAGGGAGCTTAGCTGCCTTGGAGAAATCCCCCTAAGCCGTGGCGAGCCAGGCCCACTGGAAGGGACCTGGGGAAGGGGGGGCCGGCTGTCCAAGCATGTCTGTTCACAGGGCCCTGTTTCACTCCTGGAGGCATCTTGGTTTGCATCATAAACTGTGGCTCCCTGTTGATGGGGCCAGATCTCCGCTGATACGGTGGCAGGACCCTGGCAGGGGTGCTTCTATTGAGTTTCTCTCACTATATTTGAGGCATTTTATTTATTGGCCTCGCTACGTGGTATGTGGTATCTTAGTTCCCCGACCAGGGATCGAACCCGTGCCACCGGCAATGGAAGCGTGGAGTCTTAACCACTGCACCGCCAGGGAAGTCCCTATCTGAGGCATTTTATATACGAGAAGGCAGCATCTCAGAGGGGTGATGCCAAATGGCCAAGGTCACAGGGCTAGAAAGCAGCCAAGCCATTCACTCATTTATTCATTCATTCAAGGAGTAGGTTCTGAGAGGCTTCTGTGTGCCAGGCACAGTCTAGGAGCTGAGGGTACAGCAATGAACAAACCCAGCAGAACCTCCTGCCCTCCTGACCTCTCACCACCCTTGGACCCCTGCTCTGTGGAGCCCCCTCCCCCCACCAGTTCTAGGGTGCAAGCAGACTGGGGTGGGTGCAGGGTGACCCACCATGGGAAGGATTGAAACTGGTCCCAGGGCACTGTTGGGGCCCCAGGCATGGGGCAGGAAGGAGGCTGCAAACCCAGAGCTTCCCCAATTGGAGTTTTCTGGCTCCTCCCATCTTCCCGAGGTACCCGACCCCCAGAAGCAGAGCAAATGGCGTTTAGGGCACCTACAGCCTTCACTGTGTCTCTCCTGTGTTCTCATTGGAAGTTCAAGTGACCAGCAGCCCCAGGCCAGCCCTGTGGGTAGAGCTCCAATGGGCTCCCCTTGGCTCCAACCTCGGGGGCTGCCTGGGGGCTGTCCTCAGTCCCTTGTGACACAGGCTCCACCATTAAGGGGCTCTAGCAATCAGTGGCCTGGTCTTTAAGTCTAAAGACAGACCCTAGCCAGAAGCCACCTTCTCTGGGACTGGGGTACCGAGTGATGCCCCATGGCCACTCAGGCACTGAGTGTGCTGGGGAGGGCTCACTGAGGACATGCTGCCCTATCTGTGTTAGGCCAGGGTGGTGAGACATATCCCAATGGGGTGTGCTAGCTCCTGCAGCTCAAGAAGTCCCTGGTGCCCTCCACACATGCCCCTCCCCTGGGAAGGGCCAAGGTTCCAAATCCTGCCGTACATAGAAGGGATGGGAGATGCCAGCCCACCTGGCTCATCCCTGAGCTCCTGGGCTGGGAGCCAAGGCTGCAGCCTAGACTACTGGACCCTACAGCCCCACACCACCCACCCACCCCCCGACCTCACAAGTGCCCTTGCTTGAGCATGGGTGTCAACATCAGGCTGGCTGCTGGCCAGGGGGCTGCTGGGGCACAGAGGCTGCGGGAACAAGAGAGGGAGTGGGGATGTGGCTTTTCCCAACACTCCATCCTCAGCCCCCTTGCACTGGGGTCCCTAGGGGAGGGGCCCCCACGCAGTCTCCAGGGGCATCTACACTGCTACTTGGAACCCACCAGGCGGGGATATCCACCCACCTTTGCCACTTTCCTCCCACCTCCCTTCTCTGTGGCCCCCAGGCTTCCCATGTTTTTCTCTGGGTATCACTCCCCTGCTCTCTTGGTCTCCATCTCTGTTTCTCAGTCTCTCTTTCCTTTCTGTCATATTCTCTCCCGTTCTCTGAGATCTTTCTCCCTGTCTTTCTGGGTCTGTCTCTCTTGCTTTAGGGCTCTCTGTCTCTGTGCCCCTTTCTCTGGCTCTCCTGTCCCCCTCCTACCTCCCCAGCCCGCTCTCTGGCCTGCTGTTGGGACAGGACCCTCCAAGCGCAAACCTCACCCTTCCCGATCTGCCCGGTTGGGATGCGCGACGGGATACAGCACCTCCCGACCGGTCCCGCCAAGCCTCGGGCCGCCGAGAACAGCGTCCTGGCTCCAACGGGGAGCCCTGGGCGCAGTCAGAACCTTGGGGTCCCCCACGCGCGCCCGCGCCCAGGGCCCTCCCCTCCGCCGTGCTCTTCAGCCCCCTTCATTATGCGCCGCCTTTAATGGGCGTTTGTCAGCGCGACTTCCCCGCAAGTTGTTTTCGCGGACATCAGTCACCGGCGGCGTTCCCATTGTGCCCTGGGATTGATGGGGGGCGGGAGGGGGTGACAGGGCCTGGGGCGGCCGCCTCGAGGCCTCGGTCTATAATTTTCGGAGGCATAATTGGTCTGAGGGAGGGGGCGGGGGAGGGGCGGGGAAGGGACCTTTCAGAGCCGGGAGGGCGCACGGCGGCGCGGGGCGCGCGGCGGAGCGGAGCCGCGGCTCGACGGCTGGCCGCGGGGGTCGAGTGTGCGCTGGCGGCGCCCGGCCCGAACCCCGCGCCCCGCCGGGCTCCCCACCCGCCCGGCCTCCCGCCCCTCCCGCGCCTCCGCCTGGGGACCACGTCGGCCTTTTGTTGCCCAACCGTCTTTTCTTTCAGCTCTTTGCGCAGCAACGGAAATTTCACCCGATCCTGGGTGAAAATTAAAGGATCTCTCTTTCTCTCTCCCCCCCGCCCCCGCCCCTCCGCTTCGCTCCCCTCCCCCCACTCCGCGGAGCCGGCTCCGCGCGCCTCGCCCCGGCTCCGCTGCCGTCCCTTCCATGGGCGCCGCGCTCTGCTGCAGCCGCCGCCGCCGCCGCGGGGCGGGCGCGATGCCACGATGGGCCTGATCTGGTTCCTGCTCCTCGGCCTGCTGGAGCCCGGCTGGCCGGCCGCGGGCCCCGGGGGGCGGCCGCGGCGCGATGCTGGAGGCCGCGGCGGAGTCTACGAGCACCTCGGCGGGGCGCCCCGGCGCCGCAAGCTCTACTGCGCCACCAAGTACCACCTCCAGCTTCACCCGAGCGGCCGCGTCAACGGCAGCCTAGAGAACAGCGCCTACAGTGAGTGTGCGGCCCCGCGGCGCCGCGCGGCGCATCCCCGGGGGGGAGCGGTGCCCAGGAGGGGCTGGGGCGCGAAGGGTACCCAGGAACGCAGACCACCCCTGCTGCCCGAGGGGGACCGCCGGGGTCCCCTGGCCTCCCTCAGTGTCCGGGAGAAGAGCGAGAGTGGAGCTGGGGTGGGGTGGGGGGCGGGACACGTCCGAAGAGGGCTCGGGGCAGTGGCTGCCCGCTGTCGGGCCGGCTGGCCTGGCCGAGCCTGCCCCCAACCCCGCCCGCCCGTTCGTCCGAGGGGGTGCGAGGTAGGCCGCCCGGGGGCTCCCTGCTCGGCTGGGTTCGGAGGTCCTGCCAAGTTTGAGCCCTTTGAGTTTTTCGGAGAAAAGGCCCTGGACAAGGCATTTATCATCCTCTTTATTATTTTGACGATTTCTCCTCCTCCTGCCGACCCCGGGGCGCCCCGACATCCCCTCCGCCCTCGCGGCTCGCGGCCGCCCCGCGCCGCCTCCGCGCGGAGGACACTCGCCCAGACAGAGCGGGGCTCTGGGGAGGCGGCCGCACGGATAGAGAATCGTGTCCCCAGACCGGAATCCCCAGCCTTCCCGCCTCTACCTTTGGCCGCAGAGAGACCCGCCGGGTGGGCGCCCCGGCCGCCGGGTGGGGGGCCGCGGGCTGCAGCTTAGGAGCACGCAGGGGCGTCTGCCTGGGTCTGGGGGCGCAGATACACTTTCACCGCGCCAAGCAGCCAGGACCCGCGCCCGGACTGCGCTGGAGCCGGAGTCCCGCGAGGCGCCAAGGTTTGGTTCCTTCGGCCAGGGGGGACCCGGGCTCATGCTGAGCCCTCCTTGGAGGAGCGCAAGGCCAGGGGGCCTCGAAGCAGATCCGCTCGGTGGGGAGCAGGAGGCCCGAGGCAGGAACTCAGTGGGGAGCGTGGGAGTGGGGCCAGGGTCTCGGGGGTCCTCCGCTGCGACCCGCGCTCTGCTCCCTCCCCGGGCGCAGGAAGTGGTGCGGTGGATTCAGGGCGGCGGCTGGAAAACTCTACTTCCTCCAGGAAAGCCGCAGTCCCGCGAGGGCGTCTTCGGCAGACGCCTCCGGAGCCGCGCGGTGGGAGCCAAATGTTGCCAGGACGTCCCTGCGCTCAGGACGGGGTTACGGGAGCGCCTGCACTCGCCTAGTAGCGATACCTCGTTTCTCTCCAAATCCAGTCTCCCCCTTGGAGTCGCAGAGCATCCAAATTCTTGGGGCATCCAAGGCGGGCAGCCCATAGGCTGAGGGAGGAGGGCGCGCGCCTGCAGCCGCCCCTGTCCCGCATCCAGATGCGCGCTTCTCTGGTTTTCGGGCCGGCGCCGCGGAATCCGCCCAGCCTGCGTCCGGGGGACGCGAGAGGCCCGCATCCTGCACCCCCGTACGCTCCGCACAAGCCTCCGGCGGCCCGCGTCTGGGCCCTATGATGGCTGACGTGTTCGGGGCCAGATGCACTGCCAGAGGTGCGCCCCCTGGAGAGGGCACCGGCTGTTGCCCCAGCCGCCCTTCCTCGGAGCCATTCTCGGGGGACAATGGCCCCACCTGGGGCTTCGTTGCAGGCCCCCGGAAAAAAGTGCTTTCGGGTCCAAAAGGGAGGCGTTGGGGGAGATATAACCTTTCTTACATTCACTGGAGAGCGGTGAGCGCAGGTGGCTTCCCTTTGTGAGCTCCCGGGTCTAACCCGGCTTCCTGCCAACATCCTGTAACCTGCATACAGGCCCGAGACAATGATCTCACGCACACGTACCTTGCCAGCGGGTTTGGGTGGCACCCAAAATGCACCCCAGTGGATTCCATTATCAACTCACCTCACCAAGGGCCCAGCTCCCTCTCCCGGGCCTCCCTCTGCTAGCACTCCGGTGCCGCCAGTGAGCCAGGGAGTCCAGACACCGCTATCGGCAGCAGGGGTTTGAATCCCAGTTCAAACACCTGAGCGCCGTCTTGGGCAAGTCACACAGCCCCGCAGTCTCAGCTTGCTTGTCTGGCCCATCATGAAACTAGCTCGCCGAGTAGCGGAGCGGCTCCAGGGGGCTCCACGTCCTGCAGAGAGTCAGCACGGAGAAATACTAGTTTTATTATTTCCCTCCCAGGTTTGAATTCTTCTCCTGCACCTCCCACCCAGGCGTTTCTCCCTCCCCTGAACTTCCAAAGTCACCCCCTTTGGGCGTGTGCTGCCCTCACCTCCCCCTCCCAGAGCTGGGCTTGGCTTTGGGCAGGGCCATCAGGGGCTCAGCCCTCACCTCTGGGCTCTGTGGGAGGTGGAGGGAGTGATGGGCCCTCCTGACTCTTCCCAGGTATCCTGGAGATAACAGCGGTGGAGGTGGGCCTTGTGGCCATCAGGGGGCTCTTCTCCGGGCGGTACTTGGCCATGAACAAGAAGGGACGGCTCTATGCCTCGGTGAGTCCAACTGTTCACGTGGGGAGGGTGGGCACAGATAGAGCAGCCATCTCCCTTGAACATCACGTCAGAGGGCATAAGGGGACATGCGCAGTAGGATGCTTTGTCCGGGGACATGCAGGACCGCGCTGGGACCAGAACCCCAGGTCCCGTGGCTCCTCGACCAATGCTCTTATGGCTGCTTCTGTTTAGAGGCAGCTCTTGGCTGGGGGGCAGACACGTCCTATGTTCTCCAGTGCTGTCCGGTTAGAAAATATTCCTGCAGCCATTCTGTGGTCACCTTCAAGGTAGCTGAGAGCAGGGGAGAGATTGTCCCCCAAATTTCTACCAAGATAAATGGACTCTAGCGGGTCTTGGGATGAAGCAAGGATGTGCGTTGGGCAAAAGCTCTTCTGTGGGCTCCCCCAGAGCTCTCCTGGGAGTGAGGAGAGGAGGAAGCAGGACACGGCCCAGCCAGGTCTTCCCAAGGGTGGAAAGGCAAGAGCTGTGAGTTCATAAAAGGGAACCAAGAGGAAGGGAGACAGGACCCAGGTCCCAGACACACAGGTTTGGAGCCCAGTCTATGCACCGCCTGGGTCTCTGCAACAAAAAGTGTCCTGTAACTCTGTGGGCATTGGCAGTGTCCCTCCCCCAAGGGCGGGGAATACACGGAGTAAAATACATGTACTGGGAAATTTGCTACCTCCAACTAGTCATTACATGCAATTTGGCTGATACTCCCTGAGCAATGAGAGGTTTTCTATCCACACATCACCTAGACGACGCAGCCGAGGACCAGTTACCTTTCTCCATTCAGTCGTGTTTGCAGGGGAAACGCACCAACATTTCCCCGCCCCTCTGAAGTCAGGTAAAGCGCGATCAAGAATTGCAGGGGAATCTTCCTTTAAGCAGATTCTTTCATCACAGACTTTTCACCGCTTTGCTAAAGGAACTGCAGAAGTTGGAATGTACCCATTTGTTTTCTCTGACCCAGAGGCCCCTTGACAGAAACTGTGTCTGAGAGGAGGGACCCTTGGCTGCCCAGCCTTTTCTGTATGTACTTCTAGAGTCTGCAAACACCAGTGGTGGTTTATCAGGACACGCCCTTAGCCCGGGGTCTGGTCTGACTTTTCTTGAGGTGGACGGTGGCTCTCCAGACCCCTCCGGCCCTGCGGCCCTGGTGTCAAGTGAGCAGAACTGACTTTCTCTTCCCTGAAATGGTCTCAGACCACCCACAGTTGCTCCCATCCCTTATGGAGAGGGGACACCTCGTTGGCCTGCAGTGCTCGTGCAGGTCTTACGGACCAGAGAGGGCCTTTGTTCACGCTGGGAAAGTTCACAGAGTGGGGCAGGTAGGGCTGAATCAGGAGGGAAACCTCAGGTCTCTGCCATCTCTTCCATGGAAGACCCAGACCCAGGGTTTTGGGGGACAGAACAAAGCATGCCCTGGGGGATCCCAGTGGGGCAGAATCTCCCTGTGGCTTCTGTCCCTGAGAGCTGACAGCGGTGGCTTTGGAGACGGAGAAGAGGTTCTCGGGCCCACCCAGGATAGCCAGGAGGTCTAGCTGGATGGGGTGGAACTTTCCAGAGCACCTGGCAGGGAAGGCCTCACCGCTTTGCAGGTAACCTGGGAGGTGAGGCAGCCTGGGTACCATCCCTGCCACCTGCCCCCCCGTCCCCATCCTGCCACCACCAGTTTGCCTGCAAGGGCTGCTCCTACTGCCCTGCCTCTTGGCTGTCTGAGTTCCCTGGTCTTTGCCATCACCCTGCTTCCCACCCTCCAGGCTAGCTCATGCGCTCTGTGAGTCAGTGGGCCTTGCACCCTCACAGCCCCCAATTCCAGCCCTGATCTCCCTTCTGAGTTATAGATGCCCCCGAAATGTCATGACAGCAGAGGACAGAGACCGCCCTGGCAGAGGGTAGCACACCCCAACAGAAGCCAGCAACTCCCCCGACTCCTCTGCCGTAATTGTTACCCCACCGGCCACTCACTCAAGCCCAAGGTCAGCTGGGAGTCCTGGTGGACACCTCCTTCTCTCTCAGCCCCACATTCAGTCCATCTCCAAGTCCTCGAATATACTTCCTGAATCTCTCTCTTCAATTTCTGCCTCCCTCTGCCTTATTCCTGTGGCCAGTGCCGTTATAACTCAGACCCTCATCATCTCCCAGCTGGACCATCACAACAGCCTTGGGACCCAGCTACTGGCCTCCAGGGTCTCCCTCCTCCAGTCCATCCTCCCTCCCTTCCGTCTCCTTCCACCCATCCATCCATCCATCTATCAACGTCCATCCATCCATCCATCCATCTATCAACATCCATCCATCCCTCCACCCATCTATCAACATCCACCCATCCATCCATCCAACCATCCATCCATCCACCCATCCTTCCTTCCTTCCTTCCTTTCTTCCTTCCTTCCATCCATCCACCCATCCTTCCATCCATCCATCCATCCACCCATCCATCCATCCATTTATCCTTCCATCCATCCATCCATCCATCCACCTATCCTTCCTTCCTTCCTTCCTTTCTTCCTTCCTTCCATCCATCCATTTATCCTTCCATCCATCCATCCATCCATCCACCTATCCTTCCTTCCTTCCTTCCTTTCTTCCTTCCTTCCATCCATCCACCCATCCTTCCATCCATCCATCCAACCATCCATCCATCCATCCACCTATCCTTCCTTCCTTCCTTCCTTTCTTCCTTCCATCCACCCATCCATCCATTTATCCTTCCATCCATCCATCCATCCATCTGGTATTCATTCCTTCATTCCTCACTGCCCTAGGCACTTACCATACATCATACTCTATGCTAGGTACCTGCTCAGGGATCTTCCTACAATGAAAATCCACTCATGTGATGGGCTCTGGGAACTCCCCATTACCCACAAATTATCACCCAGATTCCTCAGCTCAGCTCACAGAAGAGCCACCCAGAGCACCTCCTGCTCCCGCCTCCCACCATCACTGCATAGCTCGTGTCCCCGCTCCAGGCTCTGGACCCCGTGGTCCTCCAGAGCAAGCCCTGCTGCTCACCACCCGCTGCCCCTGCCTTTGCCTGAGCTCTCACTGCCTACAGTGCTTCCGCTCCCAAATGCCCTCCCCTCCAGGGGTCACCCCACGGGGAAGGTATCTGGCCACTCTGTGCACCCCCGCCTGGTCCCTGCCTCCGCCCTGCCCCGGCCGGCTCTCCTGGAGCAGCTCCAGGTGCTGGCGAGGCCGAGCTGGAAGAGCAGCATCCCCGGGGGGTGACGTCTGACAGCAACAGATAGAATTGTAGCTGGAGGAGCCCAGGGCTGGGGGGACTCTGGGGGCAGCACGTGTGGAGCAGGGTCTGAGGTGGGACCGCGGGGACGGGACTGGCGTTGGGAACTGTTGTCACGGTGAGTCTGTGATGCCTTTTTCCAGGTGATCTTAGACCCCTCCAACCCAGGAGCCCCTACAAGAGGCAAACAAATGCGCTGCCCCCGAGAACCCCTTCCACAGGACCTGAGCCCCTTGCCCTTTGATGCTCACAGGACTGTACCCCTCTGGTGGCCCCCCAAGTGTCCCAGCAAAGAGCAAGCCCACCGGGCCCCCTGGGTGATGGGCCTCAGCCCTGGAGGACGTACCTTCTCCAGGACAGAGGGGCCTGGGAGGAGAGTTGGTTCACGCGGGGGGGTGAAGGGGTGAAGGATAAGATGCTAATGCAGCATGCCCGGCATGGGGGTGGGGCAGGTCTGCCCTGAGCCCCCCCACCCCAGAGGGCAGGCGGTGGGCACAGGCCAGGAGGGCATCAGATCCCTCTGTGGTCTGGGGTCTGGCACTACCCCTGGGCCTCAGTTTCCCCATCTGTAAAGTCTGGAAGTTGGTCTCGGGCAATGGAGTCCATGCTCAGACCCAAGGAGCTCTGGGCATCCACCGAGGGTCTGGAGAGCAGAGAGGAGGGGGTGGGGTTAAGGGGGAGGCACGACCACCCCGATTCAGCCAAAGCTCCCCAGCCTTATCTCTGGGCTCCCGTGTCACTGGGAAGAGGTGTTCGGTGCTTGACATCTTGCTTCCTGAGGTCTTTTGGGGTCCCAAGCTGCCCAATGCGTGGATCTGGCCCTGAACAGCCTGTGACCCCTGAGAATGGGGCTGCAGTCCGCTGGGCACTTGCACTCAGTAGCTGCTCCCCTTCCCCCCTCTGCAGATGGAGACAGACCCCGAGGGTCTCCTGCTCCTGCCCCGTGGTCAGTCCCAGGGGGGAAGGCCAGTCTTTCTGCGCAGCTTTCCCTGCGCCCCCAGCCCTGCCTCTTGGCACAGAGCGGGGAGGGAAGCAGTTTGGGGGATGTCCCTTGGCATGCCCGTCCACCCACAGCTGAGCTGGCATAAGGCATACCCACCCCCTCCTCTAGCCCCTGACTGGAGAGACCCCACAGCCGCCCGCGGGGACACTGGTGAAAGCTCCTTACGTTCTGAGTTTGCACCTTTGTCCCTCCAGACACCCGCCTCCACGAGGGCAGGGACGCACCTTCCCCACCCTGCCCCGGGCTGTCACAGACCCCTGCTAAGGGCATCCCTCCCTTCCCGCATCCTCGTGGCCTCTGTGCCGCTGACCCTGGCCCCTGCCCGCCCCACAGGAGAGCTACAACGCCGAGTGTGAGTTCGTGGAGCGCATCCACGAGCTGGGCTACAACACGTACGCCTCCCGGCTGTACCGCACGGTGCCCGGCGGGCGTGGGAGCCGGCGCCAGCCCAGCGCCGAGAGACTGTGGTACGTGTCTGTGAACGGCAAGGGCCGGCCCCGCAGGGGCTTCAAGACGCGCCGCACGCAGAAGTCCTCGCTGTTCCTGCCTCGGGTGCTGGACCACAAGGACCATGAGATGGTGAGGCTGCTCCAGGGCGCGGCCGGGCTCCGCGGCCGCCGGTTCAGGCCTCCAGGCGGGGCCCCCCAGCCCTGACGGCGGCGGCGACAGCGGAGGAGGCTGCGGGCCCGGGGAGGCCGAGCTTAGCCCCCGCCTGGGGAGCCGAGGCTTTGAGCATCCCTGCCCCCCGGCGGGGCTCCGAGCTCAGGCCGCCTGGTTGGAGGGTGCGGACCAGCCGACGGACGCCTAGTGTCCACGGTCAAAGCTGACCCAGTGTGTGCAGGGATCCGTCTCAGACTCTCCTCTGCCCTGCCCCTGGCTGCATCAGAGCCGGCTGCTGTTTCCAGGGCCAACAGAACACGTTCCCAACTCTTCCTGCGTCTCTCAAACAAGGGTCACGTCGGAGCTAGGGGCCCCGCGTCGTGACTCGGAGGGGGCCGCTTTAAACCGGGACACCTGTGGGTTTACGTCGGCCAGGAGGACCCCCACCACCCACGTCCGGCCGACTGAGGCATCTCCCTGCCGGGCAGCCGTGGAACAATGGGGGCGGGGGATGTGTGTGATCAAAACATTAAAGTATTTTATTCTACTTTGTTATTTAACAGATAATGATGCAGCCTGAGGAAACACTTGCAGTTTTTACTTGCACATATTCGCTTATGATGATGGCAGAGTCCGTGTCAAATCGATGTTTTCAGATGTAAGATTGTATTCTGAGAAACTGGCCGAAAGATGCATTTTAATCCCCTGGGTTTGAAAGTCAGTATTTTTTTGAAACTGATAGATGGTTTGTGTGGATGGAAGGAAGCTAACGCACGTGTGTGTGTGAATTCCCCTGAGTGCTTATGTGTGTGTGGATACGTTCCTGTGCCTGTGTGTGTGTGCATGAGTGTATGCATGTATGTGTGTTTGTGTGTTCGTGTGTTCCTGGTTGTGCATAGATGTGCACATGTGTGGAGAAAGAGAAAGAGAGAGATCTACTTTGTTTAGAAATCCCCAAAACTCCCTCTCTCCTGAAGCTGTGTGCTTCTCTGTGGACTATTTTGAGCACTTGGGCTGCAGGCCAGGTATGGCCATCCCCCATCTCCTTCATCCTCCCAACCTACCACCAGGGCCTTGAGCGTTCCTGCCTTTGCCTAAGAAGTCGAGGCTCAGAGAGGTGATGCGATTTGCTGGAGTCCGCAGCCAGTAGGTGGCCCGACTAGCTGCCGTCCCTACCCGCCCCCCAACGCCTGCTTCCCCAACAGTGCTGGTGGGCGGGGTCGCCTGGGGCAGGCCCAGGTGAGAGCCAAATGGCGAGGACAGTGCGTTCACTCTTCCTGGACCCTGCAGGGGGCAGCCCTCCCTGACGGCCGGGGCCCAGGTGAGGGGTATGGCCTGAGCCTGTGCCCGCAGAGGACCTCGGCACTGCTCCCCTGCCGGGGTCACCCACACGAGCCAAACACACAGGAAGGCCGGCTCAGCAACGACACCTGTGCAACATGTGAAAATCCTGGCAAAGAGCTGCTGGGCATCTTTACGCTCCCTGCCACTGCCCCCTCGGCAAGTCAGATTCCGAGGAATGGTCCCCCCACCTCACCTGCAGGAATGAACATTCACAGCTACCATCATGAGCAGGAGTCCACGCTGGGCTGTCCCCCTTGAGTTTTGTCATTTATCTGGAAGAAGATGCAGAAGGTGCTACCTTTGCTCCCATTTTGCAGATGAGGAAACTGAGGCTCAGCAGGTGAACTGGTCCCCGCGTGTCCTTAGGAGCATGCAGCGGCATCCACCCGGCACTCATTGCTACACCATTAACCGACAGGCCCTAAACAAGGCAGAGGGAGACATTTGGGGTCTTGGTTAATACTGAAAACGAGTTAGACAAGAGAACGTGTGTTTTCCGTAGTTGACAGGCTGTGCTTGGGTCAGTCCAGAGCCCTCTGCAGGCCAAGCAGCTTCATTTCGGGTCAGGAGAGAGTTACGGGTTGAATCACACCCCCCCCAATATTCATATGTTGAAGTCCTGCCTAGTACCTAACCGGTACCTCAGAACGGGGTCTTATTTGGAAATAGGGTTGTTGCAGATGTAGCCAAGTTAGGAGGAGGCCGTGCTGGAGCTGGGTGTGCCCTGCTCTGATATGACAGTGTCCCTGTAAGAAGGGAAATATGAGGGCAGACTTGAGCACAAGGTCAATGCCGTCTGAAGATGAGGGCAGAGATTGGGGTGACGCTTCCACCACCAAGAAACGGCAAAGATCGCCGCAGATCACCAGAAGTTAGAGAAGAGGCCTGGACCAGATTCGCCGCCACGCAACACTCAGGAAGAGCGCACCCTGCCCACACCCTGATCTTGGACTTCCAGCCCCCAGAGCTGGGAGACAATAAATTTCTGTTGTTTAAGCCGCCAGCTCTGTGGTACGTTGCTACAGCCGCCTGAGCAAACTCATACAGGGGACAAGGGGCCCAGCTGCCTATCCGCTCAGGTGACCCCCCCACAAAGGGAGAGGGACCCTGCTTTTATTGAATGAGGAGAAAGCAGGGTAGGCCCCCAAGCTTAACCTGCGGTGTCCGCCAAGCTGCCAACGCCAGGCCCATCTAACACGGGCTTTGGGGGCTCTTGGGGTGCTCAGGATGGGGCCACGGAGGACTTCCAAAGAGGGGCCTTCACAAGTGGTCCCATCCCTTTCTGCTTTTGAACCCCAGACACTCCCCTGAAACCAGCTTTTTGTTTTTTAAGCAATGCAAATGAACCCCAAAGGGAAAAAGCATTTCGTGTCAGTTTACAAGCACTTAAGTAAATGTAGTGGAACCCAGCCCCCGGCCCCCAAGTCACTAAGAGCTGCTGCATCCCTGGGACTTTGGGCAGACGGCCTTGTACCTGAGAGCACTTTGGCAGGTTGGCAGAGGGGGCTCACCCGTGTGGCAATGCCACAGCTACGCCTGTCTCACGGAAGGGGACACTGAAGTGCGACTTGCCCGATGCTGGGAGGGAGGCTGAGGGCTGGCCAGGTGTGGTCCCCACGGAGTGGGTGTCTACCAGCTGCCAGGGCTCCTGGGCCCAAGTCAGGTTCATGGGAAAGGTGGCTTTGCCTCTGCCCTGCTCCACTCTACCTCCCCACCTGCCTCACCTGGCCCCCAGGAGGCCCCAGGAGCCCTGCCAGGGGAGACACTGCTTCCCCCCCAACCCAGGGAGCGAGGCCCACCCACCCCAGAGCCACCAGCCACCCTGGCTTCCCTCTGTCCGGTTGGCATGTTTGCAGGACACCGAAGCTGGTGGGGGTCTGCCCTGGACGACACTCTGGCCGGGCACCCCCAAGGGACGTCTTTGCCCATACCCAGCATTTTATTCCTCCTCCCATCTCCTTCCACTGAGGAGGCCCCGGACCCTCCAAGCCCACCTTCTGCTGCTGTGTTAATCGCTGCCTTCTCTCCTTCATGAAGCATCAAGTCCCTGAAGAGCCCTCATAGGGGAGGGGCTGGGGGCTGCATGCAGGAGGGGACGGGAGCAGGCAAGATCCCCGGAAAAGGAAATCGGGACGAGGGTGGAGCCCGGTGAACGCAGCACCCTGGATCCTCTTGCTTATGCCTGGAGCGGCCGAGGCTGGAGACCGGGTCCCTGAGCTCCAAGACGTGACGCCACCTGAGCCAGGACAGGGCGTCCCAGAGGCTCCAGGAACAACAGCCTCACTCCCTCCCCCACACCTGCCCAGCCAAGGGGGAAAGGGCGGGGGCAGGGGGAGAGACGGGAGGGCATGGGGCAGGTCTGGGGTCATCTGAGCCTTTGGGTCAGAACCTGCACGAGTGGGAACCTAACATGGGGCAGATGCTGTGCAAGACAGGACAGCAGGTCCTTGAAACGTGAAGCACAGGACAAGTGTGTGGTCCAGCAGCCCCACCTCTGGGTAAAGGCCCAAACGGAGCGAAAGCAGGGCTCCGATGGGCATTTGCTCACCCTAGTGCATGGCAGGGTGAATCACAATTATCAAAAGGTGTCTGTCGAAGGATGAATGAATGAGCAAAATGTCATCCGGCTGTACAATGGAATATTACTCAGCCTTGAAGAAGATGGAAATTGACACAGGCTACAATGTGGATGAACCTGGAGGACATTATGCTCAGCGGAAGAAGCCAGACACAAAGGGGCAAATCCTGCATGATGCCACTGACTGAAGTCCCTAGTGTAGTTAAATGCATAGACACAGGAAGTAGGATGGTGGGGCCCAGGGGCCGGAGGAGGGGGAGGGCGAGTTAGCGGTTCATGGGGACAGAGTCTCAATTTGGGATGATGAAAAAGTACTGAAAACAGATAGTGATGACGGTGACACAAGCTCGTGAATGTGCGCCACAAAACTATGCTTAAAAGTGGGTAAAATGGCTCTTGGCCTTAGCGCCACCTCCTGAGAAAGCTCCGGGCCATACGAGTGAAGTGGGGGAAGAAGTGAATGCACAGGCTGAAGTGCAAAATAAAAAGATGAGGCAGAGGTCCAAGTAAACTTGTTCACCCATGGAAGCCACAGGAGCAGAAACAAGGGACGCCAGAGGCCAAGAACACTCGTACAAATTGTTGGACTGCATGCTCACTGTCTAGAACTTGTCTCAGTGGATCTAGAACATCTATGGCCATTCTGATCACCTCAACCACCTTTGAGAGACCCACCTTGCTTATATCAAAACGGTCCCTTTGGGTCCTTTGCCCTGGATCTGTGACATTCTGGACTAGTTCTGTTCTCAGTTGTGGCTGAATGTAAAATGTGTACAATAAATCATCTCCTTTGCTGTCTTAGCTGAAGAAAAAGAAAAGTGGATAAAATGGTAAAAGAACATCAATAGTAGCTGCAGCACCTTGATTGCAAGACCCGTGGTATTGATCTTACTGTCCTCTCCACCAAAAGTCAGGAAGAGCACCAGAGGCATTCAATAAACAGTGCTGAATAAATTGGGAGAAAAAAGAATCTTTAGGTTGTGGCCGGTCGGTCACCCCTGCCTGCACAGAGCTGATGGGAGAGGCAGCCATTGGCCTTGGGGGCTGTGAGCCGCTCTGCTTGCCCAGGCCTGGTCCACCCGCTGCCTGCGTGAAGCCAACAGACCAAGGACCCACTGCTGGCCCCTGAGCCCCGGCCCTGGATGGCCTTGTTGTCCCTCTCTGCCTCTAATGGGCAAGGCAGGACGGGCCCTGGGTAACCAAGCTTCAGCTGCTGGGAGCAGGCCTTTGAACCCCACGGCGGGTTCAAAGGGGGTTGAAGGACTCTGAAAGGTGAAGAAGCGGGTCTATAATTAGCGCCCACCCATTGGAGGGCGACCCTGCCTGGGCCACATTCCAGGGAGAGCCAGATATAGCCCTGGAGCTGACCCCCCAGCCCCTCTCAGCTGCAATAGCTGGAATGCCCAGGCGGCCACACTTGTGCCTGAACGCCCGGGTCGGGCGGCACGTCCATCCCTTGGAATGGGATTTGGGAGACGGGCTACTGAGTGGGAAGGGAGACACCACGGGTGTTGGGTTCAGACGCACCAATTCGAACACGGCCTCGGCCACTTCTGTTGTCTCATGATTGGCTGTGGGAGCCCAGGATCAGCTCTGTCTCCCCATTCCAGCCTCGATCTCCTCATCTGTCAAATGGGCTCCCACAGTGATCGTCCAGATCCACTGAGGAGACACAAATGGTGATTGGTCTCTAAAAATAGCTGCACAGCCATGAGTGGGTGGAGGAGAAGGCCAGGCATTGAGCTTTCCAGCAAGATCTGGGAGACCCACAAAGAATGGAGTGAGCCTCCCCAAGGTGCCTGCTATGTGGTGCTCTCCTCTGACGGGCTCAAAGGTGAGGAGTGAAGGGAAAGTTTCGTGGGGCAACACACAGTGAGTATTGATGGCAATGCGGGAATTCCTGGGAAACTCTATGCCTTGGGCAGGCTATTCATCCATTCAGCCATCCATCCATCTCTCCATTTCTCCAAACATCCATCCATCCATACATTTGTCCATTTGTCCATCCATCCATCCATTTATCTACCCATTCATCCATCCTTCTACCCAACCATATCTCCATCCATCCATCCATCCACCCATCCACCATCCATCCATTGAGCATACACCAACCAAATGCCAGACCCTTTGCTGAGCAGAGCAGCTACACAGGTAAAACAGCCTAACCTTGTCCAGCAGGAGCTTGCAGCCTTGTGGGGGACAGAGGCACCTCTCTAAAGTAGTGGGTTGGGAGCAGTGACCTGGAGAAATTCAGGAAAACTAGAGCAGCTCCAGTCAGGACAATGGGACACCATCAGTCAGGACCCCTTTCTCGAGAGCCAGTGCCTTGTGACCAACCAGCCACCAGCTAGATGGTAACCTGACAACATCCCCATCCCCCTTGCGAGCCACCCTGGCACATGGAAAGGTCAAGACTGAAGGGCTGGGGGCATGGAGGTGGGAGATGGGGCAGGAGGAGAACTGGCTTCATGGCGCGAGGGCTGTTTAGGACCTCAGGCCTTGGAGTTGGGCCAACCTGGGTCTCCATCGAGGCCCACCCAGTCTTGAAACCCCATTCATAGGCTGTGGAGCCGGGTAAGGTGCTCTACCCTGTCCAAGCCTCAGTCTCCTCCTCTGTGAAATGGGGACAATAATGACACCAACGTCACAGGGCTGTCTTGAAGATTCAGTACAGCTGAGGAGTGGAGGCTGGTGCCTGGCACACAGGTGGCTCTTATGTCAGCTGTGATGTCACCAACTGGCTGTGGTGTGGGTCGGAGACCGTCGTGGTGAGTGTGATTAAAATCTCCCCCTCACTGAGCACTGACTCAAGGCCAGACCGGTCCAAGCAATTCACGTGTTCTCCAAACTCCCTCCATCTAATGACTCAGGTTGTCTGCAAACAACCCTGGGAGACAAGGGTTGTGTCTCCACCAGCCGGTGAGGAAACTGACACTCAGAGTGGATGCAGAACAAGGGCAAGATGGCAAGGCTGGCCAGACGGGATTTGGGGTTCCTGCCCAGACAGAGGGCTCCAGAGCCTGCCCCTTCCCCCGCAGAGAACTACTTGCCAGGCACACCTCCCAGTTCTCCAAGGAGGATGGGGCCATCCCTGGAGCCCCTGGGGGATGCTGGCTGAATACGTGAAGGGAAGGAGGCTGTCAGGGGAAACCTGCCCCACCCGTTTGATTCTTAGGACTGGGTTCCTTTTTCTTTACAAGACATTCCTCCTTGACCTCCTGTCTCCATGAATCTTCCCATGCAAGCTCAACTTCTTGTCTCAGGAGAGCAGACTGAACCTCCAAGCATGCAGCAAGCATTAATGGTTTTTTCAAACGGGTCATCTCTTCACCAGGATGCTCTTCTAGCCCCTGCCTGCCTCCCACTTCCTCTGTTCTTTCTCCCTTTCCTAACTCCAGACCCGCTGCTGTGTGTGTACTAGGCTCTTCCCTGCCACAGGACCTTTGCACATGCTGCCACCTGGGAATATTCTTCTCTCCACTCTTCGCCTCACTGGCTCCTTGATTTTCACTTCTCAGGGTGTCGCCTTCTCAGAGAGACCTTCTGTGACTATTCTACCCAAAATCAGGGTCCCCTCTTATTTTTTCTCACAGAGACTTGTTATTTTCATTCATAGAACCAGACACAATCTGTAAGTAATTGTATACTCACTGCTGGTCCCCCACCTATCACCCACCTGAGGGGTGAGGCACTTGGCCTATTTATCCGCCAACACAGAGACAGTCACTCCCTGAACTTCTGGCCCACTCTCCTCAGACGAAGAAACCCAAGGGCTTGCGATAGGAAGCCCTGGGGTCCAAGTGCATGGGACAGCGAGGGCCAAGTGGATATGGACAGAACACCAACAGCATCTGCTACATCCTGTCATTGCTTCTGCAGGTGAGAAAACTGAGGATCAGAGAGAGTAAGCAATTTCCTTGAGGTCACACAGCCAGTGAAGAGCAGGTCTGGGCTGGTCCCAAGGTCTCTTGGGTCCCAGTGCTTGTACTACTACCCTGCATGGTCCCCAAGGACAGGCAGGACGTCAAGGAGTGGGCACAGTGGTGCAACCGCTATGGAAAAGAGTATGGCCTTTCTTTACAATGTTAACACAGAGTTACCTATGACCCAGCAATTCCACTCCTAAGTATGTACCCAAAGGAACTGAAAACATATGCCCGCTTGAAAGCCTGCACACACAGTAGTCAAAGAATGGAAATAACCCAAATGTCTATCAGCTGATGAGTGGAGAAACAAAATACTGTAGTCATACAATGAAATCGTATTTGGCCATAAAAAGGAAAGATGTTCTGGTAAATACTACAGCATGAATGAAGCCTGAAGACATTATGCTAAGCAAAGGAAGCGAGACACAAAAGGCCACATACTTATGATTCCATTTATATGAAAAGTCCAGAACTGGCAAATCCATGGAGACAGAAAGTAGACTGATGGTTGCCAGGGGCTGGAGGGAGACTGATGATGGTTATGGCGGTTTCTTTTTGGGAGTAATGAGAATGTTTTAACACTGATGTGGTGATGGCCTATGCTTTGGCGGCAAGTAGGGGACAGGAGGTGGGGACTGGGTTGTCCCAAGTGGTCTTGGAGGGCACCCCTGACTGTAGTACCACTGCCCACCAGCAGGTGGCAGTGACCTCAGAGACAAGCCCCAGGTGGGCCCAGCTGACTGAGGACCACAGGGTCTGCCCAAGCCTGGTGGGCGAAGGTGGTGCCTCTGCTGGTGACGTGCCCACAGCACCTGCTGGGTCACACCCTGGGTCAGGCAGTCGGGAAGGAGTCGGTCATCAGTTCAGGACTGACTAGACCTGGGAGGACTGGACTATGCCAGGCCATCCCAACCTGCCCGCCTAGGATGATGTTTGGAGGGCAAAGGGCCCCTTCCCCAGCCACAAAGCAAGGAGCAGGCAGTGGGCGTGGGTCCTGGGTAAGGTATGCAGCAGGCGCCTACTATTGCTGGCTGGCCGGGAGACACAGAGCTGCTCCCCCTGCCGAGAAGGTGGTTGTCTGTCCAACATGATGGTGGTGTTGGTGCTGATTGCAGTGAGGAGTGGGAGGAGGAAGAGGAAGAAGAGAAGCACATATGGGGCACCTCCCACATCACTTTGATCTGAATTTTGGCTCTGAGTTGGGTTCTAATTCTCTCCATGTGATAGGTGAGGAGCCAAGACTCAGAGAAGGGAGGCTACTTGCCTAAGGTCACACAGCTTCACAGCTTCCAAGGCTTGGCACCTGCATTCCAACCCAGCCACCTGGTTCCAGAACCTCGCTTGGGCTCAAAGTGGTCTTAAAAAGGGCCTCGATTTCAGATTTTTGTCTTAGGGTCCTTGATCAAACCAGTGGTTCTCAAAATGTGGTCTCCTGACCTGGGATTTGGCTGGAAATGCATTCGCAGGGGAGGCACCCAGCAGTCTGTGTTAACCAGCCCTGCAGGTGATGCGCCAAGGCTGGCGGTTATGATCCCCATTTTACAGGTGGAGAGACTGAGGCTCAGGGGTAAAGCCCCAAGTCCCTAGTGGTGAGGCATGAGCTTAGACAAAACTGGGTCTGAGAGGTTGCTGTGCCTGCTGCCCTGTGGACAAACGATGGCCCTGGGGGACGTGGCTGCCCCCCCCAATATGCATACTCTCTCTGTCTGTGGGCTAGAGGGCAGGTGGAGAGCTGGGCAAAAAGTGCTACCTTCACCCAGGTACGTGGGTCTTGAGAAAGTCATTGCCACTGAAATATGGGCCTCATTGTCTGGGGCTACCTCGGGCCTTCTGCTGGAAGGAGACAAGCTGGAGTGGGAGTGGGGACAACAGTTCCCCTGTAGCTCACCAACACCTAGTCTGGGGCATCCCCAGCCCCAGCAGCATCAGATTGGGTCCTTCCAATGCTCACTGTGTGTCCCCACCTTGAGGCTGCTTTTGGAACCAAATGGATTCGGATTCATAGCTCATCTTGGCCCCAGTTAAACTTCCCAGAGTATCTGTTTTCCCTCTGGAGTTAGAATTTAGTTCAGCTACAAAGGTCAGAAAATTCAAGATAAATGTACTTTAAAGAAGATAAAACCATTTATCTCTCATGTAAAGGAGGCCCAGGGTGACAAGGCTATGTCACATTCATCAGGGACTCAGCTTCCTCCTATCTTTTTCCTTAATAGTAATCACCTGGGTTTGACCTCATGGTACAAAATGGCTGCTCAGGTTCCAGCCATCCCATCCACAGTCCCTGCAACAGCAACAAAGAAGACAGGCATGTCCCCAACCTCAGAGGACATCTCCCAGAAGCCACACCCACTAGTGTTGCTTACCTCCCATTGGCCAGGCTTTAGTCACATGGCTGCTCCAAGCTGCAGGGGAGGCTGGGAAATGTAGTCTTTACTCCAGATAGTATTACAGCAGGCGAAACTCTGAGTTTCTATTACCAAGGAGAAAAGAGAGAAAGGATATCAGGGGTCTCTGCTTCCTTAGGGTGGACACCATGATACCTCCTCCACCTGTTTGCCTCCTGGAGTCGTCGAGTCCTTCCTCCCTGGCGGCTTCTTCAAATGTCAGGAGCACGGGAGAAGAATGTGTGGCCCATTGGGTGTCCTCCCTGCTGCAAGAGTGGAGTTAAGATTTATTGCCAGCCCAGCCCGAGGCCACCTGCTGGAGGTCAGAGCCCCTGCCGGTCCCACCCCGAGCCTGGCCATGGGAGCTTCCCTACCCAGGGCCCAAGGGATGCATAGAGGCTTTTCCAACAGGACACTGAGCGGCTGTCATCAGAAGCCCCTCCCTGGACAGGGCCAGGGGCTGGTGCCCTCACCTGTCACTCCCACCCTCCCCCCCCGGGTGGGGCCATTTAGAGGGCCGCCAGCCAGACCAGCACCTTCCTCAGAATCACAACCCAAGGAAGTGTCAGGGGGCAGAGCAGGGGAAGGGCAGGGAGGGGCTGCCAGCCCTTGAGGGAGGCCACGTGCAGGGCTCAGGAGCTGACCCCCGCCCCCCGTGGGTGCTGGAAGTTCTTACCTCCGGCCACCTCCTGCAGGGGACAGGTGTTAGGTCTCAGCCCCCGGTCTGGCTCCTCCTGGGCCTGGCTCTCAGCACCCCCAGGAGTGATGCTGGCAAGGCAGGGGCAGAATAATGGCGGTGTGTGATCCCTGGACAGCCCTCCGTGGGGCAGTGGTCATGGGGGCTCCGCTGGGGCCTGCAGTGGGCACACAGCTGGACTTTGGCTCCAGCTCAGTAGCGTCTCCCTGGCAGAGAGAACCAGGCAGCTCCATTCCCCGTGAACAGAATGCACCACGATTCAAGAGGGCTGGAGGGCAGAGGGCTGGGGGGAGGAGGGCACTGGCCCAGGAGCGGGGGTTCTTGTCCTGCCAGCTTGGCTACCAGCCACATGAGATGCTGGCCTCGCTGAGCCCTGGGCACATGGTCTCTCGCTTGGGCCTCAGGATTATCCGAAGAAGTATGTGCTGTTATTATCATCCCCGTTTTTCCAGTGAGGAACAGTTCAGAGAGGTAAAGCCATCTGCACAAGGTCACACAGCACTGGCTCTTAATGGTCAGAGCACGGGCATGAATTCCGATCTTTCCACCTCTTACTCACTGCTGTGTGGATGGGACAGTTGCTTTGCCCCGAGCCTGTTTCTCCCTATAAAATGCCCCACCCCTTCTTAGAGAACCTTGTAAGCCAGGCAGTGTGAGACACTCGGGTGAGAAGGTCCTTGGCTCCCCAAGGCAGGCAGACCCAGAGGTCCCTGGTCCCAGTCCCTATGTGATGTCCACAAGGACCCAGGTGGGTTTCTGGAGAGCTGGCCCACCCTGAGAGTCGGGGGTCCTGTAGGAGATGCTGTTGAGGGGGATGAGGCTGGAGCTGCAGTCCTGGTCAAAGAGGAGGCAACCCCTTGTCACTGGGAAAAACTCACCCCTGTCCAGTGCTGGGCCGTCCTCACTGTGCCCACCCCCGAACCCACCCCAGTGTCCCCATCACAAGGATGGAGTTCTGTCCCCAGGGCTGGCGCTCTGCGGTGGCCATCGCTGAGGCCTCCCCCAGCAGCAGGTGGTGCTGTATCCCTGACAGTGGGGAAGGCCTGCTTGGTACCATCTACACTCCCCGCCTGCCGCCCACTCTCGCTCCCTTCGCAGATACTCACTAACCTCCTGTTCATCCCAGCCTGGCGACTTCCTAGCAGAGAGAGGAGGGCGGGCCAGGCCAGCTCCCCAACCTGTGCAGCCGATGCTACGGAGGCCCCCATAAGATACACGAGGGACAAATAGCTACTTTCAGATCTGCCATGTCATAAAGTATAGCTTGCAGAGTGATGTGATAGGGGAACAAGTAACACTTTGACCAAGAAGATCTGTCTGGGGAAGAGACATCCAAGCTGAGACCTGAGTGATGATGGGGGCGGGGTGGGGCAGCAAGTGCAAAGGCCCTGTGGTCAGGAGAGTCCTGGCCCAGGCCCCAGCCAGCCAGGCCAGCTGAGGGGCCACCCGGAGCATGGGCAGAGGGGCACGAGGTGGGGGAAGACAGGGAGGACAGCCTGTACAGGGCCATGCTGGGGACTCTGCATTTTGTCCTGTGTGTGGTCAGGAACCGGGTCTGGGGCTGTGGCTCTGAGGGCAGAGGCAGAGGTTGGGGGACCTTGCCTTGTCCTGCCCTGGGAAAGAGACCCCCACTGCTCCCTAAAGGTGACTAGTGCCACTCCTGTAGCTGCTAACCTCCCACCAGACCCCTGATCAGGTCTTCCCTTGATCTCCTCCAGAGCTGAGGAAATCAATGTCAATATTGGCTCTGCTCCTTGACTACCCTAGCACCATCTACCTGAAAGCCCATCCCCAAGTTCTGCCAAGTAACAGACCCACTTGAAGAAGAAAACAGGTGTTGGGACTTCCCTAGTGATGCAGTGGTTAAGAATCCATCTGCCAATGCAGGGGACACGGGTTCGAGCCCTGGGCCAGGAAGATCCCACATGCCCGGAGCAACTAAGCCCATGCGCCACAACTACTGAGCCTGCGCTCTAGAGCCTGTGAGCCACAACCACTGAAGCCCACACGCCACAACTACTGAAGCCCGTGCTCCTAGAGCCCGTGCTCCGCAACAAGAGAAGCCACTGCAATGAGAAGCCAGCGCACCTCAAGGAAGAGTAGCCCCTGCTCGCCGCAACTAGAGAAAGCCCACGTGCAACAACGAAAACCCAAACACAGCCAAAAATAAATTAATTGATTAATTTTTTTAAAAAAAGAGGAAAACAGGTGCCTATAGAGTGGGGGGCTCAGCATGCTCGGCGAGGGTTCATGTTCACCATCTCAGGGTCACTCAGATTTCTGGGGGAAGCATCGAGACCACAAGAGATAAAGGGGCCTCGAGGAGGGGACATCCACAGCAAAGCAACTCATGGAATCAGCGTCAGCCCTGGCCACTGCCAAAGACAGTAATGAAAATCAAAAACCGTCTCAAAACCGTCAAGGTCATCAAAACAAGGCAGGTCTGAAAAATTGTCACAGCCAAGAGGAGCCTAAGGAGAGGGGTCAACCAGATGTGATGTGGGCTCCTGGGGCAGAAAAGGACATTAGGGGGAAACTACTGAAATCTGCTTAAAGCTTGGACATTAGTTAATAACGATGTGTCAGTATTGGTTCATTAATTGTAACAAGTGTAACACACTCAGGCAAGATGTTAATACTGTAATGGGGAGCCTGGGCGCAGGATATAAAGGAACTCTCTGTACTATCTCTGTAACTTTCCTATAAATCTAAAACTACTATAAAATGAAAAGTTATTAACAAATAAAATTAAAAATCCAGTATCATTGCTTGCCTGTCAAATTAGTAAAGACTAGCAGGAAAAAAACAAAAACAGAACCGACTTAACCCAGAGCTGCTGAGATGTGGGACAGCCTCCGACATGGTGCTGTCAGCGTACATGGGTGCTTTTGAGGACCGTAAACTTCAAGCCCAAAATTCTTGGCCTGGATCCAGAGATTCCGCTTCTGAAGATCGCACCCCAAATGCAGAAAAAAAATGTTTATCCACAAAGATGGTCATCACAGCATTGTTGATAATAGAAAAGCAAAAAGCAAAAACAACAAAAAAAAAACACCTCAGAAACTACCTAACAGAGCAGAGTGGTTGAGTAAACCATGGTACATCCATCCTCTCTACAGAAGTCAGGAAGTTTACAAAGACCATGCAATGATGTGGGACAATGACGGGGTATATCTGTTAAGTGAAAACAAAAATTGTATTTGCAGGATGGTTCACACATTCGTCTGTTTATTCAGCAAATAAATATTTATTGAGGCCTTGGCCGTGCCAGGCTGTCCCTACGCTTAGGAGGAGCGGACCAGGGATCCAGCGGTTATCAGCCCCTGGGGTAAGGGTGTCAATGGACGTGACCATGCTGGACCCTGGGGCGGGGGAGGGACTTTCCGATGTTGAGTCAATCGCCTCCTGAGAAGGTGGGGATGGGCTTTCCAGGGGGAATGTGGAGCGGATGGAGTCCCTTCGGGTGGGGGCCGTGCAGGAAGACAAGACCTAAAGGCACAGCCAAGGCTGTCGGATCTTTTCCGTCTGGCAAGGGGAGACACGGAGGGTAAAGGTGCAATGACCACTCCATCGACAGACAGATGATAAAGAAGATGTGGTGCATATACACAATGGAATACTACTCAGCTATAAAGAAGAATGAAATAATGCCATTTGCAGCAACGCGGATGGACTTAGAGATGATCATACTAAGTGAAGTAAGTCAGACAAAGACAACTACCATACGATATCACGTATATGTGAAATCTTAAAAAATGATACAAATGAAATTATTTACAAAGCAGAAACAGATTCACAGACACAGAAAGCAAACTTAATGGTTACCAAAGGGGAAAGGAGGGGAGGGATAAATTTGGAACTTGGGATTAACAGACACACACTACTATATATAAAATAAATAAACAACAAGGACCTGCTGTATAGCACAGGGAACTATATTGAATATCTTGTAATAACATATCATGGGAAAGAATCTGAAAAAGACTATATATATAACTGAATCCCTTTGCTGTACACCTGAAACATTGTAAATCAACTATAGTTCAAAAAAAATTTTTTTTAATTAAAAAAAATAAAAGAGGCAGTGACCAGATCAAATTGCTTCCGGAGCCATCACCCGGGCTCTGGCCCCTGGCCGCCCCTCTCGCATTGTGGCAGCCCATCCACCGTGACCTGCGTCCTCGGTCAGAGGAAACTGCCCTTCCCCTCAGAACCTATCAGAGCCTCCATCTCATGGGGCCTTTCTGCTGCTGCATTCCCGGCCTGGGTGATCAGGATGGACGGAGGCCGGGCCCCTTCTGAGTGCACGGTCACTGCTTCTGGCATGTCCACATCCCCTGCCCCCTGGGACCACAATGGATCATGAGAAACCAAACATTCTGGGCTGACTTGATGCCCATTCTCACCGAAGCTTGGGTCCTGGGAAGCAGAGTCACACGGGGGCCTGGGCTGTGACCGAGGTCGGCAAGAAGCCCGTTTCACCCTGGCCCGGAGCATCTGTGTTAAAGAGGAAGCTCTGGGCCCCTCTGCTGCATTGCAGTGCAGAATCCTTCTGCCCACAAAGACCCTCGCTGCTCTGAAAGGCGCCCATGAAGAAAGATCAGGGCTCTTACCTTCCTCATTCTTGCTGAATCCCTACCAGGAGGGTAGGAGGGGACTGAGGCTCAGAGATGGTGAGCGACTTGCCCAGGGTCACACAGCAAGTGGTTAGCAGAGTGGAACCCCATACAGGTCTCCCATCAATATGTTCCCATCCCCTCCAGTAACAGTTGCTGGGTTTGTTCCCGAGTCGCCTGGGCCCACTGTCCTTGTCAGGGCAACTGGGAAATTAAAGGAGTGTAAAACACATGGATGGAGCACAAAGGCAAAAAGAGAGCTGATGGCCCACGAAGACTTGGCTTTGGAAAGACTCAGTAAAGACGACTTACTACAAAGTAATGCGGTCAGATCAGGCGTGGGCGGGGCCTTGGGAAACGATGATGGAAAATCACAGCATCAGATGTCTGGGTTTGCCCTAAGCTCTGGTGGCTAACTTACACGTGGCAGAGCTGAGCAGCGGGGACAGAGGCCATGTGGTCCATAAGGCTGCTGATACTTCCTACCTGGCTCCTTCTGAAACTGTGTGCCTGCCCTGCCCCGCACCGTGGCAGCAAGCTCTCAGAAAGGCAGACGGGCTGGAGCCCTACTCCAGCTTCAGTGCCCCAACCGCTTCACTTTGTGCTCAAGATAAAGATGCCTCTCCGGGGCTCAGGAGACCCCCGTGACCCACCTCCCATGTCTCCATCCCACTGTGTGCCCTGAGCCCCTGTTTCCTACATGTGCTCCTTCAGCCACGGGGTGAAGGGCAGCCCAGGCTGGCCATGGGTGAGCAGGTCAAACACAGATTCCAAGGGCCAGCTTGGACCCTTGGGGCCGCCCAGACACTGCAGGGAGGAGATGGGCCGACAGCCCTCAGAGTGTCAGAAGCTGCTGGGGATTTGGTTTAACGTGGATGAAAGGTAAAGCCTTTTCTGCTGCCCCTAAGCCGGACTCCTTTGAGCCTCCCCCAAAAGTCCCCCCCACCCCACCCCCCCGAGAGCTCACAGAGGCCAGAGGGCTCTGCCCTGGGGCCTTTTCAAAGCCCTGCTAGCACCTACAGCCCCTTGACATCGGCCCCCCTCAGCTGTCCCTCTGGGCTCTCTGCCCTACATGCCAGAGGCCCCCGTGTCTCACCTCCAAGCCTTGCACTTGGCCTAGATCACCTGCCCCACCCCGAGCAGAGCTTCAGGACAACCAGCTGCCACTTCTTTAGGGATGCCTCCCTCACCCCCAGACCAGGTCAGGGCCCCTCACTCCCATCCTACCCACCTGGAGGAACTTGGATCCTGTTTCTAAATTCCCACCCCGTGGGGGACTCCTTGCTCAGTGTCTCCTCCCCGTGGAAAGGCAGCTCCGAGAGGCAGGGGTAGTGACGGCATCTCTGCCATGTCCCCGTGCCTGGAACAGAGCCTGCACCTGCAGGAGCACAGCCAACGTTTGTTGAATGACTTAGTGAGCTTCAACCTTGGGCAAAATACTCCCTGCCCTGCTGGCCTGACGCCATCACAAGACCATCTTACCAAGGTCAGGATGGGAAGGAGGGCACGGCCAAGACTGGTGAAATACTTAGGAAAACCACTCGAGCCGAAGGGGTGGAACCTGGTTAGGCAATGGCCAGCATTTCAGGTACCAGGTGACAGGACGCGCACCTGAGCTGTTTTGCAATTTGATGTCTTTGGGATGCGGCAGCATGAGATCTTTAGTAAAATTAGACGTAGCATCACTTTATAGTTGGAATTCCTTTCCGTATTTTTTTACGTCTCCTCCGCTATTACATGTGTATGATCTTAAGGGGCCAAAAATATTTAGGTGAGCAAACTCGTTCCTCTGGCAAAGGACATGGAGGGGAAGTGGGGCTCACTGACCAGAGCTCCACTCTGTTCAGAAACTCAGCTGCTGTGTGCGCTTCCTGGGACTCAAGGCGCAGGAGACTTTTCTCCCCAGATGCGTATTCATGGGGTGACCCCGAACTGGAGCGGGCTGGGCTGCCATGGCTGCTGGATTCAAACTCGCTCCAGCCTCCTGGCCGTCTCCTTGGCTGGCCCCTGCGATTTCACAAAGAAAAGCAGAGCGTCTGTGAAACTGAGAAGCCCGAGGCATCTTGGGGGGTCTGCCAGATTTTATTTTGGCTTCTGCTTCACGTTTGCCGCCGGTATTTCAGTCGGGCCCTCGTCCTAGCTACAACATGCCACGGTCTGGGTTTAACTTGAATGAGCTGCTGGGAAGAAGTCCGGGCCTGGTCTGACCCGGTTCTCAGGGAATGACCTACGGGCTGGGAGCATCTATTTTAAAGGAGGCTGCCATTTGGTCTTTGCCAAAATAGTTGAAAGAAGACCCCAGAATAGCAGGCTGGGTCTGCCCCGGCTTAGAAGCGCATCTCAGGCTTAGAGGCAGGCGCGTGGGATGTCAAGGAGCAGGCGGCAGAGGCAGAAAAAGGCCTCTTGTCATCGAGACCAGGGGCCTGGGAAGGCCTTTGGGCCGCCCTGGAGCGTAAGCATCCCAGGCCTGGAGCTGCGGGAAGGCCCCATGGGGTGACTCAGTGGCAGGACTGGCTCAGGAGAGCACAGGCGAATGGAGTGCCTGTTCCTTTAGGCATTAACTTAAATCTTCCTCCCCATTGTTACCCATTTTGCAGATGGGAAGGCTGAGGGTAAGAATGTTCCCAAGGTCTCACAGCCGGAGTAATGGATAGAGTCAGACGGTCCTTACAGCCCCCAAGAATGGACCACAGGAGGCTGTGTGGCCTCCCCCATCCGTGGCAGCAGTAATGTAACAACGGTGATGGGGAAACATAAGTTTACCTACTGCGGGCGATGCTTCCTGCTGTTTACTAAGCCTGGAAGAGGCGGGGGATGGGGGAGGGATTCCCTCGTCCCTGCACCTGGGGGCTGGGCTCCGGGTCCCCGTGTGCCCCGAGTAGGGGCTGGTGAGCCCCACAGTGTGGGTACCAAGGACACAGCCAGTGAGGCCGAAGCTGGAGGAAAAACTGCCTCTAGGGGTTGGACGAGCGCTGACTTCCGGATACTTTTGACTCAATGAGGCTGTGCTCTGGCCGCACCAACTGTAGCCCCAAGTGAGACAGAGCGCAGGGTCCAGACCAGCCCACCCGAGGCCAGACCACCTTTCTCAAGCATCCTTGCTCCCAGGCTTGTTGCTGGATCCTGCCCAGATTTGGCCTCCGTCCCCTGCGTCCCTTTCACAGGGCCAAGTACAGCCCTTTATACTGGTGTCTCGTAGCCAGCATCCCAACCGGCCAAGGCGGAGCCAGCCACCAGGGGGGCCGAGTGCACTGCGCCCTCCCCAGGAGCACCAGGGTCCCCGCCTGGAGGCAGCGTGAGCACAAGCCAGTGACACGGGCCGTTCTCGGGGACTCAGTGGGTGGAAGATGGGCGCTGACACAGGCAAGGTGTCCGTGTGAGTCCCCGTCTGCCCAGAACGGCCCAGGTGTGCCCCTTTCGTCCCAGTGCCAGAGTCAAGACCAGCTCGTTTTTCTAAAAGCCCCAGGATGGACTTTCCTATGGCCACCCTGTGATGGGGGTTGGACTTGAGAGGTCAGGCAAGGCTTCCCTGAAAGGTCAAGGTCGAGCTGAGGTCTGAAAGGTGAGTAGGGGATAACCAGGCCAGAAAGGGAAGGAATGCCTTTCCAGAACTTCTCCTCTGCTCCATCCCGGGCCACCCCTGCAGCCCTAGCCCCCATCACCTCTGGCCTGGTGAATAGAAGCAGCAGAAGACCCATTGCGAAGCATGTGCTCTCCTAGGAGGGACCCCTCCCATCTCTGTTCACTGGATCTTCCTCCCACTTTGCAAAAGAAAGGCTCAGCTTTCTGTGCCAAACCTCTCCCGGTAGCTAGCTCCAGGAGCTCTCTTCTGGTGCAGAAGCCTCAGGGCAGCAAACAAAGGCACAAGGTGAAGTACCAGCTGATACTCCTTCCTGCTCTCCCTGACCTGGAAGCAGCCTCCTGCTAGGGTCAAAGATGGCTGGAGAAAGGCAGTTTAGCCTGCCCAGGGTAGCGGAGGGCCAGAGGCAGGACGATTCCATTCGATGACGCTGTCTCCCTAATCCCACAGTTGACAAAGATGCACTTCTTCTGACAGAGAGGTTCTGAGACCAGCAGGCTCCCAGCTCAAGGCAGAGATCTGGCCCTTTCTCTCTATTTACAGATGTGTCCACCTATGGCCTTTCTCAGAGTTAAAGTCCGAAGTAGGAGGTTTGCTATAGAGACGCATATGAACTCACTTGTTTGAATTGAAAAAATGCAGTTAGATGTCTTCTGATGATAATCTGATCTCTCACCTGATCATCAGTAAGGTCAGTAAGGGACTGACCTTACTGATTATGTTGTTATATGGTGGAAATTTCCTATATGTTGGATGAATGAAGCCTGTAGCTTCTGGGTGTGGAAAGAAATATATGTAAACATATGATATGTTGGAAGCTTTTTATCACCAGTGTTGGCCAAGCCATATTGAATTTAGCAATGGTCCCACTTCCACTCTTTTTTTCTTTCCTTCCGTGATAATGGGTTTAACAGTGTACTTCTGAGTAAAAGAATAACTGGCATAATTAATCGCCCTTTCACAGGTCTTGGTGAAAAGACCTCTGGATACACTTCCCAGAAGCTGAAGAAGTGTGACTCCAATGACTGATGATACACCCTTTGCTGATTCAGGCAGCTTCTGAGACTTTGCTGTCAACAAATTTGACTAGGATCTACTGGACATGTCAGCAGACAGAGCAAGAAAAAACGTTTTTGATGATAAAATAGCATGTGATTTTGCACATATACTTTGTTTGGCAGGTGTTCAAATCCCCGGGTGACATCACCGTAACAAATCTTCCATTCCATCTAGACATTTCTGTAAATAAGGCTTCTTGGCTTTTACATCAACAGAAATGGAAAATGAGAATGAAATTGAGGCCAAATTCCATGTTAATCCAGCAATAAGTAATAATGATCATATGAAATAACTGAAAAAAAAACCCCAAAGTCTGTCTTCTATCAAATTAAAAGATTCATTTCCAACAAATTTTATTTGTGCTTTTTACTTGTCCATTATTTGATATCATACACACGGTATTTTGATCGACCATGTATGATAATAATTGTGATGAAAACAAAATCCTAAACAAGAATGTTTAATGCTAAAAGTCACAAGAGGGACTTCCCTGGTGGCGCAGTGGTTAAGAATCCGCCTGCCAATGCAGGGGACACAGGTTCGAGCCCTGGTCTGGGAAGACCCCACATGACGCAGAGCAACTAAGCCCGTGCGCCACAACTACTGAAGCCCGCACGCCTAGAGCCCGCGCTCGGAAACAAGAGAAGCCACTGCAATGAGAAGCCTCCGCGATGAGAAGCCCACGCACTGCAACAAAGGGTAGCCCCTGCTCACCAAAACTAGCGAAAGCCCGCAGGCAGCAACGAAGACCCAACGCAGCCAAAAATAAATAAATAAATAAATAAAGAATAAAAGTCACAAGAAACTCATTTTTAAAATATTTCAATTCACGTAAATATTTTGGTTCCAGAGAATCATGATAGGACAATCAAAAAAGATTTTCAAGGTTAAAATTACCTTAAATTTGGATCAAACTGGTGGGGGAAATATAAATGCAAAGAAAAAAAGGCCAGGATTTATGATTTTTGGCTGCTAGTGTAAAGCTCATTAATATTTTTTTTAAATAAAAGATGGAAAAAATGATGGAAGATAATTCGTTATGGTTTTTCAGACTCCGTTGGACACACTAAAAAGAGTAACAGAAGAATTTTATTTTAAAACGTCAATATTTAAAACACACTAGAGATTCCATTCTTTGCAACTAATTATGACAGATTTTGGATTTCAACTTGGAAAAGTACAAGGCGCCCCCCCCAGCTCATTCCCGCACATGAGGGTGAAACTGACACTGAGGACAGTGGACCAGAAAAGAAAAGGAGCTGGGGTCCCCAGTGAACACCTGCCTCCCTGAAGGAAAGAAACCTGGGCTGAGCGAAGCTGCTCTGGGCAGGCTGCCCGGCTTGAGGGGTGAGGCCCAGACACGCTGGCCCTCTTCCCCACTGAGGCCCTCACCCCTGATTGCCTATCCCTGGGGACAAAGAAACACACATGTCTCCCAAGAAAAAAATAATAATTTCCAGACTGAGGTCAATCTAAATCCATTTTTGGGGAGGGCAGACTTATCCAGGCCTTCAGGGTACACTCCGTGGACCTTAAACTGTCGGAAGCATCTTAGGCAGGTGACACACCAAGTTCAGAAGTGCCCGGGGGCAGGCAAGACCTGAGGGGGGGATCCAGGGAGGTATTGACCCCAAAGCTGAAGTCTCGTTTCTGCCCTAAGATCACATGAGCTTGTCCCCCACTCCTAGGGCGAAAGCATCCAGACTAAGTAAGATGCTCTGACCAGGTATCACTGCAGACAGCTTTCCTAGATTTCCCCCCTAGTCTGGTCCCTGAATGCCCCTCTCCCAGGGAGTAGGATGGAAGCAGAAGGGAGAGGACCGCCAGCCCCACCATCAGCCTCATGGCCCACGGCCTCCGAAGACCAGGTGGGCCGTGGAAAGTGACACCAGGGGTTCTTAAAACGCCAGGTCACGGCTTGTTCCATTTTGGCCCCGAGAAGCTGAGGTCTGGCTGCGGAAACCCACCTTCTCGGAGAACGCAACCCCCCGTTTCACTCCCCTATCCCCCCAGACCACCTCCATTCATTTCATTCAGTCCTCCCAGAAACCCTCCCAGGTGAGCACCATTATAGGCTCAACTTGACAGAAAAATCAACAGAGGCTCAGAGAGGGTGAGTGACTTGCCAGAGGCCACACAGCCCCTCAGAGGAGGGGCCGGCTGCTGGAAAACCAGCTTGGCCCACACGTCCCATCACCTGAGCAGCCTTTGGGAAGTCACTGCCCCTTGATTTGGGGCCTGTGATTGATTATTGCCCTGCAGGATAGGCGAGTAGGGGCAGGTGATATTTTGAGGTTTTTCCTGGCTTTGCTGTCCTGGAGGGGCAGAGAGGGAAAGAAAAGAGACCCGTTTGGGGCATAGATGCCACACACAGCCTGAGCACGAGGTCCAGAACCTTCCCTGGGCCCAGAGTCCGTCCAGGGCACTGGGGTGAGAGGAAGAGGAGGCGGGAGAGCGAGAGGGAGGAGTGGAGTGGCCTGAGCTGACCTTGCAAAGGACCTTCCTTCCGCCCCCAGCGCCCCCATGGTGATTCCTCTGAGGGCCGCTGAGGGCCCCTCGTGGGCTGGGGGGGCGGGACGATGAGGAGCCTCGCCCGCCTTCTCACACTGAGACTGGCTCAGTCCCGTGCGTACTCTGCAGCTGACCCCGGGGGCTGCGGGGAAGAGGGTGCACCCCACTGTCAGGGCTGCTGGGGGACCCTGAGCCCGGGGGCGGGGGAGGCACGCCCTCACCACGCCTCCGATGCCCGCATCCCAGGCTTTCTGGTGCTCAGCCCGCCAGGCCCACCGGCCACGCCCTGCAGGGTGAGCTGAGGCTTGGCCTGAGCACGCCTGGAAGGGGATCCAAAGCCCCCCCAGGTCCACAGGCCTGCCCGCCTCTCCCAGCACTGGCTCCCTCTTTCTTCTTGAACACCCAGATGTCTTCGCCTGTGGATCCTGCCCCCTTAACCCCTCTGCTGGGGGCAGCCCACCTTTCCATGGAGGCTCCTTCTCATCCTGTAGGTCTCAGCTGTACCGTCCCCAGGACCCCGGGACTCTCCAATGACCCTCTGTGTGTGTCTTCAGAGTGTGTCCCATGGTCTTCACGCTGCAGCCTCTTGCTGGTTTGGGGTCTCTCCTTCCCCCAGATGTAAATTCTGGGAGATCAGCAGCTGTGTGACTCAGGCAGGGAGGCGGCCCTGGGACCTAGAATGCCAAGTAGATGGACCTGAGCCAGGGGGTTGGGCGTCGGGATAACCCTGGGTGGCCCTTCCCTTCTTTGGCCATCTGCTGACTGCCGTGAAACCAGAGGGCCGGATTCAATGCCCCTGGGTGGGTCTCTCTAGCTCTGTTTTTGATATGAAATATTAAAAGGAACAGGTGGGGAGCTGGGCACTTGACTGTGTGTTCTATGATTTTCTTTTTCTTTTTTTTGGCGGCACTGCGCAGCTCGCAGTATCTTAGTTCCCCAACCGGGAACTGAACCTGGGCCCCCGGCAGTGAAAGCTCCGAGTCCTAACCACTGGACTGCTTGGGAATTCCCTCTATGATCTTCTAAGTGAACAAATCTATTGGGGTCATGGTACCAGCATGCGGAGCTGGATCTCCACCCTGGAGCTGACAAAAGATTTTCACCTGCATGGTTTGGACCTCTAACACCCCGTGAGGCTGACAAGGCTGGGGACACGAGCTCTGTTTTACAGATGAGGAAACTGAGCCTGGTTTGGTGTCCAGCGCCCAAGTGTGCGTTCTGCCTCTGCTATTTGCCACCTTGGTGACCTTAAGTGCATTGCTCAAGGGCTCTGAGCTTCGGATGATTCTTCTGTGAAATGGTGACCGTTAAGCCCAGCCCCACCTTCCAGGTCTGGGTGAATAGCAAAGGCCATCAGGTGTGCAAAGCCCGCCAGAGCCACGCCGGATTCCCGGAGCGCACGGTGCCGGGGACACATCCCAACCATGACAGTATCTGGAGAGATGTTGCCAGTCCTCAGTGGCTCACGGTGGGGACAGCACGCCCAGCACTTCACAAGTCTGATTCCTCCGATTCTCTCCACGACCATGTGAAGGTGGACGCTGGATGTTGTGGAGCTAAGCAAACTGCCCAGGGGACCCGGGTGAGGGCAGGGCTGGGCTGTGCTCCAGGCACCCGGCACCCCGCCCCGCGCTCCTATCAACCCACTAAGACTTTGTGTGACGCTCGGTTGGCGTGCGTCAGCTCGTTCTAAGTGCTCAACACCTATCACCTCATTTAATTCTCTCAGAAGCCCACTTCCCCAGGCTCGAGTATCTAATATGTGCAGAGACCTGCACACGCACGTGTCTGCCTGGTGAATTGCTCTGTTGAGTTCCAGCTGTAAAAACTGGCCCTGTGCCTGTCACTCAGACCTGGCTGGGCTAGCCCAGGGTTGAAGAGGAGACAGAGGAGAAACAAAGAGGGGGGATCAAGTGGGCACAGAGCCACCTCCGAATCCCATCCCCTTGATGCCCCGTGATCAAGGTGACCAAAAAAAAAAAAAGGCTATGAGAATGTATATATGTATAACTGAATCACTTTGCTGTACAGCAGAAATTAACACAACACTGTAAGTCAACTAGACTTCAATAAAATAAAATTTTAAAAAGTTCTATCAAAAAAAAAAAAAAAAACAACAGGGAATTCCCTGGCGGTCCGGTGGTTAGGAGTCGGTGCTTTCACTGCCATTGCCCAGGTTTGATCCCTGGTCGGGGAACTAAGATCCCCACAAGCTGTGCAGCATGGCCAAAAACAAACAAACAAACAAACAAAACAAAACAAAAAGCTGTGGAAAACAGTATGGAGGATCTTCAAACAATTAGACTTAGAATCACCATGTGATCCAGCAATTCCACTTCTGGGTCTACACCCAAAAGAAGTGAAAGCAAGGTCTTGAGCAGGTATTTGCATACCTGTGTTCTGAGCTGCATGATTGACAGTAGCCAGAAGGTTGAAACAACCCACGTGTCCATCAGCAGAAGAATGGATAAACTAAATGTGCTACATTCATACAATGGAATACTGTTCAGCTTTCAAAAGGAAGGAAATCCTGACACAGGCAACAATGTGGATGAACCTTGAGGACATTATGCTCAGTGAAATAAGCCAGACACAAAAGGACAAACACTGTGTGATTCTACTTAGGGGAGGGCCCTAGAGGAATCAAATTCATGGAGACAGGAGAATGGTGAATTACTGTTTGATGAGCAGAGTTTCAGTTTGGGAAGAAGAAAAAGTTCTGGAGATGGATGATGGTGGTGGTCACACACATGTGGTTAGTCTTGTTTTTTTTTAATTAATTAATTTATTTTTGACTGCGTTGGGTCTTCGTTGCTGCGCGCGGGCTTTTCTCTAGTGGCGGCGAGCGGGGGCTACTCTTCGTTGCGGTGCGCGGGCTTCTCATTGCAGTGGCTTCTCTTGTTGCGGAGCACGGGCTCTAAGCGTGCGGGCTTCAGTAGTTGTGGCACATGGGCTCAGTAGTTGTGGCTCACGGGCTCTAGAGCGCAGGCTTCAGTAGTTGTAGTGCGTGGGCTCAGTAGTTGTGGCATGGGCTCTAGAACGCAGGCTCAGTAGTTGTGGTGCATGGACTTAGTTGCTCCGTGTGTGGAATCTTCCCGGACTAGGGCTCAAACCCGTGTTCCCTGCATAGGCAGATGGATTCTTAACCACTGTGCCACCAGGGAAGTCCTAACCACAATTTTTAAAAGCTTTAAAAAATTGTCTTAATCTCCCCCTTCTTTTGGAGCTTCTAAAAGAAATTGTGTTTCTTGGGTTGCTGCAGCCCATCTAGACGTGTCTCTACCACCAGCCTTACCCTTCTCCTTGAGGCCATTGTGAGGGTCTTCTCACTAAGGCCAAGAAAAGGAAGTTCAACAAGAAAACAGTTGAACCATTTGCAAAGTTTGCAGCCTAGGAGCCCTGCCCCAGGCTGAGTCCTGTCACTCCACCCTAAGAACTAGAATTGAATTTTTATGCTGCACTTTTTATTATTATTATTACTATGAAGCCAAGTAAGTTCTTAACATCTGGGCTGGTTGTCTTGAGAAGCTCTGTCACTCTTTCAAAGGAGAAGAAACCAAGAAGATAATGACATTGCGATTTTTCTGTAGGTTAAAAAAGGTCGCAAGAAGATTGTAGGCGGGGACTGGCCGATTTCAGTTCTGAGCCTTTGCTCCCGTCTGACACTTTACCCCTCCAGTCACGGCTGCTGTTGTGATGTGGGGCCTCCCATCGGATAAAAATGTGGGTTGGTTATTTCTCACACTCTGGGTATGAACTGTCAGCCGGTTGCAAGGAGACTGCGGTCTGAAGGGCTGACTACATTCAGCCTTTTCCTACGGCCCACACCCTGTTGTCGAGGTTGGCGACCCCTGAAAGGGGTCACTGTCATGCCCATTTTACAGATGGAGAAACTGAGCATGATCAGAAGCTAAAGGCTAAAATCATATGACCAACAGAGATGGACCCCCAATGTGACGCTGAAGCAGGGACCACAGGGCCCAGAGCCTCCGCTACGCAGGCTCCCCTGCACCCCAGGTTCTTGGTAAACTAGGCTCTTCAGGTGCATCAGGGCCTATTTCTAGTGGAAGGGAGGGTCAGCAAGTAAAGGAAGATTCCTTAAGGGCTGAGAAGAAGCAACAACCAGATGCACTGGGCAGAGGAGACTGCCTTGGGGGTGGGGGTCACGGCGGGCCTCCCAAGTGGCTGATATTTGAGGGAGACCCTGAGTGGGGAGAAGTCATCATCTTCCAGTGCGGAGGTTGGAGAGACGGAAACAAGACCCTGAGGACAGTGGCTGATGGGGAGCATCTGGGAGATGCGGAGGAGGCGAGGAGGGGGCCAAGGCAGGAGTCAGGTGAAAATGACCATCCTGTTACATCATCCACCTGCAGTCCTGGCGGATTAACCCTCATGGCTTCTGCTGGCTGCTTTGGACAGTTGAGGAGGCCAAGGCCTGACGGGCTCAGGGACCCACCGTGAGTCAGGGTGAAGGGGGAACCAGGGCTCAGCTCCTAACATCCCTGCTGGCTGCCAGCCCTTCAAAGGACAGTCACTGAGAACACCTGCCGTGAGGGTGGGACGGCAGTTCTGGGAGATGAACCAGCACAGGGTCCTTCACTGAACTTGCCAGCAAACAGGAGAGATGGAAAGGGAGCTCCCTGTGGGGTTGCTGGGAAGAGAGGGGCCACACCCTGCCAGGAGCTGGGGGGAGACCTCAGAGGGCCTGGGTCCCACCGCCCCAGAGGAGGTGCCCACGTGGACCCAGACTGAAGGAGGGGAGCCCGCCTTCCAAGCAGTTTTGCAAATGGGGGTTTAGGGGCCCAGAGGTGGCAGGACTTGCCCAGGCCACACAGAGAGCGAGGCACAGGGCTAGGGCAGGTTCTGGCCTCCCATGCCCCATGGGGGTGAGGGGGCCCAGGGTCCAAGCAGCTGCAGAGCTGACCTTATAGCCGTGACTGGCAGCCCTGAGTCGGTACCCGGCTTCCCAGGAAGGCTCGGCCTGGATGGCCAATGCTTGTTCAGGCTGCAGGCCCAGAGGGAGCAAAGGCTCTTACCGAGAAGTCTGGAGACCAGGTGCTGGTCCGGCCAAGGCCACTCACTGAGCCTTGGGTGCCCCCTTTCTGGCCTCAAGCCAGAGACCTCCAACCTCCTAGGTCCCCTCTGTGGTCTGAATGAGCCCCAGCAGGGTTCAGAGGTCGGTCCAAGGGCTCCTCAGCCAGGAATGGGGTGGGAGGTGGGGAGGCTGAAAAGGCCCGGGGATGATGTCTCTGGTCACAGGTGCTGGTGGCCGCAGGGGTTAGGGTGGGCTCGGGGCCCCCTACAGCGGTGGCTGGGCGGGACCTGCTGGGAGGTGACAGCAAGGCTCCTCAGGTACAACTGAGAACAGGGATTTTCACACCTAGGTGAGCCAGCATCTAGCTGGACCCCGCCCCCATCAGGCCATAATGGGCACAGAGGGGGGTGGGAACAGCAGGTGGGGGAAGGGAGCCTTCCAAAAGCCTGGCCTGGGTCCCAGCTAGGTTGGCTTCTGACTATGGCACTTGAATATTCCTGCTGTAGAATTAAAGGGGAGGAGGACAAAGGGTGTCCCCTATGGCCCTGGCCCCTGTCCTTGCATGGGTGTGTGTGTAGGGGGTGCAATGCCGTGGCCTCCCGGGGTGCACCAGCTCACCCCTTGTCTTCTCTTAGCACCGCCCACTCAGGTCCCCTGCTCAGGTGATGCCTCCACCTGGTACACACAGCCCCATCCCTGAATCAGCCAGAGCGCAGGTGGCCAAACCCAGGCCCTTGCCTCCCTCCACCCTGTAGCGCTGGATTCTTCCTTCCAGGCTCAGGCGCTCCTGGCGATTACTGCCCTTACCCGCCCCTCATTCCCAGGTGGGTCCACAGGGTCCCAGCGAAGGAACAAGTTCCGGGGAGTCCCTGAAAGGCAAAGCGCAAGGAGTGACTTCTCTGAGCTGAGGGTACCAGATGAGGGCGGCACCCAGGCCGCTGGAACAGAGGCGGAGAAGAGGCCCCACGGAGACGGGACAGGCAGGGACAAAGTGGAAGAAGCAAAACTTCGGCTGCAAGACGAGAGTGGAGGAGACGCGAGGGTCGGCACCAACAGGTCCATGGGCCCAACGAAGCCAGGGGTGGGGGCCGGGGACCCTCCAGGTGGCACTCGCGGCGCTGGTCCCCGGCCTCCTCCCCTCCCCCAGCCCTGATTGGCAGGCCGACTGCGACCAGCCGCGAGAGCCACAGCGCCCCGGGCGCCCAGGAGAACGCAAACGGCCCCCTGCGGGAGTGGGGGGGGGGGCGATCTGCTATATATAGTGGCTCGGCCCGGGCCGGCCCAGCGCGCAGGGAGGCGCGCACCGCTCCGCAGGGTCCCAGCCCCGGCCGTGCGTCCTTCCGCCACTGCCCGCCTCTCCATGCAGCCCGGGTAGCTCCCGGCGCCTGGGGGCTCCGTCGCTCGCCTCCGGCTTCTTCCCCGACCGTGCACTCCCTGCCCCCGGCCCAGGCCGTGCACTCCCGCAAGCCCCCACAGGCGCAGCTCGGCCCCCGGCTTCCCGGGCGCACCGACCTACCCACGGACGCACGGCCCGAGGGCGGGGATGGCGGGGCCCGGGGCGGCCGCGGCTGCGCTGCTCCCGGCGGTGCTGCTGGCCGTGCTGGCGCCCTGGGCCGGCCGAGGGGGCGCCGCCGCGCCCACCGCACCCAACGGCACGCTGGAGGCCGAGCTGGAGCGTCGCTGGGAGAGCCTAGTGGCGCGCTCGCTGGCGCGCCTGCCGGTGGCCGCGCAGCCCAAGGAGGCTGCCGTCCAGAGTGGCGCCGGGGACTACCTGCTGGGCATCAAGAGGCTGCGGAGGCTCTACTGCAACGTGGGCATCGGCTTCCACCTCCAGGTGCTCCCAGACGGCCGCATCGGCGGCGTGCACGCGGACACGAGTGACAGTGAGTGGGGCGGGGCGGGCGGGAAGGGTCGGGGCCCGGGGCAGCGGCCGCCCCGTCCAACTCGCACCGAAGGTCTCGGCTGACACCTGCCCGCGGGCTCTGGGAACCGGGGCGGACTCGGGTTCCGGTCCCTCTGGCGTGGGGACGCCGGGGACGCAAACGCGCTCGGCTCCTCGAGTCGCAGCAGCGACCGGCTTTGCGCAACCGGGCGGCCGAGACCCGCCTCCCCTGCCTTCAGAAGTCCGGGCTCCGGGTGACGAATTGCAGCGCCTTCGCCCGTGGGCACTGGGAGCGCGGCGCAGCCACCGGCACCTGCGGGGGCCCGGGACGCGCGCTGGCGTTGGGGCCGGACTCGGGGGCCGCCGGGGCCACCCCTCTCCTGCCGTCCCGGACTGGGCGCGGCCGCCGCTGGGCCGGCCCTGGGGGCGAGCCCGCTGGGCTCCGGGGGCCCTTCGGGGGCGACCTGCGCCGGAGACCCGGGTCCTCTACACTCACCTCCACCCCAGAAGTGGGCGTCCCGGAGGCGCGCAGGCAGAGGAGGGGGCCAGGTCGGGCGGCGAGGGCCGAGGGTCCCGTGCCCGGGAATGACCCGCGCCCCGCCCCCAGGCCTGCTGGAGCTCTCGCCCGTGGAGCGGGGAGTGGTGAGCGTCTTCGGCGTGGCCAGCCGGTTCTTCGTGGCCATGAGCAGCAGGGGCAAGCTCTACGGCTCGGTGAGTACCGCGGGGCCCGGCCGAGCAGCCGGGCGGGATCGTGACGCCTCCAGGCCCCCCGACGCCGGGATGTGGAACTGCGGTGGGCTCACAGGATTGGAAGCAACCCCCTCCGAGGCCCTGAGGCAGTGCGGCTGACCCCGGGCCAGCCCAAACAAGAGGCACGGCCCCAAGACAGGGACAGCGTTCCTGCCATCCTTGAGTGGGCACTTGCCAGTCGGTCAAAGGGTGTCATTGGGAGCCCCTCACTGTAGCCCCTGGGGGGGGGGGCGGTCCCGGTGGGCAGGACTGCAGTCTTCAGGGTGGACACAGCGGTGATGAAATTTCCTGGCTGCCAGGTGCCGGGCAGGTGTCTGGAGGTGTGGCTGCTGCGAGCTGGCCGGGTACCTCTAATCACCCTGTGAAGGTCTTGGCACCCTGACTTCCCAGCAGAGGCCTCGCAGCCAGGGTGGGACTGGGAGAGAAAGGAGTCCCTGACCCCCGCCCACAGGGGTCCCTTGGCCCAGAGATGGCTCCACCTGACACCGCTTCTCCTTCCCCGCCAGCCTTTCTTCACCGATGAGTGCAAGTTCAAAGAGATACTCCTCCCCAACAACTACAACGCCTACGAGTGCTACAGGTACCCCGGCATGTTCATCGCCCTGAGTAAGAACGGGAAGACCAAGAAGGGGAACCGGGTGTCACCCACCATGAAGGTCACCCATTTCCTCCCCAGGCTGTGACCCTCAGAGCCCCCAGGAGGGGAGTGCCAAGGGCCACCTTGGTGCACTTTCTTCGGATGGACAGTTTAACTCAAGAGTAGGTGTAAGATATTTAAATTAATTATTTAAATGTGTATATATTGCCACCAGATTATTTATGGCTCTGTGGATGTGTTTTGTATTTTTCTGAAAAAAACGAACAAACAAAAAAAACCCCACCAAACCCTGACTTTTCTGGTAAAACAGTAGAGACCCTTCCACTGGGTTTATTTAACTTGTCAAAAAGTTGTCACAAGTGACTGCTGCTATTCCGTGTATTAAAAACCGGTGACATCAGTCTGTGACATCAACCCTGCTTTGCACTGTCCCCTGTGGTTTGGTGGTGAGCATCTCTGTGTCTGGAAAGGTTTCCTGGGGCTTCGGAAGCCAGTTAAAGGAAGCTCCCGGTCTTGGCTTCATTCCTAGCATCCTGCAGCGCCCCACTCCCTTTGTGCCCAGAAGATATTCCTCAGGACATATCGGTTTACTTCGGGTACAGAAAGCGCACTGTCGAGGCCACCACTGTCACTCTGTTTTTAGATCTGCCAGGAATGACCTTTGAACTTTGCTGCAGTCAATCTTCCTCGACCTACCAGATGGGGGAGACCCGTGGGCAACTTTATAAACTCCTGTTTTCCTTTTTCTGGATCAACCACAGCCCGTGTTTCTCTGTGGCCATTGGGGAAAAGGCAAAAACGAAGCAATTTTGTAAGATCCGTCGGAGAGGAATTGATATTGCACTGGAAGGCTGGAAATGGACAAGATTGGGTGGATTTACAACCACCGCGAAAACCCGAGGGTGAAAGACAGTTTGTGATAGTGGAGACTTCTGATAAGTAATAGCGTATACATATATATATTTACAAAAAAACAAAAACCAAAAAACACACACACTTCCCTGTGTTTGGGAAGCTTTGGGCTAGAACTAGCTGTTCATTTTAGGTGAAATGTCCTTGTCACTGTACAAAAACACTTAAGGCAGTTTGCGTGGGGGAAGCCACTGCTTCTCTCCAGTTGCATTCCTGATTAAGTGGATTTAACATCTACCTCGAAAGCCCTTAAACCACTCATCTGGCAAAATCTGCAGAAAGCTCAGACCGGGTGTAGGAGTTTGCCATCCCAAGTGGCTTTTTTTTCCATATGTAGCCAAAAAGGATTGCAGATAGTGTTGGTGTGCCCCATTCGAACCTTGTCACGTTTGAGCTATCTTTACCCCGTGATTTACTTTTAGTAAGGATAATCATGGTGAAAATATTTGCAGACAGCTGTTAGAGTACACTATATGGTCACCAAGTAACCTTATATTTTTCTTTATATATTTTACAAATGTAACCCCTGTCGTGGAAGCAAAGATGGAAGAGGCAGGGTCGGCGAGGTTTAAATAAAGTTCCGAGGTGATGGCAAACATTTAATTTTAATGAATGACTTTTTCGAGTTTATACAAAATGACCTTAGCTTGCTACCAGAAATGCTCCGAATGTTTCCTCAAGACTTTTAATACTCTCCTAAGATGTTTCTGAACTGTCTCCCGAATTAACTTTATGGGAGTCTACAGACAGCAAGACTGGAAAAATCTGATTGGAGTTTTTGTCTTTCACATTCCTTTTTAAAACTCTTTGTTCGAATGCAAATCATCTACTTAAAATACTATTCTTAAACTGAGGCCTAGAAGAAAGAAGCCACTTAAGACAGGACCTTACATCTCAAACTGCTGTTCAGGCCAGGCAGTAAAAGTGTTTTTTAAAAAATTTTAAACCGCGCCTTAGACTCCAGGAGTACTGAGCGTTGCTCAGAGATCTCGGTGCTGATTGCGTAGGGGTGGGAGTGGGGCGGGGGGCGGGGGTAAGGAGCTGGGGATTTGTGGCCGTTCTGTATTTACTGTATTCACATAGTAACAAACCAGATTGTTTCAGATGCCTTAAATATGGGACGATGTCTTGTCTCAGAGCCCAGTCAGATTGTCAGGAACTCGGATGTCTTAAGGGCAGAACTTGGCCATCCTTGACCATGTGTATATATTCAGCGGCTCGGATGTGAAGCGTGTAGAGATGTCATTGAACCTTTGAAATATTGTAAAGTGTTTCTATTGCTGTGATGGGGATTTGAGGTTTCCGTACTTACTGCTGTTTTCAGAATCTGTCTGTAGTTTTATACAGGTGCTGACCCATATTGTGATGTATGTGCTGTGCACATCGAAATACAGAATAAATGGAAAACATTTATCACGTGTAAAAAGAACCCCATTGGACTTGATGGACATAATCGGGGAAGGTATCGCAAACGATTAAAACCTGCCTTGAAATGCCAAGATATGGCTCCCTCCCCCTGTCTCCCAGTGTCTATTTGAGGCCCTGAGCCTCGCCTGGCCGGGGCTGGGGGGGGGCGGGCGGTGTGGAGACAGATTTTAGCCAGCTGTGTCCACACAAATGTGGCCTTGAAGACAGGAGCCTCGGGGGCGGGGCCTGGGGGGTGTGAGTGTCGCAAAGTTTTGTGATGACACTGAATCTTGCAGTTTATTCTCCTGACGGGGCTAATTCACACTATTCCCACCCAGGGACTAACCAGTGCCCCTCACCTTGGCCTGGTCCAGGCTAAAGCAATTTGTACTTTCCTGTGGGTGGAGAATGCAGCCCCCAGAGCTGATCATCGGAAGACTGACTCAAGCATATTTTTCAATCTCCCACCAATGAGTCTTGAATCAATTCAATGAACCCCAACTAGCCTTTTACAAAAAAAGGAAATGGAATAAAATCATATAGAATAGAGCCTTCCAGAGTGTGTCAATCACAGTAAGGGAGCAGATTGTCTTGTGAACACTGTGTCTACTATATATATATATATATCCAACTGGTCTCTAACAGGATGTGATATAGGAGGTCTTAGTAGTGTCGATGGCAATTAAAAAAAAAAAAATTGAGCACTGACCTAACGGGCCTAGAATCTGTGTTCCCCTCCCCCCTCCAGAATAGATCTAGTCACTTGGCAAAAAGACCCAGAAAAAGCCAGCAGGGCTGTGGGGTCCTTAATGGTACTTATTTTGCCCTCTGAGACATCACTTTCTTTTGGATGCCCATGATCTAAGGAGGACCAAGACATCCACAGTCCGTGTTATGGGTTAAATTGTGGGCCCCCGAAAGGATACATTGGAGTCCTACCTACCCCAACCCACCCCATACATAGAATGTGACTTTCTTTGGAAATAGGGTCTTTACAAGGGAATTGAGTTAAAATGAGGTCATTAGGGTGAACTCTAGTCCTCTGTGACTGGCGTGCTTATAAAAGGAAGGTCGTGGAAAGAGAAGGCCACAGGGAGGAGGTCTTGGATGGAGGAGGGCTGGGGTGATGCGTCTGTAAGCAAGGAGATGCCAAGGAACAACGTGAGCCCCCAGCAGGTGTGCAGAGGCCTGGCCCAGGCTCTCCCTCAGCCTCAGAAGGACCCAACCTGCCCACACCTTGACCTCGGACTTCTGGCCTCCAGGCCTGGGAGACAATACATTCTCGTTATTGTAAGCCACCAGGTTTGTGGTCCTTTGTTGCTGCAGCCCTAGGGGAACTTAGCGGGGTAGTTCTTCATACTCCTTGGGGTGGGGGGTGGAAAAGGAGTGAAAAGGCCCAGCCTTGGCCTTTTCTCCTGCTGTCCCCTGTGGTCCCCAGGTCCATATCTGCCCTGGCCAGACATGGAAGGCTTCATCCAGCTTCTGAGGCGAGAACCTGCCCATGGTTGGCGGAATCTGGCAGCTGAACTGCTTGGCCTTCCAGCCTCTAGACTGATGTTGGGTCCAAAGAGGGGGACTGAAAAGTCATTTATTCACTTAACACTTGTTTGTTGCATGCCTACTGCGGGCCAGGCGCAGCTCTAAGAGCTCGGGATACCCCAGTGAGGAAAACAGAGATCCCTGCCCGGGTGGGGTCCTCATCCCGAGGGAGAGGACGATACATGACGAGCCAGGAGGAGACAGAGAGGCTGGGCCATGGGGTCCGTCTCAATGCCCCGGGGACAGCGGAAAAGGGACACTGGTGGCCAGGCTGAGAATAGACAGTCCAGAGGAGAGCAGGGGGCCCTGCTGGGGTTTCTCAAAATCCTCCTGCCTTCTAGGGCACCTCCTCCTCAGTTCTGTCCATCCTTGGTGACCAAACAGGCCCGGCTTGTGGGCCAACGTCACTGCCTCCCGGCTGGCTGTGTGACCTTGGACGAGCCAGGTGACTTCTCTGTGCCTCAGGGGCCTGGTGTGTGGATTGAGGACAGGATGCGTGTGAAGTGCTCGGGTACAACAAACAGTCACCCTTCCCTATCGTCATTGTTATTCTCCTAAGAGACTTAATTATAGTCTTAATGTCCCAATCCTTTTTATCTTGGGGTGCTGATGGGATGATTTTCTGGCCCGGTGTTAGGAGTTACTGTCATAAAGAACAAAGACCCTCATCTGGGTGTGGTGGGGTCTTCTCGGAGGGAGGGCTGCCTCGCCCTGTTTCTGAAGGGAGCTCCGGGAACCCACCTCCCACCCAGGAGCCCGCACTGGTCCACTCCTGTCTGTTCTAGAATGTGACGGGGCAAGGGGTCCTGCACTCAGTCTTTCTTCAGTGTGAATAAATTGTATTTGTTCTTGATTTAGAATCTGAATCCTAAGTGTTTCTTTAAAAAAAAAAAAAGTGGGGGACTTCCCTGGCGGTCCAGTGGTTAGGACTCTGCGCTTTCACTGCCATGGGCCCGGGTTCAATCCCTGGTCAGGGAACTGAGATCCTGCAAGCCGCGCGGTGCGGCCCCTCCCAAAAAAGTGGGATAAACAGCAAGGTCCTACTGTATAGCACAGGGAACTATATACAATATCCTGCGGTAAGCCATAATGGAAAAGAATATGAAAAAGGATGTCCATACGTGTATATCTGAGTCACTTTGCTGTACAGCAGAAGTTAACACAACATTGTAAATCAACTATACGTCCATAAAAAAAAAAAATCGTGGCCAAGAAAAGGTGGGGAGAAGGAGGGGTGTCCGCGCTGGGCCATGTCCTCGCTGGGGACATGCTGGGCACGCAGGGAGCCGAGCTGCCAGAGGAGACGCAGGAGCTCGGGCACCTGGCTGGACCATTGAACAGCAGCCCTGCCCAGCCTCCACCCCCAATACCACCCCTCCCCGAGCCTCCCCCTCCTCCTACCCAGGGGCACAGGCCAAACCCAGGGATGCCCTCCCCACCCTTCCCACCGGCCTGCGGTCCCCCACTCAGCAGAGTTGGTTTCGCCATCCTGGCTCTGAAATCTAACCATCTCCCCACCTGCCGGGCAGCGACCTTTGTGCCTGTCACCTCTGCATTGGCCCAGGTGGCTGCAGCAGGCTCTCAGCTGGCCTCCTACCTCCATCTACCCGCAACGGCCCGTTCCCTGGGGCCTTCTCAGCGCACACATACGATCCCTACCCTCACCCTTGCTGGAAGTCTGTCCACAGCCTCCTTTTGCAGCGAGGGTCAAGATCACAGCCCTCGACGGCATGGTCCCAGAGGCTTTTCTCATCACTTACTGCTGCATTACAACCTACTCCAAAACTTGAGACTTCAGACAACCGTTTTATTAAACGTCCCAGTTTTGTGGCTCAGGAATTTGGACAGGACCCTGTGGAATGACTCTTCGGCTTTATGTGGGCTTTTCAAGGACTCAGCCTTTGGATGGGCTCAGCTGGGGGAGGGAGGGTCATAATTCTTCCCTGGCAACTCAGGCTTCAAGGGAGAGTGCTCAGAGAGACCCAAGGCTTCTTATGGCCTGGTCTGGAAAGTTCTAGAACATCACTTCTGCCACTGGTCACGCAAACCACCCGACCAGCTCAGATTCTGGGGGAGAGAAAAGCACAGAACTTGTAGCCTCTTCAATCTATTGCAAAGGCCCAGTTTGCTGTCACCCACGGCCACCCCGCTGTCCCCCCATACCCCTACCCCGCTGCTCGGCCCTGCTCCCATCACACTGCTGCTGTCAGAGCCCAACGGCTCCATCTGTTCAGCCACCGGGTTTTTGCACGTGCTGCCCTCCTGGCCCCCAAGCTCTTTACCCAGGTGTGTCCGAGTCCTGGGGCGGCCCTAACAAATGACCACAAAACAGGTGGCCTGAAACAACAGAAATTTATTGTCTCACAGTGTGGAGGCCAGAGGTCTGAAATCAAGGTGTGGGCAGGACTGCTCTCCCTCCAGAGGCTCCGGGGGAGGGTCCTTCCAGCCTCTTTCAGCTTCTGGGGGCTCCGGGTGTCCCTGGGCTTGTGGCCACATTGCTCCAGTCTGTGCCTTTGACTTCATATGGCCTCCTGTGTGTCTCTGTCCCTCTCATTACAGGACCATCAGTCGCTGGATTTCAGGCCCACTCTAAGCCAGGATGACCTCCTCTGAACTTGAATAATTACATTTGCCAAAACCCTGTTTCCAAGAAAGTTCTGGGTGGCCATGAATTTGGAGGGCACTAATCAACCCAGCACATCCGTTAACTCTGATTTATTATTAAAATCACAACTCAAAGGCCATTTGCTATACGGACTAAAGAGATGAACACCTGTCCTGTGTTGGGAAGGAAAAGGCCTGGCATACAGGAGGCGCTTACACAGGTTTGCTGGTATCGTCGTTGCCCAGAACCTTCCCTGGCCGATTCCCACCCCAAATGGAGCTGCGTTTCCAGCGACTTGCTCCTTTGTGTCTTAGGTCAGCTTCCCCAGAAGCCAAACCTGAACAGAGATTCTTTTTTTTTTGAATTTTGTTTTATTTATTTTTTATACAGCAGGTTCTCATTAGTTACCTATTGTATACATATGAGTGTATATATGTCAATCCCAATCTCCCAATTCATCACACCACCACCACCACCCCTGCCACTTTCCCCCCTTGATGTCCGTAAGTTTGTTCTCTACACCTGTGGACAGAGATTCTTGAGCAAGGGGTTCATTAAGGGAGGAACTCTCAGAAAAACCTGGAAGAAAATGAGGGAAGCAGAACTGGGCCAGGAAAGAGACAGATGTGACTGCAGGGATTCCGGCCCGCCTGACCCCTGGGGCCCTCTGGATGTGAATGTCCCACCTGAAAGAATGGGGTCCCTGCTTTGTTCCTCTTATCAGTCTGTCGCTGCCTGCAGCCTGCCCCAGGGGACAGTGGACCCTCCCGGGCACAGACAGGCGAGGTGGCGCCTTTCCAGGCAAGGTAAGGGGCAGGGGGTTATGAGGCATCAGCAGCTTTGGGACAACGGCATCATCCCGGGGAAGGGGTCTGGGTGGGGACCACCGACATCTACCACACCGGCACTTCTTTGTAACCTTTCCACAGTTATCAACTGATTAAAGAATTACGTAATTATTTGCTTGGGCCTGCTTTCTCTCTCTCCCCAAGACTGGAATCTTTGAGGGCAGGGCTGAGCCTGGATTTGCTCACCATCTAAACATCCCCAGGACCCAGGACGGCCCTGGGTACCTATGAGGTGCTCCTCGCAGGCGGCGGGGCAAGGGGAGCCTTTCCTGGGGTCATACGTGCAAGTTCAGTGCGCGTGCCCTTCCCCGAGTCAAGTCCACACTCCGCCCTCTGGACAGGAGACCAGGAGCCAGTTTCAGCTGGTGAAGGAGCCCCTGGGGGCTAACAGAAGGGCTGCCTGGTGTCCACATCAGCTCATTGAGCAAGCTTGGCTTGCGGGATCTTAGTTCCCCGACCAGGAATCGAACCCGGGCCCTCGGCAGTGAGAGCGCAGAGTCCTAACCACTGGGTCGCCAGGGAAGTCCCTCCCCTTTCTTTTTAACTGTGGAAAATAAAACGTAAACCTATTATCTTAACCATTTTTAAGCGTGCCAGCTTGGTGACATTAAATGCCTTCATAATGTTGTGCAACCATTCCTACCATCCATCCCGGTAACTCTCTCGTCCCCCCCAACTGAAGCTCTGTCCCCGTTAAATGCTAACTCCCCCTCCCCCTCCCCCAGCCCCTGGCGCCCACCACTCTCTCATCTGTCTCTATGGATTTAACTCCTCTAGGGACCTCCTACAAGTGGAATCACACAGTATTTGTCTTTTTGTGTCCGGTTTACTTCACTGAGCATCATGTCCTCAAGGTTCATCCGTGCTGTAGCCTGTGTCAGAATTTCCTTCTTTTTTAAGGCTGAGTAATAGTCCCATTTTGCCTGTCCATTCAAACATCAGCGGCCACTTGGGTGGCTTCCACTTTTTTGGCTGTTGTGAATAACGCTGCTATGATATCTCTTCAAGACCCTGCTTTCACTTCCTTTGGGTATATGCCCAGAAGTAGAATTGCTAGATCCTATGGTAGTTTTATTTTAATTTTTTGAAGAACCTTCATACTGTTTTCCATAGTGGCTGTAACATTTTACATTCCCACCAACAGGGCACAAGGATTCCACTTTCTCCACATCCTTTTCAACATTTTTTTTTTTGATGGTAGCTACCTAATGGGTGCGAAATGCTATCTCATTGTAGTTCTGATTTGCATTCCCCTAATGATTAATGATGTTGAGCATCTTTTCATGTCCTCATTGAGCATTTGTATGTCTTTTTTTGGGGAAATGTCTATCAAGTCCTTTGCCCATTTTTTTCATCATGTAGTTTCCCATTGAGTTTATGAGTTCTCTATATATTCTGGCTATTAATCCCTTTTTAGATAGAGGATTTGCAAATATCTTCTCTTATTCTGTGGATCACCTTTTTACTCTGTTGACAGTGTCTTTTGATGAATAAAATTTTTAAATTTTCATGGAGTCCAATTTGTCTATTTTTTATTGAATGAAAGATTCTTTAAATTCTATATCGTGTTTTAAAATTTTCAAAAGTTTCCCTTCCATGATTTCGTATAATCCCACAATTATCCTTTTTTTTCTACTTTTTCTTTTGTTGTCTGCGTCTTTGTGTCATATCCAAGAAGTCATTGCCAAATCCAATATCATGAAGATTTTGCCCTAAGTTTTCTTCAAGAGTTTTATAGTTTTAGGTCTTACATTTAAGTCTTTGATCCATTTTGAGTTTGTTTTTGTGTATGGTGTTAGATAAGGGGACCTTATTTATTTTTTAAATTTATTTTTGGCTGCTTTGCATCTTTGTTCCTGCACGCGGGCTTTCTCTAGTTGCGGCGAGCAGGGGCTGCTCTTTGTTTTGGTGCGCGGGCTTCTCATTGCGGTGGCTTCTCTTGTGGAGCACAGGCTCTAGGCGCGTGGGCTTCAGTAGTTGTGGCACATGGGCTCAGCAGTTGTGGCTCGTGGGCTCGAGAGTGCAGGCTCAGTAGTTGTGGCGCACGGGCTTAGTTGCTCCGCGGCATGTGAGATCTTCCCGGACCAGGGCTCGAACCTGTGTCCCCTGCATTGCCAGGTGGATTCTTAACCACTGCACCACCAGGGAAGTCCCACGACCTTATTTTTTAAAATAGCAGATAGCTCACTTATTTCCAAGTCTTTCTTTCCCCAGATCTCTTACATTTAAAAGTGAACTGGGGGGACTTCATGCCACAACTGAGGAGCTGGCGAGCCGCAACTAAGGAGCCCACCTGCTGCAACTAAGGAGCCCGCTTGCCGCAACTAAGACCCGGTGCAACCATATTAATTAATTAATTAATTAATTAATTAATTTTTAAAAACCAACTTTACAACTCCAGCTGAAATGGAAAAACATCATTGCTTGCCGTACACAGAAGGTAACCCAAGAAAACAAACACAAAATGATGCTGAGAAATTCTTGTAAGATTCGGTGTTCTGCCGAAAGCTCTGAGCCTGGGGCGCTCCCTCTTTTTTTTTTGAAGGGAGGTTTGCAAGTGTTAGAGATGTGTGAAGGGCTTACTATCACCAAACAGAAACTTTCTCCTCTTAATGAAAATGACTGAAAGGGAATAACTTTCTCCCCGTGGGATTCCTTGTGATTTAATGCCACCCCTGTCCCACCTAAAATCCCCTCTCCTGATGGAGGCAAGCATGACACTCTGTGCTTGGACAACACCCTGTTTATAGGCAAAAAAAAAGGCAAAACCAGCAGAGACTCTGGGCAGACCTGGAGCCAAACCCCAGAGCACCCTCTCCACGAGGATCTGCCGGCATGTGCCTCTCAGTGCAGAAGTCCAGACTCTTGGATAAAACGATAGAGTAGGTTCTGTGAAGGTTTTAAAAATGGGCATGACTTCTTTGATTCTCCTCCCACTGAGAGGTGGGGTCTATGACCCCTATCCTGTGACTGAGTGGGCTTCTGACCGCTCCTACCAGTGCAAGTGCCACTGTGCCTTCCGGGGCTGGGCCATGAAAGGTGACTCAGCATCTGTGCCCTGGACCTCTCGCGCTTACAGCCCTGAGCCACCACCTTGAAGCCCAGCCACCCAAGGCCGCCATATTGAGAGGAAGCCCAAGCTGCATGAAGAGGCCATGTGTCCTTGCCATCTGGCCACAGGCCTGGCCATGTCTGGAGTTCAAATCATCCCAGCCCAGGCACCAGACATGTAAAGAAGCCTCCAGATGATGCCAGCTCCCAGCCGTTTGTCCTCAAAGCTGAGGCTCTAGATATCATGCCATGGAGACAAGCCATCCTGTGTGTCCTGTCCAAGTTCCTCACGAGAACTGGCTAGCCCAATAAAACGGTTGTTGTCTTATACCACTAAGTTTTGGGGGAGTTGATTATACAGCACAAGATAACGGGAGTAGGCCCTGGCAGAGAGGCAGGGACGATGGATTGAAGCGTACACCCAGCTCTCTTTGCAACCTACTCAGTCCCACAGGACATCCAGGGCAGGCTGGACAGCTGGGCATTTTGCTTCTTGGGTGTGGGGAGGGAAGTAGGGACCGGGATGGAGGGCACTGCTTGCTTGTCTGGGAGGCTTCTGGAAGAACCTAGGATTTCCCTGTGCCCTGGGGGACCTCCAGCATCAAAGGCCAGTGTTCCTGGATGGGTCTCCTGGATGGTAAACAGTCCCTTCTGAGCCCTGGGCACCAGGAAGGGGCCACTTAACAGGATGAATTGTTTCTGGCCCCAGGAACTGGCAGAGGGCTGCCACTTGCACCAGAGGCCCAGGAACTGACTCTCTCTGCATGGAGTCAGCAGAGAGAGGATGGTTGGATGCCCTCCCTTCTGCCTTCCTGCATCTCCTGCCCTCGCGAAGGTGCTGCTGGGCCCTCCACGGTCCCTGTCGTCCTTTGCTGTTCAGCCTGAGCAGTTAAGGGCTGAGGGAAGACAAAGTCATGAATAGGCAAAGAAAAATGACCACATGTCCCAGGGTCCTCAGCTGCCTGGGGAGGAAGACCTGGCCAGTGCGTGAGGGAGACATGAGTGGAGACTGACCCAAAAAAAGAAGGACATCTCTTGAAGAGCTGCGTCTAAAGCACACGGAACAATTACTTTCTAAAGTGTTCAATAGATGGATTTGGCAGGGGAAAGGGGTGATGGCTGAGTCAGAGATCCGAAGCCTCATCCAGAGGAAAGAGCTCACAGCCCTCTCCCTGCTCTGTTCTGACTCCCCACTCCCAGCCTCGCCCCAGCCTCCCCGCCTCCATCCTGTCCTGCACCTGGGCCTCTGCACGCTGCCCCTCCTGGGCCTTGAGTGACTGACACCTCTTTTCAGCATCCAGCTCTCAGCACCAGCTCAGGGGCGCTCTCAGATCACAGCAGATAAGCTGGCCTCCCAGCCACTCTCCCCTTGTGTGTAAGTGTTTGAAATGACCGTAGTTGTTTGGTTTTGCACATATTTGTTTGTTTCTGCCTCCTCTCAGTGGTGAGCTCCTGGGTCAGGCCTTGCCTTCCTGGGTCAGGGCTGTGCCCCAGAAGGAGGGCTGTGAACACAGGGGACCCTCACTGTGTACTTGTTGAATGAATAACTGAATGAATACTTGGAACCTGAACATCTGAAGATAATTGGACTGGAGGTGGTTACATATGGTTAAGAACAGATCTTTGAAACAGAAGAAATCTGACTATTTACTAATGTAAATAATCACCTGGACTGATGGTTGCCATTTCTGCATAATCTGTTCAATTATTTACTTCATTTTTTTCTTTAAATCCACTCAGTTCTCATTTAAAGGAAACTCTGTGTCCATCCTGTAATTGGAAAACTGCTATCCCTTGATATTAACAAGGAGTACCATACACATAGATCAGACTATGTAAAATCCTGATTAAATTCCAGATGGAACTGGTCCTCCCTAGAACATCAGCCTGTGTCTTGTCTCTCTCCATGTTAAAAAGTGAGGATTGGCAAGTCCTAGAAAGATCTGAGAGGCATATTGGCATTGAGACTTCCCATTGGAAGGATGAAGGAGGATGAAAAGGCAATCCCTGCACCACCAGGTAATTTAACATGACTCAATGCCATTTCCAAACCAGCAGGCATACGTGGCCCACGCTTTGGGAGACACCGAAGGAGGACCCCCAGAATCAGCAAAGACATAATGGATATGAATTTGAGTAATTTATCAACAAGAAAAACCCCTCTGCTCTAAAGAAAGAGGTAACACGTATGGAATGTGTTCCACAGAATACATTGATGGATTGCATATCCAGCCACAAAGAAAGCTTAATGAATCCCCTTACCCCAAGAAAAGTATAATGGTATAAGACAATAAATAAACAAATCTAAGATGAATCTTAGAATTTCTATGCCTTGGAAATTAAAAAAAAGAAAAACAACAAAGCAACTCTGGTAGATGGCTACAATAGCCACAGATTCTTCCCAATCCTGTAGCATCTGCCTTTGGAATATGACTTTGCAGTTTTCCCATTAAAGGGTGGGATCTATCTCTCCTTGAATCTGGGCTTGGCCATGTGACTTGCGTTGGTCAACGGGATAGCCAACACAACGTAAGTAGAGGCTTGAAAGTTGCTTGGGCATCAGAGCATGCTTTTTCTTATTGCCTGTGGGAACCCTGTGTTCTCACAAGGAAGAGGCCCAGACAAGCCTGCCGGAAGAAGAGGCACACAGCCCATTTATGCCCACTCCCCTCCAACAGCTTGCCAACTGCCAGGCACACAGGTGAGGCCATCTTCCATCATGAATACGCCTGCAAGTTCCAGGTTGAGATGAAGGACACACAAATCTACACCGAGGGCAGAAGCCCAGATCCAGGTGTGGGACCACAGGCTCCAGGGCCAAGCCGTGGGCTCCCAGACACGCCCCAGATGCGTAGATGTTCTCTCTCCCTGTCGGTCTGGTCCATGCCCCCTACGCACACTCACACTTCCTGGGGAGGCCCCTGGCCTCTTCCCAGCTCCTTGACACCAGCCCAGGAGCCTGCGGATTTCAAGAGAGGAGCAAACAGTGCCTGGAGAAAAACCCAGAACCTGCCAAGCCCCTGACTCTTTGAAACCAGCTCGAGGGCCGGACCTGATTTGTACTTCAGAGCTAATGTGATTAAGGTCGCGTTTGTCGCCAGAATATGTTAATGGACCCAAACAGCCCCCAATCACCTTCCTGGGGGGCTGCCCAGGATGACCGGAGCCCAGCCCCGCCATCCCCAGAGCTCTGAAGCTTTGCTGGAATCCTTGCTTTGGGGTCTTCCAGAGAGGCAGGCCCTGCAGACCCTGTGAAGTGGGTGCTACGGTCACCTCACTTCACGGGTGAGGACAGTCAGCCTAAATTTACCCACCTGGCTGGTGGGAGGGGCCCCATTTGACCCCAAAATCTCTTTACCCCTAGACTCCCCTTAACCCCTTCTCCCCAGTGAAGGGCTCAAGAGATTGTCCAGGCTGGAGAGATGAGGAGGGTCACAGGTGTTTGAGCCTCATCTCCAGTGATCAAGTCAAAGAGAGGTCAAAGGCTGGCGTATGAGCGTCCCCAGCTGCTGTAACAAATGATGACACACCAGGTGGCTTAAGATGATACCAGTTTATTCTCTCCCCATTCTGGAGGCCAGAGTCCAAAATCAGGATCCTTTCTGCCTCTTCGAGCTTCTGGGGGCTTGCGGTGTTCCTGGGCCGTGGCTGTATCCCTCTAGCATCTGCCTCCGTTGTCACCTGGCCTTCTCCCCTCGGTCTCTGTTTCTGGTTTCCCCCTTCTCTCCTCTTGTAAAGACACTTGTCACTGGATTTAGGGTCCACTCTGAATCCAAGATGATCTCATCTTGATATCCTTACCTTAACTACATCTGCAAAGACCCTATTTCCAGGTAAATTCACACTCACGGGTACTGGGGGTTAGGACTTAGACATATCTCTTTGGGAGGCACCATTCAATCCAACACAGATGGGGAGGCAAAAGTCCATCCCCACCTCGGCCAGCCTGGCTGGACCAGGAGCCAGCCCCTTGGGCTCTGGAGGAAGACAGAGAGGGCTGGCCTGGCTGACCCCGTCCAGTGCCATGGCCCAGACACAGCAGACAGAGGAGAAAGTCCAGGCGTGGGCAGTGTGTGCCCTTAGGGCAGAGACATAATGCAGAGGAAAGCAGATCCGCCAGCCAGCGTCACCCAGCCCTCAAGGTCCCCGCCCCCTCCCCAGCCTCACCTTCCTTCCACCCTATGCCCCTCATCTTCCTGCAGCACTCCAAACCACCAGCCCCAGGGTCTTTGCACTTGCTCCCACAGCCTGGAGTTTCCTTGCCCCAGATCTTCCCAGGTGAGCTCCTCTACATCTGAAAGCCACCTCCCCGACCCCAGCTAGAGCAGCCTCCTGGACGTTCCCCGACAGTCCCCCAGGGACCCAAACCAACATGTGTCGTGTGTCTGCACCCCCCCAACCCCCGCCCCTGACTCCGAGCCCATGAGAGCAGGTCCCTGCATCCCCAGCATCTGGAAGAGCACCCAGCATTTGGCAGGGACGGGACCATTGTTTGTTGAGTGAAGGAATGAGTGCAGAGATGCATCACTTTCTAGTCTATGGTTCACCTCTAGCCCTGAAGATCTGCTCCCAGGCAGGGCCCTGGGGACATTTGGGGACCTCCAGTCCTAGCTCCCGCAGATTCCCAGGTTGAGCCAGGCAGACCCCTGGGGACAGGATCAGCCCGGCGCTTGCTGCAGTGCCCGACTTGGAGCCTTTTGGTGAGAAATGTGCATTTCTGGGGGCAAGATGGTCTCAGGAAATCTCCACCTATTCATGTGCAAACACAGGGCCTCTGGGATCCCCAGAAGCTGGGGCTTTGACAAGCAAGGGGCAGAGGGAGTGAGGGGCCCAGGACCCTGAAGGCTGGCTCAGGGGCCAGGAGCCAAGGCCGGGCAGACAGACAGGGCCCGGCAGGTGGGTGGCCGGCCAGCGGGTCCCGGCCAGCAGTCCCTCTCCCAGGGAACTCTCACCCAGCTGGTGTGCGAGGCGAGGCAGCTGGGTCCCTGGGGGCTGCCTCGGTCCCCACCTCTGGTCCCGTTCACACTAGACCTTGGCCCACACTCCGTCCAGGCAGTGGGTGTGTGCAGAGAGCAGGGAGGCAGGACTCAGTTTCCCCATCTGTAAAATGAGTCTTGGTTGTTTCTCCCATCTGCTTCCGACCCTGAAAATCTTAGAATTCCAGGACCTCAATCTCTTGCCCCAGGAGGCTTGTGTACCAGCCCCTCCAGGGTTGTTAGAGAAAATCCAGAATGCCCAGTTAAAGCTGAGTTTCAGGTAAACAACAAACATTTTAGTGCATGGGATATACTCATACTGAATTTGGGAAATACTTATACTAACAAATTATTTGCTTTGCATCTGAAATTCAAATTGAACTGGATGTCTTGTTCTTACTTGCTAAATCTGGCAACCCTAATTCCCAGCTCTTCTTTCTGGGGCCTTAGGGACCCTTCCGCACCCCTTTCTCCAGGGCAGGTCTTATAGGGAGACTGTGACCTGCAAGACCAGAACAGGATGGGCAGGGTCCAGCCCAAGCTTTGGGTTTGCCTGACCTGTTGGGGTCCCACTTTGGGGTGGTCCTGACCGAGGGGCTGTGCATTAAGTCATTTCACGGCTCACTGTAGCTTGGGAGAAATTCACGTTTCTCAAGGGGCCGTGTTGCGGAAACCCTGGGATCACATGTCTGATGCTGTCCAGTGGCGGTGTCCTGAGGGCTTGCCTCCATCTCAGTGCCCCCTTCTCCCCCAGGATCACCCGGGCACAGCCGTAGGGGACCTTCGCTCAAAGGCTCAGCTAATTCCTGCCCCTCTGCCTTCTTGTCTTCTGGAGTCTCCTTCTCTTTGCCTGGACCACAGTCCTCCAAACACTGGTGGTGACGGAGGCACGTCCACAGTCAACCCTCCCTTGCCCTGAGGATGAGGCTCTGGGTGGTCCTGCCTGCCCCTGGGGTGTTCGGGGTCTGGCTCTACCCCTGACCCTCTCTTCCCTCCCTGGGCACCTCCCTGATTCATGATTCTGAGCAAACTGCCCCACAGCTGGTTCTGAATGTAACACACCGAGGACCTCCTCATCTTCAGGCTGCCCACTCCTCTGAGGGACCATGGGGCACTCAGGATCGGGCAAACATTTCCTGCTGCCCACTGTATGCCAGGCACTATTCTAGTGAAGGTGCAAGCCTCCTGGCCCCAGGAGCTTACATTTCTAGTTTGGGGGACAGACAATAAAACAAATTAGAAAATAACATAGCAAGGAAGGGCCATGGGGAATGCCGGTGTGTGCACGGGCTGGGGGCAGAGGCTGCAATTTTAATCCGAGCGGTGGGAAAGACCTTGCTGGGGAAACAAAAAAAGGCCTTTGAGCACTGATATGGGGGCAGGACCAGCAGGTGGACCTAAAGTGAGGGAGTGCCAGGTCGCGGGCACAGCCGAGATGAAGGAGCCCATCTCCTCACCAGGAGCTGGTGAGAGAACAGAGGGCAGAGGCAGACGCTGGCTTCTACTTGGAGTGACGTGGGAGACACTTAGCCATTTAGGGCAGAGCAGGAGCCCGACGTGATTGTACTGTAAGCCGGTCACTCTGGCCGTTGGGCTGGGAACAGACCGTGGTGGAACAAGAAGCAGAGAGCAGTCTGGTGGCCCCTGAAGTCACACAGGCAGCAGGTCAGTGGCGGGGACCAGAGGAGAGCTGGGAGGTGGGTGGGGCAGGTAGGCGGGCCGGGAGCTAGTTCTTTGCGAATCCCATGCTGGCCCAGCTCGTGAACACTGCCAGGCCGCTTCCCCGTCCTTGACTTTGATGGCCACTGACCCTTCAGATTGGAAATGCATTTGTTTTTCTCCTTTTCAATGAATGATTTATTTTCCGGTCTATAAAATACACCCACCACACTTGCTCATGAGCTCACAGACCCGAAGAAAGCACGTCAGGAATTTCCCATCCCCACAGCCATGCCTCTCTGCCCGGCCCCCTCACCCCTGCTGGGCCCAGTGCCCAGAGGTCCTGAGCCAGAAGCAGCCCTGAGGGGCCCCATAGACCCCGTGGGAGCAGATTCCAGGCCCGGAGATCCACCCTCGCCTTTGGCCACCGCATCCGGGAAAGGTCCCTGGCTGGCTCGCCCGTGGGCTAGCTGCGGGCAAGCAGGGGCAGCGTGGATTTCCAGGGGCCGCGGGCCATCGGCTGAGCACTCAGGGCCTAGCGGGACAAGACTCAACAAGAGGAGAGAGAAGGCGGCTGGCAGAGGCTGGGAGTGCCCACCCCTTACCCCCCCATACACCCCGCCACCCCCCCAGCCAGGGACAGGAGTCTGCCCAGCTCTGCTGTGCAATCTTGAACAAATCACTTAATCCCTCTGTTCTGTACGCCATCCAGCTGCAAAACAGCACTTAGGAGGCTGGGGTGCTGGGAGCCTTAATTAAGCCAGGCTTGCAAAGCCCTCCAAGGGCTGCAGATGAAAGGGCCTATTGAAGTACAAAGTCTTCAGTAACCCTCTCGGGCCCAGGTGGGAGCGACAACCATGAAAGAAGGAAGGAAGGAGGTGGCCAAGGTCATCTGGCTCCTGGCACCCAGGCCAGCCCTCTCCTGTGCCCTCACTGGGCCTCCCCGGGCCATGCCGCCGGTACCGCAGCCTCCAGGGCAGGCTGTTCTCAGGGCAGAGCGAGGGGTTGCTGATACGCTGCTCGGATGCTGGGGAAGCCTGCCTCGGACCAGCATTCCAGGACCCACACGCGGCCCCAGACAGCCTGGCCTTCTGCCCTGGCACAGGCCACCTCCAGGCCTCTGCCCTGCCCTTGCCCCGCCCAGATGTTCCTCTTCTTTCCTCCCTTCTGGTGTCTGCTCTTCTTCAGGGCCACCCGGGGAGACTTCCTCGCCCCTCTGTAATGGGTCCTCCTGGGTGTGTCACGCATGTATTTCCTCATCCCTGGGGTCCTCAGGGGTCACATCCCAACCCCAGACACGGTCTGGCTCCCACCGCTCCTGGTCTGCCCACACCCCCATCACAGGGGGTGTTCTCTGATGTTCTGGAAGCATCTTTCCACCTCACTCCCTGTCTGGAGTACTCCAAACTCCCCTTCTTCGTCTCTTTTCCCGTGATCCTAGCCCAGCCTCCATCCCTCCGAGGACCACACTTGAGAAATGTCTGCTGAAACGCCTCACACGTCACCCCTGGCAGCAGTCGGCTCCGGTTCCCTCGCTCTACCCCATCCAGAGGGGCTGGGGACCCTTCCCAGCCTCCACACCAGTGACTTATAGAAAGGGGCGTTCTGAGCATGACCAGGGCTTGCCCAGGAAGTCTGGGCACAGAGGGCCCTCCCCCCACCCCACCCCGGGGACCCTGACAAGGCCGGACTCCCTGCCTCCAGCTGGGCCACCTGCTGGAGCCCTGACCCTCCAAGTTCTCCCCCAGAAACACTAATTTTCGAGGCAGCTTCTGTACACACAGCACCAGCCCGGAGGCTGAAATGAGGTCCCCGGAGGGGCAGGATGTGCCCAAGGTAGCCCAGGGCTATCCACGTCCCCTCAAGATGCCTGTCACCCAGAGGGGTCCTGCGAGGACTGAGTGTGACCTGGGGCAGTCTTTCTGGAGAGCATCATGGCGGTGAAAGCAGATGTTCCCCCCTCCCCCAACCTGCAACTCAGCCTCCAGGCCGGTAGCCCAAGGGCACTATCAGGGCACGATCAGGGCACGATCAGGGCACGAAATTGTCACACTTTTGCTGAAGGGAATGTGCAGCGGGGCAGCCACTGTGGAGAACAGTCTGGCAGTTCCTCAGTAAGTTAAAGGTAGAATTTCCATATGACCCAGCAATTCCACTCCCAGGGATATGAAATGAAAACAAGAAAAGAAATGAAAACCTACGTCCACACGGAAACCTGCACACAGATGCTCATCCAGCCCTATTCACAGTAATCAAAGGCTAGAAACAGCCCTAATGCCCAAATGATGGACAGAGGAACAAAATCTGGTCCATCCATGCAATGGAATATTACTCAGCCATCAAAAGGAGTGAAGCACTGACACAGGTTACAGCATGGATGGACCTTGAAAACATTCCACTATGTGGAGAAGCCAGACACAAAAGGCCATGTGGTGTAGGATCCCATCTCTATGAAATGTTCAGAACAGGTCAATCCAAAGAGGCAGAGAGCAGACAGTTGGCTGCTGGGGGTTGAGTGAGGTGGGGGCAGGGAGTGACTGCTACGGGGTGTGGGGTTATTGATTTCTTGCGGGGGTGAGAATGTTCTGGAATTAGATAGAGGTGGTGTTCGTACAACACTGTGAATGAACTCAATACCTTAGCATCGTGCACGTTAAAATGGTTGAAATTGTCAACCTTGTGTTACCAGTATTTTCCACAATCAGAAAAATTGTTACATCCGGAGAAGCAAACGACCTCAGTGCTCACCTGTAGGGGATAGAGAATGCCTCAGAGTTGACATTCTGTGACATTAAAATGGTGCAGAAAGGTGTTCCCCAGACATTAAGTGAAAGAGCAGGTTAGCAATGGCTTGAACAGAAAGGTGTTTGGAAAATATAAATAGATGTGATTATGCATAGAAATTCTGGAAGGACAGACTCCCAAAGGCTCGTGGGGACCGTCTCTGGGTTGGGGGGATCACAGATGGCATTGTGCGTGTGTGTCTGTGCACTTTCGTTCTCGGTTATTTCTAAAATGTCCACAGCAAACTTTGGGAACCAGAAAACATTTCAGAGATGGAAAAAGAAGAAAGCCTCAAGATTTCTCGGAAGTCCTGCCAGCCCATCCTAGGATACAGATGTGGGAGACTCAGCATGCGCCCCCTCCCTTGTCCAAGTGGGCTGCACATCTCCCAGACACTGTCCCTTCCTGCCCAGGAGGGCCAGAAGCCAAGGAGGGATTTGGAAAGACTGGGGGAAGGTATTCCAGGGCCAGGGAAGACGAATGAATTTCCTCCGTAGACCAGCATTCACTCATTCACTCATTCATTCACTCAAGCCTCTGTTGGACCTAACGTAACACTCGCTGGGTGTATTCTCAGGCTCCACGTGAGGGTCTGGGAAGCCCAGGAGACTTCATGAGGCAGGGAGGCTGAAGGGAGAGACAGGAGGAAGACAGGGATACTTCCGCCTCTCTGCACCAGGCTCCATTCCCTCCAACGACCCTGCACCGTTCTGATCTCCTTGGTGGCAGCAGAGTGCTGGTCTGTACTGGCTGGGGCTGACAGGTGATGCTGGCTGCATTGCCGCAGAGGAGTCCAGGGTGTTCTCCCAGGGAGGCACTGCGTCTTCTCCAAACCAGCCACATCCTCGTCCCCTAACAACACTTCTGGGTCCATTGGTGCCTTGCTCCCTTGCAGTGGACTTGACTAATACAACAAGCGCCAAGGCCCCACTGTGTGCCAGGCCTGGGGATGCTTGCTGGGGGGTGTTGGGACAAGAGTCAGACATGGCCTCTGCTTGGAGGTCCCTGTTCAATGGTGCTTTCCGGGAAAGTCATCTGAGAAACTAGACACTCACAGGTAACACGCTTAAAACTTTAGTCACTCCTCTGGTGCCCCCAGACTCCAGTGGTGCCCAACTAAGACCCATGTGCCCTGCCATGGACCCCCTGTCCTGCCTGCACCCCCTTGCTCACCACCCTCCAGCCACACTGCCCTTTCCGTCTGGCTCTCCAATGCTCCCAGCTCTCTCTACCCCAGGGCCTTTGCACTTGCCATTCCCCATCACCTGGCACATAGTAGACCCTTAATAAGTATTTGTTAAATGCATGGATGATTAGAAAACGGGGGGGTTGCTGATCCCTAAAATATTGCCTAGACTCCTGCAATGGGGCTCTGATCTGGGCAGTTCTCTGGTCTCGACTGTTGTGAGGTTTTTTTAGCCGTTGTGAGAATCCACAATAATCTCCTCGCACAGCACTAATCCTGAATTAATGAGGCAACCCTGGTTCTTTGGTGTTAATATTCTCTGAAGTTCGGCTCAGGGAAAAATAAAAAGAAAGACGCCCCCCCCCCCCATCATCCACCCACCCACCCACCAAAGCAAGGTACAAGTGAACAGCCGAGAGTTTGGGGCGAGTCAAAACCAAAGAAAAAAGCAGAACCTGGCCCCAGTGTTTGGCCCGGGCAGCCTTTGAGGCCCAGCTGTGCCCAGCGTGTTTGTAGTGTGGGCCGCCCAGCCTGCCAGATGTTCCCCAGGAGGACTGCCACTTCAAACGCTGCAGCTCAAGCCCATTACCTGAGCAGGCTTTGTGTATTTCAAAGAGGAAGCCTGTTGAACTTTCCCTGTAATCATGAGGTCCCAACTTGCTTTTAATGGACCATTAGGGAACTCTGCAAGGAGAGCTCCCTGATCATTACCAGGTTCTGATGGCCTCGGAGCCCACCTGGAGAGGCCCCCCAGCAGCCACCTGCAGCTCGAGCTCTTGCAGGTCCAGGGAAGGCCAGGACCCCATCGGGCCACAGCCTGGACCAGAAGTGCACAGGATGCCGGAACTCACCTGTGAGGCCACGGGGTGGTATGCCTGGGCCGAAAAGCTCGACTCCACCACCTGCTGGCTGGGAGACCTGGGCCCCGTCCCAGAGCCAAACCAAGTCGTCTTACAACTCTCCGTGTCAAATAACGCTAGAACATACCTTGCAGGTTCACTGAGAAGCGCTGGCATCTTATGAATAACGAAACACCAAAAAATTGTGTAGTAGGTTGAATAATGTCCCCCTCCGAAATTCATGTCCACTTGGAACCTTATTTGTTTGCTTTTAAATTGAAGTATAGTTGACTTACAATGATTCAGGTATATGGCATGATTCAATGATTCAGGTATATGGCAAACTATATATACATATATATATATATATATATATATATATATATATATATATATTTATATTCTTTTATATTCTTTTTCAGATTTTTTTCCATTATAGGTTATTATAAGGTATTGACTATAGTTCTCTGTGCTTTACAGTAGGTCTTCGTTGTTTATCTATTTTATATATAGTAGTGTGTATCTGTTAATCCCAAATTCTCAATTTATCCTTCCCCCACTTTTCCCCCTTTGGGAACCAAAGTTTCTTTTCTATGTCTGTGAGCCTATTTCTGTTTTGTAAATGAGTTTATTTGTATCATTTTTTTAGATTCCGAATGTGGCCTTATTTGGAATAAGAGCCTTTGCGGAGGAAACTAAGGTAAGGACCAAGATGAAATCATCATGGTAGAGGGTGGGCCCTGAATCCAGTGACCAAGAGATATGAGAGGAGAAGAAGACACAGACACACAGAGGATAGGCCTGTGAGGAGGAGACAGAGGCTGGAGAGATGTGGCCACAAGCCCAGGAACACCTGGAGGCCCCAGAAGCTGGAAGAGGCAGGAAGAATACTCCCCTAGAACCTTCAGAGGGAGCACGGCCCTGGGACACCTTGATTTCAGACTGCCCTCCAGCACTGTGAGAGGGGACGTTTCTGTATTTTTAAGCCTCTAAGTTTGCAGCAGTTTGTTATGGGAAACAGAGAAAAAATTCGAGTTGTTCTTACAGTTGTTGTTACTCTGAAGAATCCTCTGCACCACTGAAATGTCCCAACAGAAACCCAGGCCTGACATCTGGCAGTGACCTCTGTAGATGGACAGCAGCCTCTGCTTCCAAAGCAAATGAGGAAGGAAGGGACAGAGCATAAGGGAAAGAACTTTTAGAGTTGACAGATCTGGGTTTGAAGTGTGGCTCTGTGCCCCTGCCCGGGGCACAGACTTTGACAAGTCACTGCTCCTCTCTGAACCTCGGTTTCTTCATCTGTGAAATGGGGACCATTATATCCACCTTCAGGATTTTCTGTGATGATGAAACTCCTGCAGGATGAAAACGTTCTACATGTAGTGAGTGTTCAGTAAACGGAAAGGGTGTCTGCATTAGTCATCTACTGTTGCCTAGCAGACCACCTCCAGGACTTAGAGGTTGAAAATAACAAGGACCGTCTAGTATCTCACACGGCAGCTCTGCATCGGGAACGTGGGAGCAACTTAGTTGATGGCTCTGGCTCAAGGCCTCCCACGATGTTGGTGTCAAGCAGTCGGCTGGGGCTACAGTCTCATCTGAAGGTTTAACTGGGGCTGGACGATGAGCCTCCAGGTGGTTCACTCCCACGGCTGTTGACACAGGGCCTCAGTTCCTCCCGCGTGGACCTTTCCACGGGGCTGTTTGGGTCACCTCACAGTAGGGCAGCCAGCTGCCCCGGGGAGCAAGAGACCCAAGAGCAAGGCGGCAGCCGTAATGGCTGGGAAGTCATACGCCGTCATTTCTGCCATGTTCTACTGGTCGTACAGAGCCACGCTGCTGTGGTGTGGAGACGACCTTGCGAGAGCACAGATCCCAGGAGGTGGGATCACCGGCAGCCGTCTCGGAGGCTGGCTTCCAGGGAGTCAGACAGACCCAGGTGTTCCGGGGGACACCGGTGGGCAGGATGCCGCGCTCACAGGTGGCTTCGTTCTCCAGACTTGCCTTTGGGTCCAGCCTCCTGGGAGCAGCCGGGAGGCTAATCTGGCCACGTGCCCCGGCAGCTGGCCTGTCATTTTATTCGTCTGAATCCTCTCCACATCTCACGGTGTCTCCCCCATGCGGACACACAGGGCCTGCACTTTGCGCCCTGTTTCATAGGGTCACAAAGCTCATGATTGCAGACGGCCGGCCCAGGGCCCGAGTCAGCAGCCCATCCAGGGGCCTCACCCCCTCTGGGGGGAAGCGGCCTAAAGAGTCGAGGTGTGTCAGGCCCGGGGCCTGGGAGGCCTGAGACATCCTTGGGGGGCAGTGGACAGCCTGGACGCCTAGAGCAACAGCACCTAGGACACTCACTGCGGCCCGACAGCAGCCCCGCCGGACTGCACGTGTGTGAGTGCCAGGGCACACGCATGCATCACGTGAAGGCGTGTGCAGGAACCCGTGCGCACATGTGATTTACACACCAGCCTGACCGCAAGTGCCACCGGAATCTGTTCAATCACGAACATTTCCACGTACAGTCAGCTTTCTGGATCACGGGTCCTGTCTCCATGGATTCAACCAATGGAGGATCAAAAATATTCAGAAAAAAAATTCCAGAAAGTTCCAAAAAACAAAACTTGAATTTGCTGCATGCCAGCAACTATTTACTCAGCATTTACAGTGTGTTCGGTATTGGACCCAATCTAGAGATGATTTAGAGAATTCGGGAGGAGGTGTGTAGATTAGATGCAAATTCTACGCCATTTTATATAAGGGGCTTGAGCATCCAAGGATTTTGGTATCTGTGCGGGGGGTGGGGGGTGGGTTCCTGGGCACATGCGGATACTGACGGGTGACCGTACGCAGGACATTGCACATGGTACACATGTAGGTGTAAAGAGCTGCTAAAAAGCAAATACCCAAGTACCCACCCCCCAAGCTTAACAAGCAAAATACCACCAATAGCTGGGGGCATCACTCCCCCAGAGTAAACACTGTGCAGAATCTGGGGACTTGCTTTTCTCACCCGATATTCCGTGTGTGAGATCCAGCCCTGCTGACGGCTAGAGGTTCATCTTTTCACTTCTGCCCAGTGAGCACAGCACAAACCACGTAACCCCTCTCGTGGTGGGGGTGGGCTGGGGAACACGCTCAGATCCTGTTCTCCTCCCAGCAGTGCTGTCTGTGGGACATGGATTTCTCCAGGGCACCAACACCTAGGGTTTGAGTCATCGGGTGGAAAGATGCACACACCTTCGCCTGGATCAGATAACGCCAGATCGTTTTTCCAAATCAGTGGTGCCGGTTTAAACTTCCATCAGCTGTCTCTAAGAATCCTGAAGGGCATGCATTTTTAAGGTCCTCTTGGGGGGCTAATCCTTGGGTGGGTCAATCCTACCCCTCACCTGCTGTTAGCTGTTGAGCTCCCGTGGAGGCAGCGAGTGATGGGTGAGAATGTGGGCTTGGGATTGAGGCGGCTCTGGCTCCACATGCTGTGTGTCCTCCAGCAGGTGATGGCGCCTCTCTGAGCCTCATCGGAAACTGGGGAGGGCTGCTGGGGGCTTAAATGAGACAATCGACCTGCGGCATTTAGCACAGCTCCAGGCCTCCAGGCTGTGCTCGGAAAGGCCACTGTTATCATCTTCATAGCGCCTGCAGGCTCCTCTTCATTCATTCATTCATTCATTCATTCACTCGACAGTCATTTCCTGAGCACCTACTATGTGGGGCTGCAGCAGTGAATAGACAGACAGCAATTTCTGCTCCTCCAGGAGCTGACATTTTGGTGGGGAAGACAAGTAATGAACACGTTTTTAAAAACATATAGTATATCAGATGGTACCACATGTCAGACGGTTAACTAATGCCAGGAGAAGGCTTGGGACTCTGAGTTAAAGGGGCACAGCTACAATTTCAAATGCGAAATTTTATTTTAAGATTTCATATGATAAGGAAACTCTCTGCCCCCTCACCCCACTTTCAGTTTCATGGTAAATCATGGGATCCGGGCCGGGCCGACCAGCACATGCCAGTCCCCCAGCAGCAGTCATTGGTTCAGAGACGGCACGTGACCCAAGCTTGTCCAAACAAGGGGAACCCTAGGACTTGGGGAGGTGCTCTCTCCCTGTCCACTGGGGTTGGGGGCTGTGCCCTCTAGAAGTGATTATCTGGGCCTGGAACCAGTCTAGAGGAGCCAGAACCAAGAGACTGAGAGAAACAAATAAGGTCTTAGGGATACCCTTGAGCTCCTGGAACAAACCAGACCTGAAGGTTTGGGTTGAGTTTTCCTTCACTTATGACTGAAAAGATTCTAACTAATTCACCCTTGACATTGGCCATCGGGCTAGTGTGTCTTCTTAAAATCAGTCATGCCTCTCCCCAACGTCTACCCCTTGGGGGCTGCCTTCTTTCTAGGATGAAGTCCAACTTGCCCTGGGTGGGATTTCCAGCTGTCCACATTTGGGGTCTTCAGCTCCCAGCAGCCTCCCCTCTGGTGGCTCTTCCCACGTTGGAAGCTCAGTCAGGGCTAGATCTCTGATGACAAGGACGAGGAAGCCTGGGCTGTTCCTCCCAGAGCCTGGTGGCTGCTGGGTTTGGGGTTAGACTAGCCCAATGCCCATGCAGATTCAGGCTCCCGCTGTGCTCATGACTGAGCTGCTCATTTCGCTCATTCTGGGAACCTGGTAACGTCTGAACCCAGATGTAGCCACGTGACTTGCTCTGTCCAAGGAAACGGCCACTCTAGGCAGAAGCTTTAAGAACCAGTGATTCACAGTGCCCCTGCCTCTGTAATCATGGAGGTGCATGGATGGGGGGGACTCTCCATCAGTCTGGGTCTCTGAGCAACGAATAAGTAGTCCCCTGCCAACGGTGGAAGGACACAGGCCTTGAAAGATCAAGTTTGTTCTTTTAAGCGCCTGAGATTTGGGGGATGTTTGTTACTGCAGCATAACCCAGGCTTTCCTGATTGCTACATTATCCAGTGTAGAGTTGTAGCTGGTTAGCTGCTGTCCCCCCACAAGCATATTTCCCAGCCTCTCCTAGATCTAGATGGAGCCCTGGGACTACTTCTTGCCAATAGAATGTGAGTGGAAGAGCCACAATGATTAAGAAACAGGTGTTCCTTCTCTACCCTCTTTTCCTTTCTTCCTGTTCAAAGTAAAGCACTCTGAGGCCCTAGGACAGGGGTTGGCAAACTCTGGCCTGTGGCCAGCTCTGGCCTGCCACGGGCCACATCTAGCCACGCCTACGGGTTTATGTATCATCTATGGCTGTTGTCCTGATGCATCACAGGCTTGAGAAGTTAGAGACAACACAGCTCATTTAGCCAAAAATATTTACTCTCTATCCCTTTACAGAAGAAGTTTGCTAATCCCTCTCCTAGGAGGGTGGCACCCAGAGCTGAAGGAACCTGGGTCCCTGAGTCATCAGATAGCATCCCCCCAGGGGAACCTCCACTGTAGACAGCCAGGTGAAAAAGAAATAAACTTTTCTTATGTTCAACCTCTGAAATTTGGGAGTTTGTTACAGAAACTGGCATTATAGTAGTTAATACCTGCCGGTATTAGGCCAACAGCCAACAGCCACATGAGGCCAACAGCCACGGGACAGTGAAAAGAACACTGGCCTGGGTGTCAGGGACCTGATGTCCATTCATTCATCAAATATTATTACTGGGCTCCAGTTATGTCCCAGGCATGTGCTAGGTGCTGGGGTAGTGCAATGACTTGGCAAAGATTTCTGTCCTCACAGACCTTGCAGGAAGACTCCTCCACTGACTAGTTTCGGAAGCTTGGACCGGTCCTTTCCCCGCTCTGGGCCGCAGCCCTCATCCCCCCGTAAGATGAGGCAGCTCTCCGGAGACCCTGACTCCTCTGATCCTCTGTAATTGTCCACGGCAGGCGTTGTGGACTGAATTATGTCCCCCAAAAGATAGGCTTGAATCCTAAGCCCGGTACCTTATGTGACCTTATTTGGAAACGCGGTCTTTGCAGATGTAAGTAGTAAACTGAAGTCATCGTGGAGTAGGGTGGCTCTAGTACAATGGCTGGTGTCCTTATAAGAGAAAACAGAGACTCAGACACACAGGGAGAGAACCACGTGATGACAGAGGCAGAGACTGGGGTGATGCAGCTGCAAGCCAAGGAACGCCCAGGATTGCTGGCAACTGCCGGAAGCTGGAAGAGGCAAGGAAGTACCTTCCCCGAGAGTCTTGAGAGAGAGCATGGCCCTGCCGACACCTTGATTTTGAACTTCTGGCCTCCAGGCCTGTGATGAGCCAGCCGGGGTTGGCCTAGGCCCTGCAGGACCAAGGAGGCTTCTGAGACCCCAGGGCTGAGCAGAGTTGATGGGTCCTCGTTCGCAACCTCCCTGTGAACCACCGTGAGTCCTCCCTCCCCCAGCATCTGATCTTCCCTTGGGAACCTGTAGGTGGAATTCAAGGGGCTTGTGACCCGGGAAGAGACAAAGATGACATATTTATTCTTGCTAGCCATAATGAAATTTACCATTGTCTTCATTTATGAATGTGGGAAACCACCATATGTTAATACCATTTACTGCCATCATGAGGTCTTTTCATGTCATGTTGTAGTTGGTGCATTACCTTGAAATGTCAGTTATCCACGTCACCACTTCAAAATGTTGTTTCTGAGATCCACCACTAGATCTTGCTATCGAAGGTATCAGTAATGTAGCATGGATTTTACTACGTCACAGATGTATATTTCAAATATTTTTGATAACTGCATTTTAGTATAATTGGTTACCATTTTCAGCCTATATCATTTACTTTAAACATTTAAAAATATTATTCAGAGAAGGGGTCCATGGTATCTGTCAGGTGCTAAAGGGGTCTGTAATTCAAAATACACCTCTGTTGTAAAGGGATAGACGTCCCCACTTTGAGATGCGCACCAGGCCACCCAGAGCGAAGGTTATATCTTCCAACCTCCTGTACAGTTATACGGCCATGAGGCTGAGTTCTGACCAGAGGGCCAGGAACAGTGATAACTTCCACGCTGTATCCTTAAGGAGCAGGAGATGTTCCTGCCATGGCCTTGCTCCCGTTTGTGCATCCCACTGCTTGAAATGTGGTTGAGCGGCTGAACTGTCTTGTAACACACAGACGAGGATGTAATGTCTGAGGCTGGGGGAGCGATAAGGTGGAAGGGGCCTGGGCCACTGGGCGGCCCCGCCATCCTGCCTCAGATGGTTCTGTGAGATGCAAACAATCTTCTGACTTAAGCCCTGGTGATTTTGGAGACTTTAAAAAACAGAGCAGAAACATTAACCTCATCAATGCAGAGCCTGAGGCAGGGATTCAACCCACCTTTCAGAAAGTGGATGATGAGAGAATTGGGCCCCCTCCCACATCTGCCCACCCTGGCTCCTTCTACCCTTGCAGCCAAGGTGAGAGGCGTTGATTCTCATAAGCCCCACTTACTTTTGGCCTTTTGGACCTTCACACTGGGGTCAAGAGCCGACAATAGTGGGCCCCTCCGTGTAAGCCTCATGCTAACTCCCTCCCTCAGTGTAAAGGCAGAGCAGTGGGGGAGCACAGCCTCTGGGGCTCCCCAATGTCTGTTAGGCGGTGGTGGAACATACTTTTGGCAAAGTGGGAAGCCTGCCAGTACCCAGATGGAGGAACCCATGGGAATGGCCCGGCCCATCTCGTGGAGTGGACAGGAGCCGTCCCAGCCCTGCCCAGATTTCAAGATAGCGAACAAATAAATCGACAATGTTTTAAGTCCCTAAGCTTTGGGGTGGTTTGTTATATAGTAAGAGATCACCAAAACATCAACCATCCCGTAAATATCCCAAGAGTTTGGTCAAGAAATCAAAGAAACCGTGATTTCATCCTGCATCGGACATCACCTCTAAGTGTATTTGGCTCCCTTTTGCCCCATCATCAACTAAATCCCCCACCCATGAACACTCCTTTTGGTGGGGGGAGGAAGGTGGGCAGCAGAACCAGGTCTTGCCTGGTCTGCCAGGAGGACATCTACACCCCGGGTGAGAAGCTGACATCGGATGTTGGCTTGATTCATCGTCAAGGGGGGGGAACCTGAGAGGGTCCCTGGCCTGTGCCCCTGTCCAGGGGTCCCCAGACAGAGGCCTCTCCCTCCCAGATGTTCCAAATAGAGGGAAGGAAGTGGATCCAAGGAAACTCCTGGAAAAACCCCAGGAAAAGCCAGCAGCGTCTTGGGCGGGCCGGGAAGGGAGGATTTCTGCAAAAGGTCACCGTCTTCTGCATTCCTCCACCGTGCTTGCGGCCCGTCAGTGCTGCTATGAAAGGTCCTTATTCTTCTCTGCCTGGTACCACCCAAACAGCCGCTGCTGTAGTGGAGGGCGGCCTTGGGGGGCCGGGGGAGAAAGAGGCTAGCTTTCCTGTCTTCTCTTTTTCCTGATAGATTTTTGGTGTTTGTACATTTAAACGGCCTGGGGCCTCCAGCTTCGGCAGAATGTCTTGGAAGATGGGCTCTCCCCCCTGAGAAGCTGGGAGAAGCCACAGGACGTCATCACGCATCCACCACCAGCCACGGAGGGCGTGGGGACTGGCTGGCAGGGCCTGGACACCGCTGTCCCCCAGCACAGACGCATCTCCTCCCAGCGTCCGGATGCCTGCCTGCCTGCCTTGCCCGACGCCACCGTCCCCTGGGGATCCTGCACACTCCTGACGTGTCTGGTTAACAGAGGCCCACCTGCTTCAGACTCTTCTCACGCTTTGCTGCTCTTTGGAGCCCAGACGTTTGTGCGAGGTGCTGGGACTATCAGATCTGGCCGGTGAGCCGTGGGCCTGAGTCCCCTCGGTAGGTGTCCCACGAACACTCCAAGGCCGAAACCACTGGGCCCACACCTGGAAGTTCACTTTTTCATGGTCTCGTGATGGCATGGGGGATGCTCGGGCCCAGCTCTAAATCCTGTTATCTTCCATTTCCTCTCTGGGAGACCTGGGCAGGTCTTCTCACCTCTCTGAGCCTCAGTTTCCTTACCTGTGAAATGGGCACAAATTACCCTGCCTCACGGTTTGTTGAGAAGATTCAGGAGACCGTTTGTAAGGACATGCCCACTTTAGGAGCCTAATGTAGGGGACGGTGGTCAGTCATCTGGGTGCTGCCTGTAGAGTCTGGTGGTGGAGACCTGGCAGGACTGTAGAAAACCCCACAGAGACCCGGGGTTCCCAATTAGCAGGCATCTCACCCTGATAAGCCACAGAGGCCTGGGCCCAGCTCCCCATCACATATGTCTGACACTTCAGCCATCATTTAACATCAGAAAGTTTATTGCAGCCTGCGGGGGCTCAGCCCAGCCCTAATGGGCCGGCCTGACGGGAGAGGCCTGCCCTTTGAAGAGGATCTTTATGGTAATTGATGGTAATGGTGAGCAGCCTGGGGGGACAGGTAGGAAGCCCCCCCAGGAGATAATCAAATTAGCCTCCAAAACAAATTACTTTCAGCCAAAACCAAATCACTTTCAATTACGGAGCAACTGATAAGACCCCATGGCCACAAAGCCACAGGCAGGGATGGGGGGACCCCACTGGTCCCCGAGTCCTTGGGATGTGGGGCTGGGCCCTGGCCTCCTTCTCCCATCCAGTGGCCAGAACTGAAGGCCACTCTTGGGACTTTACCTTGAGACCCCTGTCAGCAAGGCGGGTTGGGGGACACCTGTCACAGAAGTAGAAGAATAATGCCTTCATCTGGGGCTCAAGAGTGGGTGTGTTTGGGGGGCAGGGGCGGCATTTCCTGGCCAAGCTGGGGTTTAAGGGTTGACTGAGGGGTCCTCCCGATTTGAATAGAGATGGACTTAGGGTCTCCTTCTCTCTGTAGGCGTACGAGGCTCACAGGCACAGCCCTGGTTCAGGACAGGAGAGGACCGAGGCTCCCTGACTATGTCACAAATAGGGTGACCAACTCATCCTGGTCTTAGCAGCAGAGTCCCGTGTCCCAGGGACTCCCTCAGTCCCTCTGGACAGTTGGTCACCAGAGACAAAGTTACACAGCTGCAGAGTGGCAGGGCTGGGGCCTGCCCCTCCCCCCCCCCCCACGTCAAGCCCTCCCTCTCCCCGTCCCATCCATCTGTTCATTCACCCAGGAAGCACCCAGTTCACTGTGTGCACAGCCCAGCACCAGGCTAAGCCAGGTTGGGTGAATACCTTGTGGCTTCTGCCCCCAAGACCCCTGGCACATGAAGGAGGGGCCTGCCAGCTGGCATCTGTAGGAAGTGGGGGGCATAGGACACCTCACCTGGTGGGTGCCCAGAATCTTCCACTCCTGAGCTGGGGTCTGCCCTTTCCTCCATGCTTGGCTGGTGCTGGTGGTAGGGGGCGGGGAGTGGTGTGGTCCATGGCCAGGACTTGTCCCCATCCCTGCCTCAGTGGATGGTGAGGAGGCTGGCGATCCCGCCAAAGCAAGGACACGGTGAGGAGGGGCTGGGGGGAGGCAGGCGGGCTGCCATGATCCCTCAGGCTCCTCTCCCAAGCTCTCCAGGGACAGTCCCCAGGCCGGGAGAGTGACGCCCAATCCACACACCGTCCTTGCTGTGTGACCTTGGGCAAGTGACCCAACTTCTCTGAGCCCAATTGTCTGGTCTGTAGAACCTTCTAGAAGAGCCTTTCCCATCATGCCTCCTTTCCTCAGTCACACCTAATAACCGTGAGTGCTATTTCATGGAGAACACTGAGCCCTCGGAAGAGAACCCATGTATGGCCACTCCCCTCTGTCCCTCCCTCTGGGCCCAGACCCTAGGCCTCTCAACCTGTCCCAGCCACTCTCAGTGGCAGCCCCTTCCCTCGCCCGTCCCGTCCTCCCTCCCATCGGCTCCAGGACACAGCTCCCTTCCTGCCCCCTGTCCCCCGCACCCCCGGTTTCTCCTCCGTCCTGAGCAGCAGATGTGCTCTGACGTCCCATGTTAGGCACAAACTAGCCCCTGGACCCCCTCCTGCAGCTGCCTCTGCTTCTCCGCATTTACAGAACATGCAGTGGCCCCTTCTCAGCCCTCAGCTTGCTGGACCTCTACCACAGACCCCCCACCCCGCCCCGTCCACCTGCACCTCCTCAGACCCCCCACCCCGCCCCGTCCACCTGCACCTCCTCCCTGTGGATTCCCTCCGGAGGGCTGGGCTGGCTCCCTCCTGAACTTGACCCTCTGAGACCCCCTCCCTCACCCCCCTCCCCTCCTCACCCCCACTCTTCACTCCCCGGCTCCTTCCCATCCTGGACCTTTGGGCTTCCCTGATCCGGGCACCCCGGGTACCTGGGGGGCTCATCCCTCCTCTCCTCCAGCTTTCTGCACAAGTGTCCCATCGCCAGGGGCCCCGGGACTGTGGTGTAGATGGAACACCCCACTTGGGTGGATTTTTTTCTAAGATGCCCACAGTGCCCTGCAGAAGTGAGGCCCACATCCCTGCCCTGAGCACCCAGGACGTGGGGTCCCAGGTCCAAGGAGGCTTTGCTGCTGGGGGGAGAAGCTGGGAGAGGCCGAGGCCCCCGAGGGGAGGCAGCTGGAGGGGGGCCGCGTCGGGGCAGAGGGGCTGAGGCACCCAGGCCCGGTCTCGAGGGTGGCCACGGGCGCCTCCCAGCCTCCTGTGCATGGAAGCCACCTTGCGGAGCCCAGTGGGCCACAGGAACAGATGCCGCAGAGTCCCCAGGTCCTGGGCACGGGATTTCCAGCCAAGAGCCACTTGCGTGAAGTCACTCAGTTCAGGGGGCGGCACCACCTGATGTTTCCACTGATCGTGTATTTCTTGTTTGTTTCTTGGATTCACCAGGGCCACACACGCACGTGGGCACACCCATTCACACTCACACCCTCCCGTTCAGTCTCTTGCACAGTCATGCACACCCACACATACGTGCACTGCACAATCGCGCACAAACCCACACTCACACTCACACACGTGGATTCTCTCGTACACGCACACCTGTGCGCGCTCACACACATTCATGCTCGCACGCACGCACGCTCACATGCATGTGACAGCTGATGCTCCCCAAGGGCGGGGGCTCTGCTTTGTCCAGACGGAGAGTCCCGGCACCTGGCCGCCTGGGCGCCGCTGAGACACGGGGTGGGCGTTCAGACGACAGTGAGCGGGCAGGGAGGGGACCACTGGAGCCCAGCGGCTGCAGGGGGCTCACTTTGCAGTGAGCCTCAGGGAATGCTGCTGTCGGGACTCTGGTGGCCCACGGGGCCCTCGGCAGCCATGGGTGGGGGGACAACAGGTCTCCAGGATCCCCTGATGCCAGGAGAGGAGGCCCTGCCCTCCTCCTGGGCTGCACCCCGTGACCAGCTCTGATGGCGGGGCTTCGACTGCGCTTCATCTGTCTGCTCCATTCATCTTCTGCTTCTCTGACTCTCAAACGGGCCCTTAATTGGCCATTTGGCCCCTAAATTAGGGGTGATTAGGATCAACCCCCAAGCAGCATTTCAGATGGCGGCCAGGGGTCTGAAGCCCCTCTTTGGGTCCCAGGGGCCTTCGACTTGGTCACATAAAGGTCAGCCCTCTGGCCTGGCATGGGTGCCTGGGCAACCTCTGACCTTCAGCTCTTAAACCTGACCCTGGTGATTCAGACCCGAGGGCCTGAGTACAAACGGCCGAGCAGGAAGGGCTCAGGGAAGGAGCATGCGGGGGACCTCCATGTGCTGGAGCCTTCTGGCTTTCTTGCTGCAGCCAGCGTTTTGCTGGACACTGTGTCCTCTTGTGCCTCTGCAGGTGTTTGTTCCAGAGACCCAGGCAGACATGCACCCCAGCCTGGGCCACAGTGCCCTCTGTTACGGACGCGAGGCAGAAGCCAGGCGCTGTCACCACCTCTCACCTGCCGCTTGGACCTGGGCAAGTTCGCACACTCCTCCAAGCCTCAGTCTCCTGTCTCCAAAATGAATGTAACCCCAGAACCCGAGGTTTTGCAGGGTCGCTCTGAGGGTTATATGACACATGGTACATTGTTCTTTCAACAGATGGGGAAGAAAGAATCAGCTCCCAGGGAGTCTGCAGCCTGAGGCAGGCCTGGCACACTGGGCTGGGGAAGCCTTGTTGAGCTTAAGTGGTGCTCAGGGAGCTGCCAGCGGGGGGACCCCAGTGTTCTGGAGATCCTTCTTCGTTTATGAGGCCACAGACCCCTTTGAGAACCTGATGAAAGTGACAAGCAGGCTGTCCAGAGAAGTGCGCGCACACACACATACACGCGCACACACACACACAAACATGCACGAGTGTACAACCTTGCACACAAGGCCAGGCAGGTCTGCCTTGTACAGCTGTGCGGGTTGTGCACTGCACAAGGCTTCGTCCAGACTGAAGTCCGGCCCGCCACCCAGCTGGATGCCTGGTGTGGGGCTGCGTCTGTGCAGCGAGGATACCTTTTTTTCAGTTGCAAGAACATCTTATAGGCTAGTGTGGGCACCGGCTGTGGTAGGAGCAGGGGGGCCTTGGGTCCCAAGCCCTGCTGGGCTCAGTGAGCCAGGCTTGCTCTCTGGGCCTCAGTTTCCCCCTTGGAAACAGGAGCTTGCAAGGCTCCCTCCATTCCTTAAACGTCAGGATGGCCGGGACGCAGCACGCAGTGGGTGCTCGGGCGCTGAGTCGGACAGTGGTGGTATTTCCGTGCACTCCACGGGCAGGCAGGGCAGGTGCCTGTTTGGTAACATCGTCAATGCTCCTGGTGGGCTTGTCCACACCTGGAAGGCATGGTTGCTTGGGGTGGCCCCTCTGACCTCTGTGCCTAAGGCACCTCAGCTCAGGCAGCTGGGAGGCCCCCCACGAGGTTCCCGGTCCACAAGCCCACCCTCAGCAGCCTGCGCCTCGAGGCACTCCCACTCCCCTTCCCTGGGTGTTGATCCGCATCCACCTTTGCTCCAGGGTCTCTCCCGAGGGCCGGGGCCCTGTGGAATGCTGCACTTCAAGAGTCACAGCCCCCAGCAAACTGGCTGCATTGCTCCCAGCTGCCTCCCACCTTGGGGCAATTTATGGGGTCACAAACCACCTCAAGGGTGCAATTCCTTGCCCTGGTGCCAATTGGCCCCCAAAGTGCTTTACAACCTGCTTGTAGCACCAAGAAAGGGAGCAGCCCCTGGACCGCCCTTAGCCCCTGTGGCCCCGCCATTTGGCCCCCAGACCGGGGCAGTCAGGGTAACCCTGGTCCAGCCACCTGGAGCCCCAGCTCGGCCGGGCCACGGTGGCCCTTCCTCCTGCCCAGCTTTTCTGGCGGTGTTGACAGAAGTCCCCTATGGTCATTTTTGAAGTAAAGCCATCCAAGTGCCTGACCCCCCAGAAGGATGGGAGCGAGAATCCCACCTCCCCGTGTAACGCCACTGAACTCTCTGTGCTGCAGGTCCTTTAGGTGTGAAAGGGGGGTCATAAAAGCTAGTTTCAAAATTGTTGTGAGGATTAAATTAGATGACAGATGTCAGGGACTCAGTGAATGGTTATGATTTTATTAACATGAAAGTGGAAATTACCCAGAATCTCACCTTCAAAAGATAAGCCTGCTACGATTTGGAGTCTCTCCTTGGGGCCTTTTGCTTTCTTCTTCTTGTTATTGTGGAAAATGGCATACATACTAAAAAGTGCATAAAAGACAAAGTAGAGTTTCACTAATAGTTTTTTAAATTGAAGTGTAGTTGATTTACAATGTTGTGTTAGTTTCTGATGTACAGCAAAGTGATTCAGTAATATATTTTATATATATATATATATATATATATACACATGTACATACATGTATTCTTTTTCATATTCTTTTCCATTATGGTCTATTACATGATATTGAATGTAGTTCCCTGGGCTATACAGTAGGACCTTGTCGTTTATCTATTTTATATACAGTAGTTTATATCTGCCAATCCCAAACTCCTAACTTATCCCTCCCCCACCTTACACCCCAATGTTCACAGCAGCACTATTTACAATGGCCAAGACATGGAAGCAACCTAAGTGTCCATCAACAGATGAATGGGATAAAGAAGATGTGGTACGTATATACAATGGAATATTACTCAGCTGTAAAAAAGAATGAAATGATGCCATTTGCAGCAACATGGATGGACCTAGAGATTGTCACAGTAAGTGAAGTAAGTCAGAAAGAGAAAGATAAATACCATACGATATCACTTATATGTGGAATCTAAAATACCACGTAAATGAACTTATCTATGAAACAGACTCACTAACAATTTTAAGACAAAGACCCACAGAACCAACACCCAAGCAAGAGGCAGACCCTCAGCACCCAGAAACCTCCCTCCTGACCCCCGGCAGCCCCAGCCCAGACTCCTCTCCCCGACGTAGCCACTCTTCTGCTTTTGCCATAATAACTTCCTTGCTGTAAGCTGGACACGCCCCTTAAGGCCAGCTGCCCTGTGCTCTGTCTTCTCCCTCTTTGTTACGTTTGTGAGTTTTGCTCCTGTGGCCCCGTGAACTTGCAGTCATTCATCCTCCTTTGCTGTGTAACATGCCACGGTGTGACTGTGCTACACTCCGTTCATCCGTCTCCCTGCAGAGAGACACCTGGACCATTCCAGGCTGCAGCTATAGGAACGTAGCTGCTCAGAAGGGACGGTGGGAGGGCAATGGTGCCGGGCAGTGGGACTGCGGGTTGTAGCGCACTTGGAGCTTCCACACTACCGAATGATGCCAACTGGTTTTTCTTTTTTTCCTTCTTCCGTTTTCTTTGGCCGCGCCTTGCGGCATGCAGGATCTTAGGTCCCTGACAGGGATGGAACCCGTGCCCCCTGCAGTGGAAGCGCAGAGTCTTAACCACTGGACCGCCAGGGAAGTCCCGCCAACTGTTTTTTAAGTCAACGTTTTGCGCTGCATCTATATAGAGATCTTTGAAAAGTGGCCGTGGGGGTCAGTGTGTGCCCACACAAAACCAAAGGCTCCCCTATAAGTGCTTGTGTGTGCAGAGAACATTTCAGAAAGGCGACGTCTCTGTCAAAATCTGTTAGCAGTCAGACTGCTGGGCGTGGGAGGGGAACTACGTTTATGCTTCATCTTACGCCCTCTCTATTGTTGAATTATGCTCCCACGGGCATGTTTGCTTTATAATCAGAACGGGCTCATATGCGGGTGTCGTTCGGAAGCCTGGGGTTATTAAGTGCCGTGGCCTTCTGCAAACCCACCTTGCTCCCGACTGGCAGGGCTTCCCATGCTGTGAGGTCCAAACCATCCCCAGGAGTTGGACATTGAGGTTGGTTTCCATTTCTTACAATGGTGAACAAGACTAGAACAAATTTACCCGAATATCCATTTTTACCCATTTCTGTGATCTTTCCCTCCCTTCCAACCAGGTCTTCAAAAAAACATTATAAAAGTAGTGTATGGTCTTTAGAGAAAATTTGGGAATCGGTAAAAACGAAAGAGAAGAGGGCAGACAGAGCCCACCGCCAGCCTCCCCCACCCAGTGCCGGTGCTACCGGACTATTTCCTCTGGTTTTTTTCCCTGCCATGCTGGGCTTGCGTTTGCCCTGAGTTGGAAGCCCCCCATATATACACTTCTGCAATGAGGGTCAGCGTTTGGGGTCACACAGTCTTCCCTCGGCTGCTTAGAACCCAGGCACAGGTGGAAAGCAAGACCATCATCTCACTGCTTCTCTCCTGGCCAGAGACAGGCCAGTGGTTGTGTTGTCTCTGACAGCCGGCCCGATCCATGGTCCGAACCCCCGGCTTCTTCAAACCTTACGTGGGAGAACTGGGGTGGGGGGCGCGCAGAGTGAAAGTGGTCCACCCGTGGCGTCTCAGAACGTTGGGCTAGCCTGTAGCTGGTAAATTTCCCTTTGCCCACCTTCACCGCCCCACCCCATCCCTGACTTCATTCATGCCACAAATCTCTCCTAAGCAGCTACGATGTGCCAAGGGGATGCTAGGTGCTGCAGAAACAGCAATATTCGGGTGGACGAGGGCCCTGCGCTCGTGAGCCATGAGCAGGGGAAGCATACTGAGTAAATGAACGCACTAATAAAGAAGTCACGTTGTGTCGTGTTTTGTTGGGGTAGAAGGTCTTCTGGCGTCTGTTCTCTCCCCCACCCCACCCCTGTGCTTGAGCACGGTCATCCAGATAGCGCTGCCATATTGCATCACCCCGGGATCTGTGGAGTTGTGCAGTGCACAACCTGGGCCACTGTGCATGGTGGCCTTGTGCCAGGGCCCCCGACTCACAGAGACCAGGAAACTGGTAAACAAAGCCTCCTAAGGCCTGGGTGTCTTTCCAATCCTCCCTTCCTAGAAATATCTGCATAATGGAAGAAGCCCTTAGGGAGGGCAATGCTTTTTCTCCAACTGCCTGGTTCGGTTGCCGGGAGACAGAACCAGAAAATAGCAGCACCCACTGTGTGCCAAGCACTGTGTACGGTGTTTCCAGGCATCATTTCATTTCCTGTTCAGAGCAGCCCTGATTCCCAATGAGGACGGTGAAGCTCAGGGAGGCGGGGGAACATCCCGAAGCAGGTCAATGTCAGACCCTGGAGCACCTGGGCTTTGCCGACCTTGGAGTAAACCGGCCCCTGAACTGTAAAGGGGGTGCGCCCTCCCCATTTGGAAGAGCCACAGGTGGCAGCCCCCAATTTGTTCCCTGCCCATTAACAGCCCCGACCTCTGAACCACACTGGGCGTCAAGGAATTAGAGCAGAGATATGCCACCTTTTGGGAGCTGACACCCCTCTTCTTATTTAATTCCTCCCCGCCTCGCTCAGCCTCTTCAAGTGTCAGTTGGCAAGCATCTGTCCCGTAAATCAAAGCACTCCCAACTTGCTGGGTGTGACAGGTCTCCGAGAATTTCATGGAGCCCTTTGGAGGAGGCATGGTTGTGAACCGCGAAAGCATTTGACAAAGTTAAAAGTGTCCCGGAGAGCCTGGCTCTGGAGGAGCTCAGAGCCTCGGGCAGGCGCAGATTCCATCCAGAAAGGGCAGCTCCTCTGACCCTCTAAGGAAACCTGGGGAAGGTTCCGGCTGGTGGGGCCAGAGCAGCAAGGCCATTGTGCTGGAGCCCAGGGATTGTTTGGGAGGAAGGTGACACTTGGGGACGTGTAAGACAGCACCGTCTGCACACCTTTGACCACTGAAGCCGCACGGACGTCCCCGCATGTGGTCACTCACTGTCGACTGATCGGAATCACTCAACCACGCCACAGGAATCCTTTGTCTGCCGGCCCAAGTGACCATCTCAGAAACAGCCGATTCAATAGCTTCTGTGTTGCGATTATAGAGAAGATCCGTTTCCAGTATAGAAAATGGAGGGAAAAGCAGAGACATATGCAAATAGAAATAAAATGGGTGGATTATTTCTTTTAATGGACCTCGATGCATGTTCTTGTTCTTTTTTGTTTTTCCTTCTGGCTTTTACAGAAGCAGGATGTTGCTGTGCAACCAGCCAATGCCCTGCTTTGCGCACTCAGCATCCCACGGTGACGATCTCAGCTGGGGGCTCCCTCGCTCACCTAACTGCTGCCTTAGCACTGAGCACGTAGCTTTCCCCACTGTTTCAGACTCATGCATTCTCTGCCCAGGCCTCGCCTGCTACGGGAAGCCCAGGCCCAGCTTCCAGTCGTGAGGTTTGGACTGGTGGGACTACGCCCGCGGTGTGCTGGGGCCAAGGGTGGAGGGGGTCTGGGGAGGGTGCATTTTGAACCTGCCAGGCCAGAGGGAAGCCAGGCCAATGAGCCCATCGGCCCCCAGGGTGCCTGGAGGGGAGCCCCTTAGTGAACTAGTGTCGAGAAGCATCGCTGGCCCTCCGCCGGGACGATCAGCTCCCGGTCTTGGGGGCGTCTCTGCTGGCTCTCGCCATGTGTTCTCCAGCAGACCCCCTTGACCAACCCCCGCTGCACGCACACAGGTGTGTGTGTCCCCTGTCTCTGCTGGAGGACACTCTGAGACCAGCCACCCACTGCCTGTCTCTCGGGGCAAAGAAGGAGCCATCTCGGTTGGGGGTCATTGTGCTGTAGTGGGACAGTTGGGACAGCATTGACCAAGGGGCCTGCCGATGGGGGGCTGAATGGTGTCCTCCAAGTGAATGTCCAGCTGGAAGCTGCGGATGTGAACTTATTTAGAAAAAGGGCCTTTGCAGGTGTAATTAAAGATCTTGAAATGAGATCATCCTGGATTATCCAGGTGGGCGCTAAATCCAGGGACAAGTGTCCTTACAGGAGAGAGGCAGAGGGACATTTGAGACAGAGAAAAGAGGAGACAGAAGCCACGTGAGGACAAAGGCAGAGGCCGGAGAAAGGCGGCCACAGGCCCAGGGATGCCTGGAGCCCCCAAAGCTAGAAGAGATAGGAAGGACCCTCCCTCAGACTCTCAGGAAGGAGGCAGCCCTTCTCACATCTGGATCTGGGGCTTCTGGCCCCCAGATGGTGGGAGAACAGACTTGTGTGTGTAAGCCGCCCACTTTGTGGTCATTTGTTACGGGCGCCCCAGGACACTGATGCGGAGTCCCGGGCTGTTGCTTGGAAGCGGCATGGCCCCGGCAGGGATACCCGTGTCCTGGAGTAAGGGTGAGGACCCGGGGTCTCGGTAGAGCCTGGCACGGCAGAGGTGCCTGGAAATGGCCGTTGGGGGCTGCAGCGACTTGTAGTCAAAGAGGACGGGAGGCCAAGGGCCACCCCTCGGAAACGTCTCATGTGACCTGGTAGGAGGCAGGCTGCCGCTTAGCTGCATTCAGGTCCAGAGCAGCCCTGGACGGGGCTTTGGAAAAAGGCCCCTTCTTGTCGCAGCCTAAGTGCAGCAAAAGGTCGAGATTGGGGCCGACGGGACCAGCCCTCCAGACGTGCCCAGTGCCTGCATCCCAGCCCTGGTGGCCCGGCCCGCCCTGGGGCCCTGGGAGCCACCAGCAGCCCCTTCTTTCTCACGCATCCACTGCAGCTGAGTCTTGTCCCATTTCCTAGATGGGGAAACCAGGTCCAGTGCTGGTCCCCAGCACACAGCGGGAGCCTTTGGAAGGAATCTCCAACCCCCTTGATCTGTGGTATGTGCAGCCAGAAACCCTAGCCAGAACTGAGCTGGGAGCATCTGTTTAAATGCCTCAAAACAGAAATACCTCTGGTCTCTGCTGACCTGCCAGAAAGGCAGGGCTGGAGGCCTGGGAGCTGAGGACACCGCTCTCATCCATCCTCCTCCTCACCCGCCTCCCTCTCTCCTCTTTCACTTAACAGACGTTTATCAGGCCAGGTACATGCCAGGGCCATGCTGGGCCCTGGGGATACGGTACTGACCAAGATCTCCACAGCCCCGCCATGGAGCTTATAGACGCTGGACAGAGGGAAATACAGAACCAGTGGCAGAAACCATCATTTGATGACGATTATGGTAAGTTCTGTAAAGGAGGCAAGGGTCCCTTCTGAGCTTCATTTCCTCGGCTGTGAATGGGGACGGCACCCTCAGGGCTGCCATGGCCAGAGCCACAGGCCACAGGCTCACACCCACATGAGCACACGCACACACGAGCACGCACACTCATGCACACACACACACACACACACACATGCACATTCACGGGTACGCACATGGCACGTGCATGCACACAGCGCCTGACCCAGAGCTGGCACTCCGCTCCACGGTGACTACCATCAGTAATAAACGGTGCAGAATGCTCTGGAACGCTCGGCCCAAGTTGGACTTCTCACCATCTTCTGATTCCTAAAACGGCTGTTCCCTGTGCCCTGGGCTGGGGTTTGCTTCTCAGGTAACCCTTCAAAGAGGAGGCTGACACCCCCATATGGAACGAGACCCAGCCCCCAATTTGTAAACATGATCTCCCACTTTTAAAAATGGCATTGCTTATGACCGAAAGGAAGCTACCGATCGAAGAGAGAACTGAGCCACTGTCTGCTGGCAGGGAGGGGGTGGGGGAAGAGCTTCTGAGGGACTGGAGAGCTTTTGGGGTCATTCCCTAGGGAACGGCTGCCTCGGAAGATATATCCTGTGACATCAGGGAGACAGCGTGACTCCCGTTCATCCAGGAGACACGCCCCTGGAAGGCCCAAAATAGCCCGACTTCTCTGCACCCTACTTGGTGCTGCGCTGTGGCACTGCGGGTCGGCCCCACGGCCTCCCGGGCCTCAGCTTCCTGCTCTGGAAAATGTGGTGATGACAGCGATCTTGATGAACCCACGGTGCTCTTGCTGTGCTTCAACAGGAACAAATCTGGGAACCCGGTTTGGGGCTGGATATCCCTCCCGATGTACCACCCACTGGCTCTACAATAAGCCACGAGTGGGTACCAGGCAGGTGGGTGGGGCTTTCTCCTCTTTTTTTTTGCATTTTATTTTATTTATTTTTTATACAGCAGATTCTTATTAGTTATCTATTTTATACATATTAGTGTATATATGTCTATTTTTTATTTTGAAAAATTCCAAACCTCCAGAGAAGTTTCCAGAACAGCATAAGAAACCCCCATACTCCCTTCCCCCGCATCACCAACATTTGCCATGTTTGCATCCTTACTCTCTCCTACATACGTGTTTTTCTGAACCATTTGAAAGTTGTGGATATGACAGTTTTATTTTTAAATACTTCACAAGCAAGGACATTTTCTACAGAACCACGAGACAAGGAGAAACCCAGGAAATTTAACCACCTCAGACTGTTAACCAGCAGACAGTCTGCATTTACATTTCTCCAAGGGTTCCGGTAATGTCTTTTATAGAGGTTTACTTTCTCTTGACATTTTTTTTTAAGATTTAAAAAAATTTTTTTATTTCTAAAAAACTTTTATTTTCTATTGGAGTATAGTTGACTTGTAATGTGTTAGCTTCAGGTGTACAGCAAAGTGATTTATTTATACATATACATATATCCATTCTTTTTCAGATTCTTTTCCCATGTAGCTTATTACAGAGTATTGAGTAGAGTTCCCTGTGCTATACAGTAGGTCCTTGACGATCATCTATTTGATCAATATATATAGTAGTGTGTACCTGTTAATCCCAAACTCCTAATTTATACCCCCCCTTTCCCCTTTGGTAACCATCAGTTTGTTTTCTAAATCTGTGAGTCTTTTGTAAATAAGTTCATTTGTATCTTTTTTTTTTTTGGCTGTGCAGTGCAGCTTGCAGGATTTTAGTTCCCTGATCAGGGATTGAACCCGGGCCCTGGAAGTGAATGTGCTGAGCCCTAACCCCTGGACCGCCAGGGAATTCCCTCATTTGTAACATTTTTTAGATTCTACATATAAGTGATATCATATGATATTTGTCTTTCTCTTTCTGACTTACTTCGCTTAGTATGATAATCTCTAGGTCCATCCATGTTGCTGCAAATGGCATTATTTCATGTTTCATGGCTGAGTAATATTCCATTGTGTATATATAATATATACCATATCTTCTTTATCCATTCATCTGTTGATGGACACTTAGGTTGATTCCATGTCTTGGCTATTGTAAATAGTGTTGTTATGAACATTGGGGTGCATGTATCTTTTTGAAGTATGGTTTTCTCCAGATATATGATTGGGCACGTGTTTTTAATAAGGGACTTTCAGAGTGTAGGGGGGTTTCTTTTTCAAAAGACTTTATCACAAATCCAATGTTGCACTGGACTGTGCGTGTGTACGTGTGTGTGTGTTTTGGGACGGAAGGAATGTCGTTACTATAGAGTGTGTTCCTGTCCCCCCTCTGCTGCCCACAGGCTGGATGTCTTTGGGCCCATCCTTTCCCCTCCCTGGTTCTTATTTTGTTCATTTAGGAATGAGGGGCTTCTAGGAAATCGTCTTTGCAGGTCCTGTCCAGCCCCAGAATTCTGAGCCCATCCATTTCAAATGAGCTGGAACAGCGCGTTCAATGTCCATAGAAGCTTAGCCTCAGGGAACATCTACTTGTCCTTCCTGACGGTCTCTGCCCGGGCCAGGTGGGAGGAGACCGCCCCTGAGCCCTGCTCCCTGGGTGACCTAATCCAGTTCCTTTCCTGGAAGCTGCTCGCCATCCCCATACGCATCAGCGGGTCTTTACTGCCAGCCTGGCTTTGAGCCTCAGTCTCTCATCTGTCAAATGGGTCAACAGCTGGCTCTCAGTGCTGCTGCAGGAATTCTGTGTGATAACGGCCTTGACTGCAGAGCAGAGACGAGGTCTTACACGTGAGCTGAGGCAAAGGAACCGGATCTGATCGTGGGTGAAAGTCGCTGCCCCTCCTCCCCCAGTGCTGGTGGGTTTCTCTCTTTATCAACTTCACTCCAAGAGGAATTCCAGCATTCCGAGGGTCACGATGAAAATGACAGCGGGCATCTCAGAGTCCAGCAGTGCTCCCTGAAATGTAATTACGGTACAGGGGGCTATCCTGTTCCAGACTTCTGGAGAAGTTCTCATTTATGCTCCCTGGCTGGCCCAAAGCATCCTGCAACTGAAATGCCAACCACACCCGCGCGGGGCCTCCTTGCCTGCATCTCTGGATGCCTCAGGTACACCCCCCAGCTGCGGGCGGGGAGCCCTGCCTCTGGGGAACCATAGGGCAGGCAGAGGCTCTGGCCCATGAGGTCTGACCCATCAGAAGTGCTCACAAAGGTTGGCAGATCAACAAAAAATCAATACGGTAATGAAAGCCAGGGAAGGGTGGAAGGAAGGATGGATGGAATGAACAAGGAAAGGATAGACAAACCGTCGAACCCAGTGAATTCGCGGCCACATCAACACCTCCTGGTTCCTTTAAATGATCCGCGCAATATTTCTTGACCACCCACTACGTGTCAGGATCTGCACGAGGCGCTGAGGGCTCGGCTGTCAACTGCACAGACGCATCCCCCACCTCCGCGGAGATGTGTCCAGGAGGAGACAGATGACAGAGCAATAATGGCACCAAGAAATAACAGCCAGGTGTGACTGAACCAGGGCTGCTCTGAAGCAGGGTGGGAGGAGGAACCTCTCTTGCTGTATTACAGAGAATCAACCCAGGGGCTCAGACGACCACTCTAGGAAAATACCCAGGCAGGTGATGGGGCTGAGAAATCGGAAGGCAGGGTCCTGGCCCCGGCTGAGCCTCTGAATTTGGGCGGGCCTCTCAACTTTCTGAGAGAGTCTGTTTTGGTTTTCCCTTCTTTCCTTCTTCTTCTTCTTCTTCTTTTTTTAAATATAGTGCAATAATTAAGAGTTTTATGACTTGAATTCAGACAGAACTGGATTCAAACCCAAATTCTGCTTTTATTAGCTTTGTGCCTCTGGGCAGAGTACAGTTTCTGAGCCTCACTTTCCGTATCTTTAAAATGGGTGCTGGGACTTCCCTGGAGGTCCACTGGTTAAGACTCCACACTTCCACTGCAGGGGGAGTGGGTATGATCCCTGGTCAGGGAACTAAGATCCCACATGCCCCAAGGCACGGCCAAATAAATAAATAAAAATAAAAGAAAATAAAATGGGTGCTGTGTATTCACAAGCGCCAAGACATGGAAGCAACCTAAGTGTCAATTGACAGGTAAATGGGTAAAGAAGATGTGGTACATATACACAATGGAATATTACTCAGCCATAAAAAGAATGAAATAATGCCATTTGCAGCAACATGGATGGACCTAGAGATGATCATACTAAGTGAAGTAAGTCAGAAAGAGAAAGACAAATATCATATGATATCACTTATATGCAGAATCTAAAAAAATGATACAAATGAACTTGTTAACAAAACAGAAACAGACTTACAGGCATAGAAAAGAAACTTATGGTTAGTTTGGGGAGGAGGTGGGAGGTAGGGATAAATTAGGAGTTTGGGATTAACATATACACACTACTATATATAAAATAGATAAATCAATAAGGACCTACTGCATAGCACAGGGAACTCTATTCAATACTCTGTAATAACCTATATGGAAAAAGAATCTGAAAAAGAATGGATATATGTATAACTGAATCACTTTGCTGTATACCTGAAACTAACACAACATTGTAAATCAACTACACTTCAATAAAAATATAATCCGTGCTGTGAAAATTAAATGTAAAAACATAAAGTGCCTAGCACACTTCTTGGCACGTACTAAGGGCTTAACAAGTGTCAGCCATCCCCATCCCCATGCCCATGCCCATGCCCATGCCCATCCCCATCCTCACCCCCATCATCATCATCATGACCAGCACAGCGTCTGGTATATAACAGGCATACAGCAAACTGAGCCCACTCTGTGTATCAAGTTTGAAGAATAGTCAGTTGGTGGAGGCTGGGTTGGCAATCACAGGTCTGGGGTCCCAGTACTTTCCAATTTCAATATTTTAATTTTATCTGAAGGACATCACTACCAGCACAGTTAATGTTTTCTCATCAAGCTACTTTTTGTTTTCTTTCTCTGGGTCACATTTACGCCGTTGCTGCATTCTTACATCGCTACACTGATGGGTCCAAATCTCTTCCGTTGGAACATATTTCTGTTTTGATGATGGAGGCAGTGGGAAAACAGAATTCATGGGCAGGAATCAATCCCAGGAAAAACTTGCCAGTTCCTATCATCACAAATGACAAAAGTCAGGCACAACCACACCCAGGCCCCGCCCGATTGGGGTGCGGGAGGAGCTGGCCAACTGTGGGGGGGGGGGTCTCAGGCCCTTGGGGGGGTCGGTGGGGTGGGTGTCTGAATCAACAGCAAGAGAGGCTGCCAGTCCCAGCTGCTATGCCACCTGGGTGATGGCTGGTGGTGGCCGTGACTTAAACACCATGTCAGACTCGCCCGATGATGTCTGGAGGAAGCTGTACCTCCCTCAGTGTAGACAGGACAGGGTAGTTCCCGAATTCCAGGAGAACGCCGCTTCTGCCTGCCCTGATCTAGTGGCCTCACGCTGATGGAACGCACACGGGAAGAGAGACCACAGGCCCGGTAACTCCCCTTCCGAGAGTGGGCAGGTGTGAGATGTCCCTCCACAGATGTCCTCCCCTGGTTGATGTGGATGGGGAAACTGGAAACAAGATAAATATACAGCAACAGGGGACAGACTGCACACCCCAGGGTACACCACTCAGATCTGCTGGCACCGAGAGAGGCCGCCTGCAGGATATTTAATGCCACGGGAAATGTTTACAGTAAGTGTGGCAACAGGAGGATACAATTCAAATACTTAAAAACATATATATGAACACACTTTCAAAAGTCTGAGGAAGAGATTCACCCAAATAGAAACAGCGACTCATAATGCAGTCATGATATTCCAGGTTTCAGAATTGTCCTTTGTGCTTTCCTGTATTTTCCAAATTTTCAACCAGGGACAAGGACGACTTTTGCACTGAAAGTGTTCAAAATCAACTTTACTGGGCATAATTTACAATAAAATGCCTCCTAATATCAAGGGCACCGTTCAAGGAGTTTGGACAAATGTCATTGCCTGTTATTCACAGCAATTAAGAAAAAGAACATTCCTATCATCCCAGAAAGCATCCTCTGGGCCTTTCCAGTAGACCCCCACCCCCTCTCCCACCTTGGGCAACCACCGGCCAGGTTTTGTCACCGTAGGTTAGACTGGTCTTTTCTTTAATGTTACCATTACATTTTTTTTGGAATTTTTAAAATATTTTTATTTCAATTCTTCAGTACCATTACATTTTAAAATAAATAATAGGGACTTCCCTGGTGGCGCAATGGTTAAGAATCAGCCTGCCAATTCAGGGGACACGGGTTCAATCCCTGGTCGGGGAAGATCTAAGCCCGTGCACCACAACTACTGAGCCCATGTGCCACAACTCCTGAAGCCCGCGCACCTAGAGCCCGTGCTCCGCAACAAGAGAAGCCACCACGATGATCAGCCCACACACCGCAACGAAGAGCAGCCCCCGCTCGCCGCAACTAGAGAAAGCCCGCATGCAGCAACGAAGACCCAACACAGTCACCCCAAATAATTAATTAATTAATTTAAAAATAAAAATAAAATAAAATAAATAATAAATGTAGCAAATATAGCCCGTCTGTTATACACCTACATTTGCCAGGCAGTCTCTGTGTAAATATGGATCCCGTGTTTGATAGAGATATCTTTTATCTCTAATGTGAGTTAATTCTCACATGAACTCTTTTGGAGTTTAAAAACTTTCCTTTTTCTGTTTCACAAATAAGGAAACTGAGGCTCAGAGAAGACTTCCCTTTTCTAGGCTAGCAGGATGCCCTGTTTTTAGAATAATGATGTTAGTAGGGGGAAAAAAAGGCTTTGGTGAAGCAGAACGCTTTGGGGGAAAGGATGCATGTTCTAGTAGATTCTAGCAAAAATATGAGGCTGAGACTCAGGTGCCCCCCCTCCCACCCTGAGTTCCAGTCTCGGCGAGGCCAAGAACTCTCTGTGTGGCTTGTCGTCCCCCCGCCCACCAACCCCATCCAAGTCTTCACCATCCTTTCTGTCCCCAAAGTTCTTATTTTTTTCTGATGAAGATTTTTACCAACACCCAGAAGTTTCTGTAATTACAAAGTACTTCTCAACTAAGGGGCGGGGGCGGGGGATTTGGGATGGGCACAGAGAAGTGCTTGTGTATTTAAGAAGGCACTTTTGACATTGTCACGTAAATTTCTAACTGTAAAGTGAAAAGAAAAGGGATTACTTCCACAATGCAAAGCCTGGAAGTCAAGCTAAAGAGATTTTCTTAGCTGTTGGGATGTGGGTTTAGAAACAATGGAAACTGACCACGATCAGAACACCACCAACAAGCTCAGATGCAGGAGGGAGACCCCAGGAGAAGGGTTTAGGGCAGTTAAAAAAGATCCCAGCTAACATCAGATCCAGAACAAAGCCGCCACGCCAAGCCCTTCTGGCCATCTGGGCCTGAGACCCCTGGGGCCCTGCGTGGGTTGAGAGAGTGTGGGGATGATTGGACCTTGCTTGCATTGCCCGCTCCCCTCACCAGGGTGAGTCAGATGGCTCAGCCACCTGGACCAAATCAAATGCAGCCCGAACGTTGGAAATCAGTTCTACTCAGCACACTGGGGGTTGCAGGGGTCGGGGTCTGCCCTGAGCAGCTCGGGAGCTGGCTGGTCCTCACCTCCTGGGCCATCACCGCTCTCACCTGGAGAGCCCCACCGTTGGCGGCAGCGCCCCCTGCTGGCCAGCGCCGCCTCTCCTCGGCCCTTTTTGGCTTCCTGCCACCACATGGACCCAGGGTACCAGCAAACCAGCCCAGACTCTGGGCCCCACCGCCTGGGTGCAAACCCTGGCTGGCGGTCTGGCCGAGTCTGTAAGCCTCAGTTTCCTCACGTGTAGCACAGATTAACCACCGAAACTCGCAGACCATTGCTCTGACCATGAAATGTCATGTACACAGCAGCTCCTAAGGCGATGGCTGTCCGTCTCCATGAACTATATCCCAGGCACTATCTGTCCACTCTCCCGTATGACCCAGGACAAGGCTGAAAGCAGGCAGGAGGAGGCAAGAGGCCCAGCAGGTTCATGACCTGCCCAGGGAGCAGCGGGGTGTGATCTGTGCTGCAGAGGGTCTGACCCGGGGACCCCCGGCCCTGCTAGGAGGCCACACTGTCTCCCTGAAATGCAGCTTGGCCTAGATTTACAAGCCCGATGGCCTGGGTTCAAATTCCAGGTTCACCACTTACAGGCTGTGCAGCCCTGGGTCACTGTGACTCTTTTCTGGGGCCCCCTCCCTGTTCAGTGGGGGAGGGCAGAATACCGTGGGGGGAGAGCACCCATCACACGCTTAGAACAGGGCCTGGGCGTAGGAAGCTGCCACTTTCCCAGCTTCCTGAGCTCCTGGATCACGGTGGCCTCTCTTTTCCCACCATGGCTTTAGGAGGGGCAGCGGAGGGGTGCGGGTGGAACCAGAGGCCGCCCCGTCCTCCCCCAGCCCAATTTGGGGCACGGCCCCCAGTGCAGCCTCTGTCATCCTCCTCAATGCCCTGCATTTATCCAGGATCTTTAAAACGAAAGCTGCAGGGGAGGGTAATTAAGTTTAATAGGAGCCGCTGTCGATTTAAAGCCACAGGGGGGAAGTAATTAGATTTAACAGAAGCCGCGGCTTTCTGAACCAAGACACTCAGCGTGGGGGTCCCCGGCCTATAAAGCTTTCGAGATGATGTCTTTTTGTAAAGACTTTCCTGGTGACATTTTCTGCACGCTCCGTCATTAACGCCAGTCACCGACTGGGGTATGAACATGGCCTTTGCTCATTGAAATTCATTAGGCCTGGCATTGCTTTCTCCCTTGTCTCCCCTGTTTGCCCTCCCGTCGCCCCTGAGCTCAGCCAGTGTGGCTTTTCCCCAAAAACCAGCCTCCTGGGGCCCCTCACCCAGAGTTGGGGGCGGAGGGGTTGGAGGAACAATGAGAAAGAATCAGTGTTGAGCCAAAAGCCCCCTAGGAGGACCCCTCTTTTTCCCGCCGGGCATGCTCTGGACGCGGTGTCCTTTTTCCGAGCCTCATCGGAACAGCCATCCAGTTCGCGGGAGTCACTGCACTGAGTGGCCCCAATTTCCCCAGCTGGTGCCTGTCCCCACCCCCGCAAACAGCGCACCCTGGCACTGCAGAAGCGCTCAGGGACCCAAGGACCGGACCTACGGCAAAGGGCCCTCCGAAACAAAGGAGCCTCCCTGCGCCGTGCACCCTGGAAAGTCAGTTTCCCAATCCGCAGCTTGCGAGCCCACCCTGCCCCTCGAAAGGCGCCTTCACCACGACGGCCCTTCCAGGCTCCATCTCCGGGGACTGCCGGGCCGGGCGGAGGCGGGACGGCGACGGGGCGCAGAGCCAAGCCGGGCCGAAACCGGGGCTGAAGCGCCATCTAGCGCTCGCCCGCGCGACCCCATTGTTCCTCCGAGAGTGGAGGTCGCGCCCGGTCCCCAGTTGGGGGACAATTTACTGGGGTAAAAGCGGGGTGGGGGTGGGGGGTTGTCGGTGCGGGCAGGGATCGCGAGAACAGAAAGCCGGAGAACGTGAGAGGGTCTGAGCTGCAGGGAAAATTCTAGTGGACGGCTTTAGCTCTGGAGCTTTGAGGGTTGGGACCGTGACGGGAGGGAGTGGATGTGGACTTTTCGGGGAGAGGACCCCAAAGCCGAGGCGAGGCTTTTCCGACCGGGATTAAAGGACGGAAAGCTCAGCGCCATTCCCCGCGCCCCCCGATCTTTGATCCCGGGATTCCTGGTCCGAGCCCCTGCTAGCGCCCCGCGACCGGCGCATTCCCCGGGGAGCCCGTGGCCTGGGGGCTGGGCTCCGTTGTCTCCTTGATTTCTTTGCAAAACCAACGTCGCCCAGCCGAGAGCGACCTGGCCGCAGGCCTCGCCCCCGCGCCGCGGGGAGGAGCTCCCCCCAAGTCTCCGGCGAAGCGGGGCCTCCTCCTCCCCCAGATCTGGGCGGCCTGGGCGGGGTCACCCGGGCGGGGCCCAGCGAGAGGCTGAGTCGGGGGCGGGGTGTGAGTGGGTGTGTGTGGGGGGCGGAGGGCTGATGCAATCCCGATAAGAAATGCTCGGTGTCGCGGGTGAGACGCGCTATATAAGGTCGCCGGCCTCGAGCCGCCGCGCCGTCGGAGCTGGGGAGCCGAACGCCCAGGTTCCCGGAGCACACGGCTGCCTCCTGTCTCGAGGGCCGCGGCCACCCCGCCTCCGCACGCTCAGCTCCGCAGGCCCTCCCGGCTGCCGCCCAGCCTCCCGCACCCTCACCGCCCGATCTGCGCCCAGAGCCCCGAGCCCGAGGGAGGTGCCATGCGGAGCGCTCCGAGCCGGTGCGCCGTGGCCCGCGCCCTGGTCCTGGCCGGCCTCTGGCTGGCTGCAGCCGGGCGCCCCCTAGCCTTCTCGGATGCCGGGCCGCACGTGCACTACGGCTGGGGCGAGTCCGTCCGCCTGCGGCACCTGTACACCGCGGGCCCCCAGGGCCTCTCCAGCTGCTTCCTGCGCATCCACTCAGACGGCGCCGTGGACTGCGCGCCGGTTCAGAGCGCGCACAGTGAGTGCCCGCCGGGTCCCCCACCCGTCACATCTCCCCTTCTTCCCTTTACCTCCTTTGGCTCCCGCGAGCTCCCCACTCCCGGCAACCCCAGGTCTTGGCACTTCGGCGCTCCACTCCCTCCCCGGACCCCCCGACAGCAGGAGGAGCTGGCGGAGGGGGGAATGGGTGCATGGACCTACTGCACCCACGCGTTACCCTCCCCTTCCCCCCTTCGGCTCCTGCGGACCCCACCACCACTCCCGGGAACCCCAGGTCTTGGCACCTCGGCATTCTACTCCCTTCCCGGGCCCCCAGACATCGAGAGGAACTGGGGGATGGGGGGACACGGGCCCGCGCACCCACCAACCATTTCCACGTGTTGTGGGCCCCGCGGGCTCCGGCTGCAGTTTTGTGCTGTCTTCCCGCCCAGGTTTGATGGAGATCAGGGCAGTCGCTCTGAGTACCGTGGCCATCAAGGGCGAGCGCAGCGTCCTGTACCTCTGCATGGGCGCCGACGGCAAAATGCAAGGGCTGGTAGGTGTCTCCACCCGGCAGGACGCACTGGGGCGCGGGCCTGCGGGTGAGGGGGGCGCGCTGGATCGGAGACAGGGTTTCCTTGCTTCCTCCGCCGGGGTCCCCATGGAGCTCGGAGGGGAAGGCTGCAAGGGCTGGACTAAGCTAATGTCCGACTTTCTAATATGGAAGTTTATGGCTGGAGAATGCTTGAGACCCGCCTTTGCATTTCCACTTGAACCACAAGCGGGTCCAGTCGGACGAAGGAAACCCATTTCTCGGCTCTTTGACGTTAAACGGGGAAAACCCCCCTCGGGCCTTTTCCGCTTCTGCCTGTGTGGTGCTCGGCCCCCCTCCGCCTCTCCCTGCGGTATTTTAAAAGAAGGGGGTGGGGAGTAAAGAAAGAAGGGTATATCCACAACTTGGGTTTTTTTTTTTTTTAAGTCAACCTTCAAATAAGTCAGAAGAAAAACCGCATTTGGGATTGAAGAGTTTTTTTACAATGAAAAACTGATTTTTGCAGCCGCGTTAGGGTAATATTGCAGTGGCCGTGCTCGTCCTCCTGTCGGGCTCACCTGAACTGCAAAGGCTTTTTTGGGTGGCGGGGGGCAGGCTGGGAAGGCCCAGGTAGCCATAGAGGTCTCAGGCCAGGAAGTGAGCAGATGCCGGGTCTCTGGTCGCCGGAACAAAGGCGGGGAGAGTTCAAAGGGAGCCCGCGCCCCCGGGCGCGCAGAGGAGGCTGTGTGAGGTCCGGACCTGGCGCGGGGCCTCAATGCAGCCCTGCTGGGCCGGAGGCTGGGATGGAGGGGCGGGGGCCAGGGGGTAGGGAGGGGACCGCTCCTCAAGGGATGCCCCACCACCATCCGGAAAAGATGGATGCAGATGCCCGCCTTTCCGCAGCGCAAATCTTTTTTGTGTCCCCAAATTTTGTGGTTCTGGTGGCCGTTTATTGTTTATCCATAGATAAATGAACCTGCCTGTTGCAGGCTTTATGGCAGTCCTGCGTGAAAGGACAAGAATGGAGGCAAAGAAAGCTGATACCCAAAGCCACTCCAAAACCGCAGTTGCCACTTTTGTGACGTTTACTTATGGGGGTGGGGTGAGGGCGCCAGTGGAGGGAGCGCCGGCAGGGGCGGATGGGTCTAACCCACCATTCTAGTCCAAACTGGGGGGTGAGGGTCTCCTCACCTAAAATCCTGTTCTACCTCTAGATCCCGTGGTCACGATTTAGCAAAACTTGAGGATTTTTTTTTTTTAAAAACAAATTCCACATTCTTCTAGAAACTCGAAATCATTTCATTTCCTCTATGGCAAATGAGATGCTAATTTCTCCCAAAGAACCAGCAGGGTGAAGTAGCCGCTCCATTTGGTTTTAATTCCCTTGTTTACCAATTTGCATTTCCCCGGCGGTCTGGTGGCCTCATCCCCGCAAGGGTTGCTTCATTAGATGCAGGCCTTATCAGGGCCTTATCTAAGCACAGCGCTCACCCACCTGCAGTTCAGCGACCTTTGTAGGCTTGGGCAGAAATGAGACTGGGTGCCTCCCAGCGTAGTTTATGGCCCAGCCCTCCTGGCTCCCCGCCTTTGGCTGTCCTCTGTGTCCCCAAGACGTAATGACCCTCTCCAGTTTGGGACACGACTTGCTCGTTCTCTGTGTTCTGGAACCAGGGACTGCTTTCCGTCCTTCTGGCCACCGTCCTTCTGGCCACCCACGGGGTGGCGGCTTCTTCCTGGCCTGGGGGGAGGGGGCTGCCTTTATCTCCCCGATCCTGGCAGGCTGCCTGGAGGGCCCCAGCTACTGAATAAAGGAGCCAGAGGGGTTGAGGTTTCTCTTACCAGGGCACCAGACAAAAAGGCTCAGAACCACAGTCATTTGGGCCTAAATGGGGAATAGGTTCTTTCATCTGGGGCCCGGATTGGATTACTCCTGATTCTTAATTAAAAGACTGATCCAAAAAGGATAACCTAGCTTAGCAATGTCTCCCAAAGTGCCAGTGGAATACAAGGGACTTTTTCATGGCAATAATTATATAGTCAATGTAATGTGTGCCTATCGTGGCTGTGATTTTATGGATATTGCTCGGAAGAAGACTAAGTTTAAAAAGTGACACGATTTAGTGAAAAATAGAAAGGATTTATGTAAGGTATATATAGATATTGAGAATATACATAAAACACATGAAGTATGTGTGTATAGTTGAAGGTTACAAAGTATAAAGGTATATAAGGTACATATATATGTATAATATAGGTTTAGTATATAGGTTTAATGTTATATTTAACGTGCATTTAATATGATATAATTTATTAAATATTTACCTATTAATACAATGTGATATATGTTTAATGAGTATAATAATATAACAAAAAGCTTTCTACTTCATATATGTGTATATAACATTATACTAAATATATATAAGTACCTATATATATATAAAGTATATGTTTAGTATATATATTTAATGTTATATTTAACACGCATTTAATGTTATATAATTATATTTATATACTAATACAAAGTAATATGGTTAATGAGTATATTAATATAACACATGCTATATACTTTATATAAGTATATATACAACATTATACTAAATACATATAAGCATAAATATATAAATATGTGCTTTATACACCTTCATAGTTTATACCTTTATATAACCTTTAACTCTGTACACACACACACACACACACACACACACACACACGGCTAATGGTGTGGACCCAAGGGGCGGTAGGTAGCACGCATGCTCACCTGGCTCTGGTCTCTCTACTACGTCTGCCGGTGTCACACCCTGGTGGGCACCCACTTACGCTCACAAGCTGCCTCTTTGCTCTGCAGAGCCAGTACTCGGCCGAGGATTGTGCTTTTGAGGAGGAAATCCGTCCGGACGGCTACAACGTGTACTGGTCCAAGAAACACCATCTCCCGGTCTCCCTGAGCAGCGCCAGGCAGAGGCAGCTGTTCAAAAGCAGGGGCTTTCTGCCGCTGTCTCACTTCCTCCCCATGCTGTCCACCATCCCAACAGAGCCCGATGAAATCCAGGACCACTTGAAGCCCGATTTGTTTGCTTTGCCCCTGAAAACAGATAGCATGGACCCGTTTGGGCTCGCCACCAATCTGGGAGTGGTGAAGAGTCCCAGCTTCTATAAGTAACTAGAGGCTCTGTCCTCCCCCCACCCCCCGCCCCTGGAGACCAGGACCCCAGGCCTGTGGTGCTTGCGGACTGGGTTTTCTACAAGTATGATCCTGAGTCCAGGTTCTATTTAGCTTTAGGAAGAAACATTTAGAACTTGTACATAGACAAAGTTTTGCATTGGCTGTGCCAGTTTCTAGTGGATAGACTTGTATGATCATAAAATTGTAAGCCTTCCATCCTACCCGTCCAGCTGCTACCTACCCCAGCCCCCCAACCCTGCTGGACAAGTCGCTGTGCTGCCCTGGTTCTGCTTGAATACCTCCACTGGTGGGGAGCTCACTACCTTTGGCAAAGATCTTATGCCAAGCTGACATTCTCTGCAGTTCTCTCCCATCCTTTCTAGCAGGGGCAGCCAGAGGAAAAGCAGTCATTTTTAATTCATGTACAGGTGATCACCTTGGTGAAACCTCAGGTAAATTTGACTCTACTGCATGTGAAAATTGTTCCAGATCTCAACTCCAAGGAGGCCCACTGGCCCTCCCCAAGCCCCTCCGGCAGAGAAGTAACTTGGGTGCAGGCACTGCCCACCAGGCTTCAGAAACAGGGAGAGCGCAGAGGCCCCCTCCAGCCTGGGTGTAAATCTTGAGAACTCCCTGCTATGGCTGGTTCTGGGATGGGTAATCTCCACGGGACCCCTTCGCAACCTGCCCAGGGCAGATAAGGCAGTCTACCCTCCTCCTTCCCTACCCCCTAAAGTGCCAGTCCCAGCAGCCCGTCCCTGTCACAGCCGCTGGGGTTTCCAGGGAATGGGATCTCTGGTTGTGTGGATTTCACTTGAGGCCCCCTAGAGATGGAACCCCACTGCCCACCCCCACCCCACTCCTCGCTCTCACCTCACTTTGGGGGCTGACTCCCTCCTTACACGCTGGGATGTTGTCCTGAAAAGGGCAAAATGCTGTCTTCCGGCAGCTGCTTCCCTTTATCCAGCCCGTGGCCCCTGGTGTGTGGTCATTCTGTGAATCGGGACTCAGCAGCCTCCCGCCTTAGGTAAACCCAAACATTTCATCCCAAAGCCAGAAAAAGGAAGATCTGTAAGCCCCCCATCTCTCCAGTAACTTGTAAAAGCCGCATGGAGATCAGGTTCTTTCCCCAGCACTTGGTTTCCACTGTGATATTTATGAGTAATTTATTGTGTTTGATATGTACATCTCTTTATTTTCTTACTTTATTTATACCCCCAAATGGTATTTATGTATGTACACGAGGGTTTTTTTCTACATTAAAGCAGACTTTGTATCAAAAATTGTTTGGAGTATTTGTGGAACTGGGATATTTGGGAGGAAGCCGGGGGAGGGGAGGAAGCACTTGCTGTGTGTTTGCTGTGTCTAGGACTCTGATATTTGGGGGCACGTGTTCCGGAATGTTCTAGGATGAGGAGCGGCATCCCCATCCTCTACTCAACAACACATCAGTAACCTCCCCTACCCCCCATCGTGACAACCAGAAATGTCCAAAAGTTGCTGCATGTCCTTGGGGGACAAAATCACCCCCTGATTGGGAACCACTGGCCTACACATACAGGGTTTCTTTTGTCCAGTAACAAAGCAGGTGGTGATGTCTATTCGCGGCCCAGCAATAACCCAGGCTGTTTTCTGTGACCCTCATGGTATCTCTGTCATGTGGCTTTGTGGTCTCAGCGTGGCTGTGTGCCTTCAGCTGAAACTTTTGTCTGTTCTTCAGCCGGGGACAAGGACTCATTGCTGCCTTGGCCTCTCATCTGCAAAGCCAAAGCTTTCTTAGAAATTTCCAGCAGATTCCACTTACATCCCAGGGCCACCCCCAGCTACAGGGCAGGCTGGGAAAGCAGGTGTTAGGTGGGGCACACTGCCATTCTGATCAAACGGGGCGGGGGTGTGTCTGTTAGCAAGGAAGAAGGGGGATGGGGGACGGTCTCCATGGGGCGACTAATTCAGGACCTATCTCCTAAATGCAAGTATAGATACATGGATTCAGCTGCTGAAATGTGCATTAAAAGTCAAGACTGACGGGCTGCCAGGGGTTAGGAGTGGTGTGAATGTAAAGGTGGTGCTGAGACAGCTTTTTATCTCCCTATCTCCCTGATGGTGGCATCAAATCTACACTCATGATAAAATGCCAGAACTACACTCACCTTTGACTGACCTCAATTCCCTGCTTTTGATGTAGCACCAAGGTTACTTAAGATGCAACCGCTGGGGGAGGCTGGGCAATGGGGACACAGGACCTCTTTGTAACGACTTTGCAGATTATGGTGAATCTATAATTATTTCAAAATAAAAAATAAAGTCCCCTCACCAACTGCCAAGCAAAAACAACCTGTTCTCTGACAACATAAAAACCACAAATGTTTGCTCCTCAAGCTGCCCAGGTCACAAATGCAGCATGGATAAGTTTGAAGGCTGGGCAACAGACTGCTGGGGGACAGACACTGGCTGTTCGTTCTTAGCTGAGCCTCAATTTCCTCATCTGTAAAATGGGCCGAGGGTGGGATGAGACTGGAGCTGCAGCACACTGCTTGGAGTGGGTAAGTGTCTGCTTCACTCGCTCAGCAGGGGATTACTGGATGCTTAGGTGGGGCCCTTAGGATGATTGAGATCACTGTTAAAGTCTATGAAAACCATTTCACCGGGCACCTCCCACCCCACCAGCAAGGGGGCCCCACCCTCTAAACCACCTTTCACACAGTTGACACGCCCAAGTCACTCAGAATTGACCCCTGCCATTTGCACATCAAGAGGCCCCCTCACTGTTTAACGCCCCAGCCATCCTGGGCAGGCAGAACTGCATGACGCTTGCTGACACAGCATCCTCTAGCCCTGTTTTACAGATGAAGGAGTGCAGGACCAGAGAGGGCAAGGCACTCATCCAAAGTTGCACAGCCCAGAGGCAGCCTGGCGGAAGGACTATGGGGTCAGGCCAACCCGGCAAGGAATCCTCAGGCCGTTAACCTGCTGCGTGACCTTGAGTCAGTCCTGTAGCCTCTCTGAGTCTGCACCCTGGTGCGGACGGTGAGATGAACAATGTCTGCCTTGCAGAACTGTTGGGGAAATCCAATAGAATTTTGTCTGCAAGACCCTGTTACATGGTGGGCTGCCAGCGACAGCAGCCCTCACCAGGGCTAGAACTCTCCACCCTGAACCATTATTTCCACTGGTTCTCAGATTTGGCTGTGGATCAAAAATATCGTCTGCCATATCAGTAAACAAAGGATGTTGCCGCCATCAAGCCCTCAGACACTGCAGCCGCCACCCACCCCCCAGACTGTGCACCCTAAGGGGATTCAGGATGGAGAAAAGCGGGATGCTGGCCCTAGATAGCTAAGGTGCATATCAAAGGAATGATTTCAATCAGCCCAGACTCTTCCATCTCCCCGTACAGAGAAATGTTGCACTAAATTCATTAACTTGAGATGTCTGGTTTTTCTTTAAGTAACAGTAATATTTTGATGTCCAAGGCTTTGATGTGACTACCTGGCTTTTGTTTTTTTGGGGTTTTTTTGGGGGGGCGGTTTGTTTTATTTTGGGGGGGGGTGTGTTTGGAGCAGTCCCTCAAAGCTCTCTGAGAGGCTCAAGTCCTCAGAAAGGCCGCGGAATAAAACATAATTCTCAACTTTAAGGTAGCGCATTTTTTCAGTTGACAGGATGCACATTGGAGTCCCCTGGGGTATAACTAGACCCCAGCCCTGGAGATCCTCGTTGAATTGGAATGAGTGTGGCCTAGACATAGGGATTTTTTTTTTAATTGAAGTATAGTTGATTTACAATGTTGTGTTCATTTCTGCTGTACAGCAAAGTGGAATTTTTTAAATATTCTTTTCCATTATGGTTTATCATAGGATACTGAACATAGTTCCCTGTGCTATACAGCAGGACCTTGTTGTTTATCCATCCTGTATATAATAGCTTACATCTGCTAACCCCAAACTCCCACCCCACCCCTCCCCCAAGCCCCTCCCCCTTGGCAACCACCAGTCTGTTCTCATGGACAGAGGGATTTTTAAAAGCTCCCCTGTGGTTCTCCTCTGCAGCCCAGGTTGAGGACCACAGGGAAATAGGGAAAATGAAAAGCCTCCCTCCCTGGAACCTCCTCCCTACAGCACAGCTGGCAATGAGTAAATGCACAACCTTGTAAACTAATTCACACTAGAGTGTTGATGGTTGATATGCTTTCCCTCCAGGTCACATTTTCACTTGACCTGGTGGCCAAAGAGTCATGATGACTGTCTCTATGGATGATGTGGGCACTCGGGCAGGAGATAGGGAAGAATATTTTTTTGGGTCTGTCTCTTAGCATCCACCCACCTGCCCTACCTTCTAGGAAGGTAGCCTTGCCCTCTTGCTGTCTTTCCCTTCCTGCCTTAGATAGTGTTGTCAAATTTAGCAAATAAAATTCAGCATGCCCAGTTAAATTTGAATCTCAGATAAGCAACGCTTTGGTTTTTTTAGTATAAGTATGTCCCATGCAATATTTGAGACATATTAAAAAACTATTCATTGTTCATCTGAAATTCACATGTGACTGGTGTCCTGTATTTTATCTGGCAGCCCTTGCTTTAGCTCCACACCATTGACATGGGGGTCAAATAAGGAGGGAGGACCAGGGGCAGAAAATGGCTCATTTGGACGAGCCTGTCCAGTGGTCAGAGCCCAGAAGCAGAATTCGAAAGACCCCAGGGGCAGGGAAGCCTTGAGAGAATCCCACTCTTTCTTTGGGTTGGTTCCTGTCTGTAAAGTGAGAATCGTTGCACCCCCTCAAGGCCTGTGGCATGCTGGGTCTGGGCCCAGACACAGCATCAGGCGTCAGCGTCTCTGTGCGTCTCTGTCTGTTTCCAGGCACTTTCCTGTTCGTGATGACAAGACGGTCCCCAGCAGCTTCGGCTTCTCTTCCGTCCTCCTGCAGCCTCGGCAGGGGTGACACACAGTTCTCTCCTACCAACAGCTCCAGCAGGAGTCCCAGAGTCAGGTCTGGCGGACCCTTATCCTGTCCCATCTTCATACCGCACCAGGTGTCCACAGCCGGGGCCAGGATGCTTTGACTGGTCAGCTCCATGTCACTTCCTCCAGCACCTGGAAGAGTCAGCCCCGCGAAGCTCTGGGATGGAGGGGGGTTGGTTCCCTAGAGGAAAACCCAGGGGGAGAAGAATTTCCTCTAAATGCCTACATTCACCATTTAGGGATAGATTGGGTGAGCTTCCCTCTTCTGGATCAGGACATACCACCCAGAAAGGATCCAAAAGACCGGGAGGTCTAAGGGGTGGGTGAGCATAGGGCCACCCAGGATGCAGAAACTGCTCACCCAGTTAGTTACAGAGGACAGGCCAACCTACCTGCGCTATCAGCCTGCCCTCCCCCACTATCGAGGCACCAGAAAGGAGGCTCAGCTCCGGGAATGGGGAGGGGAGGTGTATCTTTTGCAACTGGGGGGAGAGACAAAGACAGAGAAAGGTGGAGAGAGACCGAGAAGGGGAGGGAGAGGTGGGGGAGGGGAGAGAGAGAGGGGAGGGAGAGGTGGGGGAGGGGAGAGAGAGAGGGGAGGGAGGGGAACTGGGGGACAGAGAGTTTTCTTAGCGGCTGTGCTCTGGGTGTCCCAGCACACACACCCAAGTCCTCACTGCCTGCTGATACCAGACCCTTAACACTCTGAGTGGAGGGGAAGAACCTTCCTTGTACTTCCATCTTTTGCTCCCCCACCCACTTTCCAAGTAAAATCGTCTTACGTCTTTCCCCTGCAAACGTTGAGTCCCACGTCAGACGTTACTGTTTTTGATTCACCAAATAGGATCTTAAAAAACGCATGATAAAGATAGTCTCGTGTATTTAGCCCTGGTGTGACCAGTCCGATGCGCTTTCCTCTCTGCAGTTCCAAGCCTTCTTCTAATTTCTTCCTCTTCAGAGAACTTCCCTTAGCCATTCTTTATTGGCAGGGTTGCTGCCAACAAATTCTCTTCGTTTTCCTTCATCTGAGAATGTCTATTTCTCCTCCATCCTGGAGCCACCTGGTCTTTGAAATTCTGTTACATGGCAGCCCTGCTGGACTACGACAGAACTCAGTCTTTCCTCTTCCTCCCCCTCCTCTTCCTTCCTTCCATCTGTCCATCCATCCATCTATCCGTCTATACAAACTTCCTTCCCTCCTCCCTTCCATCCTCCCTCTTAACTTCCTTAATAACTTTGTTTCCTGCTTGCTTTCTCTTCCTCCCATCTAGAGTTTAAGGCAAATGTCACCAACGGCCATCCTTCCCAGCGGCTTATGTGTGCAGGGGACATCTCTGGAAGGAAGTACAGGGAGCACATAACTGTAGGATATATATATATCCTGTACATATATCTGTGTGTGTTATAGACTGAATTGCATTCCCCCAAATCAGATGTTGACACCCTAACCCCCAGTATATCTCAGAATGTGACTGTATTTGGACATAGTGTCTTTAAAGAGGTTAATCCAGTTAAAATGAGTTCATTAGGGTGGGTCATTCCTCCAACATGACTGACGTCCTTAAAAGAAGAGGAAGAGACATGAGGGACGTTTGTGCACACAGAGAAAATGCCACACGAGGAAATGGGAGACGCCGGCTGCCAGCCAGGGAGAGAGGCCTCAGGAGGAACCAAACCTTGGACCTGCAGCCTCCAGAACAGAGACAATTGGTTTCTGTTGTTTAAGCCTCCCATCTGTGGTTTTTAAAATTCTTATTGAAATATAGTTGATTTACAATGTTGTGCTAGTTTCAGGTGTACAGAAAAGTGATTCAGTTATACATACATATATAGCTATCTATTCATTTTTAGATTATTTTCCATTATAGGTTATTACAAGATGTTGAGTATAGTTCCCTGTGCTATACAGTAGGTCCTTGTTGTTTACCTATTTTATATATAGTAGTGTGTGTATGTTAATCCCAAACTCCTAATTAATCCCCCTTTTCCCCTTTGGTAATCATAAGTTTGTTTTCTATGTCTGTGAGACTATTTCTGGTTTGTAAAGTTCATTTGTATCATATTTTAGATTCCAGATATAAGTGATATCATATGGTATTTGGCTTTTTCTTTCCCACTTACTTTGCTTAGTATGAAAATCTCTAGGTCCACCCACGTTGCTGCAAATGGCATGATTTCATTTTCTTATGGCCGAATATAATAATATTCCATCATAATATATATATATCACATCTTCCTTATCCATTCATCTGTTGATGGACACTTAGGTTGCTTCCATGTCTTGGCTATTGTGAATAGTGCTGCTGTGAACATTGGGGTGCATGTATCTTTTCAAATTAGAGTTTTCTCCAAATACATGCCCAGGAGTGGAATCGCTGGGATCATTTTATTACGGCACACGTAGCAAACTAATAAATATTTCCACATATGTTGCTGAGAATGAAGTCCAATGAGAGAATTTAACCTGGACTTAGCCCATTTTCTTAGCACCTAAGCCCCATGAGGCAGGTTTTAATGTTCATTTCCCGCTGTACCCCCAGCCCCAGGACACCCACAGACTCACTGATATGATGTCAGCCTGTATCACTCACAGAACCGCAGGCTATGGACCAGGAGCTCCTGGGGAGGCAGGATCCAGGTCTCACCCAGCATCTTGCATCCTGGAGGTGCTTGCTCGTGGGTGATGGAGGGAAAACCTAAGTGAGGAGGGGTCCTTTTGGCCAAAGGAAGAAGTATAACTTGGAGGGTGAGTCATGGAGTGGGGGAGGATTCAGAGCCCTGGGGTCCTGCAGGCCCTGGGAAGCTCCATCTGCCTTGGGGTGCAGAAGAGAATGCGGGGGACATCATTGCAGGAGTGCTGTCCACCAAACACGCACCCCCTCCAGGCCAGGTGGATGGGGGGCTGATGGACAACTGCGGGAGTGGGGAGCCTGGTGAGGGGTCCTCACTGGCCGCAGCTATGACACCAGCAGCAGAGCTTGGTCCTTTCTGGGCCTCCACCTTCCCACCTGTAAAATGGGGGATCAGACTTGGGTCCCTGGATTCCACACGAGATTCCTTTTAAAAAGGTGTGTATTTAATTACACTAATAAAGATGCATGAGTTATTCTTGTGAAAAAGCAAATTCTATGGGCAAAGAAGAAGTCTATCTTCCTCCCCAATCCCCCCACCCCGGCTCACTCTCCCACCCATCCCGGGCTGTGTGCATTGCTACATCCGTTGTTGGTACCACCGCGGTCCCAAGCCCTGTAATCCCCTGCTGCACTGCTCTCCTCTCCCTGCCCTCACCTCCCCCCTCTCTCCATCCCTCTACCAGCCTCTCTGGCCTCCTGACGGCTCCTCCAACCTGACCACTCACCCTTAGGCTCTGCCTGGAGTGATTGAGCCCTCTCACTTTATTGCAGACCTTCCTGACCACGACAACTAAACTAGCCTGCTTCGTCCTACACAGGATTCCGTCCTACGTGTGGACCGTTCTCAGCACCATGGACTGTGGAGGCACACGGATGCTGAGATGCTTTCCTCTTATCAGCAGTACTCTAGAAACATCCTTGAACATGTCTCTCCATGCTCATCAGCAAGCATTTTCCAGGGTGCTGTGTTCATTTCCTAGAGCTGCCATAACAAATGACCACAAGCCAGGAGATTAAAACAATACAGATTTGTCCTCTCCCAGTTCTGGAGGCCAGAGGTCTGAGATCAAGGTGCCGGCAGGGCCCCCCTTCCTCCTGAGCTCTGGGGGAGGATCCTTCTTGCCTCTTCCAGCTTCTGGGGGCTTCAGGTGATCCCTGGGCTTGTGGCCGCATCCCTCCAGCCTCTGCCTCATCTTCTCCTCTGAGTGTCTCCTCTTCTGTGTCACAATATAACACTTGTCATTGGATTTAGGGCCATGTGGGTAATCCAGGGTGCTCTCACCTCAAGATTCTTATATCTGCAAAGACACTTTTTCCAACTAAGGTCACATTCACAAGTTCTGGGTTAGGACTTAAACATATCTTCTTGGGGCCATCATTCAACCCACGACAGATGGACAGACACACGTGGAATTGCATGAAAGGGCAGGCACATTACAAACATTTCCAGAGGCTGCCAGACTGCATTCTCAATGTATCTACCCAGGGGCAATTTTAACACACACTTGGGCACAGACTCAGACTCAACAGCACCTCTGACCTCAATTTACTTTAGGGGAGACTGAGAACGGGTGGTGACAGTGCCATGCCCACAGCGTGGCAGACACCAACCAGCCTGGGCTTCCCCCTACATGAGGGCTGGTGGGGGTCACCTCTTTGTCAGCTGTTCTGCCCACAGCCCCTGGGCCCCAGGTGGAGCGACTGATGCTGAAGCCTGGACCCCCCATGAGGAGTCTGAGACCTTGGCGGGTAGCTGGGCCCAGACTCAAGCCGCCTGGCGGGGCAAAGCTCCAGGACATGAGTGCACCCCTGGGGGGCCTGGAAGGCGGGACTCCGTAACCTCGCTTCTCCCATCAGAACTGGGTAACCTGTCACTTGACCCACATTTTCTCCCATATGTGATCTGAGGGCTCCGAGCCGACAGGGGCGGTGGACCAAGGTCCCCTGATCAGTCCCCGGTGGGGGATGGGTAGGCAGGGGCTGAGTCGGGTTGTAACAGAGGTGTCTGCCCGGGGACCGGGCTGTGACATTTGCCTCTTAGAAGCCGCGTACCCTTCCAGAGCCTCTGTGAGTTATGCTGATAAAGTCCATCTCCAAGGCTGCTTTTAGGAATGACAGTGATGACCTACGAAGAGGGTCTGACACACAGTGGGTCCTTATCGTCGTTACGGTGTCCCGGCTGGGGAAATGGAAGCTCCGGAGAAGAATGTTCCAGAACCCGTAGGAGGGCAGAGAGGAGGGGGTGCCCGAGCCCTGGCTGCGGGGCGGCGGCGGCCCGAGTCGGGCGGGAGCCGGTCCGAAGCGCAATGGCGCCCCCGGTGGCGGGTGTGCGAATTGCCCCGCGCGGGCTCGAGACCCGGAGGAGCGTGTCCGCGGCTCCCGCCCGCCCCATCCTCTGTCTCATCCTGTGGTTGGCTGATCAGCCACCGCCCACCCGCCCTCCTTCGCAGACAACCCCCGTGGGAGGCGGGAGAACCTCGGATCGTGGACGCGGGGAGAGTGCGAAAGGTGAGGAAGTCTCCATCCCTTCTGCAACGCGACATTTTAAATGTATTATATTTATAATATTTATGAATTTATTCTATTGCCCGCGTGCCAGATACTCATCTTCTGATCAGCCCTGCGAGGTGGGTATCAGTATTCCTCCCATTTTACAGATGGGCAAACTGAGGCATGGCCAGGGCAATTCCACTAATGCCCAGTGGGTGAGACTGCATTTCAGATGCTGCAAAAGCTGGTTTCCTGGACCAGAACCAGCCACCAAGCAAAGGAGGGAAGGGAAGGCTGTTGAGGGGACTGCCCACCCTTTGTTGCCCAAGACCGCACTCTGGGCCTGACTGGGGTTCTTCCGGATGCTGCCCTCCAGCTGGGGAGGAATGGGACGGGGGTGCGTGGAGGGGGAAGTCCAGAGAGGGGTCCCCGGCCAGGGGGGACCACAGCCCTTGGAGGCAGACACTGGAGGCTCAGAGCTGAGGCCCCTTTGAAGAAAGGAAGGGGTGTCAGCCCTGTGGAGACCTTCAAGAGCCTCCACAGGGGGGTCATGTGTCTTTTTTTTTTTTGAATTGTATTTTTTATACAGCAGATTCTTATTAGTTATCTATTTTATACATATTAGTGTATATATGTCAATCCCAATCTCCCAATTCACCACCCCCTTCCCCCCTTGGTGTCCATACGTTTGTTCTTTACATCTGTGTCTCTATTTCTGCCCTGCAAACCGGTTCATCTGTACCATTTTTCTAGGTTCCACATATATGCGTTAATATACGATATTTGTTTTTCTCTTTCTGACTTACTTCACTCTGTATGACAATCTCTAGATCCATCCACGTCTCTACAAATGAGGGGGGGGTCATGAGTCTTACACGCCCCCTACGCTAGGGGACGGAACAGAGCTGGCTTGTGCCTTCACCCATCACGTGGCCTCGGCAGGACCCCTCCCTCTCTGGAAGACCATGCCAGGCCTGGACCGGTCATGGCTTGGTCTGGGGCTCTACTTCCTCAGCTACAGGTGTAGTATAGCTCTGAAGGGCTGGCTCCCATCCTGGTAAAAGATCTTTGAGCTCTGATAAAGAAAACCCTTTATCTCTTTCGGAATGACTCTGCAGGCCATGGACAAGCACAGCCATGGTGGCCTCTGGCCCCTCCTCCCTCCAAAGCTGAGGGGGTTACCTCTCAGCCGCCCGCGTCCCCTCACTTATTTATTCAACAGCCATCTGTTGGGCATCTACTCTGTGCTAGACCCTGTGCAAAGTAAGCTCTGCAGTTTTGGTATCTGCTAACACCCAAACGTTCCTATTGTCTTTTCAAACTTTATTTACTTTGAAAATCACGGTTTTGGAGAAACCGCTGCCTGGCCCATACTGGAGTCTGCGTAAGTGGGAAATAACCCTTCCCGGGTTAAGTCACAGCGACGGCAGGGTTTCTTTGTTTTCGCAGCCCAGCCTAACCCAGCCTGACTAACACAAGGGTTAAGAGTGGAAAGTAAGTCTCCTCTTAGACTTCCACGCCCCCCTCACTGGAGGGCTTGTTGTCACATCTTTGTGCTACTTTCCCCAAATCTCTCTGCTTCTCTAGCAGCATGTGACTCCCCTGAGACTGGCCCGGGGTTTAAGGAGGCAGAGAGTCTGGCCCTGCCTGCTCGGAGGACTCTCCTTTCAAGAAAGGAAGTGGCGGCCACCACCGTTTCTCCTTCCTGCATTGGGAAGTGACGGCTCTGTCCCTGTGGATCCCGGAGCCGAGCCAGAAAGATGGGTGATTAGGAGCTGGGGGGCTGGGGTCACCCAGTATGGCCCGCATCTCAGAGCCTGTCCTGCACAGCACTGGCCTATGCCGTTCAGCCACCCAGGGGTCCCTGCTGCTTTGGGGGTGGCGGGGCCAGGGCCCTTCTGTAGCAGGTGGGTGTACAGAGGACCCCTGTTCACGGTCACTGGTCACAGCTCAGGCCCCCACCCCTACCCCAGGTCTTCTGCTTTGTGGCTGCTGAGGGTTCCTGGGGAGGCAAGTGGAAAATGGCCCTTGCAGGCAGGCTCCAGAGCGCCTCCTGCAGGGAAGGAGCAGAAGAGAATCCAACAGAAAGCCTGAAAGGGATTCAACCCTTGGATTCTCTGCCCCCTGCCCCAGGGGGTCAAACTTGGATGAAAGCCCGAAGCACTCCTCTTTTTCCAACTGTGTTCTCACTTATGTATGATGAATAGAGAACAAGACAGAGGTTTGTTTCCTGGAAGTGAGTTGTCATTTAATGACTTCCTTTTAAGAAATTGAAATCCTTTTTTTCTCCTGATTATGAAAAGCGATATTACTTTGTGATTAAAAAAAAAACAACCTCATAAAAACATATAAAGGAGAAAATAAAGATTACTTATAATCTCATCAATCCTATCCCCCAGAGAGGGGCTCTGTAGCTCTAGGACTTGGATAGAGTTAATCTACACTAGGAAAGGGACCCTGTTCCTGCAGATTATTATTTTTTAAAGTCATTCTTAATTTATTTTCTTTACTTATTTTTGGCCCCACGAGGCATGCAGGATCTTAGTTCTCCGATCAGGGATCGAACCTGTGCCCCTTGCAGTGGAAGCACAGAGTCCTAACCACTGGACCACCAGGGAAGTCCCTCCTGCAGATTATTTTTGAACATATAATAAAACCAGTCAGTATGCTTGCAGGGGACTTCCCTGGTGGCGCAGTGGTTAAGAATCCGCCTGCCGATGCAGGGGACACGGGTTCGAGCCCTGGTCCGGGAAGATCCCACATGCTGCGGAACAACTAAGCCCGTGTGCCACAACTACTGAAGCCCGTGTGCCTAGAACCCGTGCTCTGCAACAAGAGAAGCCATCGCAATGAGAAGCCCGCATACCACAACGAAGAGTAGCCCCCGCTCGCCACAACTAGAGAAAGCCCGTGCACAGCAACGGCCAAAAATAAATAAATAAATTTATATTAAAAAATATGCTTGCAGGTTTCTTCTTCAACCACCATAGGAGCAAATGACACATTTTGTTTTTAACTTGCTTTTTTTGTCCTAATAAAATGGATGTGTTTCCAGGTTAACCACTATACAGCTACACATCAGTTTTTGTTTGGTTAGTTTTGGAGGCTGCCTAGTATCTCATGTGAATATAAAATTTAAAAAAAAATCAATTCCAATAAGTCAGCACTTTCCAATAAGCTTTGATGAAGTTTGTTTTTCATTTTAGTTATAGCCATCTGGTTCTCTTTGAACTTGAACAAGAATACGCAAACATTTCTATTTTTAAAAAAATTTTATTGAAGTATAGTTGATTTACAATATTGTGTTAATTTCTTCTGTACAGCAAAGTGACTCAGTTATACATATATTTTTTCATATTCTTTTCCATTAAAAACATTTCTATTTTAAAAAAATTAATTAATTAATTAATTAATTTTTGGCTGTGTTGGGTCCAAATTAACACAATATTGTGTTTAAAAAAATTTTTTTAGTTGATATATATTTTAAAATTTATTTATTTTTATTTATTTTTGGCTGTGTTGGGTCTTCGTTGCGGTGCACAGGCTTCTCATTGCGGTGGCTTCTCTTGCTACAGAGCACGGGCTCTGGGTGCGTGCACTTCAGTAGTTGTGGCACGCAGGCTCAGTAGTTGTCGCACACGGGCTTAGTTGCTCCGCGGCATGTGGGATCTTCCTGGACCAGGGATCGAACCCGTGTCCCCTGCATTGGCAGGCGAATTCTTAACAACTGTGCCACCAGGAAGTCCCCAGCCTGCTTTTTATGGGTTCAGTTGCTAACATGGGCACCAAATTTGAAACTTACTTAAGGCTTTTGAAATAAATTATATTTGAACTTTAAAACTTTGCCTTTTTCTACCTTCAAGGCCCTAGTTTTAAAGTCTGGCCCTTATTGCAAAAGGAAGCAATTTCTGAATACAATATTGAAAATCCAAGATAATGTAATCAAACTCTTATCCTTCAATGTTAAGACAATCTGTGTTAAAAACAATATTTTAGGAACACAGCCGGGGAACTCTCTAAAGCTTTAATTTTCAAACTAATAGTGTAAAATGAATAATGTTGATATTTGTAACGCATATAATCTTTCAAAGCTTTGCACACTTTTTTAAAAAGCTTGAGATTGACTCATGGTCTTCTGTACAAATCTTTATACCCACGAATTTTATCTTGTGATTGGTCTCTTTTTTTTTTTCTCATCACATATCTGTTTCCCTATGTCAAAAGATATAGCTTGTTTTATTTTCTTTCAGCTGATAAGGTTTATGGTCAGGACATGTATTTTATGTATGTCGTAATAAGAGAACAGTTCCCTTACTTGGGACATGTTTGTAATACAATGTGAAGTGGGTATGGGAAGGATATAAAGTTGTGTATATATGAAGATTATTTTTGTGTGGAAATTCAAAGGGAAAAATGTAACAAAATTAGCAAAAATGAATCGGTGGCCAGAGTGGCGGGAGAGTGGATTTGTTTGCTTTCTTGTTTGGCTCTTTTTCCTACAACCCAAATGTTTTGTGATTTGATTTGCTTACAAAAAAAAAAAAAAAAAAAAAAAGCTAAAAATGAAAAGACATTTAAAGGACAAATAATACAAAGTCTATTTCATTTCATCTTCCCCAAATATATTTTTTTGGACGTTTTTATTCTTATAGAAGTCACTCGTGTTCACTGTGCGAACATGGAGTACTTAGAAAAAATATAAAAGGAAATTTAAAAATTACTGTAATTCCAAAATCTAGATATAATCACTGTTAACATTTTGGTGTGCTTACTTTAGTCTTTTTAAAAGCATAATTGTTTAATGTCGATGGAATTGGAGTATATGTAGAGTTTTTTCTTTTTTTCCCCTTTTGTTTCTATTTTTTAATTTTAATTTTTTTATTGAAGTATAATTGATTTACAGTATCGTGTTAGTTTCAGGTGTACCAGAGTTTTTTTCTCTTTCCTTAAACATCACGAGCATTCTCTGTGACATTACTCTTGTTTCAAATATTATTTTTGGCGGTTGCTTAAGAGTCTTCCGTATGAATATCCTACCATATATGTATCATCTTCCCTTTTGTCATCATCAGCTGGTTTTCTTTCTGGCTTTTACAGATCATGCTATCATGCTGCAATGGACAGTGCTGTACAAAACATTTTCACTTTTCTCTGTTTATTTCCTTGAGCCGAAGTCCTAGAAGTGAAATTGCTAGGTGGAAGGGTAAAAAACATTTTAAATGCCCTTCCTATCTTTTCAAACTGCTGGACCAAAAGGTAGCTTTAACTTAGGCATCTATGGGCATTGAGAGTATCTTCATTCTAAAAAAGATGATTTTTTTTTTTTTTACAATTTTAAAAAGGTAAAAAATTCAACTTTTTCTTTCGATTTTCATTCTTTTACTACTAGTAAGTCTGTCTTTGCTATACTTTTGTATGCCAGTCAGCTGTTGTTCTTTTCTGTGAATTATATATTCAAGTCCTTGGCCCATTTTTTCCCGTTAAGATGCCTTTATTTCTTATGCATTTGAATAAGTTCTTTATAAACCAGAAATATTATTCCTTTAGTTATAAAATTTATGACCAATATATCCCCAGATTGTTCTTTAGTTTTTAATTTTGTTCATTACCACATTTGCATTGGTTTTTCCTTCGTGATGTCCTCCGTGGCTTTTCATGTGTTAAAAACGCATCTCCAGGGCTTCCCTGGTGGCGCAGTGGTTGAGAGTCTGCCTGCCAATGCAGGGGGCACGGGTTCGAGCTCTGGTCTGGGAAGATCCCACATGCCGCGGAGCAACTAAGCCCCTGAGCCACAACTACTGAGCCTGTGCGTCTGGAGCCTGTGCTCTGCAACAAGAGATGCCGCGACAGTGAGAGGTCCGTGCACCGCGATGAAGAGTGGCCCCCGCTTGCTGCAACTGGAGAAAGCCCTCGCACAGAAACGAAGACCCAACACAGCCAAAAATAAATAAATAAATAAATAAATAAAAATAACCAGTTGACTGAAAGGGTCAGTTGAGCCCTAAGAGCTGGGTAGCATTCCTTCTTAAAAAAAAATTGCGTCTCCAGGGACTTCCCTGGTGGTGCAGTGGATAAGACTCTGTGCTCCCAATGCAGGGGGCCCGGGTTTGGTCCCTGGTCGGGGAACTAGATCCCACATGCCTGCTGCAACTAAGGAGCCCACCTGCTGCAACTAAGACCCGGCACAACCAAATAAACATTTTTTAAAAAATGCATCTCCACGCTTACCTGAATGTTCCACCTAAATTTTTAAATGTCTTTTTTAAAAAGTCTTTAATTCATTTGGAACTATTTTGATGAATGGGATGAGATCTAAATGGAACTTGACTTTTCCCAAACCACAAATTTTCCCATTTTAGTGATTGATGCATATCCCCTTTCCTCATTAATTTGTGGTGCTTTTTATCATGTGCAAAGGTTTTACATTTCCTAGAGTCTCCTTCCAGGCCATTCCATCTTATTTCATTCATCTGTCTATTCTTGAACCAATATGCTACAATATTTTTACGGAGACTTCTATCTTTTCAAATCTGGTACGGCAAGCCCTCCATATCATTCTCTCTTTCAAAAACATCTTAGTTATTCTTATCAATTTATTCATCCAGATGAAATTTAGAATTTGACACATTCTCCCCAGATCATGTGGAAACTGATTGGTATTGCATTTCTTCCCATCCAGGGTGGTGGTATAGCTGTAGTTTCCTTTGTATAGGTCCTGCTCAAATCTTGTTATTTCTAAGAAATTTACTGTGACCTTGGTAAAGTGGATTTCCCCAGTCACCCCTGCTCAGGCTACTACCAATTAGTGTTAGAATAATAGAAAGCAAGTGATTTTTTTGGCGATTCATCATGTATATAGCTACTTGCTGAATTCTATTACGAATTCTGAGTGTCTTAAATGCTTATTTGGGGATTTCTAGATGGACTATCACACCAACAAATAACAGTAGTTTGTTGGATTTTTTTTTTTTTTTGGATAGACTTTTTGCTCAATTTTACTGCGTTGGTTAGGCCTCCTAGATGTGTTCAATGGGCACGTGATAAAGGCATTCTCGTTTAACTCCCGATTTTAATCGGAATGCTTTTGGTATTTCATATCTATGTTCTATTGTGGCTGATAGTTTGAAGTACCTTTTAAAAATCGTGTTCAGGAAGTATCTGTCATGGCAATGACAAATGGGAGGACTAAAGCTGGAAGCTATTTTTTTCAAGAGGCAGGGATGCCTCCGGCTGGAGTGAGGGCACCGGTGGCTGTTAACCATGAACCCTTCTGTGCTGATTCTTGACTCTCTACGTGAATTATGAATTACTCTGCTTTTGCTTTACAATCAAACAACTGCAAGAATAAAAACACAAAAACTTTATAGAGTTTCAATCAAGTTTCAACATGTTTAATGCCTTTCCCAGCGAGTGTTAAGACGACCAGGCTGTTTCTCTGTCACCTGCTGCTGTTTCACTTTCCCTGGGGTCGGGTCAGCCCTGCGTTTCTTGGACAAAGGCGTGCAGTCCTTGGATTACTGTTAACATGGATTTAATGGCATTGTAGGCGGGGTCTCAAGTCTGACGTCGTCCTGGAGGGTGGCCCCTGGCTTTGGGTCGGGGTCGGTGGGGGACCGGGCCACTACTCTCCTCTGGGTCGTGTCTCCACCCCGGGAATTGCCCTTCCTGGAACTTTTCCCCTCAAAACCCCACTGGCAGAGCCTCCGGAGGCGTTGGTTCTTTGGTAACTTTTCCAGTTTTTTCCCCTGATTCCTTCCAAGCCGCTTTTGGCAGTTCGGTTGCATCTGCCTGGTTTTGTGACGGTGAGGTCACGGGTCACCCCCACCCCCGGGTCCCCCCCAACCCCCCCCCGGGTCACCCCCCCACCCCGGGTCACCCCCCATCCCCCCTCGCAGCCAGGTGGATGCTGCAGCCGGGGAGCAGCTGACCCCTGGCGGGAGCAGGGGAGCGGAGCGAAGAGGCCTCGGGGCGGGGCCGCGTCCCGGCCCAGCTCCGCCCAGCGCCGCCGCCGCGCACGCGGCTTGGCCCCGCGCCGGCGCGTGCTGAGCCCTCCCGCGTGCCGTCCTTACCCGGCCTGCCCCGCGCGGCCGCCCCCGGAAGTGGACTTCGCCTCCTCAGAAGCGGTGCGTCAGTGCCCGAGGCTCGTGTGTTTGCGACCGCAGCGCTTGGCGCCGGAGCTCGAGGGGCGGGCCGGCTGCCGCCATGGCCGGGAGTCAGGACATGTTCGAAGCCATCGTGATGGCGGATGAGAGGTGGGTAGCGGGGCTGGGCCGGGGCCCCACCCGGGCAGGTATGCTCTCAGCCGCTGGGCTGCGGCGGCCGCCCGGGCCCTGGGGGAACGCGCTGTGGCTCAGAAGGCGGCTGGCGCGGGAGGGCCCGACATGCTGCTGCTTCTCCTTTGCTCATCGGCCTCTCGGGCGAGCGCCACGTGCCCAGCTGCCCCTCTAGACCCGCCTCCCCCGTCCGGGGCTGCCTCACGCATCTGCTCGGCCTGGTGACTGCCTCCCTCCAGGGACCGCCCTTCCTTGGGTGGGATGGGCCTTTGCCATCTGGGCGCTGCCCGTTTTTCTTGTTCCTCAGCGGTAGGACATACGGCAGCGTTCACGGACACGCTCTTAAAGGTGTCAGGCGTCATCCTTTTCCCTCCTGAGCCCCCGGGGAGCGCCTAGGGCTGTGACGGGGGTGGGGGGGAGTGGGGGAGCTGTTGGTTGCTTTGTGGCTGTCTTCCAGTGCCCTGCCCACTTGAGACATCAATAGATGTCAGTTAAGAAAGAGAGTGAACAGTAAACAGTCGCTGACGTTTATTTGGAGATCGCTGTGAATTGGACGCTGAGCTAAGCGTTGTATCCCGTTATTTATTTTAGCCCTACTTGTGAAGTGGATCCTGTCCTTCACCCTGTCTTTCAGAGGAGGAGGCAAGGTCACTCCCAGGGCCCCACAGCCAGTAAGTGGGAGCTCTCCCCTCGGCCTCACCGGGCGCTCCAGCAGACCCCTTTCACTTTGGTGACTGCAGGTTATGATGGTGCGAATTACACTGCTGGGCCTTCAGAGTCAGAGCCTTTATGCTACTGCAGGCGCCACGGTCACGGTACATTTTGTGATCATCTGATGGCGTTTCTCCTTGCTAGTCTCCTGAGATGTGATGGAAAGCCCGGTACATGTTGCAGAGTTGGTGTTTTTTTTTTTTTTTTTTTTTTTTTTGAAGCACTTGACCAAGCAGTCTAGCTTACAGACGCAGAACTGGGGCTCGATGACCTGGCTGCAGACGAATTACCGGGGAGATTTTGAAAAGCAGATTCCCGGGCCTTACTCCAGACTTAACTGAATACGAGGAGTGAGGCCCCTGAATCTGTATCTTTGAAATTTTCCTGTGTGTTTCTGATATTCTGCCAGGTTTGGGAATCACCGATTTGGCCCACCTTCCTCTTTGTAGAAGAGGTAAATGGGGCTTCCAGAATTACAGCGACTTGCCAGACGGAGAGACTTAGGGAGGGGTGGAGCTGAGATTGGAACTTAAGTTTTCTGGCTTAAATTTTGTTCTTTTTCTACAGTACTAGGTCTTGTCTTGCTGGGTCTGGGTGATGTGGAAGAGGAAAGTTTCTGCAGGAAGAATGAGCCTTCTCCTGTTTATTTGCTCACGCTTCCTCTCCTCCGTTGCAGGTTTCACGGGGAAGGTTATCAGGAAGGCTATGAAAAAGGAAGTAGTTTGGGCATGATTGAAGGAAGACAGTACGGCACGTTACATGGAGCTAAAATCGGATCCGAGGTAAGTGGGACCCCCCCACTTAGAAAGGAATCCTTTTCTCTGACCATTGACAACTTGCCTTGATGATCAGTATGATCGAGCCACCACTTCAGGCCTCTTCCCACGGCAGTAGGCTAGATAGAACGTTGACGGAGAAATCGTCTCAGAAGGGAACCCGCAGAGGGTGTTGCTGTGTGGAGATGATGAAGTCGGGTGGGCTGGAGAAAGAGAAAATAAGGCCCCCCTCACCTCAGTCGACGTCCAGTGTCATGGTGCTGGCCTGTGTCTTAAGCCGGCTGAATCCTCCCCCAGGGACTGAGCGCCCTGTGTCATGTGAAAACATGCCGCTTATATTTCTGTTGGAGTTCCATAAAATCCCCGATTTTCCTTTTCTCCGGCCCTTCGACCTAGATCGGCCCTCACTTACGGAGATAACTGGCCCTAAGCAGTAACGTCTGAGGCCGTCAGGACTGTATCAGGTGTCTGTGGCTGCAGAACGAATCCGCACCAGACACGTGGGCTTAAGACGAGCAGTGTTTATCGTCTCACACGGATTCTGAGGGTCTGTGGTCCAGGAGCAGCTGAGCTGGCCGGTCCCGGCTCGGGCTCTCTGGATGCTGGAGTTGAGAGTCAGCCAGTCTGCGGTCAGCTGAGAGCTTGCTGGGGCCGGCCAGTCCCGGCTCGGGCTCTCTGGATGCTCGAGTTAAGAGTCAGCCAGCCTGCGGTCAGCTGAGAGCTCGCTGGGGCCGGCCGGTCCCGGCTCGGGCTCTCTGGATGCTGGAGTTAAGAGTCAGCTGAGAGCTCGCTGGGGCTGGAGGAGCCACTCCTCCCGCGGCTGCTCCCGCGGCTGTCCTCGCCGCGTGGACCTCCCCACAGGGCTGCTTGAGTGTCCCCGTGACATTGTGCGGGTGACCCACGTCGGCAGGGCAGAGGTGACATTGTTCATGCCTAGATTCAGAGGTCATGTGCTGCCTCTTCCAAGGTCACCCCGATCCAGTCAGGGGACCGCACAGGGCAGGAATACCCAGGGGTGGGGAGGTGGGGTCCAGTGGGGCCACCTTGGAGGCCGGCTGTCCCGCTGGTGACTTGACCTCCAACTTCTGTAGCCTGGTGCCCAGTGGGTGCTTCCAGAACAGCAAGAGAAGAAGCACCACTGCCCCCTGGCCCCCACCCCCCGCCTTTTTGATTTGAGAGCTTGATATTTAGATCAAGTATAGCTGTTGGTTAGTCATTTCACTCTTGAATGTTTCGTAAATTCACAGATCGGGTGCTACCAAGGTTTTGCTTTTGCTTGGAGATGTCTCCTGCACGGCTGCACCACTGAGAAGGACAGGTAAAGCTGAGCCTTCTTTCTTCTTCGGTGTCTGGACGGGAAGTTCTGGTTTCATAGCTCACTCTGACCTTGGGCGGTTAGTGTCTCAGTCTCATCATCTGTAAAATGGGGAAATAACCAGGCCGAACCTGAAATGTTGTCATGAGGTTTACAGGAAATAGTAACTAGAAAGCGCCGGGCGCATTTCTGGTGTTGGGTGAACATCCGTTGTCATTACTTCCCAGGGGTCCTCGGATCCCCCTGCCTTTTCCCTGGAGACCTTAGGGCGCTAAGTGGCTTTTAGTTACCCTGCCAGTCAAACCACGATGAAAATGATACTATCTTCTCATTCATCTTTCCTCTGAGCTTCTAGCAAACAGAGCAGAACAGTCTTGGTATGATCAGGGCTCAGAAATGGTGACTCCCTTGTCACTGGGTTTTTTAATGTAGCTGAAAGGTCTGCTAATGAGATGACCCATTTCATGTGGTTCACAGGTGTCAGCTGCCTGGAAGCACTAAGTAACCATGAGCTGTTATTTGTAGTGTTTGTAGCCTTTTTGTTTTTTTTAACGTATTTATTTATTTTTGGCTGCATTGGGTCTTCGTTGCTGCACGCGGGCTTTCTCTAGTTGCGGCGAGCAGGGGCTACTCTTCATTGCGGTGCGCGGGCTTCTCATTGCAGTGGCTTCTCTTGTTGCGGAGTACGGGCTCTAGGCATGCGGGCTTCAGTAGTTGTGGCACACGGGCCCAGCAGTTGTGGCTCGCGGGCTCCAGAGCGCAGGCAGGCTCAGCTGCTGCGGAGCACGGGCTTAGTTGCTCCGTGGCGTGTGGGATCTTCCCGGACCAGGGCTCGAACCCGTGTCCCCTGCATTGGCAGGCAGATTGTCAACCACTGCGCCACGAGGGAAGCCCGTCTGTAGACTTTGGAGCGTGCTCTTGCTGGGTGCTGCTTCCTGAAGCCCCGGGACCCTGTCCCCACCCCCGGTCTTCACTCTTAAGCTGGAAACGCACCCTTATGTGAAAGGCCGTCCTGCCGCTCATGGGAGCCGACACTGGGCTTCGGCGGCTGCTCTGCATCATCTTGATGTCTGGTGGCTTTGCCTGGCCTGGGAGGGGTGCCAGGAGAGTGGATGACAGAGCAGGGAAGCTGGCATTCCCCCGTCCACGTGACCTGTCATCTTATTTGGAATATTTTGAATTTCTAGAACTTGGGCCACAGCCATATTGAAATGTCAGAGCAGGGATGCTCAAGACAGAGTCTGGGTGATTGTGGGGTCGCCTGCTCTCTGACTTGTCCCGTCACTGAGCAAGTGGGAGTTGACCGGATTCGTCCATCAGCCGAGGGCCATCTTGGGGAGATTTTCCTCTGAAGATTCAGTGGGAGTGGGCGGGTAGCTGGCGCTCAGGTTGGGACAGTGGTTGGCAGCCCCGGGCACCACTGGGCGGCGGTCGGAGCGGAGCGTGCCTCCCCACTCCCGGCCCACGAAGGCGGGGTGGGGCGCATGGACTTGGAATGCTCCGGCAGCCTCCCCTTCTCCCCGCACCGGGATCTGCGGCTTACGGAGGGCCCTGCACTGGGTGTGAAGGGTCTCGCACCCGGGGGCTGCCAACCCACACCCCAGGGCAGGGGTTCCCTCCCTTCCTAAAGCCGCGCCCCCGGTCTGTGCATCAGAGGGCCCGTGGCCCGCCGCCCCGCCATCCCCACCCCACCAGCAGAGCCCGGGGAGCCCTTTGAAACACAACCTAAAACCCTTTATCTTAGAGCAATGGTTTTTGGATTTTCTAAGTCTGTACAGTTTTTAAAAAAATGGTAGAAGGCGGGCAGAGGATCTGCTTCTTTATATTTCAAGTAAGGATGTTAAAAGAGAAACACCTGCCATGTGTGTTATCATTCAGTGAGCTAAGGGAATTTTCACACGAGAGAAGCTGTGTGGAGAGCCGTATCTCAGTCTGAAGGATGGCGACCTTTCATCAGGTGACTGTAGCTTTCTGACCCAGCCTGAGACGCTCCTCTGCCCCTTCCGCAGCCTGGTGAAGGCGCTTTCCCTTACACCAGCCGTGAGTGGGTCACACCCTCCTGACGTGCACTGGCTTTGACCGTGTGACAGGCTGGGTGTGTCTGGAGTAGCCTCACTGACCCAGGAAGGCAGGAACGACCCGTCGCGCTTGCAGAGTTGGGAGTGGGTGGTAGTCGTATCGTGGCAGGTGCAGCCATTTCCCGTTTCCCGCATGTTGGCATCTGCCTTCCAACTCCCTGGAAACCAAGTGCTTTGTTGCTTTAATTAACTCCCTCTGACCTTTTGCGGTTTTGTGTTTTCTCCAAGAGGTGGCCATCATAGTTCTTCTGAACTGGTTTAAAAACTGCAAATGTGAGCAGGTCCTGGTCACTTTGAATGGCTGTTGCTTCATCCTAAGGATGAGTCCTTCAAGATTGCCAGGGATCAGATATCTAGCATGCTCCTGACACCCTGGGGATCAGATGTGGTCAGGGGGAGGCGGCTCGGCAGGATCGCTTGCCGCGACCCAGAGGGCACCCACCCTCCCAAATGAAGCGAGGAGACTGACGTTTATCGAGCCCCTACTCTGTAGCACGTTCTGGGCTTATCCTCCTGAGAGCCTGGGAGGTGGCCGTTGAGGCCCCATTTTACAGATGTGGACGCTGAGGCTCGGAGATATGAAATACCTGAGTGCCTTGGGGTGGTTGTCCGGGCCGCCCACCAGCTGAGCTCCTCGTCTTCCTGGGAAAGGGAGACGAACTCAAACACCAGCCACTGGTTTCTGCCCTATGGGTGGAGGGGGCTTGCCGGTTTACCTGGAAAATCCCCAGGTCCGGAGCAGGCAAGGCCACGCCCGGCACTCTTTCCTGTCCACTTCTGTCTGCTCTGGGGTCAGGCCTGGGGACCGGTGGTCCGCGTGCTGGTCGGTGTTGCTTTGGCCACTGGGTCCGGATGGAGCCGTCCCTGTAAGGTCAGTTCGCTCTTGATGTCGGGCCGCGGTTGTGGGTGGGCTCACATTGCCAGGTGAGTAAAGGTTGTTCAGTGTGATGACAGTCAGTCACCAGCGCCTGAGGCCAGACACGCTCAGCACCACCAGCTTAAAGCCGGGAGCGGCGTCGCTGTTACACAAGCTGAGCCTGTCGTGTGCGAAGGGCTAAAAGGCTTTATTTCTGTGTTTTACAGCAAAAAGATGAAGGTCTTAGAATCGTTGATTGGAATGATTCAGAAATTCCCTTATGATGATCCTACTTATGATAAACTTCATGAAGACTTAGACAGAATTAGAGGGAAATTTAAGCAGGTTTGTGTCCTGTGTGCATCTTTTTGATCGGGGGGCCTTTCTCAGATGTAGCTGGGGCAGCCCTGGGGGCTCACTTTGCTAATGGTTTTGGGGCCACCGGTAACATATAAATGGTCAGTAAAGCAAATCCTTGTGTATGTCGATGTAAGGAAACCGAGGACCGTCTAGGGAACAGGTGTGAGAACTTCTTGAAGGGTGGTGACCTAGACAAGTAGAGCTGCAGCTAGAGAGCGAGAGTTCTGCTCTAATTTAAAAAAACATTTGTTTTCTTTTGTGTTTTCAGCTTTGTTCATTACTAAACGTCCATCCCGACTTTAAAGTTAGTGCAGAAGGTTCCGGACTTTCATTTTGAGGATGACAGACGCACAAAGACGAAACATCAGGGAACAGATGTTCGTATGTTAAGTGTTTAAAAATGTGATTAAAGGCAAAGCAACGATGGGGGATTCATTGTTTTGCAGGGAGGGTTCCAGCTTGGCCGCTGAAAGGGCTTCCTTCCCCCGAGGTCTGCCGGGTGGCCTCGGTGCCCCCCCCACGGGGCCCCTCCACATAGGCCCGTCCTTTGTTGGACCCTGTCTGCTCTGCAGCGTGAACGCAGCCCTGGCAGAGCCCTCACCTGGCTGCTCTTCTCTGGTCCAGGGTCCAGGCCCCTGGCTCACGGGTTCTCGTCACCTGTCAGGCCTGGCTGGATCTAGATTCCGGTTGGCTCTGGATAGGATAAACCTCCCCTTTAGCCCCCGGGCTTTGGTCAGCGCTCAGAGGGACAGTTTTTTAAAAAATGAGAGCCGGGCTTCCCTGGTGGCGCAGTGGTTGAGAATCCGCCTGCCAGTGCAGGGGACGCGGGTTCAAGCCCTGGTCTGGGAGGATCCCACATGCCGCGGAGCAACTGGGCCCGTGAACCACAATTACTGAGCCTGCGCGTCTGGAGCCTGTGCTCCGCAGCAAGAGAGGCCGCGATGGTGAGAGGCCCGCGCACCGCGATGAAGAGTGGCCCCCGCTCGCCGCAACTAGAGAAAGCCCTCGCACAGAAACGAAGACCCAACACGGCCACAAAAAAAAAAAAAAAAAAAAAATGAGAGCCACAGGGTTGACACGAAGCAGGTTAATGGACGGAGTGATGGGAGCTGTGACGTTTGCTGACCCTTGAGATGTGCCAGTGCCGTGACCTGCTTCTCGCCTTTTGTTCAGTCCCTTCAGGAGCCCACGGGGTGGGCGTGATTCCCGTTTTACAGACGAGGAAACCGAGGCCCAAGAGACTGCCTGGTCCAAGGGCAGTGGGCGGCAGAGCTGGGACTCCAGCCCTGTCTCCTGGTGCCCGCTCCGGAATGCACGTTCGCACCCACAGTCTCGGGGTCCCTGCCCGCAGGTCCCCGCTATGCCCCGTGGAGCCCTGGGGCATCTCAGGTGGCCATGGACGTGGGTGTCTGGCTGAGAGGAGCAGAGGCCAGCCCTGTCCCCAGGAAGCCGGGACGTGCTCTTCCTGTGTCCCCGGGTGGGTGGGGCTCTGCAGCATCAGAAATGGTCACGGGGAGGAGACTTTAAGGCCACCGCTCTATGTGCAGAAACTTCGCAGCCTTACTGCAGCCTGCCTTCTAGTGTGAGTTCTCTGTCTTCTGCCCGGACTTAAAAGGCATCATCTGCACGCGGTGCACGGCCCCAGGTGCGCCTTCGTCACAGACAGCAGCAGCGCTTATCTCTGGCTGGTGGGATGGAGGGGCTTTTGTTGACATTTTCCTGGGTGGATTTTTGTGCTTCCTAAGCAATCTGTTTGGATAATGTATTATTTTTATAATTGAAAAAAAAAAAAAAGAGTATATTTTAAAGCAAAAGGCCATCTGGGACCATTTTTGATGCGACATCTAGCGAATTCATTCCTTTCTCCGTGATATTTGGGGTTGAGGTACCAGGGTCGCACTGAACAGCCTTCTGTTGTGTTTGTGTCTGCGTGTTTCATTAATATGCATGGCGGCAGCTACTGTGACAGGACGGCGCTCCGTGATGCTCAGGAAAGGGTCGGGTCCTGCTGCCCCTGGCCAGCCACGGCGTGCGTTTATCACTGACCTCTCCTGCCCCAAACCTCACTCCCCCGCACCCCTTCCATCTCTCTCCTCTCAGCCTCTCCCATGCCAGGTGTCAGCCAGAGCAGCCGGCCGCCACTTCCTCTCCCCCATCCCGCGGGGCCGAGCTGCCTCATCGATCATCTTCAGGGCCCCTGGACACCGGACTTGACCTGTGCCAGCCTGGCTCCTTCTTGGAGGATGAGACCCAGTTTCCAGGACCCCTTGGTCACCCAAGACAGATGTTCTGGATTCCAGTACAGACAGAGCCCCTGTTCGCATCACAACGACTCTGCTCCTGTGATGCCACCTCCAGCGATGGGGTCCGGGGAGCTTGCTCTTCTGGCGGATGAGACGGTGGAGGACACCCGAGGGCTTCTGGGAAAGGTCACATCACTCTTGAGAGAGATGGTATCTCTTTTGGAAGTTGTGCTGTGGGGATGCGACACCTGGAATTATGACAGGCAGCTTGCAAGCAGCTACGGATGAAGCCAGACCTGGGCATGGCAGAGCCCAGCCAGAGAGGACCCAGCCCGAGGACATTGCCGAGCAGCTGTGCTGACTGACCCCCGAGAGGTGCTCTGCTTGCCAGCCTCGGTTATAGGAGCTGATGAACGCCCTAGTTCAAGGCCACTTCGGTAGGGCTTCCATTGCTAGCAGGCGAAGGGATCCTGCTTGCCCTCCCCCCACCCCACCCCACCCCCCCCTTCCTGTGCTCCTACACCTGGTCCTGCTGGCTATTAACGCTTGTTGGATTTCACCCCTTTCCAGGGGCTCGTAGATTTCCCACGGCTCTGGCCTACTTGCTCTGCCCTGTCGGAAATTCCCAGCATATTTTGTGCCACGTTATTAGTCAGCCGGGGCTGCCATAGCGAATGCCGCACAGTGGGTGCCTTAAACAACAGACATTCACGGTCCCCAGTCCTGGAGGCTGGAATCCGAGGTCCAGGTGTGGGCAGGGCCGGTTCCTCCTGAGGCCTCTCTCCTCGGCGGGTAGACGGCTGTCTTCTCCCTGTGTCCTCACACGGTCGTCCCTGTGTGTGTCGGTGTTGCTTTAAGGACTCCAGCCCTGTTGGATTGGGGCCCACCTTGATGACCTCCTTAAAGGCCCCATCTCCAAATATAGTCACATTCTAGGTTCTGAGGGGCAGGACTCCAACATGAATTTTGGTGGGGACATAATTCAGCCATAGGGTGAATACAGGGTGGCCTGTAATAGCCACCCTGTCTGGCTGCCTGGACGGACTTCACTTGGGAGAGAAGAAGCCCGTTTCACTTAGAAGGTGAAGTTACTTTGGGGCTTCCCTGGTGGCGCAGTGGTTGAGAATCCGCCTGCCAGTGCAGGGGACACGGGTTCCAGCCCTGGTCGGGGAAGATCCCACATGCCGCAGAGCAACGAAGCCCGTGCGCCACAACTACTGAGCCCGCGTGCCTAGAGCCCATGCTCCGCAACAAGAGAAGCCACTGCAATGTGAAGCCTGCGCACCGCAACGAAGACCCAACGCAGCCAAAAATAAATAGATAAATAAATAAATTTTATTAAAAAAAAAAGTTGAAGCTACTTCATTTTATTTTTTAGAACATTAGTAATTGGGAATAAGCAGGCTAATCCATCCTCCCCCTGAACTTACCACGTTGGAACTCTACTCTCAGAGGCACCGTGGTGGGTGGTGGGAAACACCCACCCACAGGCCAGATCCCAGCCCCGGACGCTTACTTTTACTTCACGTTCAGCTTGTTGTTTTTCTCTACCCAGTGGTGAGAAAAGAATGAAGTGATTTGGAGGAAGGGATAAGAAGCCTTGTTTACCGAGTGGCTGCTCGTGGCCGCCTTGACCTTCCTTGGGTCACTGAAGTGTCCACAAAGCCTATGAGGTGGGGTCGCTGCCTGGCCCCCTCACCCCGGCAGGTGGGGGCCTGGGGCTCCCAGCTGAGCTGAGTGGTGTACCAGCGGACGCAGTGAGCGGCTGACCTCAGGCCTAAGCACAGCGGGGGTCGAGGGGTTTGCTTAAATTATTCTTCGCCAGAACAGACTCTCATTTTCCCGATAATTCACAGCCTGTCTGACCAGTCTTGCATCTAGCTGATCGCGGCAGAGAGAGTCGGCTTTACGGGAAGAGACCCGTGCTGGCTGCAGTAGGAGAGGCAGGGACCGCGTGGGCCATCAGCTGCCCTCGACCCTCTGAGCAGGGCTCACTAAGGGACGGATGGGGAGCCTGGAGGTGGGGTGGGGGGCGTTCAGCTCTGCCTGGGGGATAAGGGAGTGGGAAGGTGGGCAGGAAGCCTTCCTGGAGGAGGTGACCTTGGCATGACTCGCTTTTTGAGCTTTCATTTGAGCTCAGCACCGTGGAGAATGTCTCTTCCACCCTACCTGAAAACACAACGTAATTTGGAGAGATCAAAATCTGTAAGTAACTGGTGAGGTCGTCCCAAGTCCACAGTTATTCCATTCCTTAGTGAGTGAAGTGAGGAACCAGTCTGCGGCCCAGGAAACATGTCCCCAAGCGAGTATGATCCGTCAGAGAAAAGCGGGCACTGCGTTCAGTTCCCACAGGACACGAGAGTAGTGCAGGTGCTGGGCCAGGCCCCCAGAGGGACGGGCCTATCCAAGCCACCAGGACTTAGGGGCTCAGGGGGGCTTCAGTGTCCCAAGAAGGACAGTCACTCCTTGCCTGTGAACTTCTCCATAGCTCTGATGGCTGATTAAACTCCTCACCTGACACGGAGGCCCTTGCTGGTGTGTCCCTTGGGGACCCCCGTAGAGACAGCGCTTCGGCCCCATCTCCCTGGTGCCCTTTACCAGATCAGCTGGGCCTTGGGTCCCTAGGGTTGGAGCGATACCTGAATATGATCCTGTTTCTACCCACACAGGAGTGTGATGGGCCAGGGGGACCCCACGCCCCAAGTAAACGGCCATGGAACTGAAGACTTAGTGGCGGGCTGTCTGCATCCTTTCAGCAAGGATTTATTGAACTTCCATTATTTTTGGTGGGCATGCGCCCCTGAAATCCCAGGGTGCTCCACGAACAGGTTCCCTAGCTCTGAGAGCTCAGACACATCTGTTGAGTTGAACCATGTCCCCTAAAAGATATGACCAAGTCCCAGCCCCTGGTACCTGTGAATGTGACCTTCTTTGGAAATAGGGTTTTTGCAGCTGTGACTCGGGTGTACGTTATGGTGGGTTGTACTAGAGTAGGGGGCCCTACGTCTCACATGACCGTGTCCTTGAAGAGGAGAATGCCATGTGAAGAGAGACACGTGGAGGAGAGACAGCCGTGCGAGGGCAGAGACTGAGAACGGAGTGAGGCGGCTATAAGCCAAGGGACGCCGGGGGTTTCCAGCAGCCAGGAGACCTGGCGGAGGGAGCACGGCCCCGGCCTCCAGGACTGTGAGAGAATAAATTTCTGCTGATGTAACCACCCACTCTGTGATGGCTTGTTATAGCAGCCCCAGGACACTGATAACGGGGTCTGGGCTGTCGTTTGGCCGTCTGCTGAGTGGAGAGGCAGGACGCGGTGATGTCCAGCCCCTTCTTCCTGGCCTGACGTGTGGGGAGCTTCCTCCTTACAGCATTTGCCTCAGCTCCCTGGTCTCAGCTGCTCTGAGGAGCAGGTGGTACCTACACCCCAGAAAGACGCTGTTATCTCAAGGCACAGGAGCCCCCTGGCTCTCTCCCCCGAGAGGCTGCTGCCTTTGGGGGGCCCTGCTGCCTCTGTACAGGGGCCGAGACAGGGTCTGCCAGTGAAGGCTGGCTCGAAGCTCTCCTCTGGTCTCAGCCCATGTTTATATCAGTAATACATGTTACAGCCAGAGAAGGTAGAAAACACACATACGGTGTGATAGTTAAGAAGCTTTGAAAATGCTAGGAAACTCATATCAATTGGACTCAAACAGTAAGGGGCAGTGATGGGCAGTCTGCAGCAGCTCGTCTGGAGACCTGGTCCCCCTCTTGCGCTCCTGCACGACCGGCTTCACGCTCGGGCTCCATCCTGCGGCCGCGGCACCACGGGCGCCCCTGTCAGGGCAGAAGGGCTGTGCCAGCCCCCAGGAGTCCTAAGGAACAGGGTGGAGTGCTCTCTTTTCCAGAAGCTCCAGAAAATGTCGCCCTGAGTCTCGCTGGCTGTTAGATTTCACATCCACCCTTGAACCTGCCACTCGTCCTGGGGGGCAGATGTGCTGTTGGCTTTGAGCCCATTGGCGCCTGTCCTGGAGCTGGGGATGGGGTCAGTCCTACCTGAGCCACAGAGCTGAGAACGGTGGTTCCCACCGACTGAAATCTGGGTGCTGTCAACACCAGGTGGGGGCGCTCAGTGTGGGCACAAAGACCAAGAACTGCCAGAGGAGGGAAATAAGGATGGCCTCGACCACCCCTCGGGGACCAGCGGGGCCTCCTTGCACACCTGGACGATGCACGGGATGGTGGTGGTCACACTGACAGTATGACAGTATGGTGACGTTTACTGAGTGATGCCTGTGCACCAGGCACTGTGCTCAGTGCTTCATGGACGTCGAGCCATTGGTCCTCGCGTCACCCCAGGAGGCGGTCACTGAACAGACTGACTGAGCCCCGCTTCCGTGCTGGGTGTGTCACAGATGCTAGGATGCCCTCGCAGAGCCGCCCTTCTTATAGACGTGACTATCCCCATTTTATGCATGAGAAAGTTGAGGCCCAGAAGGCGAAGCCGCACAGCCTGAAAGTTGCAGAGCTGAGATCCAACTCCTGGGTCTTTTCCTCTAAAATGTGCTCATGTGTGAGAGAGTGTTTTTCAAACAACGACTGACCACGTCAGACGCCACTGCCAGCATGCCTGGCCGCCCTTCTCCAGGCCAGCTGACCAAGACACTGCCCTGACTGCAGGGACCGCTGACTTGAAGTCTTGGACGTGGGTGGACCTGACCTCGACCCCTGGGCCTCCTGGCAAAGCAGGGCCGCCCCGAGTGCACGCACTGACCGTTGGGTGAAAATACTCAAATGAAGACTCCGTGCGTTTTCTTCAAGCCCATTTTTGAAGACCTCGTTCTCAGCAAGGCAGCCAAGCTGACTGCCAGGGGCGCAGGCCCCAGAGACACAAACTCGGCCACTGGCCTGGCTCGGTCAGTTCTCCGCCGTGTGATCCTGGCTCAGTGACTTCACCTCTCCGGGCCCCGGTTTACTCGTCCCCAACAGGAGTCGGCTCGCTCCCACCCTCAGCCCAGATCCCGCCTGGCTGTGCTCGTCGCCGTACTGTCCTCCGCGGCTGCCTGCCCCACGTGGTGGAGTCGAGGCGCTGGATGGAGACCGTGGCCAGCAAAGCCCCAAACACTCACCGTCTGGCCCTTTGTGGAGAAGCCTGCCCGCCCTTGACCCGGAAGATGGGAATACTTGTACCTGCGAGAGGAACGTGGGCTCCACAGGGCCCCCTCGCCAGTGTGTCCCCTGCCTGTCACCAACCCCTGGGGGCTGTTTCAAGATTTAGGGAGAGGACTTCCCCGGCCTTCCAGTGGTTAAGACTCTGCACTCCCAATGCAGGGGACGCGTGTTCGATCCCTGGTCAGGGAACTAAGATTCCGCACGCCCTGCGGCACGGCCGTAAAAACAAAACAAAACGACGACAACAACAACAGCAAAAAGATGTAGGGAGAAATGGTGTGTTTGGCCCTTAGCACAATGCCTGGCCCCCCGTACGTGCTGGGTGAACTTGAGCTATTGTCCTCCTGCGATGGGACCAGGGAAGGAACACCGCCCGGCGTGCTCGGCGGGCTTGGGGTCCAGAATGCGGGGCGACCCTCCAGCTAGACGGGTCTGCGCTAGAGGGACCGCCCTGGGGAGGCTATCTCGCTGCTAGTTGGAACTTGAAAGGATTAACAGACGCTGCCGTCTTTGATAGGCTCCGGGCCGACGGCAGCCCTTGAGCCAAGAGCTTCCCCATCCTCCTGTGCGCCCTGTGAGTGGCGGTGACAGCGCCCCTGGATGTGGGCCTCCGGCCCTCGTCCCCGGCGCTGCCCGCCCACCGGCCGCGGCTATTGTCTGCTGGGCCGAGGTGTGGCTCAGGGCAGGGGCCGGCGGGCAGGGGGACTGTGGGAACGGATTAGAGGCTGGGGGCTTGCGTCCCCTCTGCATAAACTCCTGATCAAAGACATTCCTGGGCTGACAGAGCCCTGTGCACGGCGGAGGCCAGCCCAGCATGCGGGACACACGCCCCACGCAGCTGCCCCCCGGAGTTGGGATTGGCCTCGTGGTGGGACAGCCGAGCCCCGCTGCTGCCGGGCTTCCAGGAGGGACGGGCTCAGAGGGAAGGTGGGGAGCCTGGCGCCCAGGGTCCCAGCAGTACCCACCTCTGCAAACACGCCTGCCCTGGGGCCCCTCGAATCTGGGGCCCTGGCAGGCAACTGACTCGCCTTAGTGCCCAGGCTGTGTCCCGGGGCCTTTTCAGGGTGACGAGGTGCTCCCGGCCCCTGGGGAGCCCCCCAGCCCCCGACTCCTCACAACTCGGGGTCTGCCCACCGCACCCGGGTCAGGCAGGGCCCAGCCCTCGGCAGCTCACAAAGCCCGCAGCCCTCGCACGGCCCTACTGCTCAGCACCCGCTGAGTGCAGGCGGGAGGCAGGGCGTGGGCAGAGGAGGACCAGCCAGACAGCTGTCCTCAAGGGCTCACAGCCCGGAGGGGAAACACCACGTGTAATTGTTCCTGGACCACCCAGAGCCACCTGTCTGGGGCAGGGTGGAGAACACCGCAGAGAGTCTTATGTGAGCCTGGGGGAGAGCAGGGGGTGGGCACTCCAGCACAAAACTGGAGGCCGGAAGTAGTCTGGTGTGTCCTGCAGTCCCCTGGGCAGAAACTTAGGGGAATGAGGAGTCTGAGGCTGGGGGGAGACAGGGGTGAGGCTGGGAAGATGGGGGGTGAGGCTGGGGGGACATCGGGTGAGGCTGGGGGGAGATGGGGGGTGAGGCTGGGGGGAGACGGGGGTGAGGCTGGGAGAATACGGGGGTGAGGCTGGGGGGACATCGGGTGAGGCTGGGGGGAGATGGGGGGGGTGAGGCTGGAGAGATGGGCCAGGTCCCAGGACCCCGGATGGAGCTAGAAGCCTCAGGGGGTTCTGGCAGAGGGTGGTGGGCCCGCCTGGGGCAGGGAGACTGGCTAGGAGGCAGGGAGGCCCCAGGTGAGTGGCCGTGGGCCGGAGTGAGAGCAGGCGTTCGGGCTTCTGGGAGGGCGCAGTGGAGTGGACACGGGAAGGCTTTGTCTCCAAAGGCCAGTTTTTGTTTTCCTGATACGCACAGGGCAGCCAGACCCCCACGGGGGGGGTCCCCACGAGGGGATGCCCGAGCTGACGCGGGTGGTTGGAGAGGTCTGGGCCCGCGGCATAACAGAGGAGGCCGCTGCCCGTCCTCCGGGGGCCTCACGGCTGGTGAGACGGCCCTGGGGCGCTCCGGGCCCCTCCTCGCTCAGCCCAAACCCTCTGTGTACTTTGGGTCCCATCTGCGCCCCTGCCCTTGCCTCCCCTCCTCCCCCTGTGCCTCACGAGGCCACCCCCGTCATGCCCTCTTCCTTTCCACTGTCCGACCTGTCAGCCCACAGATAGATTTTCCACCTGAAACATTAGAAACCGTCAAACAGCCCCGCAGGTCTGGCGTCCTGTGCGTCCGCCTCCCTGTGGCGTGCGGCGGCCCCCCGGCTTCCTCCGCCTGGATTCTCGCTGGAACTTAACGCAATCAGAGTGCTGCCCCTGTTCCTCAAGATAACCCGAGGCCCTCGCGGCGTCGGAGCCTCGCTTGGGCCCCTCTATACACCCATGGTCGTCGATGTCATTGGGCCCCGGTGCTGACACAGACCAGCGGGTCCCCGGGGCTGAGCCACCGCGGTGGTGCAGAGCAGGCCTTGGGCTTCAGGTCACTTCCCGAGGCTCTGGCTGTCCCTCGGTCCCCTGCTGTACGGGACCCCCTTTCAGAGCACTCTGTAGGGCCCGGGGGCGGGGGCCTTGCCTCACGTCCCCACCCAGCTGGCGAGGGGGGAGGCAGCAGTTCCGGCGCCTGCGCACCCCACCTCCTCCCAGAAGCTACAGGCCCCACCGACCCCGTGGGCACCCCCCAGGCAGGCTGGCACACGGCAGGTGCTTCATTAGGGCTGCGGTGAACTGACCTGGCAAGTAGTGCCATCCTTGGCGCGTGACCCAGGCCTCCTCCTGGCTCTGGAGCGCTCGCTGAATGCTCAGCTGGGGGGTGAGGGCACCTTGGGGACCCCCAGGCTCTGGGAAGAGGCCCCGGCCCCGCAGAGCTGGGACCAAGATTCACTTCCCACCTCCACCGGCGTTGGGAACGCGGCCAGTTCGCAGGCATCTGGAGCCCAAAGGTGGACGTCACAGGTGTCCACCAGGCCTCCCAGGTCGCTGGGTCCGTGTGAAAGGCCACTGGACCGCTGCCCGGACACTGGCGTTGTTCCCCCCCCGCCCCGAGCTCAGGGCACCTTGGGGCCATGATTCACCCAGAGCAAACAGCAGTTTGCGCCAGAAGAGGGTTAACGCATTTATTTACTTTCCTATCTGCAAATAACCTGGGAGGGCGAACTGGCCAGACGTGGGCTGGGAGGCGGCTGATCAATCGGGGGTCATGTCACCGGGGCCAGAGCCGTAGTCTGAGGTGGTCGGGGCCGCCTGCAAGCCCATCCTCAAACTCTGGAGGGTCCACGCGGCCCTCTCCCACTACAGACCCCTGGTCCGGATTTCCTCCCGGCTGGGAGGGCATCACACTTTCCTTCTGCATCACCAGGGGACTGCTGGCCACGTCTGGAGGCATTTTTGTTGTCACGACCGGGGTCGGTCCTGTCCTCTAGCGGGTGGAGGCTGGGGATACAGCCCAACAGCCCACGGTGCCCAGGGCAGTCCCCCATGACAGAGGATGGCCTGGCCCCGGTGTCCGCAGGGCCGAGGCGGGCCCCCTACCCGCCTGCCACCCCCATCCAAGGAACTTGGGGCGCACGGCCCTGGCTCCCTGCCCGCCCCAGGAAACAGACAAGCGGGCACTGCACTGGGGTTTTACCAATTTTATTTCTAGACTTTTCACGTTTGTCTTGTTTCCTGCTGGAAACGTGCCGGTTACATGTCTGTGCTGGGAAACACCGTGGTGTGCAACCAAAAACACACACAGACCCCCAAGTGCCTGCCCGCCCAGACCCTCAGACTTGCGGGTCACGGGGCAGACTCCCTGCGCTCCCGGACCTGCCACTGGCCTCTGGCCTTAGAGCGCACACATCTCACCCCCCACCACGGACAGACCGTCCCTCACGGACCCCGTTTGGTTCAGACAGAGACGCCGCAGCCAGAATGGTTGAGGTAAGCGGAAGCAGTGTTCCTGCAGGGGTGGGGCGGGGCGGGTTTGCACCTGCCAATGGCCTTGAAGCGCACAGGCTGCCCCACCTGGGGCCGCCGCGGACGGCGCAAATCCAAATCCTTTTGGTTCGGCAGTGTGTTAGGCGGCTCTTGGGCACACAGCACTGTCGGCTGGCTTCATTGAGATTTGAAGTCTCTTTAAAGGAGCATTTTTGCTATAATGACCAGAACAACAAACAGAACACTAATAACAGATACAACACACCCCAAACTGTGACACAGGCCAGAAGCGATTCCAATCATGCCAAATGACCGAGTCCTACAGCACAGCACCACAGTGGCACATTAAGACATACTTGTTACAATAATAATAATAATAATAATAATAATGCAACTTTCATAGCTATACGCAAAGAACGATATGGGCTGTAAAAACTACGATGATGGTAAATCCCAGGTCAGATGGAGAGTCCAGCATAACAGGCGCAGGGCAAAGGAAACGGACATGGCCTGTCTCCAGAGACACCCGGGGGTCCTTGTGAACGTGGCCCGGCGGGGTGGGGATCCCCACCAGGTCCTTTTTGGGATCTCGTCCGCGTGTCTGTCTGCCGAAGCAGCAGACAGAGCCTGACCACCTGGTCTGCAAATGGCTAAGTGAAGCTTGAGGTATTGTGAAACAGGAACCTTTTTGGAATAGAGCAGTAATCACATTAAGTCAAAATTGATCACATAAAAAAAAAAATAAAATAAAATAAAACCCAACAACACTACCAAAAAAAAAAAGGCATCCGTAATACATTTTTTCTATGAGAAAATTCAAACTAGAACATGGCAGTATATGACATTGTAAAACAAAAAAAAAAAAAACTGATTCTCCAATAGCAGCAAAACAATGTGAAAGAATAGAGAAGCGATATGCATCTGTTTCCAAACTGTACTGGGAAGTCATCGGTAGCAGCGAATAAAGAAAATGCAGCCGCAGCCTGTCCCTCGCGTGGTCCCCGCCCACCTCCCCTCCGCACACTTCCTCCCTCACCTCCTCGCTCCCTTCAACACTCCCTACAGAATAATTACAAAAAGGTACATAGCCAAGATGTGCAAATTATCTAGCGGTTGCTAAATTTCTTTTTTGAAAGGAGGGTTCAGGGATGAGATCGTATTGGAACTGAACTTGGAACTGAACTTGTTTCCAGCATCCTAATTGTGCTTATAACTCTGACACCTCTCCAGTTGGATCACTCTGTGAAAAGCCAATCAGGCCAAATTAGCCAAATCCATGTCTTTGTGTTTTTTTCTCGGGATTTTTTTTCCCTCTCTTATAAAAGGACCTAACTTTAACAAACTGTCCTACACCTGCAACATCTAAGGCAGAAAAGTGTGTGTGTGTGTGTGTGTGTGTGTGTGTGTGTGTGTAAACCAAGGGGAGATTGCATTACTTTATAAATCATACTGGCCTTATGAACATCCTCTGCAATAAATATTCTTTTTAGCCTTAACTATAAATTATATATTTTAGTGTTTAAAAACCTTCCGTTGCAAAACATCTAAAGATAACTCTGAAACTGCTGGTTCTCTAGGTAAACCTTTAAGGCCCCTACTTTCAAACACCAGTTGGCACTGAAGGATCCCTAAACTTCAACTTCTCTACAGAAAAGGAAAGGAACACATCATCCTGGCAGTGTGAGAATGAATGCACATTTTCTTCTCCTGGACCGGAACCTAGCCCTCCAAAATATCATCTCCCTTTCGCTAACACCATATTGACAAGCACCTGCCTTGCCATCCTGTCTGCACCCAAGTACTGGAATATTCCCAAACCATTCCATTAAGAAACCGTTCCCCGCCCCCTCCACACACAGCATACACAGAGATGTCACCTAGAGACTGAAAGTGCTTTGAAATGGAATGGTTTTGGAATATTGAGAAGGAACAAAAAAAACAAAAACAAAAAACAAAAAAACAGCTGTAGGTTTCACCTGGATGTGAGCAGGCTGCAGATCTGTTGGGTGAAAAACCAGCACCTCATAAACAGGTAACTACAAAAATATGAAGATTATAAAAATAGAATATATTAGGTCACTATTGCGGTTTCTCTTTCTAGTAGCGGACGCTAGGAGTCGGAGGTGGCCTTCCGTCACCGAGGCGCAGGCTGGCGCCCGACAAACCCCTCAGGTGGTTGGTCCACACGCAGAAAGAGGATCAGACCTTGAAAATGCCGAACTCTACGCTACCCTAGCCGAGAGGTTACATCAGCCATGGACAAGGTCAAGGTTACATGCCTACCTACGAAATAAAATAAACAAATGACTTATAAAGTGACTACATGCATAAGCGAGATACAGGATGCCTAGAACCGCATTAAAGCTGTGCCCTTGGGAAAAGCACACGGGTAGAGTTCTATCTAAAACCCTCTTCTACTTTAAAAAGGGGTTGTGGACTTTTTCCTATTTTTTTTTTTTAACGTTTTCATGCTTTTTGTTTGTTTGTTTGAAACACATAAAGAATCAAATCTAATCCTCCCCTGCAGACTCGCTCCTTGTGTTAACGCCTATCCTTATAACACAGAGACACAAACACATGAATATAAAAACTAGTTGATTACGGGCTATAACATCCTCTATTTTTGTAGCACAACCCCTCCTCCCCCCTCCAGCTCAGGGTTATGCAAATTCTATTTTTTTCTCTCCTTTTTTTTTTTTTTTTCTTAAACATAGGTTTTCGGGGACGTTTCTTTTCTTTTGCTTAACTCAGAGACAGAAGGGAGAAAGGGCAAAGGAAAACACCAAGACACTGAGGAGCGGGCTGCCTTCTGACGGCGGCCGGGCCTGGGCGGCTCTGTCCACGGAGCCCGGGCCGGCCCCTCCCCCGCCGCGGCGCCCTCAAATGTCCACGTCACGCACGTCGGTGGGCGTGCAGGCCAGGTCCACCTCCTCCTCCTCCTCCTCCTCCTCCGCGGCCTTGGGGTCCAAGTTCTGCTGCTGGGCCTGGCGCAGGCTGGACTCCAGGAGGGCTTCGATCTGCTCCTGGCAGGCGCGGAGGCAGTCCTGCGCGAGACGGGTCTTCAGAAGGGGGGTCCGCAGCGAGGGGCCCCTTCCCAACGCTCACCTAAAACGCCGCCTCCCCCGAACCCGGGAAGCCGCTGCCCAGACCCCAGGATCGACAAGTGTGCACCCTGTTTGCCCACCAGCTGCCCTCCCGGCCTGAAAAGCCCACGCCAACCAGGCCATGGTGAGCCCACTCAGGACCCAAGGGCTCCGGCGGACACAGACGCTCCTGCCCACCTGCCCCGAGTCCCCTGCCTGCCCGGCCCCTCGCTGGAACTCCTCGCCAGGGCTTTCATCTCCGGCCCCAGGTTCCCACCAGCCCCACCGCTGCCCTCAGCGAATTCAGCGCCATCTGATCCAGCATGGGGAGGCCCTCTGAGCCCCGCTTTTCGGACTTAACCTCTGCCGTGTCAGCCCTCGCAGTGAACCCAGCATTCCGTGATGAATGGCCGTCAAAAGCGTTAGGCCGTGCTTGACCGAGGATGAATGCCGGGCGGCCCTGGGGCCTTTATCCCTGTCCTCTCCCGTTCGGGCCTGCGTCCTGGGAGACGCTCCGGCCGCACACAGCTCCCGGCAGCGACCACCCCGCATGTTCAATGGAGAGGAGGAACCCCGGAGGCCGGGGGCCTCTCCTGGTCCCACCGCGGGCAAGTCTCCCAGCAGCTCGAAGGCGCTGCCTGCAGCCGGGCGGCCACGGCTCCCAGATCTGAACAGAGAGGCTGTCCCAACTCCTGGGATGCCACACGGGGCTTCTGTTCTAGAACCAGGGAAAGGCTCCAGGGCAGCCTGGGAAACAGACCCATGCCTTTCCCACAGGAATGAGGTTAAGCATGGGGAAGGCGCTGCTAACTTCCTCTTAGATGGGGCTGGAAAGGGTGTACCCCGCCCCAAAGAAGTGGAGCCGGGCCAAGAGGGCTTCTGAGTGAATCCCTGGAGATCTCCCAAGGGGACAGGGCTTATGGGGCGGGGGGGGCTTTCCTACCCACCCTTTCAGCATTCATCACGGCAAAGGACGAGGCAGGGAAGGTGCAAAAGGCCCCATTTTACAGAGGAGGAAACTGAGGCCCAAGACTCCCGACGGCCCCCTCAGGCTCTGATCCAAACACCCACCACGGCCTACTGAGGCCCGAGAGCCTCCACCCACCCACTGAAGGCAGCCCCCCGGGGGGCGGCTCCCTGGCCCCTGCAACTTGGGGGGCCGTGCGGTGGAGCGGAGAGCACAGGGATGCAGGAGGGGCCTCCCCTCTGTGCAGGCCCTGGCGCACCCTCCAGCTCCACGGCCCACGCTGCCACCTCCCAGCAGCCTGCTTGGCGCTGCAGCCTCACCCTGTGAGAGCAGACTGTGACCACGGGGGCAGCTCTAGGGAAGGGCACACTCAGCCATGCCCCGGGGCCTCCACAGCCCAGAATTTTCTGCGTCCGAGCTCAGCGACGTTTGTCACCCGGTCACCAGACTAACGAATTTCAGCCTCAACTGATTCCTCCCACCATCCCTCAGCCGTAAGGCATTTTGCTTCAGATCTAATTAAAATAATCTCTCTTCAGATAAGGGATCACGCAGCGATTTCCTACCACTGTCTGTAGACAGCGCTGTTTGGGGCGTTTCTAGCTGGGGGATGGCGCTGGTCCTGGCAGCCAGGCGAGGATGCCTCCCCCTCCCAGGGGACTACCGGGCTGCCGGCGCCTACAAACAAGAAGGCACCCCCCCCCCACCCTCTGGGGGTCACGCAGGCTGGCGGCCAAGCACCGTTGGCAGAGGACAGGCAGGCATCCATCTCACACCCAGCTTTCCTCCCCGAGCCTCCTGGGCGCTCGAGGGTGGACCACCAGTAGCAGCCAGAGCCGGACCTGGACCGGGGATCGGGGTCAAGGCGGTCACCTGCTCCTACTCGGGACACTAGTGGGCCTGGCAGTGACCCCCGCCACCAACCTCGCTGGTCTAATTTGGTGAAGCCCCAAACCCTTGTAATTGTTATTTTAATTCTTTGAGAAAAGAAAAGAAAAGAATGGGGAATAAGACAATGGCATTTTTAAGTAAAAAGATACAATGGACTCTGGCTTCCAAAGCAGCAGCCTCTCAAAGGGGGTCATAAAAACAAGTTGTCTGTACCAGGCCCATTGTGGACGGGAGACCTCACAGGGGCCCTTGTAAAGCGGCCATTTATCGGGCGTCCACGCTGTCGCCCAGACAAAGCTCGACCGGGCCTCACCCCACACACCATTAGGGCACGGATCATTGACCCGGCCTGCCGTGTGGCCCCTCTTCCTGACGGCCCCCTGCCACGACCCCAGGAGGAGTTTAGGCTCCTGGGCGCCCCTGGGGCCACCAGAAGCCTAGGAGGACCCTCTTCCCGCCCATCGGCAAGTTCTGGGAGGTGTTTCTCCTCCCAAAGGAGCCCCCCAGGAGATGGGGAGGAGTGGCCCCCAGGCAGCGTGTGCCAGGGCCACGGCCAGGTCCTGTGCCTCTGGACGCAGGTGGCCGCCTGTCCCCCACGTGGCCCCAGCCCCTGCCACTTCCCACCAGACGACTGCAGCTCGGGACCCCCAGGCCCTGGATGCTTCTAGCACCCGGCGCCGGAGCGGTCACTCACCGGGTCACACCGGATCACCTTGGAGAGGAACCGCGTCAGGCGGTGATAGGACAGGAAGCTGTTGGCGCTTCCCAGGTGCAGGCCTTGCACTGCGGCCACCACGCTCCCGGCAGCCACCATGGAGGGCGGGTTGGAAATGAACTTCACATCTGCGGAGAGGGAGGGAGGCAAAGGGGTTGTGAGTGGGGACGCAGCAGGACCCCTGTGACCTGGACCCTCCCGGGCCCCTGTCCCACAGATGGCTGATCTTGAGGGCGTGGTCAGGAAGTGGGCGCCGGCGAGAGCAGAAGCCGGGCCGGACTCTCTGATCACGAGCTTGCGACGCTCATTTCAAAACAGCAGAGGGGCTTCCCCGGTGGTGCAGTGGTTAAGCCTCCGCGCTCCCAGTGCAGGGGGCCCGGGTCCCATCCCTGGTCAGGGAACTAGATCCCACAGGCATGCTGCAACTAAGAGTCTGCATGCCACAACTAAGGAGCCCAAGTGCTGCAACTAAGACCCGGTGCAACCAAATAAATAATGTTAAAAAAACAAAAAACCTCCCCAACACCTTCCCCCCCGCCCCCCGCTGCCAACAGCAGAAATGCTAACCAAGAGAACAGCTGCTGGAAGAGACAACGGTGGGGGGGGGAGGAGGAGGCACCGTGGCCTCTGCAGAGGGGTCATCGCTCACTCCCTTCTCTTAGCACGTGAGCCTGTGAATGTATCACTTATTCACAAAAGCCTGACGATAGGAAAGGCGGAGAAAACCCGCAAGGAAGCAGACACATTCCCTACAACACTAACCCCAAGTACCTGCGCTGCCAGGTCCCAGGGGGAGTGGCCTTCTTGCACATGGGAAGATGGGCCCAGGGAAGCCCCCCACTGCCCTCAGATGCTTCTCCCCACTTCATCTGCCTCCAGGGACATGGCAGGGCTATAGCATTACTTCATCTGCCCGTCCTCGGCAGCTCTCCGCAAACTGCTGGGAAACCCTGCACCTCTGGGCAGGTGGGCTCCAGGGTCACCTCCTGGCAGCTCACTGACATGGGAACTTCTGGTTTCCCCCCTGGCGGCACACTTGTCATGGACGTAAGGGCACTGAAGAGGGGACCCAGCGCCTGTGGGCTGCCTTTCTATAGCTCCCAACGAGAAACTCCTGGCAGGGGAGGCCACTGATTGCAGCGTCTGAACCAGGGGGCCTCTCAGCGTGGAGCCGGGCCCTGGAAGGTCAGCCCCTATCACCTCATCCTGTGCCCAGGAACTGGATGGTGAGCTGAGTGGGAGGGGACTGGGCACAAAGGGAGTGCGGCCCCCGGGGGCTGGGACACCCCCCGCCCCCCCACTGGCCCGAGACTTCATCCCTGAGAATAAACAGGCAGGGCCCCTCATTCAGTGGAGCCGGAGCCAGTGGAGGGGTGGGAAGGAAGAAAGGCAGCCTCACTGAAGGGGCGACAAAGCTGCTGGTGGGCGCTCCGACCACTAAAAGAAAGCCCCTCACAAGGCGCGCCCTGTCTCCCCTTTAAACGGGAGCAGTTCCACCCAGTCTGAGCGCCAGGAGCCAGCGATGAGAGGTTTTCATGGAGGCCAATCAGGACCGCACAGAAATCGCTGCGGCCAGAACACAGGTTCTGACTGGCTGCAGCTCGAGACCCCGGTCCAACAGGGAAGGAATAACTAAACACAGACTGTGTGTGTGTGCGCACACGCATGTGTGCGCGCGCCTTGGCGGGTTTATGGGCTTAGATGAGAAGCCTGCATATTTCAGCTTGGAAGCTCCAATAGCTGTTCCTCTTCACTGCCCGGCTGCAAAGAGCCCAGTGGGCCACGGCCAGGGTGGGCATCCGAGCTGCACCGCTCCACTGACCCTGCTCAGGCCCATTCATTCAGCTCAGTTACGTGCCAACCTCAAAGAGGTAACTCACCGGCCGCAGCCCAAGAAACGCTCTACTGCGTGCACACATCCGTACACATGTTAAAAGCAGAGCAAAACCCAACTCTGTGCGTGGGTGACATGCCCCCTCCCGCCCCCATGCACACCCGGGAACCCAGGTCTGCAGGGCGCACGGACCAGGGAGAGCAGAGGCCACCCTTCCCCCGCCGGCCCCCTGCACCTTTAAAAGGGACCCTTGCTACACGGAGGGCAAAATATCTCCCGGGACTTTTACTCAGGCCTCCACTTCACAAAATCTGTTTGTTTTTAGGCTGTAATAGGTCGCTCTCATCCCGAGAGGCCCCCTTGTGACTAAGGACATGGCTGCGTGTCAGGTTCCAACGGACCAGGACCCGGTCGTGGTGGGGTGCCGCTCCCCTCCCTCCCCTGGCCTGCCCGTCCCCCACCGGGGCCCACCGAAGCTAATGCACGTGAAAAGCCGGGTCGCCCCCGGCCATCCCTCCACCTTCACCCGAGGTGTGCCCAGGCCGGGGGTGCCGGCTGGGCACAGTCTCAGTAGCTGCACCAAACACATTCACAGACTCTGCGCCCGGCTTCTGCGCTGCCAGCACCCCACGCAGGCTACACACCCCGCTTCCTGGGGTCCTGGGAGAGGGGGCGGTCCAGGCTGCCCCAGCCATCCTGGGGGGAGGGCACGCAGGAAGTGTTCTTTGCATTATCTGCGGGAGACTTTGCCGTTTCTCTGAACCACTTTCAGCTCCATAAAAGGCTGCCTGGAAGTCCCTGGAGGCTTCTCTTCTCAGAGGCGTCCCAGCCAGAGAATGCCTCCCTGCCTGCTTGCTGCGCTGGCCCCTGGAGGCTGAGGGGACGCGGGCGAGAGCCTCCCCATCCCCGCCCAAGGGCGGGTGCTGCGGGGCAGGAATGCCTGGCGAGGGGGCGCCCTGACCCCTCAGATTCATCCGGGCCTCTCGTCTGCCCCCCACCCCATGGCTCGCTTGGAAGGACTCAGAAGAGGGGTTCACGCCTTGAGCAGACAAAGGAAGGTGGGGAGGCCAGCAGAACCTTCCCAGCTCTCCTAACCCAGAACTCCCAGCCACCAGAGCGCCCAGACATCAGGAGAGTGACACGAGGTGGCTGGCTGGGGGCGGGGGGGGCTCCACCCCCTTCCGGGGAGTGGGTGAAGGATGCCAACTCCCCCCTTTGGTGCCCTGTCGCCCTCAGGTCGTTCCGAGTGAGCCCCAAACAGATGTGATGGCTGAGGCCTGGCCAGGGGTAGAGGTGGCCCACAGCAGAGCTGGGCAGGATGGGGGCAAGGGTCCTCCGATCAGGGTCTCCAGGGGTCCTGGGCCCAGCTCATGGGACCGGAGGGGAGGAAGAGGTCGCAGGGGCTCAGGGGCAGGGCTGGGACAAGCAGGAGGCAGCACCGTGTGTCTCATCGGGTTCTGAGTGACTGGCCGCCTGGGGGCTGGGGAGAGGGCTGTGCCGGGGAGGGGCCCCCAGGGACGGTCCAGAGCAGTGCCGGGGGAGGGACGGAGGGCCTGCTGCTGCCGCCAACCACAGCAGCCCAAGCCCAGGCCGCTCCGAAGCCACTCCCAGGGCAGTGAGCTGAGCCGGCCTGCCGGCGCCCCTGGCGGGGCCTCAGGCGGCCAAGCGCCTCTGTTGGCCGCCCCCGCACGAGGGCCGCTGCTGGCCGCCCAGAGCACGTGGTCCAGGCACTGCCGGCCGGCGCTCCCCACCCCTGTAGGCGCCCCTGGCAGGTGGCCCAGCCCGGGAGAGGCCAGGAGGGGGCCCCCGCAGCTCAGGCTCCTTGAGGACACGGGAAGGACTGGGGAGCGGGCGGGGGGGGGTAGGAGGCAGGCTGGACAGCCAAAGTCAACCCTTCTCAGCATGTAGTGACCCCCGCCTGGCGTGGGGAGAAGAAGCCACATCAGCCGGACACAGGCAGGCTGCCGCCCAGCCTCAGCTGCCCGGGCCCGGGAGCCCACACCCCCTCCCTGGAGCCCCAACAAGAAGCCCAGCCCTCTGTTCCCCGGAACAGGGAAAGAGGAAAGCTTCCGAGAGCGGAGGAACCTGGGGACCATCTCCTTGGATGGGGAAACCGAGGCAGAGGGCAAGAAGCTCCTCCAGGGGCCCCCAGAGGCCCGGCCAGCACCCTACCTGTGGCACAGAGGGCAACGAAGGTCTGCGCGTGTTTGCGGATGATCTGTTTGTTCTCCTCGACCACCGGCATTTTGGAGAGGAAGTGTTCAATGAAGTCGTGCGGGGTCGTGGCAGCCAAGTTCCACTTGAGTTTGTTCACCAAGACCAGCTCCATTTGCTGCGTAAATGGACGCACACGTGCGTAAAGAGAGGCGCAGGCGCGGACCCCAATGGAACAGGAGGCGAGGAGAAGGAATGGGGCATGCTGGAGGGTCCGGGAAGTTGGGGGGACAACGCGCAACCCCACATCCAAACAGAGAAGGTGCCGCTCGCAAAGGCTCCCGTTCTTGATTAAGCCCACCCTCCGCGGGTGGAGACCAGAAGCCCTCGACACCTGGAACGCGAGGTTTGGTCGTTCGCGCGGGCCCCTCGCCGCCGCCGCCGCTAGAGGGCGCGCGCCGCCCACTTTTCGCGGCGCTAGGGGCGCCGAGGCGGTGGGAGTCGGAGGGAAAGTGTGAGGTGGGGCGGCGGGGGACCCGTCCGCTCCTCGAGAGCGGCCCCACCGATGTGGCCGCCCTCCCTGGGGGTAGAGGGTCTCTCAGCGGCCCGCAGGGGCCCCTGGCTCTCTGCACCTCCCCCACCCCCGGGGTCCCACGGCTAACGGGGCATCCGGGGGCGGCGGGGGTCCCAGGGTTACCAGCAGCTCTTCGGGCCGGATGGAGTTGTCAGTGTAGATGCACAGCTTCTCGGCCGTCAGGGGGATGGTCTCCTTCATCTTCGAGGCGACGAACATGCAGGTGGCCCCCAGCAGCTGCAGGCGGCTCTTTTTCACGGGCTCCAGCGACAGGAAGCGGTCCAGGTAGTTCATGGCCAGCGGGAAGACCTCCTCCTCGCACTTCTGCTCCTCGCAGACCTGCCGGGGCACCGGGGGCCGTGACCGCCGCCACCGGGAGCGCCCGGCCCCCTCTGCGGAGACCTCGCGTCCCCCACCCGGCTCGCGCCAAGGCTGTGGGGCCCCGAGCGCGAGGAGGGTCAGGGCAGGGGGCGGCAGAAGCTGCCGCCGCCGCGCCCCCTTCCCCGAGAGTCCCCCGAACCCACCCACCCGAAACTGAAAGGGAAAGTCCCGGCAAGGCTGGCACAGTGGGGGCGGGAGCTGGCACGGCTGGCCGGCTTGTGCCGCGCGCGGGCGGCGGACCCCGGCCCGCGTGGGTGCTTCGGGACCCTCCAGACCTGGGGTCGGCACCAAATGGGGTGCAGGGCCGCGGGGCGGGCCGCGGGGATGGGCGCCGCGCTCGCAGCGCCTGCGAGACACAAAGGTGGCGTCCCAGGCCGCCGCGCCGCATTTCCCCAGACGTCATCTTTTCAAAAAATATTTAAAAATATAAAAAAATTAACTGGGTACATAAAAAACCCCTGAAAATGACCCTCAGGCGGTCCTTTACCCAGGCCGGGGGTCGGGAGCTCGTTTCAGGCTCAAGGGAGAGCCCCAGGAATTCAAATTCGGGGGCCCCCCTTCCCCCTGGGCGCGGGCGCTGTTTCCCTCTCGCAAGGGCACCACGCCGCACTTTCAAAAATTATTTTTAAATATTTGCGGTGCACTCAGGAGCCCACTGAAGGCCTGAAAACGTGCCCCTGGACCCCGGCTCGCTCCGGGCAGGTCCCCCAAGCTGAGACCCCTGCAGATGAGGGTCAATCCCCAGCGTCTTGGGGGCCACGCGACCTTGCAGCCCGGCGTGCTCTCCGGCCCAAGCTGGCCGTGCGGGGCGCCCCGGGACTCACTGCTTGAACAAAGGGGCCCCCTCTCCCGAGCAGGGTCCCCTCACAACTGCCCGAGCTCTGGCCCCTCGCCCCTCCCGCCGGTTCCCAGTGGCCGCACGGCCCCTCGCGGCGGCCCCAAGCGCCTCGCCGACCGCTCCCCACCCCCACCCTGCCCCCAATTATTAATAAACACTTTTGCTTTGCAATAAAAGAACAAAGATGGCGCATAATACTGGCACGAGCGGCCCTTGCATACGTGTCCATGGATATTAATTTAAAAATCAAATCTATGCCCCCTCCCCCTGGAGCTGGCGGCTCAGCGGCCGCGCGGCCGGGAGAAGAGGCGCAGCGGGGCTCTGGCGCAGGCGGGGGCTGAGCAGTGGCGGTCCAGGCGGGGGCCGCAAAGGGCGCCCAGCCTGCGGGCCCCAACCCTGAAGCCAACTGGGGTGCCCCGGCCGTGGCTTTCCCCCAAGGCACCCCTCCTCGACCGCTCCCCCTCAAGGGAATATCTAATGACCCCACCCCCACCCCCTCCTTGTTCAAAAAATACCCAGAATATCTATATATTTCGGAACTACGATTCCTAGCAACACTCTGGCAAACTTCAAAAGTTGGGGTGGGAGGGAAGGGAGGGCGATGAGTGGCAAAGAAAAGTGGGTTTGCGCAACAAGTCGCAGGAAAGTGCTAACAGAGCCGCCCGGAGCCCCGCACCTCCAGCATCCAGGTGGCTACGATCTTCCGCATGGACGGCAGGATCTCCTTCTGCACACACTTGAAGTAGGACACCGAGGGCGCGCAGGTCTCCTCCGCCTTGAGCATGGCCCGCAGCACCCGGTCGTTAAGGAGGTTGGCATCGGGGTACGCCCGGCGGATGGTCTCCATCTCGCAGCACAGGAGCTGGTGTGCCATGGCTGGGGCTCTGCTAGGCGGCCTGGGGCGGCGGTGGGTCCGGGGCTGGGTCCGCGCTCGGCTCTAGCTCCTGCTGCCCCTCGCCGGAGCGCGCGGACGCTGCTGCTCGCTGCTACTGCGCCGACAGCCCTCTGGAGGCTCTAGGACTTTGCAACTTCCAACAAAACTCCCCTGTAGTCCGTGTGACGTTACTGTTGTTAAGCAGAGATCAAAGCCGGGCAGAGAATGGGAGCGGGAAGGAGGGGGGGGGGCGGGCGCAGGGGGAGGGGGCGCGGGCGCCGAGCGCCGGGGAGCGGCGAGGGGCAGAGCCCAAAAGCCATCCCGGAGGCGCCGCGCCGGCACCGCGCGGAGTTGCCCCCGAAGCCCGGTTTTCATAGAAATGCAAATCGTCCCGAGGCTGCCTTTCTCCCCGCCGGGGAAGAGGGGTGCAGGGGGGCCTGCCGTCCCCGAGTGGGTCCCTCAGGATTTGGGGGGTTGGGTGAAGGTGGCTCTGCAGAGGGGGACAGCTAGGAGGGCGGGCAGGCCACACGCAGCCTGGGGAGACCGCATGGAGGGGGACTCTGGAGTTCGCTGACACCCTATATCTGAGCCGGGAGAATGGGCGCATTTCCGAGAACGCCACGAGGGCACCCACGGGCGGAGAGGCAGCCTAGGAATCTTAGCGTCTACATCTTCTTTCATTTTCATTAACACGTGTAAATTTCAGGAACCATTTAACATTCAGGGACTCAGGGCAGAGCCGGCAACACTGGTGGAGGCTTCATTCCCGCACACGCGGGGGGGGTCGTTGCAAATGCCCGAGGGGGTAACCCTAAATGTTAAAGGGCTTTCAGCCTAGCACGCGCTCGCTCAAAAAATAAAATAAAATAAAATAAATGCCCGAAAATTCCAGCAGCAGCCCAAGATGGTGGCCAGCATTTCCTTCATCCTGTCCTCCTCGCCTGGGGGAATCTGCGGGCTGTCCTTCCTACCTTAGCCAGTCCATTCTTGCGGGGGTCCCCAATCCCCCCCACCCCCGCCCTGTCCCGGCAGCTAGAAAAACACCCTGAAAGGAAGGCTGCAAAATAGTGGTCTCTGTCCTGTCTCATTTTTTAAAATTAAAAATTAAGTTAAATCGCTGGAAATATTAGTCGCCTCTCCGCCTGGGACAAGACCACCGGAAGCTTCCTAATTGGTTTTGCTGGGGGTGTGGACGTCTCTTCACCTTTAGAACTTGCCCTGGGGCTGTATTCGTGAGCCTGAGGGGGATGGCGGGGGCTGGCAACAATCAGAGCAATTACAAGTTAAAGAAATGGGTGTATTGATCTGATGATTTTAAACAAAACCTATATATGTTCGTGGCTATAAGAGAGTCCCCCAATATTATCGCAAAGTTGTACGACATATAAAAGAATATATAAAGCTTCTTTTTGAATTAAAGATTCAGTCTCTTTGGTGCTTATTTTTAAAAGGACATTTTGCTCAGTCTTAACATACCTTTTTTTACAGTTTTTACTCTACCTGCCCCAAATTAAGAAAACTGTTCATTAACTTCCCTCTGAATATAGTTTAGTGTCATCAAACCACCATATACCCTAATGTTAAAGGCTCAAAGAAAACGGATTAAAAAGCCCCCTGCCCTTCGCAAGGGCGCACGCCACAGGACGAGGACCCCCCCCCCTCCTTTTCAGGGCTGATTCTTCCCGCGCCCCCTCCCCCGCCGAGATTTAGGGTTACTAATATTCCGGGTCCAGGAGGGTAATTACCCCCGGCTCACGCCTCGGGAGCAGTGGGTGGCCCGACCAGGGAGCACCCACCACCGTGTACCCCTCCCTGGGCACCCACGCTCGCGTTGGCCCCCGGCACGCCGGAGCCTCGGAGCATCAGCCCGCGCACGAGGGCAGCCGGGCTGCTTTTTCATTCATAAAATCCCGACCGGGCGGCCGCCCGGATGATTTATGGGGCTGCGTGCTACCACCGGGCTGCTTCTGTCCCGGGGGGCGAGGGGACCCGAGCCCCGCATGCGCCCGGGCCCGGCCCAAGGCAGGCTGGCGACGGCGAGGGGCATCGGGTCATAAAGAGGATCGCCCACTCCGGCAGAACGGGTTCTGGGTCCAGGAGGGAGCTTCCCCCTAACCCGGGAGAAAGACAGAGGAAACTGGAATTAGCATGAGCCAATGGGGGCGCGGCGCTGTTACTAGGCGGACCGGGCAGATCTCGACGAGGAACTCCGTTGATTTCCCCGCTCAGGGACGGGCGCAAAAGTGCAAGCCCGGCCGGCGAGCGTGAAGAGCCGTCCAGGAACCCGCGGGGGAGGCTCTGGAATTTGGGGCCCGGCGGGGAGCGCTAGCCGCCCAGCCCCCACCCCAGGGAGCCCAGATCTGCGTTCCCCGGAGACTCAGAGCGGGCCAATAGCCTCGGGGCCCTTGAGAGCTGCTGCTTCCAGGAGAGCGGGGGAAGAGTTTTGATTTTAATTATTTTTTTCAGAGAGAAAAGCAACTTTTAAAAACTTTACAGTTTAAGTTTTAATTTTGCACGGCCTTTAAAATACCGACCGCGAAGCAGGAACTGCACGTTCTGGGCTCATTTAAAGTGCTCTGCGCTATTTCTTGGGGACCCTGTGGAACAAAGGGCCAGTGGCCCAATCGGAAAGGAGACCACGCTGGTTGGAAAGAAAATCCAAAAGTAACTTATATCACCTTCCCACTTTCCTCGCCCCCTGGTCCCCCGCCGAGGTGACCGCGGCCGGGGAGGATCGCCGGCCCCGAGAGGGCGAATTCCGCGGCAGGCGCGTTTGCCACCGTCCCTGGCTGTGGGAACCTTCATTCAAGGCGGGGGAAGGGAGCGCGTTCATTCAGGAACCCGCGCGCCGCGGCGCCGACCTCGGGACGCACCGCGACTGCGCGCCGCCCGGCCGGGGGCTTTGGGGAGGGGGTGCGGGGCCCAGTGGAGACCTTCCACGGGCTTAGACCTCCGGCACCCGCCCTCCCCCGTGAGGGCTGGGCGGCGGGCGGGCGCGCGCATGCAGGTGGGGTCACCTGCAGCCGCATACCTGGCGGCGACTTGAAAGGACTTGGCTCAGGCTCCGCGAGTTTTCCATTGTTAAGCCCTTAAGTCGTTCTGGAAAACGCTTCCGAATGCGGACCGCGGGGTTCCGGGGGCGCTCGGGCTCCACTTCCCCCACACTGCTCGCTTTCGGGGGGCGTGTGGCGGCCCACGTACTGAGGTAGCTCCGCCCCGGCTACCCGGCGCGGACCTCCGGCCCCCCAAAGCTGCGGAACGAGCCCGAGCAAACTCTGGCCCCGGGCCCACCCGGGACACTCACACGCTGGGAACAGAGGCAGCCGCATCTCCCACCGCCCCAAGCGCCGGACGTGCGTTTCCGCCTCTGATCAATTAATGTCAGCCACACACAGACCCCTGCGCACCAGTCTTGGGTCGGGCAGGTTGCGAGGGTGGGACACCCATCCCCCAGCTCTTAAGGCCATGGGCTAGGTGTGCGCGGGAGATGAAAGCAAACCCCAACAGGTGTGTGTGCGGAGGGGGGGGGAGGGTGCTGGCTCCCGCAACGCCGCTGGGATCCCAAGGGAGAAGGTGCACTCTTGGGGATGAAAGAAGATTCTAACTCCTTGACCTCCGCCCCTCAAAACGCATCGCCTGCTGCCCTGAGCAATATGAAAGTCCACTAGGAATTGCCTAGCCTCTTGGCTCAGGCTCCCGCGCGGTCTCTAACTAAGGGCCGCGGAGTGGGCGCCCAGGCTCATTAGATAGATAACCACCTCCAACCAAGGCGAAGGAATCGGGCGGGAGGTGGGGATAATGACCTAGGAGGCCATACCCCTCCCGCGTCACCCGTGGCCAAGCCTACCCGTGGCTGAGCAGACCCCCCCCCCCGCCCCCCGCCCCCCGCCTCTGCCCCGGGAGCCGGGCGCCGCTGCGGAGGCCCGCGGGGCCTCGTAAATCTTCCGGGAGGAGGACCCTCGCTAAGACCCTCGTTGGGTCCCGCTGCACCAGCTCCGTCGCCTCCAGGACTTGTCACTGCCCCCCCTCCAGCCCCCATCCTCGCCCTTTTCCGGAGGGTGTCTGCGGGGAGGACCCCGAGTCCTCGTGCGTTCCAGCCCGCTTCTTGGTGCCTTTGAAATGCCCGAAAACGTTTCCATCCTTCGAACTGGCCTTGGGGATGGGTGCGGGGACGGCCGGGGTCTTAGTTACGGGCGGTCTATGAGTTCCAGGGTTCTCGACTCTTGCCCTGGGGGTCGGGGTGCGGTTCCAGGTGCGGGGAGAGGGGTTGCGTACTTAACGCCCTGCACGCCTTCCCTTGGTCCCTCGGCCTCGCGCCGTCGGGGCTGGTGTCGGGACACGGGTTTGGACTCGCTGGGGAGTTTTGGGCGTGCGGGGTGCTAGGGGCCCGATAGGCCGTGCTCTGTCCCCACGCCCCGCCGGGGTGCTCGAGCTAGGATCGCCTGCCCTGGGAGTCCGGGGACACGGGGTTGGGGACTGGGGTGCGGTCCCGCTGGGGAGAGAACGGAGGCGAGAGCGCGCGCGCCGCGGGAACCTGAGCCTCGGCTCCGGAGCCGCGCCGCGCATTCCGCGCATTCCCGCCCGTCCTGGGTTCAGCCGCCACGTGGTCGCTCTGTGCGCCGCGCTTACCGTAAAGCTCAGAGGAGACGAGCACTCCCCAGCTTCGGAGCGCGTGCGGACCTCCCAGGGTGCGCCCGACCTGCCCACTCCTGGTGCACAGATAGAGGTTGCTCTTTTACGTAATAAGGAGAAGTACTGCTGGAGTAATGACACACTCATTTGTAAAGACAGGCAGGAAGGGTGCTCAGGCCCCGCTGGTATCTCAATAGGGCGACTGTCCATCTCAGGAACGTGACCGAACCGGACCGATGACCATTCTGCCTTCCCAGCAGTGACAGCGAAAAGGAGGAGCTGCAGCCGGCTGATGGCTTTCTTCTCCTTTTTCTGATAATTCCAAATCAGTAGGTGGCTCAGTGCAATACCCTGTGAGACTGGGAAACAGAATCCATGACGTCCTTAGCGCATAGGAAACGTCCGTAAAGCTGTCTATACTATTTTAAAAAATCCTGAGGTGTCTTTTTCTGAGGATCAGGATAATAATCTACTTTTCAAGGATTCATGCAAAACCAAACCACTTTTCAAGATGCCAGGAAGTTTGCAAGCATATTTGTGAGGCTGCACAAGAGTATCACACACAGACCTACATCTGCCAGTAGCCATGCAACCTTGGACAAATCTCTCTCCCATCTGGAAAAGCGGGTATGACTGTGTCTCCTAAGGCTGTGGAGACTAGTAATTACGGTAATGTGTGTAAGGCGTTATTCATGTATTTGTTCTTGTGCGGAATGAAGGCCGTGTGATGCATGCTGTATGTGGAATTAATTAAACATTTCAGTTTATATTCAGAAAGAGGATTTAAAAATGGCTTTATAGTCTATAAATTCACTTTTATTTGGTGACTTCTCCTGAGCTGTCTGTGGACATGAGGTTTAAATCCTAGAACATGCATTAAAAAAAAAAAAGTTTAACCACGTTAATCTTCCCTTCTTCCTTCTCAACATGTAAAAGGAGTAAAAAGGTTGATTAAAAAAGGAAGAGAGCATTAATTAAGGGCACACGTGTCAAGGCAAGGATGAGGGTCAGAAACAAAAGGAAGGGTTTCTGGGGCATCAAGGGAGGGGGACAGCCTGAGGCCCTGCCCAGGTCTCTGGATGGTGGGGGGCCCAGGGCCTGTCGCCCTGTTCACAAAAGGGGGAGGCGATCACAAGGGAAACTGACCAAACGTGCGGGTCAGTGACGCTGGCAGAAACAAAGAGGCAGAAGTGTCAAGAAGCCATGGAGCCCGAAGCCGCTGATGTTGTCAGTCCATGGCCAGGGCACAGTCTGCCCTCAGGGTCCCTGCAAGGAGGGAAGGGCAGGGGGAGGCTAGTTTAAACATTTAGCTACAGCTGGAGACTGCTAGGGAGAGAGGGCTCCTGGACCACCAGTCTGGAGGGCATCCCGGTGCCCCCAGGACTCTGGTCATCCATTCTCCTTTGCTCCTTTGGACCAAGTTGTCTAATCACCTTTCTAACCCAAAGAGGAAGCTGGGAGGCTTCCGGGAAAAAATGCAACCTTAGTGCCGGCAGCTCAGCCAACAGGCAAAAATATGTTCCATGAGCTCTTGTGGAGTGAGATGCGTGAGCTCCTCCCTCCAACGTAAGCCTCAACCCTTCTTTGGCCTTGGCGAGTCAGGCGTTGTATGAGTTTCCCAAGGCTGCTGTAACAGAGGACCACAAACTGGGGGGCTTAAGACAACAGAAATGGATTCTCCCACAGTTCTGGAGGCCAGAGTCCAAGATCAAGATGTTGGCAGGGCTCTGCTCCCTCTGCAGGATCCTGGGGAGAACACTTCCTGCCTCTTCCAGCTTCTGGGGCTCCCATGTCCCTTGACTTGTGGCCGTATCACTCCAGTGTCTGCCCCCATCTTCACAGGACCGTCTCTTCTCTGTGTGTCTTGTCCTCTTCTGTCTCTTATAAGGACACCCGTCATCCGATTTAGGGCTCACCTGGATAATCCAAGAAGATCCTTAACTTGATTACATCTGCAAAGACCTTATTTCCAAATAAGGTCGAATTCACAGGCTCTGGCGGTCAGGAGGTGACCATGTCTCTTGGGGACCACCATTCAGCCCACTACAGGTAGGAAGAGGGAGAAAGATGGTACAGGTCTTAAAGCTTAAACTAGGCAATCAAATAAGGTCTTGCTTTGTGTCAGGCCTTGTTAGATATTTAGGGGCAGGGGGACAGGGCCCAAATATGACTGAGTTATGGTCTCTGTCTTCCAGGGCTTTCCACTGGGGACCTGAGAAATCATGCCTGGAAATTTTTTTTTTTTAATGCAAGTTCATGGCCAAGTCAGCAGGTGCTTTCTGCAGGCAACCACTATCCCTGTCCTGTTCACTCCTTTCCAGAGGTAGACAGGGAAAAATCACAAGCAGCACGATTGCAATTAGAATTTTAAGGAGGGGTAAAGAGAAAGGCTTCACCCGAGAATGAGGAAGGCAAAGAGGGTGGAGAGAATGTTCTAGATGTTTGAACAGCATAAGCGAAACCCTGAAAGGAGAAAGTGCTGGGTATGCACTTGGCTGAAAAGCAAAGAATCTCTGAACGCTTTAAAGCAGATTGGGGGAAAATGGAGATACAGTCATTCTCAGTATCCATGGGGGACTGGTTCCAGAACCCCCTCAGATGCCACAATCCGCAGGTGCTCAAGTCCCTTATTTATAAAAGTGTAGTGTCTGCCTATAACCTACACACATCCTCCCGTATACTTTAAATCATCTCTAGATTACGTGTAATACCAACGACAGTCAGTGCTATGTAATAGTTGCCATCTGGAGGCAAATTCAAGCTTTGCTTTTTGGAACTTTCTGTAATTTTAATTTTTTTGGAATATATTTTGACCCATGGTTGATTGAATCCACGATGGGGAACCCATGGATACGAGGGCTGGCTGTAAGGATAGTGTTTTGTTTGTTTGTTTGTTTGTTTTTGTTTTGTTTTTCGGCTTGCGGGATCTTAGTTCCCTGACCAGGGATTGAACCCGCGTCCTCAGCAGTGAAAGCACGGAGTCCTAACCACTGGACCGCCAGGGAATTAATTCCCTTTAAGGATAGTGTTGACCTCACAGAGTTTTCACGGAGACTAAACGAGTTAGGGTGGGTAAATCCAGGCACACAGGGAGTGAGGTCACTATTAGCCAAGGCTCACAATAAGTCTGGAAACTGTAGGCATGAAAAGGATCCCCTTCATTAAGTCACAACCAACTCGTCTCCCCATTTTTTTCAATCAAAAGCTTCTGTAACTGCCAATAAGTTCAATCAACATGAGATCAGCAAAGTTGTTATGCCGAGTTGATATCCTTCCAGACATAGAGGAAAATATCTGAGAGTTTCTTTTTATTGCTTTGTCCTGGGTGAATGTATGGTTTCCTCTGTGCTTTTAGAGGTATTGAAAACAATAGGTCTCGGGATCCTTTGTGGCTTCCCAGACTGGGATTACAACAGCAGGAAGGGAGACACTGAGGGTCACAGAGGGCAGAGAGCAGGGTCGGGGGGCCACAAGGGTGAGGTCAGAGTAGCTCTCTGGGAAGAGGAATCTGGCCTCACCCACCCCTTCCTTCTGCCTTTCCCTTACTGGCTGATGAGGCCAAGCTCAGAATCCACCCACCAGCACATTCCCACGTAAGTGTCAAGGTCACAGAAAGAGGCTGTTTGGAAAGAGGAGATGAAAGATAAGGATGGTGGCAAGGAAGGTGTGATTGCGATGCAGGGGAGTGGGGGAGGAGGGGGGAGTCAAGCAATCTGGAAGCAGAAAGGAAAGTTAGGAACCCACCCCGCAGGCCTCTTCCTATACACAGCATCTTTACAGAGAGCAACTAAGTCATTTTCACAGCAACCTCTGAGGACCATCACTTCATCCCCATTTTACAGATGAGGAAATCGAGGCCCACAGCATCATGAGCTCTGGCAGAACTGGGATACTTCCGGCTCTGACTCTAAAACCCAAGGGAAAAAGGCGAATTATGAAGCCCCCGGAAATTGCAGTGTTCACCTATTTTTAAAACAGCTTTATTGAGATATAATTTACACATCATGACGTTCACCCACTTAAAGTGTGTAAGTCAGTGATTTTCAGTATATTTGCAGAGTTGTGCAACCATCACCACTGTTTAATTTTAGAACATTTTCATCACCCCCAAAGAAACCCCAAACCCATTAACAGACACCCCCTTTTCTTCTACCCCTCACCCCCTTCCCCAGACCCAGGAAACCAGTAATCTGTTCTCTGTGTCTATGGATTTGCCATTTTGGATGTTTCCTGTAGATGGAATCCTCCGATATGGGTTCTTTTGTGTCTTCTTTCATTTAGCATGACGTTTCCAAGGTTCATCTATGTTTTGTAGCACACATCAGTACTTCATTCCTTTTTGTGGCTCAGTGATAGTTCACTGTATGTATGTACCACATTTGATGTATCCATCTGGGTTGCTTCCGTGTTTGGACTGTGAGAATAATTCTGTTCTGAACATTTATGTTTTCATTTCTCTGTGTAGCAGGGATCATCTTTACTATGCAATCAGGTGGAGGGTCACTCTTGGGGGTTTTTGCTCTCTGGGACCCAGGAAGAGACCTGGACGTGTCTAAAGAGGGTTTCTCAGTGGTTTCAAACCTCCTGCCTTGCCCTTCTTTCTCTTGCCCTCTCTCTTTCACCTTTTCTCCTACACCATCCACAGGGAAGTCCTAAAGCATGGAACCATAAGCGAATATGCACCAGAAATGCTTTTTTTGCATGACATTAAGAAACTCAATAGAATGGATACGTGTCCTAATTAGGCATGCACAGTGAAGATCAGGGTGAGGGTGGGGCGTTCCTCGAGACCCCAGAAAGGCATCCAGGATGTGTCAGCTCTGACTTTTACCCAATAAACCTGTACCTTTAACATCCCAGGAGTAACCCAGGGGGTTCAACCTGTCAAAAGAGAGAATAATCCTAAACAAGCTTCCAGACTTGGGAGGGAGGAAGGGGAAAAGTCTGGAAGCATGTCCAAGATTATTCTCTCTTTTGACTGGTAGGTCTGGGCCTGCAGAGCCCCCAGGGCAGCTGACTCACCTTGGAACAGAAGGCTTATCACCGCACCCCGCGTGGTGAGGGAGTTGGAGTGTGTCCACGCAGTGGCCCTTTGCTTTGTCTCCTCTGCCACGGAGGCGATAATGAGCTGAATTGGGGACTGGAGACGGTCAGAATCAGAGGAGGTAGAAAATCCCTTCTGTAGGACTGGCAAGGCATCCAGGCTCAGGGGTAGCAATGGCTGAGGTCACAGGGTCTGGTGACAGGGTCTGGGCTATGGCAGTCGTGCTGCAGGTCTGGTGTTGGGGACGGTATGGGTCCCTCCTGAGACAGGATCGGAGCGTGGTCTGGTTAGGATTCACGCTGCCTTACCTCCCTTGTTCCTGCCTGTTTTCTCCATCTGGTTTTCCTTTTCTTTCTTTTTTTTTTTTTAATTAATTAATTAATTAATTAATTAATTTTTGGCTGTGTTGGGTCTTCGTTTCTGTGTGAGGGCTTTCTCTAGTTGCGGGAAGCAGGGGCCACTCTTCATCGCGCTGCGCAGGCCTCTCACCATCGCGGCCTCTCCCGCTGTGGAGCACAGGCTCCAGACGCGCAGGCTCAGCAACTGTGGCTCACGGGCCCAGCCGCTCCGCGGCATGTGGGATCTTCCCAGGCCAGGACCCGAACCTGCGTCTCCTGCATTAGCAGGCAGGTTCTCAACCACTGCGCCACCAGGGAAGCCCTGGTTTTCATTTTCTGCTTAAATCCATCAGCATTGGTTTCGGTTGCGTTAGACCAAAAACTAGGATGAGGAGGGCACCTTGACTGAGGACATTTGCAGCTTGCATGAAGACCTATGACATCAGCGCCAAATATGAAACTTACAAGAGTCACCCTAGAAACAAGCTCATGTCCAATAAAAAGGGACGGTAGATTATTAAGGGATTATTAAGGACTAATTAATGGATTATTAACATCCCAATAATAAGGGACGGTATATTCAGAGAATGAAACAAAGCAAGATACAAACGTACAGTACTGCATTAGCTCAACTGTAGGACTTACGTAGTTGATTTGAAGGACATATGACAAAATGGAAGGAGCTGAGCCTTGGGGAGGTGATAGGGATGATTTTTTCCCCTTCCTTCTATATTCTATCACGTGCTTTCCATATACTGTATCCTCTTATGAACAAATATTATCTTAAAACCAGAAAAAAGAATCCAACCAGAGACAACTCCAAAAGATACAAGGGCATTTTCCAGGCCCCCAGGTCCCCTGCTGTCCTTGGGACACCTGAGCCGGACCCCCTGTGGTTCATCAGGCAGAAGCCACATGGGGTCCTCCCCATCATGGAGGGACATCCCAGGTACAAGTTCAGGAGGAGCCTAAATTCTCACGTGACTCCAGCAGACAAAGGGGTGGGAGGCTGGTGTTTTAAGGCAGAGTTCAATGGGTCCCAGGGTAAACAATGCTCGTAAACACATAGCCAGCATGAACATCACTGGGTAGTGACCATTTCGGAGTGGAGGAGGCCCAGACTTTGCTTCCTAAGATGCAGGGCATCGGCTGAAAGCAGGAGGAAATGCAAAGAGGAACCGACAGATAGAGCCTAACGTGCAAAATGATCTCTCCTCTGTGACCAGCAGGGCTGGTGCTGAGAGCGTGAGTAAGAAGCAATCGGGGCAGCTATCTTCTCCTTGATGTGGACTTGGACCACGTTATCTCTGAGGATTCTTGTGGTCCTTGGGAGACACATGTGTGTGCTGATCCAGTGGTTGCCTGCTGTCTACTAGGACAAATAAAGGCACCTTGAAGGGGGCTAGACCTAGAGTGTCCCACCCCTGGATTGTATACAAATCGACATTGTATAGACAGAATCACTCAAGGAGAGACTGCTGGAGGAGGAGGCTGTGGGGCGGGTATCACTGTGTCCTCTGAGATCCATTCCCTACAGAAATGGAATTTTTAACTAGGCACCTACTATTCACCTAAAGACTACATTTCTCAGCCTCCCTTGCTGCTGTATGGCCATGTGACTAGTCCTAGCCAATAGGCTGTGAGTAAGAGTGCCGAGTGAAACTTCCAGGTTGGGACATTAAAAGGTAAAGGCATATAGCAAGGTTGCAGGATACAAGGTTAATATACAAGAGTCAGTTGTGCCTACCTATGTACCAGCAATGAACAGGTAGAATTTGAAATTAGAAAAACAATATTGTTTACATTAGCACTCCCCCTCCCCCCCAAATAAAATACTTAGGTATAAATCTAACAAAATTTGTACAAGATCTATCTGAGAAGAACTACAAAACTCTGATGAACAAAATCAAAGAGCAAAATAAATAAATTCCGTGTTCACAGATAGGAAGACTCAATCTTGTCAAGATGTCAGTTCTTCCCAACTTGGTCTATAGAGTGCGATCTGATCAAAATCACAGCAAGTTATTTTGTAGATTTTGACAAACTGATTCTAAATTTTATATGGCGAGGCAAAAGCTAGCACAATATTAAAGGAGAACAAAGTTTGAGGACTGATACTACCTGACTCCAAGGCTTACTGTAAATCTGCATCATTGAGTGGAACCACCATTGTGAATAAGATGTTCGTTGATACTGTAATCATCACCTGGCTTGAAGTTAGGACTGTTACACCGCTCTGGATGTAACTGCTCCCCTTTCCCACTCACCTTGTGTGCCGCACCTGAGGACTCTATCTCATGATGCCACTCCAAGCTCAGGTACCCTCAGTGGCTCCCCAAGGCCCCCTGAAGACATTCTCAAATCACTAGCCTGGCATTCCAAGACCCTCTTTGCCCAAGTCAACTTCTCCTCCCTTACCTCTCATTCCTCCTATAAAAGCTTCACAGGTGTACCACTCCCCTATTTCTGCCCTTGGCATTCAGCTTCCTTTGCAGTAGTGTCCCCCACTCCAAGTGCATTACAGTTTGGCCTTCATGCAAGACCCAAATGCTGTGCAACCCCTTCACAAAGCCTGCTGTGTGGTCAACTGCATGCCTACCTCCGACCGTGGGCACGTCTCAGATTGCTGGGCTAAAGTGTTGTTTCCTTTAGAGTCTATAACCAGCCGATGCGTCCCACCACCATCCCGGACTTCCCAGGAGCTCAGGGGAAAAAGGGACCCCGGGTTGGCCTCCCAGGGAAGCCGTCTCTTTGGAAGTCTTTAGAGTTTGGAAAACTCACTTTGAGTTTTGATGCAGGGGTGGGATGCAGGGAGGGAGGGGGTCTGCCCACAAAGGTAACTCTTTGGAAATCACGCAAACACCCAGAGCTCATAGATTCAAGCGCCTCGTGATCGGATGCTCAGACTGAGGCAATGAGGGATACGTGAACGCGGAGCTCGCAGGAGACATCTTGGGATGGAGGCTGGGCTGGTGGCCCTCCAGGGCTCTCAGCTTGGCATTTTGCAGTTGCTGTTCTCGTTCTGTTTGCCATGCACAAAACCTCCTCAAAAGAACACGAACGGGAAAATTAGAGGGAGACTGCCGAGGAGATTTGCAAAATTGGAAAAATGAGAGCGCTCCTCATTGCAGAGTGCCTGGCCCGTCCCCTGGGTCCTGATTAAGGGGAATTGGTGCTTGTGAGGGCCTTGAGCAAGAGGCCTCTGATTGGAGACAATTTTGTGGCTTTGGCCTGTAATTTGGATTCGGGGGGGTCAGACACAGTTAATGTGATAAACTCGCAAACCTCTGCTGGTGACCAGACGTGGAGTACGGCCCCCACGGGCAGCCATCAGAGCTGGTGGCACACGCGCTCGGCTCCTGTGGCTGGGACAGGCCGGGAAGGCTGAGCCTCCGTAGGCCGTGGAAACTGGTCCTTTCGTGGCTGCCTTTGGAAATCTGGAAGTAAAAGCCATTGGTCTTGTTTGCCACGTTGCTCTAAACGCACGCTGATGACGGGCTTGATTTTTGCTGGACGTGGGTCTTTGACGTTCTCCATGTCCTAGACCGTGAACTTTTGAAGGCAGGAGGGGAAGCATAAAACGTACCCTGTCCTGAGGTCATGCACGCTGAGGGGCTTTGCACTGATGTGTTGGACCAAGGAATGAGGAATGAATGGGATAAAGGTGAAAAGATGTGTCTTTGGCTTGAAGAGTAACGGCCTTCAGGTCATTTCAGGTTGGGGTTTGCCCCAGGAGGTCTTCCTGATGGCCAAGGTCATTTGAATGTCGCCAGAACACATGGGTCCTTTTTGGCTAATGACCACTTTGGTACCTTTCTCTTGCTTCCTGAATCCCCAAGATCAGGCTACTGAGAAGACAGGTAAATTTTAAGTGTGTGTTTGTGTGTGTTAAATGCTGTGGGAAAATTGGGAGGCATGGGATGGAAGTGGTTGGATGGGGTGAGGGATGGATGGGTGGGATGGGGAGATGGAGTGAAGGTTGGGAGTGGAGTGGAGGAATCATTATCCACAGCTATGGGTCTCCACCCTCTCGGTCCCTGCAGGGTCCCCTGGGCTGCATTCACCACCATTGCCTTGTGAACATACGTGACATGTGGGTGAGTCTTCCATGCTCTGGTTTTACACTTACATTTCTTTGGTTCAACCCCCCACCCCTGCCAGTGACCAAAGTAAGGTGAATTCCCTCTTTCCCTCCATGTGGATATTTTCACACAGGAATGCTTCCTAGGAAACTGAAGGCAAACAAATCAGCAGAATATGAGAGCGAATAAGACGTGAATGAGTTTATACAGTGCTAATTTCCGATCCTAACTCAAACAAAGATCTAATCAGGGGTCAGTTGGCTGAGCTGACACCATCGATGGGGAAGCAGGCTTCTGTTTCTTCCCCTTTCTGAAGGTTAACCAAGATACGCACACATCTAGCGCTAAGTATACCTTCCGGTTTGCCTGCAGCAGGACATGTGATTTTTGATAACATCTCTGGACAAGATGATAATGGAGTCCGGTTGGTTTTCCCAATGAAACAGGGACCCCTGACCAATGGCAACTGAGGAAATGGGGCTTTATTGACAAGCCTCAGGGCTCTAGTCCTGTTCAACTAGTTCTCAATGATTTCAATTAGAAGTTGAAAAAGCCTGCTTGTCTGCGTGGCAGACAATAGGCAACTTCCACTCAAATGATTTCTTACTAAATACAGCTGAATTGGACAACATTTCCTATGCTGGAGTAAATTCAGGTTCTTTCAAAGTTTTCACTTTTATAAATAAAATCTTTATACAAAATACTTCTCTTATTTTCAGCCTGATTTCCAGTACCCTAGTGCTCTGTGGGATGTTAGTAAAGTTACCACAAGAAAGATTCTGGGGACCAATTAATTGGGTAAATGCTACATACTCTTGGAGATTTGTGGTGCACACTTGTGTGTAAAGGCACTGAAAAGTCCTGCAGTGTAGAAACATGCTTGCTTGACAGGGTTCCAGAAATTTTCTTCAGAAACACTGCCTCAGAACATGTTTTCCAACGTGATATAAAAGAATATAAATAGTTGGTCTCTTTTTCTCAATAAGACAAAAAGCGCTGTCAGAATACTCACCAGACGCAACCAGATTATGGCAGGCAGTAGAAAGATACTTTCTTCCCTCAACTCCTCCAACACAGAGTCTTATCATTTTGCTTCTTTTGGCTGGATTCACAGGGGTATAATAATACTTTCGTATTGTTTAGAGTTTTATTTCTTTAATTGCTAGTGAAGAAGCTTTGCATTTTCCCATGTGACAATGTGGGACAATGTGGGACGTGTGTGTGTACCTAAATTTTCTGGCATATAAATTTAATTTCTTTCTTTTCTCTGATCACTTATTAAGTTGAAACTGGATATCCATCTTGTATATTTTATACCGATACCTTATATACATGGAGACTTAACTTTTTATTACACATTTTCCCAATGCTGCTGCTTTTTAAAAAATTTTATTATGCATATGATTATGAGAGGTTTACATTGTTTGTTTGTTTGTTTGTTTTAACATATTCAAACCCTCCATCTTGTCTTCAATGAGATGTTTCCATTTCTTTAGTCAGAATTTGTTTCCTTTACATGGATGGGAAAAAATGCTATCTATTTTCTTCTAGCTTGTTAAAACAAATCTGAAAAAAATTAAAATGTGTGTTTTCTCATCATACAAGCAATATATGTTATGGAAAATAAAAATAAACAAACATAAGAAAAATATAAGGACCTGCAATCTCACCATCCAGATAGCACTGTTAATATTTTTTTGTAGATCTTTTCGGACTTTTCTGTGTTTATATACAAGTTCAAAAATTTTTTTTTTTTTAATTTTTATTTATTTATTTATGGCTGTGTTGGGTCTTCGTTTCTGGGCTAGGGCTTTCTCTAGTTGCGGCAAGTGGGGGCCACTCTTCATCGCGGTGCGCGGGCCTCTCATTATCGCGGGCTCTCTTGTTGCGAAGCACAGGCTCCAGACGCGCAGGCTCAGTAGTTGTGGCTCATGGGCCTAGTTGCTCCGCGGCATGTGGGATCTTCCCAGACCAGGGCTCGAACCTGTGTCCCCTGAATTGGCAGGCAGACTCTCAACCACTGCGCCACCAGGGAAGCCCTCAAAATTTTTTAACTTTAATTTTTTCAAGTGTATGTACCCTTGCACATGCGTGTACGTATATGCATACATGGGCACAGGCGCACATACACTCTTCCACTGGAATTTTGGAATTTCACAATTTATCACATTGCTAAGAGCACCAGTAAAAAACCTGTGACCTTTATCAAATTTGATGGTGTGCAGGAAACTGGCTCCGCAGGAAAGAAAGCCCTGATTCGTGGCTTTTGCTGATCCCTGTGGTGTAAATACTCTCAGTGTGGCTGACGTGGCTGATTTCAAGCTCTCCGAGATTTGTCAAATGGCTTGTGAACTTCCTGAATATTTAACATTTGGCTTTAGCCCACTGGTCCGTCGTCTTTACTCTGTTTCTTCTTCCTCAAGAGCAGAATAAAGTTCCACTTTTTTGCCTTCCTTTTTTGTTTTCTCCTATTAGGGTCTTATCATGTGTTTTGTAGTCCCAGGTAAATGGATACTCAATTATTTGATTTTTAAAATTGCTTTTGAAATCTCTTTTACCTTACATGCATTTGCTGGTTGCCTGATACTCATATAAGACACAGTTGGTAAACATTGTTTTCTTATGTACCATAACTTCCAGAGTTAATTTACTAGCACTTCTGGTTGCTTTCCTAGGTTTATACTCATGACCACAACACAGCTGATGCTTGTATGTCTTCTCTTCCTGCATTTGTATGTTATTTCTTTTCCTTATCAAATAGCTTTTGCCAGTATTTCTAGTTTTATTTTAAAATAGGATTGATGACTGGATGGGACGCATCACAGAATGATTATGACTTTTAATGCTCATGACTTATTACTTAAATAATATTGGTTTTTGGTTTTAAATCCACAATTTTCATCATGTGTAGAATACAAAATTTGTTTAGTTATATGAATTTTTAGATAGTGATTTTTTTCAAGTGGCTCCTTGACGTCTATTGAGATAATTAAATCAAATTTTACTGTTTCTTGTGCTAATATGATAAATCATTTTCCTACTTTATCGCCACCAACTTATTCGTGGGATAAATCCTATTTGGTTGCTGTAGATACTTGCTTCTTTTAAGTGCTAAGAGTCTCTGCTCGTAGTTGGGACTTTAAAAATACACTTTTTATTTAGGAATAATTTAGATAGCAAGGGAGTTCCCATATATCCCTCATGAAACGTCCCTGTTATTAACGTCTTACATAACTACCGCTGGTGCATCAAAGTCAAGCAACCGACATTGGGACATTGCTGTTAACTAAACTCCAGCCTTCATTGGATTTTGCTAGGTTTCCTTAGTGTTTGGATTTCTGGGTCTATGTTTATGATTGAGGCTAGCCTATACGTTTTCACTGTTCTTTTCAGTTTGATTCAAAACTCTATTTGTGTCATACTCATGTAGTGTACCCCATATATATGTATATATTTATTTTTTATTGAAGCATAGTTGATTTACAATGTTGTATTAGTTTCTGGTGTACAGCAAAGTGATTCAGTTTTATATGTATACAGTTTTTCATATTCTTTTCCATTATGGTTTATTTCAAGATATTGGATATAGCTCCCTGTGTTATGCAGTAGGACCTTGTTTACCTGTTTTGTACACAGTAATTTGTATCTGCTAATCCTAAACTCCTAATTTATTCCCCACCCCATATATATATTTATAATAGTCTATTGAATGGAAGAACTATTTACTCCTTGAAGGATATGAATTTTCCATGATTCAGGCAAGTGGACAAACGAATATGGGAGGTTAGTGTATTGTGATAATAATCTGTGTTCCTGCTGTTCTAGAAGAATCCAAAGGAATGAAAGCTTTCCTTCCCTTCCCTACCTCTCCTTCCAGAGGGCAAGCAAATCCTTGAGATAGGGAGATGGGCGCCTCTCCACCCACAGGGGAGGGTTGATTTGCTCTGGTTTTAGAACAGTGTTGAATTGGCTCAAGGGCAGGGGAGGCCAGGGTCTGCATCAGGGGCTGGAAACAGCAGCCAGAACTGCAGGCAGCTGGACCTGGTAGGCAAGATGGGGCTGTACTTAAAGGGGGGAACATTCCAAGAGTGGGGAAGACCCTTGCCCTGTTCCCCACGGCATTCAGAAAAGCGGCAGCTCACCACCTGGCAGGGTGGCACCTGGGTGCCAGGGTGGGGGACAGAGGAGGGGGAGTTTGAGGGTGTACTCGGGGCAAAGGATCCCGGTGCCCACACCTGGCTCGGCAGGGTGCAGCTCCATCTTCAAAGGGCCAATGAGGGCAGCTTGTCGGCGAACCAGATGGCCCAAGGACCAGTGGCCTCTCTCCCATCGCAGAACTGTGTAAACTTCCCAAACTCTCTCTTGCGTGACGCGGATAAAGCTAACTTACATCTCCCTAGGGCTGCAACATATGAATTTCAGGGGGACATAAACGTTCAGTCCATAGCCCTCCTCTTAGTCTCAAGTGGTTTATTGCTACAAAAGGGTCTTTCCTCACTCCATCTTCTCATTTTTGCCTTAAGCGTGGGGGAGAGATGTGGAGACGGGCCTCTGAGTAATCACGAGTACTCATAGCGTTAGGCCTCCCATCAAAGGCCTTCTGGGGCCCTTGGGAATGTGGTTATCGTTAAATGGCTTCTGCAGACTCACATTAAGGAATCTTAGAGTTGAATTGCAGCAGCTGCCCTTTGGGAAACTGGCCTACCCATCTGTAAATTCGGAGATGAAGCCTCCCCAGACACAGGGAAAAATCGCGGTTCAAGAATTGAAAATAATGCGGTTAACAGTAATTTAGAAGGCTTTTCACTGAGCACGGTTTAAAACAAGAAAGAAAAAAAAAAAAAGGGAAGAAAAAACAGCTTGTAAAAATCTGTTTTAAAAACCTCACTGGAAGTTGTTGCTTTAAAATACTACCATTGTGCCTAACTTAATTCAGTAAAATTTTTATTAACAATTTTTTTCCCCTCTCCTGCTTTTGCACTCAATAAAAACATCTCAACAACTTTTTCAAATGTTCCCAAATAAGCCTTTTATCTCCACGGGGTCAATTCCACCTGCCAATTTGCAAATGGGCTTGTTTGGGTCAACAGACCACAGTGTCCTCTCCTCGGCGAAGTTTCCATTTGCAGGCGGGCCAGGCCTGCTGCTGGCCCTCGCCCTGCCCTCTGGAAAAGGTGCAGTCAAAAATTCAATGATTTTTTTTTTTTTTTAATTGGCTGAGGCTGTGTGTGGTGGGGAAGCAGAGCACAGATACAGGATGCTTTTTTGTTGTATCTTATGGCTTTTACAGCTTTGCAGGTTTCAAGGTAGGGAGGGCTTACCCAAGGATGGCAGGTCCACCCTCAGGGACCCCCTACTCCCTGGCCTGAGACCTCAGAGGGGTGGGTGCGTGTTTGCTGCCCTCTCTCGTCTTGTTCAGGGAGCCCCCCTGCTCCTTTCCAGTCTCTTCTGTGCCTTCTGCCATGGTCCCCCAGCAACCTGGGTCAGTCACTCACCTGAGAACTGCTGAGCAACTTCCTGCATCCTCCTGTATCCTGCCCTGTGCTGGGCAGGGTACCACCTCCTCTTCCCCGCCTGGAGCATCCAACCAGGTGGGCACTCGACTCCTATACAAACCCACCACAAAACAATGGGCAACAATCAAGAGTCAGAGGGGACACACAGAAGACAGGGCAGTCAGGTTTCGGGGTGCGCGCATGTCCCTGTGAGTGAGAGCGGTTGGAACTTACAGGAGGGTGGAGTTCCCAGGGGAAAGGTGGGGAGGGGAGGGGTGCCGGAAGCAAGAAGGGTGACTTCAAAGAGTGGGTGGGGCCAGAGTAGAGAAGGCAGGGAGTCAGGCCAGGGAGTTTGGGATTTATTTCAGGGATGCTGGGGGGATGCCCAAGGTCCTCGTGTAAAGCAAAGTTCTTAGGGGGTGGACAGGACTGAAGGCGGGAAGTCCTGATGCTGAGGGTGGGATTCTGACTCTGTGATACAAGGCCAGGCTCCCAGCCCGGGTGGGCTGTCTCTTCTCTAGTTCTCTAGTTCAGCTGGGAGGATCGAACCCCTTAAACAGTAAACCAAGAACCTTCTTTTTTTGCCACACAGCATGCGGGATCTTAGTTCCCCAACCAGGGACTGAACTTGTGCCCCCTGCAGTGGAAGTGCGGAGTCCTAAGCACTGGACCACCAGGGAAGTCTTCCCCCCGACCCCAGAACTTTCTTGAGGAGGCCGGCGTCTCATTCATTCATTCATTTTGTGTCCTTGCCTAGGAGCTAATGTCCTCTACGTGTCAAGCTGGCCTCTGCTAGTTGCTGTCAATTAAAGGGACCCCACATTCCTCATGCAGCACCATTCTCATGATGCTAAACAAAATCAAAGCTCAGTCCTGTGGACGTACCTTCTGTGCCAGTGTGTCTTTCCTGCTGGTAAAGAAGCTTAACCTGAGCGCCAGGGCGTGTGAAACGATGATCATTTTGGCAACACGACCGGCTAATACGATGACAGCAAGACATCTGTTTCCCATCCCGTGAAGAGCAACTCAGTCCCTGTGGGTCAGAGGTCCGTAACCCGGGGTCTGTGAGCTTGGATGGAAAAAGTTACATGTTAATTTTTTTTTTTTTTTGTCTGCGCCACTTGCGTTGTGGTATCTTAGTTCCCTGATCAGGGATTAAACCCGTGTTCCCTGCAGTGGAAGTGCAGAGTCCTAACCACTGGACCGCCAGGGAAGTCCCAGTTACACATTTATTTTCACCAACCTCCAGCTGCAGTTGGGCATTCCGAAGACAGTGGTAGCCACAGAGCGAGTGGCTTGCCACCAGTGGAACACGGATGTTTCAAATCACATCACGGTTTTTGCATGTATCCAGAAATGTTTGTCTTGAGCCACCCTTCAAAATCACGGAAATTTCTAGACTTACTGCTGGGTTTATTTTATGTGTCAGTAAAGCAGGGCATTTTCTATATCACAAGTTAATTTTTGAAAAGTATTTGGGGGGCTTCCCTGGTGGCGCACTGGTTGAGAAACTGCCTGCTAATGCAGGGGACACGGGTTCGAGCCCTGGTCTGGGAAGATCCCACATGCCGCGGAGCAACTGGGCCCGTGAGCCACAACTACTGAGCCTGCGCGTCTGGAGCCTGTGCTCCGCAAGAAGAGAGGCCACGATAGTGAGAGGCCCGCGCACCGCGATGAAGAGTGACCCCCGCTTGCCGCAACTAGAGAAAGCCCTCACACAGAAACGAAGACCCAACACAGCCAAAAATAAATTAAAAAAAAAAAAGTATTTGATGAACTGATTTTGGAGCAGTTTCCTTTGTCATCCTATCGTTTTATCTTTTGCGTCTATAAGCATTACTCTGAGAAGGGGTTCACTGAATTTAATAGTCTGCTAACAAGTCTCCCAGCCTGCAGGGTCACGGGTCTTAGACCACGTCCCCTGGGGGGTTGGGGGGGCAGCAAGTCTCAGAGATATGGAGCTCAGAAGGGACAGGGTTCCAGTTCAAAGCCAGTTCTTCGGACCCCAGACACCTGGCCTCATTTCTGCTCCACCCTGGCCCCGAGGGAACGCTGACCGCCAAGGACATGGCTGAAGGCAGAGGGAAGCCCTGTTTGGTCAGAGAACTCCTTGGCTGAAGGGTTCAAGGATGTAAAGGAGCCCTCAGCCAGCCCACTCCCTACAGGGAGCCCCTGCCCTCGTGATCTTTTCACCCCCCAAGGAATGAGAAATGCAAACCTGAGCCCTGAAATCAGAGCGTTCCAGATGATTCCCTGTGGATGTGATTCGTGGAGGACGTGGTCTCGGGTATGAATACAAAACTTAAAAACCTCCCGAATTCTCAGAACAGGATTTGGGGGCATGGTCTAGTAGACAGAACAAGAGGTTTGGAAGAGGCAGACTCCGGTGTGAATTTCAGAACTCCCAATGGATTTCGGTATGTCTTTAGATCTCAGGGTTTCAGTTTATAATATGGGCAGCATATTGTCTGACAGTGTTAATTCCCAAGTTCACAGTGCTGTGGAGGCCGGGCTGGGTATGGCATCGTGTCATGAAATCAAATGTCACGCTTACACACGGGCTCCGACTTCTTGATCTTCCCCTCGAAGTCAGGGAACTGAGGCAAAGATGAGAATGATTCTGACCCCAGACTCTTTCACCGTATTATCTGCCTAAACTTTAGTCCCTGAATTTAAGATCCAGGCAATTGCCTTAGTTTATAGCTTCACAGTTAAGATGTGACCACCATCATGGTTTATCCATTTAGCCAGCAGAGGCTTGTTGGTTTGAAAGGGCTTCGATGGGCTTTGCCCTCCCCGGCTATGTTCCCTGTCCATCACCCTGGCTCGCTGTCTCTCACTTCCCAGTAACGTACGTGCAGGTAGGAGAAGAAGAAGGAGAAGGAAAAGAAGAAGAAGAAGGAGAAGGAGAAACAAAACCCTTGTTTCAGGTTTTGCTAAGTGCATCTGAATAAGGTGGTTGGTACAGAGTACCCTCTGAAAGAAGAGCTCCAGGATGGGATTTTGGTGTTAGATTACTCACCAGTCAGACAGCAGTGAGGACCCCATTCCTGGAGGTAACCAGGTGGTGACCATCCCAGAACACAATTACCGAGCTCCAGGATGGGATTTTGGTGTTAGATTACTCACCAGTCAGACAGCAGTGAGGACCCCATTCCTGGAGGTAACCAGGTGGTGACCATCCCAGAACACAATTACCAAGGCTCTCTCACCTGTGGTTACTTGGGCTCAGGTGCGCCAAGGAAGGGAGGCATTGGGCTGTGCAGACGGTGATACTCGAACAGCACAGAAATTGGCTGCCTTTTGTTAAATGGCCCTGGGAGGCTTGAAAGAGAAAGAGGGCCTCGGACAGCATGTAGAGATGTCCACCTCCTGCAGGGCACGCTGTCTTGAAAATCAGACCCAGGATCTGATGGTACGAGTGACAGAGTTGCCAAGGAGATGGAGCGCATAGCCTTGACAGATAGGCTTGCTCCAAGCCCCGGTCCTGAGGGGAAAAGTGTGAGACGCTGAGATGCAGGGTGGGGACACTTAGGTAGAGAAGAAAGACTGCACCTCCAGATTCCCCCCAACCCTCCACATCAACAGAAGCAATCTCCTTACCCTTGACATAGGGGAGACCCCCCCCCCTTTGCCTAGAGATTCCCCAAAGCCCCACTCAAGGACTTGACACTTGTCCTTCCCTAATGGCTGCCCACGATCCCTCAATACATTAAGGCTGATAAGGCTGATACCTAGGGTCAACCCTCAGCGTGGCCGCAGAGGAGAAATACATCAGGCACTGAAGAGAGCGGGAGCTGGTGTACGTGTGCCAATGGGAACTGGGAAAATATACATGACAGCAGATCTGGCTCAGTTCACAGACTCAGACCCGATTGATTGATGGATTGGTAGGGAAGTCGAGTCCCCCTGAAGAAGGATCCTGTAAATGTCACTGCCAGCTTATGCTGTAATCATTTCCCTGCTCCTTCCCCAAAGTGACATGTGGCTATTTACCAGGGTACCTATGTCCTGAGAAAAGAGGGGTACCCAGCTTTTCAAGGATTGTTGGAGGCAGGATCTGATACCAGGAGACCTGAAACTCTGTTGCTGTCCCCTGGTGACAGTGGGAGCTCGTGGAAGCCAGGTGATAAATGGAGTCCCAAGTCCATCTCACAGTGGATCCAAGGACTCACCCTGTGATCATTTTCTTGGTCCCTTATTGTATAACTGGGGTAGCTGTACTTCAGAGTTGGCAGGACCCTGGCTTTGATTCTGTGACCCGTGGAAAAGGAGCCATTCGGTGGCAATCCCCTGAAACCGTCCCCTGCTGGCTGAGACAGTAAGTCAGAAGCAACACCAGCCCAGGAGGAATTGCAGAGACTTAGGGCACCAGAAAACACTCAAGGGTACAGGGGTGCTGCCTCATCACATCCCCATTCAACTTACCTGTCTAGCCCCGAAAGTGCCAGGTGGGTCACGTACATGATGTTATTGTAAACTGCACCAGATGTGGTGTATTTACTGGAGGAGACTGACACAACCTCTGACACTGGTGTGTGGTTATGTACCAGGCATTTACCGGTTTAGGCACTTTTCATTCTTCCTGTAAACTCTTGTTTTCAGCTGGTAAAACTTCAGCCAGAAGAACATCCTGGTAGCATTGATCTGCTGGCAATAAATTGTCTCAGGTGTTATTGATCTGAAAAACGCCTTTATTTCAATTCTCTTGTTTTTGAAGGACATTGTCACTGGATATAACATTCTGAGTTGATGAGTCTTTTCTTTCAACACGTTAAATATCTTTTCCCACTGTCTTCTGATCTCTATTGTATCAGCCATCATTGCTGGGTTGTTCCCCTGTATGTAATATGCTTTTTTTCTCTGGCTGCTTTCAAGATTTTCTCTTTATCTTTGGTTTTCAGTAGTACTATGATGTGTGTAGGTGTGGTTTCGAGGCTTTTTTTGGTTTTGTTTTGTAATTATCCTGTTTGGGGTTTATTGAGCTTCTTGGATCTGTAAGTAGTTTTTTCCCTATTATATGAAAATCATCAAAGTTGGGAAGTTTTTGCTTTATTTATTCAATTTTTTTCTGCTTCATTTTCACTCTCTTTTATTTTTGGGACTACAATTACACATATTCCAGGCCATGTGATTTTGTTCCAAAGGTCTTTGAACGTTTGTTAATTTTCTTCAGGTTTCTCTCTCTTTCTCTCTCTCTCTCTCTTTTTTTTTTGGCTGTGTTGGGTCTTTGTTGCGGTGCAAGGGCTTCTCATCGCGGTGGCTTCTCTTGTTGCGGAGCACGGGCTCTAGGCGTGTGGGCTCAGTAGTTGTGGCTCGTGGGCTCTAGAGAGCAGGCTCAGTAGTTGTGGTGCACGGGCTTAGTTGCTCCGCGGCATGTGAGATCTTCCCGGACCAGGGATTGAACCCATGTCCCCTGCATTGGCAGGCGGATTCTTAACCACTGTGGAACCAGGGAAGTCCCTCTCTTTTTTTTTTAGATTGGATAGCTTTTTATTGATCTGTCTTCATATAATTTCTATTGTCATTTCTAATCTTCTTTTAATCCACTTACTTTTTCACTTGTTATTGTGCTTTTCAGTTCTAGAGTTTCCATTTAGTACTCTTTTCAAGTTCTAATTTCTCTGCTGAGATTTCTTATTCATCCATTCATTAGGGCCACATTTTCCTTTAAGTCCTTGAACAAATTTATAACAATAGCTTTAAAGTCTATATCTGCTAAGTCCAACATCTGGGCTATCTCAGGGTCGGTTTCAATTGACTGCTATTTTATGGAGTATGAGTCATATTTTCTTGGTGCTTTGCATGCCTAGAATTTTTTCTATTTTTCTATTATTTGGAGCTGCATATGACACATTGTAGAGATTTGGAATTCTGATATTTGCCCCTGAGTAGTGTTGGTTTTTATTCTCATAGGTGGTTGGATTCCTGGCTGATAACTTGAACTTTCATAGACTTGGATCTGGTGTTTCCTGAGCCCCTCTAAGTTGATTTGACTCGCCCTCTGAAGTCTGTCTTTAAGCCTTGTTGAGACTTGATTTAAGGCTCTGATAGAGTATAGACTAGAGCTTACTGTAGGTTATGGTCTTTACTCCTAAGGCATGACTTTTCTGATGTCTCTTAAGTCTAGAATAGAAGTAAAATCTCTCCTTTCTGGCTGGCCAGGAACTTCAGCATGTCTCAGCAACATTTGGCCTCTCAACTCCATAACACCTGCTCTCAGGTAATTCTTACATAGTCTTTCCCTGCATACATGCAGCCCCGCCCTTAGCCAAGGGCTTGCAAGTCATCTCCACACAAATGCCTGAGGTGCTCCCACTTGGCACAGCGCCCTGACCACAGATTCAAGTCACTCTGGCCACCTCCTCCAGCTCAATGAGATTGATATGCCCTGCTCTGCTCCAGCTCCTGCACCACGGTCAGGAACTTTCCCCGAGGCAGAGAGGCAGGGCAATTACTGGGATTACTTTATGAGTTTCCCTTCTCTCAGGGAATCACAGTCTTTAATGCCTGTTTTCTGTTGCCCAACACAACTGCTTCATATTTTCCCCCAATTTTACAGTTCTTTACGGCAGGAAGCTTCCTCTGGTAGTTACTTGTCCATCTTGGAGCCAGAAATGGAAGTTGGATGATATACCTCTATTGACCTGGGAATGTTTTTCTCCAATCCCATCGGTGAAGAGGATAAAAAGCAATTTGTCACTATATGAGAAGGATAGCAGTTCACGTTCACTATCTCGCTCCAGATTGGTGTTAACTCTTCTGTTTTCCAAACAAGATACCTCACAAAGACCACAGTCATTTCGATATTCTAGAGATCATGCCGGTCTTCTAAACTGATTACCTGTGCTAATTGGACATGGTGAGCAGGGAGCGGAAAGTACCCAGAAAGGAGGGAGACAAACTCATGACGATATAAGGGGCTGCATAACAATGAAATGAGTAGGGATCCAGTGTCTGGGGCATGCTGGGATGGCCCCTTTAAGGCAAAGAACCATTTGTTGCCCATCCTGCATCTCCTACTACTAAGAAAGAAGCACAACACTTCATGCTGTTTGGATTTGGGGGGCAACATACATCACTTCTGGAAATTCTGTTTTAACCAGTTTATTGAGTGGTTTGAAAGGCTTTCTGTTTCCCGTGAGACCCAGAGCAGGAGAGGGCTCTGCAGCAGGTGGAGGCTTCAGTGTAAGCTTCTCTGTCCCTAGAGACTTGCGATCCATCAGACATGGTGATGAAGGCGTCCAGGGATGGAGCGTGCAGAAAGCCTCTCCAGAAGCATCTCAGCACAGCCCTGTAGAGTTCTGGAGCCAAGATGTGCTCTTTACGATTGGAATTACCTGCCATTTGAAGACCGGCTCATGGGCTGCTAGTAGGCTGCAGTAGGGATGGAGTGCCTGGCCAGGGGATGCCAGGTGGCTGTGTAGCTGGAGTGTCCCTCATGAGCTGGCTGAAGACTGACTCCTTTTGCATTACATCCCCACTGAGGGGTAGCCCTGAAAGAGGGCGGGTGGGGCATTCCTCAGGCAGCACACTGGCTCTCCACTGTCCGTGGAGAGAATACTACCCAGAAGCAAGGATATCCATAGACTCCTGGACAGGGGCAAACAGCTTGGCTGATGGGACAGGAGCCTGGAAGGAACAAAATTAGAAGATCAAGGACAAGTTAGTCTGGAGACAGACCTACGGGAGTGGGCAAAAGGTGTGGGGATGTCTAGTGCCCGCTGGAGGGCCTTTCCCGTAGCTCAGGCACTCAGTGACCAGGTGGGTGGGACAACTTGTCCTGGGGATAACTGCCAGCCTTTCTACTTTATTATGGCACGAAAGAATAAACGAAAGATGACGAACCCAAGACCTCTCTCTGGCTGCTCATTAAGAAAGACTGTTGTGATTTGTCAGAATCCAAGCCAGGTGTGGTGGGTACCACAATCATCCCCAAATATGCTGTTGATGATGGAGAAATGAACAAGACTCCACAGGAGACAGCAAACGTATCTTCTCCTTCCTGGAAATTATGTCGCTAAGAGCGTGTTCAGAACTAACGGCTACATGTTGAGTGGCACATAGAAACCAATACTCATGCTGGATGCCCCAACTTTCAGCAGCAGAGACAAACGATGAACCTTCAACACAGCCCCGTTCCTTGAGGGCACCAGCTAACCCCTTAGTGGTGGATTCCATTGGCCCCCTTCTAATCTGGGCAGGATAGCAATTTGTCTTTTCTGAAACTGACACTACTCTAGATATGGGTTTGCCTTCTCTGCTAACAATGATCCTCCAGCATCTATCAAAGGGCTTACAGAATCCATCACCAAGGTCTGACTGCACACCTTGGACCAAGAACCCATTTTACAGCTGGGGAGATACCACACTGGGCACATGACAGTGAGGTCTACTGGTCTTATGACCTACTCTTCTCAGCCGGAAGCAGATAGCCTGGAAGAATGTTGGAGTGTCCTGTAAAAGACTCAGTTAAGGGGGCAACAGCCAGAGGCACTGGAGACCCTGTCTTTCTTCCATTCGCCCTCTGTGGTGAACGCACCTGACCAATGGCCATACACGGTGCTGTGTCCCCCAAAGACGAATCGCATGTATTCTAGAACAAAGGCTGGGAGTAGGAGGGACATGTCTCATCGTCACGCCCCCTGTGCACCTTGCTAGAGATGCACGCAGCACATGCCTTTTGCTTCCTGCCTCCAGGCCCCTCCAAGGACCACCATGTGCGTGTGCTTGGCACTCGTCCGCCACGGTCTGGAAGTGCTAGGAAGTCAATATTTTGAGGACTGATTCTCTGTCCAGTGGAGGCTGGGAGCTGACAGATAAATGTGGGATTAATGCTTCCTTCTCCAGATGAAGGTCCTGGAAGTCATTTCACATGGCTCCTCTGGGAACAACCGTGGGAACTGTCCCAGCAACCAGCGACCACAGCAATAGCAGCTCCAATAAGCATCCTTGTACTGGCTTTTTCCGGCCTCGCTCACCCAGCCCCCCAGATCACACTCCTCCAGGAAGGACTCGCATTGCAGTCTTTGTTTCAGTCGCCAGGTTTTGGGGACTCCAAGCTAAAAGACATGGAGAGTCCGTCAGGCCACTGAGGGCTCCGGCCATTCTTCCAACAATGTTTCTTGAGTTCTCGCTATGTGCGTGGTGGTATTTTGGGGCTAGGGATACGGCAATGAATTAGACAGACAGGCCCACCCCCACCCCATGAGTGGGAGACAGATGATGACCTGTAACGGAATAATCATGCCAGGTAAGAGATCCCGAGTGTCAGTGGGGGTAGACAGAGGGGGAGCAGCTAGAGGGACCAGGGGGCATTTGCACGGAGCCCTGAGTGAGGCAAAGGAGGGAGCCAGGTGACCATCAGGGGTAGAGTATCCTGGGTAGAGGGGACAGCAGGAGACCACATCAGGGACATGAGGGTCATTTTCATTCCAGCCCATTCAGTGTTTAGAAATAAAAAATATTCAACTTCACGTAATACCCCTGAGAAAGTGGCTTAGTAGGATTACACGACAGCTTCATGTACTGGTGAGCCTGGGAGCTGCATACCTCACAGGGTCCTCCATCCATTCTTCTTGCCCAGTGAACACAACCTGGGCCAGAAAACTGTGTTTCAAAGATGGCAGATCAAAAGGTGAAACAAAAAATACGTGCATCTGGCGTCCCTTTATTAGAGACCAAACTTAGTTAAGATCAGTCAAGTCTTTCTACTTTGTCATGGCGCAAAAGAATAAATAAAAGATAACAAACCCAAGACCTCTCCTTGGCTGTTCATTAAGAAAGACCATTGTGATTTGGCAGAATTTAAGCCAGTTGTTGTGGGTACCACAATCATCCCCAGATGATGCTGTTGATGACTGAGAGATGAACAAGAATCCACGGGAGAAAACAAAGATGTATCTTTTCCTTCCTGGAAATTATTGCTAAGAGGTGTGTTCAGAACTGGTGACTATTGTCTTGGGGCATGTTAAGTGACCCATAGAAATCAAAGGGCTTTAAAGGGGCTCAAGAGCAGGTGTGGTGGAGAGAGGGACATGACAGGAGTCGGCATGGCCGGAAGGACAAAGTTCAGATGATGCCCACAGCATTTTATTGCAGAAAGGAAGGCATCCTTTTGGATTCTATAATAACACTCTGTGTTTGTGGTCTATTTTCATCTGAGGATCTCAAAACATTTTCAAGCATTCATTAAACTTCACAACGATCTGATGCACTTGGTATAATTAGACCCATTTCTTCGCTGGGTCATCTGAGGCCCATTAAGATGAGCCGACCTGCTTGGAGCCTTTGATCCCAACTTTCCTGTCTTCCACCCCAGCTTGCCCGTTTCATTTTAATGTCACCAAATCAGAGAGGGATGTGAAAATTTAAACAAATCTACTCCGAAACCAGTTACTTAACGAATTCTTGGGCAAGCCCTCCATGGGTCTCTGTGACCATCTTGCTCTCATGTTCATTCATCACAACCAATTAACCGAGGTATTTTTTTTTACATGCTTTTATGAAAAGCCGTTGTATGCAAATATTGGAAGGCAGGCGATTGGTCCCAAGGAGGGGTACAAATGTGCCCCTTTCCCATGGCCTGAAACGGACTCTGTCCCGGGCATATAGGAGCCGTAGGTATGTCGCTAATTTCCCATCATTCTGCCAGGAGGCAATAAAATGTCTTTTCATCTTAAGTTACATAAGTATCCAAACACATAAGAAGACTGTTATTACAAAGGCAACTACACAGGGAAAAAAAAAAAAAGGGTTTCATTTATTCTGAATATGTGCACTAAACACTTTTGATGTCTTTTCAGGGACTCCTAAGTACTAAGAAGGAAAAAAAAGTGCACAAAAGACCTTTTAAAAATGCAACCTGGCTGTGGCTGATGTCTGGTCTGGCGAGAAATCTATTGTCCATAAGGCAGGGGCCGGGCGATCATAATCCATCCTATGATATTTGCATTCCGTTTCCCTTCTGCCCAACGGGCAGCTTATGCAAAGCAGTTCTTAGTATTCTTAGGGGGGGTGGGGGCAGGGAGACAGGCTTGTACACATACTTCAAAAACTCTGCTCCTGACAATGGAGAACATTTGTTGTAAATATGCTGCGCTCTGGATGTTTTCTCCCCGCTTCTTCAGGAAAACAGATGGGTAGTTTCTCTGACAGTGAAATTTATAGGTAACTGAAGGAAGTGTGCAGTAAAAGGGTAAATTCCCTGTTTTTAATGTTCCCCATATAATCAAGGGCCTCTTTCACTGAGGTACCCCACTGCACTCCATCCTTCCACATTCTTTCCCCTTGACTGGCTCTCAAAAGATCCATTTCAACGAGGAAGAAAAAAAACCCCAGCATTGAGGATGATGGTTGCTGATTCTGACACACAGATATGTTGTCTGTTAAACAGATAGCTTTGGCTCGGCCGTATCGGACAACTGACCTCTGGGTGAGCCCCGTAGCAGCCTCGCTTCTGCAGGGGATGCGGGGGAAGCTGGCCCCGTAGATTAGGGGCCCCCGGGGGAACCAAGATGGATTCGGGCGCTTGGTTTCATCTGTAATCTTTTCAGCGAGGTGCGTTCAGTCAGCGACTTCCCAGGAAGACTTTGGCCGCGTGGAAAGAAATTTAAGTTCCCAGTCTGCGTCCCCAGGGCCATCTGAATGGAGCTGGTGTTTGATCCCAACCTGCTCCCGTGCCAGTCTGCGATACCATCTGGGGTGCCCCTGCACTGGGTCGGCTGGAGAGGAGGAAGGTGGCTGGCCTGGGGAGTCGAGGAATTCAATCTCAGCACGTTTTAGTTGGACAAACGTCGATGGAGAATTTACTAGGGTCTGTGTGGATGAATAAATTAAAAAACAAAATCTCCGCTGGGAGAGACAGGAATGTACGTGACTAATGCAACGCAAGTGAGGATGCCATATATATATATATATATATATAAAGAGAGGCACAAGAATGTTCCAGATAAATGATTCATTCTGTCTCAGAGAACCCAGGATGATATTCCAGCTGGATTCTGATGGATAAATGAATGAGAGGAGGGCTCTGTGAGTTTGCTGAGGCTAAAGTACTACAGCCTGAGGGGCTCAAATATTTATTGTCTCCAGCCCTGGAAGGAGGAAGTCTGAGATCAAGGCTTCAGCAGAGTTGGGTCCTCCTGAGGCCTCTCTCCTAGGTGTGTAGACGGCCGTCTTCTCCCTGTGTCCTCACGGGGTCGTCCCTCTGTGTGTGTCTGTGTCCTGATCTCCTCTTCTTATAAGGACACCAGTCCTATGGGATTAGGGCCCACCCTCGTGACCTCATTTTACCTTAACCACCTCTCGAAAGGCCCAGCTCTAGACACAGTCACATCTTGAGGTGCTGGGGGTTAGAACTTCAACATATGGCTATTTGGGGGAAACAATTCAGCCCATAACAAGGGGAAGGCAGTCTTTCCACTGAGGAGACAGAGGCAGCAAAGCCAGAGATACAAAAGGGCATGGTCTTGGGTCAGGATCCCTGGATGCACTGTTGGTTTGAGGGAAGCCTTCCTGGTTTCCTCACCATCATCACTGCCTGTCGGAGGATGGTAATGCGTTCGAATTTCCCAGGCACGCAGGAATGTTGCCAGGTCCGAATGCGGCACCAAGCACAGGTGGGGAGAGGTTCGTGTGGTGAGATCCGCCTTGGGAACCGTCCTCTCCAAGGTCGACCTCATTTAACGCTTCGTGTGAGATGCACGTGTAGGGTCCCGAGCCCACTCCCCAGTGCTTCTTCCTGCCGTGGACCCCAAATGGCTGGCCGGGTAACAAAGGAAACGAGCCACCAACGCATCATCCCACGGAATCCATCCAGGGCTTCAGGGATGGAGAGCGAGTCGGGGCTGCTAGCTCAGCTCCAGTTGTGCCCCTGATTTGACTCCGTTTCAATGGTGGAGAAGGACCACAGAAAAGCCCCCTTGCCCACACCACACCCATAGATCAGCTTAGGGACGGATTCACCTTTTGCTCATATCAGACAGTTCCTTTTGTTTTTCTGTTTGTTTTGTTTTGTTAACTTTTTGTTTTATATTGGAGTATAGCTCATTAACAATGTTGTGACAGTTTCAGGTGCACAGCAAAGTGACTCAGCCGTACATATACGTGTATCCATTCTCCCCCAGACTCCCCTCCCATCCAGGCTGCCATATAATGTGGAGCAGAGTTCCCTGTGTGTTGGTTGTCCATTTTAAATACAGCAGTGTGTACATCAGACAGTTCCTTTTGGAAACAGAGCCGCACGTTAAAAGAAAGGATGAGGGACTTCCCAAGCTGTCCAGTAGTTAAGACTCCGCGCTTCCACTGCAGGGGGCGTAGGTTCGACCCCTGATCTGGGAACTAAGATCCCACATGCCGCATGGCATGGCCAAAAAAAAAAAAAGGATGATATCTTACAAAGGGCCATGCCATGCGGCATGCCCCCTCATGTTAGAAAAAAAGAGTCATCTGAGAAACTCTGTATTCTATTCCTTACAGAACAGGCTTTCCTTTCCCCTTACCCCACGACCCTGACTACCAGGTGGATGGCCGGGGAGCCTGTAGATGTTAGTGGAATGCAGTGTCCTGATTGCTCTGGGTGAGCAAGTGCTTGGTGGCCTTGCAAACATTCTGGTCTCTAACTTTTATGAAAATATGCTGTTTACTTTTAAAAACAGAGGGGCATAAAGACAGACAAAGACGGAAAGGGAGAAATGCTAATTGAATCCGAGCTGACTATTTTTTTTTTTTTTTTTAAGTCGAATGGAAGGCACGACAGAAGTCTGGAAAAGATAAAGCCACAAGTTCAAATGTATAGAGCTTACTTTTCCTTTGCATCAAAGCAAACCAAACATCGAGAAGGCCCATAGGCAGAGCTAACCTACTCAATTGATCCTTTTTTCCCCCTCACTGACTGCTGGGGGACGTGGAAGCCTTGGCCTCTTAAATAACGTTCGGAACAGCGGGCCAATTGTGCGGTAGGGCCGGCGCTGCCCCAGGTAGCCGATAACTTCCTGTGTTGAAACGATGACTTGGAGATTTCATCCTGATATCCTCGCTCACCAGGAAATATCCTCTTACAGACCTGCCATTTCGTAAAGTAATCGGTGAGAATGCCATTAAAGTCAATGTCTTAATTAAGCCAAGCATTAGCCAAGGAATTACAGGCATCTGAAGGCTTAGCCATCCTGTGGGATCCAGTTTCACGAGGCAGAGGTATGTGGAGGGCTGGGAACTCCGAGGGAGATATCCATCCACTGCCACTTATAGCCTGGGCATTGCAGCAGCCCGAGACCACCTCTGCAAGGCTGCTCAGAAACCTGCAGAATGAGCTGGAATCCAACCCTCTTTGCATCTCCAGCTTCTTTAATCCGTTTCTTAGTGTTTGGTCAGCTGTTCCTTTTTGCTTTGCGTAGATGCCTGGAGCCAGATGCTGAGGATGTGGTACCTGGGACTGACCAGGTTGTTCTCTCATGGGACGTACATTTGAGGGAAAGTGAGGCCAAGCAGGGGTGCCGAGGTCCTGTATAGCCAGGGAATCATGTGCCTGGTTGGGGTAAAAGGAAGTTCTGTTCCTCGCACCCTGCTACACTTCCACTGAGCCAAGACCGCCAGGAATACCTGTGGGTTCTCTGCCCCTGATTTCTAGGCACTCATTTAACTGTTCTGTTCTCAGTTTTCAACTCTGGAAAATGGGATTTGTTCTCAGATGCCCAGCTGGAGTGAGCCAGCGACCTGGTAACAGCTGGCTGTAAAATTTATATGGGACGTAGCACTAAGCCAGGGGTCCGAGACCTGGGTCCTGGCTTGGCCAGCCTCACCGGAATCGTCCACGCCAGCAGGCAGTGAAGGAGGGACATAGATGGTCCAGCCACTGCTCTCTCTGTCCCACTGGCCATTTTGCCCTGCTTGGGACCCTGCTTCCTAACCTCTGGCTTCTGTTGGGGACCTTGGCTGTTGGTGCCCACCTCCTGGGTAGGACCCTGGGCTGTACACCTGAATTTGCCAGAGCCTCCAAGCCTGGCAGGATCAAGCCTCCAGACTTCACCCCTTGATCCCGAGGTCATAAACCTTGCTGCATGTATCAGTTACCTAGTGCCACATAACAAATGACCCCTCAAACTTAGTGCCTGAAGGCAAGAGTAAACATTCGTTATCTCAATAAGTTCCTGAGGGTTAGGGATTGGAGAGCAGCTCAAGATGAGTGGCCCTGGCTTAAGGTCTCTCGTGAGGTTGTAGTCGAGGTGTTAGCTGGAGATTCCTCATCTGAAGACTTGACTGGGGCTGGAGGATTCGCTTCCAAGAGCCTCAGCTCGTCACCACGAGGACCTCTCCACAGGCTGCTTGAGCATCCTCACAACATGGCGGCTGGATGCCCCAGGGCAAGGGTCTGAGGGAAGATGGCCTTTTATGACCCAGCATCTCCACCACGTCCCTCTCAACATGGGAGGGACCTGCACAAAGGCACAAATACCAAGTGACCAGGAGGCCACTGGGCCATCTGGAGGCTGGCTGCCACCCTGCCTTCTCCACCATGCCAGGGGCTTCCTCTTCTCTGGCTGCAGGAGACCAACTCCTTGGTCCTTTTCCTCCTAAGGGAGAACACAGCAGCCTAACCAAACCTGGGGTGGGAATGCCCTGGGGCCACTTCACGGCCAGCCAGTTCTGAAGGCCTCTGGCTCCTGGGTCTGGAGTCCGGGATGCCTCTGTGGGCAGAGGGGTCATGTGCTCTCCTTTTACCTTTCTGGATTAGGTGAGTCCTGGGAGAGTCCAGGGGTGCAGAGGGTCACCTGCAGGCTTTGACCAGGTGGGTGCAGGTGTCTTCCCTAAGCCCCCTCTCACGGTTTCCAATACCTGCTCTTTCCCCTGCATGTGGAGGGGCTGAACCGCAGGGACAGACCCCACCTGTGAACACCTCACTGGCCGGCCAGTGGCCCTTGGGCCAGGGGATGACTAACTGCTGGCCAGAGCTTCCCAGGCTGGACGTTGGGGCCGCCGACTGGAGCGCACTGGTTCCCCAGCCTAACGCGGGCACGAAGGGGGCTGAGCCGCTGGGGTCACAGTTCCCCTTTCTGAAGCTCCTTGCCAGGGGCGGGGGTCATCCAAGCTGAGTGTCAGGACTGTGGAATTCGAGTGACCTGTAGAAGGGGGTCCCGTCTCCCTGGTTGCGTTCCCGGGGAAGTTCTCCATCAAACCAGGACTCAGTGGGCATGTGCACATGGCATCAGGGGGCAGGCGCCAGGCCCTCTCACCTGGGGGGCACCCGTATGTATGCCGGGCCTCGGAAGTTGCAGTGGCTCATGGCTGTTTCTTTTCTAAATAGAGCCGTGGCCGCATCATGATAACAATCAGAACAGTGACGATCATGTAAAAGGCTGGCACGGTGTTGTCAGCTCCACACGCTTGGCACCCTGTTCTGTCCGCCGGGAGCGACCACAAGACGAGAGGAAGAATTCCACGTGGTTCGCTCACCCCCAAGTGCACGAGCCCTGGAGAGCCCAGATCCCGGGAGAGGATACTCTGAAGGGTTTGCTTCCGGCCTGGTTTCCCTGGTGTGGAGGGGGGCTGATGCATCCCCTGGCCTGGAGGGAGAGACGCATAGAGTCCGTATCCCTTATCCTGTGTTGTGGACTGAATTGTGTCCCACAGAAGATGCTGGAGTCCTAGGCCCAGGACCTGTGGGTGTGACCTTATCTGGAAACACAGTCTTTGCAGATGATCAAGTTAGATGAGGTCACTAGGGTGGGTCCTGATCCTATAGGACTGGTGTCCTTGTAAGAAGAAGAGATCAGGACACAGACACACGCAAAGGGACGACCACGTGAGGACACAGGGAGAAGACAGCTGTCTACACGCTGAGGAGAGAGGCCTCAGGAGGAACCAGCCCTGCCCACACCTGGATCTCAGATTCCAGCCTCCAGGACTGGGAGAAATAAATGCTGTTGTTAAGGCCGTCCTCTCTGTGGGACTTTGTTGCTGCGGCCGAGCAGACTGATGTGTCCTGTGAATCAGGCTTTGTCTTGCTCGTGGAGGCTGCGGGCTAGAGCTGCCCTTTGGAAGGCTGCTGCCCCCGGGGACAGAGGACGGAGTCATCGGCCTGAGCGGGCAGAGAAGGCACAACGCTCCTGGGCCTCCCCTCCCCTCCCGCATCTCCAGGGCTGCAGGGCTCGGAGGTGGGGTGCTCTCCTTCCCCTGCTGGCTCTCTATGTGCCTTGATTTCCATGGAAGCCAAACCCAGGCCTGGAGGCGGCTCAGAGTCACAGGCCGGAGGCTGGGGCTGGGCTGGGCTGCCCCAGCCTGAGTCTGAGGCTGCAGCAGAAATCAAGGTGACTGGGCAACCTCGCCGGTGTCATCCCCTCCCTCGTCATATCATCACCTGGGGGGCCAATTCCAGGCACAACCTGACAGGTCCTCACTGCCTCTCAGCCTCTTCCTGCCACAGCTCCAGAGGAGGGGACACGGAAGCTGGACCACTGGGCTGAACCAGGGCCGGCCCCTTGGCTCTGGGCACAGAGTTTAAAAACAGAGCAGTGGAGAGGGCCGGGGTGACGCACAGCATCCCTCACCCTGGTGGTCCCAAGTCGGGGAGCCACTGGGCAGGGCTGGCTCTGGGCCCCCGCCCCCCATCTGCTTCCCAGGAGCCAGTGGTCGCCGGGTCTGGGCCATATTAGTGTCCACCTGCTGTTGTTGAAAGGGAAGATCGGTGATGAAACCAGTTAAGACCTGAGTCAGAGGTCCCCAGGGGCCCCGTGCGGTGGCCAGACTGAGCCGTGGCGTGAACCTGGCTGGACCCGGGGCTGGCGGGAGACGTGAGGATGACCCCAGGGTCCCAGAATCTCAGGTGGGACTTGGCAGGTGCCGGCCACTCCTCCGCTGGTCACCGCATCCCGAGGGTGGAGATGCCGGCCCGGTGCAGTGAAGGGAAAAGCCTTTAGCTTCTGCTGATAGTGGATCCATCACTCATCTCCTCGGTAGTTGGGTCATTGGCCAGGACAGGTTGCACGGCGATGGTCTGATGACCGCAGGTGACCGTGGTGGGTTTGCCTGCCCCAGGCTAAGTTGTGCCCACATTCTCCCACTCACCCCTTGACAGTCCCCTGCAGTGATGTCACCCTTCTTTTCACGACTCTCCAAGGTCTCTGGGACTGGCAGAGCCCTCCGTCCTCATTCCTGCCCTGGGGTGCTGTCCCCTGGTGCGGCCCCTGGATGGGCCCCAGGAGGACCAACAGCTTGGAGACGTGGTCCCTGCCTTTGGGAGCTTACATCCAGCTAGGGAGACAAAGGGTTGAAAGTCCAGCTGGGAAGAAGAAACTTAAAGGGGTGACCAGTGGCCTCCTTGTAGGCTGGGGCGGGAGTGTAGAGCCAGGGAGGTAACCCCAGCAGCAAGAGGAGGCTCCCCGTTTCCCTCCTATCGGCCCCGTGACCTCCCTGGGGTGGGGGGACCTTGGGGAGAGCGCGGGGGAGGGGCGGCCTGGAGGCCAGTGCCCTTGGGCATTTTCCCACGGCTGCCCGAGCCTCACGCATTGAAGCACTCCTGCCCAAACCTCCATCCAGCACTCCGTGTGTGCACGGCGCTGGGCTGTGCTGGCAGCTCTCACCTGGCTGCAAGGTAGGTGCACCTGGGGCAGCTTTGAGAGAAGATGCCAGGCCACCTACTGGCCTGCTGGCTGAATCCATCTGGGTTTGTTTAAAGCTTCCAGGTGGTTCAGAGGTGCAGCCACGTTTGAGACGCACTGGGCCAGACACCAGGTAGAGTTTCTCGAACTAGGAGTGGGGAGGTGAGCCCTCTGAGTGAAGGGTCCTGCTGCCCTGGGGAGATGCTGAGGTCCCTGCCTTGTTTGTAATCCAGACGAGGGGACCTCATGGTCAAGGCACCACAAGGAAGCAACGGCGGGCTAGTTAAGCTCCCCTAGGCCCCGGAAATAGGCAGGGCCCCCTGAAGCCCCCTTGGTACACAGAGCAATCAATCTCAGTATGCAACGAGAGGAAAAATCATTTGGCCAAATTGAGCACTTTTCTCGATTTTGAGTGTTCTGACAATGAAACAGAACGGGACGCAGGGGGCAGGAGATTGTCTGAATTCATTTATAGCTGCCAAAACGTGATTCAAAGCAAAAATGGCTGAGATGGGTCTATAAAAGGAACACCACAATCCCCTTAGACAGACACAAAGCATTTTGATGATTTCAGTATAAATGAATCTGGCACATAAGGATTAAATTTCTCTCAGAATACTTGAGCATCTAAAATGGTGCAAAGAAGAAGCCACACTGTGAGGAACATGACTGCTTTTGGAGAATTTTTCAGTGGGAAAAATGCAGCTAGTTAAAGCACCCGGAAAATGGGTCCTCTTTTGTTTCCCAGTGTCTGGGGTAACGAGAAGGTGCCCGCGAGAAGCACCGTTCTTCTCTTGTGGATTAGGGCCCATCCTGGTGACCTCATTTTACCTTAATCACTTCTTTAAAGACCCCATCTCCAAATATAGCTACATTCTGAGGCACTGGGGCTCAGCACCTCAAAATATGAAGTTTGGTTGGCGGGTGGCGTACACAATTCAGCCCATAATACTTCCCATCAGTGCAGTTTGATGGGGTTGTCTCAGATGAACTTTAATGTTGCTTCTAGTTCTAAAATTTCCAGAGCCTCTCACAATCCCACTCCTGGGCATATATGTGGACAAAACTATAATGAAAAAAGACACATGCACCCCTATGTTCATAGCAGCAGCACTATTCACAATAGCCAAGACATGGAAACAACCTAAATGTCCATCAACAGATGAATGGATAAAGAAGATGTGGTACATATAGACAATGGAATACTACTCAGCCATAAAAAAGTACAAAATAATGCCATTTGCAGCAACATGGATGCAACTAGAGATTATCATACTAAGTCGGAAAGAGAAAGACAAATACCATGTTATCATATCACTTATATGTGGAATCTAAACTATGACACAAATGAACCTATCTACGAAACAGAAACAGACTCACAGACATAGAGAACACACGGGTGGTTGCCAAGGGGGAGGGGGTGGGGGAGGGTTGGAGTGGGAGTTTGGGGTTAGCAGATGTAAGCTATTATATATAGAATGGATAAACAACAGGTCCTACTGTATAGCACAGAGAACTATACTCAATATCCTGTGATAAACCAAAATGGAAAAGAATATAAAAAAGAATGTACGTATATGTATAACTGAATCACTTTTGCTGTACAGCAGTAATTAACACAACATTGTAAATCAACTATACTTCAATTTCTAAAAAACCCCACACATACAAACATACATGCACATTAAAAAATGTATCTCACAGAGGAAAAGAAATTCTAATTTTACTGTGTGAGGAGGTTGGGGGGGAGATACTGTGAGTGAACTCTGTCTTCATGTATCAGAGCAAGAAATTCTGTCTGAACATGACAAAACAAGGCTGGCAGCGTCCTCCCACTCATCATTTTGTGAGAAGTCTATATTCATGTAGTGCATTTAATGCAGTTGAATTTTTTTAATCCTTTTAAGATTTTTTTGATATAAATCAAAATAATGAAAAGGCCTTCCCCATTGTATAGTTATAAAGGAATCCTTCCATGTTTTTTTCTAGCACTTTCCTGATTTTTTTTCACACACATGATTTCATATAATCCCATAAAAACCCTTTTTTCCCTACCTCTGTCTTTGCCCTCCCCCCAACCCTCTCCCCTCTGGTAACCACTAGTTTGTTCTCTGTATCTGTGAGTCTGCTCCTTTTCTGTTTTATTCACTAATTTGTTGTATTTTTGAGATTCCACATATAAATGAAAGCATACAGTATTTGTCTTTCTCTGTCTGACTTATTTCACTTAGCATAACACCCTCCAAGTCCATCCACATTGCTGCAAATGGCATTATTTCGTTCTTTTTTATGGCTGAGCAATATTTCACTCTATATATGTACCACATCTTCTTTATCCATTCATCTAACAATGGACTCTTAGGTTGCTTCCATATCTTGGCTATTGTAAATAATGCTGCAATGAACATTGGGGTGCATGTATCTTTTTGAATTAGTGTTTTTGTTTTTTCAGATATATACCCAGGAGTGGAATGGTTGGGTCATATGTTAGTTCTATTTTTAGTTTTTTGAGAAACCTCCATACTGTTTTCCACAGTGGCTGCACCAGTTAACATTCTCACCAACGGTACCCAAGGGTTCCCTTTTCTCCACATCCTCACCAACATCTGTTATTTGTGTTCTTTTTGATGATGGCCATTCTGACAGGTGTGAGGTGATATCTCATGGTGGTTTTGATTTGCATTTCCCTGATGATTAGTGATGTTGAGCATCTTTTCATGTGCCTGTTGGCCATCTGTATGTCTTCTTTGGAACAATGTCTATTCAGTTCTTCTGCCCAGTTTTTAATTGGGTTGTTCATTTTTTTGGTGTTGAGTTGTATGAGCTGTTTATATATGTTGGATGATTTTTTTCTTTTCTTATTTGAATTTTTGATCCACATGCAGTGAGTGGCCCATTGGTTGGCCATCTTCTCCCAGCTGATTTGAGATGCCCTCTTTCCTGTACTAAAGTCCCACGTGTACCCTGAGTCTATCTGGACCTTTTGTAACCATGGTTTAGTCCAATCTATTTCATTTCTGGTCCCACACTGTTTTAATAACCGATGCTTTATAATATGTTTTAATATCTGCCAGGAGAATCCCTCTCTTCGTTCCTCTACTTTTTCAGGGTTTTCCTGGCTGTCTTATTTATTTTTCCACATGAATTTTAGCATCACCTTGTCTAGTCAAAGGAACAGAAGCTGTTTGTATTTTCACTGGCATCAAGTTAACTTTATAAATTAGCTTAGGGGGCATTGGCCTCTAGAACTTGGCTTGTCTTCCCAATTGTCTTCTTTTGTGTTCTTCAATAGTTAAAAAAATTTCTTTTTCATATAGATCTTTAAAATTTTTATCATGCCCATTTCTAGTATTTTATCTTTTTACAAAAAGTAACTGAGAATCAGATTTTTTCTTCCAATACAGCTTTGGTTGTGTGTGTGTGTGTGTGTGTGTGTGTGTGTGTGTATGAAAGCTATTGATTTTTTAATGGTCTGTTCCCTTGCTCTTTTTTTTATTGCTTGTAATAGCTTTTTAACGAATCATTTGGGGTTTTCCAGGAATAAAAGCGTATTATCTGCAAATAGTAAGACTTTGTCTCCTTTTCAATTTTTATACTTCTAGTTTCTTTTCAAATTGTATTTGCCAGTAATTCTGGAACAAATACATAGCAATGGAGGTAATGCTTGTTGCCTACTTCAGTGGGGATACATTTTGAGTTTCCCTGTTAAGTCTGAGGCTGGCTGAAACGGATATATTTTGTCATATTAGGGACATTTCCATCTATTCTTATTTTATTGAGTTTTGTCAAATGCTTTTCCAACTAGCGAATTTTGTCAAATGCTTTTCCAACTATGGAAACAATTATTTAATTTTCTCACAGGTCGATTAACATGATCAAGTAAGTATATTAACACATTTCCTAGTATTGTCCTAGGCTTGGTCTTAATGTAGTATTTTTTTTTAATGTACTTCTAAATTCTGTTTGTTCCTATTTTATTTTGGATTTTCCCCATAGTATTTATAAGAGATATTTATCTAAAGCTTTCATCAAGTTTTGGAATCAATGTTATGCTCGCTTTGTGAAAATAATTCGAAAGTTTTCCCTCTTGTTCTCTTCTTGAGAGAGTTTTAAACAGCATTGGAAGGAAAGGTGCAGGAGTGTTTCCCTGTGAAAGCATATGGGCTTGATCCTTTTTTGGGGGGAGGGGAGGTGTTTATAAAATTTGCTTTAAAGAAGAATGTCATAGTGAATATCCTTTTATATCTACCTTTGTACACTTATATATGTTTTTAGGTTAGATTAATTCAACCTAATTCAACCTCCATGTAATCAAAGAGTATCGAGTTCAAGGTTTGATCAGTAGGTCCACGTAGTCCCCACCTGGACCAATTTATGCTCCTACCAACGAGTGATACTGGTGCTGTCAACGTTGCTCATCTTTGCCAATTTGATAGAAACAAAAACAAAAACAAAAGCAAAACCCTTATCTTATTTCAATTTCCACTGCTTTAACTAATAGTGAGGTTGGACACTTTTCATATTTGTGCTGGTAATTGGATGGCTTTTTCTGTGAATTGCTTGCTCATGTCTTTTCTACATTTCCCAATAGGCTTACCTGCTTTTTCTCATTGATTTTTAAGAGCTCTTTATATATGAGGGATCCTTAACTCTCCCAGGGCTTATGTTATCCTAGGTCAGCCATCAGTCTTCCTGGTGAATGGACTTTGTTATAAAAACTGTGTAGTGACTCTACAACCTCTAAGTTAACTCTCCTGGGCAGAGGCCAGAGTGTGGGTGATTCAGCTTTGGGTCATGCAGAGAACTTGAACTTGTTGATTGAACATCCAGAACTAACTTGAGGAACTTGACTCAACTCTTCTGTGTCCAGTTCCAATAAGCTCTTACAGGACTGGAAAAAAATCTAAAAAAACACAAAAAAACACCAGCTGCTAGAGAACTCCCTTTGATCGGAAACATACCACAGATACACGTAATCCTGGTCATCAAAATTCATTTCCTGAATACGGTCAGAGGAAGCATGGGTTTGTCCCTGGTTCATTATTCCAAGAAGGGGAAGGATCCATTGACAAGTTTTGAAAGTCAAAATTCAGCAGGTTTTGTACTGAGCTCTGTTTACTGATGCCCTGTAGATTTTCTGGAGGAAAACATAAACACATGATTAAGATGCAAAAGAATGTTCATGACGTTGCCTGTTGGCTTTCTCCACAGGGTGTGGCCAGGAATCATAACGGGTGCCAACTCCTGGGTGATAACCACCAGGGGTGGGGTGGATGGCGAACCATCTGATGTGGGATCGGCCATAAACAGTTCGGTGTGGTTTGCAAACAGCTTTTAAGACAAAGCAAACCATCGGGCCACCGCCGTTGCAGACCCATCTCTTTGGAAGCTACATCCTTGACCTCAGACTTTGGTCCTGGTGGGAAGGAGTGTAATGATGGGTCAAAGAAAAGTATCAGGTACCACAATACGGGGACAGTGCTGTTCTGCTCCCGAGGACAGGTGCTCCTTTGTTCTCCGGACATTGACCCTGCGTGGGGCATGTCCGTGACTCCAGAGGACAAAGGTGATGAGGATAACGGTTCAATCACTGTGACAACAAAAAGCCAACGTTCATTTTCTGTTATGGGCTCTGTGGGGAGGCTTGTGACAAATACTCTCTTCTGGTCCCAAGAGCAAGGCAGGTGTTGCGGATGGTCACTCCACTTTGGATAAGGAACGTGGGGTGAAGAGGGTGAGTGACCTTCCCGGGGCTGTGTGTCCAGGAGGCCTGAGCCCAAACCCGTGTTCTCTGCCGCACACCTCCCAGGACAGCCCATGGGCACGTCCTCCAGAGTCTCAGGGCTGTGACGCTGTGAGAACATGAGGTGATGGCTTAGGGCACCTGCCAGGACAGAGAACGGATCCTGATGTGGCCCAGAGACACCGACTGAGCCAGTTGGGGGGCGTCAGGGCAGAGGATGGGTCCTGAGGGATGAGCTGGATTTTGCCAGAAAGAGGAGAAGGAGGGTGGCAGGAGGGCGGGTCTTCCAGGTGGATGGGCCAGCCTGTGGGATGGAGCGGAGCCATTGAAAGGACGAATGATATCCAGGGATGGGGAGGAGGCTTGTGGGTATAATGAAGCTGGCCTCAGTGGGGTGCCTGCAGGGGCTGGGGGGCCATGCCTCGAAGGGTCTCCCAGGGCTACCCTGCAGAGTCTGGCCTCGGTGCCCAGCAGTGGGAAACATTGCACTTTCTTAAGTGGGGAGAGGCTTGATTAGATTCATGTGTTAGAAAGCCCGTGATGACAGCCGCCAGGAAGGAAAAGGGGGGTCCTCAATGCCCTCCATGTAACCCACCACCTGGCACCCCATTTGGAAAAGTCTGGGCTGGGAGAGTTACTGGTGCAACGGTGTACACGTCTGCTGAACAAATAAGGCTTAGTGGCAACACTGTCACAATGGTGTAGATGTGTGGGCTGCCACCAGCCCTAGTGTGTGGTGACAACCAATGTCAGCTGTCAGAGAGCTGGGTAGCCGAGCTTCCCTCAACAAAGAATGCTACTGAGCATCTCATCTGTCTCAGGACATTGGACTTTTGATATAGGAACATTATTTTTAAGCCTAAAAACTGATGTCATGATTATCAGAGTATTTGCTGAGTCCATCACCCTGATTGCTGCAAGGGAAGTTTCATCATTATGAGGCTGAGAGAGCAAATGTTATACGTGTCTAGATAAAGTCATCTGTCTTAAGCTTTGGTTAATGATTCATTCCTGCCTCGTTCAGCATCATCATTTTATATTTATATGTTTATGTTGAAATTTCAAGACACTCAGTGTATGACCCAGAAGAACCAAACTGTACATGGGACATGATGGCATGAGTTGGTGGGAGATGAGCTAGCTAGCTGGTGCAGATAGATGGAAACCAGAGATAATTCTCTTCTAAGTTCTAGTAAGATGCCTCCAAAGACACTGAAAACATGAAAATGTGTGATGCCACAGAAAGCAGAGAGAGGAAGCCTCGTGTCAAAACTGGAGAAGAACTGACAAAAATCCAACCCTGCAGAGCAGAGAATGATGTCCTGGGCAAAGAACTACCGAAGAAACTGGGAGTCAGATTGGGAACTGAGCACTTCATTTGCTCTCCTGTTGGGATCTCGGAAAGGGAATCCAACCGGCATGACTAATTTGCCCATTCATTTACAAACGTAGCACCTGAACAAATCTTGCCTTGTTCAGAGTTTTAAAAAGCAAGCAAACAAACAAGCTAAAAAGAACAAACTCACCTATATGGGACAAACCAGGAGAAATGGGACAGTATCCAGAGGAGGAAGTATCCTGAAAATGAAGTGCTACAGAATCCAGAAGAAAAAAAAAAGCCAAGAAACAGACCAACATTGACAAAGCAGTAAGAGAGAAGAAAATGGTTGTATATCAGATTGAACACTATAAAACCCTATAAAATTCCCATAGCTGATTATAGGCAATTACACAGTGTTCAACTTAGTATGTATTGTGTATACCAAGACAGAAACAAAATAAATGACAAGAAACTTGTGCACTCAATCATAGAATATGGTGACAGAAATAGGACTGAATATCTTGACTATAAGTATAAATGTAATAGATTCTCTTATTAAGAAGAGTCTAAAATTGGATAAAATAATTCAAATATATGCTATTTCTGGGTGATGCACTTGAAAATAGTTTTCAAAAGGTAGAAGGAAAATGTACAGGTGAATATATACTAAATAAGTGCAAATAAATAAAGAAAGCTGGGGTCACAACAATAAGATTGGCTCAAGTAAAATTCAACAGCAAAAGCGTAAGCAGATCAAAGAAGGTAATTTTATTTTGATAAATGGTATAACTCACAATAAAGACATACTGACTTGACCCTTTTGGTGATAGATAACTATTCTCCAAAATATATAATGCAAAAGTTGTTAGAAATATGAGGAGAAAAGGACAGAAATCCACCAAGGTCCACCATATTTTTTGCATATTTTGAATCCCCCCAAAAGTCTAAAAGGCAAAACTTCTTCATAAACCTGAGGCCATATGGGCAGACAAACTGGACCTGAACTCACTTGAGGTTATGTACAGTTTTATCTCACTCACTGTGAATATTTGTGTATTTCACCGAAGGAATATTATTGGAGCCAATCTCTCAGGGTTTTGGATTAAATACCATGTATTATCTTTTTAAAACTAAAAAATTCTGAATTCTGAATCCTAGCCTACTCCAGTGGACTTGGATAAATGTTTATGGACCTATAGTCAGGAAATCTATGAAACAGGCAAAACATAGAGGCAAAATATAATTACAAATTATAATTAATTGCAAAATATAATTACAAATAATAAACATTTTTAGATATGTATGTCTGAATATACATATGTATACATAAAATACAAATAGAGAATAAACATTTTCTGGCTGTTATGTCATGTTTACATAAATCATATGCTGTGATTACAAAGCAATAAAGTTGGAAATTTATAACCCAGCCACATGATTTTTTAAAAGCCTCTTCTAAATTAGGTCAAAGCAGAAGTTAAAATTGAACTTACAGCCATACTGACATTTATGGGATGTGGTCAAGGTTGCTTTTAGAGACAGATTAAATGCTTTCATCAGTAAGGTATAAAAAGGAGAAAAAATAAGAATGAGAATGGGGTGTGGCCACAGAGACGGGGATAATCCACACAGTTACGGAGAGGGCTATGTGAGCCTCGCTGCTAATAAATCACTCATGTTTCCTGGGAGATTACGATGTGTCTGCTACTGCCTAGAAAAATGCAAATGGCCCAATGATTGAATTAAGAAGGGGTTGACGACCTGAAAAGACGAACACCCATAGGAGAAATTGAAAAGTTATCAAGGAATTGTCTTCCAAAAAGGTTGTGTTCCTTCAAACCCTCAATGGTCATCCCTATCCAATTTAGACTATTCTTACTAATAAAGAAGAGGATGAAAAGTCTTCCTATTTACACAAAACAAAACTACTAACATACCTAAATTCTGAACAAAGATTCAGAAATTCATAAAGTAAGATTCCAAATAAAAATAATGGCAAATTTAGTCCAACTGAACTTTTAAAAGCAGATAGTCTAGCCAGGCAGGTTTATTCAAAGAAGGAAGAAGAGCTCACTCAGTATTTGAAAATCTGCTAACATAGTTCTCCACATTAATGAATCAAAAGCAAGAAAAATCGCTATAATCATCCGGATAATTTCCAGCACCCACCTTTATACTCAATGACTAAGCACTAGACACATTTCCACTTAAATCTGGGACAGAGCAGAATGCTCATTATCGCTGCTATTCTTCAATATTTTTCCAAAGTTCCCTGCAGAAGTGTAGTTTTGGTAAGAATAAGATAAAACATAAGATAAAATACACCTACTTTGTATAATTCAATTGTCTACCTACAAAGCCTAAAATATTCATGATAAATTGTACGAGAATTTGGAAGGTGGCTGGTTAGAAACTAATTATACAAAAATCAATAGCTGTCTTACATATGGGCAGTAGCCAGGTAGGAAATATAAAGCCAAGTAAAGAATTTATTCACAATAGCAACTCAATTTATGAAAGCTCTAGTAATAAATTAAACAAGGAATATGCAGGAAGAACAGTATAAACGAAGAAAACTATAGAACTTTACTGAGGGACATAAAAGAAGATTTGAGTAACAGAGACCACTTTTCTATTAATAGATAGAACGCCTGTCACTTTAAAGATGTCAAGTCTCTCCGCAATAATCTACGTTTTTAACACAATTCAAATAATATGCCCCTAGGATATTTGGAAGGAGCTGACAAAGAGAATTTAAAAGTCATCTAGAAGAATAAATGTTCAAGAAAAGTGAAGAAAATATCCATGAAAGCACAGTACAGATGTAGGAATGGTACATGATACAGTATAGGAAGAGACTTACAAATTAATGGAACGGAACAGGAAATTCAGTAACAGGCCTAAAGGACGTAGAATATAGTTTGTATTTAAATCAATAGAGTGTGGATGGAAAAAATATAAACTTAGATCCATACTCATACCCTACACCAAAATAAATTCCAGATGACTGAAAATCACTGAGTGAAAAAACAAAAGGAACAAAAACCCAAACCAGGAAAAACTGTACAGGAAAATGTTCGGTGAATAAGTTAGGGCATCTTGGAGTGAGACCACCTTTCCTAACTGACAGTATAAAAACACTTAAAACTGTGTCTGGCCCTTGGTAGAGAGATGTGTAGTTAGTTTTCCTATCATCTCAGCTCCAAGTTTCACCATCTGTTCTCCTAATCTAGTCTGTGGTAGCTTTCATGTCGAGGGCGATTTAAGAGCATATATTTATGTAACAATTACGGCTGCCTCCCCTGCTGACTGTGAGCCTCACAAAGGCAGGGCAGCCATGAGGCTTCTCCCCGCCCAGCACAGTGGCTGGGATGTAGTAGGTGCTCAACTAAAATTAAGTTAAATTTTTAAGTTAAAAAAACTAAGATGTATAGCTTAACCGTATGTGTAGCTTAATCAGAATTAATCACAACCCATCACAGTTCCCGATACAGACATTAAATTAATAAAGCAGTATATATGATACGACCCCTTTTAAAAACATGCGTGTTCAGAAATAGGCCTGCGATTATACGCAAGAGTTGGTGATAATGGTGTTATTATTCTTCTCATATTTTCTAGTTGTTCTAGAGTGAATGTACGTTGGTTTTGTAAGAAGAAACTTTGTTTTTAAAAAATTGCCTAAAAATATCAACCATTAAACAGTGGAGCCATCAATTTCTGGAAAACATGTGTCTGGGGCAATAAATAGCCCAGACACATGTGACCCCTTTTCCATCCATCCTTACTCATCACCAGGCACAGCTTAAGCCAGCTCAGGGTTCTCCTCGCATCTTTCTAGCTTAGTGGCAATCTTTATCGTGTGGTCGGTTGCCTCCCAGAGAAGTAGTGCTTTGGTCTGTTTTCCTGGTGGGGACGGAATTGTTTTGGGGGGGATCTGGTTTTCCCTCCAGCTCCTCACCAGGTAACACGGCTGTGCATCTGTCTACTTCACTTTTTCTTTGCAACAACCAGGAAACAGTGGGATTACAGCCAGCTGACTTGGTCCCTCATGGATGAAGGCCGTTATCGTCCGTTATCTTTTTAAAAGGAGACACGTCTCTTTCCGGCATCTAAATGCACCTACAGTTGATTATATGATCTTCTTTGCAATGCCCAACAAATTTTACCGGTTGTCATCTTTAAGACTTGCCCTAAATTCTCCACTTATACCAAAAAAATAAAAACTCTTTAAAAAGTAATGAAAACAGGGAACATTTTGTAATAAAGTTTGACGTTTTTTCATCCAGGTGCTTGTCTGAAACACAGCAGCCCCAAATGGGTAAACCAACTTGATTTAAGTGTGCCTAAACTAAAGTCTGTTTTTAATGGAAGGAGAAACAAAAGAGGTGAGTTATGTGTAATTAAGCGAAGCAATGAAACATTACAAAGGGACATTTGACTGTATCCCTGTGTCATTTGTAGTCTCACAACTTAGACTCAAGTTGTTCAAAATGCCTTAGCTATCTGTGTTAGTTTCCTAGGACTGCTGTAACAAACGACCACAAATGTGGTGGCTTAAACCAACAGAAATGTAGTGTCCTCTCACTACTTCTGGAGATGAGAAGTCTGAAATCAAGGTGTTAGTAGGGCTCGGCTCTCTCTGAAGCTCTCAGAGGAGGAGGCTTCTTTGTCTCTTGCAGCTTCTGGTGGTTGCTGGCAGCCCTTGGTGTTCTTGGCTTGTGACCGCACCCCTCCAACCTCTGCCTCTGTCTTCACACGGCCTTCTCCCTGTGTGTCACTGTTTTCTCCTCTAATAAAGACGCCAGTCCTTGAATTGGGGTCCCCCTTACTCCACTCTGGCCTTATCTTAACTAATTCCATCTGCAAAGACCCTATTTCCAAGTAAGGTCATATCCACGGGTACCAGGGGTTAGGACTTCACCACATCTTTTGGGGGACACAAAACCCACAACTCCATCTCAACAGCAAAGAGCTTATTTGCTTACTTTTTCACACCTAGTAAGTTTGGTTGCTATTGTGTGGATGGCATGTAGGTTGTTACTGAAGCCACCGCCTTCCTTTGGAGAGGCCTTCATGATAGAAACGGTCTTGTAGGGTCTCCAGCACCCCTGAGATCTCACGACTAAGAGGATGAACATTCAGTGGTCATGGTCCAGGAGAGAGTGATTTAGAGGAACAATGGGCAGCCCATCCTTCACTGTCAGGGAGTAGAAACCCAGGGGAAGCTCAATGGGGCCAGGTCTTCTCTTGGTTAAGGGTGGCCCAACGCCCCATCCCCAAGAGGTCCAGACATCATACTGGGGTTCGGGGTCAGTGCTGAGAGCATATGTGGTTAATATCACGCCTGGGGAAGGATGTGGCTTAAGATACCCGAGCGCCGGGTCTGAGTTGTCTAAGCCTGGTTCACGGCCGCTTCTGGTGGTGGCCATTCTACTGAAGACCCATGAGTGACCCAAGTTAATATCCAGGAACAGGAAGGGCAATCGATGACACTTCCATAGGGCATCTCACACCCTGGGCAGATCTAACATGACATCTACACGATTAGAAAATATTATTAGAAACACCATTAGAATATCATTACCATTAGAATACCATTATGATATCATTAGAGTCTGCATAATTAGAATATATCAAATATTACTAACTATAAAATAACATGATTCCTTTTTTAAACAAGTATATCAATCTATCCAACAAAATGAGTCTGCAGTTTCCTTTCCTGCCCCACAAGACAGTCGTTACTGAATACGCCTAATGATCCCAAAGAGATGGTGGTGGGCCCCTATTTCCCTGAAGAGAAGATTAAGAAAGAATTACTTTTGATTAGCTTGACTAGACTGACTTTTAGGGATAGAGATGGGATTGCAAAACTCTACTTATTTAGTTCATCGATCTAGTTGCATGCACACAAGAGCACAATACATATATTTAAAATTACTTTTTTTAGAAAACGTCTTGACGTAGAAGTATTGCTTGTTTTTTAGTCTCACGTCTTATGACATAATTTTCTTACAGCTCCCCCTAGGTTTTCCAGAGTGTGTCCCCTTTCCCTGTCTGGGCTTGTGTGGCACCTGTTGGCCCATCAAGGGGCCAGTCACAAACAGGTAGGACGGGTGCTTTCTCTTTCCTTTTGTAAGTCTATACGATGAGGCTGCAGTCCCAGGAAGACTTCTAAATCCATGCTATGTGCCCTTGCCCTCTTGTGATGGAATCTTTTATAGGTATGGAAGTCACCAGAGATGGAGGGTGGCTCTACTACTGTATCTCTTTCAGACAGTACGATTGCACAAAATAAAATATCCAAAGTAAGTATGTCTTATACAACATAGGTATCTGTTTCTCTTTCTCATAAAAGAAGTCTGGTGGTAAGCAGTCCACAGCTACTATGGGGCTTCACCAGGAACTCTGATCCTTCTTCAATCCATCTGCTCTACCGTCCTAGCGTACGGTTTCCATCCTCAAAGATACCTCATGGTCTAATATGGCTGCTGGAGCTCAGCCATCACACCCAAGTTCTAGGCAGCAGAAAAAAGAAAGGTGGAGGGTAGGAAGAGCACATCTCCCAACTGAGTCAGTTGCCTTTAAAGAGTATCCCTGGAATCCCACCCAGCACTTCTTAGTACTTCTTACTAAAGAATTAGGAAATAATAGATCCTGGCAGATGACTGATATCTTTGTCCAAGTGTCTTCTTCAGACAGTGCTTCTTTGCTAAAAAAAAAAAATCAAAGTAATAATTGACTCTCACCAAAGAAGATATACAAATGGCAAGTGAAACATATGAAAAAATGCTCCATATCACATGTCATCAGGAACATGCAAATTAAAACTTCAATGAGATATCACTACACACCAATGAGAACGGCCAAAATCCAAGACACTGACATCACCAAGTGCTGGGGAGTATGTGGAATAAATAACAGGAACTGTCATTCATTGCTGGTGGGGATGCGAAATGGTACAGCCACTTGGTAGACAGTTTGGCAGTTTCTTGCAAAACTAAACATACTGTTACCATAAGATCCAATAGTCGTGATCTCGGTATTTACCCAGAGGAGTACTTATGTGCACACAAAATCCTGCACAGAAATGTTTATAGCAACTTTATGCATAATTGCCAAAACTTGGATGGATAAATAAACCGTGGTTCATCCAGACAATGGACTCTTACTCAGCGCTAAAAAGAAATGAGCTCTCAAGCCACGAAGAGACATGGGGGAAACAAATGTGTGTCGCTAAGGGCAAGAACCCACCTGCAAAGGCTCCACACTAGACGATCCCAAGTCTACGACATTCTGGAAAAACTATGGAGACGATCAAAACACCAGCGGTTGCCAGAGGTTAATGAAAAGGGAGGGGTGAACAGGCAGAGCACCTAGGATATTTAGGGCAGTAAAACTACTCCGTATGAGACTATAATGATGGATATGTGTCATTATACGTTTGTCCAAACACATAGAATATATAACACTGAGAGTGAACCCTAAGGTGAACTATGGACTTGGCTTAATAATAATGGATCAATTTTGACTCATCAGCTTTAATAAATGTGTCCCACTAATGGGAGATGTTAATAAAGGGGAAACTGGGCGAGGGGAGGATGTGGGAATGCATGCGAACTTTCTGTACCTCCCACTCAATTTTCCTCTAAACCTAAAACTGCTCAAAACTAAAGTCTATTAATTATAAAAGAAATCACCGAGCGAGGGGCCCACAGTGTGAGAGATTTGGTAAGGACCACGGCATAAAGTTGAGTCTCTGTTTCCGGAAGGAGGATTCTGGGGAAATGACTCAGCCTTATCTCGGAGTGTACAGGGTATTTGGGACCCTCTGGAGGTAGCTGCTGCTCTGACGACAGGTCCGAAGGGGGCCGTCAGCTCTCAGGCAGAGGTGGATTATCAGCCTGGGTGGCTTGATAACTTGTCATCAATAACAACGTGTGATAATAAAAGTCACGGAATGACTTTCTAGTATCCCTAAACAATTTTAAAAGAGAAGTTCCCGAGCTGTTCTGAGCCAAGTTTGGCATCGGGACGCCCCGAAGGGACCTCTTTGCAGAGGAGTTTTGGCGAAGGTGTCCCAGGGGTGGGTCACTCCTGCAGCTCCGCGGCCGCCACCTTCTGAGACTGTCCTGAAGTGGGAGGATGGGCTGGGGTCTGCTTTGCAAGCAGAGATTGGATTCAGGCTGCTCCCAGCTCAGTCTTTCCCAAAATGAATTCCTCTTGAGACCAAGGGTGAGCCAGCTGGGGTGGGCAGCAGGTCCCGGTGGGGGACAGCTTAGGGCACCCTGACCTGCCACAGGACTGTCCAACAACCACTGTCAGAGACCCGCTCAGCCTGGCCTCTGAGACCTCCCCCCGCATCCTCCGCGCTCCAGAGCATGGGGACCAGCAGAGCAAAGGAAGGGCCAAGCTCGGAGTGCCCAGGCTGCCCGGAACCAGCCCAGGATGGGCTGGGGAGTGTGCAGCTGGAGGGTCTCTGGAGACTTTGTGCCCACCCCCTCCTTTCCTGACCAGGAAACCGAGGCCGGGATGGGCCTGCGCCGCCCGGGTCACTGGCCAGCCCCTCCTCCCGGTGGCCTCTGGCCTCGCAGTCCCCACAGCTGGCCTGGGGCCGCCCGCTGAGGCGAAGCAGTGATCTCTTCCACCTCCCCGAATACCTGACACCCAGGACGAGTGACCCTGTGGTCACATGACTCAGCATCTCGCGCCCGCTAATGCCCTGGGCGTTCTCATCCGTTCCTTCCTTCCCCGCACCGCCTCTGGCCTGAGAACCCTTGGGGCGATGCCGGAGTCCATCCACGGACCTCAGAGAGCTTCGGGCAGTGAGGGAAGTGCTCTGGAGAAGGGACAGGCTGGAGGAGGGCCTCGGACCTCAGTGGGTGTGGGAAGAGAGACAGAGAGACACGAGAGGGAGAGACAGAGAGACTGAAAGAAGAGAGAGCTCTTAGGACTTCAGAAAAGAAAGGACTGAACCCCAGTTCCCACCAGGCACTTCCAGTGTTCCCACTTCCAGCTCCTGGGCTTGGGTGGGGGGTGTATAGACAGATGTAAGTTCTGTCCCTGACCTCACATGGCTTTTGATCTGGCTGAGATCAGGTAAAGACACACAGAGCAATGAACAGACAATAGCAGACCCCTCGAGGAAATGCCCCAGAGGAGCACTGCAAGGGAGCTTGGGGAGAGGAAGGGCCCCCGCTGGCGAAGGAGGCCAAGTCCTTGCCCCTCCATCGGGGACCCTGCGTCTGACCTTCCTGGGCCTCTGTGGCCTCAGTGGTGAGACGCAGAGCTGTTGGCCTGGGGGTCAGGGTGCATGCAGGTGGCAAGACTGACTCACACATAGACTGAGGGATGAGCAAATCCAGGGGACCAGGTCGCAGGAGGGAGGGAAGGCGAGCTTCAGCAGGGCAGAGGGAAGGGGCAGCAGCGGCCAGGGGTGCCTGTGGGTGGTGCTAGGAGGGCTGGGCCCTGAGCTCATGGCCCGCGTGGGTGGAAAGGCAGGTCGGGATGATTTCTCCCTTAGGCCAAGTGCTTCTCAGCTTCTGAATGCACTTGCCCATCGCAGCCTCACGTGGCCACGCCAACTCCGAGGACTCCTGGGCTGATGGGGAGGAAATCAGGCCCCTGGGATCAGAGCTGGGCCCAGATCAGCTGAGGGCATCCACTCTGCTCAGCAGGAAGCCCCCAGACTCACGTCAATGGAATTTCAGTCTCAATCAGCGAATGCTTTCCGACCGGTTTTCCTAGCTCTTGCCTTCGAATTTCCAAGCTATTTTGCCTCTCACCAAGATCAGCAAAGTCCACGGGCCTCATTTCCAGCACCTACGACCTCCCCAGAGTGCCCAGAGATCTTCTCAATCCTCACCCCCTGTCCAGGGCTGCTGGGGGCCCATCCCATGAACTCAGCTACTGAGACCCCCTGACCCGAACAGGTGTCGCTGAATTCCAAAGCCGACCGGAAACGTAAGAATCATTCTTTCCCTTCCCCCCAGTGCAGATGCCAGCACCGGTGTGACCCAGAACTTTGCTGTCTGGCCCTAGTGACAAAGAGCTGGCTTATGGCCTGGTGAGGACAAAGTATCCGCAGAGGAAAACACGCAACACAAACTGCTGTGTGACGGCAGAGCCTCCCTGGAACAGCTCCGGGCCCAAAGCGAGAGAAACGTGGCATTCACGGCCAAGGCCCCTCTTGGTTGGAGGCCGTTGAGAACTGTTTACACACCCAGGCCCTCTTGTCTGCGTTCTTTAGAATTAAGTGATCTTTCTACACAAGAGGGTGGAGCCCACAGAAGCCTCAGAGGTGGGCCCCACCTTGGGGCTGGATATCAGAAGAATAAGAAAACAGTCAAAGCTGGGTTCCGACGATTGGGGTCTCCTGGATCCTGGGTCACCCCCTGAAAGCCGCAGGGGTGACGAGTGTCCAATCCCGTTGGAACAATTAGGCTGCAGAGCAGATTGAACAATCGATGTGCTCACGTCATGCGCTGGTGTTTCACTGGCCTTGAGCTCAAACACAAACTCCAAGGTGCTGCGTGACCTGGGTTTTCAACCTCCCGCCCTGGCCCCGCCCCTACCCCTGAACTCCAGCTCCAGCAAATTTCGGGTCCTTGAATGATCAAGACCTCTTTGCTTCCTTGCCTTTACTTATGCCAGCTTCTCTCTCTTGCTCCCGAGAATCCCCTCAGCGGCTGCTTTCTCCAGGAAGCTCACCCTGACCCACCTCAGGCACGGTCTGGGCGGCCCTCAGACGGAGGCATTCCAGTGTCTCCCCGATTGGACTTCCCACACTGTCCTGTGGTTGTCCTTACTTCTCGGTCTTGCCCACGTGACCTGATTGCAGTGGAGCAGAGAGCCAGGCACCTTGGGTGCGGCTGACCTATTCCGAGCCTTTTTTTGAGACGATTCATGTCATCAGAGCCCCTAGAAGTTTGCTGGTATGGGCATTGCCACTTTTTCTGTGGCCCCCGGGCTGATGCCACATGCACGTACACACACACACACACACACACACACACACACACATACACACACACGCATGCTGTGTAGTTTCAGGAGGATGGGCCTCCAGGCCACGTGCTGGGGGAAGACAGAGCAGCAAGCGTGAGGGCCCTGAGGTGGTTGGGGCCCGGCCTGGCATCTTGGGGGGTGGGGGTGGGGGGAGGGAGCTGGGCCTGGCCGGCAGGGAGGCAGTTGGAAAACAGGTGGGACTCAGGTGTGACAAGCTGGTCAAGGGGCCCAGACTTGGAGGATGTGGGGATGTGTGTGGGGCTATGGCAGACACTGGGTGCCCCGCCCAGGTCCCCTTTAAGGGTGGGGACACCCACCCCCAGGTGCTGCGAGCCTTGCTGCCCATGCCTCGGGGCTGCCCCTTCCCCTGATGCTGCTGGGAGCCATCTCACCCAGGAAGTCATGTGACCCCCCCATCAAGGGGCAGCCCATGCTGATTGATGACCGACTGATGCGGGGGGGGGGGGTCCAAAAGGCAGGCCCCGGCTTCAGAAAGAGACAGCTCGGCCATGTGGTTGCTGCCAAGTGTCTCTGGGCACCAGGCCAGGGCTAGACTGGCTGAAACCACATTCTCCCTGACCCCTTCCCCGCCCTCCCTGGCTCCCCTCCCTCCATCCCAGGCTTCTCCCTCAACAAACCACCTGCACCAGAATCCCTGCCTCAGGCTCCACGTCCAGAGAGCCTGCCTCACACAGGCCACACGTCCCTTGTGCTGCCAGGAGGACTCAGCTGAAGGAGCCCCGCAATGCTTCAACCAGCCCACCACCAACCTCCTACCTGGATGGTCCATCAGGACATGGAGTCTGTCCCCAAGGGCAGCCAGACTGTGGCATTTAAAAAAGAGTGGTTTCACCAATAGGAAACAACCTTCATTAGCTATGGAAACGTGCGGCCACACGGATGAACATGATACTAAGGGAAAGAAGCCAGTCGCAAGAGACCATATATCCTGTGATTCTATTCATATGAAATGTACAGAAAATATAAATCTATAGAAACAGATAGTAGGTTGGCTGGGGCAGGTATTGGGGGAGGAGTATGAAGGGAATTAACAGGAACTGGGCATGGGGAATCTTGTTGGGACAATGGAAATGTTCTAAAGCTGATTTATGGTGATGGTTGCACAACTGGGTAAATTTACTAAAAATCACTGAATTGTACACTTGAAATCAGTGAATTGTGTTATATATAGTATATACATATAATACACCCCAATAAAGTTGTGTACACCCTCCCCAATAGATGTAGGATTTTCTAGATGTGAATCTTTGGACAAGAGCACCGACATCCCTGTATTTTAATTTTCTTCAGTGAGAGGCAGGTAAAATCCCTGGCATCGAATACCTGGTTTGCAAAAGCGTTACGAGGTTTGGGGAATTAAATATGCGAAATAAAAGGTCCTCATTATTTGTTGCTTCTTTGGCTCAGGTTGTACGCATCACCAGTGAGGACAGGTCCTGGTGAAAACATGTGTTTTTTTAATAAATAAAAAAGATGGTCATACAGTGTTCCTTGGACCACCAGTATCAAAATCATAATAAGAACAGGTTGTTAGAAATGTAGGTCCTCCACTCCTACCCACACCCAGCCAGACACAGTGAATTAGAACCTCTCGGGTGGCTCTGGAATCTGCATTTTCGTAGCTCCCTGAGGGTTCTCAGGTCCAGTGGAATCTGAAAGCACTGATTATAGGGATGGAACTCCTGGGTTGCAGAAACCTTTGGCCTTGCTTTGCAAAATAAGCTTGTCTGTAGCTGTGGGAGCTGACTGCGGGAATGACCCTCCACTGGCCACGTGTCCACTGAGAGAGTAAATTCGTTATCCAAAGAACACTCCTACATGGAAAATATCTTGCAAGCCCCCTGCCCGTGTAAGTGGTCGGAAGTGTCTCAGGTCGGACAGTTTGCAGGGACGGACAGATGCTACTTCAGAAGACCCAGGGGGAACTGTCTGCCAGATGCCAGAGAGGGTGGGCTCCAGCGGCCTGGGTCCTCCAGCCAGGCCAGGAGCGCTAGCCCAGAAGGGAAGGAGGAACGAGGAGGACACATGGTTCCTGTCACCCGGACCCCACAGGCCAAGAGGGATGACAGGTCACCAGTGAGGCAACCCCAAGCCGGGCTCTGGCTAGCACATAGCAGGCAGCGAATGGGCATCAAAATTGTATGGAAAGCTTGTTACAGATGCGGGTTTCTGCACCCCATGCTAGTTAGATGCTTGCAGTCCTCTGGCCACAAACCGGGTGGCTTCAACCATCAGAAATGGATTCTCTCGCAGTTCTGGAAGCCAGAAGTCCAAACTCAAGGGGTCACAGGGCCACGCTCCATCGGAGGCTCCAGGGCAGGGTCCTTCCTCGCCTCTAGTGGCTTCTGGTGTTGCCACCAATCCTTGGCTTGTAGCTGCATCTCTCTGATCTCTGCCTCTGACCTCACATGCCCGTCTTCCCTCTGTGCGTGTCTGTGCCCAAATTTCCTTCTTCTTATAGGGACACCAGTCACTGGATTTAATGACTACCCTAATCCAGTATGATCTCATCTTAACTTGATTGCATGTCCAAGATTCCATTTCAAATAAGAGCACGTCACAGGCCCCAGGGATTAGGACTTCAGCGTCACGTTTTGGAAACACAATTCAACCACACCCATCAGGTGGAGTCATGCACATCTTGCAGACCAGGAAGCTAAGGCTCCGCTCGGCCAGGTGGTGCGACGTCCCAGAGCTCGCCGACGTCAGGCTGGTGCTCGGCTGCCCTGCATGTCGGCTCCCACTCGGACCTTGAACTGCTCTGGTGGGTTCTCAGTTGAAGCTGGAAAGCTTTACCCTATTGCACTAGGAGCCACGCAGATGCTGGTATCCGAAGGCTTCAGCCTTCCCGGGGCTTCTAGAACTTGACATGAGCATCGTCGTTTGTCTATATGCTTAGTTCTCGTCCTCTGTCTCTGCATCAGAAAGTCCTGCTGAACAAAGGGGTCGCCCAGCCCTGCAGGGACCCCAGCAGGGGGTGGGGGTCACTACCTTCAAGCAGCTGGTGACGACTCCAGAAGACAAGACAGACTCACAATGCCAGCATCCAGCACCAAACGTTGTGCTGTAGACTACGGATGCTGTGCTAGTTCACGAAAGGGGGTCCAGGAGGTTGGTGTGGTCAGGGGAAGCTCCCTGGAGGAGGAGTCCTTGAAGGAAGCACTAGCGGACAGGGAGGCCCAAGAGAAAGGACTGCCTGATGGGAGGAGACGGAGGGACAGGTCCACCCAGCATGGTTCCAGAGGGGGAGGCCGGTGGACATTGGTGGGAAGTGCGTGCCTTGCTGGAAGTGGGGCATAGAACGGAGGTCCTCAAATACCAGGAGGCAGGGGTCCCCACCCACCCCTCCTCCCCACCCCTCTGGCATCACGGCTGGGTGGTCAGAGAAGAATGCATTGATTGGGTGCTTTGTACACGGCATTCGTTATGGCCAACATTTTATGTTTAATCCTCACACCTGTCTGTGGAGAGACCCCATCCCCATTTCTTAGATGAGAAAAGTAAGGTTTGGATTCACTCACGGTACTGCAGCTGCTCCTGGTCTGTTCCCTGCCAAGCCGTGGATTCCCGCTCTGCGGCAACGCTGGGATGGGTGATCCAGGGGACCCCAGCAGAGTGACAACAGTCTGGGGTCCCAGCACTAGGGTGGCCCACAGTGACCTGGTGTGGAGGCCCACATTTCTTTTTTTTTTTTTTTAATATTTATTTATTTATTTATTTATGGCTGTGTTGGGTCTTCGTTTCTGTGCGAGGGCTTTCTCCAGTTGCGGCAAGCGGGGGCCACTCTTCATCGCGGTGTGCGGGCCTCTCAATATCGCGGGCTCTCTTGTTGCGGAGCACAGGCTCCAGACGCACAGGCTCAGTAATTGTGGCGCACGGGCCCAGCTGCTCCGCGGCGTGTGGGATCCTCCCAGACCAGGGCCCGAACCCGTGTTCCCTGCATTGGCAGGCGGATTCTCAACCACTGCGCCACCAAGGAAGCCCCCCACATTTCTTTTTGAAAATGGGATAATTCTGTATATACTGTTTTGCAGGCTGCATTGTTTTTGTTTTTTTTTTAAATTAACACCCTTTATTTTTTAGGACATGTTTAAAGTTACCAAAAAATTGAACTGATAATACAGAGAGTTCCCATATACCCCCTTTCTGCCCCCTACTTCCCCCATGAGTGTGGTACATCTTTTACAATTAATGACCTAATATTGATACATGATTATTAACTAAAGCCCATAGTTTATATTAGAGTTCACATTTTGTGTTGTACATTCTGTGGGTTTTGACAAAGGCATACGGTCACGTGTCCACCATTCCAGCAATGTACAGCATGTCATGATTCCACCATTACCATCTCATACAGAGTAGTTGCAATGCCCTAAAAATGCCCTAAAAAATGCCCTAAAAATCTCCTGGCTCCACCTGGTCATCCCCCCCCTCCTCCAACCCCTGGTGGCCACAGATCTTTTCACTGTCTTCATAGTTTTGCCTTTCCAGAATGTCGTAGAGTTGGAATCATACATTCACTTAATACACTATCAACATCTTTCCATGTCAAAAAAATATCTATCTGACCAACTTAAATGGATTCATAGTTTTTCCCTGAATGGATACATCCCAACAAATTTAACCAGGATTGAAAAGTTTTCTTTTTTTTTGTTGTTTTAAACAGACCTTTGACGGAGATCTTGCACATGCATCTTTGCACATTTGTCTGCTGATTTCACAGGGATAAAGTCCTGGACAAGGAAGTTCTAGGTTAAAGGGATGGCGTGCACGTTTTGAAGCCTTTGGATCAACCACCAGGTTGCTTCCTAGGACAGTTGGAGGCTGCAGGGGGGAAGCTTGTGCAGGCCACTCCCCCAGCTTCCTGTGGATGCCGGCTGTCCTTGGCTTGCAGACGCATCGCTTCAATCTCTGCCTCCATCTTCACACGGCCTTCCTTCCCTCTGTGTGTCTCTTCTCCTGATAAGGAAACTTACTGTTAGACTTAGGGTCCACCCAGTTAAGCCAGGATGATCTCATACAAGATCTTTAACTTAATAAATCTGCAAAGATCCTTTTTCCAAATGAGGTCACAGTTCACAGCGACCAGGGATTAGGGTGTGGACATAGCGATTTGGAGGCCACTGTTCAACTCACTAGAGGTGTTTGTCCAGAGAAGAAAGCAGAGGCTTAGACAGGATAATAAGAGACTTTAAATATGCAAATCAGTGAAAAATATTAATTATGTAACAGCTTCCTAATAATGCCCTAAATAAGCACTTAATGATAAATGCTGCGGTGGGAGCTGGCATGCAATTAGCCCTCATGATGCCCCAGCACCATGCGCGACTGCCTCTCGTTGTGTGTATCACTTAGTGCCTGAGAGATGCTGAGTAAGGTGGGAAATTGAACCACCACACAGAGGAGGCAGGGAGGCCTCGGCGCAGGTGAACCTGGAGTCCACATCCGTGGCCCTGCTGCCTGGAATCAGACAGGGGGCTCCTGCAGGCACCCCCTAAATCCACAAGTTGGTATCACTGGGACTTTGCTTTGCACCTCCTGGTAACAGTGGCCTTCAGCGTGACGGTGGGTGGGATCTCACGGTTCTAGAATCCAAGAACTGAACAGACCTAGCCCCCGGCAAACACAGGGTCAGCCCTTTCTTCTTTTCAATAAGGCAGGAGCCGATTTCTGTTTGCAATCTCAGGCAATCACAACTCCATAGCAGTGAGAAAAGTGGCATTATGAACCCACTTGCAGGGAGTGGAGACTGAGGCTCAGAGAAGCTGAGTGACATGTCCAAGGTCACTGGGCTAGTGAGGGGCAGGCCTGGGGTCTTTGGCTTCAAGTTCAGGGATGCGTCCATTTTACCCATCTGGGCTGTGGAGAGAGCAGGGTTGGCTTCATGGGTGAGTGATGTTTGAGTCACACAGGAACCCGTGCTCAGAAGGGCTTGCGCTTGATTCCATTTTGCACTTGGCCCCGCGAGTGATGTAGCTGATCCAGGGAAGGAATTTAGTGATGGGCACCTGGGGACCAGGTCCCTAGTCTCGGCTCTCTGCACAGCCTTCCCTGCTGTCTACCTCTGCCTTGGTCTCACCATCTGCAAGAGGAAGGGAACGGGGTGAGGTTAAGATTTTCCAGTGCATATTTCGGGAGCACCAGCTCCTTGGGGCACTGAGACAAAGGTTTCTCGGAAATGTGAGCTTGTGACATGGTGCAACCTCTTCTCTCAGAAAAACTCAGGGCAGTTTTGCTTATTCAGGCATCTTTGTAGCTTTGCAACAAAAAAGCCTGCCTTTAAAAAAAGGGCGTGGGGGCCGGGGCGGGGGCCGGGGGGAAGGTATTTGTGTTTTCTAAACATATTAGATCACCCAAGCTTTTGAAAAAGTGGAGTATGCACAGAGGGTCCTTTGGAAAATGCTGTAGCAGCAGTTAACTCCCTTCCAGTATTCACGCCTACGTGCTGCCTGCGTTTTACCTTTCCAGGCAGCTGTCACATCACACAGGGAAACGCAGAGGCAGATCTACCAGGAACACATCAATGCTGGAGGAAATGGAAGCTCTGGATGAGGTTCTGGAGGTGGGGAAGTGGCCCGAAATGTCCTCTGATACACCTCTCACCACTCCCTAGTGCCCGGACTCCGAAGAGCAGATCTGAAGCAACGTCCCTTTGTTAGGGGCTGGCACTCTGGGGGTCCATCCTACTTGCTTTGGGGTGTCAGTAGGTCCCTTGGTCACATTTAGGGTCACTTCTCAGAGCCCACGACCCCTCGGAATGTTGAAGCTGTCTGGGGCAGGGCGGCACTGAGGCGGAGGCAGTGTGACCCGCTTGGGTCTGCTGGGTCTTTGAGAGAGGATTCTCCATGGGACCCAATTCTTGCACTGTTCCCCTGCCTTAGGATTGGAGGCAAACGTCTCTCTCCCCGCCACCTTCTTGGGCTGATGGTGCGGCCGGGAACTTGCGAATTTGACTCTGAACTTTCTAGTTGGATTGAAATGGGTTTTGTGAGACCCACCAAGCATTGTTGGCCATTTGGGCATCTTCTTCAGAGAAATGTCTGTCTAGATCCTTGGACAGTTTGAAAATGAGGTTGTCTTTTTATTATTAAGCTGTGTGAATTCTTCTTTTTTTTTTTTTTTTAGTGATTAAAGCATTGTATTCGGAGTCAAACAGACCTCAATAAAGTCTGATCATTTTCTTCATACAGCACTGCTTGTTAAGGTATTTTTTTTAACATATTTATTGGAGTGTAATTGCTTTACAGTGTTGTGTTAGTTTCTGCTGTATAACAGAGTGAATCAGCTATATGCATACGTATATCCCCATATCCCCTCCCTCTTGCATCTCCCTCCCACCCTCCTTATCCCACCCCTCTAGGTGGTCACAAAGCACCGAGCTGATCTCCCTGTGCTATGTGGCTGCTTCCCACTAGCTATCCATTTTACATTTGGTAGTGTATATATGTCAATGCTACTCTCTCACTTCGTCCCAGCTTACCCTTCCCACTCCCCTTGTCCTCAAGTCCATTCTCTACGTCTGCGTCTTTATTCCTGCCCTGCCCTTAGGTTCATCAAAACCATTTTTTTTTTTTAGATTCCATATATATGTGTTAGCATATGGTGTTTGTTTTTCTCTTTCTGACTTACTCCACTCTGTAAGACAGACTACTTACTCCACTCTGTAAGACAGACTCTAGGTCCATCCACCTCACTACAAATAACTCAATTTCGTTTCTTTTTATGGCTGAGTAATATTCCACTGTATATATGTGCCACGTCTTCTTTATCCATTCATCTGTCGATGGCATTTAGGTTGTTTCCATGTCCTGGCTATTGTAAATAGTGCTGCAATGAATGTTGCGGTACATGACTCTTTTTGAATTACGGTTTTCTCAGGGTATATGCCCAGTCGTGGGATTGCTGGGTCGTATGGTAGTACTATTTTTAGTTTTTTAAGGAACCTCCATATTGTTCTCCATAGTGGCTCTATCAATTTACATTCCCACCAACAGTGCAAGAGGGTTCCCTTTTCTCCACACCCTCTCCAGTGTTTATTGTTTGTAGATTTTTTGATGCTGGCCACTCTGACCGGTGTGTGGTGATACCTCATTGTGGTTTTGATTTGCATTTCTCTAACGATTAGTGATGTTGAGCATCCTTTAATGTGTTTGTTAGATATCTGTACATTTTCTTTGGAGAAATGTCTATTAAGGTCTTCTACCCATTCTTGGATTGGGTTATTTGTTTTTTTGATATCGAGCTGCATGAGCTGCTTGTACATTTTGGAGATTAGTCGTTTGTCAGTTGCTTCGTTTGCAAATATTTTCTCCCATTCTAAGGGTTGTCTTTTCGTCTTCTTTATGTTTTCCTTTGCTGTGCAAAACTTTTAAGTTTCATTAGGTCCCATTTGTTTATTTTTGTTTTTATTTCCGTTTCTCTAGGAGTAGGGTCAAAAAGGATCTTGCTGTGATTTATGTCATAGAGTGTTCTGCCTATGATTTCCTCTAAGAGTTTCATAGTGTCTGGCCTTATATTTAGGTCTTGAATCCATTTTGAGTTTATTTTTGTGTATGGTGTTAGGAAGTGTTCTAATTTCATTCTTTTACATGTAGCTGTCCAGTTTTCCCAGCACCACTTATTGAACAAGCTGACTTTTCTCCATTTTGTATTCTTTCCTCCTTTATCAAAGATAAGGTGACCATATGTGCATGGGTTTATCTCTGGGCTTTCTGTCCTGTTCCATTGATCTATATTTCTGTTTTTGTGCCAGTACCATACTGTCTTGATTATTGTAGCTTTGTACTATAGTCTGAAGTCAGGGAGTCTGATTTGTCCAGCTCTGTTTCTCTTTCTCAAGATTGCTTTGGCTATTTGGGGTCTTTTGTGTTTCCATACAAATTGCGAATTTTTTTGTTCTAGTTCTGTAAAAAATGCCATTGGTTGTTTGATAGCGTTTGCATTGAATCTGTAGATTGCTTTGGGTAGTATAGTCATTTTCACAATGTTGATTCTTCCAACCCAAAAACGTGGTATATCTATCCATCTGTTTGGATCGTCTTTAATTTCTTTCATCAGTGTCTTGTAGTTTTCTTCATACAAGTCTTTTGTCTACTTAAGTGGGTTTATTCCTAGGTATTTTATTCTTTTTGTTGCAATGGTAAATGGGAGTGTTTCCTTAATTTCTCATTCAGATTTTTCATCATTCGTGTATAGGAATGCAAGAGATTTCTGTGCATTAACTTTGTATCCAGCTACTCTACCAAATTCATTGATTAGCTCTAGTAGTTTTCTGGTAGCATCTTTAGGATTCTCTATGTATAGTATCATATCATCTGCAAACAGGGACAGTTTTACTTCTTCTTTTCCCACTTGGATTCCTTTTATTTCCTTTTCTTCTCTGATTGCTGTGGCTAAAACTTCCAAAAGTATGTTGAATAATAGTGGTGAGAGTGGGCAACCTTGTCTTGTTCCTGATCTTAGAGGAAATGGTTTCAGTTTTTCACCATTGAGAAAGATGTTGGCTGTGGGTTTGTCATATATGGCCTTTATTATGTTGAGGTAGGTTCCCTCTATGCCTACTTTCTGGAGAGTTTTTTTTTTTTAATCATAAATGTGTGTTGAATTTTGTCAAAAGCTTTTTCTGCACCTATTGAGATTATCATACGGTTTTTATCCTTCAATTTATTAATATGTTGTATCACATTGATTGATTTGCACACACTGACGAATCCTTGCATGCCTGGGATAAACCCCACTTGATCATGGTGTATGAACCTTTTAATGTGCTGTTGGATTCTGTTTGCTAGTGTTTTGTTGAGGATTTTTGCATCTATGTTCATCAGACACATTAGACTGCAGTTTTCTTTTTTTGTGACATTTTTGTCTGGTTTTGGTATCAGGGTGATGGTGGCCTTGTAGAATGAGTTTGGGAGGGTTCCTCCTTCTGCTATATTTTGGAAGAGCTTGAGAAGGACAGGTATTAGCTCTTCTCTAAGTGTTTCATAGAATTCACCTGTGAAGCCGTCTGGTCCTGGGCTTTTGTTTGTTGGAAGATTTTTAATCACAGTTTTAATTTCAGTGCTTGGGATTGGTCTATTTATGTTTCTATTTCTTCCTGGTTCAGTCTCGGAAGGTTGTGCTTTTCTAAGAATTTCCATCTCTTCCAGGTTGTACATTTTATTGGCATATGGTTGCTTATAGTAATCTCTCATGATCCTTTGTATTTCTGCCGTGTCAGTTGTTACTTCTCCTTTTTCATTTCTAATTCTGTTGATTTGAGTCTTCCTTTTTTTCTTGATGAGTCTGGCTAATGGTTTATCAATTTTGTTTATCTTCTCAAAGAACCAGCTTTTAGCTTTATTGATTTTTGCTATTGTTTCCTTCATTTCTTTTTCATTTATTTCTGATCTGATCTTTATGATTTCTTTCCTTCTGCTAACTTTGGGGGGGTTTGTTCTTCTTTCTCTAATTGCTTTAGGTGTAAGGTTAGGTTGTTTATTTGAGATTTTTATTGTTTCTTGAGGTAGGATTGCATTGTTATAAACTTCCCTCTTAGAACTGCTTTTGCTGCATCCCATGGGTTTGGGGTCATCATGTTATCATTGTCATTTGTTTCTAGGTATTTTTTGATTTCCTCTTTGATTTCTTCAGTGATCTCTTGGTTATTTAGTAGTGTATTGTTTAGCCTCCATGTATGTGTATTTTTTACAGATTTTTCCCTGTAATTGATATCTAGTCTTATAATGTTGTGGTCGGAAAAGATACTTGATACAATTTCAATTTTCTTAAATTTACCAAGGCTAGATTTGTGACACAAGATATGGTCTATCCTGGAGAATGTTGCATGAGCACCTGAGAAGAAATTGTATTCTGTTGTTTTGGGATGGAATGCCCTATAAATGTCAATTAAGTCCATCTTGTTTAATGTGTCATTTAAAGCTTGTGTTTCCTTATTTATTTTCATTTTGGATGATCTGTCCATTGGTGAAAGTGGGGTGTTAAAGTCCCCTACTATTATCGTGTTACTGTCGATTTCCCCTTTTATGGCTGATAGCATTTGCCTTATGTATTGAGGTACTCTTATGTTGGATGCATAAGTATTTACAATTGTTATATCTTCTTCTTGGATTGATCCCTTGATCATTATGTAGTGTCCTTCCTTGTCTCTTGTAATAGTCTTTATTTTAATAGACCCTATTTTGTCTGATATGAGAATTGCTACTCCAGCTTTCTTTTGATTTCCATTTGCATGGAATATCTTTTTCCATCCCCTCACTTTCAGTCTGTATGTGTCCCTAGGTCTGAAGTGGGTCTCTTGTAGACAGCATATATACAGGTCTTGTTTTTGTATCCATTCAGCCAGTCTATGTCTTTTGGTTGGAGCATTTAATCCGTTTACATTTAAGGTAATTATCGATATGTATGTTCCTATTACCATTTTCTTAATTGTTTGGGGGTATTTTTGTAGGTCTTTTCCTTCTCCTGTGTTTCCTGCCTAGAGAAGTTCCTTTAGCATTTGTTGTAAAGCTGGTTTGGTGGTGCTGAATTCTCTTAACTTTTGCTTATCTGTAAAGGTTTTAATTTCTCCATCAAATTTGAAGGAGATCCTTGTTGGGTAGAGTAATCTTGGTTGTAGGTTTTTCCCTTTCATCACTTTAAATATGTCCTGCCACTCCCTTCTGGCTTGCAGAGTTTCTGTTGAAAAATCAGCTGTTAACCTTATGGGGGTTCCCTTATATGTTATTTGTTGCTTTTCCCTTGTTGCTTTTGATACTTTTTCTTTGTATTTAATTTTTTTAAATAAATTTATTTTATTTTATTTATTTTTGTTTTTGGCTGCGTTGGGTCTTTGTTGCTGCATGCAAGCTTTCTCTAGTTGCGGCAAGCGGGGGCTACTCTTCGTTGCGGTGCGCAGGCTTCTCATTGTGGTGGTTTCTCTTGTTGGGAGCATGGGCTCTAGGCATGCAGGCTTCAGTAGTTGTGGCACACAGGCTCAGTAGTTGTGGCTTGTGGGCTCTAGAGTGCAGGCTCAGTAGTTGTGGTGCATGGGCTTACCTGCCCTGCAGCATGTGGCATCTTCCCAGACCAGGGCTCGAACCCATGTCTCCTGCATTGGCAGGCGGATTCTTAACCACTGCGCCACCAGGAAAGCCCCTGTATTTAATTTCTGATAGTTTGATTAATATATATCTTGGCGTGTTTCTCTTTGGGTTTATCCTATATGGTACTCTCTGTGCTTCCTGGACTTGATTGGCTATTTCCTTTCCCATGTTAGGGAAGTTTTTGACTATAATCTCTTCAAATATTTTCTCAGATCCTTTCTTTTTCTCTTCTCCTTCTGGGACTCCTATAATTTGAATGTTGCTGCATTTAATGTTGTCCAGAGGTCTCTGAGACTGTCCTCAATTCTTTTCATTCTTTTTTCTTTATTCTGCTCCCTGGCAGTTATTTCTACCATTTTATCTTCCAGCTCACTTATCCGTTCTTCTGCCTCAGTTATTCTGTTATTGATTCCTTCTAGAGTATTTTTAATTTCAGTAATTGTGTTGTTCATCACTGTTTGTTTGTTCTTTTGTTCTTCTAGATCCTTGTTAAACGTTTCTTGTATTTTCTCCATTCTGTTTCCAAGATTTTGGATCATCTTTACTATCATTACTCTGAATTCTTTTTCAGGTAGGTTGCCTATTTCGTCTTCATTTATTTAGTCTTGTAGGTTTTTACCTTGCTCCTTCATCTGTAACATTTTTTATTTTGTCGTTTCATTTTTTTTTTTTTTTGGATGGGTGGTGCTGTATTCCTGTCTTACTGGTTGTTTGGCCTGAGATGTCCAGCACTGGAGTTTGCAGGCAGTTGGATAGAGCTGGGTCTTCATGCTGAGATGAGGAACTCCAGGAGGCCTCACTCGGATTAATATTCTCTGGGGTCTGAGGTTCTCTGTTAGTCCAGTGGTTTGGACTCAGAGCTCCCACCACAGGAACTTGGGCCCGACCTCCGGCCTGGGAACCAAGATCCTGCAAGCTTCGTGGCATGGTAAAAAAAAAAAAAAAGAAAGAAAGAAAGAGAAAAAGGAGCAGTACAATATCAAAGAATAAAAGCAAAATAAAAATAGAAAGATAAAAAATATATTAGGAAAAATAAAACTATAATTGAAACAACTGCAACAAGGTAAAATAAAACCACAACAGAAAAAAAGGGGGGGGGGAACAAGCCAAAAGGAGAGAACAATAACAAAGTATAAAGAATAAAGTAAAATTAGAAAAATAAAAGATTTATTAGGAAAAATAAAAATATAAAATAATCAACAACAATGACTCAACAAGGTAAAACAGAACCTCAATCTAAAAGAGGAAAAAAGAGAAGGAAAAAAAACAAAAAAAGCCTTGGCTATGGGGGTGGAGTTTAGGCAAGGGGTGGAACTTAGGCAGGGGCGGGGTTTAGGGTGGGGGGGCGACGTTGAAGCGTGGGGCGGGGCCTCTGCTTAGGACCTGCACAGAAGGGGAGAGGCAGCACCTCGAAAGGAGGGTCTCTGGAGTTTGGAGGTAAGGCCCTGGGTGAGGGTGTGTGGGTGGGGTTTAGGCCCAGCGTGTTGGAGGGGGTCTCAGAGGGGGTCTCCGAGTGTAGAGGTGGGGCCCTGGGTGGGGGTGTAGGGGCAGGGCTTGGGCTCTGCGTGGCAGGAGAGAGGCTCCGAGGGCAGAGGATTAGGCTTGGGACCCCAACAGGCTTCCCAGTGCCTATGTGGGCAGGGAAAGCGCTGGCCGCCTTCCCTTCCTGCACGCCCCTCCCCCACTGTCTCCCCCAGGGTCTCTGCATCCCCACTGGACCCCTAACCGTGCGTGGGTCCCGCTGGGTGTAGGAACTCCTCCCCTCCCCCAGCCAACCCTCAGGGGTGCTGGTCCCGGAGGTCCGGCCTTTACTTTTGCTCCCCCTTCCCCCCCTCCCACTCCCTCAGGACCCGCGTGGCTGGAGGGGGCCTCGGTGGGCAGAGGATCAGGTCTGGGATCTCAGCAGGTTCCTGGGGGCCCAAGTGGGCAGGGGAAACCTTGCCACGCTCCCTTTTGATCCTATGTCCTCCCAATGGTCCCCCAATCTCCCCCTTCGGGCATGGGATCCCTTCCCCTCCCCCAGCCACCCCTCAGGGAAGCCAGTCCCGTCCTGCCTCCACTTCTCCTCCCCGCTTACTCCCCCCTACTCCCCACGTCCTACCCGGTCGCTGAGGGTTCCTCCCGTCTCCTTAGTTGTCCGTGGTCCACCACCGGTGCTGGGTAGGTGCCCTAGTTGTGCGGAGACGCGAATTCTGCATCCTCCTAGTATGCCATTTTGACTAAGCCCTCTGAATTCTTTATATATTCCAGATGAGTCCCTTATCAGAAAAATGATTTGCAAATATTTTCTCCTCCGTGGGTTGTCTTTTCACTTTCTTGAAGCAAAGATTTTCGCATTGGGAATTGCCCGGCCGTCTGGTGGTTAGGGCTCTGCACCACTCTCACTGCTGAGGACGTGGGTTCGATCCCTGGTCGGGGAACTAAGATCCCACAAGCCACGTGGCGCAGCCAAAAAAAGAAAAAGAAAGTCCAATGTATCTATTTTTTTTCTTTTGTTGCTCGTAGTTCTGTGGAAGGTTTTACTGAAGACTGTTCCAAAGCTAAACACAGGCTTGGAAACAGTTGGTTTCATGGGGGAGGATGAGGGTCCTCAGCCTGGTACCCCAGCTCTGAGCACAGAGTCCTCCCCCCCACCCCCTTCTGAGGCCCCCTCCACCTGTGACCTGGCCCCTCTCCATCCCATCCTCTGCCTGGTCTTTGTCTCAGCCCTTTTGGCTCCCTCTGTTGGGTGGGTCCTCCTCCTCCTCCTTCCTTGTATTTTGGTGGTAAACTCTCATTCATTCATTCGTTCATTCATTCACCTGTGTATTATCAAAAAGACACCTGGCACTGTTTTAGTCTCTGGGAATGCAGTGCCAAAAACAACAAAACAAACCAGGACAGCTTAGCCTGCCGGAATACCCTCTCCAGAGGGGAAACAGACAGTTGGAGGTCCCCCGTCTTGGAATAGCCTCTCCTTGATACTGACCAGGGTTCTTGGCCTTCCCCAATCAATAGAAATTGATCAGAGGCCAGCCAAGAAATTCAGGCAAGGCATTACTGGGGCTCCTGTGGCAGCAGGGGGGAGTGAGAACAGCTTCCCTTGCTCGCCCGCTCGCTGGAGTAGGGGGCAAGCTGGTTCCTTGTACGGGGTGAGTGTGGGGTGGGTCCAGGGGTCAGGCCAGAGGTGGTCTGCCAACCCCTTTGGTGGTGTTGTGTGCAGGGGGCTTATGCAATATCCTGCTTTTGCTCCCAACCCCCTGCTTTTGCTCCTGGCTCTTTAGAAGTGGCAGTTGGGGTTTTGGTCTTTTTGTATCTTTTTGTCCATAGTTTGCCCCTACTGTACGCGCACGCAGTTATTTTTAGTCCCTTATAGTTTCTTTGTATTTTGTTGCTCAAGGAGACGTTTGTCCAGATGTAAGCACTGCAGCAAAGGGTCCCAGGTCCCAGCCTGTCTCATTCGGACCTCCCCTCCCCTCCCCCGCCCCGTGCACCCCCAGTTAACATCACTGCTACGCTGGGCACGTGGGCAAGTGGCAACAGCAGGTCTCACAGCAAATGCTGTTATTTATTTCCTTAGCGATCTTCCTTATTAGACCACTTATTTCTTCAGGACAAGGACCACTCAGCCATCCTGAAGTCCCAGAATCGGGTCCTGGCACTTACGGTCAAGACGCGTGTTTCTTGCTTGCTGTGTTTCTGCCAGACGTGGCACAGAGCTTCACCCAATTCTGGTTCCTTATGGATCAGGTCAACTGAATGCACGCATTTTTTCTAAGGGTCATTGTTTACATGCCGGGGCCCTATGTTGGCATGCTCCTGGAGCAGTTTTATTTGCTATAAGATGGAAACTGTCGCGATAAGTATTGCTGTTTTTAAAATAAAACGAGAGTAAAATATGGTTAAACATATTTGGAAAAAAAACCCCTCAAAACAAAGGTTCAAATCGCATTTTGAGTTGGATGGACAGAATAATTAAATTTGCATCATTTCTGTGAAAAGTAATTCATCGTTGAAAACATCCAACTTACTCACAGTACTTGAAAACAATTGATTAAAATAAGATAGATACCAAGCCTCTCATTGTACCTATTTTAATAACAGAATCAGAACGAGCGTAAACTATTTCAAGGAAAGAGGCGTTTGTGAGTCACGCCTGTCAAAATGTTCTGGGGGGATTCATGGAATCCCGGAGGCCCTGTTGCTGATGGGCAGGGTGCCTGGTGATGCCAGCTGGAAGCTGAGATTAAAGTGCAACTAAGCTCTCTACTGATTTTTCAGGAAAATTCCTTAACAGACAATGGGAAAATCGTTCATTTTCTTCCTTGAGCAATTGTGGGACAGCCCTGGGAGCCTGCAGACCAGAGGGAGGGGAAGACTTCCTGGGCCTATGGACGGTCATGGAGACCAGCTTTCAGAGCACCCATGGGTGAGTGCAGAATTTAGACAACAAATGGTCATTTGGTCAACTTGGGGCTGTCTCTTCCTAGAACTGACTGAGCTGGCTGTTTGTCCATTGCGCTACTGCATCCAAGCCTGGCAAACCAAGGAAACCTGCGTACACCTCTGCCTCCCAGGGCCTCTAGCTGGAGAATGAGGGGGGAACGAGGCTGCACGGGTGAAATTCTCCTCTCAAGGTCTTGAGTGCCGCCAGTGAGGGCAGCTGGGCCCTACATGGTGCTCTTCCGACTTTGTCAGAGCAAGGGATATCAGATTCCTTAACAACATGGGCACCTCAGCCTCAGCAAAAGCTCTCAGACCCATAACCTGCTCACTCAGACACAGAGAGGGCCAGGAACGGGACCTGCATGCTGCTGTAAAATTCTAGGGTCTCCGATAAGGGATTAATATCCAACATATATAAACAGCTCATAGAATTCAACATCAAAAAACAAAACAAAACAAAACCAAACAACCTGATTGAAAAATGGGCAGAAGAACTGAATAGACATTTTTCCAAAGAGGAAATGGAGATAGCCAACAGGCACATGAAAAGATGCTCAACATCGCTAATCATCAGGGAAATGCAAATTAAAACCGCATTCTCACACCTGTCAGAATGGCTATCAAAAAGAACACAAAGAAATGTTGGTGAGGATGTGGAGAAAAGGGAACCCTCATACACCGTTGGTGGGAATGCAAATTTGTATAGCAAGTGTGGAAAACAGCATGGAGGTTTCTCAAAAAACTAAAAATAGAACTACCATATGACCCAGCAATTCCACACTTGGGTATATATCCAAAAAAACAAAAGCACTAATTTGTAAAGATACATGCACCCCAGTGTTCATAGCAGCATTATTTATAGTAGTCAAGACATGGAAGCAAACTTAGTGTCTATCAACAGATGGATGGATAAAGAAGATGTGGTGTATACGTATACAATGGAATACTACTCAGCCATAAAAAAGGATGAAATTTTGCCCTTTGCAGCAACATGGATGGACTTGGAGGGAATTATGCTAAGTAAGATAAGTCAGACAGAGAAAGCCAAATCCTGGATGACATCACTTATATATGGAATCTAAAAATTACAACAAACTAGTGAATATAACAAAAAAAAAACCAGACTCACAGAAATAGAGAACAAACTAGTGGTTAACAGTGGGGAGAGGGAAGGGGGAGGGACAACAAATGGGTAGGGGATTAGGAGGTACAAATTATTAGGTATAAAATAACCTAAAGGATATATTCTACAACACAGGGAATACAGCCAATATTTTATAATAACTAAAAATGGAGTATAACCTTTAAAAATTGTGCATCACTATACTGTACACCTGTAACATATAATACTGTACAGCAACTATACACCAATAAAAAATTCTCTGGTCTTAATAGCCATCAGGAAAATGTGAAGCAAATGCAAGAGATCACCCCCATCAAGACGGCTAGAATCTTTTTTTTTTTTTTTTATAAATTTATTTTATTTATTTATGTTTGGCTGCACTGGGTCTTCACCGCTGCTTGCGGGCTTTCTCTAGTTGCAGCAAGCAGGGGCCACTCTTCGTTGCGGTGCACGGGCTTCCCACTGTGGTGGCTTCTCTTGTTGCGGAGCACAGGCTCCAGGTGCACAGGCTTCAGTAGTTGTGACACACGGGCCCAGTAGTTGTGGCTCGCAGGCTCCAGAGCGCAGGCTCAGCAGCTGTGGCGCACGGGCCCAGCTGCTCCGCGGCATGTGGGATCTTCCCGGACCAGGGCTCGAACCCACGTCCCCTGCATTGGCAGGCGGGCTCTCAATCACCGCGCCACCAGGGAAGCCCCAAGACAGCTAGAATCTTAAAGACAGATAGTAACAAGTGTTGGCGAGGATGAGGATGTGGAGAAACGGGAACCCTCATTCGCCGCTGGTAGGAACGTGCAGTGGTGCAGCCATTGCGGAAAACAGTCTGGCAGCTCCTCAAAGAGTTAAACGTAAGAGTTACCATATGAGCCAGCTATTATACTCCTGGATACAGACCCAGGAGAAAGGAAAACATATGTCCTCACAAAAGCCTGTATATAAATGTCCTTAGCAGCACGAGTCACAATAGTCAAAAAGTGAAAACAATCCCGGTGTCCACTGAGGGATGAATGGATGAACAAAGTGTGCTCTATCCGTTCGAGGGAATATTATTCAACCACAAAAGGAATGAAGCCCTGACACTTGCTACAATGTGGATGATCCTTGAAAACCTTCTGCCAAGTGAAAGAAACCAGACAAAAAGGACCACATATGGTATGATTTCATGTCTATGAAAAGTCCAGAATTGGTAAATCCATAGAGACAGCAAGTAGATCACTGGTTGCCAGGAGGAGATTCGGGGGAGGGGGGATTGAGAAGCGATGCTATGAGGAGGGGGATAGTGAAAATGTTCTAGAATTCACTGTGATGATCGATGCGCAACTCTGTTGAATATACTAAAAGCCATTGAATTGTGTACCTTAAAATGGTGAACTGTTTAAAGTAGAGAATCCATAGGTCTGGCTGTGACGAGAACTCTCTCACATAAAATGAGATTTGGTGCTTCACATCAACTGTAGGAAAAAACGTGGTGGAGGCCGATATGGAGAGATTTGCCCAAGAAGCAGCTTTGGAAATGCCCAAGAGTTTCCCAGCATGGTGCGGGCTCCAAGGACGCTTAGTGGGTGAGGTCTCTCTTTGGGGTGCATTCCTCACCCATGCGTTGGGACTGCTCTTCTGGGACTGGGGTGGGCTTGCACTCGGCCATCCACACTCCTATGGCCAGGTGCTCTCATCTTCATGGATGTGCACTCCAAGGTTCCTGGTTGCTTGTTTATTGAGGACCTGCTGTGTCCAAGGCAGGATGTGGGATGGGCTGGGCGCTGGGGCACCAGTAGATACAATGTGGGCAGGGGTGCACCCTCACAAGCTTCCACGCCAGCTCAGTGACACCATCTGTGCTCAGGTGAGAAATGCCAAACTGATGCCACTTCTGGGGTCCAGCCTTCACCCTTGACCTCGTAGCTCTGAGGCCCAGCTATGAGATGCTGCTCGTAAGACAGAAACTTCCAGGCAAGGGGCGTGGGCTGCCCGGCGTCAGAAGGAAGCCGAGTGACACTGACATGGAGGAACTGGCCCGTGTCCCCTTTGCCTGCACACAGAGCAGAGTGAGAGGACCTGCTTTCTCGGAGCCTTCCTCACTCACCCTGTGGGCTGGGTAACCAGACACTGGACGTTGCCTGGCGGCCGCAGTCCTGAGGCCACCCCCCTGCAGCAGGTGTGCTGGAGTTTTCCCTGGAGTCACCACTGTTACCAAGCCTCCCGATGCAGTCAGGGTCACCCTGAAAGCCCAGTGTGCTCATCCTTATGCTGTTAGGGGTGTCCGTGGTCAGGCAGCAGTTGCAGTAAGTAGGAACCCACACAAACCTCTCTCCCATTTGGAGCAGGCTGCAGACAGCTGGGGGCACGGGGTGGGGTGGGGGGAGGAATCAGGGCCGGGGGGACAATGTGGGCCTGGTCACGCGCTGGAGGAGGGGGCTGTCTCACCCCTCTGGCTCCTTCAGAGAGGGCAGGAGGGCATAGAGGTCATGGGGTGCTGGGGAAAGCACTGGGCAGCGAGTCAGGGGACCGGTTCTAGGCACCGCCCCTTGACCTCCTTGCTCCTTGCCTAGTACTGGGCGACGACCCACCGATCTCGCTCCCTACTGTTGAAAGGGACAGACAAGAGCACATGTGGTGGTGGCAGCATCTGCCGTGGCCGCTGTCTGGCTGCTCTGCGGGCGCAGCACGCCACCCTCACTGCAGGTGGACAGGCAGGCTCTGGTCTGGGTCGGGCCCCAGCGCTAAACTTGCCATCCACTGCGGCCCAGTCACCCCAGCTCTGCACCTGTCTCCTCCACGACAGAACCTGGGGGCTTGAATGCACCATAGGGCACGTGTGCGGTGGGACCCCAGCCAACCTGGCAGGACCGAGGAGGACCCTGGACTGTCATCCTCAGGTTCACGGGGACCCTGCCCCTCTAAGCACCACCTGAGTCCTGGAGGCTGCCGTGGCGGGTCCAGAGTCTGGAGGAGGGGCCTGGTAGTGGGTGGGACCAGGTGTGGGGCGGGCCTTTGAGGGGTGGGTCCTGGAAACCTACCTGAACAAGTTTCTGCTGAGGTTTGGAGGCACCTTGAGCATGACAGGTCTGAAGCTGGATTTTGCAGGGATGGAGCTGTCTGGGGGTGGGGTTACCTGGGGCTGGAGCTGGTCCCATCCCCCCAAACCCATAGGACTAGCCCAAGGTCAGGAGCTGAGATAAGGTCCCCCGTGGCTGGGCCCTGACAACCTATTCCAGTTAGCTTTGGGTGTCTGGCCTTGACTGACCTCTGAGTTGCCCCAGCTTGGAACGTGAGGGGCTAACTTTGGGGCTTCCTAGGGTCAGGACCCCAGCTTTGGTCTAGAACCTTCCATCAGAACCCCAGCCTTACTCTCTCCCAGCATTCTAGGTCCCCATGCATTCAGCCAGTCATTCAACAAACATTTGTGGCCGTGGAGGCTGGGGACACAGCTCTAGACAAGACACACTCAGTCCCGGCCCTGGGCTCTTACCTTCTGGGGAGAGACAGACAATAAGGAGAAAAGGTGAGGAAGGAAGGGACATGTCTGGGAGAGAAGGAAGAGCTCTGAGGCCTGGGGGCTGGAGAAGCGGCCCCGTAGCTGACACACCAGGATCTGGTGACACTCCCAGGAGCTGGGCAGGAAGGTGAGCAACCCTTGGACTCTCAGACACGCATTTTGCTGAGAAGCGCCCAGGTCCCCAGAATCCCAGGCCTGAAAACACCCTGCATTCCCAGGTTTCACGCCAGAAAGCAGACAAGGACTTCCTGCCAGAGGATTTAGGAGAGGAAACAGGCGCGTTTACTGGTGTTCTTGCTGGTCACTTGCCTTTACTACATTCCTCAATCACATGGACGGTCTGCTCCGCAGTCCCGAAAAGGCAAATGGCTGCTGCAGTGCTCTTGACCGGCTCCAGCTGTGGGGAGAGCGTGGCCACACCTGGAGGCCCTGCCCAAGCAGGGCAGGGAGCAGGACGGGCTCAGATGCCGTCTCCTGCATTTTCATTTGGAGATGTTAGACCAGCGTTAAAAGGAGGTTCTTAAGAAGAAAGCACGAGCTCTCTGATACCCTCATCCACCTGACACAATTTTGTTTTCACTTCTTAGCTCGTGTTCTTTCCCTTCCAGCCATGTGCTCCAGCTCAGTTGCACAGGCTGGGGCTGCTTCCAGCAGGAATAAAATGCTGTTCCCTATTCTGGGATGATGGCTTGGCCCAGGGAGGGGGACACACAGATGAACAGATCTTGGTGGGCTCCCTCAGGGACCAGGTTGTGCAGGAGTTGGTCCAATTGGAGGTTCAAGATGTCCTGGAAGAGACGCAGTGTGCTCAGTCTTCAAGAACAGTTGAGAGCTTGTCAGGTGAGAAAGATGGAAAAGCATCTGGGGCAAAGGGAATACCATGAACAAAACATGGAAACAGCATTAGAGTCTGGGCATCATTTACTCATTTGGAATGAGAAAAGCAGGGCAGGCAGGGTCTTGATCCGAACAAGACAGTATGAGGCTACTTCTGAAGGGCAACACCAAGGCAGCACCTGTCTCTGTTTGCCACGTGGGAATTTGGCCCAGGGTTGGCTGATCTTTATATTTTTAAGAGAAACTACAAATCTGGACATTTATGTGAAACCTCTGGACTTTTAAATGTTACCCAACAGTTAGAATTAAAAATAAAATGTAGGCCAACCAAACCATGTCTTCAGGTGAAACTTACAGTCTGGGCAACCTTGCATCCTGAATCTTGTCTTTGCATTGAGAATTGCAATTATAGTACATGTGCAATTTTTTCCCACTTAACATGTTATGAATATTTTCCATGTTTATATAATCTTTTAAAAGCCATTTACAATGATTACATAATGTTCTGGACATGTCATGATTTGCTTTACATTTTCCTCCTGTTAGAAATCAAGGTTTCGGGGAGGAGTTTTACACCCATTCTCACCCTGGTTTATCATTTTGTTTTCCTTAGGTGGGCAGTACAGAGATGGAACGATGGAGAAATGTCAGATGTACCTTACCTGCCCGCCTCCTGAGAGCTTCAGAGATCTTGGGATTTCAGTGCAAGAAGGGACTTAAGGGTCATTGGTGCCCATCCTTTTGTTTTTCAGGTGAGGCAACTCAGGCCTTGTTCAAGGTCCCAAGGCAAGTGTATAATAATCCCTTTATGGTGAAAATGACCAAATTTCACTGAAATACATTAAAGAAAAGTTAAACTGTCATTTTTTTCTGTACTGGAACTGCACTGAATCTATAGACAATTTTGGGGAGAACAAACACCTTTGTGATATTGAGTCTTTTATCCCAAACATGCTGCATAAAGACACGTTTTTGTTGTATTTACTCATAGGTTATTTAAGCATATGTATATATTTCTGTTTGTTTGTTTTTGTTGCTATTATAAATGGCACCTGTAAAATTTGTGTTTTATAACAAATTGTTGCAGCTTTATTAGAAATGTAGTTGAGTTTTGTGCATTGGTTTTGTGTCCACATACCTTATTTAACTCTCTTATTAATAATTTTCACAGGTCTTTTTTGGGTTTTGAGACAATATTTTCATCCACAGCTAATAACAATTTTCTCTCTACCTTTCTTCTTTTACATTTCTTTTTCATGTCTTGTTGCATAGGTTAGGAATTCTTTCAACATTGCTCCATTAAGTATGATGATTTTTGTAGGTGTTTTTGATAGATGCTCTTTATCATACTAAAGAAGTTCTTTTCTATTCCTGTTTTCCTAAGTTTTTTTAAACCATGATTGCATATTGAATTTTATTGACTGCCTATTTTTGGCATTTATTAAGACCCTCATTTTGTTTTTCTCCTTTGATCTGTTATTGTGGTAAATTACATTAATAGATTTTCTAAACCAGTCTTGTATCGCTGAGATAAACCTAACTTAAATGTGACTTATTACTAAATATTTAGGACTCTAAATTTCCTTTTAAGTGTTGTATTACTGTGTCTTAGTTAACTTGTATAACAAAAAGCCACAGATGAGTGGCTTAAATAACAGAAATTTATTTCTCACAGTTCTGGAGGCCAGCAAATTTGGTTCCCAGTGAGGGTTTTCTTCCTGGTTTGCAGATGGCTGCTTTCTTGTCGTGTCCTCATATGGTAGAGAGAGAAAGAGCTCTGGCCTCTTCCTCTTCTTATAGGGGTGCAAATCCCATTGTGGGGCTCCACTCTCATTATCTCATCTAAAAACCTAATTACCTCCCAAAGGCCCATCTCTAATCACACTGGGGGTTAAGGCTTCAACATATACATTTGAGAGAGACACAAATGTTCAGTCATGCTGCATCTGATAATTTGTGATATGGTATCTTTTTAAAAAAAATAATCACTGATTGGGACTTCCCTGGTGGTGCAGTGGTTAAGAATCTGCCTGCCGATGCAGGAGACACGGGTTCAGTCTCTGGTCCAAGAAGATCCCACATGCCATGGAACAACTAAGCCCGTGCACCACAGCTACTGAGCCCGCGCTCTAGAGCCCGCGAGCCACAACTACTGAAGCCCGTGCGCCTAGAGCCCATACTCCACAACAAGAGAAGCCACTGCAATGAGAAGGCCATGCACCTCAACAAAGAGTAGCCCCCACTCTCTGCAACTAGAGAAAAGCCCGTGTGCAACAACGAAGACCCAACACAGCCAAAAACATAAATAAAATTTTTTTAAAAGTCACCAATTTCTAGGTATTTAAAAAATTCCACTATGGTTTTTTTCCTTGACTTGTGTGTCCTTTAGATGCGTGTTTTCTCATTTGCAAACACATGGGTTTTTTACTGGTTGTCTTTTTGCTACTGATTTCTAATTTAAGTGCATTGAGATCAGAGAATGTAGTCCGTAGGCCCGAAACTGGGTGAGGCCAGCATTATGGTCTAGTGCATAATTAATTTTTGTAAATGTCCCATGTGTATTTACAAAGCAGGTACATTTTTCTGTTGTCAAGTATAACAGTTTATAAATATCCATTAGATACATTTTAAAATTTACTCTTCAATATTTCTATATTCAACTGATTTTTGTCTTCTTGATTTACAAGTACTGAAAGACAAATATTAAAATCTCTCACTTTTTGGTAGATTTATCCATTTCTTCTTACAATTCTGTTAAGTTTTGTTTTGTATTTTGAAGCTCTGTTACTGGGTGTATGAAATTTTAGAATCATTATATACACTTGTGAATGAAACCGTTGTCACCCCTTATATAGTGATCCCTGTTATCTCTGTGATGCTTTTTGCTTTAAAGTCTATTATGTTTGATATTAATATTGCTACATCATCTTTTTGGGGTTATGTATAGCCTGGTGTATGTTTTTCCATTCTTTGATTTTCATTCTTTCCATATCCTTACATTTGGGAGGATCTCTATTAAACAGTATAATTAGTATCTTTATCTTCCTCCCAAATAATGCATGGATCTCAGCTCACTTTCATTTTAATCACACCTTCCAGTTCATGTGCTATTAACATGCAGTTTTTTAGCTATATTCTGTCCCCCCTCCCAACTTTAGATGTTGTTGTTTTGTTTCATGTAGTCAACATTTGATTAAATTTACCAACATATTTGTTATTTCATATTATATCCCAAATCTTACTTCTAGAATAATTTTTCTTCTGTTTGAGGTTCATCCTGTAGAATTTCCTTCGGTTAAGGGAAAGTCGATTTTAAACTCTCTCAATTTTTGATTATCTGAAAGTCTTTACTTAGTTTATGTCCTTGAAAGATAATTTTTCCAGGTATAAAGTTCTAGGTTTGACAGTTGTATTCTCTTAATACAGTGAAGATATTTGTATTCATTTCTCACTGCTGTTGTAACAAATTATCTTAGTGGTTTAAAACGACACACATTTATTTTCTCATAGTTCTAGAGGTCAGATGTCTGAAATCAGGCTCATAGGCTAAAATCAGGGTGTTGGCAGGGATGTGTCCCTTCTGGAGGCTCTAGGAGAGAATCCATTCTTTGCCTCTTCCAGCTTCTAGAGGCTGCTGGTCTTCACTGACTTGTGACCACATCACTCCAATCTCTGCCTTCTTCTATCCTGTAGTCATATCCCCTCTGCCTCCCTCAAATCTTTTGAATACATTGGACCCACTGAGATGATCTAGGATAATCTCCCCATCTCAAGATCTTTAACTTGATCATATTCAAAGAGTTCCTTTTACCATGAAAGGCCACGTGTTCATAGGTTCTGGGGATTCAGAAGTTGACCTTTTTAGGGATTATGCAATTTACTACATTATTCCACTCACTTCTGGCTTTCATTTTTGTCACCAAGAAGACAGCCGTTAATAAAATTACTGGTCTCTTGTAAATGATCTTTTTCTTTGGATGCTTTTAAAATTTGCTGTGCTGACATTTTACTATGATGTATCAGTTGTGAGTTTATTTTATTTATCTTTCTTGTGTTTTAAAAAATCCGTTATCTCTTTGAATATTTTATCTTCTCCATTTCTTCTATTATCTTCCTTTGATCCTCAGTTAAGCTGAATGTTAGACGTTCTCACTCTTTCTTCTGTGCCTTTCAGGTGTTTCTTTCATATTTACATTTCCTTTCTCTGGGCTGCATTCTGGATAATTTCTCCACTAAGTTTTTCTTCAGCTATGTCTAATAAGCTGTTTAATACATCCATCCATGTCTATCATCTATTTTTAAAATTATCATACAGTAAAATTTACTTTTATTTAAAGGATGAGGATGTCCAGTTCTATGAATTTTAACACGTGTGTAGATTCATGTAACCACCACCACAATTAGGATTCAGAACAGTCCTGTTACCCCCCAAACTCCCTGCTGCTGTTCCTTTATAGTCATGCTCTGTACCTACCTCTGATCTGTTTTCCATCACTTTAATTTTGTCATTTATAGAATGTCCTATCAATGAAGCTGTAGAGCAAGTAACCTTTTTAGACTAGCTTCTTTAACTCACCACAATATCTTTGAGAATCATTGAAATTATTGCAAGTTCTTCCTTTTTATTTTTGGCCAGTATCCATTGTCTGGATGTTCCAGAGCTTGTCCATCCATTCACCTATTGAGGGACATTTTAGTTGTTTCCAGTTTGGACAGTTATGAGAAGAGCTGCCATAAGCATTTGCATGTAAGTTTTGTGTGCACGTAAATTTTCTATTCTCTAGAGTAAATATCCAAGAATGGGATTTCTGGGTCATATGGTAAGTGTATGTTTGACTTTTAAAGAAACGGCCAAAATGTTTTCAGAGTAGCCGTATCATCTTGCATTCCCACCAACAACATGTGTATTGTAAGTATTTTAAAATTTTTGTTGTTCTGATAGGTGCATAGTGGTATCTTATTGCAGTTTGAAAAGGTGAAAGACTTATATGATCTGAAGAGAAACCAGAGTATTCATCACCATGGTTTTAGTTTGTATTTCCTTACTGGTGAATGATGTTGAATAACTTTTATGAGCTTACTTCCTATCTGTATACCTTCTTTGGTGAAGTGACCATTCAAGTCTTTTGCACATATTTTAATTTAGTTGTTTGCTTTCTTACTATTGAGTTTTGAAAGTTCTTTATATATTGTGGATACAAGTCCTTTGTTGGATATATGATTTGTAAATATTTTTTCTCAGTCTGTAGTTTGTCATTTTATTTTTTTAAGAGTGTCATTCTCAGAGCAAATGTTTTTACTTTTACTGAAGTCCAGTTTCTCATTTTTTTATTTAATGATTATGCTTTCGGTGTCATGTCTAAGAACTCTTTGTCTAACTCCAAGTCACAAAGAGGTTTGCATATATTTTTTAATGAAAGTGTCAAAGTTTTATGTATTATGTTTAGGTCTATGATCCACATTGAGTTAATTTTTGTATAAAGTATGAACTTTTGTTTGAAGTTTATTTTTTTGCACGTGGATGTTCCAGCACCACTTGTTGAAAAGACTAGCCTTTCTCCATCGGATGTTTTTGCACCTCTGTTAAAAAATCACTTGGTCATAATTGATGTGTGTGTATTTCTGGTATTTCTATTCTGTTTGATTGATCTGTGTCACCAATCCTTAGCCAATATCATATTGTCTTGATTATTATAGTTTTGTAGTAATCATACAATTGGGTAGTACAATATGTCCAACTTTATTCTTTTTTTTTCAAAGTTATTTTTTGCTTTTTTAGTTCTGTTGCCTTTCAACATGAATATTAGAACCAATTTGTCTATATCTACAAAAATCATGCTAGGATTTTGTTTGGAATTGCATTAAATCTATAGATCAATTTGGGAGAATTGAAATCTTTACTATGTTGAGTTCCAATTCATTAACATGTCATTTCTCTCTATTTATTTAGAATTTTTTTTCATTTCTTTCATCCCCATTTCACAGTTTTCAGCATATAGATACAGTACATTTTTGTTAGATTTATACCTAAGTATTTAACTTTTTTAGGAGTTATTGTAAATCATATCATTTAAAAATTTTTAGTTTATGGTTGTGCATTGCTAATACATAGAAATATGATTGATTTTTGCGAAGTGACCTTGTACCTTAAGACCTTGCTAAACCCAGTTAATAGTTCTAGGAGTTTTGGGGTTGTTTGTTTTTATTGTAGATTTATTTGGATTTTCTCTGTAGATAGTCATGTTGTCTGAGAATAGGGGGAAGTTTTATTTCTTTCTTTCCAATCTGTATGCCTCTTATTTCTTTTTCTTGCCTATTGTATTGGCTAAGATTTATACTATGATGTTGAATGGAGGTGGTGAGAGTAGATGTCCTTGCCTTGTTCACAATCTTTGGAGGAAAGTTGTTCACTATAAAATATGATGCTAGTTGTAAAATTTTTGTAGATACCCTTTATCAGATTAAGGAAGTTCCTTTCTCTTTGTAGTTAGCTGAGAACTTTATCATGAATGGGTGCTGAATTTGTCAAAGGCTTTTTCTGTATCACTTGAATTGATCATGTAGTGTTTGTTTTTAGAATGTTGATATAGTGGATTCCATTGATTGATTTTTGGGTATTGAACCAACCTTGCATTCCCAGGATAAACCACACTGGGTGGTGGTGTATTATTCTTTTTATATATTCCTGAACTTTATTTGCTAATATTTTGTTGAGCCCTTTTGTGTTTATGTTTATGTAGGGTATTGGTCTGTAGTTTTCCTTTTTTGTGCGGTCTTTGTTTAGTTTTGGTATTGGGGCAATGCTAACCCTATAAAATGTGTTGAGATGTATTCTCTCCTGTTTTATTTTTTGGGACATATCGTGTGTAATTGGTGTTATTTCTTCTTTAGAAGTTCGGTAGAATTAGCCAGTGAAGCCATCTGGGTCTGGGGATTTATTTGGGGAAAAAAAATTAAACTATGAATTAAATGTATTTAATAGCTATAAGGCTAGTCAAATTATCTGTTTCATCTTGGATAAATTTTGGTTGTTTGCATCTTTCAAGGAATTTATTTCATCTAAGATGTGGAATATTGTACATAGGTTGTTCATAGTATTCTTTTGTTAGATTTTCAATGTCTAGGAATTCTTCTTTTTTCTTTGTTAGCCTTGCTAAAGCATCATCAATTTTATTGATCTTTTTAAAGACCCAACTTTTGGGTTTATTGATTTTTCTCTTTTGTTTTTCTGTCCTTATCTTTTTTATGCCCTGCCATCTGCTTCTTTTGGGTTTATTTTGCTCTTCTTTTTCTAGTTTCTTGGAAAAAAGCTTAGATGATTGATTTGAGATTTTTCTTATATAAGCATTTAATACTATAAATTTCCTTCTAAGCATTGCTGTAGGTATATCTCACAAATTTTGATATGTCGTATTTATTGTTTGTTCAGTTCAAAATGTCATTTTAGTTTTCCTTGAGACTTCCTCTTTGATTCATTAATTATTTCAAAGTATGTTGTTTAATTTCCAAATGCTTGGATGTTTTTCTCTTATCTCTCTGTTATTAATTTTCAGTTTAATTGCATTATAGGAAAAACTTTGTATGATTTAAATTCTTTTAAGTTTGTTAAGATTTGTTTTATTATCCAGGACATGGTCTGTCTTGGTGAATGTGACCTTGAACACAATGTGTTTTCTACTCTGTTGGGTAGAATGTTTTAAATGTCTATTAGATTTAGATTTTAGTGGTATATTTCAGTTCTTTTCCATCCTTGTTGATTTTCTATTAGTTCTATTATTGAGAGAGGAGTGTTGTAGTCTCCAACTCTAACTGTAGATTTATCTATTTCTCTTTTTCACTTCCGTAAGTTTTTGCTTCATGTGTTCTGAAACTCGGCTATTAGGTGCATACACATTAAGGGTTGTTGTTATATTAGTGGTGAATTGATCCTTTTTATCATTATGTAGTGTCCCTTTTTATCCCAAATATTTTCTTTGCTCCAAAGTCTCCTTTGTCTGAAGCTAATATAACTACTCGACATCTAAAGAGTTTTAAATTTTATTAATTATATTTTTTTCTAGAAATTTTATATAGATTTTTTTCAAATATCCTTGTTCATTATTTATAGGCTTCCCCCCTCAATTACTTTTCAAGCTTCTCTTTTATTTCTTTAAACATATGAAACATGTTTCTATTATTTCTTATGTTTGATCATTTCAGTTTTGAAATCCTTCTAGGTTTAATTCCACTGTTTGTTATTTCTGCTGGCTTTTATTCTAGTGTTTCATAATTTTTTACTGTGAGCTACTCATTTTCCTTAAAGCTTTATAGGAATTTTTGGAGGCTGGGTTTGAAGCTGCATCCACTATCATCCCCTCCAACAGCCTTGTTTGTGTGGATTCCACTTCCATTTTACAGATAAGAAAATTGAAACTCAGAACAGCTAAGTGACCTGCCCAAGGTTACCTATGCAGGAAGTGGCAGATAAGACTCGAACCAAAGACTTCTGACTCTGAAGTCCATGTTCTTCCCCTGGTTTATCACACCAAATCTCTTCTCATTCACAGGAATTCTGCCTCTACTTCCACCCCAATACTCCTGCAGGTTCCTCTTCCTTCTCTTTGGTTTCGGATGGTGTGGCTAAACCCTGAGCTGCAGTCCTATAACACAAAGGTTACCTGAAGATGAACAGTGAGTAATACCATGGTACATTTCTCTTAATTGCATAGACCATTCTTTTCTCCCATCGTCCTTTCTCAGGGTGGTTTGCTTTTGATCTGGGCTGATGTGAATGATCCTGGGTACTGGAGCCTGGCCAGACCCACTACAAAGCTGGTGCAATGTTTGGAGAGAAGAATGGTGGAAAAGCAATCATCCAACAGGAGGCTTTATCACGTGCCTTTTCAGACTCCCTGCATCACCTCCCTTCTCTATCCCTGGTGATACCCAAACTCCACGCCCTGGTTTGTGGGATTCAGGTGTCTTGATAGCTCCCTGGTGGTACCCAAACTCCATGCCACAATTTTTAGGATTCGGGGAGAGTCCTGATGATGCTACCTGATGATGGGGAAATTTTTAAGTTAAGGAGACATTTATATGATGAAAAAAAATTTTTTTAGGTGAACAATTCAATGGCCTTCCATACACCCGCAACGTTCTATGACCACCACTATCTTCATCAGCCTAAAAGGAAACCTGCACACACTGAGTAGTTGTTCCCAATTCTCTCCCACCCCCATCACCGGGTAGACTTTGAGGAGTGGGAACCAGAGATGGGGAGTCACTTCAAGGTGTGGCTCCTGCCCAGACACCTGGTGTGTTTCTGCATCGTGTCGCCCTTTCCTGGGCATCTTGCCTTGCTTCACTCCCTTTTCCCTCACTCCTGCCACCCTCGTCTGTACCTCCTTCATCAAGGGACAGTAGCGGAGTCCTCCCTCTGGCTCCTCTTTCTAGAGTAGGGCTTCTCATACTTTAGTGTGCAGAGGAACTTCATGGGGATCTTGTCTCAATGATTCTGATTCAGTGGGTCCAGGTGGAACATTTCTAACAAGCCTCCAGGTGATGCTGAAGCAGGACCTGGGCTACGACAACTCTGGTGGATGAATGCAGGATGCTGTCCCCAGGGGATGGTGCTTGAGGCGATCTCTAGAAAGATGCTGAGCAGTGGTAATATTGCTACTTCACAGAGGACAATATTGGGGCCAGCACTGGTTTCCTGGGGCTGCAGTAATAAGGTACCGTGAAACTGGATGGCTTTAAACAACAGAAATTTATTCTCTGGCAGGTCTGGAGGCCAGAAGTCCAAAATCAAAATGTCAGTGAGATGACTTCCTGCTGGAAGCTCTTGCCTCTCTCCTAGCTTCTGGTGGCTACCTCAATCCTGAATGTTCCTTGGTTTGTAGCTGCATCACTCCAATCTCTGCCTCTGCCTTCACACGGCCTTCCTTCTATGTGTCTCCAAATTTCCTTCTCCCCATAAAAACACCAGACATAGCATTTGGGGGCCCATGCTAATTCAGGAAGACCGCATCTTAACTTGATGACGTCTGCAAAGACCCTATTTCCAAATAAGGTCCCCTTCACAGGTCCTGGGGAGTGAGGACTTCAGCATAGCTTTTTTAGGGGATGTAATTCAACCCCCTTCTTGGACCTGAGGTCATACTGCCATTCAAGGGCAGAGGTAGGACGTTGTCTCTTTTATCCTGGCCACTGCTGCTCTGGGGGAAGCAGGAGGCCCAGGAGACGAGATGGGAACCCCCTCAAACTGAATACGTGGAGGAGGAGACCAGGCACCCAGAGAAAATCAGCTGATTCTGCAACCCCAGCCGAGGCAAAGCATTTTATGTTGTGGAAGTTGTCACTGTCCGGTGAAAGCCCATGGAAATAATTGTGTATTTTATTCCCAGTCTCTGGAGGTGGAAACAGAGATAGAGAGAAAGCATTGTATTAGAACTAATTTAAAAAAATGCGAACCTCTGTCAACTAGTTGACATCTCTCCATACAAACACTGATACTTCAGGTAAGAATAGTTTCAGCCGTGCTTAACAGAAAATCTGCTTTATAGCGGCTTGACAACACAGGAAATTAATTTTTTCTCATGTAACAGTAAGAATCATAGCAGCTAACATTTACATGGCAATTACTCCACGCCGAGAACTGTCTTAACTGCTCTGCGTATATCACCTAATTTAATTCTCACAACAGCTTATGAGTATGAATTGCTATTGTTATTGCTACTACTCCATTCATTTTTCAGATAAGGATACGGAGGGTAAGTTTTGGGGCCAAGTTCATAGAGCTGGTAGGTGGTGGAGGCAGGATTTGGAAGAGATGGTCTGGCTCCGGCGTGAGTGCCGTAGCCCCACACTGATGGTCAGAGGCAGGACTTCCTGGTGCCAGGGCTGCAGGCATCGTCCCAGAGGTCATCACGGCTCAGGGTCCTTTGCCTTCTTCCTCAGCATCCTTGTGAACAGCTCTCTCCCTCCAGCATCCTGGGTGCTTCCTGGGCTGACAGAATGGGATGTGTCTTTTAAAGCTCCTTCCTGAAAGTTCCCCACAGCGCGATGGATTCTCTTCTTCCAGAACTGCACCACGGGGCCACTCCCAGGTGTGAGGAGATGGAACATTCCTCTGCTCTGAGTGGTCCAGACGTTCGTCTTGTGAGGAAGAGAGAAAAAGGGATCACGAGCAGGTGACTAGTAGTGTTTTTCTCTCTCCATCAGAACAGGATGATGGCTATGCCTGCATCCATCCTGTACTAATAAGCAAGTCCGAGATCAGAGTGGTTCCTGGCTGTGCCCACATCCATCCTGGGATGCAGGGCCCTCTGCTGTCTCTGTGTCCCTGGACACAGCTGATGGAACAGACACCATGGCAAAGCACACACTGGTTCCTTTTCTTTTTAATTTATTTATTTTTGGCTGTGTTGGGTCTTTGCTGCTGCACGCGGGCTTTCTCTAGTTGCAGTGAGCGGGGGCTACTCTTCATTGCGTTGCACAGGCTTCTCATTGCGGTGGCTCCTCTATGTTGTGGAGCATGGGCTCTAGGGCTTCAGTAGTTGTGGCTCACAGGCTTAGTTGCTCCGCGGCATGTGGGATCTTCCTGGACCAGGGCTCGAACCCGTGTCCCCTGCACTGGCAGGCGGATTCTTAACCACGGCGCCACCAGGGAAGTCCCCACACTGACTCTTAAAGCTGTCACCTGGCATTGGTATGTGTCACTTCTCTCTTGTTCTTTTGGTGGAAGCAGGTCATATGGCCACGCCTAACTTCAAGTAGATGGGGAAGGGCAGCGCCCCCATGTGCTGGCAGCATTCATGGCCAGGGCTCTGCCCCATCCGAGTGATGGATTGAAGCTCACTTCCAATGCACTGATATGATGCCTACATTTCTGGACTGGACCATCATACCCACGCCTGCAGGATCATTGTGAAAATGAAATAAGATAATGGAGATAAAGCTCCCTGAAACCCACGCTGAAATTCCAAGTCCCTGGCACGGCCAGGAAGGTGCATGTGCTCTGGGCCTTGGCGGGGCCAGCGTGCCGCCTCTCATCTTCCTTCAGCTCCCTCTATGCCTGTCGCTCGGCCCCCTTGCTGGTCCCTGAGGAATCCGGGCACGGTTCTGATTCAGGCTCTTTGCACTGGTTCTCCCTCTGCGTGGAGCAGTCTCCCCCGTGCAGTTGTCACCTCCTCAAAGAGGCCTTTCTGAGCCTCCCTGTAGACCGTGTCAACTCCATCACGCTGGAGGCCCTCCCCTGCTTATTTCTCCTCATAGCCCTCATCTCAGCCGGACATTCTATTAGATGTTTTGTTTATTTATTTTTAAATATATTTCCCTGCCAGAAATGCAAACTCCGTGAAATTAGAGACTTGAACAGTGGTTGCTGCTAAAACGTTCTTGTACCGGGTTGAATAGTGTTGCCGCAAATGCGTGTCCCTCCCAGAGCCTCAGAAGTTGCCCCCATTTGGAAATAGGGTGGCTGCGGATGTAATAAGTGAAGAAGATGAGGTCAGAATGGGGGAGGGTGGGCCCTAAATCCAGATATGACTTGTGTCCTTATAAGAAAGGAACATTTGGTCACAGACACAGGGAGGAAGCGGTGTGAGTATGGAGGCATAGATATGGAGAGATGCTGCCACTATTCGAGTAACACTGAAGATCGCTAGCAGCTAGCTACCAGAAGCTAAGAGGCAAAGAAGGATCCTCTCCTAGAGCCTTCAGAGAGGACATGGCCCTGCCAACACCTTGATTTTGGACTTTGGCTTCCAGAACTGTGATAAAATACATCTGTTGTTTTAAGTCACCCAGTTAGGGAAACTAATACATTTCTCAATAAATACTGTTGGATGGATGGGTGGATGGATGAATAGAAAGATGGCTGGGTGGATGGATGGATAGGTGGATAGATGGATGGGTAGGTAGATGGGTGAGTGGATGGATGGATGATTGAATGGATGAATGAATGGATGGGAGGATGGGTAGATGGATGGATAGATGGATAGATGGAGGGTGGATTGGTGTGTGGATGGATGAATTGATGGATGGATGGATAGGTGTGTGATTGGGTGAGTAAATGGATGCATGGGTGGATGATTGGATGGAAGGATGGATGGATGGATGGGTGGATGGGTGGATGGGTAGATGGGTGGGTGGATGAATGAATGGATGGGTGGATGGGTAGATGGGTGGGTGGATGAATGAATGGATGGGTGGATGGGTAGATGGGTGGGTGGATGGATGGATGGATGGGTGGATGGGTAGATGGATGGATAGATGGATAGATGGATGGGTAGATAGGTAGATGGGTGAGTGGATGGATGGATGATTGAATGGATGAATGAATGGATGGGTGGATGGATAGATGAGTGGGTAGATGGATGGATAGATGGAGGGTGGATCGGTGTGTGGATTGATGGATTGATGGATGGATGGATAGGTGGGTGATTGGGTGAGTAAATGGATGGACGAGTGGATGATTGGATGGAAGGATGGATGGATGGATGGGTGGATGGATGGCAAATGAATACATACAACTTCATACAGTGGTTTGTAATGATCTATTGGGTTGGTGCCCCCTTCTGTGTGTTGCTCAAGGGCACGGGCTTGTGTCTTTTCGTCCAGGTGTCTCTGGCACGTGATCAGCCATGACACGTCTGCTAAGTTGATGACTGTGGGGATCTGGTCATGCAGTGCTGGTGACCAGGAAGCTCAAAAAGACCTGCCTTATAAAATGTAGCAGAAATCGCACCCTGAGCCCAGAGGCGTGGTGGGAAAGGAGCATGGGAAACTGTTCAGACCATCCCTGGCCGTCTGCAGGCAGCAGGAAGAAAGGAGGCTCCAGGGAGGGAGGTCTGAGCAAAGGCATAGGCACCGTGCAGCCACCGGCCAACACGATGCCGATGCTGCCTTTGCCCCAGAACTGGGACCAGGGCAGCTCTTTCTCTCCTGGCCGCATACACTGGCAGGGAATTTCCTGGAAGCCATTGTGATATTTCAGCCTGTGCCCTCGAGGCCTTCTTGGAACCCTTCTGACCAGGAGGAGCGGCCTCATTTACACAATGAGAGCGCTGTTGCTTCTGAAGTTTTTGCTTTTTGGTTTGGGGGTCTTTTTTTTGTTGTTAATCAAAAGTCTCTTGCCTTGAAATTTATTCATCCAAAATAGTTCTTTCAAAGTCCCTCGGGAATTAGCACCCCAGTAGATACTGCTGATGTTTTTGAACTGGAGAATCAAGAAATCTATCCCAGTGGAGGCAGTAAGCTGGGGTCCTTGGGGAAAAAAAAAAAAAAAAAGTCCCCCTCCCTCCTCAGGTGAACTTGATTCCTAGATGTCCAGGGGGAGCGGATGAACGTGGAAGCCAGCGGGCCTGTGGGTTTCCAGCGCATGGCCTGCAGTCGCTCACCGGGAGCCCTGCCCTTGTAGAAAGGACCGGCCACACCCAGGGCTGGGATTAGTCAAACATCTTTTCAAATGTTTTGGGTTCAGCAAAACCCCACAGCTATTTGCCAAGTTATTTTTCATTTAATTATGAAACCTGGGTGTCTTCCAAGGGAAATTTAATCCTCCTGTTTCTGATTCATCTCTACTTAATTCATCCACATGCTTTATGAGCACTGGCTGGTGTCTGAGCCGCCTTTGGAATCTCCTAAAAGGCTTTCCTCGTCCCCCTCCCGCTCGCCCCCTTGTAAACAGGAAGTTGAATTTTGCCAACACTGAATGAACTTGAACAACCAGAAGAACTAGGCTCAGCTTGAAATCCAGGACCCTGGAACTTCAAGAGGCTTCTCAGGGGGTCCAAGCATCCCCTCCCTTGCCGTTGTGAGCAGTTTCGCCTGCAGGGCGACAGCTGGGAGGAAAACCGCAGGACGTAAGCAGACCCGCGTCTGCGCTCTGCACATAGATGCTCACGGGGGCCTGGGCGGCGCTGGTCCCGGGGGTCTCGGTGGGCATTGCCAGCTTTAGACCAGAGGTGCAGGTGATGGGTCTGGCGGTCTTGCTTCATTCAGGACCCTGTTCTTGGGGCATGGATCTGAGTTGAGATGCATGGAGAAAGGTGTTGCCTAGGTCTCTGGGGTCTGCCCTCACCCTTACTCCTCACCAAGGTTCCAGAGACCCTGCCTCCCTTCCCACCTCTGGACCCCCTTCCTTCTCCTTCCAGGTTAACCATGGGTCCACTCGCCTGCCAATCCCCTGTGCAGGTCCCACCTCCTCCAGGAAGGCTTCCTGTCTTCTGGAGTCCCGGTGGCCCTCTCCTCTCCTGGCTGGTCCCCTTGAGTCACCAGTGATGTTCTCAGCATATTGCCAACGTGGTACAGCGGCCAGCGGACCGGGCAGCAGGAGACCCAGGTCCTCCTCTGCCCTGCCCCAATTCCCTGGATGCCCCAGGATGAATCACGTTGCCTCCCTGGGCCTCAGTTTCCTCATCTGTAAAACTGAGGTGGGAAGTCCTGGAGGATGTGATTAGTCCATGAATCTAAAAGTGGGACGTTCTGGTCCAAGTTGAGGCCTTGGCAAAACTGCCTTTCCTGTCCCTGATTATATGGTTCTACGACTCATTTATCAGCAAACCAAGGCCCTGAGGACTGCTTTTAGGAGATGGGCCATCCCCTAAAAGGACCCCCAGCCCATGGTTTCTGTGCTGGAGCAAGGTGCTAGCGGGGGAAACGTGTGATGTTAACACATGACACAGCTTTTCCCTGTGATTTTGGTCGGGGCCGGGGTCTGACCAAGGCAGGGTTTGGCCAGCAGGGTCTCCTCCTGCGGAGTTGGAGGCACTCCGGTCTGGCTGGTCCCATCCAGCACTATGGGCGGTGGCAGCAAAGGACAGGTTTCTAAGGCTCTCGCCGTCCCTAAGGTGCATAGCGGCGCCAGTATCGTCAGTTTAGAGAAAACAGCACAGGCTGTGTGTGTGTGTGTGTGTGTGTGTGTGTGTGTGTGTACACGTGTGGTTGGGAGAGAGTGGAGGGAAAAGGGGCAGGTGGCAGTGGGCCCCCAAGACATTTCCCTAATATCTGCAAAGCATTGCATCACAGGAGCGGCATTTTTCCTACTTGGAGGCCAAATGGGTTTGCCAGAGGAGCTTGATCCGGGTCACCCTGAGGGGATCGTCTATGGGAACCGGAGAAAGCCTGCTCTGCACCAGCAGCCGCTTCCGCTGGCGCTCTCTGCCCCCAGGGGATTCCCACGGAGCTGCCCAGGACGCGGGGTTGGGCAGCTGGGCGGCCGGGCCTCCCTGCCAAGCCAACGCCTGGGCTCCAGCTCGAGACTGGGGCGGCTGCCTAGAGCTTTCCTTTCAGGGCAAGCTGCTGTGTTCCCAGAAGGGGAACTGGCTCCTTGGAAAGGGGGAGGAAGCACTCAGAAAGAGGTGTTTCTTTCTTATCGATTCTTTGTATTTGTTGGTGGAGGCTGGGCAGGAGGTCACGCTGGTTTTCACGCTGAGATTCCCATCAGGTGATACTCTAGCAAGGGGTCTCCAGTCTTGGGGGCCCTGGTGCCCCGAGGGTGAAGGATGGCCCCCTGCAGACACACAGGGTCCCCAGGGGGACACAGAGCCTGCCTGCCCAACTTCAGCATCCTGGCCAGGGCGCTCCAAGCCTTCGGGGCCCCTCACGTGTCAGCCCTCCACTTCCTCCCAGGCAGGGCCTTGCGTTCTGAGGCTCCTGCCCGCTGGCTGGGTGCTCTCACAGAGGTCTGGGCAACACTCTGGCCTTGCAGAAATGTCAATAGGGGTCTTCTATGTATTCATTCAATTTTACATCTCTGTCGATTTTTGTAAACCTGTAAAGTTTAATTTTTTGAATGGCTGATGCGTTCCCGTGGTTACAAAATCTAAAAGTAAGTATTACTCAGCCATCAAAAAGAGCAAAGTAATGCCATTTGCAGCAACATGGATGGACCTGGGGATGATCATACTGAGTGGAGTAAGTCAGATAGAGAAAGACAAATATCATATGATATCACTTATATGTGGAATCTAATTTTAAAAAATGACAAGTGAACTTATTTACAAAACAGAAACCGACTTATAGATATTGAAGACAAACTTATGGTTACCAAAGGGGAAACGTGGGGGGAGGAGGGATAAATCAGAAGCTTGGGACGAGCACACACACACCACTATTTATAAAATAGATAATCAACAAGGACCTACTGTACAGCACGGGGAGCTCTGCTCAATATCCTGTGATAACCTATATGAGAAAAGAATCTGAAAAAGAAGGAATATATGTATATGTATAACTGAATCACTTTACTGTACACCTGAAACTAACACAACATTGTAAATCAACTATACTCCAATAAAATTTTAAAAAATTAAAAAAAGAATAAAACATAAAAGTAAGCCACGCAGTGAAGCGACAGCCCCACCTGCTCTCCCATCCCACTTAGGCCACGTGGACCTCCCAGCAGACGCCTCTCTGGTCCTCCGTCCTTCACACCACGTGACAGATCCGGTTACCGCCGTGTACCTTGCGTTGCCCATGCCACGCGCTGCCTACTGGGGGCCCCTGGGGTCTCCGACACGGATGTGGCCTGCAGGCTGGCTCTGATGGTGGATCAGGGCTGGGGAGAGGTGGGGACTTAACGGGCAGCAAGTGCCTGGGCCGGATGATGTCAGGTCCCCGCTTCTTTCTCTGAGGTTGGTCCAGCACCTTGCCTCCCTGGCCCTGGACACGGCCGATCTGGGGCTTCAGTCCCCTGGCCAAGCTCTTAGTGGGTTACTTGTGAGTCAGGAACTCTGATGCCTGGGAATTTCCTGCTTGAGCCTGTACCTACCCAAACCTGCCTCCTCTCACTAAATTCTCTGAGCAGATTGTTTCATCCCAGTGAGAAGGGGCCAAGCGCATTCTGCAGGGTCTTCCTCAGCTACACGTTCCGGCCTTTCTGCTGGTTCTGACCCCCAGAAGGACAGGGGGAGCCCTGCTCCACAGTGGGGGGGCTGGTCCCCTTCTTCCTGCAGTTATAACCACCATTCCAGCCCCCCAGGGCTGGGCTGCAGGCTCTGAGCCCCGTGGGAGCCCCTGCACCACGGCGGGACCACTGGGTGGGGGATGGATGGGTCGGGGCCGTGAGGCTGAGCGGAGCCCACTGACTCACCGCCCTTACTGACCAGTCGTGTCCAGGGTTCTACCGTGTGAACTGGGCTTCCATCTGTTTCTGAAGTGAATGGGACGCTAGGACTGTCCTTCCTGGGTGGGCAGGAATCAGATTTCACCCTTTGACCCTGAGATGGAGCATTTAGCTCCTGCCTGGAGCAAACTGGGCGTCCACAAATTCCGCCAGCATTCGGAGGCCTTTGCCATCACCTTTTTCACTTTCCATTTTCCCCTTGGCAGAAAACAATCTGCAATTCTTTCTACACCCGGGGCTCCTTTAGGAACAGAAGCATTTACTATTCACCCACTCAGTCACTCATTCCTTCGTTGAAGAAATGCACTCCGAGTGGCTCCTGGGAGAGACCCTGAGCGGGGACCTGAGGGAAGGACAGCTGCAATTGTGACATATCCCTCACCCTGGAGTGGGGGACGCTCCAGGAGGGGACAGATGGCCGTGTCAGCTGTCAGTGGTGGAGCAGGGACAAGTGCAGAGGAGGCATTTCACCCACGATGCCCGTGATGGGGGGGACTCGAGAAACCAGCCCTGGGAGAGGTGGGGAGAGCTGGGGAGAGGTGGCGCTGGGGTAGCCCTAAAAGTAGCTGAAAGAGACTCATCCGACATAATCCGAGGGGAGGCTTGGTGCTCAGAGCACACAGCCCCGCCCAGCAACCCTGCCAAGTGGTCACTGGTCATCCTGCTTTACAGCCAAGGACACCCACGGGGGGGAATTGCAGGTGGTTGCTCAGCCAGAGGGGCCAGAGCCGGACTCGAGTCTAGGTGCCCCCCATCCCAGCTGGGACTTGGGTCTGGGTTCCCGGATCCCAGCCAGAACTCAGGCCAGGTCCCCCATCCCAGCCCGCACTTGGGTCCAGGTCCCCAGATCCCAGCCTATCTCCTTTTCCCTTGTGCCTTCCTCAAAGCCTTAAGAACCGCCTGGCTGAAAACAGCAGGTCTGCCGGCAGTGTGCCCCTGGGAGCCAGGGTGTGGGAGCCCCGCTGTGCTGGGGTCAGGACCCTCCAGGCCAAGGAAGGAGGAAGTGACTTTGTGCCGACCTCGAAGATGAAATCAGGGACTTGGGGACACAGGAGGCCTTTCTTTAGAGGAGCAGGAAGGGGCAGGAGGGAAGCAGATTTGCATGCTGAGAATCAGGGCAGGAAGGGTTCATTTTGGGGGGTTCTGGGCCAGAGGATTGAGTGGGTTCTGGGCCAGAGGATTGAGGTTCCCCCGAACAACCACCCTCCAGTTGGGATGGAACAAAGAGCTCCCTGACTTTCAGTAATTACTCCCTGGGCACCCACTGGGTACAAGGCCAGGCTCCTCAAGCTTCAGAACCTAGGAGGCCTTTAGCAACCCCGTAATTTCTCCAGTTTCCTCTGTAAAGCACCTCAAACCTAAATACAGCCTTAAATATGGACAACGTTACGTGGTGTTTGGAGCAAGCTCCTTTGGACAATCTTGAGTATATTTTGTTGATTTGCAGCATTCAAAGGGAAAAGGTGTGACTTTCAGGTTACAGAGGTCCCTGGACCAGGAGGGCTGCCTGGGGTCCTCGGTCCCCTTGATGCACCTCCCTGGCTCTGGGGGCTCAGCGGTGCAGCGTTTAGAAGATGGAATGAGATGGGACCTGGGCTCGGGTCCCAGGCTGGTGATGCGATGTGATTCGTCACACACCCCGCCTCTCCCGAGCTGTCGGCTACATTTTGGAAGAACTACGCCGAGCGCGTCAGGCCCGATTGGTAGTTTTTCTGTATTTCCATATATGTATAACGATAGAATTGTATACGTGCATGTTATATTTACATAATTAGCATCATAGTCACCAGCATGGATGGTTGTTATTTGTAGAAAGCTTCCACGTACTTGGCTGGTAAAAAATGTTTGCCTATAACGTTTTATGATGCATTTTTAAGTGAATGAATGCATGCTGGATGGTTGGGACCAGAGGATGAGCTGGGGCCCCGACCAGACACTTCAGGAAATGCTCCAGGCAGAGGGACGATGGGTGGGAGATGTGGAGGTAGGAAGCAGTCATTCATTCGTTCGTTCATTCATTCATTCATTCATCCACTGGCCCACTGAGCTTCAGCCTCACCAGCTTCCCTCCAGCCAGTGCTGTGAAGGCATCGCATGGGCATCGGACCACAGTGTCGGTGGGGGCAGGGAGAAACTCCCCCGGGGAGCCCAGACCAGGAGGCAGGAGGAGTCACGGATGCTGTGAGCTGGGAAGATGTCCCAGCCAGAGGGAGGTGCTGGCTTAGCGTTCAAGGGAAAGTGGGGTTGGGGGCAGTGTGGCTGGAGTGTGGGGTCTGGGGTGAGGTCACTCAAGGAGGGAGGCCAGGGCCACATCATGCCAGGCTGGGTGAGAGTTCTGGATTTCAAGTACAACTGACCTTTGCAGGTGTCTTGGTCAGCAGGCTGCCGCAACAGAACACCACAGACTGAGCAGGTTAAATTGATGATAGAAATTTATTTATCACTGTCCTGGAGGCTGGAAGTCCAAGATCAAGGTCCTGGCCCGTTTGGCTCCTGGTGTGTGCCTACTTCCTTGTTTGTAGACGGCCGCCCTCTCGCTGTGTCTCACCTGGGAAATGAGAGAGAGGGAGAGGGAGAGAGAACACTGATCTCTTTCTCTTCTCATAAGGGCACTAATCCCATCTTGGTGCCCCATCCTCATGACCTCATCTAAGCCTAACCATCTACCAACGGCCCCATCTCCTAATACCGTCACATGGTGGGGTATGAATCTGGGGGACACAGACATTCCATCCATAGCAGAAGGGTTTGAAGCAGGATCTGACTTAGCTCAACTCAGTTCCACAGGCTGTGCGGGCAGCTGTGGGCCTGTGGCTGAAGCAGGGATTCTGGAGGAGGATCTGAATGCCCAGGGATGGAGTGGATGTGGTTTGAGGGAGGGAAGGGTGGGTGCCTGGGTGGTGGGGGCCCCGAGTCGGACTGAGAGGGGACTCTGGGCAGGACTGAGAGGCAGAAGGTTTGGGGTGGCTGGAAGCCTGGAGCCCAGGACGCTGGGAGAGTGTCAGACCTTTTTTGGGTGACAAGGGGCTGTGAGATGCTGTGATCAGATCCATCACATTCTGGATCATTTCTTGCATCTGTTGTGGAGGGGGAAACAGAGAAGTGATTCTCACACTCTTTTTAAACACATTTCCTTCTTTGCAGAGTCATTTTTTTAATTTTAATTTTTCAAGTGCTTCACTTAACTCTCATGTAACTCTTAGAAGATGAGGTCTCACGGACATTTTGGCAAACCTCTCTTACACGGATTTTAGAGGAAAAAAGATTATTTCCTATTTGAGAGTTTGCTGTGGGTTGAGTTTTATTTTTTTATTGTGGTAAAATACACGTAAAATTTTTATTTTAACCCTTTTTAAGTGGACAGCTCAGTGGCATGAAGTACCTTCACACTGTTGTACCTTTATCTCTTATTTTTTGGATCATAGTCATCCTGACAGGTGTGAAGTGGTACCCCATCATGGTTTTGATTTGCGTCTTCCTGATGATTAGTGGCGCTGAGCACCTTTTCGTGGACCTGTTGGTCATCTGTATTTCTTTGGAAAAATGTCTATTCAGGTCCTTTTGCCCACGCCGCACCATCTTACTTCTATTTGGAATCTAAAGAAAGTTGAATACGTAGAAGCAGAGAGTAGGATGGTGGTTGTCAGGGGCCGGGGGGGTGCGGAGTGTGGGGAGATGGTGGTCAGAGGCAACAAAGCCGTAGTTAACGTGGGATGACTAAGTCCAGAGATCTGGTGTGCAACGTGGTGACCAGAGTTAACAATACTGTACTGAATATGGGAAATTTCCTAGGAGAGTAGACTTCAGGTGTTCTCACCATAGAAAAGAAAGGGAACCATGTGGGGAGATGATGTTAATTACTTGACTGTCGTAATCATTTCCCTATGTATATGTCAAATCATTATGTATACCTTAAACATACACAATTTTTATTTCAAAAAACTCCACTAACCTCCAATTCCTCCCTCCCCGAGCCCCTGGTTCCCACTCTCCTACTGTCTGTCTCTACGAATCTGACTCCTCTTCCAGGGACCTCCTGGAAGTGGAATCACACACTATTCGTCCTTTGTGACGGGCTTCTTTCAATCAGCAGGATGTCCTCAAGGTTCATCCACTCTGGTTGGGGCCAGAGTCATCTTCCAAAGGAAACCTACAAGGTCTCCCAGTGTAATAGTTATGAAGGGAATTGGGGGCCTGGAGCCCCTCCCACTTATACCCCCCCCGGTAGTCCCTGGGGCACGTTCACAGAACCCCAGGGCTCCAAGAAGCTGCAGGTGACACCCCCGGATCAACGACCGGCTGAGAGGAACCCCAAGGCCCAGAGAACAGAGCCTCGGCCACCAGGCTCTCCCCATGGGTGACCAAGAGGCTCTGATAAGCTCCCACAAGGCCCGGCTGGTAGCTGATAACAGCCTGTTCCTGGGTTCAGGGCACTGACAACTTGCTTTTGGATCGGGAGCCAGAGAACAGTCTCAGGGTGGGATGACCACATTCCGGGGGCGGGGCCTCTGCATCTTGTTCTTGTCCCAGATGTTGGTCTGGGTGTGTGTGTGTCTGTGTGTGCGTGTGCACGCACGCGTGCACTCTCCAAGCCTCTTCCCTCCCACACGCCGTGTGTCCCTCGGCCTGCTCCTCCTCTCTGCCCCTCCCGTCTCAATCCCACCCATCCCAGGCTCCTGGAGGGCGGGGGCCCCTGCCGCTCCCTCCTGGCTGCCCCACAGCCTGGAGCACAGAGCTGGGCTCAGGAAAGTCAGACATTCATTCATTGGTTCAACTCATTCATTCAACACCGTTGCGTGTGTGCCTTGGATGTGTGTTCTAGGCACGGGATATGGCTGGGAACAAGGCCTGGGCTGAGCCTTCTCTTTGGAGAAAGGATGCTACAAAGGCAGACCTATAAGTACAGAGAAGTTGTAAAGAGGAGTGGGGAGAGCGGGCGTGGGGCTGGCATTGCTCTTGGATACAGGGGGCTGGGAGTCCCTCCTCTGCCCCCAGTGAGGTGATGCAGGACAGGGACCCCAGGGCAAGTGGGAGGAGGAGTGCTCTGGCTGGGGAACTGCAGGTACAGAGGTCCTGGGGCAGCATTAGGACTGGCATTCCTGAGGAACAGGAGGGGGGGCCCTGGCTGGAGTGGAGCAGGGTGGAGGGGTTCCTTGAGGACCTGGTGGGCCCTAGCAGAGCCGTCTGGAACGGTTCTAATCGAGGGTGATTGGACTCCTGAAGCAGGTCCCCGGGGCCCCACTTCCCCATGCCAGGTACTAACCCTTTAGTTGCTGGATCAGGGCGAGAGTCTGGGGGCTCCTTGGAGAGCAGCTGTTGACAACCCCTGGGACATAGGGATGTATTCCAACCGTCGGCACGGCCACCCCTGGGCCTCAGTGCTGAGGAGGGGTGACCGAGAATGCCTCTGCCTTGCGCTTTCGGGGACCCAGAGGGTCTTGGGAGGTGGCCTTGTCCTCAGTCATATTCCACAGGGCTGAGAATCCTCCGTCTGGGATTGCTTTTGCTGTCATTTCCTGAGTGAGCCCTTTGTCCCCGTGTGGGCTGCTAGTTCTTTGCAGCTCCCAGGACAGTGGGGACTGTCTTTGGACCCCGACAGACCTGCTTTTGACCTCGGCTCTGTGGCTCGACGGCCCGTGACCTTGCTCCAGTCACTCTCTCCCCATCCACCCCATTGCCTTATCTGCACACCAGGTGATGCCTCCTTATTCCCCAAGCCATCTTGAAGACCGAGAGTAAGTGAAGCATGGGGCCCGCACCTAGAAGGTGCTCAGGAAATGGGGTACCGCCGCCCGCTCCCCAGTGCCTTAGCAAGAAGATGGGCGGCCGTGGTCGGAAACCCACGTCTCCTCCAGCCCCTGGGAGGGGAAGAAGGACAGCGTTCCTGGAACAAATCCATGCTTTATTTATCTATTTAGCTGTCCACCCAGCCACACATCTATTTATTTTGAACTCTAACATCTTCTCATCAGGGAGGCACAAAGAAGGAAAAAAAGTGAAATTGATACGGGGTCCCTTTCAAGTGGGGAGCCAGCTGCCTGCGGCCTCGGGAGAGAGGCTGCTTTCTGATCTCCTTCCAGAGTGTGGGTGCCCCGGGGCGTCTGCGGAGCATCTTCTGAGATGCTTCTCCATACCAGGCCAGCCACCTCCGTCCTTTGCCACATCAGGGGAAGGCTGCACGCTGCTTCAAAGTCACAACAGCGCTCTGCAATTGGAAACACGCATGTTTTGCAAAGTATCAATTTAGCAGTCTGTTCAACTGGTCAGTCTGGGCAGGCCAGCTGGCTGCATTCCTGTGCAGAAATGCCCTGGAGTGCAGAATGCCCAGGTTCAAATCCTGGGTTTGGCACTAAAAAGCTGAGTGACCTCGGACAAGTCTGTGCCCCGCTCTAGGCCCTGGTTTCTTGTGCAGCTGGCAGTTTATGGAAAACCACCCAGGAGCTATTGATCGATCGATGTGTTCAGCCCATATGGCAGACCCAGAAGAAATTAAATCTTGAGACACTGGGTAGAGAGAGCTCCTTACATGCTACCAGGCCCAGGTCTTAAAATGACAGCAAATCCATCTTGGGATTCTCTATCAGTTTAGGCTCTTCTGTTGCAGGAAGCAGGAAGCCCAACTCAAAGTGGCTCACCCAGCTGAAAAGTCTGGTGGCAGGTGAGCTCTGGGGCAGGTGGGCTTTGGGTACAGTTTAATCAGGTCTGGGGTCCACGCTTCAGCAGTTCTCTTGCTCTGCCTGCCTCTGTGTGTGGGGGTTGTTGTCAGGCTGGATTGCCTCACGGCAACAAAGTAGCTGCAGGAGTTCCAAGCTTTGCACCTGCACCCTTGGTTGGTCAGAGCAAGAGAGAGGTCTTAGTGAACTGAAGTCCAGAGCCTTGCTCTGGTTGGACCAACTTGTGCCAGTCACTATTGGGTCAGGGAAATGCCTTGCACTGATTGGGTGTGATTTCTCATCCCTTAAGAAACCACCCTGATAAGGGAGTTGAGGTTATTATGACTGGCTTAGACCAAGCAGAGCCCAGTCTTGGAGCTCAGAGTGGGGTCAATCTCATGCAAACCACACAGCTGCCACACATGGGTGGTCTGGAAAATCACCCTCCGTCCATTGCCCTGTTCCACTGAGACCCAGCCCTGCTTTGGGGGCTGTCCCGTCGTTAGTCTTTGCTCGAGGGTTGAGTCCATGAGCACACAGCCAGCGTCCACCATCCAGGCTCTATGCTGAGGCTGTCCATTTGGCCTCCACTCTGCGATGGCCTGGAACCTGGGCTCTTGAATGTGGCCCCCGAGTGGCAGTGTCCGGCCCTAACTATGGCTCTGAGGAAACTGGAGGAGGGGCTCTCACATTTATTAATCTCCTGCTGTATGCTAACCTCCTTGGCCTGTGTTGCCTCAACTGTCCTCACAACACCCAGCAAGGTGGCTGCAAACCCTTTTTGCAGGTCAGGAAACTGAGGGACGGCAAAGCCAGGCAACTTCCGTCCTCAGACACTGGGTTGCAGAGAGGTTCTTCCAGAAGCCTGGTGGCCATCAGCAGACCAGGTTATGCTAATAATGGAGCCCTTGTAGACCATAGGCAACTTGATGAGGGGGAATCAGAGGAAGTTTCAGAAATGGAAGACCTGGATTTGGGGCCCCAGTCACTGGTGTCTTACCTGACCTTCTAGGTGTCACTGGAAATGGGAATAAAGATCACTGGTGAAAATAAGTGATTCAGTAGTGTAGCTCAGACCTTCCCTGAAAGGACCAGGCAGAGGAGGGTAACTCCCTCTCCCCTGCCACCATGCACCTGACATGACCTTCCACAGGGGGATTTCCTTGTGTTTCCAGGGTTCTCGCACATTCCTCTGGGAAGATCCGATCAAGACGGCAGACCGAGTGCCCCCAGCTTTCCTCCTTCTCACAAAACTCCGGTGAAATGGCGAAGGAAATTGCATGAATGTGTAATAAGAAAGATCGCCATTAGAGAACTGGAAACAGAAGGGATTCCTGGGTAGAAAGATGGGAAGGAGACAGGAATAGCTGCAGGCAACCAGCAAGATCCCCAAAGCATTTGGAGGAGACTGCCATGAGGGCAGGGGTGGTGTGGAGAGGGGGCGAGAGACCCTAGACCAGAACAAGGGGCCTGGGAGGCGGGAGATGGGGTGCCCTTTTCCCTGGCAACCTCGTTGTCCTCAGGTGGGAGCAGCAAGGATGTTTGCTCCATCAGTTCAGTGAGGGTGAGTGTCAGGTCCGGAGAGGCAGGTCCAGGAGGGAGGGGAACTCGTCCAGCTCCCTGCCCCCAACCCCATCGTGGGAGGCAGGCTTCGTGACCAAAGTGGGCAAAGGGACAGGCAATCCCAGCCACAAGGCTGACCTGGCAACCAGGGATCACTAGGCATTTGTGTAACGAGAACACCAGACCGCAAACAGAAGAACTAGCACCTGTGGAAATAAAGTTAACGGGGCAAACAGAAGAAGAGTTTAAACACACATACATAAGTATTACTGTCTTCAGGCAAGGCAGGAGGACATCCAAAAAAGGAGCAGTTAGGGAGCTTGGGAGTTAGACATTTGATTGTTGAAAACAAAAACAAAATGCACTGAATAGCCTGATGGACTTCGCTGAAGAACATGTTCATGAGCTGCAAGTACAAACTGAAGAGTTCTCCCAGAAGCCGGAACGAAAGCACCGCGAGATTGAAGCAGAAAAGAGGACGAGGCACCACAGAAGGTGGATCCAGGTGTTCCGAACTTCCAACAAAGACCAGGTGAAGATGGGAGAAACCATGGAAGATGTGACTCTTCAGCTGGACAGGGTCTGCTCGGTGTCAGGCAGGATGACTGAAAAGGGGAAGAGTCTAAAAGGAAATTGAGAGATGATTCACCTCAAAGACTGATTTGGAGGAAATTTGGAACACCAGGGATGGAGAGGAACTCCTAATAGCTTCCAAGGGTAAAAACAGATCACCAGCGAGGAGATGAGAATCTGACGGACGTCACTGTCGGCCGCACGAGGCACAAGGAGATGGGGAAATTGTCGCAGAATTGAGATCTGGGAAAGAACTTGAAGACCATCTGTTTGAAATGCTGTCTCTGCTGAGGGAGGATGTGGCTGCATTTGGGGCCCGAGGTCACCTGGCCACGTAGTGCCCTGGCTGCAGTGTGGTCGGGGGGCGTCATTAGGGGAACGCAGAGTTTCTCCCTTCTTTCAGTGAGTGTTTGTTGATGGTCTTCTCTGTGCGGGCGCTGTGTTGGGTGGCCCAGGGTGCAGTGGTGAAAAAGATCAGATGCAATCTCTGTTGTGGCAGGTTTCACATCCTTGTGGGAGAGAGACAAAAATAAATGTAAAATGGTAACAATGGTAGGTTAAGCCAAGGAGATGTTCTTGGAGCTCCGGGGAGTTGACCATCCAGGGAGGTCAGCATCTCAGGGTTCCCAGAGAAATGGACGGTTTAGCTGAGCTCTGGAGGATGAACAGGAATGGACTAGATGTGCAAAGGCCCTGTGGCAGGAGGGAGCCAGGAGCGAGGGGCCGTGGGGAGCGGCTGACAGGGCCTGCGGGCGGGGCTGGAGGAGGCATGGGGGCCCCTGGAGGGTGTGGCAGGATCAGACCCTCGAGGCACGGGGAGCGAGGGTGGGAGAGTCGGGCTGATCTGGTTTCTGGCATGCGCACCTTCATTTCGCTGAGACGTTCCCTGCTCTGGGCTTTCCTGCAAATCAGACAGTATATGATCTTTTGCAGCTGGCTTCTTTCACTCAGCACCATGTTTAATTATGACTATTTCAGCAGGTTGGTGATGCGGTCAGGGCGCCTTCCAGAAAGGCTGCCTGGAGCAAGGCTGGAGTCCTGGTTTCCCATGGACTCAGAGCCAAGCTGTTCGCAGGTACCGGGCGAGCTCGCTCACTGCCCTTGGGACCCGCACAACTGCTTGGAGGAAGTTTCCCGACACCCCTGTTGCTCCTGCCTCCTGGGGGGCCCGAGCCCGGTTCCTTCCTCTGTGTCCTGCAGCCCTTGTCTCAGCCCTCTGCTGTGACAGAAGGAGCGGGCTGGCTGACCCCAGCTGGAGGCCTTGGGGCCAGTGGCTGCCCCAGGGCTGTGTGTTAAGGGAACCGTCCAGGGTGGGGACACCCAGAAACTCAGATGTGCCTCTCATTTCCCCAAAATTAAACGGCTGCTTTGTTTGACTTGATTTGAGCAGGTGCATCTGTGGACCCAAGGTCAGGGTGACTCTGAGAGCTACGGTAACTGTGGTTTTCAGATAAACTGATCCCAGAGGGCCCGGCTGAGTAGTGGGAAGAGGCAGGAGGGCAGGACCAAGTTGTAGCCAACCCTTTTGGGGTTTGTGTGTTTGTTTGTTTTTGTCTGCCTGAGATCCAAGTGCCCTCTCTGCTGGAACGTTCCTCAGTTTATGAGTCTTGGTGGGACTTTGATCCAGGAGCTACTGCTGCAAAGAAGCAGGACCAGGTGGGTGTGGAAAAGGGTGGCAGACCAGGAGCACGCCATGTCCTCCTTCCAGAGGCTTCCAGAGGCTCTGGAGACTTCTGGAGCCTGATTCTCTGCAACTTCTAAGAGGTTGTGTCTGCGGCCTGGCGTCTGGATGGAAAGTCATCAGTCATCGGCAGGTGTCTCTTCCATGAAGCATTTCCAGGCCCAGACTTCTCGGGGTGGGCGGGTTGCTTTGGGCCTGAAGGGACACACGGAGGTGTTGCAGAGAAACCAGGGGTGTTGGAGCTGGTTGGAAAGCCAGGGCCAAGCCTGGGGTCGGCACATGTCTCCCGGGCGTTGTGTGGAAGGGGCCGGGGCCGTGGCCAGAGGACGCTCCAGGGACCAAGGTTTCAGCTGGAGGCAGGAAAACCTTTCTCACAGCTGAATGTCCCCAAGTGGGCTGGCAGGCTGTGCAGGTAGTGACCTTCCAACCCCAGGGCTCTGCAAGCAGAGGTTCATCCCCTACCAGGAGTTCCCTTCTCTCTTCAGGCCAGCTCGCTCCCCTCCGTGCAAGCCGGGTGTCACCTCGGCTCTCGCACAGCCTCAGCACGCCGTCCCTGAGGGCAGCCAGACCGCGGGCTGGCCGGGGTGGTGCCCTGGTCTCCCCAGCCTTGCCATGGCTTTGAGAACAGAACCCTCCACGCGGCGGGCCTCACCCACAAAGACGCGCGCCCCCAGCAAGGAGCCAGAGGGGTCTGTGCCCTCATGGGAGGGGGCTCTGCTGTCTGGCCTCAGAGGGCACACGCTCCCTTGTCCTTTCTGCAGGATGGAGTTGGGTGAGAAAGCGGGAAATTCACAGAGAGGAAAACCTCCTGCTTTGCCCGTTTGGGTGGATCTCCTTCACCAGCACGTGGCTGTCCCGGGGCCAGGACTCTGGATACGTGACGCCCACCCCTGGGGACCCCCCACCTCCGCCCTCGTATCCTCAACCCACCTCCCATCCCCCATCGCCCTCAGCAACTCCCGCCCCGAGAATCGCCTTTGAGGGAACACTCAGGCCTTCCCCGCAGCCTCCAGAAAGACACTGAGAGGTTGGAATCACGACCCAGGATTGTGGAGCCAGGAGCCCAGGGGCAGGGTCTGGGTGAGGGCGTCTCGAGTGAGGAGTGGGGGGTGCGGGGTGGTCCAACCAGTGCTTGTTGGAAGGAGGGAGCGGGGCGGGGGGAGGCAGGAAATGAAGACGGGAACCCAGCTCCCAGACATGCTACCTAAACCAGACTTGCACACACCTTGGCGGGCAGGAAGCCCTCTGTCAGCTCCAGCAGGGCTGGTTGGAAGGTCTGGCTTGGCAGGGTCTGTGCAAAGACCCTCCTAGCTGTCCACCATTCACCCTGGCTGGGCAGGAAGGGAAGCAAGGTAAGCCGCTCCTGCCCTGGGGCCCTGGGTACCCCATGCCTGCAGGATGCTGGTGGCAGACGCTGGGTGGGGAGGGGAGCAACGGGCTGCCACGGCGGGGTGGATGCCGAGATTGAGGGTGAGGGCCTTGGGGAGTAGAAGGACCATTGGGGACGGGGGGAGCACCTTGCCATGCGGACCTGGCTGGTCTGCCCAGGGCGCATGGAGACCAGTGGAGAGACGCTTGGCGGGCAATGGCTGAGGCATGGCTCTGAAATGCTCGGATCCCCCGGAAGGACTCCTGGGCGCGAAGAGGCAGGTCCTGCTGTTCTGTGTCTTCAGTTCAGTTTCTGATGTTGAGCATCTCGTAGATCAAACAACTCAGCAATTGAAAGACACACCCATCATGTGTTAGGTGGATCCATCCCAAAGGCAAACGTCCTGCGGCTGCAGAGAGACTGTCTCTGCCACGTCTGAACCCAGACGCCGAGAAAGTGCCCCACTAGCGACCCCACTGTCTGTGCTTCCCTGAGGCTCCCAAATCTGTCCCTGCACTTCCGGGTGGTCTCAAGGGTCTCCCAGGCCTCCCCGCCTGGTGGGTGGTGCTGGCCTCTGGGACCCTCGGGGTACCTGGGAGGCTGCTGGAAGATTAAAGACCCGCGCTTTCGCCTATTCAGCCAAAGCCCAAGCCAAGGCCATCAGAGAGCACACGGGTCTGGCACTCATCACGGCCCTGCAGAAACGCTGTCTTCTGTGCTGGCTGAGCTTCTTGTACCTGTAGGTGTCCAGAGATGCGGGCTCAGGTGTGCTTCAAACCCCGATATGCAGAGAACACGCCGGCCTGTGGCTGGAAACACTGAAGTCACCTCCATCTCCCCCTCGGTGGTTCTGCTCAGACCCCAAAACCCCGGCTCACACAAGGAGGCCCCAGGCTGAGAAGGCAAAGTCCCCGTGCCCCGTCCCTGCTGACTGTCACCATCCGTGGGGCAGGGCAGACCCGTCCGCCAGGGCCTCCCTCCTGGTGGGCACTCAGACCTCCAACCTCTGGTCCATGGCCTCTGTCCCTCCGCTACAGAGTCAGGGCAGCCGCGTGCCAAGGATCTGGCTTTGGCCTCCGACGGGGGTTCGAGCATCTTCACTTTGCCACTTGCCCATTGAATGGGCGAGTTAGTGGCTAATTCCAAGTATCACTTTCCTCTTGACAGGGGCAAATGACACTTGGGAAATTTGGGAAATCGGGATAATAATCGTGGCACGCCCCCATGGGCTTCTGGCGGGGCCTTTGGAACTTATATAAGGCACGATCGATGGGGAAGCAAATGCTTCCTCTGCTTTGGTGACTTGGACGGCGTTCAGGCCCCCGGGTGTGGCTGCCAGGGTCCCACAACTGGATGGTGATGACAAGCCGTTTGCAGATGCCTCGATCTCTCGCGTTCGCGTTTCTGCTTGGAGCCCTGAGCAGTTAAGCATAACCCTATGGCAACGGAGAGACGCCTCCACCATCGACCTTACTGGGCTGTTTGGCAAGAAGCAAACAGAAGGCTTCGAGGGTCATCCACGTGCAATATCAATAAGGCTAATCTCAGGCGTTTGGCTCAGAATACAGAATAAGTACACTATTTTGCAGTCATTTCAACTGTATGTTACCACAAAACATTTAGAAATATGGGCATCCACGTATTAGTTAAATATTCCCATCAAACTGCAAGCTGACAGATTTCTGATTTCTTCCCCAAGTGAAAGGCGATGGATACCAAGCTCCCCACAGCATCCCTCGTCGGGTGAGAAGGCTTTTTTTTTTTTTTTTTAATTTATTTATTTATGTCTGTGTTGGGTCTTCATTTCTGTGCGAGGGCCTTCTCTAGTTGCGGCAAGTGGGGGCCACTCCTCATCGCGGTGCGCAGGCCTTTCACTGTCGCGGCCTCTCTTATTGCGGAGCACAGGCTCCAGACGCGCAGGCTCAGCAGTTGTGGCTCATGGGCCCAGTCACTCCGCGGCATGTGGGATCCTCCCAGACCAGGGCCCGAACCCGCGTCCCCCGCATTAGCAGGCAGACTCCCAACCACTGCGCCACCAGGGAAGCCCGAGAAGGCTTTTGAGGGGAGGCCAGGAAAGCAAACCAGCATGCAGGGCCGTGGGTTCGAGCCCCAGCTCTGCGTTGGCTCACTATGGACCCGGGCACCTAACTTCATCTATCCGGGCCTCGGAGAGGTCGACTGAGCCCAGGGCCCATGCAGGGGCCCGAGACTATGAATTGCTCATCTTCTGCCTTGGTCCCTCCATGCAGATGGGCTGCTGATTTTTGAGGTCCCGGGGCTGCTCCCCTTTCTCATGAGCAGAGCCCAGTCTCTGTTTGGCCCGAGACCTCCTGGGTTCCTGGAGAACCAACGTGGCCATTTCCCATTTCCAAGGCCGAGCTGTGTCACCACGTGGCTCATAGCTGGTGGAAGACATCGGCGACATCCCCAGAGGATGCGGGTCTGCCAGCAGGTAGAGGTGTGTCTTCAGAGGAGAGATGCAGACCTTCGGGAAGCCAGGCCAGGCCAGGTGGGCCATGGGGCTACGGGTCACGCCCGTCTGGCCCATCCGACCAATACAACATCACAGGCCATGCTGAAGAGAGCCTTCCAGTGGGTGGGGAATTCGGCAGCTCTATGACCCAGATTCACCTGAGCAGGGGCCTAGGCTCTTTGAAGGATTTACACGCCGTTCGTCCAGGCGGGACGCTGATCTCTGGGCTGTGCCCGTGACCATGAACTCATCATTCACATCTCACCCCTGGGCTTTGCCTTTCTCCATGAAATGTGGACCCTGGCTTCTACCTCCCTCAAGACTTGTTGGCAATACAGGATCAAGGTGATAGCACGTTTCTAGATGGTCCTCCCCCCTTATAGGTGATGCTCACACCTCCTAAGCAGCCCGGCAGGCCTGGGTCCCCAGCTCCTGCCTCACAGCCCAGAGGGAGGGACAGAGGCGTGCCGGCTGCTTGGACAGGAGGGGAAGCCCGCCCACCCCACCTCTTCAGACCTTCCCCCAGCTTCTGCAGGAGTGCGCCCATGGGAGGGGGTGAGACCTTGTTGGGGGTCTTGGTCTTGGAAGTTGGGGGTGGCCAACAGGGAGGGACCGGAGCCCTGGAGATGGGTATGCCCACCCAGCAGGGAAGACCCCAGACTCAGTAAGCTGGCCTTTCCTCTGGGCCTGGTCATGCAGCCAGCCTTCTCCTCTCCTCAGTTTTCCCATCTGTAAAATGGGCTAACAGACTCAATCCTGGGTGCCTACCAGATCCCAGGTACCTTGATCATCAATACGCTCCTGATCAAGCGAGCCTGGGGACCAGGGCCGGAGGAAATGGGCAGGTGTGGCCCCTGAGCAGATATTGCACAGATGGGGAAGGGGACCAAAACTTTGTGAAGCAAATTGAAAAACAGAAACTTGAATTCAGGTCTTTTGAGTGGCATGAAGCCCTAAGCACCACCTCCTTGGAAAGGGGGGCTGCTTGGCTGTTTGGGTGCCCTGCAGGCACGGGCTGGAAAGGGGTTGTGGGAGGGAGTGGACACGATAGCCCGTGGTGGACCTTGCTGGTCACTTCCAGCAGGATTTTACCCATACACTGACCACTGCTCTCTGCACGGTCCCCGGTGCCTGGCGTGTGGCTGACTCTTAATACAGCAATATTGCACAAATGAATGAGCAGGCTGATACTGGGAGCGCTGCGCTGGTGGAGCTGTGGTCAGATCTTTGGTACTTTGTGCAGAAACTCTCTCCACCCCCAGCAGCCATGTGCTGAAAGGCTGGGGTCATTGGTCTGGGCTGAAGTGGGCACAAGGTTGCTTGCGGAATGGTGGGTAATACCGTGCTAGGTACCAAATCAGTAGAGGGAGAATGGAGGTCACCTTTGCCTGTGTTGGGGGGTCTGCGCCTAGAGCAGCATCCTGGCACCCACAAAACAGGAGCCTCAGCATTCCAGACCCTTCTGTGGGGGCCGGGGTCACAGTGCAGCTTAGCCAGGCTGGGGGGCAGAGCCTGGGTCCAAGCTGCTGACCTCCACTCTCCGCTCTTTGCCCTGTTGGCCCAGGGAGAAACTTCATAGACTTGAGACCCTCTGAGGACCTGAGCACCTGCTTCCCCTGGAGCAGCACCTGACTTCATTCCATATCTGCATCTCCAGAGAGACCAACAGTCTCACATTTCTCTAGTGCTTTGCTGCTTGCAAAGGAATTTCAGGTCCATTATCTCATTTAAAACTTGCAGTAACCCCTTGAAACAGGACTGGAAATAATCTCCTCTTTGTTGATGGGTTGCAACGTGCCAGGCTCTGTCCTCATGGCTTTACATCCATCATTACACAGACTCTTCCCATGCCCCTCTGGGGTGGTATCATTATTTCTGTTCTCCAGGTGAGGAAACTGAAAGAGGAGAGATTCATTCCCTAGACCACTGTATTTACCTCCTAGGGCTGCTGTAACAAATGACCACAATTTGGGGGGCTTAAGACAGAAATTTATTCTCTGCCAGTTCCGGAGTCCAGAAGTTCAAATCAAGGTATCAGTGGGGCTGTGTTCCCTCCAAAGGCTCACGGTAAAGATCCTTTGTTGTCTCTTCCAGTGTCGGGGGGCTCCAGGCATTCCTTGGCTTGTAGCCAGATCACTCTAGTCTCCGTGGTCACATGGCTTTCTCCCCTGTGCATCTCCTCTGTGTCCGTGTCCAAAGTTGCCTCATCCTATCATTGGATTAGGGCCACCCTAATCCAGCATGACCTTCTCTTAACTTGATGTATCTTAATTTTGCAATATTACATCTACAAAGACCTTCTTTCCAAATGAGATCACATTCACAGGTTCTGAGCATTAGGACTTGAACATACTTTTTGGGGGACAGCCCCCCAAACCAAGATGGCCCATCTGGTCCTGGTAGAGCTGGGCTGCAAGCTATTCCTCCACCTCCGGTCCCACATCTGTCTGCTCTCTGTTCTTGCTGAAACTCTGCCCATCTAGGCAATGAACAATCCAAAAATGAAGTCAAGAAAATAATTCCATTCACAGTAATATCAAAAAGAATAAAATACTTAAGAATAAAATTAAGAAAACAAGTGCAAAAACTATAAAATTGTTGAAAGAAACTAAAGAAGACCTAAGTAAATAGAAAGACAACCTGTGTTCATGGAATATGTAAGTTGAACCCACAATAGGACTCAGGAATGTCTATCGATGGACATGTGACAGCAGGTCAAGAGCACATAGCAGTGTGGAGGCTGTCACTGCATGGTCCAGAGCTCAGGTACAAACACCTATCGCACCTATCGTAGTGTTTAGAAACTGACACCTTTCCTAACAAAAGAAGAAATTTTAAAGAAAAAGAAAAAATGTGATGCCAAACGAGGAGACAAATCAACAAGCAAAAAAACTGTAGAAAGTACAATGACCTGGAAGACAAGAGCTTAGGTACAACTCAAACAAAAAAATCCATCATTTGTACAGTGCTGTTGAGAATCTACACATATCTTAAGTGTATTCAAATGTTTTGTATTTTGTGATAAAGTCTTTTTAATTTTGTTATTCATTTCTCATGTTTCATTATGTCCTTTTTAATGTCCTTTTATTTTCTGTTATTTAATCTCTTATGGCAAACTTGCCTTATGGCCAATTAGTTATGTGGTGAAAATGTTTGCAGCAAACATGCTTGCAGCAAAGATGTCTATGGCAAAGATGCTTATGGCAAAAGTACCTAGAATGTACTTCATATCCACTAGGATGGTTAAAACTTAAAAGATAGACAATAGCAAGTGTGGGCGAGCATGAAGAGAAATTGGAATCTGGTTCATTGCTGGTGGGAACGTAAAATAGCACAGTCAGTTTGGAAAATAGTTTGGCAGTTCCTCAAAATGTTAAACACAGAGTGACTGTATGACCCAGCAATTCTACTCCTAGGTATGTGTCCAAGGGAAATGACAGCATAAGTCCATGCTAAAACATGTACGTGAATGTTCACAGCAGCATAAAAAGCAAAAGCGTGAACAACGCAAATATCCATCAGCTGATGAATAGATAACCAAACTGTGGTAGTCCATTTAACGGCATATTTTTCAGCCCTAAGAAGGATGAAGTACAGGTACATGTTACAATATAGAGGAAACGTTACGCTCAGTGAAGGAAACCAGTTGCAAAAGGCCACATATTATAGGATTCCATTTATATGAAAAGTCCAGAATGGGCAAATCCGTAGAGACAGAAAGTAGATTAGTGGTGACAAGGGTCTGGCGGGCGACGGATGTGGAGTGACTGCTAATGAGTATGAGGTTTCTTTTTGGGGGCGATGAAAATGTTCTAAAATTAGTTGGTGGTGATAGTTGCACAACTTGGTGAATGAACTAAAAACCACTGAATTGTACACTTTGAATGGGTGAATTGTGTGGTATGTGAATTATGTATCAATAAAGCTGTTATTTGGGAAAAAAGCATGAGAAAATAAGGATAAATGTCTAATGCTTCTTCCTACTCCCAACGGCTTACCTTGTCAGTCTTGGGCGTGTGGTCTGCCCAGTAAAGCCCAGAAGTCCTGGCCCTTGGAGGCACGGTCCGCCTTCTTCCTCTCCCAGCGTGCCCTCCACAGGGAAGGACCACCAGACGTTCCAGAACGTTCCCTCCCCATGCTTCCTTCATGCCTCACCCACTCAGCTCCCTTTTGGCTTTTCTGGGTTCAGAATGAGTGGACCCTGATAGGAAAGATTTCCTCGGTACACTGCCCAGACCCCTAGGATACGGCTGGAGGGACCACAGGTGGATAAGCCTAACCTGTTTCTGGGAAGCGGAAGGGTCAGGGTCCCGAGCAAGGCCCCACCCAGAGCATATGGCTAAAGATGGGTGGGGCGGGGGGTGTAGCAGCGTCTCCTCCCACGCAGGGAGGCAGGGGGTGTGGCCATGTGGCGTGGCCCCTGCCTCATGCTTCTGACTTCTGCTGGATTCTTCGAGGGCTTTTCCAGATTCAGAAAAAGCCAACGTCTTTCCAAGAATGGAAAAAAAGAGCAAGAGATGCTTAAGAAGAAAGTGACACCCGAGGGGCTGGATTCCTGCCCTGTCGGTCCATTGTGGGAGGAGGTGGCCAGCGCGGGGGTCCATCCACCTCGGGAAATAACCTTTTCTGGAGAGAAAGAGCCAGGATCTTCTCTGTGCAGCACCTCATAGCGGTGAAAATGTAAAGATGGTGTTTAGATGCACACTGTTCCCAATTATCCAGGGCATGACTCTGTGAAGTCAATACATCCAGATAACTGAAAGCATTTTGAGTGTCCCCTGTCTGACGTTTGGTGTGATGGGGACATGGGTGGGAACAATGAGGAGGCTGGGGTCCCCAGGGTGGGGTGTGGAATGTGGGTGGGTCTAGGGAGATGGAGCAGACCTTCTGGTAAGTCCTGCTGGCTCAAGGCTTTGCCCAGGACAGACATGTAGGATTCTAGAAACTCTTTCATTTGGATCAGTGGTTCTCAGCCTCCAGTGAGGTTAACCCCTAGGGGATATTTGGCAATGTCTGGAGACTTGTTCCTCTGTCACCACTGGGGCAGGGGGGTGTGCCACTGGCCTCTTGAGGAGCTAAACACCCCACCGTGCACATGACAGCCTCCCCGCCACCCCCCGCCCCCTGCAAGAATGATCCAGCCCCAAATCATCCAACACTGTGGTTGAGCAACCCTGACCTTTGAAGGTGCGGCTCCTGGCAGAGGTTGCCTGGGAACAGCGATCCTCCTAACGAGTTGATGCTGGTGAAACACATATTTTTCCTTTCTGGTTATAAAATAAATTGATACATGTCGGTTAGATAAAATTTGCAAAATGCAGAAAAATACAAAGAAGAAGGTAAAAATCACAATCCTCGAACAGCTATGCCAAGCATTTCGAGGAGAAGATGTCTCCTCCAACCCAGACCAGGCTGGCAGGAGGCTGGTGAAAGGAACGCACCATTCAAAGCAGGGAGAATGACAATACGGTTTGTGCTCACGGTTTACGCTTTGTTTTAACCTCAAGTGGTGCGGATGTACATTCATTTTGTATTGCTGCTGCCTGGAGTTCTACATTCCGAATTCACAATCCAGATTCAGGATTTTTCTAGAATGTTATGAATGTTTACCACAATTGTTTACTGCTGCCTTACCCATCACTCAGTTGAAGCTTTTTTCTTTCTTTTTTTTTAGCAACTTATAGGCAACGATGTTTCCTAAAGCTTAGTTTCCGTAGATTGAATAACTCCTTTTGCACTTAGATTTCATTGGTTGTTGTAACAGTCACTGAAATGGATTAATTATAAGCACAGAAGCATCAGCAGCCGTGTGAACAAGACTGACCTTGGCAGGTGTGTCAGGGGTGCAGAGGGGCAGGGGGGTCCCGGAGCTGCCGCCAGCTGGGAGTGGTCAGCAGAGCATGGACCCCAGTGGAGACAGTTGCAGCGGGAGCCCCGCGTGTGGGCTCAGCTCCGTGGGCGCTGGTTAGGAGACCTGCTCTCCATGGTCTTCCAGACTCTATTTCTACACAGGTGGATATAGATTTACAAAATTGGGCATCTATCGTATACGTGGTTTTGTAAGCTGATTCCCCACTAAGACATACATCTGCTGATTATTGTGATTTCACATGGTGGTGGAGGACCTCAAACTCTCGCGTTCCACCCCAGACTCTGGGGCCATGAGGTGGGGGAGGGATGCCGGGTGGGGATGGGGTGAGTGGTCAGGCCGTGGCCTTGCCAAGCTGTCTGTGGAGGATCCTGTTGTTTGGGGCCAAGGCCGACGGTCATGGTGATGGCTGACCCGAGGGATGGGAAGGGGCTCTCAATTTGGCAGGTCACCTCTGACCACTTGTATATGGCTGCAACTCTTTCTCGTTGGCAAAACAAAATCCACTCTAGAAAAATCCCCAGGATTCTGGTGCTTTCCACCCTGCGCAGGGGATTTCAGAGTGCACAGGAACACAGGCTGTCTTATTTTGGCAAGCGATCCCAGTTGCCAGTGCTGACAGCATCACCTGGGGGTAAATTAGTTCTTTACAATAATCCTCACCTCCCCAGTGTGGGATAATTCAATTCAGGTAAACATAGGTGCCCTGGGTTTGGTAAATAATGATCCCAGAGACCATCTCATTTGTCAAGAGAGAAGACACAACTTGAGTGGAGGGTGAAGAGCTTCCAACCAATTCCCCCTCCCGAACCCAACAAATGCATCCGTTCATCCATCCAGCCATTCACCCACCATCCACCCCTCATCAACCCATCCATCTATCATCCATCCATCAACCTATCCATCCATCCATCCATCCATCATCCATTCGTCCCTCATCCATCCATCCATTCATCCAACCATCCATTTATTCCTCATCCATCCATCCATCCACCCATCCTTCCATCCACCATCCATTCATCCGTCCATCCATTTATCCAACCATCCATCTATCATCCATCCACCCATCCACAATTCATCCATTCATCCACCATCCATCCATCCATCCATTTCCATCTATTCATTCTACTATTCGTGTTCTCTTCCTTCCTCCCTTCCTTTATCCAACAAGCTTGTTGAGCATCTACTGTGTACCACCCTCTGGATCAGATCCTGGTGATACCAAGGAAACAAAGACCCAGCCCTTGCTCTCAATTTGCTCACAGTCTAGTCCCCTGCTTTTCCCCACAATGCACTCCTGCATCCTTATTTCTTTTACTCTTCATAATAAGATAACTTCAGTGTCATCCATTGTGCAGATCAAAGTGAGAAGTCTCTCTCTCGGAGTTGTCACGCTTGTCTGAGTCTAGAGTGATGGGGGGTAGGTTGGCACCTGTAATCAGAGCTCCTGTTTACTGAGCACTTGCTACGTAGCCACAGGTGGCCTGTTCCTTAATGTATATGATGCTCTTAATTTTACAACGGTTTTAGGTTTACAGAAGATTGGCAGACATCCAGTTTCCCTTAGTAGTAACATCTATGATGGGTATGGTACATTTGTCACAATTAGTAAACCAGTATTGATAAAATATGGCTCTTCAATTCCATACTTTACCCAGCCTTCCTTATCTTTTACCCAATATTCTCTTTCTCTTCGAGGATTCCATCCAGGACACATTGGTCTTCACGTTTCCTCAGGCTCCTCTTTGCTGTGATGTCTTCTTAGACTTTCCTTGTTTTCGATGACTTGGCAGACCTGTGGGGGGCACTGGTCAGGTGTTTTGTAGGATGCCCCTCGATGGGTGTGTCTGAGGTTATGTCACGATGAGGCTGGGATCATGGGTTTGGGTGAGGAGGACCTCGGGGTGAAGTACTGTTCCAGTACTTACACCCCACATGACTTTACCACTGCGATGTTGACCTTGACCTCCTGGCTGAGGCACATGTGAATATCTAACCTGTGGTCCTGGTTTTGCTGCTGAAGAAAGCTTGGCTCACAGGGATGACGTGACCGCAGAATGTCACCTGGAGTGGGGCAGAGTGGGCGTCGTCACCCTGAGGGTGGGCTGGTCCAGCGCCTCCCATCCCCCCCACCCCCGCCGTGTCCCCATGTGCACTTTCATAGCATCCGACTGGGACTGAGGTCCCCAGCCCTAATGGAGGGGGTGGTGTCAGGCTCCCGGGGGGTGGTCAGCGGGTCCCCCAGTCAAAGCAGTCTACCTATGGACAACCAATCCCCCAGTGACAGGCGTTCCTTGGGGAAGCTGGGCCCGCCCTGTGCGCCCACCCCGTCACAGTACAGAATCCTGGAACCCGGAGGCCTGTCCAGCCCTAGCAGTGAGGTCATCGTTATTTATGGGATGGCCGGGCTGCCGGTGTTTGCACACAAAGGCCCCGCTCTGGGGCCGTGCCACGCGGGCCGGCATTCCAGTGCATTCCTGCGGCCCCAGCCCAGCCCGGACAATAGCGCGCCCTCTCTCCTTCGCCGGGTCGGTCTCTGTGAACAGAGCTCCCTTGACAGCCGGGCTGCTCTCACTCCTGAAGAATTCCAAAAATGGTACAATGCACGCCCGGCCTGGGCCTCTCAGGCCACTGCTTAGAGCAGGCCCCGGAAGGCTGTGGTTTGGGGCTGCCTTTTGCAGCTGCCTGTTTGGTTGGCATTTCAAGGGAAACCCGGGGCGGGGTCGGGGGTGGGCAGAGAGAAAAGAGAGGAACTAAAGAAAACCCGAGCTGTCTGTGAACAGGCCGGAGCCCCTCTGGCCGGACAGTCGCGTGGGGAAGACATGCTCGTTCTGGGGGTCAGGCAAATCGCGCTGGCCGGGTCTACGCAGGCGCTGACCGTTGTCGGAGGACTTCTCATGATTCTCCAGCCCCTAGATTGTCATAGCTCATCCAGGGCAGCCCCTCCTGCCTCCAAGGAGTAAGGAGGGCCGCGGGGGTGGGGGGAGTGACTCATGGGGGTCACCAGGCCGAAGGGGCAGAGTGGGGACCCAGGATGGACCTTGCTCTCCCCCATCCCAGCCCGGAGCTCGGGCCTCCGCTGCCGCCCAGAGAGGCCGGAGCTCAGCCGGGGATGGGGAGCTCCTCCTCGGGGCAGCTGTCCTGCCACATCACAGCCCCTGGACGGCCCCAGAAAGTGCCCCGGGGACCGGTAGAGGGACCACACCTGGAGGCCGCGTCCCTCAGCCCCGGGTCTCTCCCCGGAGGCCCCACGGACGTCTGGGGCTGGGTCATTCTCTGAGAAGGCTGTCCTGTGCCCTGTAGGATGCTTCCGCTCCACCCCTGCCCGAACCCCACACTCTGACCTAGTTGTGACAACGGAAACATGCCCAGTGTCTCAGTGCATTCGGCCGGTTATAACAGAACCGCACAGACGGGGCAGCTCATAAACAACAGAAATCTGTTCCCACAGTTCTGGAGGCTGGAAGCCCAAGATCAGCGTGCCAGCAGGGTCATTTCCCACTGCATCCCTGCCTGGAGGAAGGGGACAAGGTGCTCTGTGGGAACTCTTATGGGCACCAATCCCACCTCAAAGGCTCCATCACCTCCTAATACTGTCACCTTGGGTGTTAGGTTTTTGTTTTTCTCTTTTGGCCGCGCCATGCGGCTTGCAGGATCTTAGTTCCCCGACTGGGAATTGAACCGGGGCCACGGCAGTGAAAGTGCCAAGTCCTAACCACTGGACCGCCAGGGAATTCCCTTGGGTGTTAGGTTTTCAACATATGAATTTGGGGACATAACCGCTCAGAACCATAGCACCAGGCACTGCCAAATAGCTTCTGGGGGCAAAATCACTGCCCCCCACCTTGAGAATCTATCATCCCATTTGAGGTTGGTGATGGCTGTCAAACATGGCTGTAAATTCTTTGACGCTCTGCGTGTGAACAGGTGAGGTCTCCGCCCTCTCCTCTTGCACGTGGGTGGGCTTGGGGCTACTTGAACCCATCAAGTGTGGCGGAAATAACGCTGCAGAATTTCCCAGGCTGGCTCGTGGAAGGCCATGTAACTTCTTCCTTTGCTCCCGCTGAGACCCCTGAGCTGCCACATGAGAAGTCCGACTCCCCCGAGCAGCCGTGCTGTGAGGAAGCCCAAGCCTCCTGGAGGGGCCGCATGCAGGCACCCCAGTCTACAGCCCCAGCTGAGCCCCACCCCAAGTCACCCCAGTCTGGGCACTAGCCATGTGCGTGGAAAGACTCCAGAGGGCTCCACGCCCGGCTGTTCGGATCTTCCCCGCTGAGGCTCAAACATGGCCAAACAGGAGTGACGGACCACTACTGTGACCTGCCCGAATTTCTGACACCCACGTTCATGGGGATAATGAAATGGTGGTTGTTCTGTGCCACCAATGTTGGGGTGGTTTGTTCCATGGCAATAGGTTATCAGAACAAGCCTTGCAGCAGGCCAGGGTGACCGGAGCACGCCCACAATCTGGCCCTGGCAGAGAGACTCAGAGACCGGCCCAAATCACACAGAGAGATGGAGCCAGGACCTGAATTCTACTCTGCCTTGCTTCCGGAATGCTCAGCCACTGGCTGTTCGCCCCTTCACATGTGCCTGCAACAGCCATGGATGCCCACGGTGGCCGGTCCCCATCAGTTCCAGCTGCTTCTGGCCACAGCACCCTGATTTTCCTGGGGGCAGCCATGCCCCCACCGTATACTTAGTCCTGGAGCTCAGTGGGGCTGACTCTGCCCCTAACCAGTGACCCATGCCTGGGCAGTGAGGGCCAGCCCCAGGCCTTAGGTTCAAACTCTTGGGGGCAGTCAGCTTTTGTTTGGTTGGACCAGAAGAAAAAGAGAGAGGGGAGTGGCTGCCTGAGAATGACACCAACACAGAGGAATGCAGAGCCAGGACACAAAGGGAGAGAGACACCAAGTTCTGGTGACAGGCTCCTGGAACCAGCTATGCCTGAAGCTGTTCTACCTCAAGTGACTCTGCTTTAGGTGGTAGCCAGTTTGAGTTGGCTTTCTGTCACTTGTGGCTGAAAGATTCTGGACCAGCCCACCTCCTCTACCCAATAGCAGCCTCCCTTGGTCATCCAGGAGAAGGGTCAGCTGGTGCTGCAGGGGCCCAGGATGTCATGGTCACCCAAACTCGATTCAGCTTGCTGTGTATTGTCAGAGCCCTGGGGGACGGGGAGAGCCAGGCATCTCCTCCCTTGGAAGTTTGCTGGCCACTAGCATTGTCATTCCAGCCACTCCTGTTGCCCTAGGTGACCCTGTCACCAAGCCCTGCTTCTTCTCTTTTCTCCCCTGAGCTCACATCATCCCCAGGAGGGGTCCTTCTGCCCATTTGGCAGGTGCAGAGAGGTGAGGATGAAGGTGCCAGAGCAGAGACTTGAGCCCACGTGCTCTGAGCCGGTTTCTTTTGTGGACACTTGGTCCACAGGATCAGCAAACCCCTCACAACCTCGGCCGTGCATTCACACTGGACATTCTTGGAGCCGCTGTGGGTCCTTAAAAGATGCGTGCAGTGAGGTTCCAGGAGAAGGTGCCAGGTGGCGGCAAAACACCTGGCCGTCTGGATTTTGGAAACGCCCAAGTGTCACCGGAAGCTCGGAAGTCACCTTTGCAGGTGGGAGAAGTGCGCAAAGCCCAAATGGGCTCAGGTGGTCTCGTAGATTCTGCAGGAGGCAAGGACTCACTCACCTCCCGGGGAAGAGGTTCCTGAGTGTGTGCGTGCACAGACACGCGTGCACGCGTGAATGCATGTGTGTGCGTATCTAGTGGGGCACCGAGGTAAGTAAGGGACAGATTCTTTTGCCTCCCGGGTCTCTGGGGTCTCCTCCAGCACCAGGGGCCACAGTGAATCCGATGCAGGGACAATAATACACTGCAAAACCGTCACAGAAGTGCCAGAGGCTGGGCGACGCTCCCCACCAAGGCTGGCGCTTCCAGCCCTCTGCACTTCCTTTCCGCTCTTTGCTGCTGGAGGTGGGTGTGGGGAGCCGGGCGCTCTCCTTACCCCCTTGCCAGGGTCACCCGCATCCTGTCCAGGCAGCTCCTCTGTCACTCTGCAGCTGAAGGCGTTTTGAGGGGCTGTTTCCACATCAGCATCAGCTGCCCCCACAGCCTCGGAAAGCCCCCTGGGTTTGCCCTGAAAGACCAGATCGAGGTCCAAGTCTTTCCGTGTATCTGGCGGCCACGCGATCTGTGGCCTTTGCTCTGCAGAAGGGCCCCACTTCCCCGGTCCCCTCACCTCCGCCGTGGCGTCTGGGGCGGGCGGAGCTGGCTGGACCAAGGCAGAGGAGCATCCGTGAAGCAGCCGGATGGCGTCGCCGTGAGGAAACAATTGGGCCATGACAATCAAAGGAAGGTGAAGGATCTTGTCCCAGCTCTTCCTGTTTTTATGCATGGTTGACTCAGATGGGCTCTGATAATCCTGCCGGGAGATGGTCCCCCAGCCGGGCGAGGTGGTCTTCCAGGTCCGGGGGGCTGCAGTTCCACACCCATCCACATCTCCTGCTTCTCCCCTCGCCGGGCGGGAGGCAGATGGCAAAGCCACACGAGAGGGGTCCCTCTTTGTTAAACCGCAGACCTGGATGGTACCTGCTCCGTGCAGTACTCTGTAGTGGGGTGGGGACGAGGCAGGGATGCAAGAGCCTCCCTCTCTGCCCTGGGGCTGCCCATAAGGGTGACACACACACTGGGCGACGATGACAGCTAGACAGGCATGGCAGGGGCTGGAGGAGAAGGGCCGCCTCATTCCAGAGTCCTGGGACACGAGGGGTCCCAGCCTTCTTCCCAGAGCGGAAAACTCCTGACTAATATTCCATCAGGTTTCCCCGGTCTCTGCTTGGACCTCATGGCGGAGGGGAGGGCAGGATGTCAAGGAAAGGCTCCTTGAGATGTCCTGAGCTGCCCGTCTCCCCACTGCTGGACAGCTCACTGTCTCAGAAAGCTCCCCGCACCTCCTGGACCACACGCAGCCCCAGGAGCCCTAAGGCCACCCAACCTCTCTTCTGCACAAACGTCCTTTGATGGTTAAGGGACTTCCCCCACACGGCACCAAAACAGAATTTAGCCGTGATGTAAGTCTGTTTATAGCAGCTTTGTTCAAATTTGTCCCAAAGAGGCAGCAACAAAGGCTTCCTTCAGTAGGTGAGTGGATAAATTGTGGTCAATCCAGACAAAGGAATACTATTCAGCACTAAAAAGCAATAATCTATTACTCCATGAAAAGCCATGGAGGAAAAGTAAATGCATTTTACTGAGTGGAAGAAGCCAATCTGAAAAGGCCACACTCTGTGTGATTCCAACCACGTGACATTCTGGAAAAGGGAAAACTATGGAGACAGTAAAAAGATCAGTGGCTGCCAGGCGTGGGGGTGAGGGAGGGGTGAATAAATGGAGCACAGAGGAATTTTAGGGCATTGCAACTACTCTGTGTGAGATGGTAATTGTGGCATCATGACATGATGCATTTAGCAAAACCCACAGAATGTATAATATCACGTGAAGCCTAATGGAAACTCTGGACTTTCGTTAATAATACATCAATATGGGTTCATCATTTGTAGCAAATGTACAGCGCTAATGGGAGATGTTAACAAAGGGGAATCTGTAGGGTGGAGAGGTGGTATAAGGGAACTCTCTGTACTTTCCGCTTGATTTTTCTGTAAGCCTAAAACTGCTCTAAGAAATAAAGTCTATTAATTTAGAAAAGTGAATCTGAGCATGTCACACGTCTCGATAACCCTTGTTGCCGACACCAGTCTCCCTAAGACCCTGGAGAGGAGAAGATTCTCATGGGTTGCTGGGTGTTTGCTAAAATCCCTTTTATGTTAATGCACAGAAACAGAGCAAACATCAAATTCGGATGAGCCCCCATGCTTACAAATCTAAGACAGCCCTCCCACCAAAACGAGTTGACAAGTCAGGCACAGAGCTGCAAAGAGCGATGCAATTCCCACCGACACATCGGTGATGCTTTGCGGGTCTGAAGTGCTGTCTGTAAGGAGAGTGGACACCAGCCCACCCCTTGGGGGGCGGCTCTTTGCCCCACCACTCTTTCTGCTTTATGGCTTGGTGGGGGGGTCTTCGCCCACAGCCCACTGCTGGGTGACAGGCCTCCGGGCGTGGGTGCAGCATTTACCTAGAGGCTCTGTTCGCATCTCCGCTCACGGCCCACCAAGGATCAAGGAGGCTGTGCCGAAGTGAACGTGAAGATCACTCAGTCATCCTTGGCCCCTGTGTTAGTTTCCATGGCCTCTGTCCCCAGTGACCACAATCACAGTGGCTTAAACACACGTTTATTCTCGTGCAGCCTGGAAGTCAGAAGTCTGACGTGGGTCTCACTGGATGAAGATCAGGTGTGGGCCTTCTCCCTGGAGGCTCAGGGGAGAATCTGTTCCTTGCCTTTTCCAGCTTCTAAAGGCACCTGCATTCCTTGGCTTGTGGCCCCTTCCTCCGTCTTCAAAGCCAGCAACGCATCACTCTGACCTCTGCTTCTGACCCCCTTGCCTTTCTCTTCCACTTATAAGGACCTCGTGATTCCTTTGGGTCCATCCAGATAGCGCAGGATACCCTCCCCATCGCAAGATCCTGCAAAGTCCTTTTGGCCGTGTAAGGTCACACAGTCTGAGGTTCCAGGGGTCAGGGCATGGCATCTGGGGGGACATGATTCTGCAGCCCGCAGCCCCCACTTTCTGCCACACATCCCATCAATCAGGAAATCCTGCTGGCTGCACCCTCTGAGTATGTCAGGCTCCGAGCACCGCCCACCACTGACCTTCAGCGATGCTTGATCGTGTCTCTCCAAGGACGGTCCTGGCCCCCTTGTTGGTCTCTCGGCTTCTCTCACTGCATTTTTCCAATGTGTTCTCAACCCAGCAGCCAGGCTGATCCCGGGAAGATGTGACGCCAAGTCCTCCAATGGTCCTGGTCTCACTCAGAGTAAAATCAAAGTCCTTTCAACAGCTGAGGAGGCCCAGCACCATCTCCCCACCCTCCTGGTTCCTCTGCTCTAGCCCTCGGGGCCTCCTTGCTGTTGCTCTAAAGCACCAGATGCGCTCCTGCCTCAGGGCCTTTGCACCGACTCTGCCGTCCGCCTGGGCATCCTTTCCCGGTGATCTCTGCCGGAATCACCGTCCCCAAAGCTCTGGGTCACTCCTGCTCAGCTCCCTGCATCCTGCATCACTTGTCACTTTCTAACAGACTCCATTGATCATTTGTTGCCTATAGCCTGGTCTGTGCCCCACACTACAGGGACTTGGGGCAGGGGTTTTCTCTGCTTCGTGTACTGATGTGGTCCTGGACAAGGGCAGTGCCTGGCCGTAGTGCGTGACCGATAAAAAGATTTGTGGAGCGCACGTGGATGAATGAGGGGGGTAGCCGAGGCCGCAAGAAGGAAGGAATGGAACACCAAACTGGGTGCCTCTCGGGGCTCTTTGTGTCCGTGGCCCCAGGCAGAGTGGGGAGACACCCCCAGTTTACTGGGAGGGAGGTCAGAATCCCCTCTCCACCTTCTCGCCCCCAGCTTTCCCTGGGCTAGCTCCACTGTTCAGCAGCCTCTTGGAAAAAACAGTTTCTTCCTTGCTTCCCTCAGCTGTGTTTACCAAGGGCTGGTCCAGGGTCTTCGGATGCTGGGATGAATAGGCTGCTCTTAGAGTTCCCGTTCCAGTTGTGGAGGTGGATTTGCAGAGAACGGGAGGGCATGGGCCTGGCTGCGCCGGCTGAGTGCCTAGGTGTTCCAAGCACTTCATGGGTGCTATTGCTTTACTCTGCAAATACCTGAGTACTCGTCACCTCCTCTGGGTCGTGCCTCTGATCCCACCACCACCCTCGAGCAGTAACCGAGCCTTCGGGGTTCCGCCAGCCCTTCCCTTGTATCTTTCATATCAGCTCTTGCCAGGATGGTGCATTTCTCAGTCTCCTCGCTTGTCTTTTCTGCCAAGCCGGGGGCTCCTGGAGGTCAGCCCCTCGGGTCTTCAATGTCTTCATGTCTCAAGCAGCTGGCACGCAGCAGGTGCTCAGAAAACGCGGATAAGAAAACGGCTGGCTGGCTGGCTGCATAATGAGTTGATAAATGAATGGATTCCAGGGGGAGACCCAGTTTAGGCAAAGTCGCAGGGGTAAGCTGGGAGAGGCGGGGCGGAGGAGCTGGGAGAGGCCCCCTGCCCAGAGCTCGATGTGGGTTGCGAAGTCTCTTGACATCAGCCTGGAAACGGAGGTGCACCCGCTGAGTGCCGGCTGTGTGCAGGCATCTGGGGTTCTGTCCTCCCAAGGCCCCAGTCAGTGGGGTGCTGGGGTGTTTCCACTGAGCAAGAGAGACCCCTAGTAAGTGGTAGAGTTGGGTTGCAATGTGGGTGGCCCTGGCAGGCCTCAAATGCCTGGCTGAGGCGTCTGGACTCTGTACTGCCCCCTGGGTGCCACCCTGTCTTGGGAAGCAGCTTTTGAGCAGGCCTCAGGGACCCCGCCTCACCAGCATTTGGAAGCTCTCTGCCCTCAACTGCTTCAAATTCTCTATGCATCCAGATGAATCTTTATCTGGGAGGAAACAAAGATTCACCAGTTCACATTATATCCGGCTGCCACAGGTACTGGGGAGCCATGGAAGGCTTTAGAGCTGAGGAAGAACTGGATGAAAGGCCATCGCTATGAATCTTGGCAGGTCCTTCCTTGGTTTTTCAGGTTCTTTGTCTTCACTGAGCGTCAACTGCCGACTGCTTACACCCCGTGTCCCAAGTGTGGGGAGGCCTGGCAGTCTTGGACCCCCGCCCTCCGGAGGATTCAACTCCAGGACAAAAGGCCATTTGGCGGGGCCCTCAGTGGAAGCTGTGTGGATGAGGCTGAGGATTTGGGATGGAGATGGGGTGTGCGGGGATGGGGACGAGGCAGCTTCATGCCACCCCTGGGGAAGCAGATGAGGGGGGAGAGGCTCGAGGGAGGGGAGCTCTGTAGACGAAACTCCAGGCCCGTTTGTGACCTGTGCTGGGGTAGAGCATCTCCTCCCTGGGCCAGAAATACCTGACCCTCCCAGGGAGCCGCACCTGGCCCAGCGGGTCCTGGCTGGGTGACCTGGAGAGGGCACCCCATCCCTGGGCTGGGGGCCCCAGGGGGATCATGGCGCGATCACGCTCAGGGGCCCCCAGCGCTACCCTGTCACCCGCTGAGGGTGTCAGGCCCCGTAGGCACAGAGGCCTGGGTGGACGGCCAGCTCTGGCCTGCAGTCTGCTGTCCGCCTGAAGGCCCAGAGCCGCTAGGGCTCTCAGTGAGGATAGCCACCCTCTTTCTCGGTCACGGCTCCTCTGCGGAGCGGCCGCAGAAACCCTTCATGTTTGATTTTGCAAGCTAGACGTTATCTACCCCTGCCCGGGGGAGGCCACAGCGAGCGGTCATCTGTGGGCCTCTCCGAATGGCCATAGCCGCCCCCCATGGCCAGAGCGCTTTCCCACTGCCCGGGGCTATTCTTAACAAGCCGAGCCTTGGGCTCCAGGGCTAAAAATACCCCCTCAGAAGGCCTGTGGGAAAGCTGCTGGGCTATTTCTGTGGCTCAGTGATCTCCTCCGGGTCCTGTGTGCTGCCGGGGCCCGGAGGGCCTCCACCCCCTTCACTGCCCAGACCCCCACTCGGCCCACCTCAGGGCCCTCCTGTCCATGTCAGGGACCTGGGGTACCCGATGGCAGTGGCTGTCGGTCCCCAGGGGGGTCAGCAGAGCCTGGGAGTCTTGAACCCCTCATTTCACAGCCAGGAAAACTGGCTCCAAGAAGGAAACGAGTTCCCTGAGGCCACAGTGGGGTCTGCCACGGGGACCCGGCTGCCATCTCTCGGCGGGTGTCCTGGTCCCGCTCTCCCCACCCCCAAGGGGCATTTGGAGGCCGTGAAGGTGGCCCCGAGGCTGTAAGTGGCCTAGAGGAAACCTCACTTTCTCACTGCACTGTGAAGTTTATGGGTGATTTCTATCCTTCTGGTCTTGTGCTTTTCCCACTAGCCTTGGGGGCGGGAGGGGGGCAAAGTGGGCTGTGGGCCCATCACGGGGGTGTGAAGACCGAGGCTGGGAGGGGTCGGCTCAAGGTCACATTGGGGAGGGGCTCAGTGGGGCAGCAGCCAGCACTCTGGAGACCTAGCCCCGCTCCTTATCCCGTCCCGCTCTCCCCGCGCGGGGACCCAGTGCCCGCACCATGCTTACGGCGCCCCTTCTCATGCGGGTCCCCCCACCAGCTGGAGACTGAGGGCCACTGTGTCTCAGACGGGAGGTCATCACTGCTGGGGGTCCGGGGGTGTTGGTTTATAAACCGGCCCCGTACATGGAGGGCCCCAGACGGGCAGGTGGCAGGTGGAATAAGCAGGAAACTTACATGTGAAACTTGTCTCAGGTGCCGTAAGACCAGTAGATGGTCGTGTCCACACACCAAGTCTTGGCGTTTACGTAGAGGCCTTAGCGGGCTTCAGTCACGTACTCCAGCCAGATGGTCTCAGTGCCACCTTGCTCTTCAAGGCCGCGTCCTTGGAACCGTTCCCGCTGTGGGAATGGTGGGCGGTACGTACATTCCAAGGACAGGGGACGGGTGAGGAGCCTCCGGTGCCCGGGTCCCGCTGGAGGGTCAGCTGGCGGTCACGTCCTCCTGATTACCTCCCCCCTCAGAGGCCTGCGTCCCCCCTGTGTCGGCCCACCGTGGTGGCCACCGTGGGTTCGCACCCGTTAGCTGTGTGTTCCCAGCGCCGGAGCCCTGATGGGTGAGCACGCCGATCGCCCCGACAGGCTGCACAACGCGCCATTGTGCTGGGCCCACTTGGGGCGGGTTCGTTAACTGCCTTTGTCCGGGGGCCGCCCAGTGGGCCCAGACAACGCCAAGGACGGCTCTGTGAAGTTCCCCGGCCTTCCTGCAGGGCTGGACAAAAGCCCCTTCTCTGTGCCCTCCTGCTGCCCTGGGAGAGGCCATGGGTACGATGCCCACCTTGGGGGTTGGAGGAGCAGCTGACGGCCTCCCGGCATGGCCTGCTGCAGCCCAAAAGGCCCGGGCTCGAGGGTCAAAGCGGCTCCAGCGCCCGCTGGCCGGGCCTTGGGGTTGGTTAACCTCTGAATCTCAACACTCACTCCCTCCTGCCCCGATCAAGGGGCCCGAGCCCGGTCCTCACCACGAGGCAGGCCCATGAGGTGCTGCGTGGCCATGCTCATGAAAGCCGTCCTGGCCAGGGGAGCACGGGGTCACGTGCATCTGTGATGATCACAAGCAAAGCTTCCTGAGAGAGGGACCAGGCCGGGGAGGGGGAGGGTGGAGGTCCGCACTGCACTCCAGCATCAGCAGGGAAGGAGGGCCCAGGAAGACCCTCACCTGGGCACTGGGCAGGGGCTGGGGCCCTGTCTGGGAGGCTGAGGGGCTGCGGACAAACGCCCTCCACATCCAAGCCTCAGTTTCCCCCCGTAGGATGCTCTTCTCCAAGGCTCTTCTGTCTGGACCGTCAAAGGGACCTGGGAAGGCAAGGGGCACAGCTGGTTGCCAGGCTGTCTCTGCAGGGAGGGGCCCGGGAGATGGGGGAGCACCAGAGCTTCTTGGGGCGGCCTCCCTCTGAGCTGGATTTCTGCCCCTGGCTCCCCCTTGGGGTGCACCAGGAGATCTGGCACTGTGACCCATGGGCAGTGGGACCCCGAGAGGAGACCCCAGGGCCAGCACGCGGGGGACGACAGAGGACAAGGCCGACAGTGCCGTCATCCTGGCCCTGCCCCGCGTGGGCCTCGACGTCCCGTCCTCGAGAGGCGGCCCGGAGAGGTGAGCGGCTTCGCCGAGGGCCGAGGCCGACCCGGGAGGGACGTCTCTGTGCTCAGGACAGCTTGGCCGCCGCTCGCCGGGTCCCCGCTCCTCCCAGCGTCCCGCCGGGTCCCTCTCCCGTCCTCTGCTGGCGCTTCCCTCCCCCTCCTGTTCTCTGCCCGCTCCAAGGGCCGCACCCAAGCCTCAGGGACACGGCGGCGCTCGGCCTCTAGCATTCCTGCCCTGTTTTCATTCAGGGGACGTCCCCCAAAATACCCAGCCCGCTGGAGGCAGCAGCAGCCTCGGAGGCCCCCTGGGAATGCACTTGAAAGCCTTGGCCGGGCCGGGGCCTCCAGGGCCGCCAAACCAGCGGCTGGCGGGAGGGCGTTCCAGGGACGAGCCGGCGGGGAGGGCAGGGGCGGCAGGACAGGCCAGGACCCACCAGCGCGGCTTTGCGGGTTCGGCCGAGGCGGGGGCGGCAGCTCCCAGGCCAGGAGGGAGACCTCAGGAATGTGGCGTCGCGGTGCTGACACTCACATTTTCCTGCTGCCTGGCTCCCGGCTCGCGGGGACAGCGGGGCGGGGCCGGGAGCCCGGGCCAGGGGACACAGCCAGGCAGAGGTCCCGGGGCTGGCTGGGGTCCGGAGCCCTGCCGTGGAGCCCAGACTTCCCACCCCCGACCGGGGTCCTTCCGACTGGCCAGAGCAGCCCCCAGCCCCTGCCCCGGGGGCTGTGCCCTGCCTCCTCATCCTCAGGGAGCCTTCACAGGATGGCCCGGGAAGGGCAGGTGCTTCTCTGGGCCAGGTGGGCAGCTGGACATCGTGGTGCTGGCTGAACTGGGGCAGAGCTCGGAGGCCGAGGGCGGCGGCCACTGTGGGCCAGTTGTGGCCTGGCTGTCCGGTGCCCCCCTCCCAGCCACCAGAAGCGAGCCCGGTATCTGGCTCTGAGATGGGCTGAGTGGGGTTGGGGGCACGGGTCCCGCCCCGGGCAGGATCGCTTCCCAAAGCTGTGTCGCCACCCAAGTCACCGGCAGTGACAGTCACATCTTCGGCAGCAGACTTAGGTGACCCAGTGGTCCTCACGGGAGCTACACGCCTGGAGTGAGAGCCCGGACCTTGGCCTCGGAGGAGGCCTGGAGCTATGTTACTCTGTGCAGAACTTCCCCCCTCTCTGGGCCTCAGTTTCCCCACCTGTCACGTGCCTGCCTGTGTGGCTAAGAAACGGGTCCCCGGTAGGGGTCCTGATGCCTCTGGAACCTCAGACGGTACCACCCTGATGCAGGGGGCCTGGTGAGCTCCATGCTGCGGCTGGGGGTGTACGGCAGAGCCTAAAGAGGGGGGCCGTAGCACCCTGCGCCCCGCCGGCGGGTCCGGGAGAGCCTGGCAGCTTCAGGGAGGAGAGCGGTCAGCACATGGCCCCAGAGGGAGACCCCGTTGGCCCCGTGGCCCGCTCACAGACGCCAGCTTGCCTCCTGACCTCAAATATTGGCTCTGGCAGGTGGAGGGGTCAGCAGTGCGGGCCGGGCAGCGGGCGCCGGCCAGTCTGCTGCTGAGTCACCTGATGGAGGTGCCGCAGGGGCCAGCCTCCGCCCCCTGTGCTTCCCTGGGGACGCCTCTGCAGGAGGCCAGGGTCTGCTGCAAAAGCCTGTCCACTTCCCTGCAGCCCCCTCCGAGGGTCCCACCTCATCAGCAGGGACCCGGGGTGAGGGGCGGAGACTCCCCCGGCTCCTCTGGCATCTGGGATAAATATTTGTCAGGTGAATGTTATTGAAGTCCAGCCGGTTCAGCGGCATCGCCGGTCCCAATACCAAGAACCCCCTAGCCCCCAGCTCATTTGTTCTCTCGTCCAGGTAACCTTGACAGAGGAGCGTGGAGGCTTGGACCCTTATGGGTCTGGGCTATTCCCGGCTGCTTCATGTTCTCGGGGCCCTCAGGAGAGGCCCTTTACCCCTCTGACCCTCTGTTTCCTCATCTGTGAATGGGCGTCGGTCATACCACCTATTTGCTTGGAGGTCAAGTAAGATCCTGTGCCCGGCGTGAGCAGTGCCTGGCACAGGGGACCTGCCCGTGAATGCTCCTTTGCCTCCCCTGTCCTTGCTATCCCACAGTTGGCCCAGGACAAGACGAGGGCTCCGGGATTTGGGTACAACCTTCTTTCTCAAGTCGCTCCCAGTCAGCCATGGGAGATAAGACGTGGACACAAATCCCTGTAAATCACCCACAGTAGAAGATTCTTCCCACTCAGAACAGAGGAGCCGGCAGCACCCTCGGGCACTGTGGAAGGCTTCACGGAGGAGGTGACCTGGAGGAAGCCGAGTCTGGGGTTGGACCCAGCAGGTCAAGGACAACGAATGCACAGACTGAAGAGGCTGCAGGAGCCCCGGGACCCGCTCCCGGCCACGCCCCCTCTGGCTCAACGTCCAGGTACCAGCAACAGTGCCGCCAAAACCACACAGGGCTGGCCTACCTGCGGAGTTGGAGGGTGCCCTCTTCTCTTTCCAGAAATTGCCAGGTCTTTCTTATTGCCCGAAACACTCGCATCCCTCATAGTGATGCTTAAAAAGTGTTCCATGGTCAGGAAGACGTTATGAGCATACCTTAGGTAAATACCCCTGGGAGGCTGGAATCAGTAACTTTGTCCTTCAGTTGGGACAACGGCCAGATCATTCTTTATCTATTGATTTGTTAATACATTGTTCGATTAATTGGTTCATTCATTCATTCATTCATTCACTCATTCATTCCTCAGCAAGTAGGTGCAGAGACTAAACCTCTGCTGGAAACAGACAAGAAGCGGGTGCTTGGGGCTCTGGCCTGAGGGTGTGGCCCGGGGGCATCAGGTACCCAGCTCTTATCAGCCCCACCTGCACAGACCCTTGGGCCCTTGGGCCCATTCTCTCCCTTCTCAGAGCCCTGGGGTCCCCATCCCTGGGCAGCTAGCTGGAAGGGCAGCCTGACACTGGGGGCCATGCCCCAGGGCCCCACTAGCTCACAGCTAACTAAGGGCCGTATTGCTGTGAGCCTTTGTCTTCTGCTCTGAAGCCTGCAGAACACAGGTGACACCCCGAGAGGATCCTTCCTCGGAGCCAAAACAGGGCTGGGGCGCAGCACGCACGTGGGTGCCTGGCGTCCCCTCACTGTGTGCTGGGGAAACTGAGGCCCAGAGAGAGGCAGTGCGGAGTCCGCAGCGCCCGGAGCCCCAGCCCGCCTGCCCCCGCGGGGCCCTGGGCTCGGCCGCCGCAGACAAAGGCCCTTCTTTGAAGCGCCTCAGACGGAGCCCCGGTTTCCGGCCCCAGCCCGCCGGGAAGCACCCGTCAGGCAGCTGTCTTCATCTGCTGCCCCGCCAGCCCGGCCGCCCGGGCCTTGGTTTATTGTCAGCTTCCTTGCCAGAAATATGCTTGAACAAATGCTGTAAACAAATGGAACAATCGCAGACCATCACGCTTGGATTTCTCTCTAATATGCATAAAATGGGGTGCGGCTAGGGCTGCCTGCTGAGGACTGAGTCTAGAGCAGCCGTGTCAGGCGAAGCCCCCCGCGGGCCTGGCTCCTCCCTGCCTCTGGAACCCCGGGCCCCTGCTCCAAGGCCAGAGACCAGCCCCGGGGCCTCCCGAAGGGCTCCTGGCGAGAGGGAGCCAGGGTGAGAACTCGGGGGCCTTCCCACTGAGATGGTTTCTTGCTTCATTTAGCAAACACGGCCCTGGTGCTGACTACGCCCCTGACAAATGTCTGCCTTTTCATCCTCACAAAACCTACGCTCTAGGGACTATCATTATCTCGTCTTATAGAGAAGGAAACTGAGGCACAGAGAGGTTAGGTAACAGGTCCAAGGACACACAGCTACTGAGTGCAGGAGCTGGGATTCCACCCCAGACATGGGCCCCAGAGCACCCGTCTTGCTGGAGGGATGCTTCGGAAGAGGGACCGATGGACAGATGACCCAGAGTGCTGATGAACGAATGAAGGGTCCTCCAAACCACGGCCACAAATGACTGTCCTCCCGCACATGGTCCTGAGGCTAGCAGTGTGTTTGCTGGGACTCAGGTGTGCAGTCAGAACCAAGGCTCTCTCTTTCCATGGATCTTGGAGGGGTTTGGGATCTTTGCTGACACCTGGACCTCGGGTTCCAGCCTCCAGCCCTGGGAGGCAATGTACTTCTCTTTCTCAGCTGGCTGTCTGTGGTACTTTTTGTTACAGCAGCTACAGCGACTAAGACAGTGAACGCCGTGCTCTTTCCAGGAACACACTGGATTGAGGGGTGAACCCCTGGATCAAGGGAGCAGGGGAGGGGGCAGTCTGGTGTCATTTCAGAGTGGGGAAGGTTTTCAGGTCTGCTCATAGCTGGAGCAGGCTTTGGTTCCTGATTGGGGCCTGTCTAAAGAACTAAGGTCAGGCTCATTTCTATATTTTGTGTTACAGATACAATCTGGCAGACACAGGGAGTTATTCACTCAAAGGTTACTGAGCACATACTATGCCTCAGGCACCAACCAATATGCCTCTTTCAACAGTGTTGAGAACCTAAACTATGTAAGTCAATCAATACATGTTCCTCCCTTCTTTCCTTCCTCCCTCCCTTCCTTCCTTCCTTTCCTCCTTCCTTCCTTCCTCCCTCCCTCCCTTCCTTCTTTCCGTTCACTCATCCATCCATCCATCTTTTCGTTCATCCATCCATCCACACCTTCCTCCCTCCCTTCCTTCCGTTCCTCCTTCCTTCCTCCCTCCCTCCCTCCCTTCCTTCTTTCCGTTCACTCATCCATCCATCCATCCTTTCGTTCATCCATCCATCCACACCTTCCTCCCTCCCTTCCTTCCTTTCCTCCTTCCTTCCTCCCTCCCTCCCTCCCTTCCTTCTTTCCATTCACTCATCCATCCATCCATCCTTTCGTTCATCCATCCATCCACACCTTCCTCCCTCCCTTCCTTCCTTCCTTTCCTCCTTCCTTCCTCCCTCCCTCCCTTCCTTCTTTCTGTTCACTCATCCATCCATCCATCCTTTCGTTCATCCATCCATCCACACCTTCCTCCCTTCCTTCCTTGTATCCATTCACTCATCTACCAATCCATCCACTATCAATCCACCTTCCTCTCTTCATCCCTCCTTCCTTCCTTCCTTCAATCTTTCCATTCATTCATCCAACACCTTCCTCCCTACCTAAAGAACTTAGAATCTCAGAGCTGGCAAGGGCCTCACTTGGTGTGGATGGTGCCTGGTCCAGTCCTTCCCACTACAGGGATCTCCCACAGGCGGCCCCATGGCCTCCTTCTGAGCCCCTCTGCTAACAGAGGAGATGCCCTGGACTGCCCCTGGCCTGCAGAGTTCTTTTCTCCTGCCCTGGGATGTCCACTGGGCTTGGTCCCCCTGTGTGGGACAGTAGGTGTCACAGGCATTAGAGTCACAGGGCAGGAGCTTGAGTATCTGTTCCTGCTGACAGCCTCCATGAGCTGTACCAGCCTGAACTGTCAGGAAAGCCCTCTTGGGGTGACTGTGGGGTACACAGGGGTGGGTCTGGACCCCCTTGCCCAGGAGAGCTGAGGAGTTTGGCCTGGACTCTGGCCCTTTCAACCCCTAGCCTCCTACCTAGGACACATGCAGAAGTCCCAGGGTGAGACCTCTGAGCTCCTGGTAGAGGCCCCCCAAACTGAAGTGGGAAGGGGGCCGGCACAAGACACCCCCTCCCCGAAGAGGCAGCACAGTGTGGCCAGTGGGTCCTGGGGCCTGACTGCCTGGGGAGCAGGCAGCTGTGACACACAGTGGAGCCTTGGGTGAGTGACCCAGACTCCTGCTGCCTCAGTCTCCCCATCTGTAAAGTGGGAATCTAGTAATATTGGCAGCCTCACAGGAATTCTGCAGACTGAATGAGGTGTAGCTGTGTCCAGCACAGGGCATGCTGGGTGCCTGTGGCCACCATCGCCACCCCCAGCCCTGGTCCCAGCACAAAGTCGCTAGAGGACCCGGCATTGGAGCCGGGCCCTTCTCCTGGGCTGGGTGGCATTGGGGTTAAGCTGAGGGCTCACCTGGGAGTCCAGGCGGCCCGATGCTACTCTGGACCCCCTCCTCACCCCACAGTGTCTGCTGTCCCTCTGTGACCCCTGACCTCTTGGAGACTCTTCTGTAAAATGGGGCTGAGGAACACCTGCCCGTGGGGTTGCTTAGGGCACACAGCAAAGCCACTGCACCCCGGCCTGGCAGGTCAGTGCCAGAGTCAGCACTGTGGTGACCCGAACACCTCGGTCAGCGATTAACAGCGAGACCCAGGAACCGAGTCAGAGTGGCTGGCTGCACTCTCCTTTCCAGATGTTTCTCTGTGCATCACATTTAGGGGCCCAGGCTCAGCCTTAACTGAGGCCAAAGATGGTAGTTTTGAGTGGAGGGTGGCTTTCAGAGAACTTTCAATTTTCCCAAGTTTAGGACATTCAGGGAAGAGGAAACAGAAGGTCCAAGAAGATCCCTGCAGATCTGTCCAAGGAATTTTTTCTCCAGCCTATCAAGGGGACAATGACGACATGGGCTTGGGCTGGGGCTCTGGGTGACCGTGAAGACTGCAGCCACACACCCAGGGGGCCTGAGCTCCTCTCCGGTCCACTTTGGACTCCTGGGAACTCTCCCTGGTAAGCTGTCTGGGTCCTGGGATGCACTTGGGGTCAAACCTGTGGAGAGTGGCAGCCAAGGACCCCTCTCTGCCAGATAAAGCCATTGATTCAGACTCGAGTGGGACATCCCGACAGCCCTTTCAGACAGGGGGGGCCTCGCCTGAAGGGGAGTGATGGGGACTGTGGATGTTTACTAAGCACCCACTGGGTGCCCAGCTGACAGCTGGGGAGAAGAGTCAGCTGCCGACTTTGTCCTCAAAGTGCAGAGATAGCCACACCTAGATACTCCTGGAGCTCTAACTCAGGCGAGACAGTGTGCAGCCTCAGTAGAGAGGCCAGGGCAGGCGGCGTGGGATCCCAGGGGATGGTGGGGTCACCCCAGCCGAGAGATCTGAAGAGGTTTCCTGGAAGAGGTGTTCTGAGCTGGGCCCACAGGCTAAGAAGCCGGGCAGGAGGTGGGGCTGGGTGGGGACACAGCACAGGCAGAGATGTGGAGGTGGGAGAGCCAGATTGAAGCAGGGCAGGTCAGTGTGGGCGTTGAGGGCGGGAGGCTGGGGTCGAGAGCCATGCCCGCTGGGCAGGGGCCAGCCAGGCCAGGAGCGGAGGACTGAGGCCATGCTGGGCAGAGAAGCTGGCTCTGTCTCCCTCCTGGCTTATCCGAAGCCCCTCTTACCCCAAATGTGAGCTGCGGGACATTTTCTGGTTGTAAAATCGACACCTGTTTATTGCAAAAACAATCAGAAAACGTTGAAGAGCGTTGGCTGGGGAATACACATCCTCCACCAAGCCTGCCCAGAAATAATTCCGGTTAACATTGTGACGCAATCCCTTCCAGTCTTTTTTCTATTCTCCCACGGGCAAACTCCCCTGCTGGTTTTTCATTTCATTGTATTATTTCGTAACTTCTTATTTTTCATGTAAAAACATGTGATGATATCTTGCCATCTGATTGCTTTTTTAAGCACCTTTTTGAAAAGGTAAAAGGTATCCATTTTGGAAGGAAAGATCCTAACCCAGCCCAAACTATGGTGAGAGGCAGTTAGGATGGGGAAGGGTGGTCCCCAGGGTTTCACAGGTGCTCTGGGCTCAGTGTAGGGGTGGACGCCACGGGGAAGGTGTTCTGATATCTCTTGTGAAACAAGGCAGCAACATTCTAGCACCCTGTTTCCCTTCCTGCAGGGTCAGCTCTCAGTCACTCTTGGGGCTTCAGTTTATCTGATCATGCCCTGCACGTTGGCCTCCCCCAGAGACCTCCTACCTCCTCCCCAGCCCCCTCCACCCCCCCCCCCCCCCGGTTTATTTCCTTCAGAGGAGCTGCAGTTTATTTGTTATCAGTTCCCACCCACCCCCTCGCAGGAGCATCCCAGGGGGAAGGGAATTGTGCCAGGCCCGGAGCAGGTGCTGGTCAGACAGGTGTTGAATGAATCCCGCTGCGTGGCCCCTGTGCTCAGAAGGGCCCTGCCCTTGGTTTAATGCTCTGATCATTTTGGAACAAAGGTCCTGCCTTCTCGTTCTGCACTGAGCTCCACACACGATGCTGCCGGCCCTGCTTTGCCCGTTAAAGTCTGGACTGCTTAGCAAGGTGGCCCCTCGGGGTCCTCCCGCCGAGGAGGGAGATCCCTGCTCTGAGCTGACCCTTCCCTGGCCCGGGGTCACCCTGCTGCGATCTGGGGCGGCAGGCTCCTTGTTGTTCTGGACTGCGGCCCCCTGAGCTAGGTGAGGGCTGGGGTAGGGTGGGGGTCTTCCTTTCAGCTCTTCCTGGGGACAGACCAAAGTGAGATAGGTCAGCGGGCCCCTCTCCTGACTTGGGGTCTCGGGCATCGTGGTCCTGTGCAGGGAAGGGGTGGAGTGGTGAGACCTGAGTTCTGGGCCCATGGGCCTCTAATGCACCATGTGACCTTGGGAGGATCGTTGAACTTCATCTGGAAAAAATGACCTGTTGCAGAGTTCCAACGCAAGAACGGATGAAGGATACATTGTAAACTGTGAAGTGCTACCTGTGTCCCAAAGGCTGGGGGAGGTTCAGAAGGCACTGTGAACCTAAACTGCTTTGCAGAGAGCAAAACAATCCGGGCGAGTCAGGAGTGCTTACTTGGTCCCCACGGACACTTCTCCAGAACATTCTTCAGGCAAGTCCCCACCTCGCCCCTGCAGCATCAGCAGAGGGACCCCAGGCCAGAACCCAGGACCCCTTGGACGTGTGGATGCCCGCAATGTGCTTCCCCAAGGAACACCCCCGTGGCCTAATTTGAGGAAAGAATGGGCCTCAATCCATATTAATGATCCTCCAGGGACCTGCTTGGCGCCTTTGTCTTTGGCGTGCACTGGCTGTCATCAGCGGGGCTCTGGGGGCTCTGGCCTAATTTAGAGGGACAGGTTTTATCATCACCCTTGATTCGGGTGGCCCAATCTGACAGGCCTACGACCCCCTGTGTAGAAGGACCAGGTCAGAGATGGCCTTCTCCCCAAGCGGCTCACCCTGGAGGTCCGGGGAAGAGGGAGGGGGAGGCGACGGCGGGGGGGCGGGGGGAGGAGGAGCACGGGGCGAAGCGGGGGCCGCAGCCAGCCCCCTGGGGCAGGCCCGCGCAGGATCCAGGAGAGGAGGGCGCTGCTGATTAGACCAGAGAGTGGCGAGGGCGCAGGTGTCCCCACCCGGGCACATTCTCCAACCACCCACTAGCAAGCCAGGGGACTGCCAGGGCCAGGGCTAGGCTCCTGGGAGGGCCCGGGCCAGAGTGGGGGCCTGGCTCTGGGCGATCTGGCTCCCGGGAAGGGAGAGGGCAGCGTTTGGCTGGCTCCTGCCTGAAATCCCCGAGTGAAGTGTTTGCAGGTTTGGGCCACGGCTTCCTAACTGTACATGTGAGCATCTGACAGGTGCCAGCACGTGACAGGTATTCCCTGTTTACTTCCCTCGACCTCAGGAGGACGCCAGACTGCTGTCCCTACATTCCAGGTCAGGAGGCGCACTTGAGGTCATAGGGCTGGAGAGGGTCAGGCTGAAGAGACAAACCCAGGGTCCAGCGCTGAGTCCCGCAACCTGGACTTGTCCACCCAGAGTCCACCGCAGCTCCCTGGGTCTGCACACGTGGCTGCCGTGTCCACTTCCCAGAAGATCTGAGTCTAAGTGCTGGCTGTGGACTGAATGTCGTGTCCCCCCATTCATATGTTGAAGCCTTAACCCCTAGTGCGATGGTATTAGGAGACAGGGCATTTGGGAGGTGATCAGGTCATAAGGGTGGGGCCCTATGATGGGATCAGTGCCCTTACAAGAAGAGACCAGAGAGCTTGCCTCTCTGTTTGCTCTGCCCGGTGAGGACATGATGAGAAGACGTCTATCTGCAAACCAGGAGGCTGACTCTCACCAGACACCAGATCTTGGATTTCCAGCCACCAGAACTGGGAGATACAAAAGCCCCCCAGTCTGTGTATTCTGGTGTGGCAGCCGGTGCTAAGACAGTGTTTCATTTGAGAAGTGATCCCAGTACATGTAGGAGGGGAGTGGAGCGGGCGTTCTACTGGGCAGGGCTGGGCTAGCAGGCTGGGCTCCAGGTCTGCTCAAGGACCCCATCCTCCTTGGGCCAGTGGGCCACCTGGGCCCCTTCTCGTGTGCTGGTGGAAGCTTGGTGCAGGGACACACAAACCTCTGCTCATCCCACGGTGCAACCCTGCCTCAGCGGGGAAGGCATATCCTGCCCTAGGGGAGCACATGCAAAGCTGCATGGCAGAGGGCGTGGAGACCAGGATCCATGGGGCAGTTACCACAGCATCCTCCTGATTTCCTGTTTGCTTTCAGGACAAACTCCAATTTTTCACCGAGGCCAGTGAAGCCCTGGACCATCCTGCCCTGGTCTCTTCTTCCCTCATCCGGCTTCCCCATCCCTGCACACGGGCTCTGGTCTCCCCTCTCCTTCAATGGGGTTCCCACCTCTTCCAGCTTCCTGCCCAGGGGCCCCTTCCTCCAGGAAGCCTTCCTGGACCCAGGTCCGCAGCTGGGGCTCCCCTTTGTACCTCCATCTTAACTTCTGCCATCTCTCCCTCCATACCCTCCTGACACGTACCCGTGCCATCTCTTCTACTGGATGACAATCTCTCAAGGTCAACAAATGTGTCATTACCCTTCTCACCCCCCGGACTCAGCAGAGTTTCTGCCACATAGGAGGTGCACCCCCAAATAATGGAGGGATAAACGGATGAAGGAGATGAATGGACCATACCTGTTGTGGAGTTTTCTGACCGAGAAGAAAGGCAATCTGCACAAAGATGATCAGCTATCTCAGCCAGAGCTCCCTTTGCTTGCTTCCCAGTCCTATGCCCGCCCTGGGGGTGGAGACCCAGAGGGAGAGAAAAATGGTCCCCATCCAGAAATCATTGTTAGAGATGACACTGTGCCCCCAACCCAGCGAGACAATCAAGTGTTGTTTATTTGATTAATTTAGTTCATTTCAATTCAATTCAGTTCATTCAGTTCAGCTCATTTCACTCTCATCCCGTCCAACTCAGCAAGTGCTTTCTGAGTACCTCGGAGGGGTACTCGGAGGGGTGGTGGGCTAGCCTGTGCTCAGGGGCCAGCCTGGCCCTGTCTGTATCCTGGGATACAGGAAAGTGGGGCCCTGGGGGCCGGGGCTCAGAGTTGGCACTCTGCTGCTTCCACCACATTCTGTTGGTCAAAGTAAGTCACCGCTGGTCCAGATTCAAGGGGTGGGGAGACCCGCCCCCTTCTTGATGGGAGGTGCCGCAGTCTCCCATCACCAAAGGCATGGTGGTGGGTGTTTGTACTCAGTCAACCACAGGAATACAAAGAATTGCCAAGAGGAGGTGCCAGTTTGGGAGAGTTTCCCACCTGCCCTGTTGCCTCTGCTCTGTCACCTCGGCACCTCCCAGCCTGCACGTGGCCTCACTGACCCCATTTTTCGGGCAGGGATGAAGCTCTAAGAACACGCCCTGTCCTGGTGCCAAGGCTTAGGTCCCACCCACGCTGGCTGAAAGGCTCTGTCGTGGTTCCAGGTCCCCCAGGAGGAAGATGCCCGGTAGGTGGGTCCTCGGGGGAGGCCGGGGCCTCCCCCTCCCAGCCCACTGCTCCTGGGACGTGAGGCTCACGGGGGTGCAGCCAGCCTGACCTCAGGCCTCGGTCAATTGGGGTGATCTCTGAGGCCTCCCTGCCTAGCGGGCTCTGCAGCCACCGGTGAGGGACCGAAATGCCACAGCCGACAGCATCGGGGGTGACAGCTGACAGCAGGTGACCGCTCAGACCCAGCGAAGTGCACTGGAGCGGGGCGGGGCTTTGGGCTCTCTGGTTGACCCCCAATTTCCCAGCAGGCTCACACATGAGTGTGAGGCACACACACAGGGGCAGGCCTGTGATGCTCTGGGATCCACGCCTTCCTCCGCCCCCGGTCGCCGCGAGCAGGGCAGCCTCGCCGGCCAGCGACCATGTGATCGCACGGGGCAGCCGTCCCAAGGGCTCCGTGCCGGCTGCCATGCTGAGCTGACCCGTCTAGAATTGGGCATCGTTTTTGAACTGGGGCTGCGTTTTCATTTTGCTTCAGCGCCTCCAGCTACGTAGCCAGTCGTGCTGTGAGGGCTGTGTTAGGTGGGACCCCAGCTGCTGGCAGACTCTCCTCCCCAAACCCCCTGGAAGCCGCAGGTGGCAGCATCCCCTTACCCACCCATTAAAGCACCGGGCAAAGCGGGAATGCATGAATTGCGAGGGAAGGGATGGATGAGTGAGTGGTGAACAAACACCAGAACAACGTCATCAGCTGGGCTGGGTTTTGCTGACTATACACGTCCAAGTAAAGGGCTGTAGGATTCAGACCTATGGGAGCTGCCACTTCTTTGTCCCGGGCCTGGCAGGGCAGAGCCCCATCTGATTGCTGACAGAGCCTAAGGAGACCCTGCTTTCTCCTCCAACATCCCTCCCCCAACCCGCCCCGGTGCCCACCCTGCCCCAGCCCTCCAGCCCCCCTGGTAACCCCCAGACCGACTTGGGGAGGAGGGGACGGCCACCAGCCCGGCTGGCCAAGTGTCCCCGTGGGGCAGGTGGTGTGGTGGCGCCCTGGCCGTCCGACGCGGGGCAGCTTTCATCCCGGCCGAGGGGCCTGAGAAAGCGTGGGGACGGCTTTATCCGGGCCGAAGCTCGAGCAGCCTCCTGAAAAGTATTGACGGAGCATTACTCAGACTGACACATTCTATTTCCCTCGGGCGCAGACAATGAGGAAGAGCCAGTTAAGGATAAGGCTCCGGCCTTGTGCACGGCTGAAGGTTTTTTGAGAAAAATGTAATAGATGACAATAGAGCACTTTGTCGCGGTCGAGGGCATTGGGATGGGGCCGGAGCGGCGGGCTTCATCATTACTTATGATGAGAGGAGATTTAGTGCCTTCTTTCTTCCCTCTGTCAGGGAGAACAATGTCGGGGGAAAGCGGAGGTTCCCCATTATAAATCACCATAAGCCCCATGGAAATCCCTCCCCACCCCGGGGTGTGAGTGGGCAGACTCTGAGCCCTCGGCCGGCTCGGGCCGCCTGGACGGCGGGCGGGCGGGCGGGCGCAGGGATGCCGCCCGGGCCCCCACCCGTGGGAATCGAGGCTCCAAAAGGCTCTGATCTCCACCCCGAGAAGCAGGCACATGCCACGGAGAATGAGAAAGGCGAGGCCTGCCCACCCCTTCAATTAGAGAAAGGGGAGCAGAGACACAGGGGTGCTTGGAGCCCCATCCTGGGGCCCGGGGCAGGGGGTGTCTTGGTGGGCGGGGTGGGGGTGGGACTGAGGGAACTTTGTCCAGCTTAGCGTGTCCTAGATGGTGCGATCAGGAAGGCCCACTGGGCTTTACCTCGGCCTGCATTTTACAAAGGGAAAATTAAAGCCCAGAGAGGGGCGGACACCTGCTCAGGATCACACAGCAGTTTGGTGGCAGAGCTGGCCAGGGCTAGGACCCGGGCCTCCTGCATCCAAGCCCACTTCCCGTGAGCTAGGGAGCCCCGCCCTTGCTAAAGCGTCGTTGGTTCCAGGAATGCCGAGGGATCCCCCGAAGCCTCCCTCTGTGTAGGGGTCTCCTAGTTCCCTCCCAGCAGCCTCGCCTGGTGAGCAGGACAGCTGCTTCAGCTCCCATCCCACTGCCCGGGAAAGACCTGCACCTACTTGAGACCACGCCAACAGGGAGGGGCAGGGCTGGACCTAGAACTGGGGGGCTCCTGACCCCCAGGACTGACAGCAGGACCTCCCCAGCAGGACCAAAGACCACCCTTTGCCAAAAGACAAGACTTTGGGGATTTTAGAAAGGTAATTGGGTATGAATCCCATTATATTATGCCACCCTCCCAGTGGGGGCCAGAGGGGTACCCCACTTTCAAATCCATGAAATGTAGGAATACCCACCTTGAAAGAGACAAAGATTTGACAGGCCAGGTGAAGTTTTGTTGCCAAAACTTGCAGGTCAAGTTTCGATGCCAAGAACGGCATGAGAAAACTCTGGGATTCAGAGCTGTTTGGATTTCGGAGTTTAGATCAGCGATGTGGGTTGGTGTTCCCGTCGGCACAGCTGTTCATTACCCGAAGCTCGGCCCTCTGTGCTACATTTCTGTCACTCTTCGGGGTCCCCCCACCCCGGCCCCCTGGTCTCTCAGAGACACATAGGACAGGCACCACTGTGTTTCCTGGCTTTCTTCCTGGGTATCTGATGGAAAATAAAATCTAGCCTCTGCTCATGACTGCCCTGTGGTCTTGCTTGAGCCCCAGTTACTCCACCTATAAAGTGGAGGTGATAATCGCACCCACCTCACGGGGCTGCGACAGGATCAGAGGCGATCAAGACTGGGAACTGGTTGAACAGCCAGCCTGGACCGTTCAGGAAACGCTTTATTATTATTGTTGCTGTCTTGCATGGCCCCAGCCCGGTCACAGTGAATTCAGCAAACAAACGCCTTCACGCTGCAGCCCCTCCCCAAGTCTGGAGGGGCTTCCATGGGTCCCCAGTTTATTTCCCAGCCTTATCTCCCCCTTCAAGCCTTCATACCCTCTGGGCTCCAGTCACTCCGAAGGTCCCTGTTCCCATCCCTGGTCTGTGAGTTCTGCCTCCAGAGATCATATTTTTGGCTCGTATGTTCCCCTCAGCCTGGGATTCTTGTCGCCAGCCTCACATGTTCTAGAACTTTCTTCCTCTATCAGGGAGCAGCCCACCTGTCCTCCCTGAGGGTGGCTCTCATGAACGGCCCCTCAGGGTCCATGGTGTCCGAGGGACAGGAGTGTCTCCGTATCCCGGCGGCACACAGGTTCTTGCAGTGGGGTAGGAGTAGGGCTGGGGGTGGCGTGTGTATGACGGAGTTTAAGGGCAGCCAGCGCTGGCCAGGCACTCCCATCACCATCTTGAAACAAAGCACAGCCTGGGAACGTGAACACAGAGAGGGGGCACCAGCGGCATGACATTTCAAGCAGATAAAGCCCCTTCTGGTGGTCTGCCCACCGCCCACACCACCTCCCTCCTTCCCTTCCCCACCAGGCTCCAGCCGCTCTGGCCAAGCTTGGTCCCACTCGGGGATCTGGCCACCCAGAACCTTCCCAGGCCTGAGGTGTCGGCCCCATGAGGGTCTAGATCTAATCTGCTCTGGGTGCGGTCCAGACATGAGGAATTTTGAAAGCTCCCAGGTGATTCTCACATGCAGCCAAGTTTAGAACCCTGGCTCCAGGTAAGCTGGATTACCTGTCCTCCGTGCGAAACCCGGGACTCAGAGTTTAGCAAGTGTCCAGCAGCAGAGAATTGGGGTGGCTTCCCGTGGAACCCAGTCCCCAGGGGATGGTGGGGAGGGAGGGCAGCCCAATAAGCCTCAGGCTAAAAGGAAGGCGACCCATCTCGGAAAGGGGGTTAGCCAACGGCCATGGGGGTCCTCTAAAAATAATTCAGACTCTGCTCCAAGCCCTGGTTAAATGGGCGATGAGACCCCTAATTTTACTCTTCAGGTGAACTTTTCCCAAAGGCGTTGTTCCACACACTTATTTCATGGCTTTGTTGGCGGAAAGCGTTCCCTGGGCAAAGAGGTTAAGGAGCTGGTGTTACCGGCCTTGAGCAGGTACCCCAACTCAGGGCCGGTGATGACCCTGCATCATCATTTTCACAAAGGCACATGCGGAGCTCCCCTGATTCTCTGGCCATAAAACTCTGCCTCCCAGATGCAGTGTTTTTCAGGAACTGGTTTCATGGAGCTGTGTTCTGAGAAAAGCTGCTGTCATCCTTCCTGCCAAGCCCAATTATTTTAAAAAAAATCATTTCTTAAAAAAATCTCTGGGCCAGTGCAAGTACAATATCCAGCTTTGAACATTGAAACTGCCCCGTGAACCTGCCGAGATAAAGTGGTTGAAACAGGTACCCACAGGTAATCGAGCAAGTTGAAACAGACTTGTTAACGCTCAGTTAGTGAAATGTCGAAAGAGGTATGCTAAAAATGATGATTCCAGCTGCAGAAACACTGGATCCCTGTCCTTCCTGACAGCCGTTAAATCCTAGGGCCAATCACCTTTTAAGGAGATTTCCAGCTGGTAACAAAATAATCACATCACTAGAAGGGTTAATATTTTTAACACATCCACAGCTCTGAAAAATGAATATGGCAAAATACTATAAGTCAATAGAAAATTACCAGGGACGTGAAAAAAACTATTGAAAAAATAAATACAGGCTGCTAACAGATGCATAGTCTGGGTTATGCTGCCATAACAAACATCCCCCAAATTTCAGGGGCTTAAAACTACAAAAGTTTATTTCTTGCTCATGCTACCTGTCAAGTGGAAAGCAGCAGGGTCTCTGCCCATTGTCAAGATCACTGGGGGAAAGGGTGGCAGAGGAAGGGTATATAGACCCTGGCTCTCAGGATTGCATCCATGGGAAGTACAAGCCCGTCCTGAGCCCAGGAGGACAAACCCACCATGTGTGAACAACCCCACCATAGACCATCACCGTGAAAAAAGACAGCCTCTTTTCAACTAAAAAAATGCAAATCAGCGGCAACATGGATAGACCTAGAAATGATCATACTAAGTGAAGTCAGGCAGAACAAGATGAATATCATATGATATCACTTATATGTGGAATCTAAAAAAAACCTACAAATCAACTTATTTACAAAACAGAAATAGACTCACAGACGTAGAAAACAAACTTCTGGTTACCAAAGGGGAAGTGGGGAGGGATGAATTAGAAGTACGGGGTTAACAGGTGCACACCACTATATACAAAATAGATAAACAACAAGGATTTACTGTATAGCATAGGAAACTATATTCAGTATCTTATAATAACCTACAATGGAAAAAAATCTGAAGCTGTACACCTGAAACTAACACAATATTATAAATCAACTATAGTTGAATAAATAAAATAAAAATTTTTTTTAAATGCAAGTCAGAACAACAGAGAGACTTAACGCAATTGTTTGCCAAAGATTACAAAAACAAAAGCAAAAGTGAACGAAAGCTTGCCATTTCCCTTTCGGAAAATGCTCACCTTCTTTAGTGTACAGGGATGCTTCATTCTCAATCAGGAGTTAGCAAACTACAGTTCCTGGATCAAATCGGCTGCTTGTTCTTGCACAGCTGTGAGTGAAGATTGGTATTTAAATAACTTGTAATGCTTGAAAAACATTCAATTAAAAAAACATCAAAAGAAGAAGAATCGTTTGTGACACACGACAGCTACAGAGAATTCCCAGTTCAGTGTGCGTGGATGGGAACGCTGGCATGCCCCTGTGTCTACAGCTCCTTCCAACAAAGGCAGAGTTGAGTAGCCAGGGACCACGTGTGGCCCACAAGATCGAAAATATGTACGTCTGGGGCATATGCTCCAGGATCCCAGCAGAACTGGGGGTGGATCCAGAGATGTGTCTTGCAAACTCGTAGGTGATTCAAGAGTGCAGCCACGTGTAAACAGCAGGTTCCTAGGCAGTGCCTCCCACCCACTCATGGCCCACCTGAGCGCTGTGGTTGGGTCCCATCTGCAAGGGGGGCAGGGGCTTTGTAGAACCCTGTGGATATGGGGGTTGCAAGGTCTGCATTTAGCTATGCCCCACTCCTGCTGAGAAGCTGTGCTCAAACACAGCTTGAAGAAGCCTGGCCAGCAGACTGCTGCCTGCCTGTCTGCCCAGGCTTATCCCTTGCAGGGGGTCTTAGCCATACTGTGTCCCCAGGGATACTTCGAGACATCACCTTGTGTGGGGACGTTGTCCAGCTGCTATGCCTGCAGGCATCATCAAGTCAATCTTGACAAGAAATTCCTCTTCTTTTTCACAAGCAGCTGTAGTCCAGCATCCCCCAAGCAGCTTGTCTGTTTTATCCTGCGTGCCTCGTTGATTGAATGGCAGAACGTTCTTCCCTTTTTGCATTGGCTGCCGGGGAACTCAGAATCAAATTTGTCACTGTAGCCAACAGCACACACAGAGGACCTAATGACATATATCTTGACCACTAACTCTACCTCTGTTTTGTATTATGTGTCTCCCTCGTGTTTTCCTCACCGACTAAAAATTACATTGTACTGTGCCCACTCTGGTCCCACCCATCACCCACCCGCAGGCTGGCCACTTCCCATGCATAGTCAGCAGAACTGCATTTCCCGCTGGCCCTGGCCTTCCTGGTCTCCCTGGCGTCCCAGACTCCTCAGTCTCTATACATCTCAGGCTCCCAGCCCTCCACCCCCTCCTCCGGGAACCATCCCTGGGGCTCCTCGTTGCCACTAAAAACTCTCAGGGTCACACAGATGACACGGTTTGTGGCTCTGTGGCTGCGTGTCCACACCTCTTTCCTACCCCAGAGGGTGAGGTCCCGGATGGCAGCAGCTCACTGCTGTTTCTGTGCATCTGCCCGGGCCCCCAGCTCAGGACTTACTTGACCTTGGGGGCCCCAAGGGCGGTCTGCAGGGCCTGCGCCCAGGCTCCGGAGCCGTCGAGACGCTGCATCCTCTAAAGTTCTGTTCTGTCCTGGGGTAGGGCCTGTGGACAGTCTGGGCATCTCAGGATTGAAGGGGCTCCTGGAGGCGTGAGTCACACCAGTGTCCACAGGGCCACCATTAGGGCATCTTTGCTACGTGCTCTGAGTCAGTCTGGCTCACACCTGCGTTACCCACCAGGGCTCTTGGCCTCCTTAATCAATAGAAATTGATCAGAGGCCAGACAAGAAATTCAGGCAAGGCTGTACTGGGGCCCCTGCTGCAGCAGGGGGGAGCGAGAACAAGTAAGAGGTTCCCTTGCCTGCCTGCTCGCCGAGGAGGGGGTGAGCTGGTTCCTTCTATGGGGTGAGGGTAGGGGTGTGTCCAGGGTTGGCTTAGGGGGTCTGCCCACCCCTTTGGTGGTGTTGTGTGCCGGGGACAGGCGCAGTACCCTGCTTTTGCTCCTGACACCCTGAGTGGCAGTCGGGTTTTTGGTCTTTTTGTATCTTGTCCATAATTTGCCCCAACTGCGCATGCACGCATTTTTAGTCCCTTATAGTTTCTTTGTATTTTGTTGTTCAAGGAGACGTTTGTCCAAGTGCCAGCACTGCAGCCAAGGGTCCCAGGTCCCTGCCTGTCTCACCTGGGCCCCACCACTTAGGAGCTGTGTGACTCTGGACAACCCCCTTCCCCTCCTTGAGCCCCCCTTTTCCCCTAAGCAGGATAGGTAAGAAGGACACATCCCTCTCAGGAGAGGAAAGAGACAGGGCATAAAAAGCACCACGAACCGGGCATCACACAGCAAGCCCTCAGGAGACACCAGCTCCCGTCATCCCGAGGGGTCCCCTGGGGGCAGCAGCCCATCCTCTGCTCCTTTAGAGACTGGCCAGGCAGAGGCCCCTGGGGTCCCACACTCTGGGAGCCAGGTGGGGGGCAACGGGCAGCCACAGACTGAGAGATGAGCAGAAACAGGACCTGGAACGAGAGGCGAGCTGCGGATTCCCGCCGGGCCTCTGTTTGCCCACCTGCCCAATGGGCTCGCAGCGGGACTCACCTTGCAGGGTGAGGAAGCTGAGGTGGGAATGCACAGGTGACGCCCGTGGCATGAGCCTGCCCGAAAGCCGGCCGATGTGATGTGTAATGACTGGGGGTGGGGTCGCTCTGCGATTTCTGACTTCACTCTCCCAGGCACTCATCCTCCTCCCCCCATGGCCGGTGGGTTTCCAAGATCCTCCGGTCCAGCCCCCTCTTGGAGGACCCCAGCCTGGAGATTCTGGAATCTCAGAAACCAGAGTGGACCCATTTCCTCTGCTCCAACTGGAGATGCGGGCTGGCCTGGCCCTGCGCTGTCAGCTGCTGGGACAGCTGGCTCCAGAGGGTGTTGCCGTGGAAACCCAGACTGATGTTCTCCTAAACAGCTGAATTATTTGTGGTTTCTCTGCCTAGTGTCCCAGCTGAGCAGGCCAGCACGGTGGCTGGGGGGAGTGGAGGCTTAGAGCAGCCTCTGGGAGGGAGCCCCCTTCTGGGGCCCTCAGGCCTGCCTTGGCCTCTCCGCAGGGAAATGATCCAAAGACACTGAGATTTTGGGAGAGGGAGGAAGGGTGTGATTGGAAAAAATGTGCTGAGGTCATCAGGTTTGCTTCCAAAAGCGCTTCTGTGGGAGGGTATGGGGCCAACGTGCTCCTCTGGGGTTGCTGGGGGAGGTTTCCCTTTGCCGACGGTGCCCACTCCCAGCTCAGTCGCTGGCGCCCAGTGCCCTGAGGGAGCCCTGGGCCCATGTGCAGGACACAGGGCTGAGGCTGATTTTCTTAGCTCATCCCAGCTCTGCCTCTGATTCGCTGTGTGACCAACAGCTCCCAATGCTTCTCAGAGCCTCGGTTTGCTTATCTGTGAAATGGGGACAGCATTCCTTGCCCAGCTTGGGGTCAGGTGAGAAGGTCTGAGCTAGGGGGTTCTGAAAGCCAGGACAGCTGCCCCCTCTGAGGGGTGAGGGATTTTCCCACAATGGACCAGGCATTTGGGGGATAAAGAGGATTGTGCAGCATCTCCAGATCCAAGACAGGCAGCTGCTTTGCTTTTAAGTTCAGAAAGCAACTGAAACCAAACTTATTAAGACCTGGACACCTTGCACCATAGAGAGTTGAGCAGAGTCTGCAAAGGGCATGGCCACTGGAAGTGAGTCAGGCGGTGAATCTCCAGGGGGGAGGGCGCCCACAGTGCTGTCTTGGAAGCCTCCCTGGCCCCTGAGCGACCAGGGTGGCCACAGAGGGCTGGAAGCCAGACCCCATATTCGTCTCATCCACATGAATACGGGAGTGCTGGATGGCTGACTGGCACGTGTAGAGACGGGCTTATGAGCTGCACCATCTCTTAGAAGCCCTTCCAGCAGGGAGAGAGAAAGAGGCCTTAAATGGCAGGAAACTAACCTCACATTCTAGCCAGGAGAGCAAATAAAGCACACGTGGCACCCCCGGCCAACCCCTGCCCCCCAAGCCCTGGCAGATATCACGAATTTATCACAGCACTCTTCCCTGCAGAGTCTAGACTCCCTTCTCAAATCATCCTCAGCCCAGAACGCCTGGCTAACACCCGTCGACCAGGTTTGCACGTGAGATAATGCTATGGACCGTCCCCGAGCCGGATGCTGCATGAGGTCCCTTCAGCATCACTGTGCACAGATGACATCGGCCCCTAGGGTGTGGGGCTGGCGTCACCCCAGGTGCCTGCTGTGATTGCCTTGCAGGTTGTCCATGCTCTGACTTTCCCCCTGGGGCTGAGCATCCCTTTGCTTCCCCAGGGAGCTGAATTTGCTAATGAGTCAGCGCAGAGCAGACTTTCTCAAACTCTGCGGAGCCTGCAAATCGCCTGGGCAGTCTTGTTACATTCTGAGTCAGCAGGTTTGGGTGTCGCAAGGGTCCCACCTTTCTAACCAGCTGCCCGGCCATGCCAGTGCTGCCGGGTGGAGGACCAGATGTGGAGCAGAGAGGATGCAGATAACACTCAAACGATGAAACAGAGGCAGAGGACGGAAAGAAAGAATGCAAGACGGCAGAGGCTGGACCCAAGGCTCAAAGCTTGATTTGATGCAAGCATCTGGGAGATGCTCTTCCACGCCCTGCTGGAAGAGGCATCTGCAGGGAGCCAAGGCCCCCTTCTTCTTTACCTCCCCAGAAATGTGCTGGCCTTTGCTCCTTCCCTGCATTTTTTGACTCCAGTTGATGCAGGGGAGAGGAATGGAGGGTGTGGTTTGGACCCCTGGAAAGCATCCATCCCCTTCCCACGACCTGGGGAGGGTCGGGCCAGTTGAGGGTTGGCCTTCAACTCCACGTGGCCTTTCTTGGTATGCCTCCTGCCCCGGGTAGGAAGTGGATTTCTCCTGCAGCTACACCAGGCTCTTGATTCTGAGGACCACTTCCCTTTTCCGATGCAAGAACGGTGACTTGGGGTGTAGAATCTGTTGCAAAACCATTGTTCTAGTTCCTATGGTTGTATAACCAATGAACCCACACTTAGCTCACCATTTGTTAGGCCCATGGGTTCTGTGGGTCAGGAATTTGGACGGGGCATAGCAGGGAAGGCTCACTCACTCATACTTCTGGCAGTTAATGTGGGGCTCTCAGCTGAGCCCTCAGCTGGGGCTGTCAGCTGGAACACCCACATGTGGTCTCTTCACGGGGCTTAGGCTTCCTCACAACATGGTGACTGGATTCCAGGGGTGAGCGCTGGAGGGGAGAGATTGAGGTGGAAGCCGTGTGGTTTTTATGACCTGAACTTGGAGGTCACGCAGCCTCACTACTGCCACAATCTGTTCGAGACAGTCACAGTTTCAAGGGGAAATGGACTCTGCCTCGTGATGGGGAATGGCAGGGTTCTGGAAGAAGAGGTGGGCTTGGAAGTATTGCTGTGATCATTTTGGGAAAATACAATATGCCACAGGCAACCCTCTGGCCTCAACAATTTACATCCCTCCCACATGCAAAGTATCCTCCTCATTTCACCTGTGAGGTCCGCCTCCATCAGGCTCAAGGTTCAGGATCCTGTGCTCCCCATCATCCAGGTGAACAATGCTACTCAGATGTAGTTTCTTGAGCACAGCTCCTCCATACAACTCCACAAGGAGCAACCAGGATCCGGAGAGGTATCTGGTCCTCACACCCAAAGAGAGGGGTGGGACAGGCAGAGGAGAGCTGCATAGAAATCCCAACTGACAACAGGGGAAGATGGGAGCCATCGGTCCATAGCAATTCTGAGATCCAGCCGGAGCACATGTCGTCTGTTTGGGGGTCAGTCCCACTGCCTGGGGATGCATCGCTGTGGCTTTAGGCTCTGTTCTCTGAGCTCTGGGTTCTGCCCTCTGAGTCCACCATCCTCTTCCATGAAAAGCAGTTGTGTCCTTTTCTCAGCTCACCTGTTGCCCATAGAAGTTTGGGGGTCCAAAGACCTCTTTTTGTTTTGTTCTGTCTCTGTCTCTGTTAGTCTGAGTTGATACAATTCTTTTAAAACTTTGTGGGTTTTTTAATGAATCAACTTACAACCCATTCTGCTGGACAAGATAAGGCAAGACAAATCTCTTCAAGATAAGCTCTTTTCTACCCCGAGCTTCCTATGGCACTGCCATGGGAAATCTCTCTGAAGATTTATGAATAATGTTTTATTTCATGGAGTGGACTTGTGAGTCATGCACTTAAGATCCTTAGAAGCCCTCTTATTTGCTGCACAGTTCTCTGGGGCAACACCTTAGACCTTTTGAGATCTGAACAAAGGCTCTTGTAACTTCAACTTGAATTTGATCTTTACTCTAAAGCCTTTTCTTAATCTGGGAATATCAGAGAAGTTGGTGATGAGAGATGGTTTGATATTCAAATCCAGCAAGGCTTGGTTCCTTTATATTTAGCAGTCCTTTCTTTGGCTGGTCTCTATTCTCTTACTTTTATCACAGGCAGCAAGAGGAAGACCAGCAGCCCTGCTAACCCTTTGTCTAGAGAGTCGACAATGACGTAGAGGTAAGGTCTCCACTTTTTATAACTTTGCCTCCCAGGTGGGCTGCAGTGTCAGAGCAGCGTGGTGTGGTGGCTAAGATGCCGAGAGGATCCTCACCTTTTTGGCTGGAGGAACAAGGGGAAGGACCCCAGGCAGCCATGCCTGCCATTGAAGAGAATCCAGAGCGGGGGTGAGGTGCAGAAGAATTCTACGAATGAAACCACACAAATCTCATGCTGACCCAGACCACACGAACAGAGGAAAGAGAACAGAAGAGCAAAGACTTAAAGAATTGAACAGAAATTTTAATCATCATCCACAGGAGGCAAGGCAGAGCTTACAGTGTGAGTCTAACCAGGTTAATTGCCAGCTTAAAAAAAAAAAAAATCAACATTCTTCCATGGAATGTAATAAAACCCAGAGTCAATACAACATAATATTTACAATGTCTAGAATAGAATTCAAAATTACTTGACACACAAAGAACCAGGAAAACGTGACCCATTAATAATCAATAGATGCCAACCCCCAAATGTTGGAATTACCCGACAAAAAATTTAGAGAACTATTATAATCATGGTCAATGAAGTGATGGAAAAAATGATTGAAAAACTTATAAACCTCAGTAGAGAAGTAAGAAATATAAAAGTGAACAAAAAGGAAATTTTAGAAGTGAAATATGGAATACTAACAGTATTCAAATAGTCCAAAAAAAAGGCAGAAAGGGGGAAATGAAAGAATAAAAAATAGAGGGTTCAAATAGAAAGAAAACACTAACATGATAGACCATTTCAATAATTACACTAAATATTAATAGTACAAACATTTTAATTGAAAGGAGTTGTCTGAATAGAAAAATAAGACTCAATTATATGCTCAACTCTAAGCCCATAAGAAATGAACTTTAAACATAAGCACAGAATGAAAGAAGGCTAGAGTGACTATATTAATATCAGGTAAAACAGATTTCAAGGTAAAGAGTGATAATTGAGATAAAAAGGGATGTTGTATAATAATGAACAGGATAAGTCACAACATTTTTAAATACATATCCACCTACTAGTAGAACCTCAAAAATGCATGAACAAAGATTGGCAAAATTAAAAGGAGAATTAACTGGACAATCATAGTAAAGTATTCAACTTTCCCTCTCTCTATAATTGATAGAACTAGACCCCCGTCCTCCCCCACAAAAAACTGCAAATAAACATATAGGAGATTTAAAAAATCTCCACCCTGACCTATAAATTGATATTTACAGAAAATGCTTTCAACAGTTACAGAATAAATTCTTTTCAAGTGCCATTGTACATTCACCAAGATAGACCATATGCTGGTCCATAAAATATGTCTCAATAAAGTTAAAAGTTTTGAAATCCTCAATAATAATAAAAACATATTCAAATGTATGGGAAGCAGCTAAAGTAATGCTTAAGTGGAAACTTATACCTTTAAATGCTTATATTAGAGAAGAAGAAAGGTCTAAAATCAATGAGGTAAAGTTCCTCCATATAAAGCTGGAGAAGGAAGGGCAAAGTAAACCCAAGGTAAGCAAATGGAAGGAAGTAATAAAGATAAGAGCAGAAACCAGTGAAACACACAGCAGAGAGATAATAGAGGAAATTGAGAGAGCTAAAGTCTATTTCTTTGAAAAGATCAACAAAACTGATCAAGAAAAAAGAGAAAGCATATCACAAACATGAAGACGGAAAAGAGGGGCTATCACTACAGATCCTACAGACATCAAAAGGATAATATAAAAATATTATGAACAACTTTAGGCCAAAAATTTGCCAACTTTGATAGAACTGAAAAATTCCTTTAAAAATATAACTTACCAAAACTGGCATAAGAAGAAACAGAAAATCTGAAGAACCCTACATCCATTTTTAAAAATAGAATTTATTATCAAAACCCTTCTGCATTAGTTTCTTATTGCTGTTGTAACAAATTACCATAAACTTAGTGGCTTAAAACAACATAAATTTATTCTCTTACATTTCTGGAGTTCAGAAATGTAAAATCAGGGTATCAGCAGTGCTGTGTTCCTTCTGGAGGCTTCAGAGGAGAATGTTTTCTTGTCTTTTTTCAGCTTCTAGAGCCCACCTGTGTTGCCCCTTCCTCGCATGGCTCCAACTTCTTGTTTTCGTCATCAAATCTCCTACTACTCATTCTGATCCTCCTGCCTCCCACTTATAAGGCTTTTTTTGATTAAACTGTGCTTGATTGGTTAGTGCAGGATAATCTTCCTATCTCAAGATTCTTAACCTTAATCCATCCCATCTGCAATGTCCCTTTTACCATGTAAATTCACATTCACAGGTTGCGGGGGATTAGGACGTGAGCATTTTGGGGAATCACTAATCTGCCCACCACAGTGCCATGAGACAATCATTTTCTATGCTCATTGATTCTGTGGGTCAAGAATTCCAACAGGGCACAGTGGTGATGGCTTACTTTTACACCATGGTATCTGAGACCTCAGCTGGAAGACTCAAAGACTTGGGGCTGAAATGAGCAGAACGTGCACACACGTGCTTGTCTAGGAGTTGCTGCTGGCTGAGCTGAGAGTTTTCTGAGGCTGTTGGTGCTGCACCCATATTCAGCCTCTCTCTCATGTGGCCTGTGCTTCCTTACAAGATGGTGGCCGGGTCCCAAAGGTGATGGTTCTCACAGAGGAAGAACTAGGATGAAGATGTATCACTGCTTGTGATCTAGCCTTGGAAGCCAGGCAGCTTCACATCTGCCACATTCTGTTCAGCAAGGCAGTCACAGAAATCCCACCCACTTTCAAGGGAGGGGAAAACAGACCTTGCCTCTTAGCGGAGTGTGGATGAGCACATGGGGCCAGAAATATCAGCGTGGCCGTATTTGGAAAACCTCGTCTACCAGAGCCTTTTAATGACTAAGATTAGGACTTGCTGCTCTTTTATGAGAACTTAGAATGTTCCAGGGATCCAGGGATCGTGCTAAGTGGGCTGCCACTCCGCAGCGCAGGGCCACCTTGTAGTGACCGGCATCAGGGGTCCACCCACCAGCACTTCCCTCCTGTAAACTGTCCTGATTTGGCTTCATGCAGTTCACATGCGAGACACAGCAGACAATCCCATCGTGTTTTCACGGGTGGACCTGAGTGCGATCTGTTCCTTCTGCCAGGACCTGGTCCAGGAATCCAAGCCTCAGTTCAACGACCGACCACAGCTTGGTATAGACCAGTGAGACGCGAGATAAAAGTTCATGGAGATTTTGGGGAGAAAACATTCCCCATCTCTTAATTGAGAGCCTTGGGAGGAGACAGCTCCCCTCTCTCCTTCTGGCGGGTTCCTTGTGCAGATTTGGGGTACGGTGAGCTGCAGCCACCTTGCACCCAGGCTAACAGCGAAATCACAGGGCACAGTCGGGGCTCCTCCAGAGGGGCAGGTGTGGTGCCCTGGGCTACACTGACCCTGATTCCTGCCAGGCCCTGGGCTCTAGTTTCCGCAGCCAGGACTTTTCTTGATTGTTTAGGCTACTTAGAAACAGCCTTTATGTTACGTAGAGCTGCGGGGACTCTTCCTGACATAGAGCATTTTCCCTTTTTGTAGCTGAGGGTAACGAGGCTTAGAGAGCTGAAGACCATGCTTACCAAGTTTTCAAGTGCATAAGGACGCCCTGGAGAGCCTGCTAAAATGCAGATCTTGGCTCAGGAGGTCTCGGGTGGAGCCTGGGATCCTAGGAAGCCCCTGCAATGTGAATGCTGCTGGCTCCGAGGACCACCCTGGAGTAACAAGAGGGTCCAGGATGTGCCCGAGGCCACACAGCTGGGAGTGACAGGTTTTAAACCAAGGTCTGCCTGCGGTCAAAGCCCATCTTCCCTTCACCGCACCCTCGGAGCAGTCCTTCTGTGTTCACACGTCAGCCTGCATGACGTGGGCAGACTTGGGTCTGCTGGGAGGGAGGCCCAGGACGCCTGCCTCCTGGTCCCCAAAGGGCCCTGGGGCCATCTTATCCCCAGAGGACACTGCGTGCCCTCAAATGTCCTGACACCTTGATTCGTTTTGTGCTCAGTCCAAGCTGGTGGGTGTTTCAGGCTCTGCTTTTCCGCTGGATGGCTGGATCCTGAAGGCTTGGCCCCCAAATTCTCTTCTCATGCAAATCACCGGGGGCTTTGTAAAAATGCAGATTTCCCCTTGCAGTAGGGGTGGGGCAAGGGAACCAGTCTGGTCATAAGCATGTCAGGAGTTTCTTGATCAGACAAGTTTGGGGACTTGGGACTTTGGGGGTATGGATACATGTTCATCTTTGCCTAGGATGTATGGATATTTCTTTGTGTTATGGTCAATATACCATTATGTCCAACCCTCAGAACAAGCCTCGCGGTGGCTGGGACTCTGATTCCCAAATGACAAGATAAGAAACTGAGGCAGGTCCCAAGCTGGAAAAGGTGCTGGAATTGGGCCTCAGGTCTCTGGCCCCGGAGCCTGGACTGACCTGGCTTCTTTGCGAGGCGCTTAGAGTAACAAACACGGACACCCTAGCATTCCTGAGTTCCTGGCCCGGTCATCAGGGCAAGCATCCCGTTTGTGTAACACGGGCCGCACCTCAGCGGTAGAGAACCCGTGTTGATTTTGGCTCTGGCCTCTGTGTAGACGGATCCAACACTGACATCCTTGCTTTTCTCCCAAGTCAATGGTCTCAAAAGAGAGGTGGCAGTGGGTCTGAGCAATCATCCCCCCCAGGTGGTACCCAAGGGCTTCCAGCGATCTCCCGGCATTCACCCCTACGGACTTGGGATGACAGACAAGGCCTCTGAGACCCCGGCTCTCTCATGACCTTTTTTCCCTTCCCAGGAACGATCCAGGCAGTTTGCGTGTGTGTCTGGCTCTGTGGTCTGCTCACACCGGCTTCCTCTCCTGGGAAAGTGCAGGGATGGTGTCTGTCTTGTCACCAGACACTGCTGGGGGCTGACCCGCGGAACACGGCCTCCTCCAATGCTCTCTGCTGGGCCACCTGTCGACAGGACCCCAGGAATGTCCTTCTGGTGACCTTGGCCTCAGAGCCGCCAGCTCCTACCCCAGCAACACTGATGTCACTTGAGCTGGTACTTCATGGCAGCTTGTCTACACCAAGCCCCACGGGCTGTGCTTGAAGATGACATGGGGGCAACCCATCCTGCTCTGAACACATCTATGCACGGGGCTCACCCTTTTTTCCTGAGTTAGTCAATTTCCAAACTGCGGCAAGGCGTTGTTTCCACGTGGGGCGTGTGAGCCAGGGCCAGCAGCAGGTGGGGTAGCAGGTGGGCACCACCTGGGAGCTCATGGCAATGCAGATGCCAGCCCTGCACCAGACCCACTGCATTGGAACCTCCGTGTTCAAGGGTCCCCAGGTAATTCAAGTTGGAGCAGCGCTGTGCCAACTGGGGCCACCCCCATAAAGTGCCAATGGAGTTACGGGGTCCTTACTTCCTGGGGCTGTGGCATCTCGAATGCCAAAGGTTAACGTCACTAATTCAGGCTTCGCTCATGAAGGACCGAGGATCCTTCGGCCCAGGGAGGGCTGAATTTCTTTTGCTCTATTAATGAAAATCTGCTCAGCAAATCAATAGTGTTTAGACTGCAAAGAAGATCATTAACTCAGAGAATGCATTTTCATAGGATTGAGAAGCACAATTTATAGGTAAATAATGTCCCCCGTTACAAAGGAAGGCGAACTTGGTGTGTCTCAGCAGGTGCTTTGTCCTGATTGCAGAGACCTTTGCCCCAGGTGGGACTGAGTGCACATGTGGACATGCGTATATGTGAGCATGTGTGTGCACGTGTGTGTGTGTGTGTGTATGTGTATAGCTTCTGAAGGGCTGTTGGGAAAGCTGCGAAGGAGGGCTGAGACGCCTCATCCATCTGCCTTCGGGACTCCGGGTAGGGGACTTTCATGCAGCAAGCAGGGGACAGACAGGTCCAGAGGACCTCCAGAATCAGGTAAGACTTCAAACCTAATTCTGTGATACCAGACGAAACAGGCACCCCTGGGGGCAGACACAGACTGGGAGGGTCCCCTTGAGGGTCTCCCAGATCTGCTGGCCCTGTTGGCATTGCTGGGACCCCCCTGTGGGCCAGCTCTGGGGTTCCAGGCTAGCTGGGGCAGAGGACCAGATGGGCACATGGACCAGAGAGGCATGCAAACCGGGCCCAAGGCCAACCAGAGAGTCCGTTCTTTCCAAATCCAAGAGTGAGTGATGTCGGGGGACAGAGAGAAAGGCCAAGAGATGAGCAGGCCAGGGGTACCCAGGCACAGAGCTGGAGGGGAGATCCAGGCAGGAAGGGAGAGGGCCTGGGTGGGTATTTGCTCTGAGCAGGCTGGGCTGCCAGGAGGAGCAGGCAGTGCCCAGGCTGTGATACACATGCCAGCAGCAGCGGTGACTCGTCTCACATCCAGCTCCCTGGACCCCCCTCCCTTCTCCACTCCCTCGCTGTGCTCTCTGGGGAGGAGGGCGGCCCACCCACTGAGGCTGAGGGTTCATCAGGGGTGGGATGGCTCCTGGGGGAGGGGGCTCAGCACCCCTGAGTCAGTGCCCTCCTGCCTTCAGAGCCCGTGGTTGGCAGCTGGCAGCCTGACTGCCTCCTTCTCCTCTCTCTGTGTTGATTGTGTTTCTCCCTCTTTGTAGTCCTTTCTTGTAGCAAATATTTCCTGAATGTCTAATGGGGCTCAGGTATTTCGATGGACACTGGAGATTCCTTAAGTCAGTAAGACAGTCACAGACTTGACCCTCCCAAATCTTTCAGCCTCGTCGGGGAGATAGACAGGGAATCCATCAGTCACATTTCAGTGAGTCAGGACTAAGCGCCGGAGCTTTCAAAGCCCAGCAGAGAAGACCTTGAACCCAGACTTGGGGGCTTTGTGAGGGCTTCCTGGAGGAGGCGGTATTGAGGCCACCCTCAAAGAACATGCTCTATAAGGAGTCGATTAGGTGATTCCAAAATAACCTAGGACGTGCCCATCGCTGGCAGAGGGTGCCAAAGTAAACAGGCTGGTGGAAACTTTAAGGGCCACGTTCAACGTCATCTGGGCAGGGAGGGGGCTGCGTCTACAGGAGAAGGTGACCTGAGTAGCCCCAGACCGTAACCCAGGCCACCCCAGAGGGGCAAGGAGAAGTGCTAAGGGAGACTGGCTGCAGCGGAGAGCTCCACGAGGCCGGGGCTCCACGCAGCCTCCCTCTTGGGGGACCTGCTCTCGTTCCCCTCAGGCAGGTGGCACTGGGGACCACCTGCCATTGGCTTACACTCAGCTTTCAGCTCTGCCCCCTGCCAGATGTTGGCATTCCTGCAACAGTGGGTGGGCACCTCTGCCTCTGGCCTTCCCTGTGGGACCCCTCAATCAGGGGAGCTGCTGGGAAGAAGGATCCTCAGCCCCTAAGGCCTCTGTGACTTTGGGGTGGCCTGACCCTGGTTTCTCTGGAAGGATTATAATGACGTGCTTTTGACTTTCACTGACGGCCATACCGCAAAGGGGCACAGTTGCGTGCAGGTAACAGGAACCACACCACAGCAGCTTGAACAGGTGGTTTCTCTGTCTACCAGGGGCTGGCAGTTCAGGGCAGGTGTGGCAGCCTCTCCCGGCCGCCACTGGTCCAGGCTCTTTCCACCTTCCTGCCTCACCATCCTTACTTAGAATGGTGTAGCTTCTATCCTCATGGTGGCAACATGGCGGCTGTGCATCCGGGTGTAATTTCAGCTTTCCTTGCAGGAAGAACAATGTGGAAGGAGTAAGAAGCAGTGTCTAGATGAGGCAAGCAAACCTTTCCCTGGGAACCCCTGGCAGATTTTGGCTTTTCATCGGCCAAAGCTGGGGCTCATGGCCACCCTGACGGCAAGGGAAGCTGGGAAGTAGAACATTTTAGTTGTTCACCATCCTGAACAAAAGCTCTGTTCTGTTAGCAGAGAGGAACATTGGGTAGCTGATCAGTAGTACTGATTGTAGTAGGTAATGAGCAGACAGTGACTTTGAACCTGACACAGAAAATGTCTTCAAAACCCCCTTTAAATAGTTCCCTTTCCCTCAAAGTTGCTCCCCGTAGAATAGCTCCCCACCCTCCTCCCCACCTCTCTCCATCCCCCTGAAGCCCTGCCAGCCTCCATTTCTGCCTCGATGTCTTGCTTTCCTTCCTGGCCACGTGTAAGGGGCTCGGCCCAGGGTCTGGCGCACGGCATCATTCCGTACATGCAGTGTCCGTTATTATTATTGTTGTTGTTGTTTTTGTTGTTTGGGGTTTGGGGTTGTGTGAGGGGCTGAGGCTGGCTGGGGCTCGGGTTGCAGAGGAGGCTGGTCAGTCCTCCACTGAGAGGAGCTTGTGGCCAGAGATGGGCCCGGGGCCGCCTGGAGGTGGGGCAGAGAATGGCAGTGTGGCCCTCTTCTGCAGCCTCGCTGGCTGGGCCTCTGCATAGCTGCTGTCTCTCAGGATGGGCCAGCTCCCTTGTCTGCTTGAGAAACAGGCTTTCTAGACCGCCAGCTGAGCTGTAGCCATCAGAGGGTTTCCAAATTTACTTTTGTTTAGTTTCTTCCTTTCTTCTCTCAAAAAAAAAAAAGGAAATGCCCTACAAAACTATACATTTAAATCAGTCTGGTGCTGCCTGGCTTGCTTGCTTGCTTCCTTCCTTCCTCCTTCCCTCCCTCCCTCCCTCCTTACTGTCTATCCACACATTCTCCATCTGTCTGTCTGTCTGTCCACCCGTCTCAGTCTATCTGTCCATCTGTCCCTTCCTTCCTTCTTTCCTCCTCTGCTTGCCTCCTGCTGGGCTGTGAGTACTGGGTTTCTGGGCTCCCCCCAGGCAGCCCTGGGTCACAGTAATCCCCCTGCTACGGTGGCACACGAGCTGGGGTCCAGCCTGAACAACTGTCCCTCGGACAGAGGGCCACAAATGCACCCTGGCTGGCGTCCAGAGCATCGCCCGGAGCGGACAGCCTGTCCCTCCCAGAGGTAAGGCAATGCCACCCTGGCCGGCCCTGCTCAGCCGTCTTCAGAAGCGCGGATGGGGGCCTTCCAGGGACACCGTTTTCCGCCAAATACCATGTAACGATCCCACTTCCATGAGCAACCGCTGCCTCATATCCTCACAAATCATCCAGCCCCAAACAGAACTTGTCTTATCTGGTTTCATCTCAGTCCTGGAGAGGCCTGTCAACTCCTGGCATCAGCAGATCCATGAGGAAATCACCTATTGTGCCTAAAATTCGCCATCTGAGGCCTGTGCAGAGCAGCAGGAAGCAACGGCCGGGATGCCTGGGGATGCGGTTCACAAAGCGGCCTCACTGCCTGGCCGGGGGCTGCGTCCCCACGGCTCCGACCAAAGGGCTCGTTTCCGGAAGGCGGTGGCCGTGAACAACCTTTCCAGCCCAAGCTTTTATTGCATGACCTGCATCACTCAGTGATCCCAGAGGGGCCCAAGTGGAAGTCCCCTCACGTGTCCCCAGGCTAGCCCAGAGGCCCCCAGGACTTGTCCTGGCCAGCTCCAGCGGACACTCACCCGAGGGCCTTGGGTTTGCAGAGTGGACAGGCGCGCCCAGGCCGGGAGGGGTGGCCTGACCCTGGATCAGGTGCCCCATGGGCCACGCCAGGCATCCTCTACAAGCGCCCAGAGCAGATATGGGACTGAAACATGTGGTTTGCTTGCCAGGGAAGAGAAGCCCAGGCGGGCCCCGCGTGGGAGGGGGGGAAGGATGGGCTCCTGTGGCCCCTCTGGCCATGCTTCAAAACACCCCTGCATCTTCACCTGCCCATCCTCCCGCGGCGGGGCTAAGTGCAGCTCACCCTGAGTCTTGGAGCGAAAAAAATAAATAAATGAGCCTGAAAAAGGACCCGATCAGATGCCAAAAATGAAGATAACATGGGAGGAAGTTTATTTGGATGAGGAAATCCCTAAATGCTGTTGAAACTATGCTTGGAATTGCTAATTAGCGCTTGGGGGGCTTTGAAGGAAGCGCTGTCTCCCCGTGTGGCCCCTCCCCTGCCAGGTCCCCCTGCACTTAGCACTTATCTGCAGGAAACGGGCTCCAGCTTCTGAATCCGCAGGGCGCTGCCGAGAGCGGGCCGTGACTCATGCCCGGGCAGCCGGACAATTCTCGCAGGGAGGACGGCCTTCCCAGGGCAGCGGCCCAGGCCCCATAGCTGGGCTGGGTGGCCACAGGCTCCCAGAGCAGTGGAAGAGAAAGTTCTGGGAGGTTCGCCTGGGTCATGGCAGAGGGAGCTGTCCCTGGGGTGCCCACCTGCTAGTCCCAACACATCCAGATTCTGCCCTGACTCAAGCTCCAAAAACGTACATCCTTCACCCAGTGAAGGGGACAGGAGCCCCGAGGAAGCGAGGGCCAGGTGTCACCCCAGGGCCCTGTGACTCTTGGCTGTGGCCTGACCCAGGAGCATGGGGCCAGCTGCAGTTTCCAGATGCTCCATCCGCCTTGGAAATGTACATTTTCCTGCAGGGCCCGTGGCGGAGCCCTGGACACAGGAAGAAAGGCCTATTTTTGGAGACGAGCTTTAGGAGCTGAGGCTCAGATGACCCCATGCCGTCCTGCCCTCTGACTCGGGCAGGAAAAGCTGTCAGAAAACACCTGACCTGGAGGCATGCAGAATTCTGCCTCTGTTGGCAGGTGGGGCTGGGAGCGGAGAGGCTGCCCCAGCACCGAGTTGGCCTGGGAGCGGACACCAGGCCATCACTGTGGCCAGACCGTGGAGTCGCCTTGCATTAGCTCAGGCCTCAGGGCATTTCCTCTGCTGCCTTCGATGAACAGGCCCTGCTGTGCTGGGAGCTTTGTGCTGAACTGAGCAAGTCACATGACAGCCCCGCTCTTCCCGAAAGCCACAAGCCCAGTTTGTGCTGGGGACAGACCATCTCCCAATGTCCACAGTGACACACAGGGCCCGGGGCCGTGGCCCAGGACTTTCAGTGCCCAAGAAAAGGAAACGTGCAGCTGGCTTTTCTCCTCTGAGTGGCAGCTCACTGGGTCCCTGGCGCAGCTGCCACCCACGCTGACCATCGAGCCACCGACCTGCACCCCCCGCGTCTGCCCTCGGGCCGCACAGCTGGTGCCCGCTGGCTATCTTCACTGGGCTACAAGTTGATGCAATCCTTCCCAAAAAAGGTGCAGCATCTGTTATTCTGACTGCCCTCTCGCCTCTGGTACATCCACCCCAACCCCAAAAGTCAGCAGCGAAAGAGATGGGATTGAGATGCAGGGCGGTGGAGGGGGGGGGGGCGGGAACCACGAGGGCCGGGGGAACATGAAGAAAGATTTTCACTTCCCTACCTCCTGGGTTCTATGTTTAGAATTTCCACTTCCACTCGCAGAGATTTTCCTCTTTGTAAGAGTTTACTCTTGGCAAGAAGGGTCGCCGCAGGCCTGTTAGATACTGATTTCTGTGATTTTCCCATAGCCTCCCCAATCCAAATTTCCCAAAGAGAATCTCTTCGAACTCCAAAAGGCACCTTTCTTTATCATTCTCTTCCATTTTGAACTATAAGTTGATTTTCCATGATTCCATCTATCAAGGGGATTGGGGAGCTGTGGGAGAGTTCCTGCAGGGAAACCTGGAGGAGTCTGCAAATCTGCAAAACCAGAGGATTCGCCTTTGGAGGCAAAGGAACTGGGGGTCCCTTCCAGACCCACCAGAGGGCCTGCTGCTCCCTGAGGGGACCTTACCCCACATGGCCAGGGTGGGCTGGGAGGAGACCCAGTGCAGGCGTGCAGAGTGCTTGCACACACGAGCAGGCTGCCACTGGCTTTTCCCGGCTGCCACAACGTTTCTGAGGCAGATGCTGGGCGTGATTAGGCCTTGGATGTGTGTCCTCCTCTGAAAGCAGACTCAGAGGTAGGTAGGTAGAGGTAGATTCTCCTTAAAAAGGCACTAATCCTGTCAGGGGAGCCCCACCCTCATGACCTCATCTAACCCTAATCACCTCCCAATGGCCCCACCTCGTAATACGGTCATTTTAGGGGGAAGGGCTTCAACATAAGAATTTGGGAACATAAATGTCCTTGGCTGACACCTTGTCTTTTCTTCTTAGATGTGCAGCAGAAATGAAATCATTGTCCCTTGCCTGTAAAAGTGGTGTCCATGGTGGTGGTGCTGCTCCCAGGTCTGAGAGGAAACTAGAAAACACAACTCTGGGGACCAGAGGTAGGAGGGGACCTGAAAGAGTCACAGAGTCAGCTGGTAGCAGAGGAGGGAACCGGAATCGAGGTTTCCTAGTCTGGAGGTAAGACCAAAGATTCTCAGCTCCCTGCTTTCTGGGCAAATGATGTGATTGTTCTTTTCATCCCCCTGCAAGTCAGGTGTGGCTGAGTGACTTGCTTGGCCAATGAAACTTGAGCAGATTTTTTAAAAACCAGCACATGAGTCTGGTCTCAGCGATGGTGGAAGTGTGGTTGGAGATGGACCCTCCATCCTCTGGGTCCCTGGAGCATGCACTGCACAGGCCCCACTCCACCTCAGAGGTGTGGCACAAGTGAAAAATAAGTCTTTGTTATTTTAAGCCAAGAATCAGCAAACTACAGGCCTTAGGCCAAATCTGGCCTCACCGTCTGTTTTTGTAAATAAAGTTTTATTGGAACACATTTATGTTCTGTCTGAAGCTGCTTTTGTGCTACAATAATTGTGGAGAAGTTGCAACAGAGACCGTATGGCCCACAACGCCTAAAGTATTTACTATGCGGCCCTTTACAGAAACCTATTGCTGACCCTGATTTAAATCATCGAGATCTGGGGGACTGTTTGTTACTGCAGCATGACCTACCAATACACTTTCTAGTTATGCTGACAACTTCTGAATGCCATGTCACATGCTATAACAATCTAAAATACCCAATATTTGCATGGCCTTTAAGGTTTTTCCAACCTGTTTCCACTGGCTGGTTGCTGAGCGTCCACTATGGTCACCAATTTGCACATGATTAAGATAGGCCCAGGGAGATAAGTGGCCAGTCTGAAGTTACCAAGGGCTTAACCAGGCCTCTGACCCCACATTGAAATAGGTCACTGAGTCTTTGTCAGTTTTATCTGCATTGCCAAAGCCGGAACGAGAGCCAGATTAGGAAACCCACAGGCCTTTCTACCCCCAACACCTGTAGTTTAAGGAAACAGATGAAAAGAGAAGCCCATTCAGCCCAGAGCAGAAGTGAGAAGTGGCGAAATCTGGCTTCCCCACTCAGCCCAGCTCCTCTTCTGTTTCCTTTACTTGCTCTTCACATGGCCTCCGGAGGGACCAGCCTCGGAGGATGACCATCACCCCGCCCATCCCCAGGCCTTGGTTTCCCCATGCCCTCTTGCTGCATGGGTGCTGCAGAGCCAATCATGATGGGCATAGGGTGGGTGTGGGCACCCTTCTCTGCCCACCTCAAATGTGGAAGCTGCTGGGGTGAAATCTGGGGTGCTGCATGGGGGAGAGGCGCTAGCTACTTAGAAAGGCCTGTGAGAGGCCCGCCCTCAGCCTGCTCTGCAGTCCTGGCTTCTTTGGCATCCCTTTCCCAGATTTCATGCCTCACATTCCCCAGCCTGGTCCTGACAGGCCCGAAGCGGGGAGTCCTCTCAGCCTGGGAAGGTGGCTGAAAGTTTGAACAGCTGCAGAACCTGCCCGCCTGCTATCTCGAGCTACATACTTTTTTTTTTTTTTTGACCAACCTCTTAGGCTTACGTAACACACTTGGAAGTCAAGAAGCCAAGATTCATTATCAACAGCCCAGGAGGGGTTTGCAAAACACTTGCTATGAAGAAATCTTTCCATTGAGAAAAATTCCCCTCGTGCTCATGCTCCCAGTGGCTCCAGAATGTCGTTGAGGGTGTGAGCAGCTTGAGAAGGGCTGTCTCCAGGGCTCCAGAGCCCACTGCTCTCTGCCAGCTCTGTGTCTCGATTCTGGTGCCCGGAAATGGAATTTGACTCCCTTTTTTGCCCTCTAAGTTAGTCACCGCTGACCTCACACCAACAGCCGATGTCAGCGACGGAGTTTTACCATGTGCCGGGTCCCCGCGTTGCTTATTTTACTGGATGCTCGCAGTGGCCGGGGGCTAGGTATTCTTATGCCCATTTTACAGAAGAGAACACTGAGGCTCAGAGAGGAGGCCAGGTGGTGGAGTCAGCACACAGTCAGCATGCTCTTGCATGGGTGAACGCCAAAGCAGACTGCCCCTCCCCCCAACTGCTGAACAGGCACTCCCACAATATAACTCAACCCATGAGTGTGATGTTTAAGCCTCTAGCTGTATCACGAGAGGAAATGAGGGGCTCATCCTGCAGGAAGATGAGGCCAGCAGTCCACTTGGCCATTTCCCTTTTCAGAGAGCAGATGTGTGGTGTTCTGGACCTCTCTTTGGCCACGCTGTCATCTGGGGCCCCTGGAATCTGAAGGGCCAGGGCTGGCGGACCATGGCCAGGCCAGCAAACAGCCCTTTTAGAAGCATCCCCGCTGAAGCCAGGGCTGCTAAAGCCCACCGGCTATCGCTCACACAAGTGCTTCTTTCACTGGGTCTCTGGAAACCAGAGCCCATGTAAATCCAGGAAGATGAAATTGTGTGGGTCTGGGCCACAGCTACGGATCCAGACTGTGCAGCCGAGGGGCCCCAGCCTCAGAGGGAACTCAATGAATTTGTCAGGGAACTGAAAGCAGATGATTTCAATCAGCAGGGGGAAAAAAATGACTTCATGGCCACAGTTGACTGAAGGAGGCAGCCTTCGGCTGCCAGGCCTTGCCCGGGAGGCACTTCCAGAAAGCCGGGCCTGTTCCTGAGCCTCTAGCTGGGTCTCCCCTGCAAGGGACCCGCGCCATGCCGGCCGCGGGAGGGCCAGGACGGAAGGCCCGCCGCTCTAATGGGGGACCGCTAGGCACACCGATAACCCGGTGCTTCCCCGCCCCAGCTTCCTCTCCGCAACCGCTTTCATGAATGGCCAGCTTCCCAGACAGCGGATTGGCTGAGCCGCCGGCGGCGAGGCCCAATCAGCGGCCGCGGAGCGCCTAGGCTCCATGTGGGGCCTCGGTCCCCCGCAACCATGAATGGCGCAGCCACGCCTACCTTGCGGAGACCCCTCCCCCAGGAGAATAAGGAGGAGGGGATTTTTTAAAAAATTCCTCAGACCGGTCAGGGTTCTGGTACAATTGTGTCACTCTGAGGCTTGGCTGCGGCTCCTGACAATAGCCCCTGGGCTTCCCTGCGTGGTCAGTGTTGACATTCAAGATCTTGTGACAGTGAAAGGGCCTGAGCAGTTAGAAATGCATTTCTTTGCCTATGGTTCGGTCTGACTCCAGTCTCGGGGAAAGTACTGCAGCCCTCCAGCGTGAACAGGCAGGCTGCCAGGGGACAAAGGCAGGGGGTAGGAAGAGGTGGGACCCTTTCCCTGGCTAGTACAGGGGGACAGGGGGCTCCGAACATGTGCGAATGCTGGGAACTTGTGCAAACCAGAGGGCTTGGTCACCACCCCCTCCCCCGCCCCCTTGGTCACTGGCCTTGTCCTAGATGCATGTGCTGCATGCATGTCAGGGCCGGGGCCACAGTGGGGGAACCCAGCCATTCGGCTGCATTTCCTGTTAAGTAGGAAAGCATGTTCTGTTTGCTGATGTTATAAAGCAGGCATGTGTTTACAAATGCTCTTTGAGGAGAGCCTGGTTAAGGGGCCTGCTTCCGGCCTCCCCTCCCCAGACAACGTGATCGTGTCGCTGACAGAGCAGGGCTTGCTCTTCAGAGAAAGACCTTGCTTGGGAAAGTCAGACTTAGCAGAATTCAAAAGTGGGACAGAAAGCTCTCTTGTAATGTGGGTTGAGGCCGTGTACAGAGGGCCTTGAATGCCAGAGTGAGCCCTGCGGAGGCATGGAAAGCTGGTGAGCCGGGGAGTGGTATTTCTCCCCTCTCCTCATCCACCTACCCTGTGCCTGGCTGGGACTGACCATTTCAGGAACTGCAGTATTAACCCTGTGCAAACTGCTTTCTGGAATTCCTGGTTACTCCTCCGGACTAACAAGGCACTGGGGCATCATTCCCATTTTAAAGATGAGAAAACTGAGGTCCGAGTAATCTGCAAAAGGAAGTGGCACAATTCAAAAGTGGCAAGCCCCGAATGGAGCCCAGCTCTGCCTTTTGCTGGAGGAAGTTCCACTGGGCCCCAAGGCTATAGGACCCATGTGAGGATTTAATAACACAATGCAGGTAGAGCGCTGAGCTCCAGGCCTGACACTGTATCACTGTTGCAGCAACTAGGATCCTAATTGGTAAGGAATATATCTGTTCCCAAATTTCCAAGAGCCAGACTCTGAACTCCCAGGTGGGTGCATGAATCCGTGAGCCGGCAGCCAGGGCTGGGCCTGAGGAATTCTTGTAGGTTGCCTGTTGTAGCACCTATTCCAGCTAGCTGTCTGCCCAAGATCTGTTTTTTTATCTTCTAGGTCAGCAGTTCATAATTTTTTGGTCTTGGGGCCCATTCGCATTCTAAAAATTATTGAAGACTCCGAAGAGATTTTGTTGATGTGGGTTTCATCTATTGATATTTACTGCATGAGAAATTAAAATGGAGAAAACATTTTAAACACAAGAATATAGAAGCATATATTCTATTAGCTATCAGAAGTGACGATATCATCCCATTTCACGTAGCCTCTGGAAAATTCCACCATACGCTCAGGAGAGGATGAGAGGAAAAAAGGCAAATAACGTCTCAGTGTTATCATGAAAGTAATTTTGATCCCTCCGACCTCCTGAACCCACACGTGGAGAACTGCTGTTTTCATCTGTAGGGAGAAGTTTGAGGCTGCCCGGTATACTTGTGGTGGGGTCTGACCACGTGGTACCCTGGCCGGCAGGCCATCACCAGTCGGCAGTTGTGTCTCAGGGGTACGTGGAACACACGTGATGTGTGGACATGGTCTGTGCAGCGTGACAGTCCTGGGAGCAGAGGCGATGTGTGCAGTGGCCGCGTCCTGCCTCTGAAAGGAAGGCAGTGAGCTCTCCCCTCCCTCTCCCCTGTCCACAGGCTGGGATGGGGATGAGGATGTGAGTCAGCTCAGGCCTTGTAGACCAAGGGCCACCGTCAGGAGGTGGGAGAGCCTGGGTCACCAGTTCCATCACCCCTCCGGATTCATCCTGGATTGCCTACCTGGGCTCCGATGGGAAAGAAGAATCAACCACCTGGTTTAAGCTACTCCCTTTTGGGGTCTCTTATCACAATGGTCTAACTTGTCCCTTGATGAAGCACATCTGTCATCTTTACACATCTGGGCCCCAGCCCTGGGCTTTCTGGTTTCATTATGTTTGCAAGGATGGATGAACTTCCTATTGGTTGAAGGTTGAATATACACCCTTGGGAGGGGCCGGAACATGAGTGGGTGAGAGACCCAGTGACAAATGAACCTTGGCAGGTCATTGCAGAAAGCTGGCTTTGAGACAGAGCGAGGAGACCCTCAACTTGTGTGCACCTTGATTTTTACCCATCCTGGGCCCCTTGCCCCCATCTCTTGTTCTCCTCAAGAGGCTTGCTGACGATGGAGTAGGTGGCTTGTGGAGATGAGCCTGCAGCCTGAGTGGGAGAAGCAGGCATGGGCCCTGTGGGGTGTGGGCAATGGAGGGGAATCAGGCCTCTCCCCTCAGGGCTGGGGAAGGTCACAGGGTGAGAGAGCCAAGGCCCAGCACATGCTAGAAGCCCCAGGATCACCAAGTTTTGCCCAGCCTGTGGATGGCTCTCCTCTTCCCAGTGGGGCGTGGGGGGCTGAATTACCCTATGCCAGTACCCAGGCTATTTGTGGACACTGGGAATGCTACTGTGGTATTGTTAAGGGCAATTGCTAGATATTTACTAGTGTGTGAGTTATTAAGGACCCCCAAGAGTTGGTGTTTATAAACAAAAACCAGTACGGTGCTTTAAAATATATATATTCCTCAGTGGAGGAGAAACCCTGCAGGATAGGAAATCAGTGATCTACTAAGAAGCCCAGCTACCCTTCAACTTTGCCCATGGATGGTGGTCTTCTGGCCAAAAGAAGGCTTGGGCAGGGTGTGTGAGATGTGAGTCTTAAGGACTTATTAAGCATGTTGGAGAACCCTGGGAGAATCCAGTGAGTGCCAAGGATGCCCTTGGCAGAAAATATCAGATTCTGCCACTGTCCCCTCCCCCATTCCCCTGAAGAGGTGGGTGGGGTGGGCTGGAAGAGCCTTGGCTCTGATCTGTAAAGAAGGTATGGAGGGGGGAGCGTCGGATCTGAATCCTGAAGGATGGGCAGGATACAGGCACCTGATTACGATGAGAAAGAGCCATCCAGGTGGTAGGAACGGCAAAATGAGCACCCAGAGTGGGGACCTTGGATCTGCTGTTCACTGCTGTGGCTTGGAGGCTGAGTGCGGGTCTTGCACTGTCCCATATAGGTTTCTCTCATCTCCCAGACTGGAGTCCCTGGAAGCTGGGACCAGATCATATATGTAAGGGGCCCCCAGCCTCTGACAGACTGGCGAGCAGCAGACAGTGCTCAGGTAACGACAGTCCCTGCATTGAATGAGTCAGGCATGGATGGAGGAAGGAAGGAACAGGTGAGAGGGCGAGGTGCGTCCCAGAAGGAGTGGTGTTGAGTCCCTCTTGACAGAGGCCTTTCTGCCCCCGGGGACCTGGCTGACTTCTCGTTCCTTCTCCAGATGTTGTGATGTTCCTGGACGTGGTGCAGAATGACACCACGTGTGAGAGAGGAGAGAGAAGCGTGTGTCAGCTGTGGGCATGATGTAGCCACTCGGCAAGGCTAGGGTTTCTAGAAGAACCTGGGCTTTCATCCTTGAACTCCTTTACTTTTTGTTTATTGAGATGTTATTGCTGCGAATCAAGCAGCATCCACGCTGTTGAGGAGCCCGCAGTCTGGGAGGAGAGGAAGGTGAGCTCTCAGCTGATGGGGAGGAGGGGGGCTGTGGGAAAAGAGCTTGTATCCGTGTCCTGGGGCCGCTCTAGCAAATTGCCACACACCAGGTGATTTCATACAACAGAACTTTACCCTCTCACAGTTATGGAGGTGGGAAGTCCAAGATCAAGGTGTCGGCAGGGTTGTTCCTTCTGAGGGCTGCGAGGGAGCAAATGTCCCAGGCCTCTCTCCAGCTTCTGGTGTTGCCAGCAATCCTTGGCTTGTAGCTGCACCCCTCCAATCTCTGCCTTCATCTTCATATGGCCTTCTGCTTTGTATGTTTCTCTTTGTCCTCTCCTTTCCTTCTAAGGACACTTGTCATTGGATTTAGGGCCCCCCCCAGATCCAGGCTGATCTCATCTTGAGATCCTTACCTTAATTACATCTGCAAAGACCCGTTTTCCAAATAAGGTCACATTCCCAGGTTCTAGGTGGACATATCTTTTGGAGGGAGATCACCATTTGACCCCCCTGCAGGGCTCTAAGGTGAAGGGGAGAGGCGGGAGGCACTGCTGGGCACAACTGGAAGGCTTCCTGGAGGAGGGGGTGTCGACCTAGGTCTTGAGGGGAGTCACTGCCGGGCGGAAGGGGAATCCAGGTAGGAGGCTCAGAACTCAGAGGTGCTGGGCCTTGGCTGGCCGGAGGAGTCCAGGGGAAAGGTGGGGACTCTGGTGGAGGGAGATGTGTGGGGCATGGGGGGCAGAGGACTGGGTGTCCCAGGGTGAGGCTGGGCGGTGGAGGTGTTGTCTGAGGGCCAGCAGGAGTTCCAGGGGCAGAGGGAGTGTTCCCTGCAGGACAAAGGTGCCAGGAGCAAATGGCCGCCTCAGCAGACACAGGGCCTGTCATGGGAGCGGGTGGAAATGTGTGACCTGCAGGGGTGGAGGGGGAGCTGGGGCCTTGGGGTGGTCCCTGGGAAGACCCAAGGGGCAGCTTAAGACGTCTGCAGCGGATGCAGCATGAAATTCTGCTTTGCTGTGTTCCTAAAGAAAAGAGGCGCCCCGAGGGGCACCTAGCTTCCCAAACTCAGTGCCCGGTTTGCTTGGGCACCCGCGGTGGACCCGGGAGCTGGTTTCATTTGCACACCTTTGTCTCCAGGTCTGGCGGGTGCTCAGCTGCCAGGACCTCCCCAAAGCTGGCCTGTCCCGAGCACACCTTTCCAGGTCCCGAATACCTGCCCCCTCCCTGCCTAGGACAACGGGGGCTGTCGGGGCCGTGGGCAGGGGCGCCCCACCATCCAGACCCTGCGGGGGCCTCGCCTTGGTCCTGGAGCCAATTTCTGGCTCATCAGGGAACAAGAGGAGCCTTCAGCACCTCGATTCTAGAAAGGCTGAGGTTTTCACACCTGAGCCCCCAGGGTCCCTCACAGCGTCTCTCTCTGGTATGGCCAGGGCTGACGTGACTCCACGCTCACCCAGGGACAGTGGGGGTTTCTTGGTGCTGTCACACTTTTGTATTCAGTTTCCTCTAAGTATCAGAGTGCACAGAGGAAGGAGGCTGACTCCACCCCTGCCACGTGGCCTTACCTTCAACTTTTAATCGCTCCCTGACTCAGTTTCCTCATCTGTGAAATGGAGTCATCTGGCTGCTTTATAGGGTTGATGGAAGTCATAGTTAGGAGTGTGTCTGTCGGTCCAAGTCCAATCTGTCTGGGGGCCCACTGTGATCAGACCCTGAGCTTTGGGCGGGGGGCACAAAGGCAGATGTGACGTCGGGGAGGGGGCTGGAATCCCTCTGCCGAGCAACAGTCTTTATTTGATGGTCTCCCTGGCGTCCAGAACTCCCCCTGCTCTCTCCAGGGGGTCAGGACACACAGTCTGGTTTGTATGAGGAAAGGGGGGCCCCCTGGACCTCAGTGCAGCGGGGGAGGGGCAGGAGGTGGTACTCAGAAGGAAGCCCCACCTCCCACCCTGCTGGGCCTCTGCCTTCAAAGGAGAGCTGTACCCCTCCTCTCTGACCCCAGACCCACCAAGAGGGCCACTCTGTGGCCTGTGGTACAAGGCCTGCAGCCTCCAGGCAACCACCCCTTGTCTGGCTATGTCTCCATACCCCTGTCTCTCTTCTTCTCGGAGGGATAAGCAGGAAGCCAAAGTCCTCCCAAGATGGGGTGGAAGCACCCACAATTCTCTGCTGGGTTTTTAAGGATGAGTCACTCAAAAAACAGAGGCATCTGGGCTTGGACCCCCTCCCCTTTCCAGGGCATCCTCCAAACTTCAAACTGGAACAGAACGTTTAGGTCAGAGAATTGTCTTGTCTCTGTCTCTCTCTGTGTCTTTCCCTCTCTTTCTCCCTCTCCCTCTGTCTCTCCTCCTGTCACTCTGTGTCTCTTTCCTCTGAGTGTAGAGCCGCAGCCGCCAGGCCCTTTGAATGGAGCCCTGGGAAGCGCGGGCCTCTGCAGCCCCCAGCCCAGGCTTTATTCATCCCCCGGTTAATTAACAGTGAAGCCGTGGCCCTGGGAACCGGCGGCTGAGGGGCTGCAGGGAAGGGCAGGAGGGCCTAGGCAGACACAACAAGCCGGGCTCGGTTGGGTGGGGGTCAGCGGCATGGGTGGCTTATTACATTCCTCGGATGCCGGGCTGGGGAGGGCTGGCTGGCCATTTGTCTACACCTGTTGCCCCTCTTAGCTGTGAGAACCCCCCAGGGACCACGCCATGGCCTGATGACACTGTCCCAGTGTTGGAGGTCAGCGGTTGGACGGAGGGAGGGATGGGCTCTGCCTCCAGACTCCACCGGCCTGGTTGCTCTTCTGTGGGCGCCACCTCTGTGAGCCTCAGTCCCCCTAGGAAGTGGGGATCAGGGTGCAGGGGGACCTCTGGGCCGGGCCCTGGGCAGCTGGGTATGGAGGAAGGGCCTGCTCTCCGCTGCAGCCCTGGACATGGGGGCCACGTGGCCCGTGTGTGGAGCTGGGCTTGGAGGGTGTTGGATCCCTAACTCAGTTGTTTTAGGAGCACATCTGTTCAACCAAGCGTGGCTGCGAGAGGGCCCCAAACTAAGCTGAGCTGGGGGAATTGCCACCCCGCAGAAAGGAAGATAGCAAATAACAATAATATTCGTGTTTGAAGCATGAGGACCCCAGGGGCTAAAGTCTCGGGCTGCAGGACCAAGGCAGAAGAACCAGAGACCAGAGGGAGGGGAAGATGATGGGGGGCTGAGGTACAGGGAACATGGTCTGGGTTCAAAAACAGCTCAAAACCCAAAGAAAGGCTCCCATGGCCCTCAACCCCATAGCTACAGGAGGGCAGGTCTGGTGGAAGAACATTCCAGAAAACCATCACTCTTGGCTAAGGATGGCCAGTGGGCTCTGACCACAGGTTGGCCCCGGCCGGGTGGGGTCTGCGTGGCAATGGCAAAGACTGGCTCCAGAGGGGGTGGAAGAGGGGCCGACATGTACCCTGGGTCCAATTCCCAGGGCCCACAAGGCCCCCCCGACTGCTTCCCTGTCTCCCCTGCCTCCCTGGACCCTCCCTCACTCTGCCGCATCCTTGCTGCCCTTTGGCTAGTTTTGGGGGGCAGGCCAAGCTCTTCCCCATTTCAGGACCTTCCCCTGTTCCTCTGCTCTCCAGGGCTGGCCCTTACTTTTAATTCAGCTCAGAGAGGCCATCGCAGACCACCCATTAAATCCCCACCCCACCATCCTCTATTGCCTTCTGGATTCATTTGCTCTGGCTGCTGTAATAAAGCAACACAGATGGGGTGGCTTAAATAACAGAAATGTATGGTCTCACAGTTCTGGGGGCCGAAGTCCAAAATCGGGCAGTCGGCAGGGCTGGTTCCTTTTGAGGGTTTTGAGGGAAGGGTCTGTTCCAGGCCTCTCTCCTCGGGGTGTAGAGGGCCGCCTTCTCCCTGTGTGCTCACAGGGTCGTCCCTCTGTGTGTGTCTGTGTCCTGACCTCCTCTTCTTGTGAGATTAGGACCCACCCCAGTGACCTCACCCTCCCTTGATTACCTCTGTAAAGGTCCCATCTCCAAATACAATCACATTCTGGGGTGCTGGGATTAGGACTCCAACACGAATTTTGGGTGTCACAACTCACCCCAAGTTACCTTCCTTTGCCTTATCTTCTGGACTTGTGTATTTGTCTTGTTTTCGGTCTCCTCCACTAGAACGTCAGCCCCACAAGGATGCAGTCACAGTTCCTACAATGCTGGCTCACTTTAGTCATTTAGCAGATGGTCGCTGAATGGCTAAGGAGTATATGATATAACACGCAGACACAGCAGGCCAGGCAGGACGCATATGTCGCCTGCCGGTGGTACAGGGTGGCCAGGGTTTCCAAAGCTCCTGGGTCACTCGGCAACTTGGGTGACCAGAGCTCCCGGCCCAGCTGGTCTGCAGCCCCAGTAACCCTCTGGATGACGGGCTGCCTGGAAGCCCAAACGACCCCACCCCTAGAAGCATCCAGAGGCCACAGGGCGGCTGAGGCCCACATTCTCTGACGAGTCACTGCTCATTTGGGCTTCGGAGCCCAAACCCGGCTTTGCTCAGCGTGAACTGATGCTTCAGATAACCAGGGAACATCTGTCCACAAGGCAGCTTCAGCCAGACCCCCTTCTTGCCCGGGGAACCTTCTTTCCCTGGTTACCTATTTCCCAAATTAACTTCTAAGCAGCCTTTGTCTGGCAGATTCCAGTGGATTATGCAAAAGGGGTTTGCCAGGGGATGGGGGGCTGTTTGAAGACTTCTGAGCCAAGCAGCGAAGGCGCTGCCCAGAGGACAAAGGCCTCGCCTCTTCCTCCGAATGCGGAGACCAGATTAGCGTCGGCTCGCGGCTCCAAGCCCTGCTGCCGCCCCAGTGTTTAGCTAATTCGGAGGCCCAAGAGCCACGGAAGAGAACGGCAGAAGAAAGGGATGGACACAAAAGGGTAAGGACAAGAGGGCAGACTGTAAAAAAAAACCCTCAAGAATGCAATTTGCTCCTGGACGCACCCTCCCGCCCTGCTGCCCGCCTGGAGTGGGCGGAATTCTGCAAGGGGGCAGCCGGGAGCTGGCCCCTGACCTGGGCCTGCAGCTCGAATTCCTAACATCTGCCCCAGATAAGGATATGGCAGCTACTTAGGGAGTGGGCCCGTGCCCGGTGTGTTCCTTCTGGAATCTGGCTTTGCAGACAGGGCAACAGGCTCAGAGAGGGCAAGTGAGGAGCCCACAGTCACACAGCCCAGGCCTTTTGATGCCCACATTTTCTGCTAGATCCCAGGCAAGGGAGTGACTCAGGATGGAGACCCCTGGGAAGGCTGGTCTATGGGGGACCCCCATTCAATGCAGGGCTCCCAACCTCTGGGGTGTGGCCCCCACAGCCAGCAGGCTCCAGGTCCTGACTTACGGGGTGGGATCTCATCCCTCTTTCCCATCCCCTTCCTCTGGAGAGTGTTGTGAAGGGTGTATTTGGGCTCCAGGGACCCCCAAGGTTGGGCATCTGTGATCTGAAAGCCCAAGGCCAACTCTGGCCCCTCCCCTTCGGACCCGGCAGCCCACCCTCCCCGGAGCCCCCAGGCTGCGCCCCATTCCTGAGCCCAGGCCTCCTGCTGGGCGTCTTTGTCTGGCCTTGGGTTTCACAGGCAGCCCTGGCCTTTTTCTCGCAGGTCTCAGGTTTCACCTCTTGCTGGGAGGATCCTCCAATTCATGAACCAGTGACCTCCCAGGAGGTGGGACTGCCCACCCTGCACCACCAGGCCCTAGGAATTCATCCTGTGGCCCGGAAGCAGGCGCTCCGGGACTGGGGAGTCCAGAGGTCCCTGCTGGGTGGGGTTGGGGTGGGGGCACTGGCCAGGGATGGGGCGGGAAGAGAAGGACATTTCGTCTTCAGTCAGAACGCCAGAGGCCGGGAGGCTTCCTTGTGGGAAATTCAGAAAATAGAGAAAAGGAGAGAGGACGGCAGAAGCCCCGGCTGGACCTCCAAGTCGCACGGATCCTGGAGGGCAAGCCTGAGTGTGCAGCCCAGGCCCCCGCCCTGACGGTGAGGCGACAGCCCTGCTCCTCGCCAGCCTCAGTCTCCCGGGGTGTGAAATGGGGTGATGGAGGCAGGGTCCTCCTGGCCTCAGCTCCTAGCTGCCCATCCTATGCAGGTCCCCCACCCCCCTTCCCAAGAGCTTCTTGCCCCTGGCTTCGCCCTCCTCACAGCACCCACAGTCTCTCCCCCCTCTGTTGAATGGGTGCCCTTGGCCCACAGATCACCCAGTTACCTCCCATCTGAGGGGTCGTCCATCACCTCCTCTCTCCCCACAGCTGCTCCCACTTCCCTACTGCCCCTGGCCTGCCCACCCCACCAGCAAGGCCCTCATCAGTGGGGACAGCCACCTGTGTGTTGCCGAATCCAAGCCGCTTCTCTGTCCTCTTCTCCCTGGGCAGAGGGAATCCATGCAGGAGGCCACGCCCTCCTTCCAACACTTTCTTCTCCAGGCTTCCCTGCCTCCCCTCCCCCTCTTTTCCTCCTGCCTCAAGGCTGCTCCCCTGCAGACCCCCTACCTGTCAAGCATTTAGTGGATTTATCAGGAGCTGGGCACTGCTCTGGGGCTGGGGGTACTGCATGCCTGAAACACGCAAGGTCCCTCACTCCCTGGGGCTTACGGTCTTGAGGGTTCCTCGGGGGTTGGACCAGGGTTTCTTCTCCTATCTCTCTACCCTTCTCCCTGGGTGATCTCATCAGTTCCCATGGATTTAAATATCCTAAAGCTGATGACTTCCAAATTTGTCCCTGCAGCTTTGACCTCTCCTTTGAACTTCGACCTGCATATCCGGCAGGCCACTTGACATCTCCCTTTGGGGTCTCCCAGACATGTCAAACAGCTCATGGCCAAGCTGGACTTCTGGATTTTTCTCCCCTATCCTTTCCCAGCCATCCCCACCCCATCTTCCCTGTCTCAGCAAACCCCACTACAAACCCTCTGCTGGCTCCATCCAGAAGCCTCTATATTCCCCTGGCTTCTCCCCTTCTATCCCCGCTACCAGGAATCCATCCACAGACCCTGAGCATCTCACGTCTGTAGGACCTCCCACTGTCACCACCTTGGTCCTGGCCATTGCTCCCATAATGAGACTTCATGGAAGTGAGGCGAGGGGTCGCTGATAGTGGGATGCAGGGTTTGGGTGAGAGCTCCTCTTTATGAGAAGGCAGAGGAACCCAGAGCTGCTCCCCCTTCCCCAGAGTGGCTGCTCCCCGCACCTCGGGCCTTGTGTTCAGGGTGAAGTCAGTCCCCTGGGAAGTGGGGGGCAGAGGGTGGAAAAGACTTACAGAGAGACAGGTCGAGAGAGTCGAGACCCCCCGGCTCCTGCACAGGTGGCCATGATGGGGAGGTCCCAGCACGTGGGGCCAGCCTTTGGACTTGGGGAGCATGTGTGATCACCTAAGAGTAAAACTGTGCTTTTTTTTTCTGAGACTGGGCTGTACCTGTCTGTCCTTCACCTGGTCGTGGAGCACACTGAAGGGGCTACAGTGGTGCCCGCCTAAGGAAGGGGCATGGCTTCATCCGTCGCTTGACAGGTGGGGAAACAGAGGCCCTGGGTGCCCCAGCTGCAAGCAGCGCAGCGATGCCAACCAGCCTTGTTTCCCTGTGTCACAGCAGCTCCCTCCCAGCCTCCCTTCCCGGCCCTACGGCTCCTGGTCCAGGTGGCTCCTTGCAGCCCTGACGGGGTCTGCCCCAGGGCACAGCGGAGTCCTCCAGAGACTGCCCCCAAAAGGCACCAAAGGGAGGGCACACCTCCTTCGAGTGAGGGCCCCGCCAGGCTCAGAGCGTCTCCAGCCACTAGCAGGGCGAGAGGGGCTGCAAGGCTCGCTCCCGCCCCAGCAGGTCAGGGATCCTGCAACCCACACTGTCATGCCAGCCTCCCTCCTTCTTGTTTCTCAAGGCACACACAGCATGGCCTGCCATCCGGCCCAGGGCACTGGGCAGGGGTGGGGATGGGGTGGGGTGGGGGGGGTACTGAGGCTTTTAGCTCTTTTGCAGAGAAGAGGAGCAAAATACACACTGAAGACGCTGGCGAAGGGGGGAGAGAACCGGACAAGCTGGGGCATCTCTGCTGTGACTTCAGCTTTTAGGGTATTTGTCCTTTCAACAGAATATTTATTGAGCACCTACTGCATGCTGGATACTGTGCCAGGCGCAGGAAATAGAGCTGGGAGCATGACTGACAGGGCTGAAGGACATGCTGTCCAGTGGGAAAGACCGACAGTGAACAGAGCATGTGCTGGGCCACAGTGTACCCATTTATTCTATCCGTGAGAAGCCGAGATTCAGTGAGGCTAATTGATTTGCCAGTGGTCGCAGAGTAAAGGTGGAAGAGCCAGGATTCAAAGCTATTTACCCTCCAACCATTCATCCAACCAACCATCCACCATCCATCCATCCATCCATCCATCCATGCATCCATCCTTCCATCCATCCATCCTTCCATCCATCCGTTCATCCATTCACCCGTCCATCCACCCATCTATCCATCCATCCATCCATCCACCCATTCATTCATTCATTCATCCACTGAGCATCTACAGTGTGCTGGGCCCTGTACTATGTGCTGGGAATGAAACAGAACAAAAGAGGAACAATCCCTGACCTCAAGAAGGTCACATCCTGGTGGAGATGAGGAAAAAACATCCATATTAATCAGACAAATAATAATACAATTACAAAAATGATCAGGGGTCACCTGGGGAGAAGGTGAAGCCCTGTGAAGGGCAGGCACACGTGTGTGCATGTGTGTACATGTATGGGTCTCTCTGTGTATTCTTGTGTGTCTCTGTGTGCACATGCGTGTGCATCTTGCATGTACGTGTATGTCTGTGTGGATGCATGTGTGTGTGTCTATGTGTGCATGTGCATGTACGTCTTTGTGTGCATGTGCATTCATGCGCGTGCACACGTGTGTGTGTGTGTGTGTGTGTATTGCACTCCTGACAGATGGATGAGCATGGGCGGAAGCTCCGAGGCAGGAGGGTGTGGTGGGATGTGGTCTAGGAATAAAAGGAAGACCCGTGTGCTGGGAGGTGGGGACAGGGTACAAATGGAGGGAGGTGGGCAGGAAGGGATGAGTTGAGGCTGGGCTGTGAGAACCTGTGAACACGAGCAAGAGTTTGAATTTTATTTAAAATGCAAAGGAAGACATTGGAGGCATTTCCATGAGGTTAAAAAAAGAAAACTCCTCTGACTTCCATGGGGAGAATGACTTGAAAGGGAGCATTCGTGGAAGCAGAGGGCATTGTATCTGCCCAGGTGAGAGAGGATGGAGGCTCCAGAGAGGACCCCCTCTGAGCTTCTAGCAAGGAAACTACATCTAAGAGAAAAACAAAATTGGGGGGTGGGGGGGGAAGGGGGGTGTTAACAGCAGATTAGCCACTACAGAAAAAAAGAAAAATGAACTTGAAGATACAGCAATAGAAATTCTCCAAAACGAAAAGAGACAAGAAGGGAGCACAGAGCATCCGTGAGGTCTGGGACAACACCAAGTGGCCCAACATGCATGTAACTGCCGTCCCTGATGAGCCCCAGAGATGCCACTGCCTGCCTAGGAGAATGTCCAAAATCCAAAAGCCCGGCCGTTCTCAGTGCTGGCGTGGATGTGGAGCTGCTGGAAATCTCTCCCTCCGATGGTGGGGAACTTGTAAAAGTGCAACCACTTTGCAAAGCTCTTTGGGATGTTCTTCAAATTTAAACATGCAGCTACCGTGTGGCTCAGCTACTCCACTCCTGGCATTTACCAAAGGGAAATTCAATTGCACAGCCTCCTAAAATCTTGCCCACAAATGTTCACACCAGCTTTATTTGTAATAGTCCTGAACCGGAAAAAAACCCAGTGCCCATCAGCAGGTGAATGGGTCAGCACAGGCCTTGGGGGTCATGGTTGTCCAGCTGTTGAGGACAGAACAAAGCCTGGGTACCCAGGTTCTGGTCTGACCCCCACTGTCCCTCTGAGGGCACTGAGCAAGTGGTGTCCCCAGTCACAGCCTTGATTTCTCCTGCGGGGTGGGTCTGTGAGTCTGCCTGATTCACCAGGATCTGGGTGACATTCACTGACCCGTGTGACATGGCTGGGGGAAGCCTCTGGAAGCTCCGATACCAGGAGGGTTGGCGCAGGTCTGGGCCGGCTCTGGTCTGGGAGGCCGGCTGAGCCTGGGTCAGCTTGTTGAGCGGGGAGCACACAGAGGCAGCCGGGCCTGTTCCCTACAGGGCTCCGTGTGTTGAGTCCAGCGGGGCAGGGTCAGGGGTCATGTTTAACCACGGGGGAGCTCAGGGCAGTGCCTCTTGGCCACACAGCAGTCCAAGCGGCGTGGGCGGGCGGTCCCTTGGATGGTCCTGGGACAGAATAACAAGGCCTGGTCACTCACCTGACCAGTCACGCAGGGGCAGTTTGAGAGCACAGAGAGGCAGAGCTGACCCCCAGGGAGGGGCCGGGGCTGGAGACGACTGGGGGAGGGGGAAGCCCAAAGCCTGCAATTGAGTCTGGGCAAGAGAGTGGACAGCTTATACATGGACATGAGTGGACAAAGGCCAGCAAGCCGGGCTCCAGTACCCCTGGGACCCCCACCCTAGAGGCCAGTCCTGGGAGACCCAGCCCAGGCTCTGCAGCCAAAGCACTCGCCTGGGTGTTTCTGCGAGTGTCCACACCACATGCTGCCTTGTACCTGCATTCACGGTCGCCATGGAGGTTCCCCCACCCTCTGGGTTCCAGGGGGGCAGGGCTGCATTTGGTCCACCGTGGGAGCCCTATGCCTAGCACGTGGTAAGAACTCCTTCACTGTGTGTTGGATCCAGAGCAAATGGGTGAATGAATGAATGAATGAATGGATGGATGAATGAATGAAAGCATCTCTCTGCCTCTCTAGATTATGAGTTTCTCCAGAGCAGGATCTGTGCCTGGTTCTGGAAAGTTATTCCCCGTGCTGGTGTTTGTGTTACAAATTACCACCTATTTCAAAACCTCAAACACCATGTACTTACCGTCTTACGGTTTTGGTGGGTCAGGAGTCCGGACACGGCTTCACTGAGTCTTCTGTGTCGCAAGGCTGCAATCACGGCGTCATCCGGGCAGAGGCGCCCTCCTCCCGATGGAATTACTAAATTCAGGTACTTAAGCCTGGAGCTGCTGGCCATCAAACAGGGTACCTGCCTGAGACTGAGGCCAACACAAGGAGAGCAGACGGACAGATGGAAAGAGTCAGTGTCCTGACCACCTCATTTGCACCTCTGGGTCGTTCAGTATCCAGATTCTGCCACTGGACCATCTAATTACATGGGCCGGTCAGTTCACATTTTTACTTAAGGGTGGGGGGGTGGTTTCTGCCACTTGCAACCCAAACTCCTAAGACAAATGCATAGACATGAACATTTTTAACGTCAACAAATTAGTATCCATATCATTTAAAATATATAGTAGCCCATTTAAAACATTTTTATTAGGGTAAATTTTGTCTACAATAAAATTCAGTCTTTTAAAGGGTGCAGTTATGTGAGTTTTGACAAACACAGTGGTGTAACCACCACCGCAAGACACAGGCCAGTTCCATTGCCATGAAAACCTCCCTGTGCTGCCCCTTTGGAGTCAAACCCTCCCTGCCCCAGCCCCTGGACAGCACAGATTGGTCCCCTGTTCCCGCAGGTTTGCACTTTGAGAATGTCCCACACGTAGAAACCTACAGCATGTGAGGCTTGGAGTCTGGCTTTTAGGATGCTTTGAGGGTCATCCCTGTTGGTACCTGTCTCAGGAGTTTGTTTCTTTCTGTGGCCAAGCAGTTTCCATAGAACGTTTGTTCCCAGTTGAAAGGCATTTGGATTGTCCCCAGTTTGGGGGGGGATTCCGAGTAAAACTGCTATGTACATGTGTGCAGGTATCCGTACCTGCGTCAGTGAGTTTCCCTACCTCCAGAAAGGTATGAGCATCTTGAAGTCAGGGTGCTCCGGCCCTTGAAGGGTTCTCCTTGACCTTGCTCCAGACCCAGAAATATTCTAGGAGTGAGAAAGAGAGCGATGAGAATTCTCTCTACCGTTATCCGAGAAAGGGCTCTGGAAGGGACAACCCCATCTCTCCTTTTCAGCACAAAGCCCACCATCAAGTAAAGGGATTCAATTATTCCACAGGGCAGGATGATCCAGCTAACCTCTGGTGGTAGAGATAATGATGAAGATGATGGTGATAACAAGGATGCAGGGACCCCAAAGCGTTGAGTCCCCAGCGTGGCTCTGATGTCCACGTGTGTCACTTTTTCCAGTACTCACAATAGCATCCCAAAGTAGGTGCGGTGTCCCAGCGCGACTGGGAGACAGCTGAAGTTTGCCCACGTGCTCTCGGGCAAGGGGGGTCATGCCTTCTGTTCCTCCACGACCCCATGCTCTGCCTTGGCCCCCTATCAGGCATCTGCAGCAGTTACCCCTGAAGGACCCTGACTGTCGTGTTGTTCGTCTTGTGGCCCCGTGCCATTTGGTGCCTCCGTCTGGGGATTAACTCCAGGGCTGGCCCAGGGTTCCCGGAACGCCAACCCCTCTGTTTCCAGCTCACCGCCGGCCCCAGGCCAGCCCCTTACCACTACCCTCCATCTCACCCGGCCGCCTCCTCCGCTCAAAGGAAGGCGCCTACGCTGGTGAACCTGGTTAGAACTGGAAAATACTTTGTTTGGAGGCCGTCCAGTGGGAGGAAGACTGCAGCATCAACTGGCCAGGACCGAGGCACCGTGGGGGACAGACGTGGCCGAGCCGGGGACAGAGGGACACACGGTGGGCTGCTGGCAGGGCTCTGCTGACGGCGGCTGCCCAGAGGCCGGCCCAGCCAGACCCATCCTTCCCTCCAGCGCAGGAGCAACGTGTGGGCGGTTAGGAGTGATTTCACGGCTTTACTGTGTGGACGGTTCCCCTTGGCCTTTCCAGATTTCAGCGAGAGGAAGGGAAAAATGTGTAGCTGTCCTTGCTTGCCCGCGGATGCCAGCCCCTGCCCCCTGACACGTTAACACAGTTTTCATTCATTACCACAATGTAATTTTGCACCCCTAGTTTTCCCTCTTTATGATTTTTCATGTTTCCGAAGAATGTCAGGGGTAATCGACCTTCTGTGCGTTGGGTGTCTGCACCCCAACTTGGATTAAACATTTAGATAGTTTCCATTCATTCATTCATTTCTTCAACAAACACTGGCAAAGCGTTCCCTACGTGCCAGACACTTTGAGGTGCGGGGACGCGGCAGGGAACAAAACACGCCCCCGCCCCTGCGTAGCTGACATTCTGTAGTTCAGGGAGACGAGCAATAACTAAATAAACAGTAAATCATTTAAAAGTTATATTAGGAAACTATAATGGCGGTAGGTGCTCTGGAGAAAAGTTCTCAGGCGAAGGAGACGGGGTGTTGGGGAGTAGGTGCAGGGCCGCTGTGGTTGCGCTGGGCAGGGACCAGCTCTCTGGGGAGGGGTTGTCTGAGCAGAGACAGAAGCGTGCAAGAGGGGGACACGTGGGTGCCCGAGTCAGGGGACATGCCTCAAGAAAATGCAAAGCCCGGAGGAGGGAGCCTCACTGGTCCAGAAACGCAGGAATTTCCGCAGGATGGGCAGGTGAACAAGGGTAGAAATGGCAGCCGCAGGACCATGATGATGACGTAATGACGATGACTGACAGCCAAGCACGATGATGACAGCCCCAGCGAAGAGCTGTTGTCGAGCTTTTCCTTTTTGTAAAGCTGCCCCCAAATCCTTTCCCTGCCTGACTGTCATGGGTTGAACAACGTTCCCCATCCCCCAAAAGATATGTCCAGATCTTAACCTTCAGATCACCTGTGAGTGTGACCTTCTTTGGACAAAGGTTTTTTTATAGATGTAAGTAAATGAAGAATCTTGAGATAAGGAGCAAAACCTGGGATTATCTGGGAGGGCCCTAAATCCAAAGACTGTGTCTTTATAAGAGAAGAAGGAAGGAGACTGAAGACACAGACACACAGGGGAGGCCGTGGGCAGACAGAGGGAGAGGTGGGAGGGATGCAGCCACAAGCCCAGGGATGCCTAGAGCTATACTTCAAATAAAAAAAAAAAAAAAAGAACAGGCTGCCTTATCCCTGAACACTGTCCCTGCCACTTCTTGAGGTGTCACACAGGTGTCTGATGTCTTGGGGACTTTGTGTCATCTCACTTAACCCTCACAAGGATGGATTCCGGAGTGAGTCTTACCACCCCCATTTTATGGAGGAGAAAAGGGACTCTGGGATGTGGGCGATGGCCTGTGACCACGCAGCCCACAAGGGCGGCGTTGCTGTGACCTCAGGCCCCCCTTACTCTGCCCTTTCACCCTTGACACGCCGGGGTAACAGAATGGGCAGGTTTTTAAATTCAGGGTTCTGGTTACATGCAGTTTATAGTTCCGGTGCCTTCCATGGAATCACAGAACCTTAGTTTTAGAAGGGATTGGGGATCGTTTTGTTGATACCTGCTCCCATGGATGGGGAAACAGGCCCAGAGGGGAAGGAACAGGCCCCGGGTCAGCCAGTGGGTCAGGGCACAGCTGAGCCGGGAGCCCCCAGGCAGCCAGCCCTGTCGGTGTTCCATGCCTGGCCGGGACGTGGGCCTCGGCACCAGCCATTTGCCCACTTGCCCACTTGCCCACTGGACACACATTCCCACAGACTTTGGTTCTGGGCGCTGGAACCCCACGGCTGCACCCCGGGCGGAGCTGGCCTGCCCCGGGTGGGGCGGGCTGGGCCTTTCTGCTGAGTCACCAGGCCTGACCACAGGACATTTTTGAGATTCCAGGTCTGGCTCTGCAGAGGCTTTGGCCCTGAGGCAGGTCCGGCCTCACCCGGCCCAGAATCACTGTGGGAGACAGACTGGGAGGCACTCTCTCTCACTGCCCCCCAGGGATGCCATGCCCACTGGGGTCCGAGCCCACAGCACATGGGAGGAGACACGCCTTAATGGCTAGACTTCAGACAGAAGAGGGATCAGTCGAGGTTGACGGGGCTCCGAGCTGCCCTTTTACATGCTTTTGAATTTTCTCAAAGAGGACTAATTAAAAACATTTTTAATCTGTCATAATTCGTTTACGTGGTTTAAAATTCAAAAAGTATCAAAGAATAAGTATGTGGTAGAAAGTTTCCTTCCCCAGGCCCTCCGGTCCCCCACCGTTTTCCTCCAGACAGAGCTGTCAGTTTGCTTTATATCCACGCAGATATTTTATGCATATACAAGCAAATCACCTGCACGGATACATATACAGAGGCATGCGTATATGCACACACATATGCATATGCGTATATGTGCACATAAATACTCATATAGGTATACTTGTCTATACAGTTGTCCCTCAGTATCTGTAGGGGATGGGGTCCAGGACCATAATCCACGTATGCTCAAGTCCCTTATGTAAAACGATGTAGTGTCTTCCTGTAACCTCCCTACCGCCTTCCCGTATACTCGAAATCAAGTCTAGATTACGTACAATAACCTAATACAATGTAAATGCTATGTAATAGTTGCCAGTGCAGCAAATTCAAGTTTTGCTTTTTTGGAACTTTCTGGACATTTTTTTTCCTGAGTATTTTTGATCCACATTTGGTTGAATCTGCAGATGTGGAACCCGCAGGTGCAGAAGGCCGACTGTATATTCTTTTAACCCAAGGGAAACACATTTTTGTCTCCAAAGCGGGATTTAACTTCTGGAAAGTGCTGCCGATTTTAGCTGCCGGGGAACATTGTTAAAAAGTGAGAAGTGTGGGGCTTCCCTGGTGGCGCACTGATTTAGAATCTGCCTGCCAATGAAGGGGACACGGGTTCGAGCCCCGGTCCGGGAGGATCCCACATGCCACGGAGCAACTAGGCCCGTGAGCCACAACTACTGAGCTTGCGTGTCTGGAGCCTGTGCTCCGCAACAAGAGAGGCCGCGACAGTGAGAGGCCTGCGCACCGTGATGAAGAGTGGCCCCCGCTCGCCGCAACTGGAGAAAGCCCTCGCACAGAAATGAAGACCCAACACAGCCCAAAATGGATAAATAAATAAATTAATTTTTAAAAAAAAGTGAGAAGTGCTCAGGAAGTAGGAGCTTGACAAATGTCTCTGAAACCCCTGCAAATGCAGGCAAGGCCCCTTTCTTGGCAAAGGGTTTCCAGGACCTGAGGTTATCACGAAGGGATGGTGGAGCTGACATGTACAGCCCCAGGATCCTGGGGTGCTTGACTCCTCTGTGCCTCAGTGTTCTCATCTGTGAAATGGGAATAAAGCCAAGTCCACACCCAAGGTGGACATGAGGACCAGCAGTGCCCATGTCGGGCACTGAGTGAATCTGCGTGTAGGATCCCAGGGACCCCTCCTGCCCCAGATGTCCAGATGTTCAGGCTCCTCACAGACCGGTAGCCCCAAGAGTCCCAGGCTGGACCACTGCCTGTTGAATGAACTTTCTCTGGACGTTCTGTGATTAACGTGCATGTGTCAGGGTGTGTCATGGGCTGTGGATGTCTGGACGACAGGTTAGGACAGAAGGAAGCCCACGGATTGGGAGGGGTACCACTTGGATCCCTGAACACATAAGGGGCCTCAAACTGTCTGGTTTAAAGTGGTGTGACTTTGCCATGAAAATTCTGCTCTTTCCCATCAGGCATAAAGCAGGACCATGTTCTGTACGCAGAGAACGTGTGTGTTAGAAGAACTGATTTGCTGAAAGTAGGCGTGTGTCACTCAGCTCTGCTTTGGCCCCATCCTCTCTGTAAGTCTGAGAAGGTGCTGTCGGACCTCCACCCTCATCGCCTGAGTCCTCGTCTGCCTCCTCTGGTGATTGAGGGTTGAGTGAGGGGCAGTACCTGGAGTGTCCTGCAGTGCCTGGGACCCGGCATCAGGTAAGATAATACCTGCATGATGTCACTCACTAAAGGAGCCTGACCTGCTTAATAAAAGGAAGAGCTTTCAACATGAAGAACCGTGCTAGCACCGTTCATAGGTGGCAGGTCAGCCAGAGACCTACTGTGTGCGGGGCTGTGAGCAGGCTCATGGCATATCGGTTGAAGACCTACTGTGTGCGGGGCTGTGGGTGAGGTTGTGATGACTTCGTGGGAACAAGTTACCTTGATGCCCAAATGTGTGGCTCAGGATGAGTGTCCGATCAGTAAAACTAAGGCAGACAACCCTTCTCAGTGAGTGCTGGGGGCGGATCCTGCCTTGGATGGCAGGGTGAGAGGACCTCAGAATTTGCTCCCACTGCCCCTCCACGCTTCAGCCCCCGCACCCCTGTTTGGGGTGGGTGGGGCTCAGGCTCCAGAATCTCTCAGGTGGAGATCCTGTGGCCTTGGGTGGGTCCAATCTCCTCACCAAGACTTGAGGTCCTCATCTGTGGAATGGGGGGTGGGATGGGGACAGGCTATGGCCATCTCCCCTTAGACCACGTTTGCAACAGGAAGATCATGCCAGCTTCATATATCATTTTAAAGCTTCCAGTGGCCACACTGAGAAAAGCATAAAAGAACAGGTGAAATATATTCTAATAATATACTTTATTTAACCCAATATATCCAAACTATTATTACAACATGTAATCACGATCATTATTATGAATGAAATATTTTGCATTCCCTTTTCCCAACTACGTCTTCAAAATCTCGTGCCTATTCTGCTTTTCCAGCACATCTCAGTGCAGACCAGCCACGTTTCAAGTGCTCGGTGGCCACACGTGGCCATATTGAGTGATGCGGAGCATCCCCAGGCAGGCCCACGGCAAGGAGATGGGACAATTACAGCTGGTCGCCTTGGCCAGCAAGTTCCCACGTCCCCAGCTCCTCTCATGGGCAGAAGTAAAAGTGACCCAGGTACCTAGAGACAGGCAAGTATGTGTCTGGGAGAATTCCAGCAGGGCCCAGGCATCGGGGTGTATCTGAGGCCCACAAAACCCACACAGTGACTCCTGCTGCCTGACCCCTGCCCTGTCACCAGGCCCTGCTCAGGCCCCCTTCCTGCCCAACAGCTGACCCTGCCTGGGTGTGTAGGTAGGCCTTGGGGATGGGCCACCCGGGCAGCTGCTCGTGAAAGGCCTGACTTATGTGCCTGCGTGCGCCTTGGTCGCCAGCAACGTCACCTGAAGCCCTTTCTCGTAAATTCCGATTCTGAAGTTTACAGTTATCGGGAGGAAGTTTCCAATTGCTGGCTCCCGTGTGGGAAAATACATATGAAGCTGAGAGGCCCTTTTGTTTGGAGCTCATCTGGGGCTCGGAGGGCGCCGGTGGCCAGGTGGGAGGTGGCCCATCCTGGGCGGTGGGTGCAGAGGAAGCGGCCAAGTTTAATGAAGCCCCATGAATCATTATCACCCAGTGGAAACAGGTTCTGTCAGTCACCTGCAATGCACTTGGTTCATTCATTTTTTTCTCAAGCATGTATGTGGATCAGGGCTGTGGACCCCAGGAGAAGCTGGGCCCCAGGGGAGGGCGTGCTGGGAGAGAGCTAAGAGGGACCTACCCAGACCCAGACCCTCAGGGGCCTGGCAAAGGTGAACTCAAATCCTGTTCTTTTAATTTGTTGGCTTTACAGGAAGACCAGGCCATAAAAAGGGAACTTGTACTAATAAAACCCCCAAGATTCCCAAGGAGGAAAATGCAGCTCGGAGACTGTTGGTTTTCGGCCCTTGACTCTGAAAGGGAGTCTGGGGAAATGCTAATTTTGAACTTTTCCTACACCCTTCCTGCTTCTGGATGCTGAAGGCTGTCTTGAATTCCTTTGCACAATCAATTGAGGGGAAAGAATCGCGTCACTTCAGGACAACATAAGCTCGATTTTCCCTGATGAGCGGAAAAGCATGGGCTGTTTTAAAAGACACATCGCGTCATTTTTTAACTTTCTTATTTTTATTTTTTAGCATTCCTGAGTGAAAAAGGACATTTGGGGAATCTGAGCTCAGCCCCTAATTTGGAAAGACGGCGTGATGAACTTGAAAAAACAGGTCTCCATCTGTGTTCTAAGAAGATGATAAATTTCATCTCCTCTTGGGGACCCCATGTAGAAGGGGCCCTCTGCTTCCTGGAGCGAGGGGGGAAAGGGCGGTGCTGGCTCTTGGTGATCCTTAAGGGGGGGTGAACAGGCCCCTGGGGGCCGACCAGTCCCCTGCCTGTGGCCATCACTGCCTGCCACCTTTTGGGCAGGGTCTCTCAGCATCACACCTAGAGAGGTTCCCGTGGGTGTCCAGTGGTGGAGATGGAGGCCCCGCAGGGGTCTCTGTGTGTGTCCCTGATGGGCACCAGGTCTCCGGTCCTCCTCCTCCTCTCAGGAGTGAGGCCAGGAAACGGGGGCTTCTCAATTGCACTGCCCGTTTCCCCACCCTGGAGCAGGATGCTGGGTGTGGGGGGCCAGGCCCGGGGCCAGGGTCCTGTCTGCCCCCTGCCTGAGCCTGGCTTCACCTGACTCCTCCATACAGGCTCACAGCCCAGAGGAAAATGGCAGGGGGGGACCCCGCCTCTGCCACAGAGACCCCTCAGCCAGCCCTCCCAAGGCAGGGTGGTTATCTGGCACCCTGACTGGAAGAGGCCTCCGCCAGCCCCATCTAGGGTCTGAGAGCTGAGAGCTGGGGGGGCCTCAGCTCAGCGTGGGAAAGCAGCACCCCTCCCCCTTCACAGGGTCGCCAGCCAGCTCAGCACCGTGACCTGTGGAGTCAGGGTCCCTGCCTGCCTGGCCCTGCCCCACCCCCAGCTGGCTGCAGTGAGGTTGAGCCCTTTTTTTTTTTTTTTAAGTAATTAATTAATTTATTTATTTTTGCTGCGTTGGGTCTTCATTGCTGCACGCAGGCTTTCTCTAGTTGCGGCGAGCGGGGGCTACTCTTCGTTGCGGTGCGCGGGCTTCTCATTGCAGTGGCTTCTCTTGCTGCGGAGCACGGGCTCTAGGCGCGCGGGCTTCAGTAGCGGTGGCGCGCGGGCTTAGTTGCTCCGCGGCATTCCATCTGTGTCCTTGATGTGAGGATGCAAGCAAAGCCAGGCCTCCATGGGCCTGCTCACAAGCTGGGCTGGCTGCACTGTCCTGCTGGCAGCCCTGGGGGTGTGTGGAGTCCGGACCCCCGAGCCGTGTGGGAGGAGCCTGGGGCTGGGAAAAGCAGTGACTCTCCCCAGGACACCTGGCCATGAGGGCAGCGCCCAGCCGTGCCAGACCTTACTCCTCCCCCTCAACACCCATCCCCTACTGTCTTCCCACGTCCCGAGTCTGGTCACGGTGGCCAGCCGCTGGGGCCCCCCTGTCTTTGCTGGGGGTATAGGACTGATCACAGCTCGTTCATTCATTCATTTATTCAATGACTATGGATGAGCCCCCACTGTGGACCCCAAGTTGTCCAGGGTAGCAGGTGGCCGGGAACCAGGTCTGTGCCCTCGGTGTGCTGCTGTGACCTTGCAGGCGAGCAGCCCACGAGGAACAAAGGGCATAACTTCAGCTGCGCTGCCAGCCCTGACCACGTCTTGGAGGCCGGTGGGTGGGGGGCTGCCGAGGAGGCGGCAGCTGTCCTGAGAGTGGGAACAGCAGCTACACAAGGGCCCAGAGCAAGGAAATGATCTGCCTTCTCAGGTCCTTCACATCTTCACCTCTGTCAAGCACCGGAGCCTCAAGCCAGCCTCGGAGACAGACAGGTGTTCATGCCTCTTACAGCCCAGGAAATGGAGGTTCAGAGAAGTTGCTTCCCCTGTCTGAAGCCACACAGCAGGTGAGGGGAGCAAGGGGCAGAGCTGGGGTCTGAGCCCAGCTCTCCAATACTGACGCCAGTGGGAGGTCTTGAATCCAGGCGCCCCTCTTCTGCTGTTGGTCCAGAAGCTTCTGCATGGAGACCTGGGTGGGCAGGCCGGACAGGGGCTCCTTCCAGACCCTGCTGCTGTCCCACATGACCAGCGCCATCTAGCCACGGTGGGGCTTTTCTGGGGCTGTGGGCCTGGAGGGGGGTTTGCACAAGGCCCTCCCGCATCCTCCGTACTCCAGCTCCTGGTCCCTGCAGCCCCCACAGTAAAGCCGCCTCACTCTGAATAGGGATGGGACCTCCAGGGGTCACACGAGGGAGCTGCAGCCCCTCCCTCCTGGGACTGCTCCCGGGGCCTCGGGCACGGACAGGGTGGAAAGAGGCCATCCCGGGCCCGTGGCCCCAGACCCTCCTTGGCTGGGTCCCTTGGCCGTGCTCTTGGGTGTAGGACCCTCTGTCTTCCCGTTTGCTGTGAAAACAGGAAGCTCAGAGGGCAGCAGTGGGAATAGGGGTGTCTGGAGGAAGCTGCCCTGAGAGAGTGGCGGGTGTCCAGCGAGGCCCGGGGGAACCAAGCCACCCAGAAGCTGCAGGGCCCGGGGGGCTGGACTGGAGACCCCTTGTCTGGCCCAGCCTCGGCCTTCTGAGCTGAGCCTGGGGCCCGGCCCAGCACCATCCCTGCCTGAGGACCTAATGACCTCCCGTGGGCTCTTGGGGCACCCCAGCCAGTTGGGGGGAGGGGCGGGGGTGCAGTCAGGGGAGGGTCAAATACCCCGGCACAGCTCAGCTGGGGCCCTGGGGAGCCTCCACCTTGGCAAGGTCTTGGGGGCCGAGGGGGCTTCAGACTTGAGAGCAGGCAGACCTGGGTTCTCTTCTGGTACCTCCCTGGGCCCCGGTTTCCCTCTACACCTGCCTCTCGGGTGGCCGGGGAGGTGATGCGGTCACCACTGTGCAAAGCCTCGGCCCCTGCCCGGCACAGCCCCTGGGGGATGCAGTCCTGTGTAGCTGCCGTAGGGTCACGGGTTTCTGTCAGGGAAGGGGAGGTGCGCTGGCTGTGGTCTCGGGGTGCAGGAGGGGTCGGGGCCGGCGACTCTGAGGCCCTAGACCCCGCTTTCCCTGGCTTCCCCTGCATCCTCTCCTTGGCCCCCCAGCTCCCCCCTCCCCTCCGGCCCCCGCTTCCCATCCTTGCAAGGCCAAAGGAGCTGCTGCGTGGCTGTGCGTTTCTATTTCTGCACCTTCCGCTTCCTGCCCCGTGGCCGGCCAGCCACTGCGGAAAGTTCTGGAATCCGCAAGGCCAGCTGGCCCGGGGACAGGATGTGGGGCCTCGGATTTCCTCCTCCTAGAGGCTCTGCACGCCTCCCAGGGCTGGGCACCCCGGCTGTCAGGGAAGGCCTTGGATGACCGAAGGAGGGCATCCGGTGGAGCCTGGGCCCCGGCTGGCCGGCACCCACGGACAGGGCCGCTGCTTTCAAGGTCAGCCGCGCACCCAGTGAATCCGTTCAACGAACCCGCCTCACCCCAGGTGCCGGTCGAGGCTCGGGATACGGTGTGAACAGACTGTCGGGTTGTGCTTTCTGTTCCCTTTGAAACAGCCCACAAGATGGGCACCTTGAATTCAAGCGAGTCTTGAATGATTTGGTGAAATCACAATTACGGAACACAGGCTGAAGGCTGTAGGGTCTGTGCTTCTTACCACCCTGTGAATAAGTGGACAATTTTGTGTGTGTGTGTGTGTGTGTGTGTGTGTGTGTGTGAGAGAGAGAGAGAGAGAGAGAATAGAGAGAGAGAGAAAAAAAAAACAGAGACAGAGCCAGAGACAGAGATAGTAAGATGATCAAGAGAGAGAGAGAGAGAGAGGAGGGCAGCCTGGAGCCGTAATTGCACACGACCTGACCTGAGCGAGCGAATGGAGGCCGCCAGTGCTAAGTGCCTGGTCGGGAAGGCTTGCTCAGGGCTCCGTCTGCAGTGTTTCCTGAGCGCTTACTCTGCACCTGGCTCGGTGGTGAGGAGACTTCCTTTTGGACCTCAGGGTTGACCCCCTCCACCCTGGTCGGGAGGATTTGGGGGAACACAGAGTGTGGTCAGCAGAGGTCTGAGTCACAGAACACTTCAAGAAAGGGCAGCGCTCCTTTGTCCAGGTGTGAATTCCCGACCTCACCTTGGGGGCCGGCCTTAGAGCCCGGGTGAAGACCATGCAGGTGCTGGGCCGGATGGCTTGGCTGTGTTAGAACCCAGGGCTGTGAGGTCGAGGGTGGGCCGGGCTCCGAGCTGAGCCGCGTCCAGACCCCGGCCCGGGTGCTGACGGAGGTCTGACTTTGGACAAGTCACACCGCTCGCTGGGCCTCCAGGTTGTCACTGGTCCCCACTGGGTGTGACTGAGCTGGCATCACTACCTGGAGGGCCAGAAGTCCCTTTCTCCGTTTCCCACCTTGTCCCCCTAAAAGTGTCTCCAAATTACTTCGTTGCATCTAAATTTGACTGAATCATACCTTTCATTTGTTTTTAAATTAACTTTTTCTTAAAGTAGCCTTATGTTGTTATATAAAAATGAACCAGAGCTCATTGTGAAAAGCAATTGAAGAAGCAAAAACACCTTAAAATGCCACCCTCACCCCCCAGAAATAATCCTTTAAAAAATTTCCCCAATTGCCCTTGCAGCCTTCTACCGCCAGAAACACACGCTGACAGACAGAGACTGTTTAAAGATGGCATTGTTCTGGCCACACTTTTCTGTAACCTGTTTTCCCACAAACTGGTACAGCAGGGGCATCTGTGCTTGTCAATAGATAAGCAAAGATCGGCATCATCGTGTCAGTTGCCTCAGAGTACCCATCGCGCGATCATACGGTCATTCTGTTAACGATGTTTTTTGTTGGTGGAGGCTAACGTAGTTTCCAATTTTCCCGTTACAAACACCCCTGTGGAACAACCTTGGACACACACCATTTACACTTATGGGAACCGCTCTATGGGGTAAATTCCTGCAGGTGGGATTTCTGGGTTAAAAGGTTTGCAAATTGTGCGTGTTGATACCTATGGGAAGGGTTTCTGCATTTTTGAAAAAGGCTAAGAATTCCTGGCAGGTGGACTCTTAATGTGGTACCACAGGGTTCTTTATGAATTTGGCCAGCACCTCCTTTATTAAAAATAGCTTCTGTGTACTCTGATGATTTTGCAAATATGTTCCTATAAAAGAGTTTCATCTTCAAGAAATTCATGGAAAAGACTCTGACAAGTACAGGTTTCTGGTAACTGACTGTACTGCTGAACTGAATGAATAAGCATTTTCAGAACTCTAATGAAAAACTGATGAACTCATAAAAGTGCTAACAAAAGATCAAGATGAAAAAAAAGAAATTAATTACATGGGACTGAGTGAACTGATGAGGATGAGTATAATTTTTGTGACTTTCTGTCTGAATTAAAAAAAAAAAAATCCCACAAGGACTCAGAGGAAAAGAATATACAAATCAATTTTCACTGCAAAGTAAAGGAGCTGTTACAGTGGAGGATTACTGGACTGAATGTCAATGTTATGACATAGTATAAGTGTGTTTCATGTTTGGTAATTGCAATCATTGTTGCTTTTGTTGTGGTCATCCATGTACAATGCTTGGTGTCAGTCTATCTATCTCTTGTAAAAATAAAATACAGTGTGTGTGTGTGGAAAAAAAAATAGCTTCTGTAAGTGATTATAAAAGTAATACATTTTAAAGTAGAAAATCCGGAACATACATACATGTATAGTGAAGGAGATTGAAGTGATTTGATAATCCACACAGACTTAACCTATCAATCCATCTATTAACCAGTCTATCTCGTTAACATAATGCTTGTTTCACCAAACATCATATCCTATGTGGTTAAACAGCCTTTGATAAGTCGATAAAAACACACCTTTGGGGGCATCTATCTGGAGAAAACTCCATTTCGAAAAGATACATGCATCCCAATATTCATGGCAGCACTATTTACAATAGCCAAGACATGGAAACAACCTAAGTATCCATCGACAGATGAATGGATAAAGAAGATGTAGTCCATATATATATACAATGGAATACTACTCAGCTATAAAAAAGAATGAAATAATACCATTTGCAGCAACATGGATGGACATAGAGATTATCATACTTAGTGAAGTAAGTCAGACAGAGAAAGACAGATATCATATATCACTTATATGTGGAATCTAGAAAAATGATATAAGTGAACTAATTTACAAAATGAAACAGATTCACAGACATAGAAAATAAATTGATGGTTACCAAAGGGGAAAAGGAGGGGGGGGGGATAAATTAGGAGTTTGGGATTAATGGATACACACTACTATATATAAAACGGATAACCAACAAGGACCTACTGTATAGCACAGAGATATATGTTCAATATCTTGTAATAACTTATAATGGAAAAGAATCTGAAAAAGAATAGAGATATATATGTGTATAACTGAATCACTGTGCTGTACACTGGAAACTAACACAACGTTGTAAATCAACTATACTTCAATTGAAAAAAAAAACACTTTCTGCTCACTCATGGTCAGTGCAGGAAACTTGGAAAATTCGGGTCATTCTAAAGGAGAAAACACACAATATGCCCAAACTCGGTGTCCCCAGGCCAGCTCTGTTTAGATGCTGGTATGTTCACTCCAGTCTATTTGTTATGCAGACGCAGATTTACTTGTTTTACATAATTACTATCAGATTCTGGTGGCAGTTCTCTCTCCTGCTTTTTCAATTAACAGATCGTGATTATTTCCCCATGCTATATTAAGCAGTCTATGAAAACACTATTTTTAATGGCTGAATAATATTTTATGGAGCAGATTGTTTAATAAATGATCTCTTCTTTGCTGTTTGCAGCTTTTAGGCATTACCGGTAGTGCCGGGATGTCCACCCTGGTACCTAAGTCTTTGCACACACGTGGGAGGGTTTTCTCAGGGTGAATTCCTAGAAGGGAGATTGCTAGCCCGGCTACACATTGCCAAATTGTTCTCCAGAAAGCTGCTAGCAATTACATTCCCAGCACCGTCGTAAGACAATTACCGCCACCAACGCTGCAGAGCAACATTTTTTGTCTCTGATGGCTGCACATGGCATCAGGATATTTCAACTGCCATTTCTTTGCTTACTAGCGAAAACAAGCACCTCTTTGTAGGATTATCGCCATGCGTATTTCATGCATGAAATTCCTATTTGTCTTTTATCCAGCGATCTAGTGCCTCGTTCATCTTATTGATTTGTAAGAGCTTTTTGTATATTAAGACTACGTTAGTCCTTTGTGTGTTGCAACATTTTCGCAGCGTCTCTGGACTCCATTTTTTTTCTTAATATTAAGGAGCTTGTGTGGGATCAAATGGCTTGAGCTTCTTTATTGTTGCTATTTTGGATTTTTTAATGTTCAGAAAGGTCTTTCTCAACCAGAGATCAGTGCACTGTAGCGTTCACTTTTCTGCGGCAGGGGCCCAGCAACGCCTCATCTGGAATTGCGAGCTTTTCAGGGAGTGATGCACTTCCAGCCTCCAGGTCCGCACCTGCTTCACTGGGGGGAGGGGCCTGCTGTGGGAGGATGCCTGATCCCACTTGGAGTCTACACCAGAGCCTGCGGAGAGAGACTGCCCTACCGTTTCTCTGCAGAAGGTGGCACAGCTCAGCAGATTCTGCGTGCGTGCTGTGGACCCAGGGCCACCACCCTGGACAGAAGGCTACAGCCTTGGCCCTGCAGAAGTGACCATCACCCAGACAGGTGGCTGTAGCTGTAGAACCAGAGAGAGCTCTTCATGCTCAGGTGGGAGATACCCAGGGTGTCTATTTACACCTTTACCTGGGAGGCTTTACCTGGGGTGGAGGGGTTTGTGACCAGTTGGTGGAATTTGGGTGTTGCACGCACCTGTGGCCTCATTCATTTCCATAGACAGGTGAGTCCTGGGGATAGGCAGAGACATTTGTTCTAGCTGACATATGGTTCTATACTTTACAACTATTCAAGGGTCCATGTATTCATTCATTGACTCATTCAGTTGTTCACCGTGCCTGGAGCTGGGGATTCAGTGGCGAATGAACTCAGGGGTCAGAGTATATCAGCTGGCAAACTGGGCTGGGGACAGAGCCGATGGGACTGGATGCCGGACCATAGACGTGGGGTGGGGGGAGGGGGGAAGGCCTGTTCCAGCAGACATTTGAGGAGACTCTGGCTGAAGTCATCAAGCCATGCAGTGGTCCAGGGTCAGCATTCCAAGCAGGGGTCCATGTGGGCAGAGGCCCTGGGAATTTATTCTGGAATTGGTGATGAGACTGGGACTTAACTTTAATGGATCCCAGGCCCCCTTATTAAATGGTTCCATCTTCCCTGTGAATCTGAAATGCTGCCTTCATAACATGCTAAATTAGTATATGTAGCAGGCACTGTTCTGGGGCATTCCATGGAGGTCCGTGTGAAACCTCACTTAAGAAGCTATGGTGGGGAGGGGTCTGGGCAAGGAGAAACACTGATGGGTCCTTGGGACACATGAGAGGAATCCTCAGACTCTGGAGGCCCCCAACTTATAGGTTGTGTCTGAAAATACATGGTTTTCAGCCCCACTGAGAGCCAAAGTCCAGTTCTCATGTTTTAGTTTGAACTATTGTGTAAGAATTCCTTGAAAGAGCAAGTATTTCCTTTTGCCTCTGGCCCCATCCCCTGCCACTCCCCTGACCCCAAAGTTTCTACATGTCTGTCCCAGGGAGAGCTAATTGCTTGGGGAAAATGGATTCCCACTTGGAGGAGCCCACATGCCCCTCCCTTGACTCTAGGGCTTTCTACGTGGGCATTGGGGGAAGACTTGCTGGGTGGGGATCCTGAGGAGTTAGAAGCAGGGTTGGAGTGGCACCCCTTCCCCGTAGGGTGGGCCTCCCAGGGATGAAGCCCCACCTCCATTTTGGCAACAGTGCACATATGCATGGAAGGCCAGGGCCCTCCAAGGGCCCCGCCCCCCTCAGTGGACCAGATGGGGGTCCAGATGGGGCAAGTTCCTCCCAAGGTCACCCAGCAGTACTGGCAGAGGTGCCTGGGCCTGCAGGGAGAATAGAAATAGAAATTGATCATGGCTGACCCAGGTATGTGTCTGATGGGAACAAGCTTCACTTGGCTTGGTTCAGGGAAGAACTGTGTTTTCAACGGTGTCAGTGGGTAAAGTTCAAGTTATTTTTCTCCAGAATAAAGGTGGATTTACCAGGACACAAATAGGTAAAATCAAAAAGGAAAATGGGGACATTCTACCAACCTTACAGAGATAAAAGGATTATAAGGTAATACTATGAACAACTGAACATCAGTGAACTAGATAACCTGGAAGAAATGGACAAATTCCTTGAAAGACATAAATTCCCTAAACTGACTCAAGAAGGAATAAAAAATCTAAATACATCTATAATGAGTAAGGAGATTGGATCAGTAATCAAAAACTTGCCAACACAGAAAAAGCCCAGGATCAGATGGCTTCACAGGTAGGTTCTACCAAATATTTAGAGAAAAATTAACACCAGTCCTTCTCAAACTCTTTCAAAAGATTGAAGAGGACGGAACACTTCCTAAGTTATTGTACGAGGCCAGCATTACTCTGATACCAAAGCCAGATACGGACATCACAAGAAAAGGAAACTACAAACCAATATTCCTTGTGAATATAGAAGCAAAAATTCTAGACAAAATATTAGCAAATTGAATCCAAGAGTATATTAAAAAGTTTATACACTCTGTCCAAGTGGGATTTATCCCAGGAATGCAAGGGTGGTTCAACATAAGAAAACCAGCCAATGTTAGACATTACAATACTAGAATGAAGAAAAAAATTACACATGATCCTCTCAGTTATGTGGAAGAGACATTTAACAAAATCCAGCACGCTGTCATAATAAAAACTCTAGGAAAGTTAGGAATAGAGAGAAAAATACCTCAATATGATAAAGGGTATTTATGGAAAATCCACAGCTAATGTCATACTCAATGGTGAAGGATGAAAGCTTTCTCCCTAAGATCAGAAACAAGACAAGGATGTCTGCTCTCACCACTTCCGTTCAATATGGTACTAGAAGTTCTAGCCTGAGCTACTGGGCAAGAAAAATAAATGAATAAACAGAAGGCACCAAATTGGAAAGGAAGAGGTAAAATTATCTATTCATAGAAGACATGATTCTATACATAAAAACCCTAAAGAATCCACAAGAAAGCTATTGGAACTAATAAACAAATTCAGCAAAGTTGCAGGGGAAAAGATCAGCATACAAAAATCAGTTGTGCTCTACACAGCAGCAACCAAAAATCTGAACAGGAAATTAAGTAAGCAATTCCATTTGCAATTCCATCTGAAAGAATTAAATACTTAGGAAGAATAAATCTAACCAAGGAAGTGAAAGACTTGTATGCTGAAAACCACAAAACATTGCTAAAAGAGATGAAAGAAAATCTAAATAAATGGGAAGACATCACATGTTCACAGATAGAAAGACTTAACATTGTTAAGATGTCACTACTACCCTAAGTGATCTATGGGTGCAAAACAATTCCTATGGAAATTCCAAGAGACTTCTTTACAGAAATGGAAAAGCCAATCTTCAAATTCATAAGAGTTGCAAGGAGTTCCAAAGAGCCAAAAAAATGTTGAAAAAGAAGAATAAAGTTAGAGAATTCCCATAGGATGAGAGCAACTTCAAAACTTACTACAAAGCTACAGTACTTAAAACAGTGTAGTGTGGCACTGGCATAAGGACAGACATATAGACCAATGGATTAAAGTAGAGAACCCAGAAATAAACCCTCACATATGAGGTCAATTGATTTTTCAAGGATGCCAAGACCATTCAGTGGAGAAAGGACAGTCTTTTCAACAAACAGTGCTGAGAAAACTGGACATCCATGTACAAAAGAATGAAATTAGAACCTTACCTTACACCATATACAAAAGTTAACTCAAAATGGATTAAAACTCTAAACAGCTAAAACTATAAAACTTGAGGAAAATATTTATGACAATGCATTTCACAACAGTTTTATGGATGTGACACTGGTAGCACAGACAACAGAAGAAAAAAGTAAATTAGACTTTAAGAAATTTTGTGCATCAATGGACACTATCACTATCAAGAAAGCAAAAAGATAACCCACAGGATGGAAGAAATATTTGCAAATCATGCCTCTGACAAGGGTTTAATATCCAGAATATTTTAAAAATGCCTACAACTCAACAACAACAAAACAAACAACCCAATTCCAAAATGAGCAAGGGCTTGAATAGACATTTCTTCAAGGAAAATGTAAAAATGGCCAAGAGCACAAGAAAAGATACACATCGTCATTGGTCATTAGGGAAATACAAATCAAAACCTCAATGAGATACCACCTCATGCCCACTAGGATGGCTATTATTAAACAGAGTGTAAGGGAATAAAAAGTGTTGTGAGGATGTCGAGAAACTGGACCCCATGAGTATTGCTGGTGGGAATGTAAAATGGTGCAGTCACTGTGCAAAACAGTTTAGTGGTTCCTCAAAAGGTTAAACGTAGAATTACTCAGCAATATGACCCAACAATTCCACTCCTAGTCATACATCCCAAAGAACTGAAAGCAGGGACTCAAACAGATATCTGTACACCAATGACCATAAGCAGCATTGTTCACAAAAGACAAAAGGTGGAGACAGCTGAAGCATCTATCAACAGATGAATGGATAAACTGTGGTCTATATCTACAATGGAATAATACTCAGCCATAAAGAGGAACGAAATTCTGACACATGCTACGACAAGGATGAACCTTGAAAATATTATGCTAAGTGAATTAAGCCAGACACAAAAGGAAACATATTATATGATTCCACTTAGATGAGGTCCCTAGAATAGGCAAATTCATAGAGACAAAGGCCCCAGGGCTGAAGGGGAGTTTTGGCTAGTGCAGGAGCTGGAGGGAGCTCAGTGGGGCTTGAGGGTCCTAATGGGCAGGGCCCTGGGTTGGATGCATGTCATGGGGACCCAGAATGTTCTCAGGTTTTGAATTTTCATCTCCCACTCTCCCACCCACCCATCTACCATCATCTACCAATCCTCTCATTCCCCTTACTCATTTATCCACCCACTCACCCATCCACAATACCCAGCTACCCACCCACTCACCCACCCATGCACCCCCATCCACCTCCCATTCATTCTCTACTTACCTGTAATGGTTACTTTTGTGTGTCAATTAGACTGGGCCCCAGGGGGCCCAAACATTTGATGAAACATTATTCTGGGTATGTCTGTCAGGGTGTTTCTGGATGGGATTAACATTTGAGTCCATAGTCTGAGTAAAGCAGATTGCCTGCACTGGGTGGGCCTCACCTAATCAGTCGATGTAGAACCAGCTATCTGAATAGAACAAAAGGCTAAGCTTCCTCTGAGTAAGAGGGAACTCCTCCTGCCTGAGTGCCCTTGAGCTGGGACATCAGTCTTCTCCTGCCTCGAGCTGAACCATCACTCTGCCTGGGTCTCGCGCATGACCTCCTTTGGACTAGAACTGCACCATCAGCTCTCCTGGGCCTCAGGTTTCCAGACTCAGACTGGAGCTAAACCACAGGCTCTGCTGGGCCTCTAGTCTGCTGACAGGAGATCTTGGGACTTGTCAGCCTCCATAATCCCATGAGCCAATCCCCTATAATAAATCCCTTCCTGTACATACACCTCCTATTGGTTCTGTTTGTCTGGAGAACACTGACTGTTCCCATCCATCCATCTCTTATGCCTCCTCTGTGTGCTGAGTCCCGTGTTGTGTGCTGGGACTCTTGTCAAAATGCCTCAAACACATACATAGACTCCCACAGAAGCTCTCACGGATGATTGTGCTTGTCTGCACACCAGCAAACAGACTTGTCAGCCCCCCAAACATGCACAAACGCACAGACGGTCACAGGCTGGACGCACGTCCATGCAGAGAGACGCACGCTCTCACATACGTTCCCAAGGCACACAGACACCTGTGATGGGGCAGGCAGGTGCCCAGGTGTGTGAGCTCAGCCCACACCTGCCCGGAGTGGCAGGACTTGCCGTATAAACATCGCACACGTCCACGTGCACAGGGGCAGCCTTGGGCATGCAAATATGCTGGTGCACATTTGTGAACTCAAGTGGACACCCGGGACAAACACACTCAGGCGCCCTGGCAGACTCTGAGGCACGCACATACACCCCCATACACGCGCTTGTGCACACACTCACGTGGACCTGCACACGCACTCTCAGGGCCCCAGGGCCACCCGTGGCGGTGAATGGTTTCCACGTCCCACTGTTAACCAGCTGCCATTTGGAACTTGCTTAATTGCTGCCGAAGGGAAGGACCTGTCAGCAGTTTCAGACTCACACCAGCTCGCAGGGTGGGTGCCCTCCAGGGCCTTGACTACCTGGTAAGAAAACCCAGGCCGGCTTCAGGAATGCAGGCAGCGGGAGGGAGAGGGGAAAGTGCATTCACCCCATAATTTAAACTTCTAAGCGTGGTACCCGAGCCCAGCTTGGCACTGCTGGCCGTGCCCGCTGTGGGCACACGAAGGGCAGGTGGTGCTGGGCCCCGTCACCCGTCCAGCACCATCTCCGGTGGCCCCCTCCCTGCTCTTCACATCCCCCCCTCCAGCTCCTAGGAAGCCTTCGGAGGCTGGAACCCCCCCACCCCGCTCTCTGTGCCCTCTGACACAAGCTCTGCAGACTCCCTGGGCCATCCCACCCCCATAGTCCTGAGCTCTGTGGGCCCCTCGGCCTTGACCATCCTCAGCTGGACTCGCCCCCTCGTCTCCCCGCCCCCCGCCCCATCCTCCATCTCTTCATAATGTGGTTGCTCTTTCCATCACTCCCACACTGTTTTGAGCCAGGCCTGGTAACGGAGATACTGGAGAAGCCGACTGGACTGGCTGGGGTTCTGAGGAGGGATGACGAGGGGGGACGCTGGGAGGAAGCGTAAGGCTGCAGAGGAGGCGTTCGGGGGCGTCCACATCAGAATGACCAGGGGCTGTGGTTCTGCGGCCGCCTCTACCCCGGTGGGCGGGGCAAGGTGTGCTCGGAGGGATGTCTGTGAGCCATGAAGCATGACCCTACAGCTTCCCACTGCCCTCGACTTAAAACAGGGCATCCACAGGCTCTACTCCCCCAGGTGGTCCCACCCGTCTCTCCCCACTAACGCTGACCCTTCTGACAGCTTCCTGGATGAACCACGTTCCCCCACCATGGGGCCTTGCATGGACGGTCTCTGCTATTCCCTCCACCTCCGGCTCCAGCCCAGAGCCCCAGGGCTACATCCTCGCGAGAAGTCTTCCCTCATTTCCCCACCAGACAAACCCACTTATGACAGATTCTCAGGACACCGCGAACACGTCTCCTTGCAGAACTTCGCGCTGTGGACATTTTCTGTGCATTTGCATTTTTAATTTAGTCTCTGATGGGTGTCTCTCCTTCACTAGACTTAGACTCCGTCTGGGAAGGAACTGTGTCTGTCTTTAGTCCCCACCGCACTCCTAGAGTCTGGCATACAAAAGGCGTTCAATAAATAGTTGTGATGTGAATGAAAACAGGGGAGGGGGTCCAGATTGGCTCAGGGGTGGGCGGAGAGCCACACTTTGTATGGAGATGACCTCGGTTGTGTGTCATTTTTTCACTTGAGTCAGACTCCTTCAGTGATGGGATCCCACATCCAAGGAGGCAAGTCCAAGCGCTGGGCCATCTCCTCCCCCTCCTCAAGGAGAGCCCCACATCCACTCCCCTCTGGTCACTGCCCCGAGCAGGCCCACCTGCCGGTTTCCCGAGGCTGCCGCCCAGGGTCTTCCAGGATCTGCCGTCGCAGCCCCTCCACCACTGGGTCCCACCCCACCCAAGCTCTAAGCTCTCAGGCGCAGGCCAGAGGGAGATGCCCACATTGCCCCTCCATGCTGCCTCGGAGTGTATGTGGGTACCCTGCCCTCTCCCAGCTCCTGGGCCCAGGTATGAAGGAGGTGCTGAGCTGCCCTGAGTCTCTCTCGCTGTAACTGTCCCCCCGAGGGGCCAGCAAGCACTCGGGCCACCGGGAGGAGGAGCAGGGGGAGCCCGCTTGTCCTCACCCCGGGTTCCTCTGCAGGACGCCAGGGCCTGCGACCTCAGCAGCATTCTGGAAAGATGTTCTCGAGGGTCATGCTTTGCCCCCTGAACACCTTTGGGCTTCAACATGAGTTTTCTGGGCTCTTTTTCTTGGGCTCTTCTGGAGCAAAAGCGGTGCCGACGCCTCTGGGCCTTAGGACGGGTGGGGCTCTGGCTGCTGTCAGCGGGGCTGGGGGAAGGAGGGGCTCCCCTGGACTCTATCACAGAGGGGCTGAGAGTCGGCGGGGCCGGCTGCCCCAGCGCGGGGGATGCTGGGAGGGGGCTCAGCAGTGCACAGTGGTCTCTGACTGCCTCTGTCCTGCTGTCCGTCCCCAGGACCCCCGCTCTGGGTGGTCCTGTCCCTGGGGGCGGGGGTTTTGTCCACCCGGAGCCTCGTTCTCTGCAGGGAGGTGGGGGCCGGGACCATCTCTGCAGGCGGCAGACGGTGGCAGAAGAGTGAGGGTCCCGGCCTTCTCCCCACCTCCCTTGCCGACTCTGCCTGTCGGCCTGTTCAGATGCGGCCGGCTGCCCGCCTGCCTCCTCCCGAGCCTCTGTTCCTGCCCATTTCTGCCTAAGCACGATGGCTGCACTTCTGGTGGCCACCTGGCTGCAGTCTGCAGACCCCACATGGAAAACGCCCCGCCTACCAGTCGGGGGTTTTGGACCCAAACTCGGGGCTCGGGTCCTCAAGACTCCTGGCCTGCAGAGGGACCCCCCCCCCCCGCCCTGCTCTGCCGCTGCCCCCTGGCAGAGGGGCTCTGACCCTGCTCCCAGGGGCTGCTCAGGGGAGGCACAAAATCTTTATCTGGTGCAAGAAGCCGCAAGGATCCAGTCAGGGCCCCGGGGGACTCGGCTCTTTCCCACAGCTTTCCTCCCCCAGCCCCGTGGCCCCCGAGGCCCCTGGGGGATGGGAGCAGAAGCGGCCTCCTTTCCCAGGCCCGAGGAAGGGCAGAGGCTGTGGGCGGGCCCTGTGGTGTGCACGGCCTGCCGGAGTCTTGCCTCCCTTCCCCATGGCTCCGGGCTTGGGGTTTGGGCAGGGCGAGAGGCCCGGGCAGGAGCACGGGGTCTCAGGCAGGGCCAGAGGGCAGGGGCCGAGGCAGGCAGTCTGGGGGATTCCGGCGCTGGCTCCCCATCGCCCCCCGAAAGCCCACGCTCCCTCTGTGTTACAGACACCGGGCTCTCCAGGCCCCTCCCTGCTTTCAGATCCTCCAGGGAGCCAGGCGGCCCCAGAGCCTTTGCATGGAGTTTTCCTGGGACACTCACCTGCATTCCTTTTGCGCCTGCTGTCCCTCCCTCTTCGGGCCTCTCCCAGACTCAGGTCAGAGTGGTCCCCAACAATAAGCTCACCCACTCCTTTTTGGAGCCCTGGAATTTCGCCTTTGTACATCATTTAAGCCACCTTGACTCCCACCAACTGGCAGACTTCTCAAGGCCGAGGGGATGGCTGTCCTGCCCAGTGATGCACCCGTGTCACAGGGATGGACCTGGCCCTCGACCCTCAGAGATGGTGGGAGGACAGAGAGCCCCCACTCACGAGTCCAACTGTCTCCTTCCACTGAGCCTGGGACATGGCCCTCCCTCCAGGAGGCCACCTCATTGCCGTTAGCTCTTGGGGCCCAGGCCACCAAGTGTGGTCTCCATCAGCATCCCAGAGCCAGATGCTCTCTGGGCCACGGACACAACATCCCTGTCACCTCCAGGTATGCCTGTAGGTCTGGGGACAGATGAGCTTTAAAGGCCTAGGTGACGGCGTGGACCCAGGGCCTCTCCAGCGGCAGGATTGGTAGCACTTGGCCCTTCTTGATCCCTCCTGGTGGGTCTGTCTTCTGCACCCACCAGGATTCTGATAGCACGTGGTGGGCCTCAGGGAACCTCGCTAAGCACAGAGACGGACCGAGTCACACACTTCTAGGACACACGGAGGAGGCTGGCAAAACCAGATGAGCCATGACAAACATTGGGGACACCAGCACGGGAGATGATGGAGCCGGGGCTGGCAGAGAGAGGCTGGTGAGCTGGAGGAGGGTTGCTCTGTGTGTGCCAGGCCCCACATCTGGATCAAGAGTGACTCCATTTTACAGATGTGGGAAGAGAGGCGCAATGAGGGGAGTAACTTGCCCAGGGCCACGTAGCCCGTGATGGGGACAGGACCTTAGCTTCCTCTGGGGCCACAGGCCAGAGTCACCCATGCCGCATGCTGGTGGTCTGCCTGCCGCCTTCCTCGCCCCTCACCCCCATGTTCCCGTTGGAATGAACTGACTTCTTTTTGATTCAGGTGTAATTTACATGCAGTCACAAGCCCAGATCTTATGGAACAACACGAAGCCATCTTCACGTGTATATTTCTCTGTCACCACCACCCAGATCAAGACAGAGAATGATTCCATCTTTAGGAATGTGCCCCTTCTTAATCAATACTTTGATCACCTTGGATTAGCTTTGCTCTTGAGCTTGTGTAAACGGAATCATGTACCACGTTCTCCTCTGCGCCTGGCTTCTTTCGCTTCCTGGGATGTTTCTGTGATTCCTCAACACAGGTGCCTGTATCCACGGTCGGTCCTTTTCCACGGCTGAGTCACACTGCATTGTACGGACACTGCTTCGGCTGCTGACGGGCGTGTGGGTGAGTCCAGTTGGGCGTCGTGATGGATGAAGTCGCTCTGAGCCTTCTTGCACGAGTCTCAGTGTGGACACACTCACTTCCTTCTCCTGGGTCGATACCCAGGAGAGGGTCTGCTGGGTCATAGGGTCGACAAAGGGTTAACTTTATAAGAAACTGTGATTCAAATGCCTTTAAAAATTATTGTGGAGAATTGCAAGCATTGACAGAAGTAGAGAGAGAATAACAGAATGAACTGTAATCACCACTCCCAACCCTACATTTCTGGATGCAAACCGCCAGACTCTGAGAAATCCCTAAGGGGACACAGTGTTCTGGGTGGGCCAGACTCGGGGCTATTTGTCATGGGATGGGGAGCCCCCAGGTCCCTCCCCTGTGGTCCAAACACCTGGGCCCACCTCAGTATCCCTGCCCTGATCTTGGGCTCCAGCCCACTTGCCCTTCCTGATTTTTCCCACTTGCTGGTCTAGGACAGCCAGTCCGGTTTTCCAGGGTGTTCTGGGTCACACTGGGACCCAGCTCTGTGTGTGTGTGGTGGGGGGGGGTGATGCACATGAAAATGCACACTCAAGCCAGATCATTTCCCACACCCTCAACGAAACTCACATCCTTCCGCCCGCCGTAGCTGCGGACACCCGGTCCGTCACCCCACCATCCAGGGGTGCGTCCCACATCCCAGCCTCCACCCCAGCTCTGGGGGCTTCTGGCTACACCTGGCCACCTGTGGGGTTTTGCTGCCCTTTCAAGTCAATTGACTAAGGAGCCCAGGACTGTGCCTTCAAAGGCCCCTCCTCAGAAGGCATCCTTTTCACTCAATCTCCCCTCCAAGGATGGTGGCTCCAGTTTTGTAGATGAATAAACAGGGCTGCTGCGGCCGAGTGCATGAAGCCTGCATCAGGACGCTTTGTGTGGCCCCCTGACCCCAGCCGCCAAGCCAGGACCCTGGCCCCCAACAATGCCCGCCCAGCCTGGGTGGCACTGCACGATCCCACTTGAAAAGGCCTTTCGCCGGGGCTGTCTTTTAAGAGGGGACTATTGGCAGGGGGCCTGGGGCTTATTCATGCAGAACAGCAGTGAAAAGTGCTCGTAGCCAGTGTCAGGAGTGGGCAGCGCCCAGAGCAAGGGGCCCGCCAGGCTTCGGGAAGCCGGTCGCTAGGAGACAGGGCCCCCAGGCATCTCCCAGCGGCCTCTCAGAGCTCCCAAGATGGCCCCGTCGTGGCCCCACTTGGCGCCCAGGGTGGAAAACCGGGGTGCTTGTGACCCTGTTCCCTGTTTCTTTGTCAACTTGACCCAGATGGGCTGGGAGATGAAATATAGCCATGTGCCCTCTCTGGGCCTCCTCCAGTGATGGGCTGCACGGGATATTCCCAGCATCATTTGCTGCTCAGATTCTTGGAGGGTCCATCTCTGTGAGATGGGCCTCTACCCTCATCTCACCCTGCACTTCCTGGGTTCCCTCCCACCACCCCACCTTGACCTCCCCCAGCTAAGCCTCCCCCGACCCACTGCATGTTTTCTCAGATTCCTCGGCTTGAGGGATCCCAAGCCACTGCTGTTGGGCAATCCTCTGGTGCATCTCCAGCAGGCATCCCACCCTTCACTCCTAACCTCCTTTGAAGTGGGTCTGGCCCCCAGCACAGGAGGTGGGCAGGGGGGGTGCTGGGAGGGAAGGGGTCAGGCCCCAGGGTCTGGTCTGGTCGTGCTTGGACAGGTCTCCAGGCAGGAGCTGGGTCTTTGATGTGGGCGGAGCTATTTGGTTGCTAGGAAGAACCTCTGCCCACACATTCTGGTTCCTGGTTCCTCCCTCCGTCCCCCACCATCCTGATAACCCGACATGCCACCCCCAACCCCAGGGGATGTAGCTCTAGGATGAGAGCCCTGGAGACCTCCTGGAGCCCTTGGCTGGCTGGAGCGCTTCTTGGTGTACCCTGGGTGAGGGCGGCCACCTTCCCTCTGTCCAGCCTCAGTTCTGGGCCACGTGTCTGACCCCCTGCAAATAACAGGCTCCCAACACCCCCCATCCTGTCCCTTCTCATCCCCTTCCTTCTGCACCTCCCCCCCACTTCCCCCATCCTTCACCACCCCTCCCCCTTCTCTTTGTCTGACCCTGCTGCCCCTTAGCCTTCACACCCATCCTACGTTCCAGGCTCTGCCCTTGGCCACCAGCCTGAGCCCTGGACCTGCTCCCTCTGGCCACAAGCAAGTCCCTGTTGTGCTGTAGGGGACGTGAGGCTGAAGGGGTCAACAAGACCTCTCTTTCCAGCCACCCCCAGATTCAGCAGGGGAAGGGCCTGATGCCTGCTGAAGAGAGACCCCGGGGGCCCAGGGCTGTGGGACAGTCCAGAGTGGAGGTGTGTCACCTGCACGCTCCCATTTTCTCATGGAAGGAGCTCGGGCCTTGGAGCCGGGAGGCGAGAGGGGGCAGGTCCAGCGTCCCCCACTCTCTGCCCCAGCAGACCGACTTGAGGAGATAGAATAGGATTGAATGGTTGCATTAGATTGAATTAATGGAGACCCGGAGGGTGACGGGAGCCGGGGGAGGAGAGGGATAATCCCACCCTCGCACCAGCTCCCAAGAGCTGAGTACTAAGTTCTCAGGAATTTGGTGGGTTGGCTGTTAACCACGACCATGATGGAAAATTAAATTATACAAGCTCATGGGTGCATAAATTCAATTAAAAAGTAACTGTCATAACTACTCAAAACTCATCACTTCCTAATTATTCTACTACTACCTATGCTCTGAGCTTATATGGTCTTCATATCCATAGGTGGAAATACTATACAATGGCGCTGCTGTATGTCCCTTCCCAACTCCGCTCAGTGATTTCACTTTGGTAGCTAGCAACTGGCCATCAATGGGAGTATTTACACCATGGAAATTGCCAAACATTGACCGATGGCTTTGTTGACTGTCTGCATTTCAGGATGAGCTGGAGAAAATGCCAAAGCAGATTAAACTGAAGAGTATCATTCTGTAGCTGTTCCACTGTGAATAGTATAGGAAATTAGGGAAATATTCTTCCAGGATTCAAAGATTATTACCCCATTCAGCAAAGAAGTAGCTCCCATTCTTGACAAATGAGTATCATCCCAACATTAGGTCTTTGTTACTTGACTTAGGCGTTACTCTTCAAGGTGAATGAAGATGTCCCCCAACGGGACTACACTCATTCATAAATTGCATCCGTAAGTTGGCGATGGGTGCAGAGTGCAGCAGAATCAACAATAATATTCTGTGAGATTCAACTGGCTGTGTGGAATTTACAATAGAGAGTATCGTGCACTTTATTTGTAAAATTATGTGTAAATTGGGTGTCCACTTTGGGGAGGTTCCAGGCAGAACTGGATGTGAACTGGAACAGATAGCCTCGGAGGACTGTATTATTTTTATTACCGAAGGAACTCACGCTTACAGAAAAGTGACCTGTTCTGAGTACACAGCTCACTGAATTTTTACCAACTAACGAGTTGGACCTAATGAGTCCCCCAGATGAAGCAATGAAACATTTTGAGAATCTCTGGCAATTGCCGTGACCCTTCCAGTCACAGCTTGCCCCAGAGGTAACTGCTCTCTTGACTTTTAACCTGGTGGGTGCATTTTACCTGCTTTTGACATACAGTGTCTAGTCTTTTGTGCCTGGCTTCTTTCGCTCCAACCTAGTGAGGTTTGTCCACATTGCTGCATGTACCTGTTAATCATCCATCCTCAGTGCTACATAGTATTCAATTGTGCAAATATTCCACAGTTTATTTATTCATTCAGGTTGTTTCCAGGTGGGGTTACTATGAATAGCGCTGCTCTGAACAACTGGGGATGTGTCTTTTTACGAAGGTAAGCTTTATGCTTTAGGTAAGCTTTTACATAGGGCACACACGTAAGAGTGGAATTGCTGGGTCATATGTTATCATGTGTTCTGCTTTAGCCAGATTCTGCCAAATAGTTCTCCAAAGTCACTGCACCAATTTACACCCCTGCCAGCATCACATGAATGTTCTAGAAGCGCCATATCATCTCCAGTACTTAGTATTATGTCTTAAATTTTTTTATTTTAGCCATTCTGGTTAGTGTAGATGGTATCTCACTGAGGTTTTAGTTTGAATTTCCCTGACTAATACAGTTGAGCCCTTTTTCATATGAGTATTGGCAGTTTGGAGGGTCAAGCCTGTTGCCCATTTTTCTGTCTTTTTAAAATTATTGATTTGCAGGAGTTCTTTATATATTCTAGATATACGTGCTTGTCAGACACAAATAACTTTTCCCATGAAATGAGGGTTGCATTTTCGCTCCTATATTATATTATATATTATTTCACTCAATAACATTTGATGGACAGTAATAATTCTTAGTAATCTTCATGTAATTTAATTTGTAAACATTTCCTTTTATGGAGGGCCTTCTTGTATCCTGTTTAAGAAATCATTGCCTACTCCATCGCCATAAAGATCTTTTCTTATGTTTCCTCTACAACTGTCACATTTAGATCTGGGATCCATCAGGATTTGTGTACTGTGAGGTGAAGGTCAAGATACATTTTCCTTAGGAGGACCAGTTGACCCAAACCCACTTAAGGAAAAGGCCTGCAGTGGCATCTTTGGCCTGGCATGTGAGCCTCTGTGAGGGTTCCTGATCCATTGGTGGACAGGGCTGCCGGGGTCAGTGCCACACTGTCTGAGATATTATTGCCCTGTTACTGCCCTTGAAATTTGCCATCAGCCCTCGGCTTACGTTCTTCAAGAGAGCTCGACTCTTCTTGGCTCTTTGCAATTTCCCATGTGTTCTGGAATCTGCCTGTCAATGTCCAGCAAGAGAGAGTTTGCCAGGAAAATATGGAGTGAAGCAAAGCACGTCCCCGGAAGAGGAAATCGCTTCACGCAGCCGTTTTTCCACGCATGTAGCACCTCCTTTGTTCCAGACCCTGGGAATCAGAGCTGAGCAGATTGGCATCATGCCACAGCCCTGGGAGGTAGGTCCTAAGGCTACACATGTGACACCGATGAGGAACTTGAGGCCTGAGGGAAAAGGTCACTCACCCAAGATCACAGAGTAAGTGCAAGCGAATGAATGCTAAAGCCCATTCATTCATTCATTCACTCATTTATTTTTCATTCCACAAACAATAATGGAGCACCTACTATGTGCCAGGCACTGTGCTAAGTGCTGGGGTCCTTGTCCCTAACCCTCTACATCTGCCCAGTCTCTGGACCCACAGAGACCACAGGAAAGGGAAGAGGAAGAGCCAGAGGGCAGAGATGAGCGGGGTGGGGTGGCGGGCAGGCCGCACAGCCAGTGGCCAGGTTACCCACAGGATAGAGAGACATTTGCAAGATGGAGAAAGGGGGGGGTCTTCCCAGGATGTAGAAACAGCACGTGCAAAGGCCCAGGGGCACAAGAGCGCCTGGTGCGTTTGGGGACCCCATGTGAGTCCTTGTGACGGAGCAGAGGAAGGAAAGGACAGTGGGTGGTAGGAGGTCGGATCCAGAGTGAGGAGCCGGGCTCTGTCCTGGCGATGCAGAAACTGGTGGAGGCCCCGTGGAGGGACGTGAGGCTGGAAAGGGGCAGAAGAGGCAAGAGTTCCCAGAGGGGCCCAGTCCTGTCCTGTCGGAAGGGACAGTGGCCTGCACCAGAGCAAAGGAGAGGGGTATGGGAGGAAGACCACAGAGGCAGTCAGCGGGACTTAAAGAGTGGGAACAAGTGGGCAGAGCTGGAGGCGAGCAGTGGGCTGTGGGAGGACCTATGGGCGGGGTCACTTGGAGTTGGGGGCAAGGAGGCAGACACCCCACCCAGATGCCAGAGGACCAGGCTTAGAGGATGTACCTGCAGACGGTCAGGCCCCTGGGCACAGAAGCTGGGTCAGCACGGAAGGTGGTGTGATTGGGGCTTGGGGTCAGGGATCCCCAGGCACCTCTGCCTGAGGTTTTGGCCTCAGCACAGGCTCTAGCACACATCATGTGCTCAATGAGCCTTTGATGGGTGGATGGATGGATGAGTGAATGAATGAACAAATGAATGAACAAAAAAAGCAAGATTCTCCATTCACAAGTATTGGGCCATGTTCGTTTCCAAAGCCCTTTATGTTCTTTCTTTTCTTTTTTTTTAAATTTTTTAATTAATTAAGTTATTTATTTATGGCTGTATCGGGTCTCAGTTGCGGCGCACGGGCTCTTTGTTTTGGCACGTGGGCTTCTCTCTAGTTGTGGCGTGCGGGTTTTCTCTTCTCTAGTTGTGGCGCACAGGCTCCAGAGCACGTGGGCTCTGTAGTTTGCCACGCGGGCTCTCTAGTTGATGAGTGTGTGTTCAGTAGCTGTGGCGCGTGGCCTTAGTTGCTCCGCGGCATGTGGGATCTTAGTTCCCGGACCAGGGATCAAACCCGCGTCCCCTGCATTGGAAGGCAGATTCTTTACCACTGGACCACCAGGGAAGTCCCCTTTTCTGTTCTTTCATCCCTCCATAGCCCTGGAGAGAGGTGGGGTGGTCCTTGGCCACATACCCAGGCCCCTCCTGTGGCCTCCCCACTCCCGAGATCAGCCAGGTGCCCCTTCACACCTGCCCCCAGTCCCACATGGCTGCAGCAAATGGACCACTTTCTTAGGGGGTTATTGCCACCAAATGGGGGAGGCAAGCCAACACCCGGGCATCCCTAGGCGCCAGCCCCCCACTCAGCTGCAATCCTGGACAAGCCTGGACAGAGGCTGACTCCGGGGCCAGGAACACTGTGGGCAGCTCTGCCCTCCCTCTGCCCGCCACACCCCTGTTTACAGCCGTGGGAACGGAGGCCCAGAGAGGCGAAGGGCCAGCCCACGGTCCCAGCTCCTCCCCCTGCCGGGCAGGGCTGGCTTCCAGGGCTGGCGTCACGGGGGCCCACGCGGGGCTCACGCTCTGCAGTCACCGTCCTGAAATTCCTGATAGATTCAGGGGCACCGTGCCCCTCGTGCCCATCATTACCCAGCCGGTCCTGAGCCTGGGCACCTCCTCCTGGGGGGGCAGCTGGGCTTTCCTTTCACTTGAAGACAGTTGTCCATTCCAGAACACAATGCCCTCTGATTGCATGCCAGGAAGCGCATGAATAAAGGGCAGGAAAAATGGAAGCACTCGAACCTTTCCTGGTGAAAACGGAGCCCATTTTAGCTACGACGTCAGGGCGTCCATGTGCCTTTGCCAGCGCAGGGGAGGAATGAAGCCACTCGGGAGGGGGCAGGGGCCCAGAGAGGGCCCTCAGAACACAGTGCCTGTGAACTCTACTTGGGGACTCCTCGGAGAAGTGGCTGGGCCGCTGCCCTCAGGCCCCAAGGTGGGAGGTAGGGCCAGAGCGCAGACCTGGAGCCCTGGCAACTCTGCTCCTGCTGGGGGACCTTGGGAGAATCACGGGGCCGTCCCGGGCCTCAGTTTCCCATCTGCAAGCCGGACTCTCCAGAACGCCCACCTCTCAGGGGTGGTGCTGTTTTCATGGGATGGTCGGAGCGAAGTGAGAAGACCATGAACCGTAGCTTGTTATCTGAGTGCTAACACCCGGAACTCTCCATGGGGTACCCGACCCCCGACCCCACGACCCTCAGCGGGGGCTTCTCTGGAGGGGCAGACTGGAAGCTCGTGCCCTGGAGGGCATTTCTGCGATGAAGCTGACGCACCTGGCCCCAGAGGGACCACCATCTGGTGGTCTGACCCCTCTGGTGTCTGTCCCCTGGCTTTGCATGTCCACTCTCTCCCCGCAGCCTGGGTGCAGCCTCAGGCGGGCTGTGGGAGGGGCCCTGGGTACAGTGTCACTCTGCAGTCCTCAGGGTGTTTCCCCAGTGGACCCCTTTCCAAACTGGAAACCACAGGCCTCCCGTCACTCGATCTTCCAGAGAGCATGTCATCTAGGGTGGGGAGGGTGCACTTTTCCTGAGTGTTGGAAAGTTGAGGACCACCATGTTGGACTCCCTCCTCTGAGCAGCTCCTATCGTCTTCCTCAAGGGGGGCTGCAGGGTGGGGGCTGCTGACAGCATCCTTTCCCTCAGGGCCCAGCCCGGCACCTCCTTGTCGTACAGCGGGGCCCTTGGTCTGATCCGATGTTATGTGGGGTTGTGGGCTGACTGAGGCCCGGGGTCAGGAAAGGGGGACCTGGAACTGGCCAGTTAGGATGGGTCTCTGGCCTTTCTTTGCATGTTAGAGAGCATGGCTGACCGGTCAGTGGAGGTCCTTGCGGATCTGTGATGAACATACTGTGTGAACCAGAAATCAGCCTTTGCTTTTTTGAACTGCTTAGATTTGGTGTCATTTGTTACTGCAGCATAACCTGCCTTATCCTGACTGCTACACAACCCTACTCTGCTCTGCTGTGTGAGGGGTCCAGGGCAGCTAGTGGTCTGAGCCTGAGTCTGCTTGCCAGACACAGAGCCTACAGGCTTTAAGATGGATCACATCCATGTCTGTGCTGGTGGCCTTCACTCCTCTCACGATCTGATGACAAGCTGACAGTTCTGCGATTTCCTCATTGTTCATCTTTAGCATCACCTGGCTATCCTCTTTCTTGCCCTTCCTCCGTCCTTTCCTTATTCTTTCTTTTTCCAAATGCCCAGGACTCTGAGATACCTGCCATCAGGTGGGTGGGACCTCCTGAGTTGCTTGGCAGTTGAGGCCCCCATTCTGTAGACAGCGACCCGAGCCCCCGATGGGCAGCCATGAGCAGCTGTGAGTGTGTGTCCTACTTGTCCTGGGCAGGTGGACCTCTGCATCCCAGGCTGGACCCTCCGGCTGCCGCCACGCCACCAGCCCAGCAGTCTGGTCAGTTCTCCCTTATACATGACCCACCCCCGCCCCCAGCTCTGGCTCTTTCAGGATGAACCTCAAGAACTTGGCGTGAATGACACACTCCATGGCTGGCTGTTCCCCCACTGTTTCCGAGACCACCCATGGGGGTCTGCGGGACTGGTGTCCACATCTTGGTGCGAGTTGTGGTTGCACATGCTAGGTGTGGTGTCCACATCTTGGTGTGGTTGTGGTTTTGGATGGGGACAATTTAAAGCAGTCCCAAGGCAGGAATCCAAAGCTCCCCTCTGACTCTGGAGGGCAGCAGGGCTTGCGTGTGTGGTCACTGGGCCCCTAAGTCCTGTGACTGTTTACAAGCCCCAGAATCCAAGATGACAGCCCAGTGTCTGTGGCCCTGGCCTTGGCCACTCCTCGCTGGGTGGCTCTCCTTGGGGTCTGAAGCTTGGTGCCACCAGGCCAGGGGACGCCAGTGGCCAGAACCTCTGGGTTGGCCTGACCGGCCCCTGGGGTGAGCTAGACATTCCAAGGCCTCCTGGCTCCTCCCAAGGGGCCCCCGTTTCTGCTGGTGGCAGCGCTCTGGTTCTCCCAGCTCTGAGAAGGATGCATCAAGAGCCGAGGGGGTCACGAGGCTGAGAAGGTGTCCCAGTGGCTGCCCGACCTTCCCAGACCTCACTCCAGTCTCCTCTGGGCCGGCCCGCCTGTGGCCTAGTCTGCCGGCCCAAGTGTGGTCTGGCTACCTGGCTGACCGAAGTTGGTCCCTACACAGCCCCACGTTCCAGGCAGAGCCACCCAGGGCCCCTTCGTGGGCTCTGGAAAGATCAACAAACAGCTCCAAGCGGTGGAAATTTCTCTGGCTCTCCAAGTCCAGACAGACAGGGCCGGGACAGAGAAGGCCGCCTCGGCAAACAAGCTGCAGCCTGTGTGCAGGGGGCGGCCCAGACACCCTCAGCCACCGGGAAGCCGGTAGAGACAGATGGCGTCTGTGCTAAATGGGGCAGAGCCCGCCGGCCGCCCACCCGGCAGAGGCTTCTGGACCCGCCAGGCCGGCAGAGAGAGGGGGGCCAGGAGGTGGGAGACCTGCCCCCGCCTTGCCGGGTGACTCTGGTGGGTCCTTCCCCTGTGGAGCCTGGGTCCTCACCGAGTGGGCAGGGGGCCTGGCCTGCTCCAGGTGGTTGTGACAGAAGGTAGACGACCAGGCACCCCTGCGCAGGCCTTCCTGGCACGGGGAGGTGAGCTGGGCTGGCTCCGAGTTAGAACCAGCCTCTCAATCTGGATCCTTGGAGAACAGAAAGAGCTAATGTGTATCAGCACTTGTGTGCCAGACACGCCTCTTAGGGCTTTTCCTGCCATGCCATCTCATTGCCTGCTCTCCACAAACGATGCATTAGGCCATTTATTATTCCCATTCTAGGGATGGGGAAACTGAGACCCAAAGAGGCTCTGCGGCAGTGCCAGAGAGAAACCAGGTCTCTGGCCCAGCTCTCCACACTGCAGTGCTCTTGCTGAGCTTTGGGGAGACCCCTCCGGGGATGCCTTCATTGGGAGTTTGATTATTTCTAGGCATCATGCTTTAAGAGGAAAGAAACAGAACTTTACATAAAGCTACAAGGGCACCTACTATGTACTAGTCTCAGATTCTCCTCCTCCTTCCACTCTTTCGCCACCTCCAGCATCACCTGCAGATCAGAACCAGCATCACCAGCATCACCAGCGTGACTTGCAGCATCAGCACCAGTATCACCTCCAGCATCACCTCCAGCATCAGCAGCAGTATCACCTCCAGCATCAGCAGCAGTATCACCTCCAGCATCACCTCCAGCATCAGCACCAGTATCACCTCCAGTATCACCTCCAGCATCACCTCCAGCATCATCTCCAGCATCAGCACCAGCATCACCTCCAGCATCAGCAGCAGTATCACCTCCAGCATCAGCACCAGTATCACCTCCAGCATCACCTCCAGCATCATCTCCAGCATCAGCACCAGCATCACCTCCAGCATCACCTCCAGCATCATCTCCAGCATCACTCCAGCATCAGCACCAGCATCACCTCCAGCATCAGCACCAGCATCACCTCCAGCATCACCTCCAGCATCATCTCCAGCATCACTCCAGCATCAGCACCAGCATCACCTCCAGCATCAGCAGCAGTATCACCTCCAGCATCAGCACCAGTATCACCTCCAGCATCACCTCCAGCATCATCTCCAGCATCACTCCAGCATCAGCACCAGCATCACCTCCAGCATCAGCACCAGCATCACCTCCAGCATCACCTCCAGCATCATCCCCAGCATCACTCCAGCATCAGCACCAGCATCACCTCCAGCATCAGCAGCAGTATCACCTCCAGCATCAGCACCAGTATCACCTCCAGCATCACCTCCAGCATCAGCACCAGTATCACCTCCAGCATCACCTCCAGCATCACCTCCAGCATCAGCACCAGCATCACCTCCAGCATCACCTCCAGCATCAGCACCAGTATCACCTCCAGCATCACCTCCAGCATCACCTCCAGCATCAGCACCAGTATCACCTCCAGCATCACCTCCAGCATCACCTCCAGCATTAGCACCAGCATCACCTCCAGCATCACCTCCAGCATCAGCACCAGCATCACCTCCAGCATCACCAACATCACCCTTATCACATTTGCTCGAATTTCCTGGGGACCCACTGTGTGCAGGCAGTGAAGCCCGTGCCTTCTGAGCAGGGTTCCACTCATCTTCCCAGCACTGCTGGGATTTTTGTTTAGTTTTTACAGGTGAGCAAAAGAAGTCTGGAAGTTCTTCGCCATGTCTGTCTGACTTTAAAGCGATGAGGGGAAGGGAAGGAAAGGGAAGGACTGGGAGAGGACAATGACGATTGGGGTTGTAGATGTCGCTTTGCTTACACCTCCACTGGGAGGGGGTCACTTTGCCAGGGCCTTGAGTCACAGTGACCAGCCTCGGCAGTTGTGCTGCAGCTGGAGCTTTGAAATGGGCAAGGGATGAATGCTGAACCCCAGGGAAGCTGCACCCCTTGTGGCCTGGTGTCCGCTCCCAGCCAAGCTGTGTGCTCCTCGGGCAGCGGGGGGTGTCTTCCTCACTTCACTCGCTCCAGGCTCAGCCCGGCCCCTGTGCGTGGTGGCTATGGGTTCCCCTGGAATGGAAGGAAGGAGAAGCTCCGTGCTACCAGGCTTTGCCATGAGAGCAACACCTGGCAGTGGGCACTGCCTCCCCGTTGAGTCCAGGCTGTGCCAGGGCCGCCGAGGGCTCCAGCTCAGGGCCTGATGCTCCGTGGAGGGGAGTGGGAATCGAGGTTCAGCAGGGGTGGGGGCAGGGCCCCCTGCACAGCACCTCAGACTTCTTAGACTTTTTAGATTTCACCAGGACCCCCTCAGGGAGCAGGCAGGCTTCCTGCCTCACCCCCCAGGTGCAGCCCCTCAAGTCCAGATTGGGGGCTGCCCAAGCTCACCCAGCAGAGCAGGTCTAAAATTCAGGTCTCCCCACGGCCATCCGAGGGCCATTCCCACCCAGCCTGGACTTTCAAGAGGGGGCCTTGGTCCCGGGATGAGCCCTGGGTCCCAGCCCTCGGCTCTGCGCCACTCCACGCCGCCTGGGGTCCCCCCGATGACCTCCGGGGGCCCGGTGGCAGCAGGGAGGCACCCATGATGGCTGGAGCCTTGTGTTTTGTAGAAAGGGTTGTGTGTGTCCTTCAAGTGTCCCTCTATCCACGCCCGCCCTCGTGACAGCCGGCCAGCCGATTGGATGGTGAGAGGCGGTGTCCCGCCTCTAAATGACCCCCCCGTTCCTGGAGCCCCACCTGTTGTCATTGTCTGGACATCTCCGGGGCATGGTCCTCTCCCAGAGAGCACAGGGAAGGAAGCGGAGCCCACGTGCTGTGTGGCTGAGAGAACAAAACCCCTAGAATTTCCAAGGAGAGCCACGTGAAGAGGGTATTCGGGAAAGAGGGAGCCTCGGTGACAGGGGACCTCAGGGGGCCCAAGTCAGGCAGCCCTGGGGGGGGTTCCGGGCCACCGCAGATAAGCACATGATGCCCCCTCTCCAGGGCTCCACCTCCTTTTCTGAAAAGAAGTCGAGGTCCACAGTGGCCCCCTGCTATGGCAGGTGTGAGGATTTGGAGTAGCCGTGCCTGTCAGGGCTGGACAAATGTAAGTTATTATTCTGGAAGAATAGCCCCCAACTCCCTCCACCCTGCTTAGAGTCTCCTGGGGCTCCTCATTGTCTGGGGGGTCTCCGTCATTGTCCTGGCACTCCAAGACCCCTCAAGGCCGATCACCATCTGTCCCTCCGCCGTCCTCCCCCACTCTTCCTAGTAGGGTGATGACCGACTTGTCCTGGCGTGCTCTGGACTTTCCCACGTTTAGCTCTGCAAGTCCCACGTCCAGGAAGCATCTCGGCCCGCACAGACCGGGCTGGCTGACCACCCTAGTCGAATGGACTGTGTGGTGCTGCCCTCACAACCCGCTGCGGGGCGAGAGCGCTTTGCCCCAGCGCTCAGGGCACCCCGGCTTTGGTATCTGAGTTCTGTGGTTAACGCAGCCCCACCCCGCCTATTTTCCGTTGCCGTTTCACTGCACCCCCTTTTCACACTGGAGACAGTGGAGGAATGCTGGAACCCAGGCGAACAGAGGAATAAGTGGCTGTGAGCAAGGGTCTGGGGTCCTCTCCTCTCAGCCAGCGTTGGGGGGAATTGGGTCCCGTGTAGATTTTTACCCAGATAAAATCGTTTGCAGCTCAGACCCCAAATGAGAAGTTGCACGCTATTGCAAACAGAGCTATACACGGCGCCCTCCGTGTACAGGGGGCGGGTACAGGCAGGTGTGGGGCACGCCAGCCACAGGGGAATGAGGATTCCACCCATTTCCTGTGGGTCCCTCTGGGTCCCGAGTGTGCGCTGTCCCCACCCTAGGGGGGTCAGGGCCGTCTCCGTCCTGTTCCCCATAGAGTTTCGATCCAGTTGTTTCCACGGAACCCCCTTGAGGCTCTGGAACTTGTTCAAAGAGTGAGTGTATGAATGAGTAAATGAATGAATGAATGAGTGAGCGAGCCCTGGGGAGTCAGGCAGCCTAGTTCTGTCTTGCTTCTGCTGTGTCCCTCCCTGGGCGTGTTGCTTCCTCATTCAAGCCTCTTTCCCAGCTCCCAGCCACGCCCACAAGGCTCAAGGCCATGACCTCCAGACCCTCACTTGCTGGTGGGCCTGGGTCTTTCCCGCTGAACTTTGGATGTGGGTTTTGGCAGAGGTGGGGTGGGAGGAGCTGGGGGGGGCCCTGTGGGGAGGGGGCAGCAGACCAGGGGCCAGGTGGGGTGTGGGCTGGGGGTTTGGTTGGGGCAAATTACAAAGACCTAGGAACATGGCTTTGACGATTTCAAACAGAAGCTCGTTTCCCACTTTGGTTTTGAAACAGTGTGGAGCTTTCGGGCGATTCCCTACCCAGGGCCCTACCGCCCACTCTTCACACCCCCTTCTCTGTGGAAAGACCGGGTCAATCACTGGGGTCAGAGGCTTGGGCCCCTTGGAGCGGCCCTTCCCCGCCACCAGAGGTCGGGATGGGAAACAGGAGGCCCATCTCTGCCGCTCCTGCGCCTGCTGAGCTGCGAGACCCACACCTTTGCTGGCGCCCATCCCCGATCATCCCTGGATGGAGACCCCTCCCCACCTCTTCCGGAACATGACCTCTGCCAGCACAGACAGCACGAACGGTGGCCGCCCAAGGAACCCCCGAGATGCTGGCCCATTCCCTTGGCTCAGTGGGAGGGAGGGTCCAGAGTGGGACCCTGGTTGCCCCAGGTCACACTGTGCAGCCCGACAGCACTGAGATGGGCACCAGGTCACTCATCCCCAGCCTGAAGGTCACCCCCAGCCATCGCTCTCCCAGGGGTCTCTGGGAAAAGGCCCCAGCCATGGGAGTCCCCACGGGCAGGGAGAGTCCCGCCCTTTCCGTGTGGCCATTGCAGGACATGACCTCATCCCTCACGGGGCAGCTCGGCCCCAGGCCAACAGATTGTGCTGGGAATGCACTTCCTTTTGCTCAGATCCATCGCAAAGGAGCTCAAACCGGGCCCAGAGGAGCAGGTCCCACGGCCTCGGCCTCTACCAGTGCCATCCTGGGTGGCCTGGGGGGTGGGCAGGCCCTCTGGGACCAATGGTGCTGACCCGCCTTGGCCCTGGGTCGCTGGCCCACCGCAGCAGAGGCGAGGAAGGGCAGTCGGGGATGAGGGGGCCTCTGCTGAGCTGCAGGAGATCTGCAGGAAACAGACACACCCAGTGGAAGCGGCTGGTGAGAGAGCATCACGCCCCCCCCCGCGCCCCACCCCATCCACAGCGGGTGCCCGAGGGGCGGGGCTGGGGGAGGAGCCTCATGGCCTGAGATGCCCTTTCCTGGGCACCAGGGGCTGCTGGGGAGAAGCCCATAGTGAATCTGGCCTGGTTCCCCCCACGTCGTAAAGGTGCTGGGGCCTGTGTCACAGCCAAGCAAACGGGTGACAGCGGGAGTTCCATCCTTCCAGGGCCATCGTCCTGCCACCACCCCCAGAGGCAACATGCATGCTGTCTGCTGCCTGGTCCCATGTCTCCAGGATGGGTGTGGGCCCCAGGAGATCAGGGTCCTGCCCCAGCTCAGCCGCTAACTCCCAGGTGCCCTGGCCGGGGGCTGGCCTTCAGTGTCTGTTTCCTCCCTTGCAGAGAACATGCCCTGGTCCTCGTCGCTCCCTGTGTGAGTCTGCTTGGGGCCCTGTAGCAAAGACCCACCGACCAGGCAGCTCAAACAGCAGACAGTCCTGGAGGCTGGAAGCCCGGATCTCGGTGTGGGCAGGGCTGGGTCCTCCCGAGGCCTCTCTCCTCGGTGTGCCGATGACCATCTCCTCCCTGTGTCTTCACAGGGTCGTCCCTCTGTGTGTGTCTGTGTCCTGACCTCCTCTTCCTAGAAGGACACCAGTCCTATGGGATTTGGGCCCACCCCCCCATGACCCCATTTTAACTTTACACCTCTTTAAAGACCCCATCTCCAAATACAGCCACATTCTGGGGTGCTGGGGGTGAGGACTCCAGCATATGAATTTGCTCGTAAACCACCCCCCGAAAAGGTAGAAGTTAGTGCCGTTGGCTCATCCCTCATGCATTTATCCCACAGATGTTGGTTGAGTGCCCTCTGCATGCAGTGGAGAGGTGTCTACAGTGATGGACAAGATGGAAGGAAAGGTGGAAAGAGACAGGAAACAACGAGCCTAAAGGTCACGTGTCTGGGGTCACCTTGACCCCTTTCTTCTCTTACCTCTCACTTCTGATGTGCGCACCCAGCCAGCCCTGCCTCCCGGACTTGACTGCCTCTGGACGCTGCCACCACCCTGCCCACCACATCTGGAGCCCGACCCCTGTGGAAACCCCTGCTGGCCCCCTCAGGCCCTTCTCAGCCAGGGGTCCTATCACATCTACGTCAGATTATGTCACGTCTCTGCTCACAACCCACCTGCGGCTGCTCATTCCTGCCAGAAAACACATCCAAGACCCCACGATGGCCTCTAAGTCCCTACGTGGGTGGCCGCTATGGCCCATCTGTCCTGGTCTCCACTACTCACGCCCTTTCACCTGCTCCAACGCAACTACTCACGCCCTTTCACCTGCTCCAACGCAACTACTCACGCCCTTTCACCTGCTCCAACGCAACTACTCACGCCCTTTCACCTGCTCCAACGCAACTACTCACGCCCTTTCACCTGCTCCAACGCAACTACTCACGCCCTTTCACCTGCTCCAGCGCACTCACCACCTCCTTGCTTCTTGAACTGGCAAACGTGCTCCTGCCCCAGGGCCTTTGCACTGGCTCTTCCCCCTACCTGGGATGCTCTTTCCTCAGACACTACCTGGCTCTTCCCCTCACCTTTTTCAAGGGAGGCCGTCCTTGACCACTTGATTTAAATCGCCCTCCTGACCCTCTGGATTCCCTTTCCTGTTCTAACACTTATCACCTGCAGGTCATGTCATTTTCTTCATTATTTTGCTTGTTGTCTGTCTCCCCAAGGACAGAAAGTTTCATCTGTTTTCTTTACTGCTGGATGCCCAGCACCTAAAATAAGCCTGGTATTCAATCAATAGTTATTTGTGAATGTATCTGACAAGGAATTATTTTGCTTTTCCTCAAGGGTCAGCAAATGGTTTCTGTAATGGGCCAGATAGTAAATATTTTCAGCTTTCTGTCACACTATCTCTGTCGAAGCTAACCAACTCTGCCATTAAAAAGCAAAGCAGCCAGAGGCAATGTGTATGTGAATGGGTGGGCCATGTTCCAATAAAACTTTATTTACAAAAGCAGGTGAAGGGCCGGATTTGGCTGCGGGCTGCAGTGTGCAGAGCCCTGGTGTATCTAGTGAGCCAGTGACTGACCTGTACTCACTCACACATGCTCTCCCTGACACCCCCTCCCATCCTGTGCACCATACAGGTGTATTCTCCCCTCCCCCACGTTTGTGCCATCCATAAACTTCCGTGGCCATTAGGGCATTCACAGCCCTCAGGTCTTAGCATCTTTTGAGTCCCCAGGGAGGGGGCTGGCCAGGGATGATTGTCCCCACTTTGCAAATGGCAAAGGTGAGGTGCAGCAAGGTAAGTGGGCTCACAGGGCCACAGCTGGAAGGCGTGGCGCCCTCTCCCCTCCCCACTCTTTCCCTGCTTTCTGATGCTCCCAGACCACCTCCCTTTTCTCCCCTCACGCTGGACCCAGGCACCCCTCTGGGATTCCACTCAAGCCCTCCCCCCATCGTGTGCCCTGAGTCCTCTGTCCTCCAGGTGGGCCTGCCCGGTCCCCCAGAGCTTCTAGGAGAGATGCTGAGTCCTGAGCCTTAGAAGAAATGGCCAATTCATAACCGAGCTGCTGTCAAGTCCTCTCGGTCTCCTGGCTGGTGCTGGGGCCCCTTCTGGGGCTGGACCTTGCCTGTGACTCGGAAGGTCCCAGTTACATGCTGGGCACAAGTGGTGTTTGCGCGGGGCCGCCCGACCTCTGCTCCTCTCTCCACGTCACCCCACTCTGCCGTTTCTGTGACGACTGGCTTCTCTGCTCAACCTCGTCCCACACACGGCCAAGGGCGGGTGCCCAGCCCTGACTCTCCACAAGCTTTTCGTGGAAGCTCCACGTTGCAATCGGCAACTGCCTCTGTGTCTCTTAAGTTCAGATTCTTAAAGAACCAGCCCGACAGGCCACCGGTCAGCCGCAGTGGTCATTCGGCTCACGTGTCCCTCTGTGGCCCAACCAGCCTTGGCCAGAGAGCAGGGTGGGTGACATATCACTGAGGGGTCCCCTAGCAACCGATCACACGTGGCTAGTTACAAGACCCTGTGTGACTAGGCCTAGCACCAGTTTCGGGGTCAAGAAATCGGTGGTACCAGAGATCTCCTAGAGGGATCCCAGGGCCATAGGAGCTGGGGACCCTGACACGTTCTGCTGACATGACAATGGCCAAGAAGATCTCCTTTATCTTCGTTTTCTGGGGCTTCTGTAAACAAGTTGGGAGGCTCACAACCACAGAAATTTATTCTCTTATGGTTCTGGAGGCCAGATGTCCAAAATTGGTTATATTGGCTAAAATCAAAGTGTCACAGGGCCACACTCCCACTAGAGGCTCTAGGGGAGGGGCCTTCCTTGCCTCTCCCAGCTCCATGGGGCCCCAGACATCCTTGGCTTGTGGCCACATCCCTCCCGTCCCTGCCTCCGTCTGCGTATAGTCTCCTCTGTGCTGGCTCAAAATCCCCCTGCCTGTCTCTTACACAGACATTTGTCGTTGAAGGTAGAGCCCGCCTGCATAATCCAGGGTGATCTCATTTCAACTCCTTAATTTAAGCAGGGAGCCCTTTCCTCAAGGGAGATCTCAGAGTCCCATCTCCATGACAACTGACAAAGTATTAGTATCCAGCATACATGACACTCGACAAACTGTAAGAAATCCCACTGATAAAATAAGAAATGTAGAGAAGCGGCGTGGATGGCCATGTCAACCGAATCAGGGAAGTGCAAAGTCAAACGATGCAATGTCATTCGCACCTCCCATCCTTCCTCCCGGATTTACAGAAAGTGAGTCTATCTGACAGTAGCAAGTGCGGCAAAGATGGAGGGAAATGGGAACTCACTCACGCTCCACCAGAGTGATGGGTGTGGTCACTGTGGACAGCACTGTGGCCTTGCCTGGTGGAGCTGGGACAGTATCATCCCCTGACCCCACAACTCCGCTCAGAAACCCTCGCCCACACTCACATGGAGACCAGCGTGAGACTGTCCACTGCAGCATTTTTTTTATTGTTGAAGTCTAGTTGATTTATTGAATACAATGTGTTAGTTTCAGGTGTACAGCAAAGTGATTCAGTTATACATATATGTAGATATATTCTCTTTCAGATTCTTTTCCATTATAGGTTATTACAAGACACTGAATATACTCCCTGTGCTATACAGTAGGTCCTTGTAGTTTATTTTATAAATATATAGTAATGTGTATCTGTTAATCCCAAGCTCCTAATTTATCCCTCCCCGACCCTTTCCCCTTTGCTAACCGTAAATTTGTTTGCTATGTCTGTGAGTCTGTTTCTGTTTTGTAAATAAGTTCATTTGTATCATTCTTTTAGATTCCACATATGTGATATCATACGATACTTGTCTTTTGATTTACTTCACCTAGTGTGATAATCCCTAGGTCCATCCATGTTGCTGCAAACGGCAATGTGTCATTCTTTTTTATGGCTGAGTAATATTCCATTGTACCTATGTACCACATCTCCTTCATCCATTCATCTGCTGATGGGCACTTAGGCTGCTTCCATGTCTTGGCTATTGTAAGTAGTGCTCACGTCATTTTTAACATGACGTGTGGAAACAGCCTAGACGTCCGTCCGCAGGAGAACTGGGCTGTTTCCACACAATTACATACGATGGAATAGTGGAAAGGAAGGAATGGGAGGCCGCTGTATCAACATGGGTGACTCTCACTGAAGCAAATGGAGGCCAAGGGGATGTGACCTCGAAGGCAAGGTGTGGTCCTGGAGGACATCCTGGAGCAGAAGAAGGATATTAGTGGAAAAACGTAAAATCTGATAAGCGCCTGAGATTTAGGTAATAACGTTGTGCTGATGTGAATTTCTTACTTTGGATGAGTGGACTGTGGGTCTCTGATAAGATGTTAACACTGGGGGAAGCTGGTTGAAGGGTATAGGGGACACCGCCCTGCTCCCTTGCCCCTAGCCAGCCCTGAGCTCCCATCTCTAGGCCCTGCCCTGAGCCCCCTGGACCTTCTGCCTTCACTTAGGACCTTGCTTGTACCCAGCCCCACATCCTTGCTCTCCTGGCCCCTGCCTTGACTTTTGCTGCTAAACCAGGTGAAAGGGCAGCCACGTAGCATGTGGGTAGGAGTGGTCCTCTAAAGGTCGTGGGGAGGTGGTCCATGGGTGTGGGGGGGGTGGCCACCTGGGCATTAGTACCAGAGATGCTTCCTTTGCCTAGAGAGGGCGCGTGGGAGGTGGTGCAGGGGCAGAGAGGTCCACAAACACTGCCCGTTCTCCTTTTACTAAAGCAACGCATCTCATGAAAGAAAACCTGAAAAATGCAGAAAAGCAGAAGAATTTAAAAGCAAATGAGAACACTAACCACAGCCGCCTTCCCCCCCCCCACCCCCCTGCCATTAACCACCAGTTACTCAGACCCTGAGATTTCCTCCATTTCCTTGAAGGGCAATTACTAGGACAAAGTGGACGAATAATTAAAGGCTTGGTGGCCAAGGCTTGACCCAGTGTGGAGTGCGTGCCCCTCCCCCTGCAAGGGGAGAGGATGATTTCTGTTTCATTTTTTGTAAGAATCCTATAGCGCCAACATTCAACAGCGCTTGACCAAAGTCTCTCTGCCCAGAAGCACATCATTGGTTCTGAGACTGGGTTCATTTCTCCCGCGTGCCGGTCCTCTCTGCAAGGAGGCACGTTCCCACTCAGCAGGGACGGAGGTGACAGCCCAAGGAGACTCAGTTTTCCCCATAGCTGATCTGATCTGATCAAACTGCCGTTGTCTTGTGACCATCTGGGGAGGAGCAAAGACCTGTAGGTGGAAAGGACTTAAGATCCCACGGGAGGAAGAAATGCATCTGTGGGGGTCAAGGGCCGGGAGCAGGGACTCCCTGCATCACCAGGGGCTTACGGCCCTGTTCCTAGGCCTGACGTTACTCTCACAGCTGATCCTGCAGTGACTGCCACATTTGTCATCTGTCCCCTCCGCTGGATCGTTTCTGCAGAGAAATTCGCAGCTCAGAGCTGCGTTTCCTGGTGCTGGACTTGGAATGGTCAGCAGTTCGCCTGGCGAGGAGCTAAGGTGAGAAGCAAGTGTTGGCTGGATGGGGAAAGCGTCCTAACATCCCCTCCCCAAGGCTTGATCGCCCCATCTGTAAAAAGGGGCAAGTTATCCCAACCTCATAGAGCTGCTAAGGGCAAATTTTGATAGAGGCCTTAAGGCTTTTAATCCCGGAAGCCCCAAACTTCCTTTGCTGCGTTCCACTACTGGGAAAAAAGTTGAGCCTGCATCCCCAATAAAATATGCATTTCTTTGTTTTAATGTGTGTTCATGTACTTCTATCAGACCAATAAATGACAGAACATTAGAAAACATAAGAATAAGAATATGGAAATTTTAAAGAATGAGTTTTTTTAAATCTACCAGTTCAATTTCTTTAAAGGTTAAAGGACTGATGAAGTTTTCTATTTCTTCTTGCGTTATTTTTGGATACCTTGTATTTTTTTTAAAGGATTTGGCTGTTTCCTCTGTATTTTCAAATTCATTAGGCATGTAGTTTTCCTTCAGATGTGCTATTTTGTAAACAATTTCTAGTATATCTAATTTCTCCCCTTTTTTATCTTGCTCTTTTTTATTTTCATCTTCTCTTTCCCTAGCACATAGTCCGTCTTGCTAAAGCTCTCTCTATTGTCAAAAAACAGTTACTGGCTTTGTCGACCCTCTCTGTTGTTTCCTGTTCTTCTATTTTATTAATGTTTCCTCTGTTATTTCCTTCTTTTTACTTTCATTGGTTTTATGTATTTTTTTTTCTGTCTTGTTGAGTTGGTCACTTAACTTTGTAAAGGTTTTGTCTTTCTTTTTTTCAATGTTAGCATTCTGGACCTTAATTTTTCTCGAACTATCACTTTCGCTGCATCCCACAAATGTTGATAGGAAGTATTGCATCATCTTTTAATTACAAATATCATGTGATTTCCATAATAATTTCTTCTTTTTTCTTTGAGTTATTTAGAAGTATGCTCTAAAATCTTCACCTGTATGGGGGTTTTTGAATTATCGTTTTGTTATTGATTTTTAACTTAATTTCATCATGGTCAGAGAATGTGTTCCATGTTATATCATTTATTAGAATTTGTTGAACTTGCTCTGTGGCCTAGCACATTCCCAGTTTTCATAAATATCCCACATGTTCTTGGATACACAGAATTTGTATTTTTTTCATTGTTGGAGGCAGGTTATGCTTATGCCTATTAGCTCACAGTAGTTTATCTTATTTTAATTTATTTAACAAACACTTGGAAAGTGCTAACAATGGACCAGAAATTGTCCTAAGTGGTTTATAAATAGAGTCATTTACTCCTCATGGAACCCCTCTGAGGGCAGTACAGTTGTTACACCATTTTAGAGATAAGGACATTGAGGCACAGAGAGGTTAAGTAATTTTTCTGAGGTCCAACAGACAGCCTGTAAATGACAGAACTGGGATCTAAACCAAGTAGCTTAGCCAGAATTTATCTTCTTGAACACCAGTCTATGCTATGATATTCTAAACTCCTATATCCTCATTAATATTTGTCTGCTTGGACTATCAAATATTGAAATTGGAACATTAAAATATCTCTCCATAATCATGAATTTGTTTCTTTTTGTAATTACACCAGTTCTGCTTTAGATATTTTTAAGACCATACAATTGAATGCAAATAAGTTTAGAATTGTTATATCTTTCTGGTAAATTGTGCCTGTCATTCACTAGTATTTTTTATCTTAAAAGCCATTTAGTTTGACATTAATATAGCTATATTAGCTTCTTTTTGGTTAGTTTTTGTTTGATACATATTTTTTCAGCCTTTTAATTTCAGTCTTTCTCTATCCTTATGTTATAGACGTCTTTTGTAAAAACATAATAGCTAGATTTTGTTTGTTTCTAAACAGTTCTCACAAACTCTGTCATTTAACTTATGTTTTTGATTCATTTACATTTACTGTAATTAATAGGCTGGTAGGAATAATTGTTACCATTCTTATTTTGGGCTTTCTCTTTTTGGTGCATTTCCCATGATTCTTTTTTCTTTTCTTCTTATTTTAAGATCAGTTTAAATTTTATTTATTCTTTTCTTACACCTTACTCACTTGGAAGTTACAAAATAGACTTCTAATCTGTTGGTAGTTAACTTACAATTTTTAACATGCATGTTTGACTTAATTAAGCATAAAATTAATATCTCCACCAATTGCTGAAGAATATAAGGACTTTACAATGCTTAACTCACAGTCTTCTCCTTATTTTGTTATTTTGTATCCAGTATTATTTCCATATCTTTCAAATTATGTATTTTATTATACTAGTTATATTTTATACAGCAATGCTTACTTAGATTTTCTTATGTGCTCATCAAATTCTCTCTAATTTTTTCAGATTAGTATTTCTTTCAGCGACAGTCTATAAGTGGTAAATTCTATTTTTTGTCCAAACATCTTTATTTCACCCTCATTATCTTAAATGATAGTGTATCTGCTCCATAAGGCTCATTCGACCATGATTTTCACTCAACCTCTCTAAGTGTTATTCCTACTGTCTTTGGCTTCTCTTGTTACTGTCAGCTTAATTGAGCTCCTTTGTATGTGACCTGCTTTGTTTTTCTATCAGATTTCTGTAACTTCCGAAGTATCAGCCTGTGGAATCCAGATTTCTGGCTCCCCAACTCCACGAGACCACGGCCACGCTCCTACCCCTGCTCCTCTCTGGACAGGAATCCAGGTGATTGAAAGGCTCAGTTGGTTTGCTTCTCTTCTCCTTCTCCTTGGCATCACGGTCCTGTGCTGCCTGGTTTCAATGTCTTAAAAACCATTGTTTCATACATTTAGTCCCATTTTCTGGTTGTTGCAATATATGAGTAAATCCAACCTCTTTTCATCACCACGGCCAGAACAGAGAATTCCCGAACACTGAGCTTTCATTTAATTTTTTATTTCTAGTAATTCTATTTTGGTTCATTTTGAAATATGTCTGTTTTATGTTCACGGTGACTTGTTATTTTCTTAGGTTTCAATTCCTTCCTGTAGCTCCTTGAACAGTGAAAACATATCATTTTATAGACTCCACCTGAGGCTATGGATTCCTTTAGGGTTGTATACTTGTACATACCGATTCTACTCCTGGTGGATGGTTTCCTTTATGTTTGCAATTTTCAATTGTGAACTCATCTTCAGTGGGACTTTGTAGAAATACTAAATGGCCTTGAAGTCTCCCTGATGAGGCTTTGGGTCTGATTCATCTAGATGACCCAGGGGGTCCTTGGTTCAGGCTCACTCACTATGGTCTTTCCTTGGCTTGAGGGTTTCCAAGCCATAAGGTAAATATATTAAACTCTGAGTGTACTGTGAAGACAGAGCAATGTTTATGCGTTCCCCGTGGAGGTGTTTTTCCTCCCCTGTCAGCTCCCTTTTCATTTCCCCCAGGCAGTGGGTGAATGCATCTCCTCCACTCTCTTCTTGGGAGGGAAGCACTTTGGGAACCCCAGCTGCATGTGGGGTTCTCAGTGCCAGCTCTCTGTGCCATGTGGGATGAGAGCCTCATCTCTGGTGTCTTCCTGGGTGTTGGAACCCAGCCTCTGGGTCACCATGACCAGCTAACCCTCCCGGTTCTGCTACAGCATCACCTCACAAGCTTCCAGCCCTGGTTTCAGTTCTGTCTCCATTTCTGCACCCCTACCCCCCGCCCCAGGATTTCCCTCGCTTTCTTGTGCTCTCAGCTGTGCGCTTAAAAGGGTGTTCATTCTCATTCACACAACACTCTGAATAGTGCATAGAGGAGAGCTTAGCGCTAATCTATATTCCACATTGCTGAAAGCAGATGATTTTCATTTACTATCCACTACACTCTCATGAGGTCGGTGCTATCATCGTGCTGTATTTATAGACAAGGAAAGTGAGGAACAGAGAGGTTAGGCAACTCATCCCAAAGTCCACAGCTAGCAGAGGCAGAAGAAACGAGGATTTGAACCCAGCTGCCTGGTGCTAGAGCTCAGGGTTTTTCCACTGCGCTTACTGCTTCCAGGTGCCCAGGGTGCAGCCAGCGAGGGCTGCCCAATAAAATAAAGGATGCGGCTAGGTGTGGCCTGCCACCAATGGAGATAAAAAGGAAAGGACATCTCACAGCTTCTGGGAAACTTCCTCAAAAAGCAAGTGACATGCACCTTCTTCGACACTTCGTCCCATGCAATATTTGGGACATACTAAAAATTATTTGTTATTTTTCTGAAATTCTAATGTAACTGGGTGTTTTGTATTTTTCATTTGTTAAATCTGGTAACCCTGCTGCCAGCTGAGGCTGGGACTATCAGGCTGACCCCAGACGGGCTGATGCTCACTTCTGAGCCCTCTCGGACCTGACAGCTCAGCCTTGGTGGCAACTCTCTCCATCCATCTGGTCAAGGGGCCAGACCCCATCCCCCACAGGCTGTCCACCCTACCCCTCATCCAGGTGCTTAACTTGCACCTAAGCAGCCCAGGCATCTGTGAAGGCTCCTGCTCACTGCTGCCTGGAGAGGGCAGGACCTCACGATCAGCTTTGTCCAGGCAGGGGCTTCTCCCTGGAGGTTGGAGCACAATCCCCACTGTGGGAATACAGGGGAAAGCCCTGGATTCGGAGCAGTCATGAGAACCAGCCCCTGTAAGGAGAAGGAGCCAGGGTGGGGTAAGGGGTAGGGTGAGCCTCAGTCTGGCCACATTCCCAGCTCTACCCTGATCACCCACACATGACCAAAGCCAGGGCAATGTGGAGGGAGTATAGACTGGGCTGGCCTTTCTAAAGCACAATTTCTCGATTCACATCCAGTGTCAAGCGTATTCCCCTTTGACTCAGCATTTCTGCTTCTGAGAACTTATGCTACTGAAGTGTTCCAACCAAGTTCAGAGAGGTTCAGTTCAGGGATGCTCATCCCGGCATGGGTTTTGATACTGGGAGACCGGCAACGGTCTAAGCGTCTGTCGATCCTGGTGGAACCATCAAACGTCTGTGTGATGCCATCTTTAAAAATGATCTTGTGAATCTCTATGGACATGGGGATGATACCCATGATCTGCTTTTGAATGAAAAAGGTGAGTAACGCAAGAGCAAACATCCTGCTTCCCTACATTGTGAGATTGTTTGCCTGTGTGTGAGTGTGTGTACACTAATGCTGCAAGAGGGTGAAGGAAGCATGTTCCCTGAGATGGCAAATGTAGTACTGGCGGGACTGCTGGCTGCCCCCAATATCCATCCTCCCTTCCTTCTTCTTTGGTAATGGAACCTGCATTTTTTAGCTGAGTACATGGCTCACCTATAATAAGGGGCTTATATCCTAGATTCTCTTGTAGCTAAGTGTGGCCATGTTACCAATGGGAGATAAAAAAAGAAAGAAAGAAGTAACATATTGCAGCTTCAAGAAATCTTTCTTAAAAAGCAAGTGGCATGCACCTTCTCTGTCCCTTCTTCTAGCCTGCTGGCTGGAACACGGATGCAATGACTGGAGCTCCAGCTGCCATCCTGGACCAAAAGGTGAGGGCCACACCTCCAGGGTGATGGCTCAGGGAACAGGAAAGGACCTCACTCTCTGAAGGCTTTGTAGGGAAGATCCACCTCCCATCCATTTCTAGACTTTTACGTGAAAAAGAACTCAATTTCTATCTTATTTAAGCCACTGCTATTTGGGAAGCTGTCTGTTGCTCACAGCTGAACTAATGATTAGTCAGTTACTCACCCTGACTAATCCAGATAGTTATTTTGGCTGGTGAGATTTCTGGGGATTTAAATTTTACTTTTAAATTGTTGTTTTGGTTCTTTTAAGTTTGTGCCTTGGACACTTGCGTATCATTTATGTGATTTTTAGAAAACTTTTAATTTTGAAGCAAGTAAGAAAGAACGAAAGAAAGCTGATACATATACAGCATCTATGAATGCCAAGCAGCATTCTGAAAACTTTACATAAACTATCTTCTTTAGTCCTTGCAACGTCCCTGTGGGGCATGTCACTATCCCCACTTTACAGAAGGGGAAACCGAGGCACGGATCAGGTGAGTTGTCCACGGTCACTCAACTAGTCCGTGACAGTGGGCAGGCAGCCCGGCCACGGAATCCATGACCTTCAACACTACTCTGCCTGCCTCCCTAGGGTGCTCTAGCCTCAGAGGCTACCCTGCCCCCGCCCCTTACCTTCTCCTTTGCCACCATCTAAGGCTCTTACCTGGAAGGTGCCTTGACTTGGGCCTTTGCTGGGCCCGCCGGGCTGAGGGGCGGGGGATCGAGACTTTGCAGGCTTTGCTTGCTCTGCTCTCATCCAACAGGTAAGTTTGAGTGCCCACCCTGGGCCTGGCTCTGGGCTGGGCCCTGAGAGGCAATGGCGAGCAAGAAGGCATGAGCCCTGGGTACCCAGTCTACTGGGGAAGATGATCATTAAATAGATAGTCCTATAAATCAATGTGACGTGGCAATTCCTATAGAAGAGGGTGCAGGGGGGCTGTGAGGGTGACCCCAGTCAAGGAAATCAGAGGAGGCTGCTCTGGGAAGTGACACATGACCTGGGACCTGAGACAAGAAGAGGAGTTACCTGAGTGAAGGGGGTGGGGAGGAGAATCCACTAACCGGAAGAAGTGGAGTGTGCAAAGGCCCTGTGACAGGAAGAGCTCCAGGCACACCCACACGTCTGCTCGTTAGATGCCCGACACAGCCCTGCCTCCCCCGACCCCCACCCATGAGACAGACAGTCCTACGTTCTCCCCTGAGGCTGGAGGTCACAGGCCTGTCTCTGGCTTCCCGCCAGGGAGCCCTGAGCCGTGTCTGGCCTGGGGCCACCTGCAAAGAGGGAAGGGGATCCAGAAGATCGGGCCCCCATCCTCCCACCCACTGAGTCTTTCCACCACCCTCGGTGCCTTCCAGATGGGGGCTGGGTCATCAGCCCTCTCGGCTCTCCGGCTCTCACGCTTAGGCCCCAAACTCCATGAGAAGCAGACATAGTACCCATTTTCCGAAGTGAAAAAACTAAGGTTCCTGGGAGAACAAGGGGCTGGCTTGGGCCTGTGGCCCCAGGGTGAGAAATCACCCTGCCCCCTATGTGGTCAGTTGCCCGGATCCTGGGGCCAGTACTGCCCCAAGTCAGAGGGAGACCTCCAGCCCGGCCCTGCCTCTCACTTTTCGCTTCATTAAAATACACAGACACACACGGACATACACACACACAGACACACACAAACACATAGAGACACACACACACAGATACATACACACACAGCCTCACACAGACACATAGAGACACACACACACAGATACATACACACACAGACTCACACAGACATATACACAGACACATACAGGCACACACACACATGCACAGACACGCACACAGATACACACAGATACAGATACACAAACAGACATGCACAGACACATAGAGACACACACAGATATACACACATACACACACACACAAAACGTATGGCGGTGCCCTTGCGGCCTCCTGGTTGGCAAGGGGCTACGAGCAGACGGTCTCGGGGAGGGGACTGAATCCTGGTTCTCCTCCCCTCCTGCTGCATCCCTGCCAGCCAGCATCCCCCTTCTGCTGGGTCCCCAGTTTCCTCATCTGCAGGGCGGTGCCCCAACGGTCCCCAGCTCCTGGGGTTCCCTAAGGAGGGCACAAGATGACACAGGAGGAGTTCTTGGAGCCAAGCCCCTGGCCCAGGGACAGTTCAGGAGGAGGTCACTTAAAGTTGTCACCCTGCCCTGTGACCTTGGCCCAGCGCCCATGGGGTCAATGCCCCTCCCAGCCTGTCAGGGGTCACTGTGCCCAGCTGTCCTGGACCCTCCAGAGGAAGCAGGCTGAGGGCACGGCTCCCCTCCCCCCAGTTCCTCGTCCCCCCAGAGGCTGACCAGGCTAGGAGAGGGGACAACAGAGGCTCGGCTTCCTGGCCACCTGCATCCTTCGAGCTGCAGGACGAGATCATGCCGGAACTCCAGGGAAAGCCGTTCTCTCTGGCGGAGGACGAGGAGGGAGGCTCTGCCTGCAGGGATCCCTCGCCCCGCGCCCAGCATCGCTGAAGGTGAGAACCAGCAAAGGCAGCTCCTGACTCTGCTCCTGCCTTCCACCGCTGCCGCCACGGAAGCAGCAAGGGCCCTGCCCCAAACCCTCTGCCCTGCTGATGCCCCCAGAGCCTCCCATAGGGGCCCCTGATTCCTGCCTTCAAAACCGCAGACTGAACCTGCTTTCTGGGGCCTTGAGGATGACCTGGGATCCCTTTGGGCCTGAGTGCCGCTAAATCCATGGATCCCTATTTAAAATGTCACATTCATCACCCACATCTTGCCCCTAATTCACCTCTGTTACCCATTGCGTTATCTTTCTAATGCAGGCCATGCTGTCCGAACTTCCTGAAACATTCCTCCGATCCAGGGACCCTCCCTCTCCGTCCTTCAATGGCTCCCTACCGCCCTCAGTCTAAACTCTGAGGCCTCTGCCGCCCCAGAGGGTTGGTGCCAGGCGATCATCCCACACGCGGCCTCGCCTGTCGGGTTTCCCTGAAACTTCCATGTCCACCAGCCCCCAAGGGAAGGGGCGAGACTCTCAGTCTGTGCTCCCAGGAGCAGTTTCAAAAGAGTTTGTTTTCTTTCAAAACAGAATGTATTGAGCGTCCAGCTGACCAGTGAGTCTGAGGCCAGAGCAGAGGGAAAAGCTGTGACCACTGGGTGTGCTGAGCTGACATCGTGGACGGGGCAGTGCCCGCAGGAGCTTGGCCGGACCATGAGCAGCGGGCAGCGCTGAGCCTCCCCCGCCTGGTCCACTCCCAGCCAAGTCTCCTGGGCTCCCAGTGGCTTCCACTCATCCCGGGGCCATTGCTATGAGAGCAGTGATCACTCGGTCTGTGCCCTGTCTGCACGCCACCCGCCAGGGCTCTCCTGGGCAGACCTCCTCATTCCACACACCCCCAACCCCCAGCACGGGGGGTCCTGGGGGCAGAGAGAACAGTAAGGGAGTTCCCATTTCTTGAGGGTGTGTACTGTGCCCCAGGCATTTTCTCTTCTAAGCAACCCTCACTACGATTACCCTCGCTTTACAAATGAGGAAACTGAGATTCCCAATGCTTATTGGCTGCGTTCTTGGGGACCGATAGTCCTTCCTTTCCGCCCGTTCCACTGCCAAGTAACAAATGCTGAGCTGGGCACGTGGCTTCCCGACTAAACACTACATTTCCCAGACTCCCTTGCAATGAGCCATAAGTTCCGACCAAGGCAAGGTGAAATGGTATGTCTCCCCTCCTCCTTCGCCATCTGGGACCTGAGATAGAAGCTACTTGCTGAGGACAGCTGAGCAGAAATGTGGAAGGAGTCTGGAGGCCTGCCTGACCTTTTTCTGAGATGTTAATTTCACAATGGAGCCATTGTGTCTTCAGGTCTTTTGTTACACAGCTGTGTACTGACTAATATAGTATTGCCCACAGCTTCCAGCTGGGGTGCTCACACCTTCCATCACTGTGCGGTCCACCTCTGGATACGTTGCTTTGGCAGATGGAGCCTGAGATGTCTTACCATCAAAGTGAGCCACCATGGTGTGAGTGGCTCTGGGCACTGTGTACCAGCCTAGAACCTGGTACCAGAGGTGACTGGCGTGGCCTGGGAGCCCAGAGCCTGGACCTGGCGGGGGTGCTTTGGGAAGCACAGAATGAGGAGAGACCAACGTTTACTGGTTGCTGACAGGGGCAGGATGCTGGGCGGGCACTTTTCTGTGTGGTCCTGATTCATTTATTATTTTTATTTATTCTCTATTATTGATTAATTTCTTTTTTGTCTACAAGGAGTAGAACACTGGGCTAGGCACTTTCCACATGGTCTAGGTTCCTTTATCTTTAACAACGTTATCGAGACATAACTCACATACCCTGCAATTTAGCCATTTGAAAGTGTGCAATTCAATGGTTTTTAATATATTCGGGGTTGTGCATCCATCATCATAATTAATGTTAGTACATTTTCATGCCCTTAAAGAAACCCATGCCCCTTAGCTGCCACCCCCCAAATCCCCTCAACCCAATTATCCACCACATCCACCCCCTAGCAACCACTAATCTACTTTTCATCTCTACAGATTTCCCTGTTCTGAACATTTCGTATCAATGGACTCGTCCAGTATGTGGGCTTTTGTGTCTGGCTTCTTTCACTGAACATAACGTCCTCAACATTCATCCGCGTTGTAGCAAGTGTCAGTGCTTCATTCCTTTTTAGGGCTGAACCATATACCCTTGTATGAATGGACCACATTTTATTTACCAGTAGTGGACATTTAGGTTGTTTTTATTTTTTGCCTGTTATGAACCATGCTGCTATGCACACGCGTGTACACGTTTTTATGTGGACTCGTGTCTTCCTTTCTCTTGGGTCTACACCTAGGGGTGGAATTGCAGGCAACTCTGTTTAAGCAATTAGGCTTATATTTGCACCAAGACGGTGGTGGGGGGAGGTGGCGAGTGGGGGAAGGGAGGGACGGACGGCCTGGCTTTTGTTCTGTCTTTACCATTTGCAGGCTGGGTGGCCCTGGACGCGTCCCTGGGCTTTGCTCATTAGTAACTGGGGGTTGGGGGGGGGGTGACAACTGCCACTTTGCAGCGGGGGCGTTCCATGGTTATTACCTGGCACACAGACGTGTGGGACTTAGGGGTGCTGGCTGAACACCAGTCCTCTTCAGGCTGAGAAAGGGCGGGGGGGACAGGACAGAAAGAGCCTCCCCCCACCGCCACCACACTACCCTGAACCTCGCCTCCTAATCCCTCTGGGCTGGGCCTGGGCATGTGCAGCTCTGCCCACCAGCCCCTGCTTCCCCCATCTCGACCCCGAGCCTCATCCTGTGGCCCCAGGTTGATTGTTGGAGGCCACAAAGCCCTCTGCTCTCTCCTGCGCCTGTGATGGAGGCCGGGCCTGACCTGGAGCAGCTCGGGGTCCTCAAGAGGGGCTGCTGCCGTCTGGGGTCCTCAAGAGGGGAGTGGCTGAGCCGCGCTCACTCCTCAGGGACTCTGTCCTGCCTCCACCCCCAGCGCACCAGCCCTTCTCTGCGATTCCAAGTGACCTTAGCCCCTCTGCGACGTTGGAAGGGACGTCAGCCTGTGTGGGCGGCGGCTGGTATGTGGGCCCAAGGCCTTCGGCACCTCTCAAAGGCCCGCGTGGCCCATGGACACCACTGGTGGCCCTGCCCTGACCTGGCCACCTCGGGCGTAAACACGGCCAGCACTGACCAAGCAGCACTCGCCTGGTTAGTCTGACTCGGTCCCCACATGGACCCCGTGAGGCAGGTACTATCCTCAGCCCCACTTTGCAGATGAGCAAACCGAGACACAGAGAGGGAAGAAGTCCTCCCGAGGTCCCTGGTGGGAGGATCCAAACACAGCCCCAGATGTTGTTCTCACTCAAAGACCCCAGACTGGCCTTCACCACTCAGAGCACCTCCCGGGACCAGCACCCCATGCACCCTTGGGACCCCATAGCAGGGGTGGGCCCCTCACGAGGTTCTGGGCACCTGCAGACCAGCTAATCACCCCACCACCCCCACCCTGGATGCCCTGGGCAGGGGGAGGGAGGGCAGAGCCCCACAGAGCCCAGCCAGCACCTGGGCATCCGGGCAGTGCCTGCGGCTTCAGCCTCAGGCTCTGGCACTCTGGCCCCGCCCTGTGCCGGGCAAACCACCGGGCAAGCTGGATGTCCGAGCACAGAGGAAAAGGCCCAGGGAGCTCCAGGGCAGCGGGGCCCCCAAGATGGCAAGAACAATGTTGCCCTGAGAGTTGTGCAGTGCACGACATGCACACCGTGCAGTGGCCTGGAGCGGACCCAGGGCCAACCCGAGGGCAAATGGGCTGGGGGACACTTTCACACCCGCATCGGGTTAGCCAGGAGACAGAAGCCAGGTGGGTACAGGCAAGTGGGGACGTGACCTCTACTACACCCTTCTTGGATATCCAGGTAAGGCCGTGGATGCGTGGGACAGTGCCCTCAACCCAGGGGAGCTGAATCCCGCATTCGGAAGGCAGTGTGGACTGGGCAGGGCTCCAACCTGGACCCTGACCCCAGCTGCCACTTGTTCCCGCTGTGTGGCCTGGGGATTCCCCCTTGTGTCTCTGAGCTCTGAGAAACAGTTCCTTTCTCTACGAAACTGCAAACCTCCTGACAGGAATGTTATAAAGGTCATTAGCATTTAAAGTAGCAGATATCAATAATGATAATAAATTGTGAGCTGACTATTTGCTTAGCCTTAGACTGTGTTTGATAACAATTGCCTCATTCACGCTGAAATTTGAATCCAGATCAGATTCCAGAGCCGACCTTCGTAATTGTTCTCTGCTCCCGCCAATAATAATTCAACAGCTGCCATTTATTGATCACGTGCTGGCAGGCAGCAGGCGAAATGATTTTATGTGCCTCGTCTTATCCGATTGTCACGACAACCCTGTAGGTACTGTTAATGCGATCCCCACTTCACAGATGAGGAAACTGCAGCTCAGAGAGGGCAAGTGACCTGCCCAAGGTCACACAGCTGGTTTGTGGCAGAGCCAGGATTTGAGCTAGGACTGTGTGACTCCAGGAGACATGCTTACAGCCACTCTGCCTCCTAAAAGGCTCAGCCTGGTGCCCCCAAACCAGAAACTGCAGGTATCCATCAACAGGGAAGGAGACAAATAAATGTGGTATGTTCATATCACATGATGTGCTGTCACCTGGCAATGAGCATTCTGAACCTGCTCTACATGGAACAGAATGGATCCCCCTTACAGTCGTTACGTTAAAAAAGAGCTAGGCACTTAAAAGTACATACAGTATGGTTCTGTTTCTGTGACATTAGAGATCAGGCAGAACTAACCAATGGTTAAATAAGTCAGAATAATGATTACCTTGGGGGAGTAGGCACTGCCGGGGAGTGAGACTTCTGGAGGAATTAGAAATGTTTCTTATGCTGATCAGATGATGGTTACACGGATGCACACATAGGTAAAAACTCAGGGATCCTGGTCCGCTGTGGTGGTGTAAGCCCCCTACAGCTCAGCCCTACATGGACTACAATTATATACTCCGGACAAAATGCACATGGTGAAGGTGCTCAAAACTTAGAGCAGAGACCTGCATAAAGGGTGAGTTTCCCTCCTTTTATTTTGTCTTATAAGACTCTAGTCCCTAATCAGTGCTGTGTGGGGAGCTAAACCTATGATAGAAACCCCGCTGCCTTCCTGGCTGGAGAAGAAGAGCCCAGACTGGCTGGAGTGCGAGGGAGAAATCCTGGAAGGAGAGAGCCGAGGACAGGCTCGTCCAATTGTGTGCAGGAATCCCCACAAGTCCCAGCCTCACCTGAGCCGTGTGTGCAGGGTGGGCCCAAAGCAGCCAAGGCGAGCACCAAACTGAGCACTGAAATGAGACATGACCCCTCCCCCCAGAGAAGGTGAAACAGATCTCAGGGTCTGAAGCCCATTGGGTTCATTGCCACTAAAACAAACACATCAGCATTCCTCAGAGGATTTTGACAGAACCCAGAGTCTACACAACATAGCGTTCACATTGCCCATGGTATAATCCAAATCACATGCAAAGGAACAGGAAATTTCAGCCCATGATCAAGGGCTGAAACAATCAGCAGATGGAAACAACAAGATGATTCAAACATTGGGATGATCAGACAAAGAATTCAAAGCAGTTACTACAACGTTACTCAATAAGGTAAAGGAAAACACATCTGAGATGAATGAGACCATAGGAAATCTTAGCAGAGTAAGTATTGCAAGAGGATATTGAAATGTTAGACCTAACAAATAAAATATGTGAAATTTTAGAAAATCACTGGATAGACCCAATAGCAGAATGGAGATGACAGAGGTAAAAGACAGTAAACTTGCAGACCAGTTAAAATTACCCGGTCTGAAGAATACAGAGAAAAAAGAACAAGAAAGAAGATGAACAGATTATCAGGAATCCACAGGACAACATAAAAAGATGGAACACGTTCTAACTACAGTCCAGAAGGAAAGAAGAAAGAGATGGAGTAGAAAAATCTTTGAAGAAATAATACCCCCAAACCTCCCATATTCAGTAAAAGATCTACATTTATGGATTCAAGAGCTCAGAGAACCCCACACAACGTAAATCCAAAGAAATCGTACGTAGACACATCATAAACAGACCGATAAAACACAAAGCTGAAGAAAAAAATCCTGAATGCAGCTAGAGAAAAATGACACATTTCATACAGGGATGAACCATTTCAGTGACCTCAGATTTCTTATTGGAAACCGTGGGAGCCAGAAGACCGTGGAACAATACATCTGAAATGCCGAAAGGGGGAAAAGCTCTGTGCATACAGAATTCTTTATCCCCTGAAGATATCTTTTTTCTCTTAAGTTCTTTAAAATACAGGTGAATGTTTAAAGCAAAAATGATACCACTGGTGGGGTTTCTTTGGGTAAGACAACCACAAACATTTAAAAATGGGAAGGTTGAAAGGAACCTATAGAGTTGAAAAGCTTCTATATGTCACATGAAGTAGCACAATATTAATTCTAATCAGGCTGAGAAAGGCTAGGTAGGCACACTACAATTCCTAGAATCACCACACACGCAAAGAAATATAGCCAAAAAGCCAGTAGGTGAATTGAAAGGGGATACTAAAAATATTCAAATAATTCGGAAGCTTGCAGGGAAGAGAGAACTGAGGAACAATAATTAGAAAGGACCAATAGTAAGTTGTAATTCTAAGCACTCTAAGTAAAACTAAGAAACTGACCGAATAGATTAAAAAAAAAAGCGAGACCCAAGTATGTGCTGCCTATGAAAGATTCATTTTAAATATTACGACACAGATAAGTTGAAAGTAAATAAATTAAAAACAGTAAGCATAAGGTGGCAGGTGACATATTAATATCAATTAAGATTTATACTAAACAGTAAACTTCAAGACAAAAGAGATAGAGACATTTTATTATAATAGCAGGGATGACTAATCAGGAAGCTAGAGCAATTATAAATTTTTATGTGTCTTGTAATAGAGCCTCAAGACAAGTGAAGCAAAATTGACAGGGTAAAGGAAGGAAATAGACAATTTCACAATCATAAAGGGAGATTTTAACATCCTTCTCTCAGCAATGAACAGAACAAATATACAAAAATATCAGTAAAGACATGAAAGATACAAACAGCTGTATTAGTCACTTTGATCTAATTGATATTTATAGAACACTACACCCAGCAACTGCAGGGTACTCATTCTTTTCAAATGCACATTCACCAAGGTAGACCGTATGCTGGGCCATAAAACAAGTCTCAGTAAATCTTTTTTTTTTTTTTAACACATTTATTGGAGTATAATTGCTTTACAATGGTGTGTTAGTTTTGCTGTATAACAAAGTGAATCAGCTATACATATACATATATCCCCATATCTCCTCCCTCTTGCGTCTCCCTCTAACCCTCCCTATCCCACCCTTCTAGGTGGTCACAAAGCACCGAGCTGATCTCTCTGGAAAGCACCAGTCTTATTATTATTCCTCTGTCACAAGAAAGTCATGACCTAGATAATGAGAGTTGCTTCTTTCTGGATGCCAGAGAGAAGTACTGGTTTTCTCCTATTGACCTCCAAAAGATCTATTGATTCTCTAAATAAAATATTATAACACTATTCTGTAGGTTATAAAGGATGGAAATCATGTAGGGTGTAGTCTCTAACAATTGAATCTGATTAGAAATTAATAACAAAACATCTAGGAAAACCCCAAATATCTATAAATGATTCATGAATCTACAAATGATTCATGAATTAAAGATGAAATCACAAGGGAAATTAGAAAATAATTCAAATTGAATCATAATGGAAATCTATCATATCAAAATCTGTGGGATGCAGCAAAAGCAGTGCTTACAGGGAAGCTCAAAACTTTAAATACTTTTATTAGAAAACAAAAGCAATCTAAAATCAATTACGCATGGATCCACCTTGGGAAGCTAGACAAAGAAGACCAAAGTAAAGCCAAATGAAGAAAAAAGAAGGAAATAACTAAAAGAGCAGAAACCAATGAAATAAAGAACAGGCAACAGAGAAAAAAAAGCCAAAAGCTGAGTTTTTGAGAAGATCTACAAAACTGATAAACTCTTAGCCAGACTGTTAAAGTGAAAAAGAGGGAGTGATGGCAGGGATACAAGTACCAGTACCAATATCAGAAAGTGAAAGAATACTAGTATCACAGATCCTACAGACTATTAAAGGATATTGTGAACATCTTTATACCAATAAAGTAGAACAATTCAATGAAATGGATAAATTTGAGGAAAAATCAAAATTAACAAATTGGTATGAGAAGAAATAGAAAACCTGAATAGCTGTACATCTGTAAACAAAATTTAATTCATTATATTAAAAAAAAAATTCCAGAAAGAAAAATCCAGAGATAGATGGTTTCATTGGTTAATTTTATCAAACATTTGAGGAAGAAATAAAATAATCATACACAATTTTTTTTTCAGAAAATGAAGGAGGAGGAAACATTTTCAACTCATTTTAAGGCCAGCACAACCCTAATATAAAAACCTGACAAAGACATTTAAAAAAAGAAAATTGTGGACTAACATTCCTCATGAATATAGACAGAAAAATCCTTTAAATATATTAGCAAGTCAAATCCCACAATCTATAAAAATAATAACATGTCAGGACTAATTAAGGCTTAAACCAGGAATGTAAACTTGGCTAAACATTTGAAAATCAATCAATATAACTCAAAATATTAACAAAATAAAGGAGTTAAACCTCATGAATTTTAAAATAAATATAGAGAAAGCATTGCATCAAATTTGACACTCATTCTTAATAAAACAATTTCAGCAAACTAGGATAGGAGGGAACATCCTCAAACTGATAAAAAGCATTTACAATAAACCTACAGGCAACATTATAATTAATGGTGAGTCTGAAATTTCTTTTCCTTAAGATCAAGGAAAAGTAAAGATTCCTGCTTTTCACCATGTCTACTCAACACTGTACTGGAAATCCTAGCCATTGTAATAAGGTAGAAACAAACAAACAAACAAAAGCTCTAAAGGGACTAAAAATTAGAATTGAAGAAATAAAACTGTTCCTATTTGCAGCTGATATATTGTTTACATAAAAAATCCCAGGGAACCTACAAAGCAACCAGTAGAACTAATAAGTGAACTTAGTAAGGTCACAGGATACAAAGCTAATATATCAAAATTAATCATATTCTTATACGAACAGGGGCAAACAGTTGGAAAAGAAAAAAAAAGGTTCTGTTTAGAACAGCACCAAAAACAAACAAACAAACAAAAAACCCTTAGGAATAATCTAATGAAAGGCAAACAAGACTCCACACTGAAAATTACAAAACATTGTTGAAAGAGATTTAAGAAGACCTAAATAATGAGGAGATATACCATGTTCATAGATTGGCAATTGTTCTCAAATTTACCTATATATTCAACACAATCTCAATAAGAATTGACAAGCTATATATCTGAAATTTATATAGAAATGCAAAGACCTAGAGTGAGGAAATATTTTTATAAAAAGAATAAGAAAGTTGGAGTACTTTAATTGCAAGACATACTTGAAAAGCTACATAATTTGAGACAGTTAGTATTGGTGTAAGGACACACAGATCAAGGACACAGAATTGAGAGTCCAGAAACTGACCCATACATATATGGTCAATTGATTTTTGACAAAGCTGCTGCAACAATTCAACAGAGGGAGAAAACAATTCTTCTCAAAATATGTTTGGATCAACTGGATTTTCAAATGGAAAAAAGAATGAACATCAACTCTTACTTAAAACTATAAGACTTCCTGGGTGGAAAGAGATGAGAAAATCTTTGTGACCTTGGGGTAAGCCAAGATTTCCTAGATAGAACACAAAAAACACAAACCACAGAAGGAAAAAATTGGTAAGTTGGTCTTTATCAAAATCAAAAAAGTTTACTCTTTGAAAGACATAAGTAAGAAAATAAAAAGGCAAGCAATAGACTAGGGGATAAAATTTACAACACATATATCAGACAGAGGATTCATATCCAGAATATATAAATATTTCTTACAACTCAATAAGAAGGCAGGCTAATAAAGATTTGAACAAATATTTTATTAAATAAGGTATACAAAGGGCTCCAGGAAAAAAAGACTTTGACCTCATTAGCTATTATAGAAATGTGGATCAAAGCTATGGTGAGGTACCGCTACACACCCATCAGGATGACTAAGATTAAAGATCAGGAATTCCAAGTCTAGGCATAGACTCTCACATATGCTGGCAGGAGTTTAAAATGGTGTAACCTGTTTGGAAAAAATGTTTGGCAGTTCCTTAAAAAGTTAAACAGATATCTATCATGTGACCCAATTATTCCACTCCTAGATATTCACTCAAGAGAAATGGAAAGCTACGTTCACACCGAGATTTGTACATGAATGCTCAGAGCAACTTTATTTGGAATAGACTGAAAGTGGAAACAACGAGAAGGTCTATTAGTGGGTGAATGGATTCACAAAGTGTGGAGTGCCCACAAAACGGAACTTTACTCAGCAACAAAAAAGGAGTGAATTGTTGAGACATGCTACCACATGGATGAATTTCCAAATAATGATACTAAGTGAAAGAAGCCAGGCCCAAAAAAAGAGTACGGACTTTGTGATTCTATTTGCATAAAACTGTAGAAAATGCCAGGGAATCTATAGTGAAGGAACGCAGATCAGCGGTTGCCTGGGGACGATGGTGGGGAGAAGTGTAGGTTACAGGAGTACAAGGACACTTTGGGGTCAGTGGATATATATTCATAAAACCTTGCTTGTGTCAGTGGTTTCACTTGTGTTTATGTATGTCACGCTCATGAAATTGTACACTTCAACTCTGGACCGTTTGTTGTACATTTATTATGCTTCAATAAAATTAAATTTAAAATTCATTGAGCTGGACACTTAAATTTAATGTATACTTCAATCAAAAAGCAAATAAAAATTTAAAATGCGTATGTGACCATGTAATCCCCGTCCCCCTGAGCTCTCTCTGCTGTCCCCCCAAGGTAGTCCTCCAATGACTCCAACTGAATTTGGGATGATATCCACACTTCACCATTCTCACTGGGGGGGCTTCCATTTCCTCAAAACACTGTGTCCTTTCCCGACTCCAGGCCCTTCTCATTTAAACAATGGGACCCCAGTGTATTAGTGTGTTAGGGCTTCTGTTGTAACAAAATCCCACAGACAGAGTGGCTTAAACCACAGAAATGTTTTGTCTCAGTTCTGGAGACTGGAAGTCCAAGATCAAGGTGTCGGCAGGGCTGGTTCCTTCTGAGACCTTCGTCCACGGCTGTCTTCACAGGGTCTTCCCTCTGGGTGTCTCTGTGTCCCAACTGCCTCTTCTTATAAGGACACCAGTCCTATTGGATCAGAGCCCACCCTAAGAACCTCATTTTAACCGGATTACATCTGCAAAGACCCTCTCTCCAATGGGGGTTAGGACTCCAACATATGAATTTAGGAGGGGGACGTAATTCAGCTCATTACACCCACTCCTTCTAGAACCGTCTCTTCCTTTCCTACCATACTTCTCAGCTCACTCACTCTTTCACCAGGAGGCACTTCCAGGACCCCCAGGCCAGGTCAGCCCCCAGTGGAGGACATGAGTCTCGTTCTCACCTCTGGACTCCCCGTGGCCTCTGAGGCTGGTGTCCACACTAATCCAGGTCCTGGTGAAGCTCCAGGACCCAGCTGTGCTCAGCGGGTATTTGCTGCATTTGCTGCGTGATGGATGGATGGATGAATGAATGAATGAGTGAGTGAGTGAGTCTACCTGGCCACGCTGCCCCTCCACCTCCCCCAGACCCAGAGGGCACTGAGAGCTCTGTAGCTTGTGGCGTTTTAGCAAGCTTCTCCCAGGCCCCCAGGGAAGTCTCTGGAAGCCTGAAATTGCTGTTTTTTACCTTCTTGGGCTGGAAGGTGATCAAACAGACTTATGTTTAGCAACAAGGCTGGCTAGAGGCCACTGCCAGATAGACGGGCCTGGGTTCTGGGTTCCTGGAGACCAGCCTTCAGGCTTCCCCAGCCCTCCTTGCGGCCGCCCTGACCCACTTTCCCCTGCCAGGCCCTCTGGGTGGGCAGGACGGCTGTGGTGCCTCAGAGCCGTGTCCTGTGTGCTATGTTGTGCGGGCAGGAGCCCTGAGCCCTGAGCCCTGAGTGATAGAACAGGAGGGGGCAGAACTTGACTGTAAAATGGGGTGGCAGCCCCCGCTTTCCGGGGGTCCTCGGGGGCTGGGGTGCACCATGCTTGTGGGTGCTTCCCAGGGGCAGCAGGTACTACCTGCCCCTGGTGGGGCAGAGCCCTAGAGAGCTGGGTTTGCTCCCTGCTCAACCCCACGTTGGCTGGGGGCTCCGGGAAGCCAGCTTGACATTGCCAAGCCTCAGGTTCCTCACCATAGCCCCCTCCCAGGGGTGCTGCCACGTGACCTGAAGGCTGGGGTCCTTAGCCCCGGGGGCTCTGCAGACCTGGTGGACATGGAGACCTGCGATGGAGGCAGAGTGACCACACAGCCGCTGTCCTGCTCTGACCCCTGTGTCCGACAGCAGCTCCTGTGTTCTCTTCATCAGAGGGCCACCCTCCAGCTTTCGGCCCCAGCACCCACTTGGTGGACTGGCCTAGGAAATCCATCCCCGGGGGAAGAGTGATGGACAGGTGGGGAACAGCACAGGTGCGCCAGGTCCTCGCCCTTGACGGGGGCACCTTGAGGTGTGACCCACACGTCTCAGGGCCCCTTTCCAGACGGGGCCAAGCTGCCCTCCATGGGACTCTGCATAAAATCACCCCATCTGGGCTCCCTGCCCTCTCTGCCCTGCTGCCCCGCCAGCCCTCTGTCTTCCCTGGGTCACTTCCTAATAAACCCCCTTCACAGGTACCCCTCTCAGGATCTCTCAGGGAACCCTTCCTTGGACGGGTGACCGGCGGGGTCTGGGGAGATCAGGGCAGGCCCAGGTGGCAGAGGGTATGTGGGTGGCGGGATTCTGGAGATGAAGCCCTGTTCCAGTGTGGGCCAGTGGTGGCATGTGGGGTCCTTACTGTCTGCAGAGTACAAGCCAGCCGCCCCCGCGCCCTCCTGCTCCAGCCTCAGCCCTTCCCCGGCCACAGGGAGTAGTGAGCAGCTTGGTATAAGGCCTCCCTCTGCAGTCCGAGCCACGGCCAGGGGGACGCACATGTGACCAGGACCCCGACCTCACGATCCCGCTGCACCGTATCGCCTGGTCGGTCCAAAGAGATGATAAAGGTCCCACCCCAAGGGATCATGGAGCAAAATGCACCATCAGTAAGAGAGCATTGAAGGTCCTGGCATGTGGCCGCCCCCAGGTTGGCCAGGGCCCTGAGGGCATATATATCTTTGCGGGGTGACAATTTGAGTCATCCTAAATCAGCATGGCAGAACTGTTCTGACCCAGGCCCGCTCCATCCCACAAGAGAACCCCCAGGCCAGCCGGGGGGAGCCATTGGCTTGTCAAGCTGCACCCTCCACCCTGGACCCAAGGCTTTGGATGACGCCACCCGGATGACCCCCATGTCATCACGGCACCTAGATGACCCCACATGTGCATTTCCTGGGGCCACCACAACAGACTGGGTGATTTAAACAACACAGACATATCCACTCACAGTCTGGAGGCCAGAAGTCCAAAATCAAGGTGTGGGCAGGACCGCGCTCCCTCCTGAGCCCCAGGGGAGGGTCCTTCCTGCCTCTTCCAGCTTCTGGGGGCTCCAGACATCCCTGGGCTTGTGGCTGCCTCCTTCCAGCCTCTGCCTCTGTCTCCACATGGCCTCCTCCTCTCTGTCTGTCTAGTTTCCTTCTGCCTCCCTCTTAGAAGGACAACTGTCATTGGATTTAGGCTAATCCAGGGTGACCTCATCTCAAGATTCTTCACTTAATCACATCCGCAAAAGCCCTTTTCCCAAACGAGGTCGGGGATAGGTTTTGGGGATTAGGATGTGGATATATCTTTTGGGAGGTCACCATTCATCCTTCCACACCGCACGTGTAAGGAGGCTCGGGGCAAGGAGAGCAGGAAAACCCAGACGGGGAGAAGCAGGAGTCGGGGCTCCTGTGGTTGAGCCTGGGCGACCCACTGGAGGGGACTTCAGGAAATTTCCAGAAGGCATGGAATCCCCAATACAGGGTGATATGGGGAGGGGCGCCCTTGCCCGGGTCTGAGGGCTGGTGTGGCCACCGCACGGCTGGCACCTAATCACGGTTGGCTGACACCTCTGCCCTTTTCCACACGACGAACGTGGAGCTGCCCAGGAAACGGCCCCAGAGCTTGGAGACGGCCTGGACCCTGGAGTCGGCCCAGTGTAGAAGCTGTGTGAACCTGGCAGGATACTTGTCTTCCTGAAGCCTCAGTTCTTCCACCTGTAACACAGGGATGATCGTGGTCCCAAGGCCCAGGGCTGCCATGAGGTCTGAATACGACGTGGACCAGCCAGCACCAAGCCCGGCACTGGGTCCCTCCTCTCTCAGGCATGAGGCTGGTCCACAGAAGGGCCTGGGGACCCGTCCGGCTCTGGATCATTGGTGGGTGCCTCAGGCCCTCGTCCACGGCCAACCTGCAGAGACCCGAGGGCTGGGGAGCTGTGTCCACACACAGAATCCCACTCCTCGTCCAAGGTGAAAGGCAAATAAATACATAAAAGGTGGCCAAGGAAAAATGTAGACTGTGTACCATTTATGTGAGTGATTAAAATTCTTTGGCTGGCATGTTTCATCCCACCTCCAGGAGAGAAATAGTCCTTCTTATTAAATTCGAATGCAACGTGTCAGGTGGGGCTGGTTGTTAGGTGCTTTTCTCCCTGTTAGGCTTAGCCCAGAACGAGGGCGGTTTCTTCAAAGGGGCCTGTGGACCACCGCCCGGTCCCACAGTGAGGCCGGCAGCCCAGGCCTCCCCAGGGCTCAGCCTCTCAGCCCCCAGCATGAGGCCCGGCCATTTGGCTGGATGCCCTCCTGCAAGTCGGTCCCAGCCTCCCTCCCGTGAAACTGCGTTTGGGCGGTGTACCACACGGCCTCAGCCCGCCTTGTGCGCTCTTTCCTGCACCCTCGGCCCTAGACTTAGCCCCTGACCCCCATCGTATGGAGACCAAAGCCTGGGAACGTTGGAGCAGTTCGTATTCCCGCTCCATTGCTTCCCATGTCCCCCACCACATAGGCCGCCAGGACATCCAGGCCTGCAGGACATCCAGGCCTGCAGGACCCAGGCCTTGCCCGTCCCCAGCCTCACGGGCCACCCTCGTCCCATCGTGCACTCTGCTCCAGCTGCATGCCCCACCTTCTGTCCCTCTGGGGACCCCACACTCTGTCTGGCCTTGGCTTTGCACATGCTGTTCCCTCTGCCTGGAATGCTTCCCCTCCCCCTTCTGGTTAATTTCCATCCACCCTCCAGGTCTGTGTGAGTCTGCTCCGGCATCCATAGAAAAGTACCATGGACTAGGGGGTGCTGAAACAATAGAAATGTATTGCCTCACAGGCCCTGGAGGCTGGAAGTCCAAGATCAAGGAGTCAGCAGGGTTGGTTCCTCCTAAAGCTTGTGGAAGGCCATCTTCAGTTTCATGTGGCCTTCTCTCTCTATGTCTGTCTCTATATCCAAATTTCCCCTTTTTATAAGAACACCAGTCACACTGGATTAGGGCCCACCCTAAGAACGTCACTTTAACTTGATTACCTCTGTAAGACTCTCTCTCCAAATAAGGTCACGTTCTGATATCTTGAAGGTTAGGACTTCAACGTACCAATCTGGGAGACACAATTCTGCCCATAACAGGGTCTAAACCCCAGTGTCATTTCCTGGGGAGCCTTTCTCTGACCACCTCCTCCAGAACAGATCAGATACACTGATGACCTCCTTTGCTTCCCCTTCATGGCCCACACATCCCATGAAATTGCTTGTTCAATATCTACTCATCCCCCTCCAGACTCCTAGAGGACAGGTGTCCACCTGCCTTATAACCACCATCCACCTAATGCCTCTCACAGAGCAGATGCTCAGCAAGGAATTGTCAAAAGCCAGGCAACCCTTTTGAAGCCATGCCCCATGTGGTCCAGGCTTAGTGCTGCGGTGCACATGCACACAAACATACACAATCACACACATGCACACACAGTCTATGTATCACTGAGGAGTGACATCAGTAAGAAATAACAGAGAACCCAACTAACCTTGACTTAAGCAAATAGGGTTGTTTTTTTTTTCTCACACAAGAGGTCTAGCAGTAGGACGCAGCTGTGGTTGGTTCTGTGGCTGGCATCTCTGCAGTTCGCTTGGCTTGCCATTCCTGCTGGATGCCTCATGGCTACATGGTGGCTGCCATGGCTCTGGGCATCACCTCCATCTTCAAAGTATGAAGAAAGAGGAAGGACAGTGCCACATGTGTTTGTCTTGCCTTTTCTTCTTAATCAAGAAAGTGAAAACCAAAACCAAAAACGATACCTTTCTCCAAAGTTCCTAGAAGACTTCTGTTTATTTCTCAATGGCCAGAAATGGGCCACACAGCCACCTCCATGGCTGAGGAGGCTGGGAGCAGGAGTGATTGGCTCTCCTGTCCTCTGTAATGGGAGGCAGTGAGTCCGAAAGTGTTTAGAGTGCGGTTGGGTCAGCCCACAAGCAGTGTCCGTCCCCCAGGCAGAAGTCCACAACGAATTTCGAATTTCGGAACGTCTCTGGTTGTTTCTTTGCACTTCCCGAACCCCAGGAAGGGCTCCCAGAGCCTGCACCAGCGAGCCTCAGCTCCCCTACAGCCCCTTCCTGGAAGGCCCCCAGGCTCCTGCCTCCTGCCCGCCTCCCTCTCCTCCCCGAATCTGCATCCACAAGGCCCAACACTCAGAGCTGCAAGGATGGAAACTTCCTCCCCGGGGGCAGGAGAGAGAGGAAGGAATGCATCAGGGCAGGCAGGGGGCGGTGGGACACTCACAACCGACATGAATGAATGAATGAATGAAATAATGAATGAATGAATGATGCTACCTGTGCATCTCACATAGTGTACACAGGTGATAAAAAGGCCACGTGGGGCGGTGGACATGTGAGCGGTTGGTGTCAAGCCCAGGAGTCAGCCCTTTTCTGGGTCTCTGTCTCCTTATCGGAGGACAGAGTGATTATCCAGGTCACGCCTTCCTCCCGGGTGGTGCCTCTGTGTCCCCTGTATGTGCGTCAGTGTCCCACCTGTTGGGAGGGGCAGGTGCACTGTCGCCAGGAGCCCCCTGCAGCCCAGACACAGAGGCTTGAGGCCTCCAGGACGGGCTCTGAGCAGCAGGGGAAGCCCAGGCAGGATGCTGGGCTTCTCTGGGTAGAGAACAGGAAATACAGAGGTTTCCCCAAAAACAGTGAAAGAGGGGCTTCCCTGGTGGCACAGTGGATAAGAATCTGCCTGCCAATGCAGGAGACACAGGTTCGATCCCTGGTCCGGGAAGATCCCACGTGCTGCGGAGCAACTAAGCCCGTGCACCACAACTACTGAGCCTGCATGCCATAACTACTGAAGCCCGCGGGCTTAGAGCCCGTGCACCGCAATGAAGAGAAGCCCCCGCTCGCCACAACTAGAGAAAGCCCGCGCGCAGCAACTAAGACCCAACGCAGCCAAAAATAAATAAATTTATCAATTTTTATAAAAAAAAACACCCAAAAACAAAAAACAGTGAAAGAAAAGGCCCTGGGCGGGGCAGGGGAGAGGGGCAGCTCTAGCCAACACCACTCTGGTGGTCTCTCAGGTGGGGACCCTGTTGTGACACTCCTCCTGTGTGACAGCACTGAGCTTGGCTCTTCCTCAACTTGGGGGACCCACGCTCTTGCCTGATGCCCTCCTGGAGCCATGCCCCAGCCACTCTCCCACCTGTCCCCCTTGCACCCCGTGGAGAGGAGCGCCTTACCTGTCCAGGGGTGTCTGTCTTTGGCTTGGAGTTCTCGATAACATCCAGTGAATCTATTTTAAAAACTCGAGGCAAATTCTGCTTCCAGCTCTGTTGATGTACCCGGCACCGGGCTGACCTTCCCCCACCCAGGGATGGCCACATGTCTGGACAATACGTCTGAGGCAGCTCTTGACCACTCCTGGACAGCCAGCCACGTGAGACTGCGGTTCCCAGAGAAGGAAGCTCGGGAAAGGAGCCACAGGATCCACCGGGACAATTCCCACCATGGCTCAGCAAGCTGGCTGGCGGGGGTCCTCGGAAAGCATGCCGGGCCCACCAAGCTGAGGAGACAGAGATCAGAGTTCGGGACACCGATGCTTCTGGAAGCTGCGGGGCAGGGCAGGAGAGAGGCCCCAGAGTTGGGGGTGGGATGTGATTCCAGAGGTTGGGCATTGCTGGGGCACATGGTCCAGCCAGGGTACAGAGAGTCGTTGACCCCTGGACATCCAGTTGAGTACAAGAAAGTCTTGCCTTAGGAGTAAGGATGCCATCGTGAGGCAAGACCCACTTTAGACTCCCCCGAACAAACTTAAATCAGCCCTGATAGGATCTACAGGAGACAGTGTGGGAGGGGGATCTCCCTGAGTTAGAGGGTGGTGGGAACACCTTGGGTTCCCCCAATACCCACTAACAAAGTATGAAGTCAAGGACATACAAGTTCGGGGAAGCAGAAAGAAATGGAGCTACCCACTAGAACAAATACCAACACTCTCCAGAGGGAGAAAAGAGGATAGAATGTGCCCATGATATACCCTTCATAAGTTTCAGTACACAACAAAAAATAGGTAGATACAAAAAAAAAACAAACAGGAAAATGTGAACCATAGTCAAGAAGAAAGCGGTCAATTAAAACAAACCACAAGATGACTCACGGGCCAATAAAATAATTGCGAGGGCACTAAGGCATTAACCATGAAAATAAAAATTTGATGAATTGACTTCATCAAAATTAAAATATTCTGGGCTTCAAAAAACATGGTAAAGAAAACTGAAAGCCAGATCACAGACTGAGAGAGAAGATTCACAATGCACATCTCTGCCACAGGATTTTTGTTCAGAAGATATGAAGGACTCTTAAATTCAATCATAAAATAAACAATCCAATAAAAATGTGGGCACAGGATATGAACTTCCCCTCCCCAAAGGAGACATCTAACTGGCCAATAAATACATGAAATGCTGCTCACCATCATTAGTAATCATGGGAATGCAAATTAAAAGCACAGTGAGGTGACACTTCACATCCACTAAACGGTTTGTGTTAAAGATGGGCGTTACCAAGTGTCAGCTAGGATACAGGGCATCTGGTATCCTCATACATTGATAGGGCAGCATGTGAAGTTGTCCATCCACTTTGGAAGAATTTGGCGGTTTATTATTTTTTTTAATGTGAAGATGTTCACTCAGACATCCAAGGAAGAACTGGCCGACATAAGGAAAAACCTTTCCAGGAGAAACTGCGGATGTCTGGAAATTTGGCGGTTTCTTTTAAATTAAATATACTGTTACTATACAAGACAGTTGCCCCACTCCCAGGGATTCACCCAGGGGAAAGCATAACCTACACCCACAAAAGACTCAGACACTGAGTTCACAGCGACAGGAACCGGGGCAGACCAGTGCTTGTCAACACGTGAATGATAAAAATCCAGGGTAGGTTCGAAGTGAAAGAAACAAAGTATAGATACACACAGGCTCCTGAAACCTCGTTATTGCTCTGCTGAGCAAAAGAAAGATAGACGCACAAGGGTGCCTGCCACACATGCCACCCACATCCCTGGCAAATGTGAACTGTAGCACCAGATGGTCACCTGTAGACAGGGAAGGTCTGATTGATCACAAAGCGGCACAAGAGAACTACCTAGAAGCATTCTGTATTCCAGTAAAGGTGATGGCTGCCCAGCTGTGTGCGTGTGTCCACTCATTGAACTGAACACTTAAATTGGTGGGTTTCATTGTGTATAAATTATACCTCCATAAAGCTGATTTTTTTTTTTTTTAAATGTCTGAGGCTTTGGTGTTTGCCTTCCTTCTCTGCCCCAGACTAGGTAGTGTAACTAACGGGGACCGTGTGTCCAGATCCAGGTGTTCTGTCGGTGGGCTTGGCGAGGGCTTGATTCCCGGGAGCAGGTGGAAGGGGCAAGCATTAACCCAATGGCAACCCAACATGTGAAAGCCACGTCCCCCGGCAGGTTTGTCGTGGCAACAAACCACCCCCACCCCCTCCATCTCAAAGGTCTACAACAGCAAAGGTTTGTGTCCCACGTACTTTACGTGGAGTCTGTCCACATTCTTCATGCCAGGGTCCAAGCTGAAGGCACAGTCCCGGCGAGGAACACGCTCTTCTTGTGACAACACTCAACGGCACTTCAAACTCCTCCCGGGACGGGTATCTGTCACATGCCATTGGCGCCAGTAAGCAGATGGCCTCGCCCAGCAGCACTGAGGCAGGGATGTAGGCGCTTTTTGCACGAGCCACTGCCAAGTCACAAGGTGACTCTGGGAATGTCCTGCTCTCATATGGGAAGGGGACACAATAGCTGGGAACAAAACCACCATCTACTGTGTCTTCCAATCAACACACACACACAGACACACACAAGACCCTTGCACAGAGCTTCACACTTTGCAAAGCCTTTTCATAGCCACAATCCCATTTGATGAAGTCAGTGACTTAAAGGTGAAGGGTGACCTGGGAGGGGAGAGCCCACTGTAAGCTCTAGCCATTGTCCAACCCTTGACCTGACCCGTTTTCCTCAGACGCTCCTTACTTAGTGGTGGCCCTACAGTCCCCCGTCCCCAAGGCTAGAGACCTGGGTTGCACCTCTGTCTCTCCTTTCTGACCCTCCACATTGACCAGTCAGTGTGTCATGGAAGATGCTTTCATTACAAGGAACAGAACTCCTGGCTCAAACTGGATTTAAAAACACAGGGGGCTTACCTGGTGGCGCAGTGGTTGAGAATCTGCCTGCCGATGCAGGGGACACGGGTTCGAGCCCTGGTCTGGGAAGATCCCGCATGCCGCGGAGCAACTAAGCCCGTGAGCCACAACTACTGAGCCTGCGCGTCTGGAGCCTGTGCTCCGCAACAAGAGAGGCCACGATGGTGAGAGGCCCGCACACCACGATGAAGAGTGGCCCCCGCTTGCTGCAACTAGAGAAAGCCCTTGCACAGAAACAAAGACCCAACACAGGCAAAGATGAAAATAAATAAATTAATTAATTAAAATTATAAAAACAAAAAAACAAAAAAACCCCACAAAATTATCAGTATGCAAATCAACAGGAAAATACAACCTAATATGTGGAGAAAAGTCTATCTACCAAACTGACAAAGAAATGACACATATGATAGGATTAATAGACAAGAACATTAAAACATAATAAAACTATATTCCTACACCACGGTAATGTCATGTGAAAGCATGAGCTGGAATCTGAAACCGGGTGAGAGGTGTACCTTTGTACACCTGTACTACCTTTGCACACCTGTACTACCTTTGCACATTTTGTATAAATCTAAAGTTATTCCCAAATTAAATGTTTATTTTTTTTAAAGCTAGAGGAAATACTGAATGTGTTAAGTAGAAACATAAAAGATATTAAAAAACCCAATTTGAATTTCTAGAGATGAAAACGAAAATGTCTCAGATCAAATACACACTGGTGGGGTTAATGGTATATTAGGCATTGCAGAAGGAAGGAGAAGTGAACTTGAACACAGAAAAACAGAAATTATTCAAAATGAAACACGGAGCAAAAAGACTGACAAAGAAATGCATGGTGACAATAAATTGGGAGAAAACTTCAAATGCCCAAATACATGCATCATTGGAATCCCTGGAGGAAGGAGGGGAGGCAGAAAAAAAATATTTGAAGAAATAATGGATAAAAAGTTTCTCAATTTGAGGAAAACTATAAGCCTACAGGTCGAAGAAGCTCAATGAAACTCAAACACAAAAAACATGAAGAAAAATGTACCAAAGTACATCATCATCAAATTGTTTAAAACAACAGAGAGATTTAGTAATCTATTACTGTATAACAAATTACCCCAAATCTTAGCAGATTGAGAAGAGCAGACATTGATTATCTCACAGTGTTTCTGAGGGTCAGGGATCTGGGAAGGGCTTTGCTGGGTGTTTCTGGCTCAGGGTCTCTCGTGAGGCTCTAGTCAAGATGTTGACCAGGACTGCAGTATCTGAAGCCTGGGAGATCCAAGCCCACTCACAAGGCTGTTGGCAGGAGGCCTCAGCTACTCACTGTGGGGATTGATGGGACCATCTTGGAAGTTGCTGCTACAAAGATGGAATCTTGAAAACATCCAAGATGACAGCAGATTTCTTGGCCTAAATGTAGGCACACAGATCAATGGAACAGCATAGAGTCCAGAAACAGACCCACACACATAGGCTCAGTTGTTTTTTGACAAAAGTGCAAAAATAAATCAGTATGAAAAGATAATCTTTTCATTGGTTCTGAAACTACTGAATATCCATATGCAAATTTAAAAAAGAAAAAAATTTCAATTGACCCCTTATGCCATATTCCACAACGAACTCAAAGTGGATCATAGCTCTAAAAGCAAAACTTAAAACTGTAAAACTTTTAGAAGAAAACATAGGAGAAAATCTTTGTGACCTTGGGTTAGGCCAAGATTTTTAAGATACAGCACCAAAAGCATGATCCATTAAAAAAACTGATAAATTAGATTTCATCAAAATTAAGAATCTCTGCTCTTTGAATGACACTGTTAAGAGAATGAAAAGTCAAGTCACAGATTGGGAGAAATATTTGGAAGTCACAATATGTGATAAAGGACTTGCATCCAGAATATACAAAGCCAGTAATAAGGAAGCAAACAATCCAATAAAAATGGACAAAAGATTTAGAAAGATGGAGAATTAGCACATGAAAAGATGCTCAATATCATTTGTCATTAGGAAATGCAAGTTAAAACCCCAATAAGATATCATTATGTACCTACTAGGATGTCGAAAATTAAAAAGATTCATGATGCCAAGTGTTGGCAAGGATGTGGAGAAACTGGAACTCCCTTGTACTTTGCAGGTGGGAATGGAACATGGCTGTTTCTTCAAAAGTTAAACATTCACCTACCATTTCACTCTTAGGCGTGTACCTAAGAGAAATGAATGCACACGTCCAAAGACTTGTATACAAATGTTCATAGCGTTCGAACATAAATATTCAAACGTTATTTGTAACAGCCCCAAACTGTAAATGACCCAAATGTCCCTCAACAGGTGAATGAATAAAAACAAACCATGGACCATGCACACAGTGGAATCCTACTCAGCAAAAAATAAACTCTTGGTACAGCAACAACATAGATGAATCTCAGAATAATTATGCTGAGAAAAAATTTCAGGCAAAATAAGAGTACATACTGTATGATCCTATTTATATAAAATTCTAGAAAATACAGTCTAGAGAGACAGAAAGCAGGTTAGTGTTTCCTCAAAGTAGTACACGTCATCCCGGGTCCAAGGCAGAGGAAACAACCCATTTGGAGTAGGGAGTTCTGGGTTCAGTCCCTGCTTGGCCACTCAGAGCTGTGTGACTTTTGCCAAGTCATTCCCCCTCTCTGTGCTGCTTCTTCCTCTGTGCAGGATGGTGGTGGGACAGTTGAGACCCAGTGAGCTTCCAGGCCTTAGTACCCTCACCAGGAGAACTAAAGCAAAGAGCCGTCTGCGTGGGAATGGGCACAGCATCCACTGGGTTCCAGGATTCAGAGGACCCGGGGCCAGTCTGTGCTGCCAGCCCCTAGTAGCCAGGGGCCAAGGCGGCCTGTGCACTTGGTCTTGTGGCTTCTCAGCACACGCTTTTCCAGAAGCCAGCGTGCGAGGCACCATCAGGACTCGTTGTCCCAGAGACAGGCACAGAGTGACCCAGCGGTGCTGCCGGGCTCCAGAGACAGGCCCCAGGAGCTAGAAGTTAGGAGGCCAATTGTCCTGGTCTGCTCAGGAGAAGGAACTTTCAGGCCGGGGAGCTTTCAGTGGTAAAGCCGACCAGGAAAGTCTCACAGAGCCACCACCCACGGCGTCACCTCCCCTTCCCCAAGAGCAGAGTAGCCCGTACTGAGCACAGAGGAAACCACTGCTCCTAAAAGTGGGACCTTCTCACCAAATTTTCTCTCCTACCTCAAAAATGATTTCTTATGGGATGAATAAAAACCCAGCATTGTCATGATTATGGAGTTAGGCGCCTTCCTCCACCTGGACCGTAGACTCCTTGGGAACCCTTGGGCAGAATGTACCAAATGCCTTTCAATTATTCATATTCTTTGACTCTGAAATTCCTTTTCTAGGAAATTCCCCCACCGAAATGCTCAGACATGGGAAATCTGAACATATACATATGTTCACTGCAGTGATGTTTAAAATAGTAAAAAAAAAAAAAAAAAAAATTGGCAACGACCCAAATATGCATCACTGGGGATTGAACCATCCATCCATGGGATTCTGCTGAGCAGTTCAGCTCTGACGAAGCAGGAAGCTGTGTTCAGTGGGCAGAAGTCGCCACGATGTGCTGGTACCTGGCTAAAGTTCCAGGGCAGCAAGTATTTGACCCATCGACAGGAAATGGAGCGTTTGTACCTGAGGAGACTTGGAGAGAGGTCTGCAGGTGTCCCGGGGTTATCTCTGGAGGCAGGGGTCACTATCATGTGGTTTTTTACTTTTTCACTTGTGCTTTTCTATATTGTTTGAATTGTTTAGATGAGACTTTGTTTATATAATCAGCAAAAGTAGTCACGGCATTTTACACTTTATAACAGAGCTGCCCTATAAAGGTATCCCCTGGGGAAGTGGCAGGGGATAGCAACAGATCTCAACCTTTGTGCCCTGATATCTGGAAGCTGGGTCAGTCCCAATCTGTTCCCTGAAAAGAGGGGGCAAAGGAGCCAGATTGGGTCTGGCAAGACAATAGTCTTTTGTCCTCAAACTTGGAAGGCAGACTGTCATAAATTTTGCTTTCTTGGGAAGGTTCTGGGGATTCTAGGAGACTGAGGACATTAGAGGTATAGGGAAGGACACTTTGGTTTGCAGAGTACAGACATCCAACTCAAACTCCCGGCGGTTGTTAACAGGATCTGTATAACCTGGAGGTTCAGGGCTAGATCAGGCTATCTTCAGGTACAGCTGGATCCAGGTGCTTAAACAAAGCCCCTGGGGTTCTCTTCCTCTTCCCCTTTCTCCCTATCTTCTAGTTTCAGTTCTTCTCATCTCTGCTGAGATTGCTTAGCAAGCCCCAGGAAGAACTCGGCTTGCCCAGCCTGGACCACAAGCCCGTCCCTGTGACCAGGGGAAGTGGGGTATGAAGACTGCCAGCTCCCTCCAAGCCATACTGAGGGGGAGAGAAATTGTACGAAATTTTCCAAAGGAAAGAGGGTGCTGCTGCCTGAAGAAGGAGGAGAATCCTGCTCCACAAAAAAAAATTGCAGAAGCCAAGATCCACTGCAGTCACATTCTAGAGATTCTAGTACTTGTCGGAGCGGGCACATGCTCAGAGCTTTACAGCCCTACATCTTCCGGGATTTCCACATGATCATGAGTACTCACAGGCCTTGGTCGCTCTGACCCCCAAACAGTCCAGAAAGGCAGATGGGATCATTCTCCCTTTACTGATGAGGAAACAGAAGTTCAGGGAGACCGGGTAGGTGGTCCAGCTCGCCAGGTAGTAAGTAGCAGAAGTAGGACCAACAGTTAGGTTCTCTGATGTCAGACCTCCCTGTACTTCTCTGCTCTCAGGCTCAGGCCGTGAGGCATGACCCCCATCGCCACCATCTCCATCATCGTCACCACCGCCATTAAAAACAACCCACCACCACCACCGGGATCACCTCCGCCATCATCAACAACCATCACCATAACAATAACAGAAACACCCCTAACACCATCCACCGGGCAATTCATCACAGAGCCGTAGTTCACAGCTATAGGCACTGCCAAGGAACTGTGAACCTAAACCGAAGAGGAGAAGTTGACTGAATCAGATTTTCCTAGTGGGAACTCCTTTCTCGGCAGCCAGGCCTGGGCCTGGCTCTTTTGTGGCCGGAACCCAGCATTGCACTCACAGCATTACGATGCTTCTCCCAGATGACTGGGCTGATCCCAAAGGCCTGGGATGGTGTTTGGGGATCAACACACGTGAGTCACCGAGGCTGACATTCTTTGGAATCTGACAAGGTTTCTACTTTGGGAACCTGCTTAGTTGACTCAGCAGTGGTTCACCAGCAAGCAGGCAGTGAGGCTGGGAGCACGCCCTCCTCGTTAGCTGTGCTGGGCCTGCAGGAGGCTGGGGTGGGTCCTGAGGGCTGTGCTTTCAGGCTCCAGTTGTCTCCTTTGTGGAACTTGGGATGGAAATTAGGTTCCGAGAGATGAAACGGTGCACCCCAAGGCTGCACGGTAACAGGAGGAGGCAGAACTCGAGCCCCAATCTATGAGACGGCAGAGCCCACAGACATCATTGCCCCGCACTGTCACCAGGCTGGCCCTTTGGTTCCGCCATTCACTCCGCTCTGCGATGGGCTCTCTGTGGCTCTCACCACCTTTGGGGGAGGATGGCTGGGTGGGTGGTGCTGGGTGAGGCCGAGGGTGTGCCCCATCTCCCCACACTGAGCAGTGGCATGTCAGGAGCCTCTTTGGGGTGCAGAGTGCCCCCCTGGGCTGCCACGGGTTGGGGTGACTGTCAGTCTGGGTTCCACCAGGAAAGAGAGGACTCACGCTGGGAAAACTGCAGAGTGGAGGGGAAACCATGCAAGGTCGGCAGCGTACCGCACCCCAGGCTGCTGTCACCTTTAGGCCAAAGGGATAAGGGGACAGTACCACTGCCAGAGCCTGGGAGGAGGAAATCCCGGAGACAGAGCTGCTGAGGGAGACGTGACCTTCAATCCAGGAACACAACCTGCCCAAGGTGACAGCCCAGGAGAGATGCTGTGACATGGACATTCACACCTTACCCTCCTCCCCTCTCTTACCTGCAGCCAAAGGCCCAGGGCCAAACCCAGTGGGGAGCCAGAGAGTATGGGAGCCCAAGACAGGCGTCCATCAGGCTCAGCCCCTGGGGCAGAGAGTGGGCGTCTGGTCTTGTGTCTCCTATGATGAAGAGGAAATGTCCTCAGCCTGGGGAATCTTAGGATGTGTCTGAGGCCAGAGGTTGAAATGTCACAGGAAGTAGAGGTATCCGTTGGACTTTCCCTACCAAAAATGGGGGGACATTGGGAAGGGGAGATAGGCGGCCAAAGGGAATTTCGTCTCTGTGAAGCACGCAGGAGGAATAGGACATCCATCCTATGTCAGGGCTTCCAGCATGTCTGCAGCTCCTCCGGGGGCTGCAATTGGCCCTGGATGCATCATCTGGGGACAAGTGTGCACACAGCCCTGTCTGCAGTACCTTCTCATTCTGGTATGTCCACTGTTCCTACAATGAGCTCTCACTCTCTCTTTCCCTGTGGGAGACCCTCAGGGACCAGAACCCCCAGAATCATTGCCAGGGGCAGTCAGCCGGTGGAAATATCCTTTCCCTCCCTGGGGCTTGCATCCCCCTGGGGAAACCCTCAAGCTCCACCTCCAGCCTCAGGCTGCACCGACACCTCCGCCCACTGGTCCCTCCATAGTCCTGGGCACTGACTCTTTCATCACACGGTGATGGGGCAGGTCCCCCAGCCAGACTTTGGGGAGACACAGTGAAAGTGCCATTCCTCCGGTTTTTAAAGACCTGAGAGCCGGCTATGATGGAGGAAATGCAGATATTGCGTTTAGACATAGAAAAAGCATCTAACTCAGGCTTGGAAGACCAGGGAAGGTCACATGAGCTAAGATCTGAACAGTTGTTATGCAAAATACCCAGGGCATGGCATCCCGCTTACCCACCAAGTGAGGTCTCTGAGATAAGAGGTGAGGTCACCTGGGAGCTGCAAATAGGCCCGTGTGGTGGGAATGCAGAAGGTGGCAACAAAAGGGGGTGTGGAGATAGGTGGGGACAGATCTCAAGAGTTGCCCCCCGAGACAAGAGCAGCAGTGCCAAGGCCAGAGGGTCAGGTTGAGAAGGGGCCCTCTGCTGCTGGGTGGGGAATGGATTGGAACGGAGCGAGACTGGAGGTCAGAAGGCCAGTGAAAAGGCAGTCAGAGTGGCCCCAGGGAGGACAGACTAGGGCAATGGGGGTGGAGAAGGAAATTTCATCAGACCCAAGAGCTCCCCTGAATGTCAAAGAGGCCCATATGGCTGATGGATCCCCCACAGGGAGTGATTAAAAGGGTAGCACCAAAGACGAGTCCCAGGATTCTGTTTTGGAGAAATGGGTAGATTGTAGTAAGTCTTCAGATGGAGAACACGGGGGAGGAAGGTTTGGGGTGCGATGCTGAGTTCCTCATTTCTGGTCACAACACAGTAACTGGAACTGGATCAGCCCCCCTGTCATAAACAATCATAAAACCGCACAGAATAGATGAGACCACTGTTTTCAACATTGCATCAAAGGCAGGGCAAGGCTGTGAACCCCAAGAGAAGAGAATAACATGAAGTGAGCCGTGAGATCTCCCTGGATCTGTACTTGGGGATACTTCCCGGACCGCGGTGCAGCATGTGGACATCCAGGTAGAATTCAGAAGTCCCACTGAACAGACAGTGCAGAGATGAGAGTCTGGTATTGTTGAAGCAGCTAGAAGCTTCAGAGCTGGAAGCTGTATGGGGAGAGGGGAGAAAGTCCACGTGAGGGTCCCTGGGTTCTGATGAGACCACCTGAGTCTTTTTTTTTGATAAATTTATTTATTTTATTTATTTTTGGCTGAGTTGGGTCTTCGTTGCTGCGTGCAGGCTTTCTCTAGTTGCAGCAAGCGGGGGCTACTCTTCATTGCGGTGCGCAGGCTTCTCATTGTGGTGGGTTTTCTTGTTGCGGAGCATGCGCTCTAGGTGTGGGCTTCAGTGGCTGTGGCACGCGGGCTCAGTAGTTGTGGCTCACAGGCTTAGTTGCTCCATGGCATGTGGGATCTTCCTGGACCAGGGCTCGAACCCATGTCCCCGGCATTGGCTGTCAGACTCTTAACCACTGCACCACCAGGGAAGTCCCCACCTGAGGCTTAACAGGTGGTCTCAAGCCCTAAAGTTTTGAGAGTGGAACAGAGATACTAGATGTCAAGCAACACTAGGGGACTTTGGGGTTCTTTCCCAACCACAGTGGAATAACCTCATTAACACTAGGGCATCGAGCTGTGACACCAGAAAGGCCTCATCTTAGTAATAAGGTTCACACCTTGGAGTAAAGCCTATTGTAGACCTTCTATAACAAGAAACCTCAATAAGATTTGCTTGGAGCTTGATTCTCACCAAGTTAGAGAAGTTTGGGAGATGCCTTAGACTTTCCACAGATCTGCCATAACAAATAATAAACCAAGACCACACACATTCAAGTAATCAACCAGTAATTGAAATGCCTGCTAGAACAAAAATCAACGCTTTTCAGAGGGAGATATTCGAATCCAGAGTTTCTACAATATATCATGCACAATGCCCAGTATATAATCAACAATTACCAAGTACACAAAGAAACAGAAATGTGACTCATAGTCAAGAGGTGAAAACAACAGTCAATAGAATCAATCCTGAAATGGCCAGGATAACAGATTTAGCAAACAAATCTTTCAAAGCAGCTATTATAAATATGTTCAAATATCTAAAGAAAAATTTACTCAAAGAATTAATAGAAAATCTCTTCATTATAAGGGAGCAGATAAGGAATCTAGGCAGAGGAATGGAAACTGTAATAAAGAAACAAATGGACATTCTAGAACTGAAAAGAACAAAAAGTGAAATAAATACATGGGTAGGAATCATGAGTTACTCGGTTTGAAACATACCACGATGCCTGTAGGATACCCAAGTGGAGACATTAATATATACAATCGGAGATATGGGTCTGACATTCAGGAGGGAAACCAGGCTGGGAGATAGATATTTGAAAGTCATCAGCATGCAGATAAAAATGGATGAGCTCGCAGCTAAGGCTGTGGAGAGTGGTGTAATCCTCAATTCAGCCAAAGTCTTCAATCTCATTGGGAAGTGAAAAAAACCAAATAAGCAAAATCACAAGCACTGAGCTCTAGAGAGCTTAGGTAACTGCAAATAACACCCACCCTTTCAGTCCCACATCTCAGAGGACCCTGCCCCCCAAGAAGAGCCTCAACTAACCTTGCATCTTTTGATGCCCAACTACTAATTACAAGTTCCTTATGAAGCAGAGAGGGGCCTTGGGGATCCTTCTCAGCCAATGAGAGCCGCTTTGGGGAAATTGCTGTGAATGGGGCTCTGTGCTGGGAGCCTAGCAGATCAGTTCTCTTGCTCCCTCCCACTCTTGCAAAATGTGCTCTGTGACTTGCTTGATCCTGGAGCCAACAGCGTCCCCATGGACACCCCATACCCTTAGGCTCCGGAACCTGAGGAGGGGATTTGGGGGGGGGGGGTGGCAGTTGTTAGGAGCTGCTCTTGGCAACCCAGTTTCTAGGGTTTGTTGGAACAAAAGAATAGGAACAGGGCTGCTGAGATGGGGGTGAGGAACTTCCCATCCAGTGGAGAGGTAATGATTAATAGTAGTCTTTATCTGAGCTTTTACCTTGTGCAGGCATTGTGCCACGCATGTTACATTAACTGTCATGACATCCCCATTTTCCACGTGAGGTCACGGAGGTTCAGAGAAGTTCAGCGACTAACACATAGACCGTGGTAGGGCTGGGATTTGAACACAGGTCTCTCTGTTTCCAGAGCCTGTATGTTTAGACTGAGGTGTGTGCCCACTTGTTTTTTAGACCTATTTCTTAGAGTCATCCTGGTCTCTGAAAATGGCTCATCATCTTCCCAGTTTCTTGGTCCAAACACCTGAGAATCACACCACTTCCCTTCTCTCCCCAGACAATTCACAAACCAACTCTGTCGTCTCTACCTACAAAATAGGTCCTGAACCTGCCCCACGTCTCCAGCTGTGTCTCCACTGTCCTCTCTAGCCTGGTCTGCTGTGACACCCTTATCACCACCTTCCTTGTTTCCACCCCTGCATCATTCTGTACACCTCCACGTGGGAGCCAGAGACATCCTTTGAAAAACTTAGACCAGTCAATCTCATAACACCCTCCCTTGGTCTCACATGCTGCTCACAACAAAATCCATAGTTCTTACCTCCAAGGCCCTGCATGACTTGCCCCTCCCAGGTTCACACCCTCATAAGCTCCATTATTCTTATTCTGCTCCAATTATACAAGCTTTTTAAAATTCTTGAAAAACTTAACTTTGTTGCTACCTCAGGATCTTTGCATGTTTGTTCTTATGTCTTCTTCAGGTCTTCACATAGCTGACTCCTTGTCAGGTCTCAATTCAGTGTTACTTCCTCATCAAGTCTTTCGCTGATAACTGAAGTACACCTTCTCTGCTACAGAACTTCCTTGAGTCACCATAGGGATTTATTTGTTTTCTGTCTGTTTCCCTTGCCCCCGCCCCCATACACACACACACTGGGAGTGCCACCAGGGCAGGAACAATCTGATCATTTTCTAGGTCCCTGGAGCCCAGCAGAGGAGGTAATTAAGTGCAAATTTTGTATGGATGTTGGATGGAAATATTGATGGGCGGATGGATGGATGGATGGATGGATAGATGGATAGATGGATGGGTGATGGGTAGATGAATGGATGAGTGGATGCATAGGTGGGTAGATGAGTGGATGGGTGGATGGATGGATGGATGGATGGATGGATGGATGGATGGATGGATGGGTGGATGGATGGATGGATGAATGGATGGATAGGTGGATGGATGGGTGGATGGATGGATGGATGGGTGGATAGATGGATGGATGAATGGATGGTTGGATGGGTGGATGGATGGATGGATGGATGGATGGGTTGATGGATGGATGGATGAATGGATGGTTGGATGGGTGGATGGATGGATGGATGGATGGATGGATAGGTGGATGGATGGATGGATGGATGGGTGGATGGATGGATGGATGGGTGGATGGATGGGTGGATGAATGGATGGTTGGATGGGCGGATGGATGGATGGATGGATGGATAGATGGATGGGTGATGGGTAGATGAGTGGATGAGTGGATGCATAGGTGGGTGGATGAGTGGATGGGTGGATGGATGGATGGATGGATGGATGGATGGGTGGATGGATGGATGGATGGGTGGATGGATGGATGGATGGATGGATGGGTGGATGGATGGATGGATGGGTGGATGGATGGATGGATGGATGGATGGGTGGATGGATGGATGGATGGGTGGATGGATAGTTGTGTATAGAAAGGGTCCTCACACCCTCCCTTTCCTCCAAAATGGTTAGTTTTGTGGCTGTCTCAGTGTCACCCATTGAAGAATGGGTGCCAGGGCCAAGCCTTGGAGGCCTGGAGGTGAGGCCCAGGCCCTCCCACCTTCCCCCCACACATTCCTCTTCTCTTCATGGTCCCTCCCCAATTAGGCCTAGTACTCTGACACCCCTTTGAGGGGCTCAGCTTTCCAGGAAGCTCCGCCAGAACCGAATCGCCATGATCCCCTCCATAAACCACCCGCTGCAGATGCTGCTGGCCTTGGCCTCCCCCCCAGTCTTCCCAAATCCAGCCCCTCCGCCGACCCCCACCCCCAGCCCAGAGCCGCCCCCGTGGCTGCAGCTGTCCACACTTACAAAGCCCGACTGTTCGATAAGGCTGTGCCAGCTGGAATGAGACACTTCCCGTCCAACGGGAGGTTCTACACGGAGCCTGGGGGCAGCTGTCAGCCTGGGGGGCGCAGGACCGGATCTGGGGCCTCCTGGGGGCTGGCCCCCTCCTGGGCCTCAGCGGAGTCTCCACCGGGCCTGGACTGGCTTCGGGTCCCTGAACTGGCTCCACAGAGTGGAGGGCTGGAGTTGAGGGGGCTGGGGAGAGGGGCTTCAGCTGCTGGAACCCTCTGAGACCCCATGTCCAGGGCCTTAGGAAACATGCCCCTTTAGGAGGCATGGGGGTCAGGAGCTGCCCTGGAGTCTGGGGGCTGGCAGGATCTGCAGGCCCCCTCCCCACGGTGACGCTGTCTTCCTTGGTCATCAGCCACCAGTGACTGGGGCAGAGGCTGCAGGAAGAGGTGAAGGTCAGTATACACACCAGGCAACGCAGGAAGGTCCCCCACTGCTGGGATGGACCCTGGTGTTGACCACCATGGGGAACAGAGCTACGTGTTCCGGCAGAGTCTGGCCCCAGCAAGGAGCTGCTGCGTCTCTTCTGGAAAAACCATCAGCCGAGGGTCTTCGGGGCAGCTGAGACTGTCACCCCCCAGCCCTTCAACTTGACTCCACAGCTATTTCTTGAGCACCTACTGCGTACCAGGCATGGGGACACCAAACCCGCATCCCTGCCCTCATGGAGCTTGTGTTCCCCTGGCCTGGCCCCCCTCCGCCTGGGGCCGGCCCTGCCCACTCACTGGCCCGGATCCCAGGCCCGCCAGAGCCTGTGCCTTTTCTGGCTCTGATTCCTTCTCAAAGGCCCTAATTTCATCCTGGGAGAAACAATTAGAACGAAACTAAAGGTTTTTTTTTTTTTCTGTCTCTCTCGCAGGCCGGGCCTGTTTAATAACTTAATTAAATAAACAGAATTATAATTATAATGTTAATATTTCCTTTCTGTAATGCCGACACCTTCTGCTGGAAAAAGCCTCTCTTGGGAATGGGGGCTCCCCGCGGCCCCCAGCACCTCTCTGGTCTGAGGCTGGCTGCCCACCACCCCAGTCTGGGCCCACCCGGTTCTGGGGCCCCGCAGAGCTGGCAGGAACCCCAGCCAGGGGAAAAGCCGTGTCCTCTCCATCCTGAGTGTTTACAGTCGAGCTCAAACCACACGATGGAAATTCCTCTGAAGCTCCTAATTGCACATTTCCTTCCTCCAACCATTTTCTTTTGACAGTCGACTTTGAAAACATTCACCACTTAATTCTCCCCAGGCGGGAAGGGGGAGGGAAGAGGCTGCTGCAGTAGGAGATGGCCCTGCCCCCCACCAGGGGCCGGCCTCTGGGGTCCAGGATGCTCGGGCATCCTCGGTGGGGACCCCAGGGTTCCGGGTGGTGAGTCTTTCCTCCCTGCCTCCTGTCCCCCATCTCTAGCTGACCTGGAGAGCAAGGAAGCTCAGTATCATTTCCTTGTCTGTAAAATTAAGAGTATTCGTTTGTCGGGGCTTACCTGGTGGCGCAGTGGTTGAGAATCTGCCTGCCAATGCAGGGGACACGGGTTCGAGCCCTGGTCTGGGAAGATCCCACATGCCGCGGAGCAGCTAGGCCCGTGAGCCACAACTACTGAGCCTGTGCGTCTGGAGCCCGTGCTCTGCAACAAGAGAGGCCGCGATAGTGAGAGGCCCGCGCACCGCGATGAAGAGTGGCCCCCGCTTGCTGCAACTAGAGAAAGCCCTCGCACAGAAACGAAGACCCAACACAGCCATAAATAAATAAATAAATAAATAAATATTTTTTTTTAAAAAAAAAGAATATTCGTTTGCAAAGTAATGGCAGGAAATCAGCCAGCACATAGTAGGTGCTGGTAAATGTTAAACTCTTCCAGCTTCCGGGAGGAAACGCAGCACATAAAAACGGGATTCCCCCAGCTATTTTCTCTATGTGTGTAGTATAGACAGAGGTTAAGATCAGGCTGTCTGGGTTCGCACACCAGCTTGGCCTCTCAGTAGCAGAGCAGTGAGGCCCTGGGAGAGTGTCTTGCTTTCTCTGGGGCTTGGCTTCCAGGTCTGTAAGAGGGGACCTTACGGCGTCTACATCACTGAGTCGTCCTAAGGCCTATGTGACTTTACCCTCGTAAAGGGCGAGGTGCAGAGGAAAGCTCAGCTGATACTGGCAACGACCCCCATGGCTCGCTCTGGAGGTGGCTGGTGGGCTTTGGAATCAGACTGACGTGGGTTCCGGTTCAGGATGTACAGGTACTTGGGAAAGTCACCTGAGTTCCCGCACCTTCCGCATCCCCGCTGTGAAACCGGTGTGAGAACACACCGGGCTTTTTGCAAGGTTTGAGGCAGGCAATGGGCATGAAGACCTCAACAGGGAGTGGCAAGACTCCCGCCCCAAGGCTGGGGATACTGGGGGACCTCAGTCCCGGGCGTGATGAAGGGGAGAGGCTGCAGGGTCAGCAGACACCTTCTGTCGGGGTTGAGCCAGTGCCGAGGGAGCACCTGGGACCTCCATGTCTCACCCTGCCCAAGACTCAGACCCCCACCATCCACGCCCAGGCCCTGGAGCCAGGCGGCTTCAGCCCTTACTCGCCGTGTGGCATTGAGCAAGTCACGGAACCTCTCGGAGCCTCCATCTCTACGTCTGCCAACTAGGAGTAATAAGTGGGTTGCTGGGACGATTGGTGAGTGAATGCATGTCAAGTGTTGCCCAGGGCCTGGCACACAGTAGGCGCTCAATAAATGTTAGCATAACATCCGTGACTGTTATTTATTCATCCCCAAGCTCCGTGTCAGCCCTGGGTGGTCCCGGAGCTGGTGGAGACCCAGCCAGCCTCCCGAGCATTATCACGGGCAGAGGTCAGGATCCACTTTCTCTGCCTGGCGTACCTCTCGCACCCCCACAGCCTGGACTCCCGTGTCCTGAGACCCCACTCTGCAATCACCCTCCTCTTGGAGGCTTTCCGCAGGCTCATGCCCCAGGACCAGACTCCACTCTCCCCAGACCCTACACTCAGCACGTCATACCTCCCTGGAGTATGAAACTTATTCGAATGTCCCACTGGACTCGAGTCCTGGAGGGCAGGGACTGGGGGCTTATCTCTGCCTATCTCTCTGCCTCTCTTCCCCCCTCCCTGGCTGCCGTGGGAAACCACAGGAGGCTGGGGTAGGACCTGGACCTAGAAGCTTTCACTGTAGTGCGCGTGGGACATCAGAGGGCCCGTGGGGATGGAGGGAGGGACCTGTCGTGAGGCATGACAGCTGAGTGAAATACAGGGGAGGTACTGGAGATGCAGAGAATGAGATGGATTGAGAATTGTGGAAGGAGCTGGAACGCCGGAATGAAGTGAAGAATCTGAGAGCCGCGTCCGAGAGACACGGTGGACGGAATGGGCTTTGGAAGGACTTGTGGGCGGTGATGGCCGCGTGTGAGGCTTGGCACCATTCCCTGAGCTGCGGAGCACCCTGGAGGCCCAGGTTGGGGCTGGTGGGGTGGTCACCAGTTTGGTGTGGGGTGTGTTGAGTTGAGGGAGACTTTGAACACCTAATTGGTGGTTGGGAGATGGGTTTGGGGGTGCCTTTGTGCACATGATGATGACGTTGAATAGGTGATTGGGAGATAGGTCTGGGGGTGCCTTTGAGCACCCAAGGGCGACATTTTGATGGTTGGAAGGAGGGGATCTGGGGCTCGGAGGAGAGATTGCAACGGTGAGATGCCCGGCCATTACTGTTCATGTTTTTGTCCCAGGATCACACAGAGAGCTACGAGCAGAGCTGGGACCAGGACCTGGGTCTCCGTTACCCTCCAGCCCAGCCTGGAGCCTCTTTCCAGCCCTCCTTGTGGCTTCCCAAGAGGAAGAAGGGTGGACAAAGCCCAAAGAGGAATGTTCCCTTGAAAACACAAATCCTTTCAGCTGTTTTCCTCTTGAAACATTGGCAAGAGCCCAAAATCTATACATTTTTTTCTGGTGAAAAAGAATAGCAAATCTGCCTTGGTCACTCACACTGTGAAATCGGAGGCAGCAGACAGGGGACCCTCAGAACGTCCCCAGCCCTGGTGGCCTCCTGCTTCAAGCGAGCCGGGCGCCAGCATCTCCGTGCCCATGAACAACAGGTGCTGTGGGCGGGAGCACCTGGCAGCGGCTCGTGGGCCTGGAGCTGAGACAACTAACTGCCCTCTCTCCTCCAGGCGCCCCCTCCTGGAGGAACCTCACCCCTCCATCTGAAGTCACCACGTGAGCACTAGGACCCCCAGATCGTCTTCTCTGGCCAAGACCTCTCCTTGGGTCCAGAGCTGCTGAGGAAGGAGCCCAAGGCTCTCCCTTGCCCTTGAGAGACTGTAAGCGGCAAAACCTCAGCACGCCCCAAGCCAAACCCCCCTCTTCACCTCCTGTCCCCTGACTTCTCCGCCTGTATCCAATCACCGGCCACCAACCTGGGGATGCTTCGACCCCTCCCCGGAGCCCCACTGAGGGCGGAGGAGGGAGGCTCAGTGGGGCATTTCCCCCAGGCTGCTGCCTCACCTGGCTCCCCTCCCAATGCGCCCTGCACCTGTCACAGGAGTCTTTCAAGCAGGGCCCTGCCACCGTCACCTCCTGCTCCCACTGGCCTCCAGGTGGAGGCCCTCTGCCCATGCACCTTGCCACCCCTCAGCCCTCCTCCAAGCCGTGTCCTGCGGTCCCCACCACTGCCTCCCCCCGTGGGACCCAACGAGGCAACCCAATCTTCCTGTTTGCTGCCTTTGCACACACTATTCCCTCTCCTAAAGTGCTCTTCCCACACCCCCAGCTCAGCCAGATCCCTCCTCCCTGTCACCCCCTCGAGGCTCAGCCCAGGGGCTTCTGCTCCGGGGATGCACCCCCGGGAGCAGCTTGTATTCTGGGTGCTGCCTGGTGGCCTCCTCCCTCACCAGGAGGGGCTCTCTGCGCGAGCGGGGAGCAGCGGGGGCCTTGGTGAAAAGCCGGGTCTCGCAGTCAGGCAAAGCCGGGTTCAAATCCACACAAGAACAGGGACACCGCAGGCAGGCCACCCATCTCTGTGATGACAGGCAGCTTCTCCACGTATGAAATGCAGGCAACAGCGTGCCCTGTCCGGCAGGGACCGTCCCTCATTCGTTCAGTGAATCCTTATGGAGCATCTATTACGTGCCAAGCATGGTTTAGGTGTAAGGGACAAAGCAGTAGACGAAACACCAATGTCCCTGCTGCCAGGCTGCTGACCTCTCGGCAGAGAGAGACAGCTATCAACATGATAGACACAGAAACTACCCCGCGTGTCGGGTAGTGAGTGTCACAGCGTCAGGGGCCGGGGGTGGCGATTATAAATAGGGGGTCGGGGGAGGCTAACCGAGCCGGCGAGTGTCTGGGAAAGTGTCCCAAGCCGGGGACACAGCACGTGCAAAGTCCCTGGGGTAGAAGGCTGCCCCCGAAGTCCGAGGAGCAGCAAGGCGGCCGCTGTGGCTGGAGTCCAGGAAGGGGCAAGGAGGAGGTCAGAGAAGGGACCGGAAGGGGGCGGGGGGGGGCAGGGATGTGTGCCTGCAGGTCCAGGGAAGACTCTGCCGTTCCCTCGGAAATGGAACCGTGGGAGGTATGACCAGGCTCAGGTTCTAACAAGATCACTGGGGGGGCCAGAGAAGACCTCTGAGGAAGCCAGGGATGCTGGGGCCGGAGGGAGGGGGCAGTGGCAGGACCCAGCAGATTCTGAACGTGCACGGATGGGGCGGACCAGGACACGGAAGGCGCTTCGCAGTGTGTCTGGCATGAGTGATACACTCAGGGCGCGAGAAGAGTTTGGTCAATAAATAACACAAATATACAGGGGACGATGAGCCCAGCTAAAGCCAAGGCACAGGGTGTGGGAGCCCGACGGAGGGGAAGGTGGCTCTTCTGACCTGGGAAGGTGGGGCTGGGGTCAGGTGGCCCTGATGGGAGAAACTAGAGGATGCGCTCTACTCCTGCTTCCCCCTCATCAAGTCCCAACCCTCTAGGCCTGGCTGGGCAGGACCCGGTGTTCCCCGGGGTCTTGGAGTGAGAGGAACCACCAGGACCCAAGGTCTTCTGGGAGACACGGCCCGTGGCCAAGGGGTCCAGGTGCGGGGGAGCTGGGTGCCCACTGGTCCCTGAGCCAGCACCTCCTAACTCAGCTGGCTGCTTGTGTGACCCTGGCCCTGCAGCTGACTTCCTGGTGGCAAAGGGAAGTGGTGTCTGCAATCATGCAAATGCTCCTTGAAAGGGAAGGAAGAACATTCTGGGGTCAAGCACAGCAGGGGTTGGTGGAGAACGTTTCTGCCGGTCAGCAGTTTTAATTTTGACGTGTTTCTTTGTCTGAGAAGTCGCAGGGTGACCCCAGTCCCGAGCCCACCATGTGGCAGAAGCAGAGGGGGACCTAGGCTCCTGGGGTCCTCCCAGTAACTGGGTCTGTGCCTCTGGGTGGGTCCCCTTCCCTCTCCAGGCCTCCGTGTCCCCCGCTTGTGTTGTTGGGTATATTCCTGAAAGGAAGGGTCCACTGGGACTAACATCTATGACATCTAACATCCCCCACTGATCGGAAGAATTCCAATCCCAGGCCTCCTGGCCTCAAGCCCCCTCCCTCCACCTCTGTCTACACTGCCGGCGCCCAGCACATCGTACGTATTGATATATCACAGTGCCCTCCCCGACCCTGCATCTTCCTGGCTCGGTGCTGGGTGAGTTCCAGGAGTGGCAGGTGCCCTTGGAGGCCCTTCCTACCCCAGGATGGCCAGCAACGGCTCAGCAGTACACAAATGTGTCCTAACTACACAAATACATCCAATAAACCCAAATTAAACAGATCCCCAGCTCGATCTCCCCTTAACTGAATCCCAAACATGTCTACGGCCATGCTAACGTCCCCCAACACAAGGGGAGGGGTGACAGAGAAAATGTGATGGAGAAAATGACTGTCACCAGTTGCAGCTAAAACCTCTTACTTTAGCAAATTCTGTGGATACACAGGAGCAGGACCGGGCCTCGGAAAGGGTCCGTGCACGGAAGGGGCCAGGATCTGGCCATCATCAGCTTCAGGATAGATCATGCTCTGGCTGGCTGGGGTCTTTTTTTTAGGCCTAAACCCCACCCTCCAACCCCAGATGCCCTCAGGATGTCCATCGGTGTCCCTGTTCCCTGACCACGCCGGGAGCAAGAAGGCCTTGGTGATACCTGTTGCCAGGTACCTGGTGTCCTGGCAGGCCAACCCCATTTCAAAGATCCTTCTGGGTAAGTTCCGTGTTGAGAGGCCTCCAGGCACGGCGCTGGACATGAGAACATGCAGGACTTCTTTCGGGCCTCCTGCTACCCGTGTGACTGTAAACCCGTCCTCGAGTCTCCCCATCTGTGAGATGGGGTCCCGCCTCCCTCACTGCTCTGAGCACACAGATCTCTGCTCTGGACGGAATAGTGAAGGTCACCTGCAACTTCTGCCCACGGCCCCGGCTCTGCCCCATACAAGGGGGCCACTTCAATAAGAAAGCAGCTCGTACCTTTGGAGCTCTCACTTGGTACCAGCCGCCTTACAAATATTACATATCTTACATCAGCCTACATAGATTAGCCCATTCAATTCTTCAAACAACCCTGCGAGGGAATTATTATTACCATCATCCCCATTTTACTGATGGAGAAACAGAGGCTCCAAGAGGTTGCCCAAGGACACACAGCTAGAAAGGGGCAGCCTGAGCCCAGAGGCCCTGTTCTTAACCATCGCACCACACTGCTTCCCTTCCAATGAAGCAGAGAAGGTCCAGAGAGGCAAGGGGCCTGTGGAAGGTCACACAGCTGGTTATTGGCTGCACACAAACCCAGGATTCTTGGACCAGGAATCCCAGGCCTCTGTTCTTGCTTCTACGCCCCTAATCCATATCTTCCGGGAGTAACCTGGGCCGGTTTTTCATGGGAGAGAAACACAAAAGAAATTTCTCCTTGAAGGAGGTGCCTCATGAAATTCCTGTGAAAGATTAATAAAATCTTATCCAAGAACACAATGATTCATGCCAACCCACCAAGTCAATCAGGAATCGGCAGGACTGTAATTTCTATCAAACTATAATTAGCTGAATTTCCTTTTGTAATCTTGGGAACCTGAACAAAGTGCAGCCTATCACTGGAGCCGTGGATAATGACCAGCCATCCCGAGTACAAAATGTTTAGGAGTAAAAACGTCCTACGGTTCCCTTTGATGTTTAAAGAGGAATCATGAATGCAAAGACACGAAAAAATTAGTGGAATTTCAAATACAAAACAATTGTAGCCTTGTTGGGATACATGGTTTCCCAGGGGGAGGGACGTTGGCAAGGATGTTAAAGCAGGTTTGTGTTCTGGCCGTGACCACCCCCTCCTTGGGCAAGATCTGCAGAGAGTGGTCAAGGCAGTGGGGGGGGGGGGCAGTGTTTCTCCAGGGCTGTGCGCTGGGTAGACTGAATGCATGCAAGAAATATGTAGGGAATGAATGAATGAATGAATGTATGAATGGAGGGCAGGACAAGGGTGAGGGGAGCAGCTGGGCCATTTCCCTCTCCTCGGCCCAATGAAATCCAGTGAGCTGGGGGAGGCCCAGTGTTCCCAGGTCCCCAGATCTCAAGGTGGCAGAGTCAGGTCTTCACAGCAGCAGGGACCTAGCCATTGAAGCTCAGAGGACGTCTATTCCCTTCCTGGGAAGTCACACTGTCTGGTCCTCTCTCCCTGCCAGGGTTCCAGGGACCAAGCCCTTGGTCCATCCGGCCAGGGCAGGCTGAGTGCCCCCCACACCCTTGGCAACTGCCCCAGGAGATTCCAGGGAGGTGACCTTTGGGATGAAAGAATGTGTGGTAGGAAGTGACAGTGGTGACTCAGGGTTACTCAGCCTGGAGCTTGCCAGGGGCCTGCTGAACGGCCGGCCGTCTGTGGCCTTGGCAGCCCCTCCTCCTCCAGCCTTGGGGCAGGGGCCAGTCCTCCTTTCCCCAGGGCCTGTCTCTCGGCTGGCTTTGTGCCCAGAGTCCTGGAGAGCAACGGGAAAGAGGGAGCACAGCAGGTGCCTGGACAGAGTCTGGGAAAGGAGCAAGGGAGAACCTGGGAGCAGGAGGGGGAGGGGCTGAGCTGCTGCCCCACACACACAGAGGACCCGGAAGCCTCCTCCTGCCTTCCTCAGAAGCCCATCTCATCCAGCATCTTCATGTTACAGACAGGGAAACCAAGGCCTGGAGGGGAGGCGACTGACCAGACTCAAGGAGCCAATAAAGCTGAATCAGGAAGAGGATCCAAGCCCCCCTCCCGGTCCTAGCTTGGATCATTGATCCCCAGGCTATTGCCCAGCTGGTGGAGGATGTGGGCATCATGCTATGCACGCCAATACTCCCTCCAGGAGGTCCTGCTGGTCCCAGCAAGGTCACATGGCCCACATTCCCTCTTTGAGATCGACTCATACGTTTATTCCACTGTCTACCAACTCACCAATCCAACCATCCATCCATCCATCCATCCATCCACCCACCCATCCATCCATCCATCCATCCACCCATCCAACCATCCATCCATCCATCCATCCATTCATCCATCCATCCATCCACCCACCCACCCATCCATCCACCCATCCAACCATCCAACCATCCATCCATCCATTCATCCATCCATCCATCCATCCATCCATCCATCCACCCATCCGTCCAGCCACACTGTCATCCACCCATCCATTCATTCATCCATCCATCGATCCTCCCTTAGACTATCAAGACATTGGTCAATCCACTTATCCTTCCACATATCTATCTGGCCATCCATCCGTCCATCAATTATTTAGTCACTGAACCAAGCTTACTAAGCCTTGACAAGACAGCCAGTCCTGTGCCTTTCTTCTACCCACCCCCCTCTTCCATGGCCCACTCCCTCTTCTCCAGCCATCAAACCCTGTCCAGCCCAGTAGCCTCTGTGACTCAGGCCATGGCCCATGATCTGCAGGAGCTTACAGTCACCGGTTTTCTGGGATCTGGACCCAGAAAGTTCTAGCCCAGGCAAAACTGCCCCCTCCTTCCCTCCTTGTTGTCTGTGCGGCTTGGTCTTACCGCTGTTGCTACTGATCTTCACCCTTCATGTGGTTGGAGCTGGCGGAGAGGCCACCAATCTCCCCATCCTCCTGTCAGTTTGGTCAGGACCAGCAGGCTTGGGGCCTCCGGAGGAAGCCAGGGGCCCCAGACTCCGGGGCAGCAGTGACTGTGAGCAACACTTGCTGCTTCCTGTCTGGCCCCAGCCTGCCCCCCCCACCCCACCCCCCAACCCCATGCTCCTAGGTGCAGTCTGCAGTCTTTGGCTGCAGGGCCTAATTAATTCTGGATGGGCCCAGCGCTTTGAGATGGCTGGATAAGAGGGAATTCCAGAGGGGCAGCTCAGCCTCGTAAAACCTTAATTGGTTGTGTTTTGAATAATCGTAATAGTATCTTACAGCTTTTGCATCTCAAAGTGCTTCTTTCCTAGGCTTGGATTTAGCGCCTGCAGCAACCATACATGGGGGATGGGGAGAGCGGTGGAGAGACCACTGGACCGCATGGCCCTTTGCGACCCTAGGCCGGAATGTCCTCCAGAGCCTCTGTCTCCTCCCACCTGGCCAGGGGGGCACAAGGTCAAAGTGAGACTCTCTACTGGAGAGCCCAACACGGTGCCCTGTGGGATCGTTACAGGAGGTTGTGGTCAGCTGGGCGAGGGTGGCAGAACGGGATGGGGCTCTCCGGCCGGGCGCTGGGACTGCTTGTTCCCCTGAGTGGTCCAGAGGTGCCTCAAACATGGGGATCCATGGCAACCTCCGCACCTTCTTCATCCGGCCACGCCCTGCGGGTCACTTCTAAGCATCCGCCAACCTCTTTTCCTTTCCCTGTTACATTGACACTCTCTGTTATTAACTGTGAGACACAAGCAAGGTACCTGAACTAGTCGCTACAGGTAACAAATGGCCGCGGATGATAGGTGGGACCTACAGGGCAGCCGGGAACCCACGTGGCCGAGCCCTGACATGGATCCAGCACTATCGGCCAACGGATGGCTGCTCTGGGTCATCCCTGCCCCCTGCTCCTCTGGGTCCCAGAGCCACTGGAGCCTGCAGAGACGTCTCTGGGGAGACTCCCAGGGATACTGCTCTGCTCTGGAGAGAGGGGCCCAGGTCCCGGGTGGCCGGAGCGGGGCTGGCTGTGCCTCTCACTCATAGGACTTCCTCTTTGGTTTCAAACTCAGGGCTGAGGCCCACCCCACCTCCACCCTGCCTCAGCTCTTCCCAAACCCACCAAGGTGCCGGCTCTTAGATTTCCCTCTGCCTGCCGGGCCTGGGGGCATTGCTGGCACCCTTCTGGGGCGGCCCCGTGGCTCGGGCAGGGGCTTGGCAGGAGGGGTAGCAGTGCCTCGCCTGCCTGGCCCCTCGCCCAGGCAGCCCCTCCGCCATCCACCCTGCCCGAGGAGGCGTCCAGAAGCCAGCTCCCAAAGCAAACCAAGCCCACGACCGCTCTTCGCCACCCTTGGGAAACGTCTGAGCTGCTCCATTCGGCCTTCTAGTTCAGCAGCGGCCCCGCCCCGCCCCAGCCTCTGTCTTCCCCGTCCTGGGCCCCACCCCAGAGCCCCCTGCTCAGATGCCCCGACGGCTCTCAAGGCCTCCAGCACGCCCCAGGTCTCTGCTCCAAGCCCCTTGTCCCTCTGCCTGGGGCCCTTCCCCGTCACCTCCCCTCCACCCGCACCCCCGGCTGATGTCTCCTCACCTGTCAGGGGTCTGCCCAGGTGCCCCCTCCTCCTGGAAGGCTTCTCTGACCCCCTGGCTGGGCCGGCCCCCTTCTCTGCACGTCTCCTGCTAAGGCACTTCCCACCGTCTAGCGGCCCGTCCGTCTCCGCCATCAGACTGGCAGCTCAGGAGGTCGGGATCGCATCAAGTCACTGACGTGCCTGGAGCACCCTGGCCCTGAGGGGCGCCAAGACCAGCTCACAGACGAGCAATGCGTGACGCTGGCGAGACCCCAGGGCTCCCTGCAAGTGGCTGAAACGCTGCCCCGGGGAGGAACACACGGCAGAGTTTGGGAGTTTGTGCCCCAGTGGCATCCTTTTCTTCTCACCCCTTTATCTTCCCTCACCCTTCTCTCCATCCCAGCCTGGGAGGTGGTGACCACAGAGGGCCCATCGGGCAGGAGGCAGGCTGCCCCACAGGGGCCCTGGCATCCCAGCCGCCTGGGAAAAAGACCAGTTTGTCCCCCGGGGAGGACCAAGGCCTCTGTGACCAGTCGCGACCTCCCTTCCCTTTTCCCTGTCTCTGCTCCGCATCCATGCCCCCACCCCCATCCCTGCCCCAGCCTCCAGGGAAGATGAGCCAGGAGGCTGGAGGGAGAGGCCCAGATAGACGCCAGCCGTGTGGATGCACAAACTCGGGCCTCTTAAACCCCCAGGAGCACACCAGCCCCAGCAAACCTGCAAACACCACAAGCCAGCAGGACGTGGGAAGCAGGCAGGTCCTATTTTTGTGAATGAAACGGTGGCCTGGCTCTTCCAGTTACCCAGGCCCTGCCGGCCTTGCCTGACCACTCTGTAACCTCAGCAGAAACGCTGACAAAAAAGGGAACTTCAAGATCTAAGTGTGAGTCAGACAGAGGAAGAAAAGAGGGAAATTCTTCTTAAGGCTCACTCAAGCCTCACACTGAGACCTGCCCCGGGATTGGAATTACACGCCCAGCCCCTGCAGGAGCCCCCTGGACTCAGGATTGTCCACAAGTAACCTTGGCCTGTCCCCTGGTGCCCTGTCCGCAGGGAGAAGCCACCCACGCTCTTGACAGGGGACGGTCGCGGCGGACCCTGCGGCTGCTCACATCTGTTCGTTCTGCAGATTCCTATTAACGCTTAGCACGTGCCAGACCTTGTGCTGTAAACAAGACGCACAATGTCCCTGCCCTCACGGGGCTGACAGTCTTGGGTGGGGGAAGCCAGTGAACACACACTGAACAGAGCGGTGGGTTGTTACTCACGCTGGCAGAGCTAGCAAGCTCTGTGACAGGGCCTGGCAGGGCCACATCGGAGGAGGGGACGGGAAGGAGCCCTAAAGGAGGGGACAGAACCACAAAAAGCAGGGATGTGCATTCCAGGTGGCTGGAGGGGCTGCCCGGGAGGCAGCTCGGGATGTTCTGGAAGAATGCAGGACAAATAAGGTGGCTTGCAAAGTTCTGTTGGCCTTCTGAGCTCCGGCAGGGTTTCTGGCCAGGCAAGAAGCAAGGTCGCCAAATGCCCGGGGGTTCCCGCCCTGCAGTCGGCCAGCCCTGGGGTGAAATCACAGGCTCCCCTCCCCAGGAGAGGGCAGGAAACCCCCTCCACGTCCAGGGAGGGGGGATGGAGGCATGCTGCCTGCCAGAGATCCCCAAGCTTCTCCCTAACCCCCTGTTCGCCCGCCCGCCCGGAGGAATCAGCTCTGCTGTCCCTTTAAAGGGGTCTGAGTCAGAGAGTTAAGAATGAAACTGACTCATGATGGGACGGGTGGTCACTGGGCTGGCCAGGTGCCAGGGCTGCGGCAGCAGAGGAAGCCGGGTGACCGCAGCTGCCTGTGTGTGCTCTGCTGAGAAGGGCAGAAACCACAAAACCCCATTTGAAATTCCACCGTGCGGCGCAGCTTGTGTAATGAGGTTACCCCTCATAATGGGGGCATTCAGGGCCCACGCGGGCCTGTGGGGCTGGGGGCCTGCCCCCCAGGGCCAGCTGATGATGATGTCATCTTCCGTTAGGAATCTCCCCAGCTCCCCCCAATGAAAGACTTGAAAAAATGCACCAGGAAACTAAAGTGAGAGAGAGCCAGAACGGAAGTCTTCGTTTTATTTATAGTTGATAACTTATGTCCGGCCTGCTCCACGGGAGGCCCCGCAGGGAGGATAAAGAGCCCAGAGGAGAGGGTAACAAAAATGTCCCAAAGCCTAGGCTAATGTGGCACCTGGGAGCAAGCCTAAAGCTCCATTCTGAGCTCCCTAGCAGCCGAAGCAAAGAGGGGAATGGGGTATAGCAGCATGACACCACAGAAAACTGGGATCCTTGGAACCTGGGTTCAGATCCCAGCTCTGCTGCAGATGAGCTGTAAGACCTTAGAATCTTCTTTCTCATTTTAAAAGGGAGAGAAGAATTTGGAATTGGTTTGGAGGGCCAGGCAAGGCACCCAGCACTGCCTGGATGCATATTAGAGGCTCTGCTGATTTGGGGTCTACAGGTAGACAGCACAGTAGCCCCCGCTCCTGCACCTCCGTTCATGGCAGACATCACTAATGGATTGCAGCACACTTTCCCAGAACCAGATTCTGCCTCCCAACCCCCTTGCACATAATTCTCCAGGGGGCCACCACCAACGCACCAGAATCAGCCTGGGGACTGACCTGCTTGTCATCCAGCAGCTGAGGAGAGGCCCAGGAGGGCCTCGGTCACCTTAGTCTTCCCAACACCTGGCTGACGCCTGCACACAGTGGACATGCAATAAAAAATCGTCCAGTAAAGGAAGGAGGGAAAGAAATGGGAGAAAGGAAGGGGGAGGAGAAGGGGAGGGGGGAGGACAGAAGGAGGGAGGGCAGCAGGGGTTTGGACTTGGGCAAGTCATTGGGCTTCTCTGGGCCTCAGTTTCCTCATCTGTTAAAAGGAGGCTTTTAGTAACTAGCTCTTGGAGTTGTCTCAAAGATGAAATGAGGGCTTCCCTGGTGGCGCAGTGGTTGAGAATCTGCCTGCTCAATGCAGGGGACACGGGTTCGAGCCCTGGTCTGGGAAGATCCCACATGCCGCGGAGCAACTGGGCCTGTGAGCCACAACTACTGAGTCTGCGCGTCTGGAGCCTGTGCTCCGCAACAAGAGAGGCCGCGACAGTGAGAGGCCCGTGCACCGCGATGAAGAGTGGCCCCCACTTGCCGCAACTGGAGAGAGCCCTCGCACAGAAACAAAGACCCAACACAGCCATAAATAAATAAATAAAATTAAAAAAAAAAAAAAAGATGACATGAGGCTAGGCCTGTGGACCACTTGGAGGCCCCCCTGCCCCCGGGGGACAAGGAGGAAGGTGACAACGATGGGCATCGTTGTCATCACCACGAAGGGCCTGACGGGAGGTGGGAGTGGGGTGACCCAGCCGGCAAGTCCTCCTAGCTCACAGGCCCCAGGCCCCAGGATCTAAGCACCCAGTGGGCGCTCAGCAGGCACCCAGCGCCCCCAGGGCAGGGCCCAGGGTTGCAGCTGTGAGGGGTCGTGTCAGGGTTGTCAGGCCTGTCACAGTCAGAGGCAGCTCCGCTCGGGCCACGGGCTGCTGCCTGGCCCGCTCCCAGCTCGGGGTCGTGCAGGGTACCCTTGGCTCTGGCCAGAGGACACAGCAAGGTGACAGCTGAGTGCTGTGCTCACGCGGGACCATGTCATTTCCGTCCAGAGCCGTTTCCTGTGGACCTTCTCGCACCAGAGTTAATGGCCTTTTCAACTTCCCCTTGAAAGGCCGATCTCAGGGTGAGCAGTGCTGGGCCTGGCGCCCGCCACCCTCGCAGAGCCGTGTCCCAGAATCCCTGCACCTCATCCCGCGTGGGGCTCGCGGTGGCATCCATGGCCTGCCCGAGGCGTATCCGTGTCCCGGCCTCCTGGTTATCCTCCTCCTTCCTCTCCCTCGGCCCACCCCCGGCTCCAGGGGCAGGTGTCACCCCGAGACGCCTCCTCCCCACAAGGCAGAGGGAAGGATGGGGCTGCGGGGGCCCGGCTTTGGATCCCTCCCCGGAGCATCCTGCCCTGGGCTCAAGGGGGGCAGCAGTGGACAAGGGGACAGGCAGTGACACTCCCAACCATCAGCAGGCCATGCTCATTGCCAGAGAGGAGACAGACGCAGCCGAGTCAGGGAAGTGCCACCACTGCTCGGGGTGGTCAGGAAGGCTGGCCAAGGAGGGGACCCGAAACCGAGGACCAAAGTCCAGAAGGAGGCAGGGAGGGGAGGGGAAGCTGTTCCAGGCGGAGGGAACGGCGTGTGCAAAGGCCCAGCTGGGGAGAGTGCATTGTGGGGACAGGGTGTGGGCAGGACGCACCGGCGGGCCAGCCCTCCAGGGCGTGTGGAGTGGACACCAGACATTGTCCTAAGAGCCAGGGAAGTAAATCGCTGGAGGCGGTGACTAACTTGATTTACGATCTGGGGCGGAGCACGCCTGCTCCCCACCGGATCCTGACTGTCACCGCCGCTGGGCGGGGGCTGCCCCCCTGCAGGAGACCTGCCACCAATGTGTCACCTCCTCGGACTGGGCGCTCCCACTGCCTCCGTCAAGCCGAGCCAGCGGATGGTCCGGGCCTGGGTCCCTGGGCCTCTGGGTCCCTTCACATCTGCACTCACCAGCCCAGGACCTGAGAGGTGGAGCGACCTGCCCAAACCCACGACGGGGCGGTCCCAGCCCAGGAGCCCCTCCCACTGTCCTTGGAGACAGTGGGTGGGCAGCCTTATCAGCTCCAAGTTACAAGGACACTGAGGTCCTCGGCCCTGGCTCTGGGGCCTTCAGAAGCATCCTGCCCTCTTCACGCACGAGGCAGCGACCAGACAGAAGCCGCCGGTCTATCCTGGGCGGGAGCCGGAGGCCTCGCGCCCCGTAGCAGGCTAGCACCACCACCGCCTTGGGTGGGAGGTGCCCAGCAGAGGAGGACCTGGGCAGCTCGGCAGTGGCCCCAGCCCTTCCCAAAAGATCTGTAGGGTTCACTTCCAAAATACCCCTCCGTCTCTACCTGCAGCCCCACCTGCCTGTCGGAGCGTGTCCGGCTCTGCGGGGATGACCGTTCCAGCCTCACAGTGGGCCCCCCGCTGCCCTCTGCCCCCCTCCAGCCAGTTCTTCACAACAGCCAGAGGGCTTGCCTAAGATGTAACAAACACTCCGCTGTCCCCACTCACACCCAGCAGGGCCCGGCCACCTCACTCTGAATAAAACCCAGACTCTCCCACTTGCCTGAAGGCCCACATGATGGCGGGCAGTTGTCTGTCCTCCAGGGGGTCCCAGGCCAGCAGACAGACCCAACAACTGCACCACCAAAAGGTATGAGCCTGAGGGAAGCTCCCCGTTCACTCTGTCTGGGAGACACCCACCGTGATCTCCCAGATCTCCACGGGGGCGGGGCCTGAGCTAAGCTGTCCCCCTGCCCCGCCCTCCCCCCCCCCCCCCCGGGGAGGCAAGGCCGCTGGCAACGAGCAGAAACATCCAGAAAAAGTAGCTTATGGCTCAAAGGCTGGTGGAACTCCCTGATACAAGTTGCCCATCAGCTGAACAGGCTGTCTCTGAGGTGGTGAGCTCGCTGGCCCCAGAGGTATGAAAGCTGAGACCCTGGATATGGGGGTTGGGGGCGGGGGGATACAGCTGGTGGGCGTGCCCGATCCAGAAGTGATGACACCAGCAGTTCCTTCCCTCTGTTTCCTAGCACAGGAGAGGCAGAGGGTGGGGGACAGTCACAGTATCAGGTGGGAGGGGGCCCCGGACACCTGGCTTCTAGCCCAGCCCCAGCCCTGGAGCAGCAAGTCACCTGCCTTCTTCCAGACTTACCTTCCTCCTTTCTAAGAGAATGGGCGGGTAGATGGGACCCGGACAGGAACAGAAAGAGAACAGAACCAAGACCTCGGAAGTGAGGTGGGTGGAACAGCCTGGGTGGGCGGAGCTTTCTTCCCCCCACGGATTCCTTCTCCTGGGGTTAAGGTCAGGGTGGAGCGACACCCAACCCAAGACCTGCCCTGGGTGAGTCAGGCCTCCCCGGCTAGTCTGGGTGCCCCCTGTGGGAGATCTACACGGCCAACTCCTTCAGTGATCCTGGAGGCCCCAGGGGATCAGGGGAATGATGCAGCCGAGCGCCATTCCTTCCTTCCTTCCTTCATTCGTTCACTTTCCATTTATTCATTCACTTCATCATCCCTTCCTGGGCAATATTAATAATGTTCATAACAATAGGCGTACAGATACAGAACATTCTTGAGGATTTCCCATACATGAGGCACCCCATAAGCCAGACACACAGTAACTCATAAACCCACACGGCCCCCCCATGAGACAGATGGGTGGGAAGGGGGGGAGAGTGAGTATGCAAGGCCCAGAGAGGAGAGAGCCCTGGCTCTGCTCAGAGTCAGTTCAGTCTGCCCGGACCCTGGCGGCAAGCCGGCCCTCCACCTGAGACAGAGCTGCCGCCACCCGCCAAGAGCCGGCCCCAGACCTCACGGGGCCTCTCGGGCCTTGTCAGAGCCTTGCACTTTATCCCGAGGCCGGGACCCTGCACGTGGCAGCAACAGGGCCTTCTCTGCCACTTTAGAAACTTCTTCTGGACGCTGCATGGAAGGGGGTTGGAAGGGGCAGGAGGGGAGGTGACCATGGTCACACAGGTCCCTAGTGGGAGATGGTGGTGGGACAGAAGGTGACTCTGACAGGGCTCAGGGACAGAGTCAAGGTGAGGGTCAAGGGGACGGGGTGTCCAGACAACTCCTGGGAGGACAGAGTCGCCATTTGGTGAGATGGGGAGGCTGGGGTAACGCAGGAGGGACTTCGTTACCCCTCATTTGGTTTACACTGAGCTGCGGATGCCTATGGACAGCGGCTGAGACGTCCCAGCAGGGTCTGCACCGCCACTGAATGGAAGGGAAGAGCTTCTGACAGCAGCTAGCACCTCAGCTCGGGAATTCCAGGGCCCCTGCAGCTCGTCCACACCCACTGCCCCCCTCCCACCTGCCCCCGGGTGGCTTTCATGCCCATCAGCACCATCTATTGGCTGCTCAGGGCAGGCCCCCAGTGGTGTCCCAATGTGTCCCTCTTTTAGAGAAGAGGAAACTGATGCCAGAGGCCTGTCTGAGACCATCCAGCTAGGGAGAGGTGGAGGTGGCGTGAGACCTCTGGGGTCCTGCCAGGCAGCCCCTCTCCAAAGAGTCCCTTCTGAGGAGCAGACGGAAGGAGGTGGGTGCCAGGAGATGCCTCACCCCACTATAGTTTACTATCAGCATCCCAACAATCCTAGATACTTCCAGCACCCAATGCTGACCCAGACTCAGTCCCACCAGAGCCTAGTTTTGGACAGCGAAGTTCATTCCTTTGGGCCAACGTCTGCTTCTGTGACCACCACCCCACCACCACAGCCCATCTGAGCCCTGCTGGGAGGTGGGGAGTAGCATAGAATTGTGACCTGTCTCGGCTGGATTCTCTCCCTCTGCCTGCAATACTCAGGATGCAAGCCCACCTGTTAAACCAATGATGAGATGATGATGGTGATGGTGATGATGATGGTGGTGATAGTGATGGTGTTGATGGTGATGATGATTGTGGTGGTGGTGGTGATGATGGTGATGATGATGATGATGATGATGATAATTGTGGTGATGGAGGTGGTGGTGATAGTGATGGTGTCAATGGTGATGATGATTGTGGTGGTGGTGGTGATGATGGTGATGATGATGATGATGATGATGATAGTGATGATGGTGATGATGATGGTTGTGATATAGATGGTGATATGGTGATGATGGTAATGATTGTGGTGATGGTGGTGGTGGTGATAGTGATGGTGATGATGGTGATGATGGTGATGATGATGATGGTGGTGATGATGATGGTGATGATTGTGGTGATGATGGTGATGATGATGATGATGGTGATAGTGATGGTTGTGATATAGATGGTGATATGGTGATGATGGTAATGATTGTGGTGATGGTGGTGGTGATAGTGATGGTGTTGATGGTGATGATGATGGTGATGATTGTGGTGGTGGTGGTGATGATGGTGATGATGATGATGATGGTGATAGTGATGGTAATAGTGATGATGATGTGATGATGATGGTGATGATGGTTCTGATATAGATGGTGATATGGTGATGATGGTAATGATTGTGGTGATGGTGGTGGTGATACTGATAGTGATGATGGTGGTGATGGTGATGATGAAGACAATGATGATGACAGTGATAACGGTAATAATGACGATGGTGATGAGGATGGGATGAAGGTGATAAAGGTGAGGATAACTTTTACGGAGCATTCATTACATGCCAACTGCATTCCCACACTATTTCGAGTCATCGTCATGACAACATTTTGAGCTCAGTCCACTACTATCTCCATCTTACAGAGGAGGAAAATGAGGCTGAGCTCAGGGAGGTTCAGTCACATAACTAGTTAGTCGTAGAGCTGAGAAGCCCACCCAGGCGGTTGCACCAGAATCTGCTCACTAACCATTACCTACCCTTCCTCTGTTATGAAAGAGCCTATCTTTGTGGCCCCTCATATGATACTCCTTGTCTGCCCCCAAAGGACAACACCGTCCCCATCAATACCATTCTGGCCAAACTTCCCCAATAAGACACGAGGAGGAAGCTGAGGTCCCTGAAAGGTGGGACACGGGGTTGTGGGTGCCCCTCAGGGCACTGCCAATGAGGGATCACCACTCCACTGCTGTGGGAACATGAATGTTCCACCTGTCGTCACTCCCAACCCAAGGCTCCTGCTCTGAGGGGACATGGCTCTGTAGCAACTGGACAGTGGCAGGGCCAGGCTGCAACCGCCAGCCGGGGCAGGCACTGGTCAGCACATGGCATGCCTCTCAGGGACCCCATCTGGCAACCAGACCCTTCTCTGGCCACATTTGGATTTTGAAAGATGCCTAAAGTGTACTTGGATGTGTTTGAGCCTGGAAACATGCTTTATCATCAGTCACATCCTGCTCGAAATGAAATGGAAGCCTGGACTGTTTTAAAAACCACGGCAGAGCAGCCTCATTCATCGCACAAAACCAAAACCCTTGTCTGCTTGACTCATTCAGCTGTCCAGCTGCCCTACCAGTGGCTCTCATTCCATTTCACAGATGAGCAAACTGAGGCCTGGAACAATTAAGGCGCTTCCTTGAGGCTCTCAACCATTAGAGAGGGAGTGGTGATTCCAGCCCGGGGTTGCCTAGAGCCAAAGGCAGCCCACCCAGCCCAGCCCTGCACCTGCTGCCCCCATGGGAAGGCAGCACCTAGGACCAAGGTGATGCTGATGTCACGGAGTGCGTTGTTACATTGTGGCGGGCTGAATTCTAGGATGGCCCCCGTGATCCCTCCAGCCCTGTACACGCCCCATGTACTCCCTGCTGCTGTGAATATGATGGATTCCACTCCCATAATAGCTTGCGTCACACGGCACAACTTGTTCACTGTAAAAAAGGGACATCACTCAGCCAGGGGGGCCTGACCTAATCATGGGAGCCTTTAGAAGCAGAGGGTTTTCTCCAGCAAGGAAAGGGGGACATCAGTCCTACAGCTTCGAGGAATGGAATCTGGCCAACAGCCTGAATGATGTGGCAGTGGACTCTTCCCGGAGCCTCCAGAAGGAATGCAGCCTGCCCAGCACCTGGATTGCAACTGCATAAGACCCCAAGTGGGGGACCCAGCTAAGCTGTGCCTGACTTCTGACCTGCAGAGCTGTGAGCTAGTAAATGAGTGTTGTTTGAAGCTGCTAAATTTGCAGTGATTTGTTACACAGCGTAGATAGCTGATACAGACAGACATTCAGGTGGTCTCTCTCTTCACAGGCCTCTCTTCAGGCTGTGAAGAGAGAGAGGGAGGGAGACCTTGGTCCAAACCCCCACCTTGCCCCGCCTCTCTGGGCCTCCACTTCTCAGGTTGATGCCAGCAAGTTGCGGCAGGATGAAATACGGGAATGCACTGAAAAGTGCTTAGCTCTGTGTCTGGAACACAGTATGTATTTAAGAACTCACGGGTGGTAATACTATGCTAATATTAACAACAATTGTATTATGATTTTCATGCAGATGGAAGAGGTGTCTCAGCCAAGTCCTGTAGCAGTAAAACAGACTTTAGCATCTCGGCCTCCCTGGTCGGAACCCCAAGTAGGAATCTCACCCCCAAGGGGCAAAAAACAGGCCGGCTTGTGGCCGCCCCCAGCTCCTGGGGCAGACAGGGACCCTGCCTGTCCAGTCGAAAAGTCCACATACTCACACCCTCAAGAACCTTTCGGAGGAGTTTAAGAAAGTATTTATTGGGCTTCCCTGGTGGCACGGTGGTTGAGAATCTGCCTGCCAATGCAGGGGACACGGGTTCGAGCCCTGGTCCGGGAAGATCCCACATGCCGCCGCGGAGCAACTAAGCCCGTGCGCCACAACTACTGAACCTGCGCGTCTGGAGCTTGTGCTCTGCAACAAGAGAGACCGCGACAGTGAGAGGCCTGCACACCGCGATGAAGAGTGGCCCCCGCTCGCCGCAACTAGAGAAAGCCCTCGTACAGAAACGAAGACCCAACACAGCCAAAAATAAATAAATTAATTAATTAAAAAAAAAAAAGAAAGTATTTATCAAACAATAATAAAAAGTAATCTTAAAAACCTGCAAGGGCCTTTCTTCTGTGTCCACAGACTCAGGATGAATTGGACACGGGCCCTTCGTTGGCACCTTTAGGACCAGAATGAACCAAGTCCCTGGTTCTGTGAGCTCTGGGAGAGACAGACTCAGAAATAATGGCTGACGCAAGGCACCAAGAGGAGACGTGATCGTACTGTGACTCTCGGAGGGCGCCTGCCATGTGGCGTACCCCAGGCTGGACTGTGTCTGGGCCCCTGGAATCGAGCAGTGGACAGAGACCCAGCACACATGTTGTTTACCACGTGGTGTTATCCGTGCAAAGCCCAGGTCTGCTGCGAAGGCTGCAGAGCTCAGGGAGGGTGGGCCGAGTAGGGCAGGAGGCTTTCTCTGAGCCCCGTGGAGCCGAGAAGTGCTTTCCAGGCAGACCAGGTGAGGAAAAGCATCCCAGACAGAGGGAACAGCCTGAGCAAAGGTACAGAGGCTGGAATAGACGTGGCTTGTCAGGGAACCGCAAGCTGCTGGGCACGAGGGGGGCCATCTCCTCTGGGAAGGAGCCCTGGGCCTCACTTCTGGAAAGGAATTCCTTTGCTTCTATTCCTTCCAAGACTGACTCAGATGATTAATTAACCAAATGTACTACTTTCCCAGGAAGCTTTGCAGACGGCAAGCCAGCAGCCAAATAGGGCACAAGGAAGACCCCAGAGGGTGAGAGCAGCGGCCATAAAGCTGGTGATTGTGGGCTCATCAGGTAGAGGTTTAGCCCTCATTGGTGTCTGAGGCCATCAGGTGACCCTGGGCAATGGACGGGACCAGTGTGGGGTTTTAACCTTAGACCATGTCACAAGGTATTCCAGGTCCCTGAGATAAAGTTCCATGGCTTTGTCCAAGAGCTTTCATGATTTTTCCTCAAATGCTACTTCAATTTAGATTTTAGAGCAGGGTCAGCACCTGCAGAGCACACGTGCTGTCACTCCGTTTCTGCACTCATGGCAGACAAAACTAATCAATGGTAGAATTCTCAGTCCAGTTAGGCAACTGATCCTTGGGGATGTCTGGGGTCTGAGCCACTGTTCTCAGTGAGATGGACACCCAGCTTTGTCATGAGCCCACTAGGTTCTGACTCTCCTCTCCACACTCTGACCACTTTTGGCCAAGACAGTTGGAAGATTGTAGAAACCAGTACAAAGGGAGAATGAGACAGCTTTCTCTCTCTCTCTGTCTCTCTGTCTCTGTCTCTGTCTCTCTCTCACACACACATGCACACACGCACACACATGCACGTAGGAACATAGGCAGAGCAAGGCCACGTGCATCACAAATGATCTGAAGCAGGGTGAAATGTAAGCCACATGGCAGACAGCACAGGTCAGGCCCATCTGTGGCTCTGTCCCAGTGTCTAGGACAGTTCCTGGTACACAGAAGGTGCTCAATTAATGCCTGTTGAGTGAAGGAACACCTGTGGGTCCAAGATGTCTTCAGACCAGCCCTGGCCTCCCCAGCTCTGTCTCCTGGCCACATCAATGTCTCAACTCCCTTGTCCTAGCGCCCTGATGGTCATCTCTCCCCCCAGGAAGTGTTGGCGGCCTAGGGACAGCACTCCCATTAAACAGTTGATGAATTAGGGCCTGGAGAAGTTTTCCTGGAGTCTTTAAATTACTCTTGAGATGAAGTTCTAGATAAATGCAGAATGAGTGATTGAGGTGGGAAAACAGCGCTTTCCAAGGGGTCTCTGCTTCTCCCCCACCAGACCCCTGCTCCTTCCTCTGGGAAATTAATTGGTATCAAGAGAGGATTTTAGGAAATGGCCGTGTTTTAAAGGCCCCTGCTTAATGTTCCCTTTAATTAGAATGGGTTTCACTTGACGTTTCTGCTGACCCGCAGGGGGAGGGCGGCCCTGCCCGAGTGAATGCCCATTGACCCAGGAATTCCTGCGTCTCAGTTATGCCCCGTTCGTGGGCTCACTTAGCAGAGTTCAAAAGAATGGCTTTCTCTGCAGCAAAACAACAGCCAGAGCTCAGAGTCACTCCCCTCGGTTCGGGCACCTCTGTGGGAACCTGGATCCAGGACATTCCTCAGGAAAGAAGAATGCGCACGCGGGGGACAGCTGGGTCCCCGCCAAGGCCAGTCTCCCAACAGGCTCGGCTGGCAGAGCCTGAGCCCCAGAGAGGATGGACTCTGAACTGGGCCTGGGGACAGAGACGTGGGCAGGGTGGCACGCACCTGCCTCAGGGTGTCAGGCCAGGAGGGGGTCCCGCGAGCTGGCGACTCCAGCCAGGTGGGACGTGATGGAGAAGTCCAAGTTCAGGGAGCCCAGGAGAGGTGTTGAACCCACCCAGCGCAGGGCACCATCTCCCCAGGGCCAGTTCTGGCTAAGGTGGGACCTTGAATTAGTCTGGACGAGCGAGGTTGGGCTGCCATAACATAGAAACCCAAACCTCGAATCCATTCTGTCCTCTTCTTGTGGTCCAGTGAGGGTCTTCTGGCTGGGTCTCCTCCAGCAGGGGTGCAGGAGGGAAGGGCTTGGGTGAGGGGCTGGGTGTGGGCCATGTGGGCTGGAAGCACTGACGAAGAGGTTCTGGCCTGGAGCCCCCAGGTAGAGAGGGGTGCACTTGCTGAGCGGGAAGAGCAAGGACAGGAATGGGGGGCAGGTGGCTGAAACCCAGAGCCCCTGGGGGACACGCCAGGTGTGCAGCACCACGAGCAGCCCTGGTGGGGATGCTGGCAGAGGCTCGGATACACAGAGCTCGGGGGCATGGGCTCACCCTAGTATGGAGGAAGCACATTTGAAACACTCCCTCATTCTGGAAAGATGACTTGGCCAGTTTACCAAATCTAAGCAGTGGGGGTGGGAGAAAAGGGATCAACAAACCATTCTTACAGGGCGGGGGGGAGGGCCTCCCCATTTTACAGGCAGAGGCACCAAGGCCCAGGAGGGACACAGCCAGGGGCTCTCAGCATGTGTCAGGCACACCCCCAGCCTCAGTGTGTTCAGTCCACACCCAGAAAATGATGGGAACCATTAATATCCCCATTTTACAGATGGAGAAACTGAGGAACAAAGCAGTTCAGCGAGATCCCCAAGGTCACCTAAGAAGCCAGTGGCTGACCTGAGGTTTAATCCAGGCCGTCTGACCCCACAGCTCATGTTCTCACCTACACAAAGCCAACTTTCCTGATTCCTTTGCCCTCTCGTCCAGGGTCAGTTGGAATTCCAGAGCCTTTAGCCCCCAGAGAAGTTATCAGCATGTATCTGAAATTGCGCCTTGTGTGAAGCAAATTTGGGTCTAATTCTTCCCCTGCTATCGTTTTCACCGGCATTTCTGGGCATAAGACGTCTCAGCTTGGCCCTAGGGTCTTATCGATGAAATTACCGGGTGTGGAATGTGGGACCCACCAGCTTTATCTCAGAAGACAGGTGGTAATTAAAGTATCCTGTGCTGCCATGCTGAAACTACAGAAAGGCCACCACGCCTGGCCCCCTGCTGAGTGGCAGTTGGGTCAGGCTGGGGTCAGGCAGAGCAGTGTCACCGTTTCTGCCCTTAGGGGTCGAATCAGGAAGCATCTACACCCCCCCACACACCCCAGTCATCACATTTGACCCCGAGAGCTGCCCTGTGAGTCAACATCCCCATTCCATAGACGAGGAAATGGAGGCTCAGAGAGGGCAAGCCACCTGCCGAGGTTCACCACAGTTCACCCGGCCAACAAGTGGCTGACCCAGGACACAAGCCCAGGCATTTGGACCTTAGTCATTTCTTCCATAAATGTATCTTGAGTAAGGCTGATTCAGGGCCAAGTTCCAAGATATGTGCTGGGAACAAGGAGATAAGTAAAACTTCATGCCTTACCCCAACCATCTCATGGTGGTGATGGGAGCGGAAGGGAAACAAATCAAGAAACCATTCGCTGTGGAATATTACTCAGCCTCAAAGAGGAAGGACGCATTCTGACACATTTTCCAACGTGGGTGGGCCTGGAGGGCACCGTGTGCCGGGAGACAAGCCAGGACACGTGCTACGTGAGTCCACATACGTGAGGTCCCTCCAGGAGTCAAGGTCACAGAGACAGAGAGTCGGATGGTGATGCCGGGGACCGTGGGAGGGGGATGAGGAGTTGCTATTCAATGGGGTCCGTTTAAAAAGAGGAAAAAATTCTGTAGATTGGTTGCACAACAATGTGAATGTACTTAAACACTACAGAACTGGACACGTAAAAATGATTGAGATGGTAAATTTCATGTTACTAGTATTTTGTCACCAAATATTTTCATTTAAAAAAATCCCTTCTTCATTCATTAGTTCTACAGCAGTGCCTGAGAGCCCACTTCAGCCCTGGTCCAGGCACTGGGCCAGGTGAGTGTGGGGGGGGGGGCATAAGAGGGATGTAAGAAGGTGGCCCTGGTCACAGGTGCTGACACCCCAGGCAGGGAGGTCAGAACCCCACACAGGCAAACATGGCTGCAGCAACGATAATAGCAGCCCGGTGGCCCCTGGGGATGCCGGGCACAGTGCGGGCTGCATCCCATTCGGCTCTCAGCACAGTTCTCTAAGGGAGTTATGATTAGCCTGTCTTGTAAAGGAGGAAACCAGGGCTCAAAGCGGAGTCACCTGACCCAGGTGACTTAACTCATAAGGAGAAGCACACAATTCAAAGTTCAGGTATTAATTATCTCTTGCTGTGTAACAGATTACCCCAAAACGTAGTGGCTGGAAACCACAAATATTTATTATCTCTCACTGTTTCTGTGGGTCAAGGATCTGGGAGCCGCTAGACTGGGTGGCTCTGGATCAGAATCTCTTAGGAGACTACAGTCAAGATGGCAGCCGGGGCTGCAGTTATCTGAAGGCTTGACTGAGGCTGGAGGATTCACCTCTGAGACAGCTCCTTCCCCTGGCTGTTGGCAGGACGCCTCAGGACCCTGCCACATGGGCCTCTCTCCAGGGATGCTTGAGTGTTCTTGCAACGTGGTGGACGTCTTACCCGAGAGTGAGCAGTTGAAGAGAACAAGGTAGAAGCCACAATGCCTTCTATGACGTGGCCTTGGGAGTCACGCTCCAGCATCCCACAGCATCCTATTGGCTACCAGGTGAGCCCTATTCAAGGTGGGAGGGAGCTACACAGGGGGTGAATACCAACAGGCGAGGATCGTCAGAGGCTGTCTTGAACTGGCTGCCACCCCAGGCCTGTCGGACTCTCCCACCGGGCTCCTGCATTCTGCTATAAGACCAGCGGTCAGTGGTACGGTGGTATCTGGTGTCAGAGGAGTTTCAGAGACAGCTGGGATTGGGTTGCTCTGGAGGAGGGGGGCGTGCCAGGTGGGGGTACCATACTGATTGGAGACAGGACCTGTACCGTAGAGGCGGTTGTGGGCCTGTGTCTCCGCTGAGGGGAGACGCTCACACCAGGCTGTCATCACTTTTGGGGAAACACGATGGATGGTTGGGCCCAGGAGGCACCCTTCTCAAACACAAGCCTCCTTGGAAGGCCCCTGGGGAGAGGATGACCAGGGGAACGGCGGCACCTCTGGCTGTGGCAGCCAGAGCTAGATGCTGGTTTCAGATCTGAAATGTGTGTGACCTTGAGCAAGTCTCCCATATGCACTCTGACCCTCAGTCTCCTCCTCTAAAATAGAATAACTAATCATTTCTCCCAGGCAAGAGAGAGAATAAAGCTGCGTGGGCCCAGGGGTCTGGCACATACCAGAGCCTCAGGTTCAGCCTCTGACACAGCCCAGACCCAGCAGCAGGCCAACAGCTGACTCAGACAAACACACGGTCCCGGTGGAACACGAATGTCCCCGTCCCCCCCAGTTCAGCCAGTGAGCCAGGACTCTTAGGCCCGCAAATCCAGATTAGCCAGACTAGCGGCTCCCTCCGGGCAGTGCTTAGGAGAAAGGGCCAACACTGCTCGTGGTTATTGGAATGTCCCATTGATGAGAAATGATCTGGACAAATATTTCACACCTCCTTTGTCACATTCCAGTGGGAAAATAACATGGGCTGTGGAACGCTCCTTCCCAGGACCGCTGACAAAGAACACGGACATTCCTTTATCTCCGCTGGAAGTTTTGTTTTCCTTTTATCAAAAAGGTGTTATCAGTGCTGCTTAAATAAAAAAGAAATGTGCAATTGAAAAACGAGACCCGGCCAGCTAGAAAAAGGAAGGCCTGGGTGAAGGAAAAGCTGCAGAAAGAGATGTTTTTTCATTAACCTGATGTTCGGGAATCACAGCAACCTTTCTTTCTAGTACCATCAGATGAAATTGGACAGTGCAGCCTCCGTCAGTGATAATTAATTATGGCAATAATGCAGATTACTTATTGTGGGCATTTCGCTGTTACAGTGGCTCAGCAAAGACGTGCTGGTGTGAATCTTCACATCGTACAACATGGACAAGTTACCAAGTCCAAGGTCACGCAGCTAATAAATGGCAGACCCAAAGCCCATGCTTCCCCACCCTCCATGCCTTTTGACTTCTTCCCAGGAGAGGAAGGGCAGGTGTGGCTGGAGGGAAAGCTGCAAAGCCAGTGACAACGTGTTTGCTTTGAACCAACTTGGTTTTGGCTACATCACCCAGAATTAATGCCAGCCAACCTTGCTTTGTGCCCACTGATGGCCTCAGGCCTGGCACTAGGGATTTAAGGGAGCAGATGCATGTGCAGGTACATCAAAAGGTGGACAGAGGGGCAACTCAATGGGCAGGTGAAGCTTCAGTGGGTAGACGGACAGTCAGTGGCGGATGCTGGTGAGTCCACAGGTGGACCAGTGGTCAGATGACAGGACGGGCGCCTGTGTGAACGGCTGGTTGGCTGGTGGGTAACCTGATGGGATGGCTGCGTACCTTTGGGCGGATGGTGGTAAGTGTTCGTTAGAAGGGTGGGTAAGTGGATGGGCAGTGGAACAAGTGAGTGGGCAGTGCTGTCCCCTGACTCCGGGCCTGACTCCCCATTCCTGCAGGGAAGGGAAAGCCGGCCCTCAGAGGACAGGTCATTCTTGAGCACCTGCTCTTTGGCCACAGCGTCAGTGGTTCCTGACCTTGAGAGTCTGGGGTCTGAGAGGTGAGAGGGGCCATACGGTCCCACTGGTTTCCTGGCTGGGGGCCCACGATGGGGAGCGCCTCGCTTCACCCTCCGTCCAAGGCTCTCAGCTCCCACCTTCATCTGGGCTCCAGGAGTTGCTGCTGTCCCAAACTCCAGCCTGAGAGGTGCCCCTTGACCCAACTTAACCTCATCATAAACATGGGCTCTGAGGTGGCATGATGAACTGGCGTGATGGTGCCCTGTTTGGGGGGACCGGCAGCCGTGTGGTCCCTGTGAGGCAGCTGTGTGGGGTCCTCCGAGACCCGAAGACCCTCAGTGCCCCAGGTGAGTGGCTTGGGAGAGGTGACCCACGTGTGGCCGTGGCCTGGGATCCCTGGTCAGTTCATCTACATCTTTGGAAGCAGATGTTCATGGGGTTAGAGGAGCTAGCTCTCGGTCACCCCGATTTCAAGGGTAGGGGGACACCCACCCCAGGCCACCCATCCCAGCCCAGAGATCAGCAGAAGTAGCACTGAAGCAAAAATCTAGGAGCTGAGGATGTGTGTTCCTCCAGGGCCTTCTCCCCACAGGTGGGTGTGCTGTCCTATCACCTTCTAGCATATTCCACTGAGGTCGGTTTAGGGACCCACTCACCCTCTGCAGATGGAACCCTAGGTCACTGCTAATGTGGACTTTTGCTGTGAAATGAGACACGAGGTTGCTCACGGGACCATGGCCCTGATTACGTTTCCATCCTGGCCCCTGGCTAAGAGCCTGGCACACAAGAGGGGGTCAGCAAAGGTTTGCTGAGTGAATACATGACTAAAGAGCACAGACTTCGAAACCAGAGGAGCCTGAGCCCAAATCCTGACTCTTCCCTTTTGGGGCTGTGTGACCCAAGGGAAGTCACTTAACCTCTCTGGGTCTCAGGTTCGTATTCTGTGGACTGAAGACCATAATGTTAACTTAGCAGGATTTTTGTAAGGACTCAGGGAGATGGTGTTTGCAAAGTGCACGGCACGGAGTAGGTGCTCAGCGCATGTGCTCAGCTGGGCCCGCCCCCAGGCTGTGGGACTCCAGGCTCACCTGTGGGTGGCTGAGGCCCCACCCTCCTGGCAGCCCCAACCCCCAGCAGGTGACTGCAGAGGCTCCGGGGCGCCAGTCCTGGGAGCGTGGGAACTTCCTGCCACCCTGTTTGTCTTGGGCTGCTTGGGAGGGGCTGCCACCCTCTGTCAGCTCCAGCACGCTCCTGCCGCCGCCGGGTCGCCCAGCGTGAAAGGGAGGAATTGTTCCCGTGACCTTTGCTTTCCTTGTCAAAGGTGATTTCGGCAAGTCCTGCCCCTCTTCCCTAAAGGCCAGGCCAGCTTCGGTTCCCACTGCCACAGGGGCTGAAGGGACCACCTGTGTACCTGGGGAGGAGGGGCACTGGGGGAACCTATAGCCTCGTTCCTGCCGGCAGGTGCGGAGCCCTATGCCCCTCTGCCCCCATCCCCGAGCCAGCAGCTGGCCGGCGCTCCTTCCCTATCCCGGTATCCTGCCACCACTTACCTGGTCCTCATTCCCCTGTGCCCCCCAGGACCCAGCATAGGAGCCAGCCCAGGGTCAGAGGCTCTAGCAGTTTGGATCAGTCAATCTCCCCAGCCCAAGAAGATACCCCCGCCCACCTAGAGCAAAGCATCCTCCCCTACCCCTGCCTCCACCCCACCCTGCCCTGGGAGGGTGTTCCCAGTGCTGGTCTCTGCAGGTGGGCCACAGGTCTCTACACTAGTTGGAAATGCTTTCTCCATCAAGTTTTTATGGCTCTGCCTCAGCCTCCTCCTCCCCCTAGTTATGTGGCCAGGCCACTGCCTACTGCCCACTGTCCGTGCTTAGGCACGGCTGGTGGCCTCAGGGTGTAACCCTGGCAGCCACGGAAACGTAGGTGGGTCAGCCATGTGGTGGCCGCTGCAGGCAGCACAGCTGGGGTTAAGGGCAGCCTCGGATCATGGGGGCTCCATTTCCTATTTTCCAGAAGATGCTGATTATTAATGATCATTGTTCTTTCCTTCTGGGGCATGAAAAAGCAGGTTTAGCTCACAACCGGAAAGCAGCAGGTCAAGGTTCCCAGAGTATGAAATGTCAGCCTCTGGCGGCAATGACATTCACCCAGAGGCACTAAAAATAGATGCAGAACAGAAGCATCAGGTCTCTGCAGGCTGAAGAAATAAAGTGAGCTGAGGGCAGAAACAACACTCGCTGATTATGTGTGTGGCCGCATGGCAAGGGTTTTACTTTTTTTTTTTCCTTAGAGACAAGAAAGTGAACTTGAGAAGGGTCAGCCCAGAAGGACCTTGCTCTTTCAAGGATGACCTTGCCGTATGTAAAATTCAGATGGAAACAGAACGTGCAGTGAGATGTGACCCCCGGGCAAGTCTGGGGTTTGGCAGAATTCACGCCTTCTTGGCCCCAAAAGGCAGAGGGTTTGCTGTCCTTCCCAGCAATGAGGGCAGCACAATCCAAGAGAACATCTGTGATGACAGAAACATTCTGTACCTGCTCCGGCCAACAGGGAGCTGCTATTCCCATGTAGGTGTAGAGCCCTTGAAATGTGACTATCGCGTTTCAGCAACAGAATTATTCATTTGATTTCATTTGATTTGATTTAGATTTAAATAACCCTTTTTAAATGATGGCTGGTGGCTACCATATTGGGCGGCATGGTTTTAGGCTCTAGCGGAAGGAGAGCTGCAATTGATTAGCAATGTCTACCAGAGCCACAGGATGGTAAGGTAAGATACGAGTGCTGTGTTGCCAAATGACCAAGGGAACTGGTGTGACCCAGCTCACCCGAGGCCCAGGTCATTGATTCTGGTGCCTGCACAGTTTTCACATTTAGAAGAAGAAATATCTGTGAAGTTTAGTGCCACATTCCCCACCCCCCGCCATGGTCTTTAGTCTCATGATCTTTATTCCAGGCAACTGCCAGTCTCCTAACTGGTTTCCTTCCCTGTGGGACCCCATTTCTAATCCATTCTCTACACAGCAGCCAGAAGGGTCCTTCCAAAATACTAACCCAACCATGTTCTACCCTGCTCAAAAGCCGTGATCACCATGGCCATCAAGACCTTTGCTTACCATGCCTCTCTGGTTTTGTACCCTTTCATTCTTCTTCATTTCCACCCCTCTGATGCTGGCTGGGTCTTTTTCTGCTCCACTGCCCGGAAAGCCCTGAAGACCAGGGCTAGCTCTTGTCCCATCTTGGCACCCCCCCACCCCACCCAAAGCACAGGACCTGAGTACCTCCTACTGGAAGGCTCACGTGATGCCAGGAACTCCCATGTAAATTTTCTTACTGTGCCCTCAAGATAATAAGACAAGTACCATTACTGCTCTGTTTCATAGATAAGGAAGATGACGCTCAAAGAGGGGAAGGGTTTAGCCAAAGACAGGAGTGAAAATGGCAGATGTGAGACCCAGACCTGGGTGGGTGTCACTCTCAAACCTTGCTCTCTGCACAGAGCACTCAGGTTCAACACTGTGGCTGTGCTAAGACTGAAAGCCAGGTCACAAGACTCCAGTCCACTATTTCTTCCACTACTAACTCAATACATGCTAGGTGAAAGAAGGGATGGATGCGTGGATGGGTAGATGGATGATGGATGGATGGACAATGGATGGATGGAGGGGTGGGTGGACGTGTGGATGGATGGATGAATTGGTGCATGTGTGGATAGATGGATGGGCGTGTGAACGGATGCATGCATACGCTCATGAATGAATGTAAAGTCAACAAAACATGGTAAGAAGTGAAGTAAAAGGTCATGACTAAGGAAGTGGGTGAGATAATGGTCTGCCTTTTTCTTAACCATTTTTCAGGTTTATCAAAAAATCAGGTCATGCAAAAAATTCTTTGAGACTTTTGTTTTTAAAGAGATAAAGTGAATGGTAAGTCCTGTGTGTGTATCAAGAAAGCCCCGTGCTGTCCCAGGGCCTGCTTCCCTCTCTCCTCCTCCTCTGCCACCGCTCCCACCTCCCCGCCGGTTCCCTGAGCTCCTCCCCTATGCCGCTTTCCCATGGGAAGGCTGAGAAACAATAACGATTTCTTCTGAATGGAGCTCATCCCTGAGCCAAAGAGTAAACAGGAGCCAGGGAAGGGCCGGCCGGTGTGTAGCTGCTCCGCGGCGATTACATAACCAGGACATACCTGGGAGAGGCGCTGATCCAGGGGATTTCACCAGGGGTGGGAGGACGCGGGGCACGCCCAGCGCAGGAATGGCCGGGCAGGTACCTGGCCTCGCTGGGAACTGGAGCCGGAGTATCCGGGAGGAAGGAAACTTGAGTGTCACTTTCCGAGTGTCATGTATGAAGATAGGTCCCTGCGTGCTCGTTTTGTTTAATCTTCACAACAGCGCCCGGGGCGGGTGCAGTTATGTTCGCTTTTCTAGATGAAAATAATAGAAATGAGACGCAGGGTGGTGATGTCCCCACCCAGTCACAGAGCTGGGACGTGAGCTCCATCTGGCTCCAGAGCCTGTGGGGTTAACGGAGCTGGACCACCTCCCACCTCCAGTTTCTCTCCGTCTCCCCTCCTCCTCTCTCCCATTAAACCTTGTGTCCATTTATTCTTCCCATTTTCCATCCATCCATCCATCCATCCACCCACTAGTCCCCAGCGGTTTTCCCTTCCCTCAGGACCGGACCTGCATCGGGAGAGGAGACAGAGAGAAGCTGGACACAGCTGCTGCCGGCGCAAGAGTTGGTTTCTGAGATGCCTCGGCATCCATCTGAGCTATGATTTTAGAACTTCTATGTGTTGGGCCCTTTCTGCGTGTGAGGGACACAGAACGAGATTTATGATAGTTTTCTCGCCTAATCTGCAAGGCGATTCCCGGGATCACTCTCCCCTGAGGCAGAAGAAGAGCCTGAGGTCCACAGAGCCTCAGGAACCTCGCCCTGGAGGCTCGGGGGTTGGGGAGGGCTTCCCCGAGGGGCAGCCTGAGTGGGCTTGGGCAGGGCACCCAGGGGTTCCTCAGGCAGAGGAGGAGGAAAGTGTGGGTGCATTTCTGGCCCTGAGCCATGTGATCCAGAGGAGGCGGTGGGAGTATGGGGTCTGTCATAGCCTGGTTACCTCACCTTACCTGGAGGCCGCCAGCCTCGGCGCTCCTGAGACGGGAGCTGGGCAAGACCCCAGGGACACACGAGCAGAGGCTGGCCAGGCCAAGGACAGGCTGCCTAGAGCATGGCTGAGTCAGACCAACCCTTCTCTTGAACAAGCATCTCTCCTCTCTGGGGGTCAGCTGCCCCATCCGTAAAGTGGGGACAGTGGGAGGATCCTGTGAGAGCGCGTGGTGATGCCGGCTGGGCAATGGTGAGCCTGTAGACCTACGTGTGACTCCAGAAGGGCTGCACGAAGATGTCCTTGTGTCTGGACGTCCCTGCTGCCTGGGCCGGCCGCGGCTCCTGGATCAAACAAGTAACCCCCCAGGGGTGGGCGCCAGGGTACCAGCCACATCATGAAGGAGGCCTCCCTCTCCTGTAGCGCCCAAGCACCACGCTGCCCTTATGTAAGCTGCCTCCCCCGCCACCGCAGACCGGCCATGTTGCCACGTAACTAGATTCCTGTATTTACCTACCGTGGGGAAGGGACAGGCCTGCGTGGTCGGGCAGAGATGAGCTCAGAGGGCTTTGGCTTGGCTTCTGCTACGCACCGTGTGTGCCCACCTCCTGTGCCTGGCAGCTGGGCTTGGTAGGGGTGCATCGGCAGGGACCAGCGGGGAACTATGTCCTGGGAGCACAGGCCGTGCACCTTTGTGTTGCCTGCTTGGGTTGCAGCAGCCAACCTTGGCCGGGGGAGGCCGGGCCCAGGCCACCTCTGGGTGGCAAGCATCTGATGGCCCCCGACGGCTCCGAAGTTCTGGCTGCTGTTGGCATCACTCAGCTGCACTGTGTGAACAGACGGCCATCTGAACAGGATGGCAAAGAGCTCAGAGACTAGAGGAACAAGCCCTGGGCACAGCCTGGGTTCAACGGTTGTTCCTCCAGGGCGCAAACTTTTATTAAGGACCTACTACGTGCAGCCCTCTCTCTGTCCTCCACCATGTGAGGACACGAGAGGATGGCTGCCTGCAAATCCAAGAAGGGTCTCACCAGACACTGGATCTGCCAGCACCTTGATCTTGGACTTCCCAGCCTCCAGAACTGTGAGAAATAAATGTTTGCTCTTCAAGAAAAAAAAAGAACCTACTATGTGCAGGAAACTCTTATACCTTTTATCTTTAATTCCCAGAACGATCTCAATGTTCATATTCTTGTTTTACACAGGAAGAAACTGAGGCTCAGAGAGGCAAACGACTGACCCAAGACCACACAACTAATGAGAGGATGGAGTTAGGATTTGAACCCCTGTCAGTCTGACCCTAAGTAGTTATTTCCAATATATATGCTGCCTCCTATGCCTCAGTGTTTTCATCTAAGTAGGAATCGTCATACAATCCAAGAAATGGCGTCACTCTGTGCTTTGCGACCAGCATGGCAGCCTGTGTGACATTATCTGTTCATGGATATGTGGCTGGACCAATGAATGGACAGGTGGATGGACAGTGGCATAATTGGACAGATAGATGGATAGGTGGTTGGATAAATGAGTGCCACATTTATAAATAGGGTGGGAAGACAGAGGGATAGATAGATGGTTAGATGGATGGATGGATGGATGGATGGATGGATAAACCTGTGAATGGATGGGCCAAAAGATGGATGAATAGATGGATAAATAAGCAATGAATGGATCGATGAGCCAATGGATGGGTGGATGACTACCCGGATGATTGGAATGAAGGATAGAAGTCTGTCTGCATGGAGAGATGGATTGAAAGTTAGGTGGGTGAGGAGACAGATAGGTCCCTCCTGATCCAACTCTAGCTGTGCAAGAGATTTTCTCAAATACCCAAAACCCATCCCAAGCTGAGTCCAGCTCTGTGGTCCAGGTGCTGCCTGGGGATCGTCAGCGTCACCTTATAGAACCAGTGTCCCCGCTACTGTGACGACAGCCCTGTGGCAGGCGGAGATGAGTTAACAGCCACTTTCCCTCCCAACCAGAGAAGCTGGAGGGAGAGGCCTGGGCTGGAGATACATCTCCAGCCTTGACACTGACCTGACATGTATCCCTGGAGGGCCCTGCCCATCCTGGGGACTCTGCCACAGGCGGGCAATCGGACAGAGTGAAAACCCAGGCAGGTATAGGTGGAGTTGCTCAATTGCAGCTGGCGGAGCCCTGGACGCCCCCTTATAGACCCCGGTGCTACTTCTCAGAGGTGAGGGGTCTCCGGACACACGGGCTGGGACTATCTCCAGGTTTCATCCAGCTTCAGCTGACTGAGATTCTGGCCAAGAAAACCCAAGTCACGGGAGCCCGCACTGGAAAGGCGGCTGGACAGGGAGAGGACACTTTGTTTGTCTGGGCTCTTAATCTCACCTGGCCGAAGGTGTCCCCCTCTCGGATGTGCGCTGGGCCAAGGTCAACCCCTCTTCTGGGACCACGTTCCCATCTCTATCCTGAGCCCATTTGGAAGATGCGGTGGGTGAGGGACATGGGGATTTTTATGGGGCAGGGGTCCGGGAGGTCCTGGGCCTGGTGGGGTGGGCTGTGGAAGGAGTGGAGGGGGTTTGGGAGCCACGATGTGACACACGTGCCCCAGAGCCGGGGGGGGGGGGGCCGGCGGCGGGAAGGGCAGCGATGGGAGCAGGGAGACCTGGGCAGGCTGACGGAGCCAGGGTCCCTTCACAGGCGCCCTCCTCCCCTTCTGTGCTCGCCCCGGCCTTGGCTGCCTGGAGCTGACCTCCCGCCGTGATGCAACCACCGTCTCAGGGTCGCTGTGCGGGGGCCCCAGCCCTTCCCTCCGATATCCAAACTGAGGGACCAGGCCTGGGGGGAGTGGGAGGGGCGCAGTGGAAGTCAGGGGCTCGCTATTCCCAGCACACCCTGCCCGCGCTACCTGCCCCCCACTGACCAGCCGTCAATCCTATCACCCGGGAGGCAGAGCGCAGGCCCTGGACCTTGTCAATCTTCAGGAACGTTCGCAGCCTGAGCCTGAGCGTTCCCACGGCTGCGTCAGCTGCCGAGGAGGGGCCCTGAGTGCAGGATCCCCGCCCGGCACAGGCCTGGGGCCCCAGCTCCTCCCGACGCTCTGCGCCTCCCATTGCACCACTCGGCAGACTGAGCCCACCCAAGACCCTCGCAGCTGTCCAGACGCAGAGCACGTGGGGCTGGCTGTTGGCCAGGCTCCTGGCTGGCCCTCCCTGTGGGTGTGTGGAGGGCTTGCCAGCCCACCAAGGCCAGGAGAGCAGAGCCTCTGCCGGCTGCTCCTTGGGAAGTTCAGATACTTCTGGAAGCCTCACATGAAGGCTGGGTTGGAAAAGCTGGGGAGAAGGTGAGCCTAGGCAGGGGTCCCCCTTTCGTGCCCAAACCTGCACTCTGCCACCTCTGGGGATCCCCCTTGGCCTGACCAGGGGCCTGAAATTCCCTTGATCCCAACCCTTCCCAAATGCCCTTGCACCGGCCGGCTCCCTCGCTGTGACCTCCCTGAGTGTCTCCCTGACACCACGCGCTGACCGTCCATATCCACTGGTTCCTCACTGGTCTCTGGTCAGCCCCGGGTTGTCCAGCTTTGGGCCTGAGGTCTGGGAAGCCCCTCTCTGCCCCGGCGTCTCTTTCCCAGCCTCCTCTGTGCGCAACCAGCATTGTTGAGCCCCGGGGTCCTCTCTGCCCTCCCATCTTTTCTCCCTTTCCTGGGCAGGACTGGGGCGAACCCCTGTCCCCAGAATCCCCAGGGGCCAGCAGCCTGAGGAGAGACCCACTCTGATGTTTTTTGTAACTGTGTGGGACCCCCAGCATCCAATCAGGACAGAGCTCACTACTCTTGATGGCCTGGCCATTTTCCTGCCCACCAGAGAGGCAGAAAGGTGTTCCTTCCCAAGGGAGCAGACGCTCATCTGCCCCACACAGTATGGAGGGTTCTGGGGGGTCGCTGGTGCCTTTCCCTGCCCCACCCCACAAGGGGAAGAATACACCATCTCAGCGTGGGGCCAGGGCAGCACCTGACCCGCCCTCCAGGCAAAATCCACTCGAGAAAATAAAGATCACGGCACTGCAGACACCCGCTTAGCTTGGAGAGAACACAGATACACATGGTCTCCATTTCCCAAAGCCATCTCTAGTTCCACGGGATATCAATAGGATCAAAGAAGTTTGGGAATCACAGAATGAAGCGAAGTCTTTACTGAGGACTGGTCAGAGCCTCTACGATGAGTCTCCAACAGGAGAGAGGAAGCAGCGTTTTTCAAGCTAATCTGACCCTAGAAATTCTTTCCCCGAACATTTTATGGGACCAGTGTTCCTCGGAACCCTCTTTAAGAAACACTGCCCAAGTTGCCCACAAAGCCCCGAAGGGCTAGGTTCCTGGCTCCGGCCCAGCCCGGTGTGGGGTTGGGGTCAGAGGAGGATGCTTAGAAAGTTCCAGGTGCCAGGCGTGGGCTCCTGGCATCCCCCCACCCACACTCAGTGACTGAGGCCTGCCGTTGTCTCTCTGCTCTAAGGATCAACGTGGTATCAAAGCCCACGACACCACCACCAAGGATGTGGGAGCCAAACAACGGCTTTCCCACCTGGGCCCCTGGAGAGACAGCTCAGTCCCCCACGGCCCAGCAGAGCCTGCAGCCCGCAGCCTGAGACGAAAGCTTCAGGAGGCATCGGGAAGGTCTAGACAGGTGGCTGGGTCCCTGTGGAGGAATAAATCAGGCGGCGTTTGCCCCTCTGAGACCTCTCCTCGCCCCGCTATGCTCTCCCCCAGCCAGGAGTCTCTGGCCGGCGGGGCCCCCAGGGTCTAGGAGGTCTGGCCACAGAGCTGGCAAGTGCAGGACCCAGCTTGAGGGGCACGGCAGGCATCCAGGTGGGCACCAGGCAGGTACCAGCTGGCCCAGCTCCCCAGCCACCTGGCTGGCGGGACAGCTGGTTGCCTGGCACCCTCCTCCTTCCAGCCTGACCCCGAATAGCCGTCCACATCCCCCAGAAGCACCTTTGATCCGGCTGGAGACTCTTCAATTGATTCAGCATCTAATCTGGTTTCCCATCTGATTTGTGAAGGGCTCTCCACGCCTCTCCTTTCCGCTTGGCGCTTTCCTAATCCTCTGGGCACTGCTTACTTACTGCTCCTTCCTGAGTGCCAGCCAGCTCCTTCTTCCCCTTGACATTCCTGCCCCATCTCCCTCCCGCCCTCCCTCCCAGCCATGGCCTTGCCTCACCACAGGGCCCGAGCCGGGCAACCTTGCGTCTGGGTGCATTGCTGGAGCTCACACCACCCATGCTTTCCTGCCTGCCTTCATGTAACCGGCTTTCCTTGAATGCCTCCTCTGTGGCAGCACAGGGCCCGCATCTGTGGTCCTGTCCAAAAACAGCACAACGCTGGGGGCTCTCACAGGCCTCCCAGAGCAGTTACGACACTCCCTCACCCCCAACCCTGGAGGCCGATGAGATTACACCCACTGTGCAGATGAGCAACCTGAGGCCGGAAGTTGCTCTCAATTGCTCTGTTCACATGCAAGGAGAGCCGGGCCGGGAGTTTAGGCCCTCTGGACTAAACTACAGAAAGCTGTTCTGGTTGGCATTTCACTGCCTGATACTCACACTGACCTGCACCAGGTGGCCCTGTGACAGCTCTGAGCCTTGGGCCCCAGGGAAGCCATACTTTACAGAAGGTGACCCAGGCTCTGACACTGTCCTGGCTTGAAAAGTCCATGCCCATCCCTGCTGGGTATCCTCTGTTCATCTACTGCAGGCACCCCGGGCGGCACCCTTCACGTGAAACATCAGGCTTTGATGCCCTCGTGGAGAGAGATGATTCTGCTCCTGATTAGCGATTGTCTCCAAGGGGGGGTGCGGGCACTGGAAAGGCACGCCTGGCAAGCCTCCACCCCTGACCAGCCAGAGAGGGCAGGTCCCAGCCCCGAGTCACCCCCAGCCCTCCTCCCACACAGGAGCACAGGGGGCGTGGCCTGAGCCAGGGTTCCCCAGGCTGGGCTTGGGCTCCTGGGCAGCAGGACCATGGGCAGGACCCGGGGGGGCCCAATGCAGGGGCTCTTGTTCAGAAATGATGACGAGTTTCCAGGTAGCTACTGCAGAGCAGAACCAAGTGTGTGCCCTGCAAAACGTCGGGCCAAATTGCACGATTGCTCGCCATGTCGCCAGCCCTGCACTGGGCGCTCAGCAAGGCTCCGGGATCAAGATGCATAGGAAAGCTTGTGGTGTTTAGGGGAGGTTGAGCCAGTGCTGTGACCCCAGCACAGGTGGGAGAAAAGGAGGCACAGAGGCCCAGGGAGCCCTGAGCTTAGAGAGGCAGGCCTTGCACTCAGTGGCGGGCGACCTGCTCCACGTGAGGCAGAGGCGGCCCAGTCCCAGCAGGGGCCTTGGAAAGCAGCCCACCCGGTCCCTTCACGGTGTGGGCTGTGGGGACCAAGTGGGGGGACAGCAAACTGCTTGAGGTCACATGGCCAGTCAGGGAGGGAGCTGGGGCCTGTGTGGGTTTTGAGTGCCCTGGTCTCAGCCCGGATCTGGCAGCTTCTGCCTCCTTGGAATCCAAGAGGAGCAATTTGGGTGTCGAGGGTAAAATAGGTCATGTCAGCTACCTTTGAGATGCAGCCCAGAGCAGAGAGGGTGTGTGGACTCATGTTTTCAGAACCCAAGTGGGAAATGTTCTCTCTCTTGGCCCTAGATATCCAGTTGTCACTGTCTGTTTACTCAGCTGTCTTCCCACCAGACTGAGGCTGACACAGCAGGTGCTCAGTGAGCGTTTGCGGGGTAGATGGAGGGTCGAGTGGGTGGGTGAGTAGGTGAGTGGTGGGTGGGTGGATGGATGGATAGTTGAGATGAGAGGGCAGATAGAAGGATGGATGGTGCTAATAGACTAAATGTGTCGGTTCCAAAATTCATATGTTGAAATCCTAATGCCCCAGCCGCCCGCAAGGTGATGGTATGAGGAGGTGGGGGCTTTGGGGTGATGAGGTCATGAGGGTGGAGCCTTCATGGATGGGATTAGTGTCCTTATAGAAGAGACCCCAGAGGGCTCCTTCCCCGCTTCTGCCATGTGAGGACACAACGAGAAGTCAGCCATCTATGAATCAGAAAGAGGTCCTCACCAGACACTAAATCTGCCAGCACCTTGATCTTTGACGTCCAGCCTCCAGAACTGGAGGGAATAAATAAATCTGTGTTGTTTATAAGCCACCCAAGTGTATTGGGTATTTTTATTATAGCAGCCCGAATAGACTAAGAGATGGATAGATGGATGGATGGATGGATGGATGGATGGATGGATGGGCGGATGGGTGGATGGATGGATGTGGACAGGCACGAGCTCATTGGTGCAAATGAACTGTTAGGTGGGGACCACACAGTGGGAGGAGAGCCTACTACAGCTGAGGTTCTGGTGGTTCCAGGGAGCCAGGGGCTTTGGGGTTGCTACAGGGGTAGTGAGGGCAGACCTTCTGCTCCTACTCTGGGGATGGGGGGCTGTAGGAAGCAAGGAGCCGAGGGGACCACAGCCAGGCAGGTGGGACCCTGAGCAACAGTGGGAAGGAGGAAGGAGCAGGTAAGATGCTCAGGAGTGTCCACACACCCCCCACCCCCGGACCTGGGTCTCTTTATTCCAGAAAGGCAAGTCATGGCTGGGCTATTCTTTCTAACAGCCTTATTGAGACATAACTCACGTACCATACTATTCATCTATTTAAAGTATTTTTAGTATATTCCCAGAGCAGTGTGCCCACCACCACAATCCTTTTTAGAACATTTTAATCAGTCCAAAAAGAAACCCTGTACCCATCTGTCGTCAGACCCCATTTATCCCCATCCCCTCCAACCCCAGGAAACCACTAATCTACTCTGTCCCTATAGATTCTCCTATTCTGGGCATTTTGTCTAAATAAAATCACACAATAAGTGGTTTTGGTGACTGGCTGTATTCACTCAGCATACTGTTTTCAAGTTTCATCTATGTTGTTGCATGTGTCAATATCAGTACTTCACCACTTTTTAAACAATATTCTATTGTATCTGCCACATTTCATCCATCTGTCAGCTGATGGACATTGATGTTGTTTGGCTGTTATGAATAGTGCTGTTGTGAACACTCACGTACCAGTATTTGTTTGAGGACCTGTCTTCATTCCTCTTGACTATCTACCTAGGAGTGGAATTGCTGGATCCTATGGTAACTCTGCTTTTAACCTTTTAAGGAGGAGCCAAGCTCTTTGGCTGCACCGTTTTACATTCCCACCAGCAGCATTGGAGGGTTCCCATTTCGCCACATCCTCACAGACACTTGGTATTGTCTGTGGTTGAAACTGGAAGGAAGCCAGGAGTAGGTCATCTTGAATGGGTCCCTCCCGCCCAAGAAGGTGAAACCACCACCCTGAGCCAGCTGGGGACTTCCTGGAGAGGAGGCTGGGGGAGTCATAGGGGCTCAGCTGGAGGGCTCCTACCCTGGCCAGCGATTCATGCTTGGGTCCCAATGAGGACAGCCTGGTGGCAAAGGCACAGCCAAGCAAGGGCTGGTCATGTCTTCCATCCCGCCAAGCTGGAAGAGGGACCTTCAGAGCGGCCAGGAGGGTGGATCCTGGGAGGAAGGAGGGGCCGCAGGGCCACGGAGTAGGAAGGGGCTGTAGATTGGATATGAGACTGCAGTTCTGATTTAGATCTGACCAGAATCGCTACTCCCCGAGAACAAGACTATTTTTAATAGGTAGAGGGGACACTAAGGAGGGCTACAGGGACAGACTTCAGGGCAGGAAGGAGGCCCCGCAGAGGCGGTCTGAGGCTGAAGGTCTTCCAACACTTCAAGTAACCATGTCAAAGCTGATGTCTGGCCCTTTAAGTCTTAAAGGGCCCCAGCAGTTTTAAACGTGTATGTTGGGGGCACAGGGGAGGGACCCACTCCTTAATGTCACCATCCACCTGGCAATTTCCAGATGAATCCTGATACCACAAGTGTGAGCTCCAAGGAGTCTGGGGGGACATCTTGCTCAGAGCTGAACATGGCTCTGGAAATCTCCTCGAGCTGGGCTTGCAAACTGGTATAGCCACGGACCCCACAGAGTAAGCGCTTTCTAGACACTCCCTTTGCCATCACATGTGTTTGGTTTTGCCCTGCTTCCCCCAGGCCTGTCACATCCTAATTCCCTAACCTTGGTGAGCGAGCCATGAAATACTTCAAAATCGGTATAACAAAGGTAAGATCTCTACGGTGAAAATGACAAAACGCCATTGAAGAACTTAAATCAAGTCCTGAATCAATGAATAGAAATGTTCTCTAAGAAGAAGATTTTACTATCACAATTGGCCAGGTCTCCAAGTATTAATATACTTATTCTAGTCCATTCAGAATCCCAGCAAGGTTCTGAGTTTGGGTCTGAGTCATTGCTTTAAAAACTAGACCAAATCTTCATTTTTTAAAAATTGGACCATATGAATCTGATATTCAGGTGGAAAAATCAATCTGCAAAAATTGTCAAAACAACTTTGGAAAGAGACCCTGCAGGGGATTGTAACCAACCAGATATTAAAACTCACTCTGCAGCCATGGTAATTAAACTGTTCCTGCCATGGGACAGACAGACCAGTGGAAGAAATAAGAGTCCAGAAACCCCTCCAAGTACATATAGGAACTTAAAATATGACAAAGGACAGATTCTTTATTCAAAAGAGTTGAGACAATTGACCATCCATTTGGAAAAAGTCAAAGTTAAATCCCTACCTCACACCATATACAAGAGTAATTTCCAAATGAATCCAAAGTAAAGGAGTTTTTTTAAAACTCTAAACATGTGGAAGATCATAGAAGCAAATATTCTTATAACACCACTGTGCAGGAAGTCTTTCTAAACAAGATAGAAAACCCAGAAGCCATTAAGACAAAAAAAAAAAAACACACACACAATAAAAATTGAGTACACAACACACATAAAAAGTCTTACAAGGTTGTGCTTTAGGAAGGCCACTCTGGTGGCAGGTATGGGAGAAGCATTGGCAGAGGATGCCAGCTGGAAATTTAGGAGGAGTCCAGGGGGAAGAAAGTGCCCTTGGTCCTGAGAGGAGATATCAGAATGAACCAGAGCAGTGGCCAGCAGGGGTGTGAGAGAGATGCCAGGATTACATTAGAGTTTAAATACATATGATAGAAGCAAGTGTTATTCCTTGTCTTTTCCCCAGGCAATCCTTGATGCTAGAGAGAACTTCATCTCCACTGAATCAGATTAGCTCCCTCCCCTGCCCCAAAAGGGATGTTGGGGTGTGTTTGATGGAGAATGGAGGTGTCAGCTGTCAGGTGAGTCAGGCTGAGTGGAGCCCTTGAGGCTTCAGCCCAGGTAGGATGATGAATAAAGACCAGGGATCAAAGACACCGCAAACCACTGCCACCAGGAGAGGACTGCAGGGGCCCCTGGGGCTGGATATGGAGGGGGCTCTGCCAATGAGGGGGCCTCAGGACGTGGCTCCCTCTGCACCATCACCCAGCTCTTTTCCTCTCCCAGTGGTTCTCAGACTGTGCCCCAGACTCACCTGGAGGGCTCACTAAAACAGATGGCTAAGCCTGCTCCCAAAGTTTCATCCTTTTTCAGGATTCTGTTAGCTACTCTGTTACCCGTATCTTTCTGCCTAGATTTTAGAGTCGTTTCCTTGATATCTATGAAACAGCTTGCTGGGATTTTGATTGGACTCATGTTGAATCTACAGATCAAATTGGGAAGAACTGACATCTTGACAATATTGAGTCTTCCAATCCATGAACATGGAATACCTCTCCATCAACCCTCCACCCTGAGTTTCTGATTCAGTAATCAGGAGGGCCTGAGGCTTTGCATTTCTACTTCGTGGCCAGGTGACCCCACTTTGAGAACTACTGTCCTAGGCCCCTGAAGCCCTGCCTGGCTTGGGAGTTGGGGCCATTCTGAAGACTGGGAACCTTCTGGGCTGAGCCACAGAAGGAGCTTTCGTTCCCATGCAAATCATAGCAGGCCGGTTCTGCTGGGATTTGCATGCTAACAGCTGACTTTTTTAGATTTTTAATCTCCAGCAGATAAACAGTGAGTGCCAGGAATTCACAGGTGTGGAGGTTCAAGGAGACACAGCCACTTGTGGGAAAGGGTTTTTTCTCTAAGTATCCGATTCCTCAATTTCCTGGGTGAATTTCTTGCCTCTTGGGACTCTCCCTTCCCCCAATAAATACCTCCCAGGAAATCTCAGAAAATCAACCTCAGGTCTAAAACTAGCAGGGTGTGGGGGTGACCTCTGGCTGACCCTAAGGTGAGTCCAGCTGGGTGGCCCAAGGAAGGGACTGAGCAGTCAGAGGAATCCTTGGAGGACAGAACTTGATGCTGTGGGCAGAGGGCTGGCACACAGGACACCCCACTTCCCTTCCCAGAGGAGATGAGGGCCAGCCCAGGAAGGGCCAGGCCTTCCAGGTGGAAGGAACAGCCTGGGCGAGACTCAGAGACCAACACCAGGCCTCCACTGGGTCACGCAGGTGGCTCTCTCAGTGGCCACATTCCTGCCTGCTGTGACTCTGATCCCAGGCACTCACTCAACCCACCGCCTTCCCTTCCTCCCGGACCAGCCTTCCTAGGCGCCCCCTCGCTGATGCCAGCCATGCAGAGCCCCAGTCAGGGATGCTCAGTGACGTGATTGCGTGTCCCATGAGGTGGTGGCTCTGGCCCTTCTCCCTGGCCGGCAGGATTGGAAGGTTTGGAAGGGCGGCCTCAGTCTCCACTGGGGGTCCTGACAGCTCTGCCTGCTTCCCAGTGTCTGCAGGGGCTCAGAGTCCTCATGGGGCCAATCCAGAGCCTGCTCTGGAGAAGCAGGGACCCCAAGAGGAAGGGGCAGGTGGCCATGGCTCCAGAATGCAGGACAATTCACTGCCACTTATACTGTGATTGGGATTGTGGTGTCTGAACAGGGCACACAGAAGGCCAGAACTGTTTCCATGGACCCAGCCCTGTGGGCCCTCAGAGACCACAAGCTAGGCCTCATGGCCAGCAGAGGGGCCATCCTGGAGACCCCAGGCCCTGAACCCCACACCTTCTCCCTGTGTCAGGGCCCTGGTGCCCCAAAGCCCAGGCCCCAACGCTGGGGGTAGAGGGGACCAGCTGAGATGTACGGGGACCGGTCTGGAGCTGCCGAGGGTCCCATACCAGAACCCACATGGAGTCTTTCGAAAGTGGCCAAGAACTGCCCTTTGCTAAATGTCCACACGCAGCCAGGAATTGAGTGGCCGGGGGCCTAGGCTTCAAGTGGATGTGGGTTCAAATCCCAGGCACGCCACCCAACAGCTGTGTGGCCCTGGCTTCCCGGGGCCTTCCCAGGCTCTGGATATTGGGGTGAGGACGTCTGTCCCAGGCTGCAGTGATGGTTACAGGTGATGCAGAAGCGCACACCTGCATCGAAGCCAGGCCTGGAGCAAGTGAACCAGGGATGCGGTCCCTGCTATTTGTGTTCTGGGGTCCTGGGCACCCAAATGGGGAGCATCACAGAGGGGGGCGCTTGGGAAGTACATGAAAGGCGTGACTCAGATTTCCTAAAGCCGTGCAAATCCATGGCCGCTGCTGGCCCTCAAAGCGGGAATCTCTGGAATCTTCAGTGTGGCTTTGACCTCTCTGTGATCTGGCCCAAGGCCAGGCGAGTCCATCACAGAGTCCCCAGCACACACGCTGTTCATCAGTGTATGCAGGTAGTGGGCATTTGCCTCTGAGTGTCCTGCCTGCTTCGTCCCTGTGTCCCCAGCACTCGCTCTCTCCTGGCCGGAGCCTGGAGCCTCTCCGCAGACCCCCTACTTTGCAACCAGGCATCTGTATCGTCAGTTTGGGCTGTCTTTCAAAAGGTCTCATTGACCAGGCAGCTGAACAACAGAAACTTATTGTCTCCCAGTCCTGGAGACTGGAATCCGAGATCCAGGTGTGGGCAGGGCTGGTCCCTCCTGAGACCTGTCTCCTCGTAGTGTAGATGGCCCTCTTCTCCCTGTGTCCTCACAGGGTTGTCCCTCTGTGTGTGTCTGTGTCTTGATCTCCTCTTCTCATAAGGACACCAGTCCTATGGGATTAGGGCCCCACCCTAGTGACCTCATTTTACCTTAATTATGTCTTTAAAGGCCTTTTCTCCAAATACGGTCACATAGTGAAGTGCTGGGGGTTAGGACCTCAACATAGGAAATTGGGGGGATGCAACTTAGCCCATAACAGCATCTGTCTCCAGGAGCCTCTGTTAATGTGCACACGTGTACTGGAGTGGAGACCCAGCACCCCCTTGCCCTCGCTCACTTTAGATGGAAGTGGGAAGGGACCCAGGACCAGTAGGCTTTGCCCCTTCCCTTCCTTTTTTCTCCCGTAAGCAAAGCCTGGTGTTCCCAGGAGGCCTTGGGGTTGCATGTCCAGTGTTGCTGCTTATACAACAGTCCCCTGTGGGGTCTGGAGCCCAGCCCAGCCAGGCTTGCAGCCAATGAGGCCAGGATCCCAGCAAAAGTGCACCCATGGGCGATGCTACCCATGCTTTCTGGGTAGGATCTCCCCACCCATCCCATGGAGTCTGTGGGTTCCTCTCTGGGCAGCCCACACATCAGGTTGGCAGGGTCTGGCATCCGTGGGCAGAGGGGAGCAGTGTGACGGTGCAGCTCTCAGGAATGCGGGGGTGTCCGCAGAGGAGACCCAGACAGAAAGCCAGGTGCATCCGTCAAGTGGCCAAAGGCAGCAACTGCCAACACCTGCTAATGACAACTTCCCACCCTCGAATGGGATATGCTTCTTTAGGGTTTACTGATTTATGCAAAACTATTTGCCCCGCACCAAGTGGCCCCAGTGAGTTCATAGGGTTTCTTTACCTCATCTCAGCTGCTACCCTTCCTGCTCTTCTCCTACCAAATCTCACTCTCTGTCTCTCTCTCTCTCTTTCACACACACACACACACACACACACACACACACACACACACACAGAGCCAATTTATAAGTCCCTAATTTACTATTGAGCAGAAACAGAAGTTTAAACATCTGTTATAACTTTGTGTAAAGTAAGAGTCATCAGGCTATGACTGAGGGGCTGCATATAGTGGATGGATCAATACAGAGCCTTTTGTGAAAACCTTGTGCTTTGTTTGCTTCCTTCCCACTTCTTGTCTGGGGTCGGAACAACTGATATTCTCAAAGTTAGGGCTTGGTGATTCTCCAAACCCTCCCCCCTCCCTTCGTCTCCTGCTTGTCCCAGCCCCTAGCTAAGCTAAGCTCCACTCCTAGTTCTGAGCTTAATGTGTGCTTGATCAGCCCCAATTCAGGTATTAGGACAACCCCCTTACCTCTGGCCATCTTGCCTTGTCCAACCCATATTACACACCAGAGCAGCAGTCGAATTCTGTCCACAACAGAAATCAGAACAGACCCATGTGCTTGAAACCCTTCAGTGGGTCCTACTGCTTGAAGGATAAACTTCATCTCCCTAGGCTGACTCTCAAGGTTTTTCCTGGTATGATTCTGATTCCAACTAAGATACTGACACCAATTCTAATGTGTGGGTCGTTCCCTCACACCAAGCGATTCTTAGACGCGAGCTGGGAGTCCTATAATTCAACTCAGTTCTGACACTACCGACCTGGAGATGATAGCACAGACCCCACAGTTACGGGCTCTGTCCCACAAGAGCCCCTGACCCCGCTTCAGACGCCAATAGCAAATCCAGGTCATCATCTGTGCTTCTGACCGACTGACTATAGTTTGGAGGTTCCCACAACCCCCTCCTTGGGTCCGATTAATTTGTAGAGCAGCTCACAGAACTCAGGGAAACATGCTACTTACTAGATTACAGGTTTATTATTAAAAAGACATAACAGGAACAGCCGGATGGAAGAGATGCCCAGGGCGAGGTGTGGGGAAGGGCGTGGAGCTCCTCCACGTTTCCGAGCATCACTCTCCCCAAATCTGCACGTGTTCAACAACCCAGAAGCTCCTGGAACCCCGTCCTTTTGGGGTTCTCTGGAGGGTTCATTGCACAGGCACGACTGGTGAAATCATTAGCTATTGGTGATGGGTTCAACCTCCAGCCCCTTTCCCCTCCCTGGAGGGGGGACTGAAAGTTTTCACCTCTGTTCGTGTGGCTGGCTCCTCTGACAACCAGCCTCCATCCTTAGGTAATTTCCCCAAACCACCTTATTAACATAACAAAAGACACCTTTATGCTCTCTTCACAGGAAATTCCAAGGGCTTTAGGGGCTCTGTACCAGGAATGGGACAAAGGCCAAATATATATTTCTTATTAAAAATCACAATATCACACCTGGCCAGACCTCAGTTCTGCCTAACCAGCCTCTTTGGGCAACCATGCCCAACTCTGCTCTGGATGCAGAATGTTCTCCAACTTCTCCAGCGTGGAAGACCCTGGCACGTGTGCCCCTGCTAATAGACGGGGCATCACAGTGCACTGTTTCTTGTGCATTGGTGCCCCTCCCAGCGCAAGCCTCGTTCAGTCCATGAGGTTCAAGAGGTGCAAAGGATGTTCCCCAGACCCAGTGTTATCAATCAGTGTTTCTTATCCCCCTGGCTATCGTGGTTTATTTGGAAATGGGCTGTGACCGCAATCAAATCAATCAGAGCCCACCCAGATATTAGAGCCTTCTCAGAGGAAGACAGAAATGAGAAATGAAGAAAGTGAGATTGAGTTGTGATGATATCATTTGAGCCTCTGGATTCAGCCATACCTGAAGCTGAAATCCCTGGGCTTCTCAGCAAATGCATAAGCCACTTACACTCAGAAAGTTTCTTCTGACTGACTGGCTATAGTAACTGGCTATAGAATCTTTCTGAGTGTAAGCCATTAGATTCAGAAAGATTCCTGTCCAGTAACAGATATGAAATGTGAGTACGGCTCCCGTGGTCTTTGGAGAACAAGGGGAGGTCGCTTAGCCGAGGGGCAGGCCTCGTGCTTCCAGGAGCTTGGGCACCTATGGTTTGCCCTTCACCCAGTCATGCCGCACTGACTGGAGAGGACACAGTGCTTCTGGGAGAAGCACCCATCAGTATTGAGCCAAGGCCCATGGTCCCTCCAATGGACCTCCCAGTAAGAGAAGGAACCTCTGGGTGACAGAATTCACAGAGTGACAGATGAGCAGTGCCTGGAAAGGGGGATCTAGACAGTGTGGCACTGTGATCCACCCAAAAAATGCCAGCACAGGAGTTAGGCTGGTCCACACTGTGATCTCTGCCAGCTCCCTCCGTCAGTTCAAGTCACCTCCCTGCCCAGGTACCATTCCCCTCATCTCTAAAAGAAGATTGGATCTTACTATGTGTGGCAGGGACCACGTTCTACACCCGGCAGGATCCCATTCACACCCCACCCTCCCAGAGTCTCGCTGCACTTCCAGGGAGCAGGGAGGGCAGAGTACACAGGAGTAGCTCTGGATAATAAGTGAGTCGAAGTACCAAGTCACTTCCAGGCTGAGGCTGTGAAGAGCCCCGTGTGTCCATCCTCCGGCAGAACCCTAAGATGAAATAACCTGGATACAGACTCACCACAGGGAGGACAGATGCCCTGAGAAGTTGCCCCCTTCCCTTTGGATTCTGTGTGGGAGAAAATCAAACCTTTGTGGCATGAAGCCTTTGAGATTTGGAGGCTTATTTGTTATTGCAACAAAACCTAGCTTCTCCTGACTAACACAGAAGAGATGGCAGATCCGGGGCACACACACCGTCACCAAGAGACTGGCTCCTGGACAGACATTACTAATCCATCAGGGCGCCCTTTCCTCCCCCAGCTCAGCACGTGCACAGGCAGCCCATACCAATGGATCTACAGACCGTGAGATGTGACAAGATCCCTCGAGCTCATACATTGCCACTCGGGTGGTTGAATCATTGGATTGGCCCCCTCTTTGGACACAAATGGTGGGACTTGGGAGGATCTGACGCCTTCCTACCGGTCTGTGTTCCGTACTTGTGTTCCTTCCTCCTTGCCTGCTCTCCAAGGGGTGCTGAGCTGGGGCGGCCGCCCCCAGCCCCTTCCTGCTGCCATTCCCCCATCGCCAGCTCCAGGAGTGATTCCAGCATCGGTGACATTCTTCTCCCCCTCTGAGTTGCTACGTGTAGAGCCAAGTCGGAGCTTGTTGCTCTAAAGACACTGGGTGAGCTGGGCTGTCCCGAGTTCTCATTCTTCGTCAGGGTGTGCCTGGCCTCAGACTCAGGAAAGACAATTCACTTTCGGTGGGACCCCTTCCAGAAGGAGTGCTGGAGCTGGAACAGGAGCCGGGTCCCGGGGGTCAGCTCCCGCCCTGCGTCTGAGATGAGGGAAGGGCAGTCCCAGGACACGGGCTCCAAGCGGACGAACAGAGCGAACACAACTGTTGACAATGGGGCTTTGATCTGCCTAATGTCACAAGACAGCCGGGGACAAACGCCAGGCCCTGAGTGACTCCCGGTTCCCACAGGAGATGCCCTGTGCAGGTATTCACACGGGGAAATTCTTGGCAGGACCGGGCCCTGGGTCTGTGCCCATCACAGACACAGCGCGGCAATTAGGTTGTGGAAAATGGTGGGTGAGGCTTGTTTGGCCAAGGCTTCAGCCTCCGGCTTGAAGGTAGCATCAGAGAGAGAGAAGGAGGGAGGGAGGGAGGGAGGGAGGCCAACCCCGGTGGCAGTGGGTGCCTGCCTGGTGTGAACGAGGGTGAGCTCGAGGAATTCCTGTGGTTGGGGCAGCCAGCCGGTCACAAAGGCTGGGCTGGCGCCCTTGACAATACGCGCTCTGTCCCCAGCTGATGGTGACCTTCGCCAAAGCGCTTGGTGAATGGGCCATGCCGCTCCCAGGTGTGTCCAAGCCGCTAGCGCTGGAAACACATGAAGAGGCCAGAGCATTCACAGGACGTGTTGTAACTCGGGTGCCCACAAGGGCCGCCCTGGGGCTCGAGCCAGGCTGGCGGGGCTGCCAGGGGCCCATCCTCCGGGCTGTCAGGACGCATTATCCCCACCTGTGCTCCGGAACAATGCCCTCACCTGTACCTCGCTCTCATCCCAAGGTGCATGAAATGGACCACGGCTCCTGCCAGCAGCTCTGGTTTCCTGGCCTGCTCCCCTGGGAAGGAAGTGGCAGGAAGTGCCCAGAGCCCAGAGAGATAGCGGCTGGAGGGACAAAACTTCCTGAGAGCTTCCTGCTCTGGCCTCTGGATCACTTACTTCCAAGAAGAATCCTGCGTGGATCACTGACCTCGGGCCCATGAGGGACAAACTCCCCATCAACTTCTGTGTCCTCTGTCTTGGCCTCTGGGCACCGTGATACCAGCCCCGCGACGGTGAAGACACAGTTATGTATTAATAAACACCAAGATGCATTTGCTGGATGCTGTGTCTTGCGTCACACACACACTCATTCATTTAATCCACAGAACCACCCCACGAGCAGCTGCCACCAGCATCGCCTGCGTTTCACATTTGGGGAAACTGGGGCCCCAGCTGGTAACGGGCAGCCTTGGCTGTGGACCTGGGTACCTGGCGTCCGTGTCCGTGACTGTGGCCACCTCACCGCTCTGGTTGTCACCTCCAAACTCAGGGCCCTTTGGTGACGCCTAGAAGGGATTCCCTGAACACACTTTTCCTGTTCACGACCTTCCCACCACCCACCCCCCTGGGTCAGGGACCCCCACACCCAGGCCAGGTGATGGCTTCTTGAATCAGTAAGAAAAGCAACTGGATGAAACAGGCACAATTTCTTGAGCTCCTCCCCAGGCCGGGCACGTCCCTAACGCTTCCACGCACGCCCTCAGCTCCCGTTCCCAACATCCCAATATGGGGATGCAAGATCACCAACCCCATTTTACAGATGAGGAAACTGAGGGTCCTCGGTAGCTGGCCAAGGACCACCCAGCTCATCAGTGGGGTGATGGATTTCCGCCTGTAGCCTGGATGAAGGGCGGCGGGGGTAGGAAAGACGGGAGAAGGGATGCTGGCTCACTCGCAGGCAAAGCCTCCAGCATGTGCTCCACCGCAGTAAAGATACATCCCGTCCCTGCCTGTGATGACCCACGGCAGCCATGCCCCCGGGACCCCCACTTCTGGGACATCAAGGTCTGCACTGCGCTCTTGATGCTTTGGGTCTGGCCAGTTTCGGGGTTTTGATGACCCCACTGGGAAATCTTAACAGCAGGTGGCATTTCCGGTCCCGGGGGAGCGTTCTCAGAGGTGCCGAGGGGTAAACAATGACCACGGAGGAGGAACCCCAGCCCTGCTCAAAGCTGTCGTGTGCAGACGGACATGACCCTACGTGTCCTTAGGAGTAAAATATTTAAATACTAGAGAGCCAGCTCGCATGTCAACAACAGCCCCTTTGTCCCAGGCGGAGGAGACAAGGGATGGATGGGAATTTGCATTTTTGAACGCATCCTCTGATTCTATGGATGGCCGAGACTACCTGGCACTTGGAGTCCCCCGCGTCTGGGCAACCCGGTGCAGGCGGGCGTCTGTGTGCCGGGCACTGAGCCAACGTGGGAGCCCCGGGAACGGAATAATGAAGAATTAATTTACCCAGCAGGGCCCTTTCAGTGTCTGGGAAGCTCTCGCACCTTCTCGGAGGGGGCAGACGTGTTTCCTTGGGAGGAATGCCGTTACACAATCGGTCTGTCAAGAGGCCGCATTAAGAATCCAGGCGAGGTTGCTTCAGCTGCGGCCGGTTCCTTTGATTCACACACTCCCCACGGGCAGACCCAGACCCCTGGTCCCCTGCTGTCCTGAGAAGGAACGAACCACCCGCAAGGGACCCCACACAGGAGCCAGAGAAAACACGGTGGGAATGCACCACCTCCCGACATGCAGAGAGCTTATAACCTGAGTCCCCTGGAGCCCACAGATACCTGCTCGGCAGATCTAACACCCATTGTGCAGATGGGCACACTAAGGAGCACACAGCCCCTCGACCAGCAAGGAGCAGAGCAGAGCAGAGATGACCAAGCCCATAAGACACATGCAGCGTATCGCATAGTACAGGTGGGGACATGGTGGGGGGCTGGAGGGGCAGCTGATATGCCAACACCGGAAAATAAGAAAATAAAAGATCAACGTAGAGAACAAACTTATGGTTATCAAGGGGGGAAGCGGGGGTGGGATGAACTGGGAGATTGGGACTGACATATATTACTATGTATAAAATAGATAACTAATGAGAACCTACTGTATAGCACAGGGAACTCTACTCAATGCTCTGTGGTGACCTAAATGGGAAGGAAATCCAAAAAAGAGGGGATATATGTATACGTATAGCTGATTCACTTTGCCGTACAGCAGAAACTAACACAACGTTGTAAATCAACTATACTACAATAAAAATCAATTTAGAAAAGTTCAACCAGCTACATCAAAATTGGAAGGAAAGGGAACCCAGTGGGCTGTTCATAGGTTGAAGGACGGTATTCCAACCTCAACAGGCTGGGGACCCTTTAAAGAGCCCAAGGGCTCAATCCAGCTCCCCCGTCAAATCACCGGAGGCTCTCTAAAAGGATTCCCATATTATTCGATGATAAAAAGAAATGATCCAGGTATTCAGAGTCATCAAAATCATGAAGACAGGAGGTAGAATGGTGGGTGCCTGGAGCTGGAGGAGGGGAGAATGGGGAGTTAATATTTTGTGGGGACAGTTTCCAATTCGCAGGAAGGAAAGTGTTATGGGAATGGTTGGCAGTGATGGCTGCAGAAGGTATTTCATGAAACTAAGGCCACTGAACTGTATACTTTAAAAAGATAAGATGGTAAATTTTGTGTTATGTGTATTTTAACACAATGAAAAAAGGGGATGGAGAAAAATGCTTCTCTGTGTATAAAATAATCTTCAGAAGGATGTTCTTTCAAGAAAGTGTTAACATCAGTTGCCTCCAAGGAAGAGAAGCAGGTGCCTGGGGGATGGGATTAAGAGGGCGACTTTGGTACCTTTTGAATTTTGAACCACACGAATGCATGGCAGTCACAAAACTATCATTCATTTTTTTAATTCTTTTTTTTTCCACATCTTTATTGGAGTATAATTGCTTTACGATGTTATGTTCATTCATTTTTTAGAGAAAAAAAAAAAAGAAATGAGCTAGCAAGCCACAAAAGACACAGAAGAACCAAAAATGCATATTGCTAAGTGAGAGAAGCCAGTCTGAAGGGCTGCAATACTGTATTTGGATTCCAACTACATGACATTCTAGAAAAGGCAAAATTATGGAGACAGTAAATAGATCAGGCGTTCAGTGGAGCACAGAGGATTTTTTTTTTTCCTTTGGAGTATAGTTGCTTTACAAGGTTGTGTTAGTTTCTACTGTACAGCAAAGTGAATCAGCTATACGTATACATATATCCCCTCTTTTCTGGATTTCCTTCCCATTTAGGTCACCACAGAGCACTGAGTGGTGTTCCCTGTGCTATATAGTAAGTTCTCATTAGTTATCTATTTTATTCATAGTATCAATAGCGTATATATGTCTTTTTCTTCCTTTCTTTTTTATTGGAGTAAAATTGCTTTACAATGCTGTGTTTGTTTCTGTTGTACAATGAAGTGAATCAGCTATATGTATACCTATATCCCCTCCCTCTTGGACCTCCCTCCCACCCCACCCCCCATCCCACCCATCTAGGCCATCACAGAGCACCAAGCTGAGCTCCCTGTGCTATACAGCAGGTTCCCACTAGCTATCTATTTTACACACAGTAGTGTATTTATGTCAAACCTAATCTGCCAATTTGTCCCACCCTTTTCTTCCCTCCCTGTGTCCACATGTCCGTTCTCTACGTCTATGTCTCTATTCCTGCCCTACAAATAGGTTTATCTGTACGATCTTTCTAGATTACACATATATGCATTAATATATGATATTTGTTTTTCTCTTTCTGGCTTACTTCACTCTGTATGACATACTCTAGGTCCATCCACATCTCTACAAATGACCCAATTTCGTTCCTTTTTATGGCTGAGTAATATTCCATTGTATATATGTACCACATCTTCTTTATCCATTCATCTATCATTGGACATTTAGGTTGTTTCCATGTCCTGGCTATTGTAAATAGTGCTGCAATGAACATTGGTGTCAATCCCAACCTCCCAATTCATCCCACCATCCCCCTTTTCCCCCTTGGTATCCATACATTTGTTCTCTACATCTGTGTCTCTATTTCTGCTTTTTAAATAAGATTGTCTATACCCGTTTTTACTGATTCCACATGTATGCATTAATATACGACATTTGTTTTTAGCAGCATTATTTACAATTGCCAAGACATGGAAGCAACCTAAATGTCCATAGACAGACAAATGGATAAAGAAGATGTGGCACATATATATATATATACTTGGGGCTTCCCTGGTGGCGCAGTGGTTAAGAATCCGCCTGCCAATGCAGGGGACGCAGGTTCGTACCCTGGTCTGGGAGGATCCTACATGCCACGGAGCAACTAAACCCGTGCACCACAACTACTGAGCCTGCGCTCTACAGCCCGCGGGCCACAACTACTGAGCCCACGTGCCACAACTATTGAAGCCCATGCGCCTAGATCCCTGCTCTGCAACAAGAGAAGCCACCACAATGAGACGCCAGTGCACCGCAACGAATAGTAGTCCCCTTCACCGCAACTAGAGAAAAGCCCACGTGCAGCAACGAATACCCAACATGGCCCAAAATAAATAAATAAATAGATAAATAAAAATAATAAAATACTACTCAGCCATAAAAAGCAATGACATAATGCCATTTGCAGCAACATGGATGAACCTAGAGATTATCATACTAAGTGAAGTAAGTCAGACAAAGACAAATATTATATGCTATAACATACGTGGAATTCTAAAAAAATGATACAAATGAACTTATTTACAAAGCAGAAATAGACTCACAGACGTAGAAAACAAGCTTATGGTTACCAAAGGGGAAAGAGGGTGGGAGGGATAAATTAGGTGTTTGGGATTAACAGATTACACACTACTCTATATAAAATAGATAAACAACAAGGACCTACTGTATAGCACAGGGAACTATACTCAATATCTTATAATAACCTGTAATGGAAAAGAATCTGAAAAAGAATAGACATATATATATATGAATAACTGAATCACTTTGCTGTATACCTGAAACTACAACATTGTAAATCAACTATACTTTAATAAAAAGTTGTTTGTTTTTGAAAAAACATATTTAAATTAAAAAAAAAACGAAACTTCCCACGGCCCACATCAGGGCTGAGTACCACTCAGACAGGGCCCACCCTGGGCTGAGTATTGATACTCAAAGCTCTCTCCCTGGACCCTAGCGAAGAAGAGACATGACAGCAGGCCAGGGTCCCAGGCTGACACAATCACCGCTACAGCCACAGCACCCAGCAAGAGCCTCGTATACAGTAGGTGCTCAATAAATATTTGTTAAATTAATGAATGTTTAGGGAATGAGAAATCCAGGTAAGGCTAGGATGGGGGAGCCAGGTGGCAGAGGACGGGAGGGAAGTGTGTGGGGACTTTGGTGACCTTGAGGGGAGCTGGCATTGCTGGTCCTTCCCACGGGAAGTTGTCCCTAAGGTCTGCCAGGCAGCTGGGCACACAGGGAGGTCATGTCTCTTCATCAGGGTTGAGAGATATGAGTGTTAAGGGTTTTAAAATCACATATCTATTTGACAAGTTGGATTTCATATTTGTAAGCATAGAGCTGGAGCGTAGGAGGGGAGATCGGGTCTGAGCCTTGGGCCCAAGCCCATCACGTTCCAGCTCAGCCCTCGGTCTCCTTGTCGGGAAAGTGACTGGATCGGGGTCCTCAGTGTTCCCTCTGCCACCCAGGACTTGGGTTCTCTAACCAGGCTTCGTGAGAGTCTTTACTGCAACCTTGAGATTTGAGATTTGAGACTCTCCACTGTGTCTTGCTTAAAGTGGAAGTAAAAGCCATTTCCGTAGTTTTACGGGAGGGATTCTGATTCTTCCTTGAATCTTTTGTACATTGGGAGCCACTCCCTTCCCATCTCACCCAAAGATCTCACAAGCTTAAGAAAAAAAATCATTAGCAGCAACTGTGTTCCCTTTTAGAAGATCAATAAATAGAATTCAGTCAGTTATAAAGAACAAACACAGCTATGTGCCTGGCACCTCTGCCAGGGCTGGGGGAGATGCTGGTAACATCACACAGGACGTACTCGACCCCAGAGGAGGAGGAGGATTTCTCTCAGGCTGGGCAGCCACACGGCGCAGAGGGGAGGGGAAGCTCAGGCAACAAGGTGGGCTCAGGTGGAACGGGAGGCCAGACACATGAGCTGGAGGCAAACTCAGAAGAGCCTCAAACTCCAGGCTGAGGGAGTTGAAGTTTATTCTGGAGGAAGTGAGATGCAGCAACATGGCAGACAAGAGGCAGAAAAGGCACTTCCCCCTCCACACCCTGGAGCTAACGTCAAAGATGGCTGCAAGGCACATGGAGGGCTTCCCGCTGGCCGTAACCCAGCTTGGGGCCCTCAACATAGATCCCCAGCTGAAGGGTGTCCCAGAGCATTCATTTGTGGCTGCTGTCAGCCAGTGGCAAAGACTTGGGAGTGTGAGAACTGCTGGAATAAGCCCCCAGGCCTGGAACCAGCCCCTTACCTTCTCCAGACACATCACCGTGACCTGCCCCCACCGCCTGCCTTCATCACCTCCCACTCGGCCTCTCTCTCACTTTGCTCCAGCGTCACTGGCCCGTTGCTGTTCCTTTAACAGGCCAAGCAAGCTTCTGCCTCAGGGCCTTTGCACGTGCTATGGTTGCCTCCACCTGGAACATTATTTCCTAGATACCACAGGGCTCACTCTCAGACTTTTTTCAGGTCTCTGCTCAATGTCCCCTCATCAGTGCAGCCTGCCTTGACACCCCCTAACGAAAATAGCACCCACACCCATATCCAGACACTCCCCATCCTCTCATCCTGCTTAATTTTCCTTCATAGCACTCACTTCTTCATTTATTTCTTCATCGTCTGTCTTCCTCCAGACAGAGGGCTCCAGGAGGGTGAGCCCTCAAAAAATATCCATTGAATGAATGAATGAGCAGGGGATGGCTTCTGGAAATTCCTTCTACCTGGCCCGTGGCCCTGGGGAGAACCATGCATGATAACCAGATTCCTTGTCCAGGTGGCTGGCACAGGAAAGGAAGGGCCAGTGCTAGGGCTTAGCAGCTTTCTCTCCATGCCCTCGTATTAGTTATCTACTGTGGCATAACAAATTACCCCAACCATGGCGGGTCAAAGCAGTCATAAGCATTTGTCATCCTCATGGTTTCTGTGGGTCAGGAATGCGGGAGGGGTGAGGTTGAGCAGTGCCGTGTCTCCCAAGGCAGCAGGCAGATGTGGGCAAGGGGCGGTCCTCTGAAGGTTTGACCGGGGCTCGGGGATCTGCTTCCAAGGCTGGTAAGTTGGTGCTGCTGGTAGGAGGCCTCAGTTCCTTCCCACCGGACATCCTGAGTGTCCTCATGTCATGGCAGCTGGCTTGGATTCATGAGAGCAAAGTGGAACCTACAAAGCCCTTTACAGCCTAACCACACACTGTCATCTTTCCTTCACTTTATCCATCACCCAGACAAACCTTGATTCAATGTGGAGGACGCTACACAAGGGTGTGAAATCTGGGAGGTGAGGGACATGCACATCCACTTAGAGGCTGTCCCTTGAGGCTGAAGTAGAGGTCTGTCCCTTGGTCTGGAATGTTCTTCTCCATCTCCCTCCACCTGAACCCCTTGGGCTTCCTCAGGACCCAGAGTCAAGGTCTCCTCCCCTGGGAAGACTTCTTCGGTCTAACTCCAGCTGAGTTAAGGCTCCTTGGGTGCCCACTGCCCTGGCCTCAACCAGAGCATGGATCCTGTAGTGTTGCAATTGTTTCTTCCCTGATCTTTCCTCAGAATAAAGCTGAGAACTCCTCAGGGCAAAGACCATGTCTGATTCCCTTGTGTCCCCAGCACCCAGCAGCCAGAGCTGGTCTCAGCATTATGTGTGGTTCATTGAGCATTGATCAGATTGATGGATGGATGGATGGGTGGATGGCTGTGTGAGTGGATGGGTGGATATATGGATACCTGGATGGTACATGAATGGCTATATGGATGGATAAATGGCTGGCTTTTCCTATATTTCTTCTACAAAATAATTACTTGGGACTCTTTGAAATCCCAAGCCAAGAGGGACCTTCAAGTTTATCTATAGACATATCCCCAGAGTCAGCAAGGCCAAAGAGCCACGTTGAACAGGTCTGGATTCCAAGTGCTGGTGAGAAGAGTTCCTTACTCTTGGCATGATCTGCCTCCTGGCAGTGATGCTTCTCCCTCTCACGACGTGTGCATGGGGACCTACCCACAAAGGTGCACAGGCAAGCCCCAGATAGCAGGGCATCTGCCGTCATAAAGTAGCCTACACACCCTCATGCTCAGCGGGGGCTGGCCAGCTCTCACTGCGGGTAGCAACACCACACAAAGCGAGCTTCCTCTGGCATCTTGTCCTGGGCTGGGCAAGGGTGGGGCCTGGAGATCCAGGGGAAAGAGGCAGGGGAAGGGTATCCTGGAACCCTGCTCACCTGCTCCTACCATCTGGTCTGATATGGATCTCAGAGCCCTGCCCCCCACCCCTGTCTGCCTCCCTCACTTCCTCTTTCACCAGAGGCCTCCGTGGGGACCCAAGATGCCCACAAACTCTGGGATCGGGGAATTGAATACCTGCGACAGCTTTCGTTCCCTTCAAGGGGATGGGAAATACTCTTCTAAGTGGGTCTCCTTGTGGGAAGGGCAATAATACAAAACCTGGGCCTCCACCCGGAGCCCCAGCGAAAGGAAGAGTGAAGCTCAACTCTGAGCCAACGGCAAGACTGGGGCTGGGTGGATCCGGGCTTCCGGGGCCCGAAGCTTATGCAATCTGGAGGCCCATTTAAGAAAAAGCACACCACATTACAAATACAAATTAAGTCCCAAAATAGTCATTTCGAATGAGAAAGAAATCACAACAAATGACACATATTATAAACATCACCAAATGCAGAAAAATAGCATATGATGGTATGGTTAACTGACTGCCTGACCCTCCCCTATTACACTCTTTTCCTACATGTTTTTAGGGCTGCATTCTTTTTGGTTGCCTCTTTGTGTGACAGTGATTTTGTAATATGATTTTCTACTTCAAAAATGAAAGATCCATCCTCAGCACGTTTGACTGAGGTTTGTTTATTATTAAGGCCAAATCAGAAATGTCCCCTGAAGTTTCCTGTGTATGTGCTGGTGGGGTATCTGCTGGGGGACTCTAGCCCTTTGGCATCACTCATGCCCCCAGTGACCACAGCGGAGCAGCCAGGCCAGCTCAGGAAGGTCCTTGCCATCTCTGGTCCCAGAAGGAACAGGTAGCCTTGAATCCTGGTCATTGTGGCCCCGAGCAAGAATCTCCATGAGGTCCACCTGGTGCAGGCTGTCCTGGGGGCCAGCACCCAACCCAGAAACAAGACCTAGGGGCAGGGTGGCTCGTAGGCTGGGGCAGAGAAGCCTGAGCCGAACCTTGGGCTGGACCCAGGTAAGTGAAGGGTCTGGTGCTTAAACTTCATTATCTTCACTGACCATGTGGTGGTGCTTCCTGCAAACACCCAGGGGCTTGGCTCCCAAAGGCACCTCCGGCCTCCCCCTATAACCAGGCCCACAGGCCAGGCCGGGGAGTCAGACTGATGCCTCACACCAAGGAAGCAGCCTGCATGTTCTGTTGGAGGGAAGACAGAGAGGGCACAGACAAAAAGGCATCCAGAGGAGGGATGTGGCCATGCCCACAGGCACTGGGATTTGGAGAACTGTCGATCATTGCCCTAACCCAGGCTTCTAAAACCTGCAATTCCAGACATCCCCACGTGGAGGCGCTCAGTCCCATGCTTGGAGACACAGAGGCCTCACTGCATTGCAAGTGTCTACCCTGGTTCTCTAAGGGAATCCAGGGTTGGGGGAAGGGGCAGCCTCCCACCCCAACAGCCTTTACTGAGCACAGAGGAGGGGGGTTTCACCAAGTGGGGGAACCCATAAAAGTCTCAGTTTCATGGCGGTGGGAGAAGCTGCCCAGCCTTAAACCCTCGACATCAACCCCCATCCCACCCGCGCCACACACACAGACCCCACAAACTCTACTGCCAAGGGGAGAAGCCAGACGCATGGGCCAGGCCCAGGTGCAGCCCTACCTTCTAGGAAAGGATAGTGCCCTTGGCAGTGTGAGAACCAGGACTGGAGAGCCCACTGTGATGGGGAGCCTTGGCAATCTCATCTTTGCTTGGCCATTTACTCAGCTGGTGCTTCCAGAAAGTCCCCCACTCCCCCTGCACCTTGGTCTCTTCGTCTGTAAAATAAGACAACATCCCTGAGTCCCATCCAGCCCCACGGAGCTAGGACAGAGGTGATCTTAGTAGGAGGACAGCTATGAACCCACCATGCTGGACACAGGCCGTACCTTGTCTGGGATTCCAAGATCCCAGCACAGCCCCATCCTTATCCGGTAACTCGTCTGCCCAGACCCTGTGGTCTGTTTACATTGGGCCATTTGCTGGGTCCCAGACAGGTCTTGAGCTAGCCCGCTTCCAAAGCCAGCTTCCCTGTTTGCCGTGCAAGAGCAAAGCCCTCCAGCCTCACCCCAGCCCCACCTGGCCTCGGAGATGCAGGCCCCCTCCTCTGAGAGGCCCACCTTTGCAACTGTGCCTGAAGGGACCCCCAGCCTCAGCTTCCCCCACTGAGGTGTGGGGTAATAAGATCCTGATGGGGTAGCTCCAGACAAGCCAAAGAGACTGTGTGTGTGGAAAACGGGGCTCCCACAAGTCAGAGGGGCAAGATGCTTACAAGCTCTTTTTCCCTTTTGAACAATAGATACAAGCGGTCACCTCGTCCTGGGGCAAACCTGCCTCCCATGGGGCACATCTGCAGTGTCCCGTCAGCGCTCCTCAGACCTGCCTCTGAATCCCTTCTCTGACCCCAGAGCCCCCGCTGTCCCCACTGTCACTTAACAGTTAGTGCTGCCCTGGAGTTCAGAGGACCTGTGTCTCGTGTCTGAGTCTCAGGAGTTCACGCTCAGGTGTCTCCACCATTTACGAGCGGGTCGCGCAGGCTGAGCTTGAGTCTGGCTCCCACGGGGCCTCGCAGGGATTCCCCACGCCAATCAGGAGGTACTTGCAGATTTAAATGCCCTTCGAGGTTTGGAAAAACCCGCGGAGGCATCCATCCCCTCCTGATTTAGCTGGACAGATGACGTGTGTACCTGCAGACATGTGGAGGGTTTCCAGGGCTAACCTGAGCCAGCAGAGAGTGGGCGGGAGGGAGCAGATCGAGTGACCTGGGAGAGGAGACCTTCCCCATCCACCACCTCCCGACTGCGCAGGGGTCCAGATGGGGCTCAACGAACACCACACTCTCGGGAGGCACTGCCACCTTTGATATTCAATCCCCCTGCTCAGGCAAGCTCAGTTTCCCTTTTTGCCCCATCTCAGCCATATGCCAAGCAGAAGGCTGTGAGGTTTTCTTTTTAAAAATATTCCTAAATCTCTTTCAATTATATTCATTATCCCAGCATTGAAGATGTGGGCAGAGGTTTACAAGGACCTTTTTTTTTTTCTTTTTTAACAATAGGTACAAGCCGCCAATTAATTCTAGGGCAAACCTACGTCCTGTAGTTTCTGGAAAATTCATCTCAGTGTTAAGTGGGTTCCTGATCAATCCAATTTAAATGCAAAACAGCCTATATCGATCCATTTATTTGTGTAAAGAAGGAGGAGCTCCTCGTGGGAAGCTGGAGTCTCCTTCTCAGCCCACAGGGTCAGTTCAAGGTCGCCCTCCTGCCCAACAGCTGCAGCTGCCATGTGGACAGGAGAGCTGGAAAGTCCGGTGGGAGGGGCTGGGGCACTTCACACCCGCTCCTGAAGTCTCCGCATCCTCATCTGTGAAATGGAAGTCATTCTCCCTGCTGACCAGAGAGGACCGATTTAAGGCGAGGAATGAGAGGGAGACACACTCTGGGTCCCTGGAAAAATGAGACATGGGGCATGTGGTGGCAATTCCGAGTCAGAGGAAAGTATTTAATCACACTCAGAATTCTGCCTGGATACTGTCAGACTGGATAAAAGATCAGGCCCCAACTCCAGGCTATATACAAGAAACCCATGTTAGATATAAATACACAAATAGGTTTAGAGTAGAAAGACAGAAAAAAAGATATAAGGAGGGACATTTTATTTTACATTTGGTAGTATATATATGTCAATGCCACTCTCTCACTTCGTCCCAGCTTACCCTTCCCCTCCCCATGGCCTCAAGTCCATTCTCTACGTCTGCGTCTTTATTCCTGTCCTGCCCCCAAGGTTCTTCAGAACCATTTTGTTCTTTAGATTCCATATATATGTGTTAGCATATGGTATTTGTTTTTCTCTTTCTGACTTACTTCACTCTGTATGACAGACTCTAGGTCCATCCACCTCACTACAAATAACTCAATTTTGTTTCTTTTTATGGCTGAGTAATATTCCATTGTATATATGTGCCACATCTTCTTTATCCATTCATCTGTCAACGGACACTTAGGTTGCTATAGCTAGTGGGAAGCAGCTGCATAGCACAGGGAGATCAGCTCCATGCTTTGTGACCACCTAGAGGGGTGGGATAGGGAGGGTTGGAGGGAGACACAAGAGGGAGGGGATATGGGGATATATATATATATGTATAGCTGATTCACTTTGTTATACAGCAGAAACTAACACAATATTGTAAAGCAATTATACTCCAATAAAGATGTTAAAAATAAATAAATAAAACAAAAATTAAAAAAAAAAAAGAGGGACATTTTACAGTGCTAAAAGAGGCACTTAACCAAGATGTGGTCATCCTAAGTGTGTGTGCTGAGTAACAGAGGATCAAAATACTCTAAGCACAAACTGACAGAACTGAAAACAGAAATGAGCACATTGACAATTATAGTTGAAGATTTCCTTATTAATGCTCCTTTACTATTTTCTAAATTTATTAAATATTGATATATTTATTTAGTATTATTATTACAAAACGTTCCTCTTTATCTCAGCATTACACTTTGTCTTGAAGCCTATTTTATTTCATTAATAAAACCACTTCAACCTTCTTATGCTTATCATTTGCCTGGCTTAACATTTTTCCATCTATTTACTCTCAATCTATCTGTGTCTTTATATTAAAGTGTGCCTCTTGTCCAGAGCAGGTTGGATTTTGCTTCTTTTTTTAGAATGAAGTATTTAATTCATTAGCATATATACAATTTTTATGTAGTTGGATTTAGGTCTATTTGTCTTCTCTGTTTCATTTTCTCCTATGTTCCTCCTTTCCTGCCTGTTTTGTTTTGTTTTTAATTGAATATCTTCTGGAATTCTATTTATCTATCGATCTTTAACTATACCTATTTGCCCTTATTCACTGATAAATTATTTTCTCCTAAGAAAATCAGAGCGATTCAATTACATTCCTAGTCACCAACAACAATCATAAAAAGTATCTTTAAAAAGGTAGCATTTAAAATAGCGTCAAATAATGAACATCACCTACAAACAAGTCTAACAAAAGACATGCAAAACTTATGTATGGGGAAAATTACAAATCTTCATTGAAAGACATAAACTAAGCTCTAAATAAATTACAAGGTGTGCCACGTTCAAGCAAACTCAACAGTGTAAAGATGACAATTCTACTCAAATCGATTATGAATTCAAGGCAAATCTAATCAAAATTCCTGTAGGCTATATCATGAAACTTTCCAAAGTGATCTGAAAGCTTATATGGAAGAGTAAGGTGCTAAAAACAGGAAGACAGTCTTGAAGGAAGACAGGAAGAGGAGGAGGAAGAGGTAAGGAAGGAAGGAGAGAGCAAGGAAGAGTTGTATCTGAGATGAGGATTCAAAGTAAAACTATTATAATTAAAACTGTGTGGTATTGATGTGTGAATAAATAGACTGATGAGACAGAATAGAGACACAAACTTTATGGAAAGAATATATAAGAATAAATATTTCTAAAATAAAACAAAGAAAAATGATACAGATGAACTTCATATTTGCACAGCAGAAATAGAGACACAGACGTAGAGAACAAAGGTATGGATACCAAGGGAGGAAGGGAGGGGTGGAATGAATTGGGAGATTGGGACTGACATATATACACTATTATGTATAAAATAGATAATTAATGAGAACCTACTGTATAGCACAGGGAACTCTACTCAGTGGTGACCTAAATGGGAAGGAAATCCAAAAAAGAGGGGATATATGTATACGTATAGCTGATTCACTTTGTCGTACAGCAGAAACTAACACAACATTGTAAAGCAACTATACTCCAATAAAAATTAATTTAAAAAAAAAAAGAAAACAAAGAAAAACCAGTCAATATGTGAGTCTGGGACAACTGGCTTTAGAAAGGAAAGCAAGATAAAATTAGATCTTTTCCTCGTACCTACAAAAAGAAATAAATTTCAGTTACTAGGAGACCTAAATATACAAGGATAATCCATACAATTTTAAAACAAAACCTGGGAGAACATCTGTACGACCCTGAGAGGCGATGTATTAAACCAACACAGAAAGCACAATTAAGACAAGATCAATTGATTTAACTAGGTCAGAAGTAAAAAAACTTGAATATGACAAAAGATATCACAGGAAAAACGAAAAGATGAGCCACGGATAGAGAGAAGATGTATGCAGTGTTTACTCTTGACAAAGGATGTGTATCCAGAATATGTAAAGAACTTCTACAAATCAAAAAGTGAAAAAAAAAAATGGGTAAAGGATACCCATTTAATACCGAGAAAGACTCAAAATACCAAGAAAGAATCTGAAATAGGCATCACACCTCACTAGTAATTAAGGAGATGAAAATGAAAACAGTTAGTGATGGCATGTTTCATCCATCAGACTGGCAAAAAAAAAAAAAAAAAGGAAGAAGTCTGACAGTGTCAAATATGGACAATGATGGGAGGATGGGATCCCACCACATCTGTGTTTGGGGCAGGGAGTACCGGGAAAGGGCAGAAGGGGCCGTTTAGCTCTTAAGGGATCTCCCCAGGAGCCCCTTCCAATAAACCCCATCACATGTCACTGGCCACTATCGTGTCATGTACTCAGCACATTGGTAAAGAAGGCTGGGTCAGTGTTTGCCCAAATCGTGGTTTTAACAGTAAGAAAGATGGGGGCATTGGTCTCTGCCACACTCCATGATGCTCTTTCTACTGGACTAGTCCATGGTCTGAGACCCGGGGTTCAAAAGCATCTGCTGAAACCACTGACCCTTTTGCCCGTGCTCCCCATCTTAGACAGAGCCACCATCCCCGGCACACGTGGCACTCAGATTTGTGGCAGTCTCCAGACCAGTGAACTCCTGACTTGCAGAACACTAATCCCCTTCCAGTTGAAAGTCTCCCCAAAGACAAATGCCAGGGAGTCATCGGCAGCCCATCTGCGTTCGGTGAACAGGAGGTAGCACGATGGCCATGGGATGACAGAATCTCAGACTGAAGCAGAGGCAGATGTGCAGGGAAAGTGCCTGGGTTCCCGCCTCTGAGCCACCAGCTGCCACCATGACTCTTAGGTCTGTGGGACAAGGGTGATGCCCTTGGTTAGAGACCATAGCCAGTGCCCATTGGTCTGGCTACCCAGCGTCCATCCCCCCCTCTTCTGGGAGCCAGAACCCAATTTTCCCCTGGGGAGCATTCCCCTACCCCACAGTCCCCCTTGGGTGTGACTTCACTGCCTTGACCAGAGGCAGGACACACAACCCAGGCCTGGGATTGATCAGGGATGGTCACGTGGCCCAATCCCAGCCAATGAGGCTCTTTCTAGGGAATGCTGGGATTGATCAGGGATGGTCACGTGGCCCAATCCCAGCCAATGAGGCTTTTTCTAGGGAATGCTGGGATTGGTCAGGGAAGGTCACGTGGCCCAGTCCGAGCCAATAAGGCTCTTGCTAGGGAATGCTGGGAAAGGACTCTTGCTCAGTCGTGCTAGACAGGAACCTGAGGGGCCTGAGCCTCCAGCCGCTGCCAACGTCCTGTGACCACCAGGAGGGAGCCTGCGGATGGTGGCCCCCGAGGATGGGGAGAGAGTGCAGCGGAGTCCTGGGGCGGTGGAGCCCCGAGCAAGCCACTCCTCCGCCCCAGGGCTTCCTGTGCCTGCCAGTGCACTTCGGCCACATCCACTTGGAGATGGGTTTTTGGCCTCTTGCAAACAAGACTCCTAAGTAGCTCGAGGCCAGAAGTCCGGGGGGATTGGTGGGCTGTGCAGGGAGGTTGGTGCCCATGCCTGGCGGCCTCGGTCCAGCCCGCTCGTCCCAGGCGAACGCGGACCCTCCGCACTGCAGCCAGGCCGGCCCCTCCCTCCACCACGACCGCGGTGTGATGGGTTTAATTTATTGTAGGAAACCCTTAAAGGCGCAGGAGCTTTGGAGAGCCTGTGACAATAGGCATAAAGCATGCATTTAACCCGTCTGAATGGAGGCTAGATTTACTGTCTGGGCCAGACGGGATTTTTGTCCCCCAAGTCATCTCGGAGTACATTGGCCACTAAAGATCTCAACAGAAGACGAAGACGGAACAAAGGAAGTAAATTCTAAAAGGAACTTTGTCAAGGAGTTTTAGATGTTCACCAGATAGAAACCGCGGCTGCCCTCCCCGAAATGACTGTTGGATTTGCCGAGCGGTTATGGATCAGAGGAAGATGCTAATGAAGGAGTTTAAATGCACGTTTGATGGACCCTGGAGAATGGGGCCAATTTCATACAAGCCTGCAGCAAGGTTAAGGAATCAAAGAAGGTGGCTGTCAGATTTGCTGCTGGAGACAAGGCCCCGTTGTCTGGGCCCCCTTTCTCAGCCGGGAAGCGTGTTTTTAACTACAGTGTTTACCAACGTGTACATCCTAGCCTGGCCGACTGGGCCTGCAGAATTTATGACCAGGAACAAACCTCTTACAGGGGAAAAGAAAACAGCTCCTACCAGCTGGGGAAGGGCTGTTTATGAGGGCCCGCCGAGCTGCATTAAGCGCTCTGGGCTTTGCGGGGATCCATGGGGGGGGGGGTGGCATTCGCAAAGCCAGGGACCCAGCCTTGCAGATGGAAGGGGTCTTGTCTTTTGGGAACAATCACGGGAGGACAGAGGCTCCCTCTGAGGCCTCCTGACTGGTTTCAATTTGACCTGTATCAGTTTTGTCTCCTTAAGACAATCTGAAGCTGGGCCCCCTGCAGCTGAGCTCGCCTGCCAGCCCGAGTGCCAGCGTTCACAGGCTGGGGATCTTGAGAAACTTGCAGACACCCAGTTGGGTTGACGGAGATGCTGTTGGTGGGACTGACATTTATGAACTGGCCCCCCCGCCTGAAGGTGGGGGGCCCTCTCTGAATGTCCATGGCAGCCACCAACCCCCATGCTCAAGAGCCTTGACCCAAGGCCCCAACTGACCCATTTGGCCCCCCAAGTCTCATGCTCTCCTGTGCATGCCTGGTCCACGCACAGCTCCCCTTCCAGAAGCAGACCCTGGAGCTGGCATCCTGGCCTTAGACACGCCCCCGACTCTCGTGGACATGCGCCGTCCCACCTGCACGCCATCATCAGGCGTTCCCAGGTGGGGCCTCTGTGCTCCACGCCTGCTGGGGTTTTCCTGCCCACACTTCTGCTTCAACCCCTCTTGTTGCCTGACCTCTGTCCAAGCTGTTGCCTCTGCCTAGAACAGTGCTACTCAAAGTGTGGGCCCCAGACCAGCAGCATCAATGTCACTGGGAGCTTGTGAGACATGCACGTTCCCAGGCCCACCTCCCACCTACTGAATCAGAACCTCTTGGTGTCGGAGTGGGGGAGCAGAGGTGCCCAGGGATGTGTTTCAAGCTCTCCAGATGATTCTTATGAATACTGAAGTCTCAGAGGCCCTTCCTGCTCCATCTGGGTTCATTCTCTTTCTCTCTCTCTCTCTCTCTCTCTCTCTGTCTCCCCCCACCTCCATCCTGGTTTGAAGCCATCTGTAGCTCAGGTCAGGCCCTGGAGGAGCAGGTGGCATCATGGAAGTTTCCTGGGAAAAACAGGCAGCAGAAGGAGGGGTCCCTTCACCCTGCCACTCAGGGCTGGGTGCTCAGGGTCTTCCCAGGCTTGGTGAGTATCTGGAAATATGGGGACATCGGGCTGTCCCTGGAAGGGGCTTCAGAGGCTGAATTAATGTCTTAGGGCTGCTGTAACAAATGACCATAAATGGGGTGACTTACCACAGCAGGAATTCATTCTCTCCCAGTTCCAGAAGCCAGAAGCCCTAAACCAAGGTGTCGGCAGGGCCTCGCTCCCTCTGGAGCCTGTTCATGCCTTTCTGCTTCTGGGGCTGCTGCTGGCAGTCGTGGGCATCCTTGGCTTGTAGATCCTTCACTCCAGTCTCTGCCTTCCTCTCCACGTGGCCTTCTCCCCGCTGTGTGTGTGTCTCAAACCTCCCTCTCCTTTCTCTTATGAGGACCCCAGTCATTGGCTATAGAGCCCACCCTGAATCCACCATGATCTCAAGATCCATAACATGGTTACATCTGTTTCCAAATAAGATACCATTTCCAAATAAGATCACATTCCACACTCGCAAGTATCAGGGGTTGGACATATCTTTTGGGGGGATACAATTCAACCTGTCACAGGTGCTTAGAGCAGTCAGGTGAAGGGCATGTGCTCCAGGCAGACTGCCCAAGCTCAAAGCCACCTCCACAGCTCCTAGCTCTGTGACGTCCCACAAGCTGCTTCACTTCTCCAAGAATCAGTTTCCACATCTGAGAACAGGAAATGAAGTATCTCTCTGCTGTCACCTGGCTTCCCCAATTCCATTCTCTACACATTGATGCCGGAGTTATGAGAAAATATCATTTCCCTGATGAAACCCTTGGGCTCCTTACTGTAACCCCCAGGATGTCCCCATCCCCTGCTTCCTCAGTGCCACCGAGGCCTTCATGGTCCCCCACCTTCTTCATCTGCTGCATCTTATCACTAGGGCCCTAAGCAACATTCTGGAACACCACAGGCTTTCTCTAAGCTCTGCAGAACGCTTGTTCCCACCCTCCTCCCCATTACCTACCAACCCCACTCATCCCACACATCCTCTCTCTGTCTCCTTCTCTCTCTTCTTCTTCCCTCTCTCTCTGAGGGAAGCAACCTGCAGTCCTATAGAAATGCCCTGTCTTAAGGGACTGAAGCCTCTGGTCAACAGTCAGTGAGGACCTGGGGTATCTTAACAACCAGTGAGTGAGCTGAGAAGCAGCTCCTCTGGCCCCAGCTGACCACTTGACTGCAGCCTCCCAAGAGACCCTGAGCCAGAAACACCCAGCTAAGCTCCTTCCAGATTCCTGACCCTCGGAAACCGTGTGAGATAATACATGTTTACCATTGTTTGAAGGTGCTGTGTTTGGGGACATTCGGTTACATAGTAATGGATAACTGACACAGTTCCCTTGGACACACACCCAGACTTTGGATTATAGGGTCATTTCAACAAGGCAGTGATGTTAACGCTCAGTGCAACAGCTAGCACTGAGGGCCGTAAACAGAGAAGCCTTCTCAGGCTGGCGTAAACAAGATGGCAGCTTCTACATAAGGGCACGGAGCATCTCTTGTCCCCAAGCACGGGGCTGTCTGATGGTCTTCATTCCTCTGTTCTCTGCTTCTTGGGACACCTGGCCGCCCCTCCAACATGGCCCATTTCAGTTCTTCTGGTCCAGAGACCAGCCCAGAGACAACGTGATCAACACAGGTGTGGTCAGGTGTCCATCCTGGCTCCGACTCCCGTGGCAGGTGGGGGAGGGGCAGAGGACATAAGGGTGGGGTGCCCAAGTGAGATTACAAGAAAGGTGCCTGTTCTAAGAGAAGGGGTTCTAGAAAGGCATTCCACCAAGTATCTACACTTAAGGGTGGGGTGCCCAAGTGAGATTACAAGAAAGGTGCCTGTTCTAAGAGAAGGGGTTCTAGAAAGGCATTCCACCAAGTATCTACACTTAAGGGTGCGGTGCCCAAGTGAGATTACAAGAAAGGTGCCTGTTCTAAGAGAAGGGGTTCTAGAAAGGCATTCCACCAAGTATCTACACTTAGCACATCCTTCCTTTCAGCCAAGGCAGTAGTCAGAGCAAGAGTGCAGCATCCATATTTAGAAGGCAGAAACTGAGCAAACTATTTTCCCACGCCCCCAAGCACTGGGGAGATCTCTGTTTACAAATCCACCATCGACGGGTGTTCATCACCCTCCTTGCTTATCCGATCAGTCTCACATGTTCCCTCTTGACCTGAATCGTGTTCTGTCTGCTTTGCTTGAGTACCACTGGGCCTTGGACACAGCAGCACCTCACTTACGTAACCGCCGTATACCTCAGCTGTCTCCCACATCAGGTGGCCCCTTTGCCCTGTGCACCTGTGGTCAGCCTCTGTCTCTGTGATGAGAGGACTGCTGTCAGGAGATCTGGTATCCACTCCAGGCCTACTACCAGGATGGCTGGCGAACCCACTTTAAAGCCCAGTTGCTCCTTCCCTGGCCTGACAATCACCTGACTGGTGGGAACAGATGCCACCCATACCCCCTTCCCCAGCCCCATGCCACAGTGTGACTGGTCCCTCATCATCCCTGAGGACCATTGCATCATTCTCCCGATGGGTCTTTCAGCCTCTAGCCTGGCCTTTCCAGTGCATCCTCTCCTCTGTCCCCAAGGATCTTCTGACCATGTTCCTCCCCTAGGTGCCCACTGCCTTCAGAGTAAATCCCAAGCTGTGTGACATGGTCAGTCATGTCCCAGGGATTTGCCCCCATCAACATGTCCAGCCTCATCTCCAGAAATTTTGCCTCCTGCAAAACTAAACTGGTAACAGCACCCCATGGACAACACCCCAAGAAACAGATGATTCCTTTTTTTTTAATTAATTTATTTTTTATGAATTTTATTTATTTATTTATTTATTTAGGCTGTGTTGGGTCTTCATTGCTGCCTGCGGGCTTTCTCTAGTTGTGGCGAGCAGGGGCTACTCTTAGTTGCGGTGCACGGGTTTCTCATTGCAGTGGCTTCTCTTGTTGCAGAGCACGGGCTCTAGGGCATGCAGCCTTCAGTAGTTGTGGCACATGGGCTCAGTAGTTGTGGCTCATGGGCTCTAGGGTGCGCGGGCTTCAGTAGCTGTGGCTCACGGGCTCTAGAGCTCAGGCTCAGTAGTTGTGGTGCACGGGCTTAGTTGCTCCGCGGCATGTGGGATCTTCCTGGAACAGGGCTGGAACCCATGTCCTCTGCATTGGCAGGTGGATTCTTAACCACTGCGCCACCAGGGAAGTCCCAAAACAGATGTTTCTTGACTCTTTGTAGCTATGGTCCCTTCCTTCTGGCCTGGGGTGTCCTTCTGCTGCCATACTCTTCTCTTGGACAACTCCTACCCATCCTTCCACACATGGCTCTGGGGTCATCACCTCCAGGACACAGTCACTGATATTCCACCCCACTCCAGATTAGTTTGCAGAGCCCTCTGTTGTGCCCCTGTAATACAACTATGAGTTTATTCACCATTACACTTACTCCCTTTTTCAAGGTCACTTCTTTATAAGCATTAAGTCCATGAGGTTCTTGTTCCTAGCCTGGATTCTGGCACACAGTTGACACTTTAACAGTGAAGCAGTGAGTCTAGAACTAACCCACACCTGCACAATTACCTGGTTAAGCCACAAAGACCAAGGGAGGAAAGGATGATCTTTTCAATAAATAGTCTAGGTTGATAGCCAATGTGGGGAAAGTAACCCTTACCTCTAACTCGCACCATGCACAAAAATTAATTTTACCTCCACCTGGCATTAATGAGGCAACATCCACCCTTATACTGCCAGGGTTGTGTTCAAAAAACCCAGCTAAACCAGAAGCTCTGAATATGATCCAGAGTCTCAGAACATAATACAAAAATGTCTGGGTTTCAGTTGAAAATTATTCAAAATACCAAGAACCAGGGATACCTCAAACTGAATGAAAAATGACAATCAGTAGATGCCAACACCAAGATGACAAAGATATTAGAATGATCTGACAAAGATGATAAGATACTTCAATAAGCAATTATGAATACATTAGAAACAATGAAAAAATATAAATCTTCAGCAAAGAAACAGAAGATAAAGAAAAATCAAATGGAAATTTTAGAACTGAAAAATACCATAACTGAAACTAAAAAATCACTGATGGATTCAACAGCAGAATGGAGGGACAGAGGAAAGAATCAGTGAACTGGAAGATAGAATAATAAAAATTACCAAATCCGAACAACAGAGAGAAAATAGACTAAAAGAAAGTGAACAGAGCCTCAGGAATCTGTGGAAATTAAAAAAAAAAAAAAAAAATCTAACATTCACGTCATCAGAGTCCCAGAAGTAAAAGAGAAGGATGACAGGACTGAAAAAGTACTCTAAGAAATAAGGGCTGAACATTTCCCAAATTTGTAAAGAGACACGAACTTACAGATTCAAGAATCTGAGTAGGGCTTCCCTGGTGGCGCAGTGGTTGAGAGTCTGCCTGCTAATGCAGGGGACACAGGTTCGAGCCCTGGTCTGGGAAGATCCCACGTGCCGCGGAGCAACTAGGCCCGTAAGCCACAATTGCTGAGCCTGTGCGTCTGGAGCCTGTGCTCCACAACAAGAGAGGCCACGACAGTGAGAGGCCCGCGCACCGTGATGAAGAGTGGCCCCCACTTGCCACAGCTGGAGAAAGCCCTCGCACAGAAGCGAAGACCCAACACAGCCATAAGTAAATAAATAAATAAATAAATAAATAAAAAGACTTTCTCTCTATTTTACAAAAAACAAAACAAAACAAAAAAAAGAATCTGAGTAAATCCTAAATAGGATAAATCAAAGAAATGCACACCAAGACACATACCAATTAAACTTCTGAAAACTAAGCATAAAATCTTGAAAATGCCAAAGCAAAACCAATAGAACTGAGAGGATAAATAGGCAAATACAGAATCATAGTTGGAGATTTCAACACCCCTCTCCCCATTATTGATAGAACGAATAGACAGGAAATCAACAACGAAACAGAAGCACTCAACAACACCATCAATCCATAGGATCTAATCCATATTTACAGAACATTCCACCCAGTAACACCAGAATATACATTTTTTTTATGGAACATATACCAAGGTAGACCATATCCTGGACTATTATGCAAACCTCAACAAATTTAAAAGAATAGAAGTCATACGAGTGTGTTCGCCAACCACAGTGGAATCAAACTAGAAATCAATAACAGAAAGATAAGGGACTTCCCTGGCAGCCCAGTGGTTAAGACTCCATGATCCCAATGCAGGGGGCATGGGTTCGATCCCTGGTTGGGAAACTAAGATCATGCATACTGTGTGGCATGGCCAAAAAAAAAAAAATTTGAGAAAAAACCCAGAAAGATAACAGGAAAATCTCTAAACATCTAGAAACTAAACAACACAGTTCTAAATAATCCTTGAGTCAAAGAGGAAGTCTCAAGGGAAATTTTTTAAAAATACATTGAACTTAATGAAAATGAAAATACAGCTTATAAGCATTAGTGGGACACAGCTAAAGCAGTGCTAGGAAGAAATTTTATAGCACTAAATGCATATAATAGAAAAGAAGGAAACATCTCAAATCAATATGTTAAGCCCCCACCTCAAGAACCTAGAGAAAAAAGAGCAAAGTAAACCTAAAGAAAACAGAAGAAATAATAAACATAAGAGCAGAAATTTTTAAAAATTGGAAAGAGAAAAACAACAAAGAAAGAAAAAGCTGGTCCTTTGAGAACAATAAAAGTGACAAACCACTAACAAAACTGACAAAGAAAAAAAGACAGAAGATACAAACTGCCAATATCAATAGTAAAACAATGGAATATCACTACAGATCCTGGAAATGTCAAGTGGATAAAATAGAATACTATGGGGGCTTCCCTGGTGGCACAGTGGTTGAGAATCTGCCTGCCAATGCAGGGGACACGGGTTCGAGCCCTGGTCTGGGAGGATCCCACATGCTGCAGAGCAACTAGGCCCGTGAGCCACAATTACTGAGCCTGCGCGTCTGGAGCCTGTGCTCCGCAACAAGAGAGGCCGCGATAATGAGGGGCCCACGTACCGCGATGAAGAGTGTCCCCCACTTGCCGCAACTAGACAAAGCCCTTGCACAGAAATGAAGACCCAACACAGCCATAAATAAATAAATAAATAAACCCAAAGTTAAAAAAAAAAAATAGAATACTATGAACAACTCTTCACACCTAAATTAGACAACTTAAGTGAAATTAACTAATTCCTTGAAAAATGACAACTCACCCAATGTGAAACACGTAATTTGAATAGCCTTATTAAGGAAACAAAATTTATAATTTTTAAAAACTCCCCTCCAAAAATCTTCATGCCCAGATGATTTCACTGAAGAGTTTCTCCAAATGTTTACAGAAGTATTAACACCCATTCTACACAATCTCCTTCAGAAAATAGAAGAGGGGGGGAACACTTTCCAATTCATTTTATGAAGCGAGTATTATGTTGATACCAAAATCCAACAAAGACAGTACAAGAAAAGGAAAGAAAAAAGGAAATTACAGACCAATATCCCTCATGAATACAGACACAAAAATCCCTTAAAAGCTATTAGCAAATATAACTCAACAATATATAATGTGAATTATACACTATGACCAAATGATTTCAGGAATGCAAGTCTTGTTGAATACTCAAAATTTAATCAATGTAATCATAGTAATAAGCTAAAGAAGAAAAATCACATGATCATATCAATCAATGTACAAAAATTTGACAACATTCAACATGAATTCATGGTAAAAACTCTGAGATAGGATTAGAGAGGACTTTCCTCAACTTAATAAAGAGCATCTATTAAAAAAAAAACCTTAAGCTAACATAATACTTAATGATATAAGAATGAATGTTTTCCTTCAAAGATTGGGAGCAAAGAAGTCTGCTCTCGCCATTCTTACTTAATATAGTGCTGGAGGTTCTGGGCAGGGCAATAAGGCAAGAAAAGGAAATGAAAGCCATATAGATGAGGAAGGAGAAATAACTGTCCCTATAAGCAGATGGCATGTTGTCTATGTAGAAAATCCTAAGGAATCGCCACAAAAAAAAAAAACAAAACAAAATTCCTACAACTAATAAGTGAGTTCAGCAACAACACTGGATACAGGATAAACATACAAAAATTTATTGTATTTCTATATAGTAGCAATAAACATGTGGATAGCAAATAAAAATACGGTACCATTTAATGTGCTCAAAAATGAGTACTTAGGTGTAAATATAACAAAACATGTATGGGACTTATAGACTGAAAACTACACAACCCTGATGAAAGACATCAAAGAAGATCTAAATAAATGGAGAGAGATACCATGTTCATGATTGGAAGAATCAACATAATAAAGGTGTCAATTCTAACTAGATTAGTATAAAGGTATTGATTGATATACAGCAATTCCTATCAAAATCCCAGTCAGAATTTTTTTAGATATAGACAAGATTATTCTAAAATGTGTATAGAAAGAAAAAGGAAGTAGAATAGCTAAAATGATTTTGAAAAAGATGGATCAAATGGGAGGAATCAGTTTACCTGGTTTCAAAACTTTATAAATACAACAATCAAAACTGTGTCCTACTGGCAGAGGGATAGACACCTAGATCAATGGAGCAGAGTCGAGAACCCAGAAATATACCTACACAAATATGCCCCACTAATTCTTGACAAAGGTGCAAAGGCAATTCAGTGGAGGAAAGATAACATTTATCACAAATGATGCTGGAGTCATTGGACAGCCATAGGCAATAAAATAAGCTCTGGTCTAAGTGTCACATCTTCAACAAAAGTTAATTCAATGGATCATGTACCTGTCCAACAAGTAGAATTATAAAATTTTAGAAAAAAGCATGAGAGAAGAGCTTCAGGATCTCGAGCTAGACAAGGAGTTCCTAAACTTGGCACCAGAAGCACCATCCCTAAAAAGAAAACTTGATAAACTGGACATCATCAAAAATAAAAACTTTGGCTCTGCCAAAGACCCTGTTAAGAGGATGAAAAGGTAAAAAAAAAACAGGTAAAAAAAAATTGCAATCTATATATACGACAAAGGACAATTATCTAGGACATATTTTTTTTTAAAGCTCTTAAAACTCAACAGCAGGGAAGCAAACAATCCAATTAGAACATGAGCAAAAGACATGAAGAAACATTTCCTGGAAGAAGATATTCAGATGGTGAATAAGCACATGGCAAGATGTTCGACATCATTAGCCATTAATCATGCACTTTAAAACCACAACAAGCTACCACTACCCACCTAAAACAAAAAATAGTGACAATGCCAAGTGCTGGTGAGGAAGCAAAGTAGCTGGGCACGTCATACATTCCTGGTGGGAATGTAAAATGGTACAGCTACTCAGGAAAACAGTTTGGGGGTTTCTTTAAAAATTACTCATGCACTGACAGTGTAACCCAGCAGTTACGCATTTGCCCCAGAAGAAGGAAGACTTATGTTCACACAATAACCAGTACACAAATGTTTACAGTAGTTTTATTTGTAATAGCCCAAACCTGGAAACAAGCGAAATGTCCTTCAACAGTTGAACGATCAAACAAACTGTGGTCCATCCACCCCATGGAATACTACTCAGCACTACAAAGGAATGAATTATGGACACATAGAGCAACTGGATGCATCCCCAAAGACGTGTGCTGAGTGGGAAAAAAACTAATGTATTGTTCTATTTATAACACATTCTTGAAATGACAAAATTATAGAAATGGACAACAGATCGTGATTCTGTTGTGGTTCGGACTGTGGCAACAGTGGTTGCCAGGAACTAAGGAGGGGGTTGGGATAAGAGGGAAGTAGGTGTGGCTATAAAAAGGCAACATGAAGTATCCTCCTGGTGATGGAACGTTCTGTAAATTGACTGTATCCATGCCAAGGTCCTGGTTAAGATGTTGTACTATAGCTTTACAAGATGTTACCACTGGGGAAACTGGGTGACAGGGAGATGCGATTGCTCTCTGTTATTTCTTACAACAGCATGTGAATCTACATTTATCTCAAAATAAAAGTTTAATCTTTGAAAAAGAAAAAAAAGAAGCTAAAGAAATGGGAAAAGGCAATTAAAGACTAAAAAGGCCCCAGAATGGGAGAAGATAAGTCACAATACAGAGATCCCTCGCAAGACTTGTAATCAGAATATACAAACAACCTCTGAAGATCTATAAGAAAAAGACAGACAACCTAATTTTCTTACAAGCAGAGGAAAGGCGTGAACAGGCACTTTGCAAAGTGGCCAGTGGGAATGTGGGAAGGTCCTGAACACCATCAGTCAGGAGAGAAATGTAATTAAAGCCACGTTTACCAAAGGTCTAACAGAACGGCTGGAATTAAAAACACGAGAGATACCAAATGTTGGCGAGGATGCGGAGCAACCAGGGCCCTTGTGCCTTGTCATCGGGAGAGTAAAAGGCAACAGACCACTTGGGGAAACTGAGGGGCCGTATCTCCTAAAGTTAAACAAGTGTGAAGCTCTGGCCCAGCATCTCCAGTCCAGGAGAAATGACTCGTGTACCCGCCAAAGACATTCACTAGAATGCTCGCAGAAGTTCTGTGAATAACTTCCAGCCTGAGACGGAAACGAGTCATGTGTCCACTAACAGGTGAGTGGACGAACTGTGGAAGGTTCCTACAAAGGTAGAAGGTTTAACAATTAAAACAAAGCAAATCATTGACCTACACAACAATATGGATGAATCTCAAAAAGATTACGCTGATCAAAGAAGTCGATAGAAAAGATCACATGCTGAGGATTCCATTTTTACGAAGTTCAAAGAAGGGCAGAACAAATCTACGGTGACAGAAATCAGGTGACTGTTACCTGGAGTGGGGGTGTTGAGGATACTGCCTGGGAAAGGGCCCAGGGCAGCCTGGCAGGGGGTGGGACTGCACATGACCTTGACCTAGGGTAGTCTCATGGGTGTAGACATAAGTATGAACCCAGTGAGCGCTCCACGTGAGGTGTGTGCATGTTACTTAATCATACGGTAAAGCTCAACTTAAAAAAATAATTCTCAATGGTTTTTCAATGAATGAGAAAAGAGGGGAGAGGCTGAGGAAGTCTGTGATTAGGGAAAAACAAACCCAGACCAGGAACTGACTTGGCTGCTGAGACCCGTACCTGTTTCCAGGGCCCCAGGAGGCCCCAGAGGAAAGGAAGCATCCTTCGGATTCCCAGGCAAAAGTCCCGGCCGGTGACAGGGCAGGCGGGGCTGTGAAACTCTATCCGTGGACGCAGGCCCAGCCTCCCCGACCTGCAGGAATGTCCAGGCTGCCTGAACTTGCGAGCTCTCGGGGTGAGGCCAGGGTGGGGAACCCAGCCCACTAGGGCTCTGGATGGACACCGGCAGCGGGAGGGGGGCTCCGTGGGAAGGAGAGGAAAAGCTAGTCCCTGGAGAAAAACCCAGGTCTGCCTCGGGCTGCCCTTTTGCTGGCACGAAGCAGGCAACTAATAAATGTCTGCTGAATTGCAGTGAATTCCCAGAGCACGGAGACATTCAACGGCTCAGCCCCATTCTGGGGGAGCTGCCCTGTGAATTGACTCACTGATTGATTAATGATCTGACTTTGTGTAATAGTTTATAAAGCGCTCTAACAACGAAAACTCAGGGTTCAGATCCGGCTCTGCCTCTCAATAGCTGTGTGACCTTGGGCAAATTACTTAACCTCTCTGTGCCTTCATTTCTTCAACTAAAAAATGGGAATGATGATTTGGTGAGTTAATACATGTAAAGCTCTTAGAATAGTGCCTGGCACACTGTAAGTGTAAGTTACATAGCCAGCTGGCGGTACAGACGGGTCTCAAACCCATCTCCATCTTGAGAGCTGTGCGGTCCACTAGGGTAGACACCAGCCACCCACCATGGCTGAGCACGTGGAACGTGGCTAACTCAAAACGGGATGTGCTGGATTTCTAAGACTTCCTATGAACCGAAAGTGTAAAATATCTCACTCAGAATGTTTTAGATGGATTGCGCATTGAAATGATTATATTTGCATATATTGGAGACAATGAAATATATTATTAAAATAACTTTCGCCCATTTGTTCTTTTTTTTTTTTTTAAAGTGTGACATCACACCAGCAGCTCACGTTTGTGGCCCGTCTTAGATTTCTGCTGGATGGCGCTGCCCTGGAGAATTCTGTCTCTGACAATCCCTCGTCTCCAAATCTGAACTTTATTCTCCCCTATTTAAGGCTCTCTCTTTCCTCCACAAGGAACTCAGTCCCAGAATTGTCACATCTACCAACACTTGCCCCTCTGCAAAATAGTGCCCCAATTTCTGGTGATTAACAGGGTGTCGTTCCCCAGAATAAGGGGTTCGGCCAGCAGTGCCTTCTGCACACAGAGAAGAAAGGGGAACTGGTGCCCTTGGCAGGTAGCTGGGAGGACAGTGGCCGTGCAGGGGTCCTCTGTTCCACTTGAGTCTCGGAATGTAATCTTGAAGTTGGAAGAAACCTGGCAGGTCATCGGGTCCAAACTCCTCATTTTCAGATTGAGACTCAAGGCACGGCGAGGTCTCAGGGAGGGTCAGAGCTGGAGCTGGGAGGGCCGGGCTCAGCACTGCTGCTCCCGGGCACGGCTGGGGACAGGGCTGTGACTTTCTACTCTCCTCTCCTGGCACCTGAGACCTCTGAGAGGTCCTCAGTGGCCAACCAAGGCAGACAGAGAAAACGCCTCTAGTCGTGCTGCCTTTCAGGGCCCGACAATTAGGTGGGGGGATTTGCACAGGGAGCGAGGATGGAGTGGCTCGGAGCCTCAGGCCCACCCCGAGGCCACCAAACAGCTCCTGCGGGAGAGCCGGGATTTCCTGGAGTTTCCACGCCCGTGTCTGATCCCATCCTTGCGACAGCCTGGAGAGGCCAGCGCAGCTGGTGTTCTCAGCCCCCTTTAGGGATGAGAAACCGAGGTGGGGAAGCCCAGTAGCTCAGTGGCGCCCAGCACAGGCCATTTGGAAGGTTGGGACTAAAGCCACGTCCTCCAGCCAGACCACGTGGGAGGGAGGAGCTCCCCTGAGCAAAGCCAGGGCGGGGACGCAGGGAGAGGGCGGGGCTATGCTCCCACCCCTGCAAAGTCTCGGCTGGGCTCTGGTCCCGCCCACCACACCCTCCAGCCTCACACCTTTCCCACGGTCCACCTCGTCACCCCCCTCTCTGTAGGCAGCTTTCGGGTAGTGCTTGAGAATAGGAACCACCTGGGTTCAAGTCCCAGCTCCAGCCCAACTGGCCCTGGGAGCTTAGGCAAGTTACTCAACCTCTCTGTGCCTCCATGTCCTCATCTGTAAAATGGGAGGGCTGCCTGCCCCCATTACGGGGCTGCCATGAGAAGCTCACCCGCTTTGAGTTGTGCCAGCAGAGGCTTGGGTACATTTCAGCTGTCACTTCTCTTGCTGCTGTTATCATGGTCTCCACGGGGCTGCGTCACAGGCAACAGAATTCCCAAGCCCCCCTCCCGGACTAGTCCTCCACGGCCGCATCTGGAGGCCGGGCCCGGCTTTGCTGGGTCCTCTGCTCAGGGCCACACACGCGGCAGACGGAGGTCCGGGGAGTTGGCGAGCTGCTCCCTGCCGTCGTGTGTGCACATATGTTGGACCCCTCCGTGTGCCCGAGAGGCGAGTGCAGTGGGGGACAGAGGGCCCGTCAAATACAGCAGCCAGCAGAGGTGGCCGCCCCCGCCCCCGCCCCCGGGAAGGCGGGCAGCTGGCCCCAAGCCCTCCATTCTCACCACCCCTCGCCCCTGGCTCCCTTGCCTGCTGGGCAAGCAGACCCCTTGACAGAGCCCGAACTGGCCCATGTGATCCCCAAGAGGTCCCCTCCCTGTTCCAGCAACCACTCTGCATGGACAAGGGCTTCTGGGGACAGCAATTTTAGCCAACAGGTGCTCGGGAAGACCACAGGACTCCACTGAATTCTGCCACTAAGCTGCCCCTTGCCTCTCTGTGCCTCGGTTTCCCCGTCTGTGAGGGACGGAAGTCTGGACCTGAGGCTCTCTGAGGTCCTCACCCAACACGCACCGATTGGATAAAGTGTTAAAACAAAGAGCCATGGATGGAGGTTGGTGCTTCCCAGGCTGTAGCCGGGCCCTGGGCCAGGGGACACCCGCCAGACTCCACAGGGAAACAGATGGGGACAGTCCAATGGGCCGCGTGGTGAGGGCAGGCCGGACGAGGCCGGGCAGGCTGGCTCCAGGCAGGACGGCCTCATGGTCAGCCGGGCAGCAGGGAGCCGTCTGCAGGGTGGGGCATTCAGGGGGACCTAGGCCTCCAAGCCTGAGATGCCCCCTCCACCCCTCCCCTGGGGTTGTCCCTCCCTCCAGGAATGAAGGCCACAGCCGCCGGAGGATCCATGTCCCCGAGTGACCCCACCCAGCCTCAGGACCAGGGCTGCAAGGCGCTGGCAGCTCATGAGACTGTGCAGCAGGGCAGTGGGCCACCCACCAACCCGCAGCCTCAGAGAGCTCCCTTCACTCCTCATCCTTAGCCTCATGGTCACCCCTCCGTGGCTGAGAGCTGGCTGGCTAGCGGTGGGGTTCAGAGGGCAGCCAGAGCGCCCACGTGGGAGCAGAGGAACGTATGATGCATGGCCGTGCAGGCTGACCCCCCTGGGCCCAAGTCCCGGCCCCTCTGCTCCCAGCTGCATCATGGCCAGCAAGCTATTTCCCTTCCTGAGCCTCGATTTCTCCATATGTAAAATGGGGTGATGAGAGTATCTTGCTCTTGAGGACGATGTGAGGCCTACACAAGGAAATGAGATGGAAGCTTTCACTAAAAGATGGCTGAAATGAACTGATGATAAGAAAAGGAAAAAAAAAAAAAAAGAAAGATGATCTGATCTTTCTGTTCCTTTAAGAATGGCAACCCGCCTGGGACATCAGGAAAGACCCCTGGTTTGGGGGCCACGAGTCCTACCAGAAGGAAATCCTTCCCTGGGCTCATGGAGGGAAGCCTATATTTACCCCACCAGGTGGCCAGCCCTTTAGCGTGTCCATAGAAATCAGGTGTTTTCCTCCTGGAAAGTTTTCATTATCTTTAAATCCGATTCCGGGGGTACTAAAGTCACAAATTTCGTCTCTGTGACTCATGAGCCGTCGGCAGGGAAGTGCTGTTGGGACTTGAACGAGGGCGGGCAGAGATTTCCAAAGATCAGGGTGGGTTTCTTTAAGCCTCTAAAAAGTTCTCATTTCATAACCAGCTGACATACACATAAAGGAGCGATATTTTTCCCAAGGAAACATCTCACAGCCAGGGCGAGGCTCTCTGCCCTACCAATACCTTTGATCCCCACGTCGGGCTGCCAGCAGCGGCCTCACCGGGAGGGAAGGTGCCGTCCCCTCCTGACGACCAAGGTGTTTGTTTCTTTGGGTTCCTACCGACGAGTCATGGGCTGCTGATTTTCTTGGCCATGTCCAAGCCCGAGGAGGGTGCTGGGTAGCCTCAGGGACTAAGGAAGGCCAACGGAATTGAGGTGCCAGGTGCCAGAAATCCGACCCCACTGCCCGAGGCTGCTTGCACCCACTCACCATTGGCGACAGCCAATGCCTCGCCCTGACACAAGCTCACAGCACGCCAGGCTCCGTGCCTAAAGTAGGAGGTCTGGTCGCATCCCCACAAAGACCACTCAAGTAGGTATTCTTTTTTTTTTTTTTTAATTGGATTCTTTTTTTTTTTTTAATTTATTTATTTATTTATTTATTTATGGCTGTGTTGGGTCTTCGTCTCTGTGCGAGGGCTTTCTCTAGTTGCGGCAAGTGGGGGCCACTCTTCATCGCGGTGCGCGGGCCTCTCACTATCGCGGCCTCTCTTGTTGCGGAGCACAGGCTCCAGACGCCCGGGCTCAGCAGTTGTGGCTCACGGGCCTAGTCGCTCCGCGGCATGTGGGATCTTCCCAGACCAGGGCTTGAACCCGTGTCCCCTGCATTGGCAGGCAGATTCTCAACCACTGCACCACCAGGGAAGCCCTCAAGTAGGTATTCTTATGCCCATATTGCAGATAGGGAAACTGAGGCTCAGAGAGGTGAAACAGCATGCCCAAGATTTCACTTCTACAAAGCGGGGGAGGCAGGATCTGAACCCATGTCTGTCTGGCCCCAGCATCTGCCCCTTTCATCACGCTTCTGCCTTCTCAACTTAATTCACCAAGAGTTATTCAGCAATGATGGCTGTCCTGTCACTATAGGGAACAGAATGAGGGCAAGCATGATCCCAGTCCTAAAGGAACTTGCGACCTGCTGAAGGAGTAAGAGAATGAATGAATGAGCAAATGAATGAATGAACAAACGAACAAATGAAGAGTGAGACATGGCAGGAGGATGAACCAGTCTGAGGATGTGCTGTCGAGCTGGTACCACTGTGGGCACCAGAGGCTGCCACCAGCTGGGGACCTCTGAGAAGCCGCATAGAATGCATCTCTCACAAGTGTCAGCCCAAGACATGCAAAAGGGGGAGGTTTGCCCACCAGCTGCATCCCCCATCCCCATGGTCAAGGGTGGCCTTCACACTTCTAGGGTTGTGCATGAGTCAGATGGCCGAGAAGCCCAGAGCAGAAAGGGCAGACATGGGGGCAGCCAAGAGGAGGCACTGACAGGTCCCACTTGCATGCAGCTGGTTGAAAAAGTAAGTTGAGACAGCGGGAGGCAGGACACAAGAGGAATCCGGTACAAGACAGTCCACGTGTACATGAAATCGGACTTTGGAAACACAAAGGCTGGGTGTTCTCTGCACTTGTTTTCACATCCTCTCTAGTAAATCTCCTCTCTCAGCATTGAAGGTGAGTGGACCTAGCACATGTAGATGCTCGACAAATAGATGGGGGGAAATGGATGGATGGGTGGGTGGGTGGATGGATGGATGGATGGATGGATGGATGGATGGGCATGTGGGTTGGTGGATGGGTAGGTGGGTGGATGGGTGCATGCACAGCCATGTGGATGGGTGGAGGGATGGATAGATGGATGAGTGGATGGATGGATGGATGGGTGGGTGGATGGATAGATGGGTGGGTGAGTGGATAGATAAATGGGTAGGTGGATGGGTGGATAGGCATGTGGGTGGGTGGATAATGGGATTGATGGGCGGATGGGCATGTGGGTTGGTGGATGGGTAGGTAGGTGGATGGATGGATAGGCATGTGGGTGGATAGGCATGTGGGTGGGTAATGGGATGGATGGACGGACGGGTGGTAGAGCCCAGATCCCTTCTGCTGCTACTAGCCCACCCACTTCTTCACCGGGAATGGATCCAACAAACAAGATGGGATTCTGAGCCAGGTTGGAGCTGAAAAACCAGCCAGACACCCTGAGACAAGCCTTTGTGTCAGATGTATTGGGGAAGCTGGGAGGTGGGAGGTGGCCCCCAGCCAGGAGACACAAGCTGTCTCCCGTTGGCCTGGCAGGAGGCCTCCCAGCTCTGGAGCACACAAGCCAGGCTTTGAATCCTGGCTGCCTTCTTTCCAGGCTGGCTGAATGACCTTGGGCTGGTCACTCAACTTGGGGTCTTGGTTTCCTCACATATAAATAAGAATCAGAGGAACTCACACTCTCAGCTGTCTCTGCTGTGATAGTGTCACCCCAGTGGGAAATTGTCATAATTGATAAACCTGGAAGCTTATTCTCTGGGTGAAGAAACCGGACCTCAGAATGGAGACAGTTCTCCGACGTCTCAGCCAGGGCTAAAACTTCCGATCACGGTGGTGGAACAGGGCAGTGGAATTTGAAGCCCTCTGCTGTGACCCGTGATGTAACACAGACTAGGCCAAGATGTACGTGCAACGTTCAGGGAGACCCTAAAACCCACTCCAAGGTTTGGCTGGCCCTGTATTCTGAGAACACCTCTGGAGGTTGCCCATCTGTGGATGGAAGGTGGCTGAATCACCAGGGGGCACAACCCAGGGGCGTTCTCAGAAAATGGGGTGAGCCATGCACTCCCCAGTGGAATATGCCAAAGGGACATTGCAAGGGGAGCAAGGTACACCTCCCATCGAAGGAGGAAAGGAAGTAGTTGATTGGATGGTTGATTGGTTGTTGGTTGGCTGGCTAGTTTGTCCGTCCATCAGTCACTTAGTGAATGACTAGCTTGTAGCCTGGTCCAGCTGGCAATGCTAAGTTCCTCTCTGAGGCCCCACCTCCAATAATCTCCCTTTGGGTTCATCGTCCCTCAGGGCCAGACTGAAACACATCACTGCCCCGCTCTAACCTTCAAGAATCTCCAGTGTCCACAGGACAAAATCCAAGGGCCTTCCCTGGACATGCAAAGCTTCCTGCAAAGGAGCCCCCCAGCCCTAGTCCACCGCCATGTCAGCCCTGCTTCAGGGTTCCTGGCCTTGGCTCACACTGTCCTCTCCACCCAAGTGTCTTCTTTCCATCCGCCACGCGTCTGAGTCCTGCTTACAGAACGAAATGCATCCATCACAAATCACGTTTCCAGGAGTAGTTGAGGATCGCGAGGCCACTGAACTCCTGCCATTCCTACTAAAACGATAGCCGCATATTGACCTGTCCAGGCACTTTGCCCGCAGTTTTTTGTTTCTCAACTATACACATGTGCAGAAGACGGGAAAAAAGAAAGGACCAAGTGACGAGTGGTTATTACCCCTGAAGTCTGCCAGAATGGCTTCATCGACCCACCTGTTCCTTCATACCCAGGCATTCAATCATTCAGAGAATTCTTACTGCTTCCTGGGCAAACATGCTGGTAGCAGGAAAGTCCATGGGCTCCCACCCCAGCGGCCCCACGGGTACAAGCACCCTTTGGAGTCACAAAACCAGACGATGGGACTTTGGCTCTGGTTCCCTTCCATCACTCCAGGGCCTGGGCAAGTCACCGGGGGCAGGGGCCACAAGCCGGAGCCAACCCAATGGTCAAGCTCTGTAGCCGTGATTATGCACCTGCCGCTCTGAGCCTGTTTCCCAGTGGTGAAGGGGTAACAGCAGCCCATGTCTCCCAGCAGTGATGGGAGGACAGACCTCCTCGGCTCAAAGAGGGAAACCTGCCAATTGAAAACAGCCACCTGCTCCTTCAAAAAGGATTCTTAGTCTCCTTGGCAATGGATGTTGTCTGAGTGTCCGGGGGCCACTACAACAAATGGCCACAGACCTGCTGGCTTCAAACAAGAGAAATTGATTCTCTCACAGTTCTGGAGCCCAGAAGTCCAAAATCAAGGTGTTGGCAGGGCCTCGCTCCCTCCAAAGGCTCCAGGGGAGGGTCCTTCCTGCCTCTTTCAGCCTCTGGGGTCTCCAGGCGTCCCTGGCTGTGGCCGCACCCCTCCAGTCTCTGTCTCCGTCGTCCCAGGGCCTCCTGTGTGTCATCTTCTCTGCTTCTGTCGTTTATAAGGACACTGATTGGATGTAGGACCCTTCCTCTTCCAGGAAGGTCACATCCTGAGATCCTTATTTTAACTACATCTGCAAAGACCCTATTTCCAAATAAGCTCTCATTCTGAGGGTCCAAGTATATATGAACTGGGGGAGACACGATTCCATCCAGCACAGACACTCAGGCAGGGATGGGCAAGTGGCCCCCTCTGTGTGTCACAGAGCCAGCGAGGGACCCCCGCTCTCCCACTGGGTGCTGAGGCCCCCTCCTGGCCCACCTAGACGGACGCCTCCAGCTTCGTGGCTCCCCGTGGCCTGTGCAATGCACATGCACCATGCCTGGCGCTGCCTTTTACCCTAGACGTTCCTCTAGGAAAGGAGCCAGACAGACTCAGAGCGAGGAGACAGGTGAAAGAGCCAGGCAGCGCCAGGTGGAAACCGCAGGATGGGGCGAGTTCTGGCCACACGCCCACCACCGAGTGCCAAGGGGAGTGGCGGCCGCTGCCAGGCATGGGGGTGGGAAATCAAGGCAGCATCACAGCATCGGGGAGCCTTGGGGCCAACCCTTAAGGAAGAGTGGGGTTCCTCCTGGTGGGTGAGGGTCACCCCAGGTGCAAAGCCACATGCTCAGGGCTGGGATGGTGGATGCAGAGCACGTAGCAGGGAAAGGGCAGGAGAAGACAGACTGCTGGGCAAAGGATGTGGGCTTGATCTTGGGAAGAGGCTCAGAGCCTCTCGCACCGTCCCTCGGCTGGCCACGCTCTGGGCAGGGGATGGGGACGGCGCAGGGGGACCGTACCGGAGGCAGCGCCCGTGTGAGCCGGGCTGGTTGCCCTGTGCTCTCCAGTATCCAGCGGGGAGGTGAGGAGGGATAATCCCCTCGGGGGGGACCAGAGTTGCCTGCAGCCGGGATGCGGGTCCTCGAGCGCTGGGCAGAAGGTCGCACATGCATCATCTCCTGGACACAGGCTCTGGCGCGGAGACACGGACCCCAGTCACACGCAGAGCCCCGCCATGACAAATATTTCACCAGGAGACTTCCTCTGGGAGGGGGAGAAAGGCCCAAAGCTCCCTTTGTCTTAAAACATTAATGTCCAATTTTAAATTGGGTCGGGGGATGGAGGAGGAGAAAGGAGGAAGGCGGGGGTGGGGAGCCATCACTGGGCATCATTCATAAACCACACACTGGGCCCTTCATCGGGCCCCAAACTCACCCTTGTGGCTACGCAAAGATTTATTGAAGCCCCAGCATGGGCTCATTTATTTTCCTCCAAACCAATTTGAAAAGACCGTTTGCATCTGCCCTGGAGGAATAAAAACACACACACACACACAAAATGTGCTTATTTGGCAAACTTTGTTTGAAAAACCTGCTTGTCCCCAAAGAAGTGGCCACATGTTTGGCGAGGCCAGGGGCTGTGTCTGTGGGGCGGGGATGGTGGTGGTTCGGTTCTTCCCCATCATATGTTGGCCAGAGAAAGAGACAGAGAACTTGAACTCAGAAACCATTTCTTGCACCTGGGGACCCAGAAAGGCGGGGCCCTTTGCTCGGAGATCAAGGTCCCCTTGTAGCTCTCTCTAGCCTTGCTTGTCAGGGATGTCTGTGCCCAGACAGCTGCAAAATGCAAAGAAAGGTGTAAAGCCAAGTGGAGAAAAATGAACAATGAGCATTTCAAACATCAGCTAATTTTGAGGAAGGGAGGGGTGAAAGTTCTATTTGTCCTCTCCAGAAAAAAAAGATGTCACCCATGAATAAACACTCACCTTTCTTCCTATCTACAATATACAAAGAGTTTTTATGAATCAATAAGAAAGAAAAACACAATAATAAAAAAACGGGCCAGAGACACAACTGGGTAATTCAGAAAAGGAAAGTATGGTCCATAAATACGGGTAACAAAGTGCTTAATGTTGCCAATAATCCAAGAGTTGCAACTTTAAGCACAGACAATTAACATCTTATTTTGCACCTACCAAACCGGCAAATATGCACAAGAAAGTAACAGCAGGTTGGTGAGATAGGGCAAGCAGAGGCGCAGCTAGTGAAGCCTCCCTTGTCACTTTGGCCACACGCATCCCCAGCCCAGACGGGGGCGTGCTCTTTGACCCAGCAGCGCCACTTTTATGAATTCAAAGAAGTGCACAGAGGTTTGGCTCTGGGGGCCCAGGCGCTGAGCCTTATCTGAAATGCCAGCAGAAGGAGGACGGCTCCTCCCTGCGGTCTCCAGGCACACGTCTGCCCCTCGGCACAGGCAGCCTGGACTTCCAGGAAGCTGTGGACGTGCGCCTCGCGGATGGAGCGTGCGCTCCTGGTCGGGGGGCCGCAGAGATCTGCGTTAGAAGCAGTGGGTGGCAGCCACGGGGAACAGACCACCCATCAGGACGTGCCTTTAGAAGCAGAGAGCCCGGTCCTGGGGGGGACCCAAGCAGAAATGTGTCCAGGCTTCCTTCGAACCCTGGGGCTGCTCCTCAGCACAGTGCCCCCCTCCCCAGAGCAGACTTGCTCCCCCCAGACCAGGGCTGATCCGCCCAGCTATCCCCGGAGCCCCCCACCCCTGGAACAATGAACTCAAATATCAGAACTGGAAGGTTGCATGGGGAACGCCCTGGTTGACAGATGGGGAAACTGAGGGCAGATGTTCTCCCAAGGTCATCCCGTCTCAAACCAGAGCTGGAACCTAAGAGCCCCAGACCCTCCCCGCGCTTCCCAAACTGGGTCACCAGAGGCCACGTGTGTCCCTGCTGTGAACGGGTGAGTCTCAGGCGATGGGCTCCTGCCACAGTGGGGCCCTACCCATCAGTATGAATGTCACTCAGGACCCCTCTCCTTTGTGTCAGCAAGTCCCCAGCACTGCTGGAGAGCTGGGGACATGCAGGGCAGCCAACAGGCTCCTGCCTGCGGAGAGAAGAGGCGGGAAACGGTGTCTGTGTCCAGGCCGGGGGAGCAGGATAAGGGTCTGTCCTGCTCCAGGAGGTCAGAGAGGCCTTCCCTGGGGAGGGGGTGTGGGGCTGCCTTTGAGGGTCAAGGGGGAAGCAGGTCATGGAGACGAGGGCAGAGCTTCCTGGGAAGACACCTGTGAGCCAAACTCCAGGACCAGGCTCCCACTTTCAGGCAATGCCACCTGGCAGGCTTCCCTGCTCTCCTGCTAAGGGTCCCTGTGCCGACCACCCTGGGAGGAACATCCCTGGTCCTCGAATGGCCAACACTATTGCGTTCTTGCTCTGAGCTGGGCACTAGTGACACCTCAGAGCCTTTATCTTATAAGACTCTCATTAGACCCATTTTACAGAGGAGAAGACTGAGGCACAGAAAGGTAAAGAGGTTTTCAAGGGCCACCAGCTGGTAAGGGGGGGGAGTCAGGATGTGTCTGGTTCCAGAGGGTGTTCTTACCACCCCGACACCCCCTGCCTCGTGGTCCCTGCCCGCCCCCTGCCAGCCTGAGCCATGGTCTATGGACCATAGTTCCCAGGCTCAGACTGGCCTAGAGTGGGTGTGCACCTAGGCCCTTGATCTTCCCCATCACCTTGCTACATCCTTCCCATGCTCCCAGGCCCAGAGAAGGGGACCCCCTCCAGGAAGCCCACCTGGATGTCAGTCATTTAGGCCCCAAGGGTAGAGCAGGCTGAGGATCACCTGGGGCCTTGGGATGACTCGTGGGTGCCTCACCAACAGGCTTTTGACTTTTCCTGTTGAAGTAGTTGAGGAACTTGGTGACCCAGGGAGGGGTGGGGAGGCACAGCCGGGAGGGTGGAGTACAGAAGAGTGAAGCAGCTAGGCTTGGGGACACAGTAGGCATTTAATAATGGCTCAGTGATTGACTTGAGATATCATCCTGCCTTAAGACAGGGACACATTCGGGGTGTATGTGAATGCAGACGCACCAGCTGACCGTCCCCATCAGGTAACCACGAAAGGTGCTCGCCCCCTACCCCTCCCTCGGAGGTCAGGGAGGAGCCCGGCCGAGGCCACAGGGTGGAGGTCAGATCCTAGTGGCCCCAGTCCCGGTGCTTGTACACAGAAGGCACTCAGTCCTTGCTTGTCACATGAACAAGTGTGCTGCCTGCACCTACCCCGCCTCAGCAGAGGATGGCGGTCTGCTCACCCCTGAATCCCCATCCAGTGCCCAGTGCAGGACCTGGACACAGTGGGCACCAAAGCTACCCCTGACGGCTGAAGGACCCCGCTCAGGAGCCTCTGCGCCCAGACCTGCAGCCACAGATGAAAGGCCTGGGCCTCGTGTGTAGGAGAGGCCCGCCCCCGCAGCACCATCCACCCAGACACAGGTCTGCGGAAGAGAGTAGTTATTCTAAAAAACACCCCTGCCATCAACAGATGAACAAAATGTGGTCCAACCGTACAACATAGTAGTTTGGGGTTGGCCAAAAGGTTCCTTCAGGTTTTCCATCAGATGTTATGGAAAAACCCGAATGAAGCTTTTGGCCAACCCAATATTAGGCCTTATAACGGAAGGAGATTCTGACATAGGCTACAACGAGGATGAACCTTGAGGACAGTGTGCTGAGTAAAATAAGCCAGTCACAAAAGGACAAATCCTGTACGAGTCCACTCAGAGGAGTCAAATTCATAGAGACAGAAAGTAGGACTCTGGGTGCCGGGGGCCGGGGGTAGGTACGTCTTAAGGGATACAGAGTTTTTGTTGGAGACAATGAACATTTTAGGTCCAGATAGTGATGATGGATACCTGAAGTTCTGAATGTATGTTCTGCCACTGAGTTGCACACTTACAAATGGTTCAAGTGATAATAAATATTGCATCGTGTTCAATTTTACTACAATTAAAAAAAACCCAACTCTGACCTCAAATGGGCCTCCACCAGCTAGGAGCTGTGTGGCCACAGGCAAGTTACTGGCCCTCTCTGTTTTCTGTGTGTCATGTGAGCATCCCCTAAGCTCCTCCCCTGCAGGGCTCCTGTTACCTGAGCAGGTGGGCACTAAGCGTCCACAAGTGGCATCTAGTCTGATGACCTCGGTGGGCCTTCTCTGCTTCCAGGAAGCGTGGGGTGAACCATACCCTGATCTGGGCTCCCAGGGCAGAGGGGCAGTTCTGACCGCCCCTCTGGGGCCTGTCACTACGTGCCTCTGGGCCTCAGTTTCCTTGACTGTCAAATGGGAAGCTTAGCATCTGTGCCATCAAGGTCACGGGAATGGCAAGAGGTACCGGCCTGCTGCCTTGGGTAAGAAGCTCCAAAACCAGGCCCAGGGCCTCCCTCAGGGTTACAGCTCCCCGCTGCCCAAAGGCAGGGACCTTTCCCAGCAGGTCGTGACCTCGCTCTTATCTGTCCGGCCCTCCACCTCCTCCCTCAGGCCAGCAGCTCCTTAAGGACAAGCAGCCTGTCTGACCCACCCCTCTCTCCTAGCTCCTGGCTTACACTTGGTGCTTAATAAATGCTTGTTGCATGAACAAATGCCTCTCTTAGTTCAGCCACCCTGACCCCGACTCAGAAACACTGTGAGGTTCGGGCAGAATCCCAGTGTCCCAGCAAAGCAGGTCCCCTCCCTCAACTGGACGGGGGGCCAGAAGGTGCAGAAAGGAAATGTTTCTTGTGCCCCCAAACCCCCACAATGGGCCAGAAGGAGAGGGCGCCCTGTGCTTGTGTCTCCAGATGCAGACGTGGTTGGTGCCCACGGTGCCTCACTTTCCCATTCTCCTCAGCACAGAGAAACGACGCTCCAAGAGAATGACTCCCCCAAAAGAAAAAAGAAGCAGAAGGTGGGCAGGGAGGGAGGGAAGAAAGAAGAAAGGCAGAAAGAGAGAGAGGAAAGAAGGAAGGAGGCGGAAGGAAAGAAAGGAAGAGAGAAAGAGAGAGGAAGGAAGGAAGGAAGGGAGGGAGGGAGGGAAGGGAAGAGAGAAGGAAAGAAAAAGAGAGAGGAAGGAAGGAAGGAAACAGAAAGAGAGAGAGAAAGAAAGAAAAAGAAAGAGAGAAAGAAAGAAAGAAGGAAGGAAAGAAAGAAAGGTAGGTAGGTGGGGAGGGAGGAAGAAGGAAAGAGGAAGAGAGAAAGAAAGAAAAAGAGAGAGGAAGGAAGGAAAGAGAGAAAGGGAGAGAGAAAGAAAAGAAAGAAAGAAAGAAAGAAAGAAAGAAAGAAAGAAAGAAAGAAAAAGAAAGAAAGAAAGAAAAAGAAAGGAAGGAAGGAAGGAAGGAAGAAAGAAGGAAGGAAGGAAAGAAAGAAAGAAAGGTAGGTAGGTAGGTGGGGAGGGAGGAAGAAGGAAAGAGGAAGAGAGAAAAAAAGAAAAAGAGAGAGGAAGGAAGGAAAGAAAGAAAAAGGGAGAGAGAGAGAAAGAAAAAAAGAAAGAAAGAAAGGAAGGAAGGAAGAAAGGAAGGAAGGAAGGAAAGAGAGAAAGAGAAAGGGAGAGAGAGAAAGAAAGAAAGAAAGAAAGAAAGGGAGGAAGGAAGGAAGGAAGGGAAGAAAGGGAGAGAAAGAGAGAGTTAAAGAAACCAGAATGAACCCAGGGCCCTCCCATCAACATGTGTTTCCCTGTGTCATTAAAACACTTTGTCTTTACAACTCAGAAAATTAAAAAAACTACCAGACCCAGGCCGTCCACATCAGTATTCATGACATCTGTCTTTTCCTATAAAACGCTCTGAATGAAACCTCCCCAGTAGAAACGACTCTCCTCCCCGGCCGGCTCTCTCCTTCCCCCCTTCAAAACAGATTGCGAGACAGATGATTGCATTGTCTGGCCGCATTTCCATCTGAAAACTCCCCTTCGTGTTGGCCACTGGGCGCCCCTATTAAGGCCCGGGCGCCACGGGGCCACGTGGGGTGGCAGAGCTCTGTCTCCCGCTCCCTGGGGCCTTTCCATCGGAAGAGGAAAAAGAACCGGGCAGACAAAGGTGCGGGATATAAATTAAGCCCCGGCTTTTTAAGTTCAAACTGAATTTTCTTTATTTTTCCACAGCTGTCAGAGGAACGGGGTAGAAATCCAGTAATGCATGTTTAATGTATTAAAAAAAGGAGGGAAAAAAAAGCAAGGCGTCCACTCCGAATGTTCCGTCCGCCGACTTGCATTGGGGACATTATTTCGGGCCAGTGAGCTCTGAGCAAGTCAAGTGTGGAGACGTGGACCGCGGCCAGGGACCCCCCACCAGTGGCTGTCATATCTGCTGAAAGCCCACTTGTCATCGGCGGCGGGGGCTGGGGGCCGAGGGGGACAAACGGCTCGCAGAGCAGGAGAGCCGCCACCAGATCACCAGCTTCTCCGGGGCCGGCTGGTTGGCGCTGGCCTGGCCCAGACAGCCTGCGGGGCACGGGGACCTGCCGCCAACCCTGGCCACGCTGCAGTCTGGCCATCCCTTCCAGGCCCTTTCTCGGGCCCATGGGGAGCCAGCCAGCCCCTCTTGATCCTGGGTCTGATGAGACAGCAGTGCAGGCCTGGCTTACGAGCTGAAGGTCACAGGCTGCAGCTACAGATGAGGAAACTGCGCCAAGAGGGCCAGGGTTCTTGTCACTGTGCCGCACAGGCCCGGGCTCTTCCTTCATGCCAGGGCACCCCGGCCAGCCGGTCCTCACCAAGCACCCAGCCCACTGGGCCCCAAATTTAGCCTCTTTCCTGGGGACAAAAAACACCACCACTTCAATCATGTGTGTTCACCTCCACGGATGAACACACGGACTCAGGGATCAATCCCTGCCTCCCTACATCACGGTGTAGAAGAGGGGCTCTCTCCCGCCACGTTCCAGGCAATTTTCCCCATGCAGACTGGTGTCCCCCACCAACACGGTCAAATGATTCTACTAAGGAGAAGAGGCACCTGTCATATGCCAGCGCCGGGCACAGCGCAGAAAGCTTTGCCAGCATAAACCCACTCATGGGCGGTTTTATTATCACCCGTCTCAGATGTGGGAGCTGAGGCCGGGGAAGCTAAGTGACCACCCGTGCAGCTGGGTCTGGACTCCGAGGCCTGAGTCCCCAACCGTTTCCTCTGCTGCACCTTCGGCAAATTGGGCGAAACAATTTGCCCCCAACGTCTGTCTGCACCGTCGGAAGTCAATCAGTCCATCCACTGTCATCCCACCCCACAGGGTCATTACAGTTCTAAATGAGCAAAGCAGAAGTCACTAGAAAATCATCGTGTGACCCAGGTGCAAAGCAGTGCTGTTCCCCCATGCTGACCCCGGAGCACCAAAGAGAAAAAGCCTGTGCACCCCCTGGCTGGGCATCCCCGCCCGGGTTCTAACGCAGCCCTGCCCACAGCCCCAAGACCCAGACAAGCCCTTTTCTCTGTGTCTCCGAGTCTGTGCAGAGCGGTCATTTCTAATGACCCTTCCTGCTCTAAAATTCTGTTTTCCTGTGATTCCAAACCCACTGGAACCCCCAAAGAAGCCACTTGCCGCTGCCTGGGGTCAGTTCCCATGGGATTTGGGGCCATGGCTGGTTCTATCCAATTTCTATTATGAGTGAGGCATGGTGGCTTTCACCCTTGGGTTGGTCACCCCTCAAAATGCCCAGTGGTCCCAGCAAGGAGCTTGGGCCAGCAGCCAAAATGGGCAGAGGGCGTCTCAAAGAAAAACGAGGGTGACAAAGAGCCCTTCAAGGGAGCTCTGGCCTCATTCACAATTCCTGGTATAGGTGCCGACCCTGGGGCCACCCAGCCGTTAGGTGACCCTTGCAGCCAAGCCACATTCCTGGATCACGGAACCAGCAGGGGTGAGGAAGGAAATGGCCTTCTGGGGAGTGGATGTGAAAAAACACACAGCTGTGAAGTCCCGCAGATTTGACTTTGATTTTGGTCGGGTAACATGCCTTTCAGTGGATCCATCTCCTTGTCTGTAAAGTCAGACAATGGTGCCTTTCCTGGTGGGTTCTTGTAAAGATCAGGTGAATAAATGTTTGTAAAAATCCCCAGCATCTATCGCAATCAATGATGCAGAATTATCACTACAAACATCTCTCTTATTCTACCCTTTCTAGTTACACCCACTGGTACCCGCCATCCACAATACCTGGCAAACACTATTCTGTTTTCCATCTCTGTGATTTTGTCATCCAGAATGGCATGGAAATGGAATCCTACAGTATGGGACCTTTTGAGATTGGTTTGATTCACTCAGACTACCACCTGTGAGAGCTGTCAGGGAGGGGCTGAATTGTGTCCCCCCGAGGTTCATGGGGTAGAGCCCTAAACCCCAGTACCTGATCGTGGCTGTTCGGAGATTGGATCTTTTTTTTTGGCCATGCCACACGGCTTGCGGAATCTTAGTTCCCCGACCAGGGATCAAACCCGGGCCCCCTGCCGTGGAAGCACGGAGTGCTAACCACTGGACCGCCAGGGAAGTCCTGAGATAGGGTTGTTAAGGAGGTGACTGAGTGAAAATGAGACTGTTGGACGGGCCCTGGTCCAGTCTGACTTGTGTCCTTAGAAGAAGAGGAAATTTGGACCCACACAGAGATACCAGGGATGTGTGAGCACAGAGGGACCGTGTGGAGACAGCGAGAGGGTGGCCATCTGCAGCCCAAGGAGAGAGACCTCAGATGAAAACAACCCTGCCGACACCTTGATCTTGGGCTTCCAGCCTCCAGAACTGGGAGAAGATGAATTTCTGTCCTTTGAGCCGCCCAGCCTATCGTTGTTTTATGGCAGCCCAAGCAGACGCATACACGACCAGTTCCAGTTGTGTATGTGGGTCGTTTATTCCTTTTTACTGCTGATCAGTATTTCACAGCATGGATTATCACATTCCGTTTATTCACCTATGGAGGAATATTTCAGCTATTCCCAGTTTGGGGCCTTTACAAACAAAGCTGCTATGAATAATCACGGGGAAAAAATACCCCAGCACAGCGCATACACACATGCACGCACTTGCACACCGTTGCTGCACCTCCCACGGACGGAGGACCCGTTGATGTGCTCCTGGGCTGCTTTCAGCGTATGCTGCGGTTCCTCTCCCAGGGAAGAAATAGCTGGAAGAGAAAGAACACTGCAGGCTTGCCCCTCATCCACCTAAGCTGACATTCCTCCGGAAAATTCTGCCTGTGCCCCAACTCAGGAAAGAATGTCAGGTCGAAGCCGGGCATTTCCTACAGCAGGTCTGGTTGTAAAAATCGGACACTCAGAATCCTGGTGCTGTTCAAGGCCAGTTCATTGCTTTTCTGAATGACATTTTTAGAGGCCAAGTCCAGGGCCGGGCAGGGGCTGTCGGGATGAATGGGGCCAAATCCGCTCCTTGGGTCCTCCCCAGAGAACAAGAGGGCCCCCAGCCCCAAGCCTCTGCCACTGCCGAGCTGGGAGACCCCCGGGAGGGCCCCCGTGCCCCGAACAATAGCAGCACCTGCCAGGCCCTGCTCTCCCTGGGGAGTCCCCGGCCCGTGCCAGAGGCCGGGCGCCTGGCATGAGACCCATTGTTTGCCTCCCGCCCTTCAGGGTCTCGTCCATGGAGTAACAGGGCAGCCCCAGAGGTCACCTCCGGGGCGCTCACGGGGGGCTCCTGGGCATCTGTCTCAGGCCGTGGGCAGCAGGAGAGGGGCTGGCCCCGGCCTATTGTTTGGGGCCAAGCGGCCCAGCGGCCCATGCAACAGGACAGGGGCCCATTGTCCCAAGGCAATCTGCCACACTCCCTCCTCCCCATTTCTCCAAGAAAAGGGGGGAGACTGCCCAGCACAGCCAAGAATCCTCAGTGAGATGTAACACCAGTGCCCATGCTGCCGGGGCAGGTGGCAGCCCTTGGTCTCTCTCACGCCGCGTTCATTTTTAGATTTGAATACTAACATCCAAGACTCCTAGCCCTTCACAGGCTTGTGGACGGTGTTCCAGCTTGCGAGCGGGCATTGCTAACCATAAATAGGTTGGGACAGAACCACTGCGAAGTTTCGCCTACTTATTCCCACATGACATGATGTGACGTCTCCACCGCCCGGCTCCAGATGACTTCTCTTGCCAGGTGGAAAGGCTCCTGGATGGGAGCAGCAAAGGTTCTTTCCTTGTAAGTCTTGAAAATTCCTTTGCAGACAATAAACAAACAAACAGACCAGCTTTCATTTTTTCACAAATGTTACTAACAAGGAGATTAGCCAATCAAGTGTATTCTCAAATGATATCAACCCAGACCGTCGTGGGCCAAGGATTAAGGCTTCTGGCCACAGACCCAGTCTGGTGTTTCAAAACCATCCGGAAAGTCTGCCAGCAAGAAAAGCCAAAGTGGGTTATTTCTATTTGCATCCTGGTGGGCCTCCACGGCCTGCATCATCACAGGCAAGTGGAACTGACAAAAGGCCAGCTGTACCTGGACACTTGTATTCCTCCTGATCTGGAATGTGTGTAGCTTAATTAAACACAGCAAGCAGAGAGATGAAAGTTAGCTGATTGGCTGCAGAATTTGTTGGGGGGTTATAAAGCAAGGGGAAATCTGCACTCCTGGAATATTAAGAACCAAAAGGCAACTCTTCACCTGGAGGTTTACATAGTGATTACAGGTAAAGCCCTAAGAACTAGAGGGATGAAGGGACGCAGAGATGGAGAGATGGAGGGATGCAGGGGTAGAGGAATGCAGGGATGGAGGGATGCAGGGACAGAGAGATACAGGGATGGAGGGATGCAGGGATGGAGGGATACAGGGATGGAGGGATGCAGGGATGGAGGGATGCAGGGACAGAGGGATACAGGGATGGAGGGATGCAGGGATGGAGGGATACAGGGATGGAAGGATGCAGGGATGGAGGGATGCAGGGATGGATGGAAAGCATGCTAAGCTCATACATCACTCATTTGTTCCCCCTCCTTTGAGGAACATCCAAATAAAGGCTAGTCCCATCGGAAGCTCAGCTGCAGAAAGGGCCCACTGCACGCAGCTGGCCATGGTGGTGACCTACTTCCCTGATGGCCTCATTCCACCCAGGTCCCTTGTGTACAAGAACCCTCCTGCAATCATGCTGTACTTGGTGCTCCCACCCACATCATCTAGAAAACTCTGCTGCTTCTCCACGCCAGGGGTGCCCCCTCCCTTCCTTGCCAGTGGAGCTCCAATTTTGTCCAGGTGTTTGTTGCTCTGTGTCTCAGGGGCCCCTCCCCAGCCTAGAGGCTGTTAGTCTTAATCCTGCTGTGGCATTAGCCCCGGGCGGGCGTGTGCCACAACCCTGACCCGTGAGACACAGGGAAGGCAGCTGAGGTTGGGGAGTGCTCCTGGAAGTTTCCTCACTTACAAGGGAAAAGGGGGAGGTGCCCCTTCCCCGCTTTGGACGTTGTAATGTAGGGACATCATGCTAGAAGAGGCTGCCACCATCTTGCATCCGGAGGAGGCAATCAGGTCCCACACCTTGTGGAGCTCTTGGGTTCACTGACCCTGGGGCCATCTTCCTCCAGACCTCCAGACCACAGGCCGGGTCTCTGATACCTGCGGCCATGAGCTGCCCACCTTAGTGCTGACTGGGAAGAGCTCCTGGACCTGCCTCGCTCTGCTCAAGTGTCCCCGTGGGTCAGCCCCACTCTGCCTCCCCTGAAGCCACCCAATCTACAAGGTGCAAACAACGTCCCTGTGAATATGGCTGGACCGTGAAGGCATAATGCAGAGTGAAAGAAGCCAGACTCCAAAGACAGCATATTGTGTGATGCTTTTGACATGACATTCTGGAAAAGGCAAAATGAAGGAGACAGAAAACAGATCTGTGGGAGCGGGGCCTGGGGTGGGCAGGAATTTTCAGGGGTGATGGAAATACTCTGTATCTTGATTAGGATGATGGCTCGAGGACTCCACACATCTGTCAAAATGCATCCAACTGTACACCTGGAAAGAATGAATTGCACTGTATGTAAATTACACCTCCATTAACCTGACTTCAGAACAAAAGAGGGTAAGGGCCCCCCCTTCGCCTGGTCGGGGCTCTGGAGCCTGACGGGAGCACTTCCAGGAAGAACGAGGTCCTCCCCACTCATGGAGGAGTAGTAACCCTGAGGTCAGCAAACTGGTTTTGATCAATGAATCTCTTCCTTAAAATGAACTTATTCGCAAAAACCCAAAGTATAAAGGAGAGCAAAAATGCCTTCTCGGGCTTCCCTGGTGGCGCAGTGGTTGAGAATCTGCCTGCCAATGCAGGGGACACGGGTTCGAGCCCTGGTCTGGGAAGATCCCACATGCCGCGGAGCACCTAGGCCCGTGAGCCACAACTACTGAGCCTGCGCATCTGGAGCCTCTGCTCCGCCACAAGAGAGGCCACGATAGTGAGAGGCCCGCGCACCGCGATGAAGAGTGGCCCCCGCTTGCCACAACCAGAGAAAGCCCTCGCACAGAAACGAAGACCCAACACAGCCAAAAATAAATACATTAAAAAAAAAAAAAAAAGCTTCTTTTAAAAAAAAAAAAAAAAAATGCCTTCTCCTCCAACAGAAGATGCTCCCAAGAATCGTGGAATGCTAGCACCAGGCTGAGAGACGTTCCATGCAGCCCTGCCTGCCGGAAGAGGTGAACCTGCGTGCCTGGGAACCACTCAGCCGGACGCAGGAAGGGGGCTACACTGGGGGACCGTGCCAGTAGGGACCACGGTGAGACAGGGAGGCACACCACCGAGCTGCGAGCATCATGCCGTGAACGGACAGCCCTGTGCCCATCAGCAGCCTCCCAGCCACGGTCCAGACGGGCGGCCAAGCACGCAGCCTTCCGACTTAAGATGCCATGCCTCCCGCCCCTGCTGGGCAACACTGGGCGGGTCACTCTGCCATTCTGCGCCCAGGTCCCCTCAAGTGTGAAATGGCAATGGCACCTTCCTCGCTGGGCTTTTGTGACCGATCAATGAGAAGATGCATGTAACAAACCCGGCAGGCATCTAACTGACCATCCAGGCGGCGTTTGGCGGGGGGGGGGGGGGGGGGGGGGCGGGTGAGCAAGGGGCCACGTGGGCGCCCCTCCCCCTCAGTCCAGCGGTTTCATCTGGTTTGTATCGAGGGGTCTACATGTGATTGGGTGTGAAAGAAGAACTCTGATGCTCAATGAAGTTTGAAAGCCCTGGTCCCCAAGGCCCTCCCATCGTTGGCCTGGGACTCTGACCGCCACTGGCCTCGGGCCTGGAAACAAGCCTAATGCTCTCCAGGCGTGCGGAATCAAAGCCCCTCTGTCGAGCACACATTTTCCAGCATTTGGAGGGCCTGGGAGGTCCTGGGAGGTGGCAAGGATGGAGGTTATAATTGGGCCTCCCCTGGGCCAACACCACCTCCTGCACCTCTTGAGAAGGGGCCACTCAGCGAGGGTTCAATTTCCCAACACAGGGAGGGCATGTGTTTAATTAAGATCCATAAAATCGTAGCCGGCAAAACGAGAGAACTATTTCATCTTTCACCGTCAATACGGGTGTGTGTCTTACCTGGAAAAAGTGGTTTATGCAGAAAGAATTTCCCAAATGGGTTCCATATGCCTCTTTCCCCCAAGCGGGGCCTTCTGCGGGAAAGGGGGCTGGGACCGAGCCCCCTCCTCCTAGACGCTCGGCCTCAGTGCACACCCTCCGCCGGCTGCCGCTGTTTAAACAGAAGACGTCATGGCCAATGATATACGGTAGATTCCAAAGATTGTTTCATCCAGGGGAAATTGCTCTTGGAGCCAGCTCGTCTCAGGTAGGCCACGGAGAACTGCTGTGATGTGAACCGGCCGACCCTCCCCAGGGCCCTGACCCACAGACGCCCCTCGTGCTTTCCATTTATTGCCAATCACTCCGTGGCGGGTCCAGGCCGTGAGCACAGGCCCAAGATGCTCCAGATCTCAGAGATGAAAGGGGCCGAGCGAGTGTCTGGCTGCATCCCCCGCCCCCCGACAGGTAGAGATGGGACCACTGAGTCCCAGAGAGGGGACAACAGCTAATCCAAGACCACAGCTCTAGTAAGCCACAAAGAATGTCAGAGATGCAGTTTCCCAGCTGAGGGCCAAAACGGGCCAGAAAGGGCATAGAGGGGAAAAAAGGACGGGGGGCTGTCCTTAACACCTACCCCTCCCACTGCACCCAAATGTCACCTCCTCCAAGGGGCCTGCTGGGGTACCCCGCCCATCACATGGCTCTCTAGCTTGTTCCTTCGACACGATTTTATATATTTATCAGTTTACTCAAATATATATTTCTATTTATGTATTTATCAGTTCACAGGCTGTACCCTCGTCAGGATGGATTCCCAGGAGAGAAGGGACCACGTTTGTCTTGTTCACTGTGGTATCCCTGTGCCTAGGACAGACCTTAGAATATAACAAGTGCTCAGTTCATCACCACCACCATCATCATTACCATCATCATCATCATCACCATCATTACCACCAACACCACCATCACCACCATCAACATCATTACCACCATCATCATTACCATCATCATCATCACCACCATCATCCTCAGCATCACCACCACCATCATCACCACCATCATCACCACCACCATCATCATCACCATCATTACTTCCAACACCATCATTACCACCATCACCATCACCATCATAATACCAGCAACAGTTAACCCACATTGAGCACCAACCAGGCACTGTTCCAGGTGGTTTAGGTGGATTAACCCATTGCACAGCTCCCCCCAGCCCTATGCAGTAGGACTGTTACTGTCCCATTTCACAGGTGAGATCACTGAGACACAGGACTTTAGAAACTTGCCGAGAGTCAGACTGCTCACAAAGGTCAAAGCTGGGATGGCCCTGAATTGATGGAAACAGCCCCTGGGCTGATGGACCAGCCTCTCTGCATGGCATGGGGGCAGCCCTCTGTCGTGGTACTCCATTTCATCTTTCGGTACGTAATAAAGCAGCTAAGGTTCTACAGAGGAAGAAAGCAAGGCTGGTAAAGGTCTGGCCCACAGTCACCAAATTGCATGAGTTCTTAACCACACAACCCTGGTGATGAGATCCCAGCCACTGTGGTCTTAGGGGAGAGTAGTCAGCTGACCACCCTCGGGCTTGGGGCCTGGACCTGCTTGACCAGCTGCCTCTGGCTGCCCCTCTGCACCCTAGGCCTTCCTTTGTCCTCACTCTCAGCATTCTGTGATCTAACTCCAGCCCTGAGGGACCCGATTTCTCTCTGAAGGGAGAAGCCCCACCTGCTTGGCAAATAAACCTGCAGGGCCTCTAGGAGTAAGCTTCCCCCATCAGCCACCCGTTCCTTCATTCACTCGACATTGCACTGTTTACATCCTGTAGACTCAGGAATCATCCAGCAGGACCAAAATATTGGGAGGAATTCTGGCTGACATCCTTAAAGAGACTCTGACTTCAGAATTTGAGGGAGAGGAAGGAAGGCAAGCACTCAGTGTGGTCTTCACAGAGAGAAACTCAGTTAATATCTGAAGACCTGAACTAGATTGAACTGCATTTTCTCTCCACCCCTGAACTGCCTCCGTTTCCCCATCTGTACAAAGTGGTCCATTTCTACCATCACATAGCACCCACACCCCTCACCCAGGGACTGGGGTCTGCAGTGCATGCCTTCAGATTGATGCTTTTAATTCTCAAATGGTCCCAAGAACCCCTTCAAGTATTTGAAACAGAAATACATGGTGAAGGTGTGTGGCGAGGTTTTAAAAACTGGTCCAGGGTTTTCCTGGTGGCGCAGTGGTTAAGAATCTGCCTGCCAATGCAGGGGACACGGGTTCGAGCCCTGGTCCAGGAAGATCCCACATGCCGTGGAGCAACTAAGCCCGGGCTCCACAATTACTGAGCCTGCGCTCTAGAGCCCGTGAGCCACAACTACTGAGCCTGCGCGCCACAACTTCTGAAGCCCACACGCCTAGAGCCCGTGCTCCACAGCGGGAGAAGCCACCGCAGTGAGAAGCCCACGCACCACAACGAAGAGTAGCCCCTGCTCGCCGCAACCAGAGAAAAGCCCGCGTGCAGCAACAAAGACCTGATGCAGCCAAAAATAAGATAAATAAAATAAAATAAATAAATTTATTTTAAAAAAACAAAAAAAACTGGTCCACTCTGGTGCCTTTCTTCAGGATTTCCGGGCAGACCGCCAGCTTCTCTTTCCAATTAAACGCCCCATTTGGCCAGCTGGTGGGCCCCTGAGCTGGAAGGGAGAGATGCCTGCTACTGCTGCTGTCTGGATGTAATTTGGGGGACAGGAGATTTCATAAGCCGGGGGAGGGGATACATCTGAGATGTGATCACGGCAGAAGCATCCCCTCACCAGTTGCCCGGAAAGGAAGAGAATCCATATGTCCCAGCCCCCAGCGCGGGGTCTCGGGGAAGGACACACTCCACGAATAACTGGGGCTGGGGCCCAGGGGAGGACCGAGAAGGGTCGATGACAGCATCACCCCAGGAGGGGCAAGGAGAGCGGGGACCCTCCAGCTCCAAGGCACCTCTCCAAGAGCTGCTTTATGTGATGCTGGGAACAAGACTTCAGGAGTGGAAATTACAACGCCACCATCAGAACAAATAGTACCACGAAGGGCTCACTGCACGCAGTACTCTCCTTGAATGCTTTACGTGGATGCACAAGGACCTGAGGCAGAGGTGCTGCGATGCAGGTGGGGAAACTGAGGTTCAGGAAATTGAACGAACCGACAAGGTCAAAGGCTGGCAGGTGGGGAGGCTGGATCTGAACGGGAACTAGAAGCGCTCCAGGCCTTCATCAGCACTGGACCCCACGGCCTCTACCTGGATGAAGAGTCCAGGACAGCATACAGGCAGTCAGCCGGCCAGGAAGTGCCCCGGGCAGGCCAGGGAAGAAGGCCGTGGAGTGCATGTGCGCACACACACGTGTGCAAGTGCGTGTGGACATTTGCACATGCATGTACAAGTTGGGAAGAGTCTTCGAAGAAAAACCGTAATGAAATGACTGTGAGCAAAGCCAGGTGTCCAGAAAGGAAGTAGAAGGAAGATGAAAGGCAGGAGCGCCCCCAGCCCTACCACCTCCGGAAGTTTCCACAGGGTGGGAGGCCTCCTGATGGCTCCCATTTGTGGAGGCCGGACCGCTGGAGTCACCGCGACGCTGGGGCCACGTGGCCAAGGGGACACGCTGAGTGGGGGACTAGTGACCTGAAGGCGGCTATCTCAGCCCGCGATCTGATCACCAGATGGGCCCTCTCTCGCTCGCTAAAAAACAGGAAATCCATATGAAAAGCAAGACAAATGGCCATCCCTGCCTTCTTCCCATCTGCCGTGATATGTGAACACGGCGGCTGTCAGCAGCGGCCACTGATTGATTCTGGGTATTTGTAGCTGGGGGTCTGTTATCAGCTGTGCTATCAAAGGCTTCTCTGGGCTGGGCTGACCCCACCAGCCATTTCAATATGCCACTCCTTTGAGACCTAAGTCTTTAATGCAAGGTGACAGCAATACTATTTCACGTCAGGCCCAAAGAGACCACTTCCTGTTTTGCAAAGGACTTGTGCCTGATTTCAAGGCAAAGTAAAGATAAATCAGAAATGTCACACACACCGCCCCCCCACCCCACACACAGGCCAAGGGTGCTGCAGGCTTCACTCTCTGCTTGGTATTTCACCTCCGAGGCCGCACCTCAGATCAGAAAGCTGTTGGGACAGCTGGCCCATCAGTACCTGGAAGACCGCACAGCGTTGAGAAGCAGGATGCCCGTTCTTGTCCCAGTTTGCCACTAAAGCGCTGTGTGACATTGGCTAAGTCACTTGCCCTCTCTGTTTCCCATGCTCTTCAGCTGCGCCACCAGTTCTTCTGTGCTATGATTTAACAGTTAAATCTCTTCAGCCTGGTCTTCCAAACCCCCAACAACGCTCTATCTTCTTCTCCTTTGCCCCACACCCCCACTGTCCTGAGCACCTTGCTGGTCTCAGAACGAGGCCCACAGCACGGCCAGCAGCCAGCCCCTTGCAGTGCTATTTCTCCATCCACAACGCCGCCCCCTACCGCATTTGCTGAGGGATGACCACTGGCCAGGTCCTCCCTCGCCGTGCACCCCCATTTTACAGACGGGAGGGCTGTGGCTCAGGAGAGTTGAGTGAGAGACTGGTGGTGTCAACGATCAGATTCAGGCTCTGCTCAGTGGCAGACACTGAGACCCTCCTGAGGGAGTGGGAGAGACCCCAGAGACGGAGGTGTGGCCATGACAGCATCTCACCCCTGCACGGCCAGGCAGAGCACAGTGGAGCACCACGGAGGAGCCCTCTGCATCCCTGGACATCACAGAGGAGGTCCCAACCTGCAGGGAACGGCAGGGGCCATTTCCAGGCGGAAACAGGAGATAACGTGAGCCTGGGAGGAAGTCAGCCCCTGTGTGGCCACCACCCAGGAACCAGCCCCCTCCCCCTGACGCCCTGGTCTCCAGGTGCTCCCACCAGCCCCTCCACCCCTAACACCCTCCTGCCCCCACCCCGGGGCGGCATTGTGTGGCTAAGAGCATCGTTCACCTCTTTCTTCGCAGATGAAGAAACTGAACCTCAGAAAGGCATTGACACCTTCCCAATGGCACATGGCTGGTCAGGGTTGAGACTCAGCTGAGAACCCAATTCCAAGCCATCTGTGTCCACTGGGAGGGACCCTGGACACCCCCAACCCAACCAGAGTACCCCGATTTTTGTTTGTTTTGTGTTTTCTATAAAATATAGACTCCATTCAATGAAAAGTTTCTATAATACATCAATTTAAATTATTATTTTTGTTTACATCTGCAATGACTGTAAATTTACAAGCTTGCAAACTTACGGTAGTAACAATGAAGGTTCTCATATTGGGTTTGCTGGGTACCTCCTACAAAGGCCAGGAGAATACTCACCTTCTTGGCTCCAGCCGCCACCTCAAAGCCCATGGAAGGGCTGGGGGTTACACAGGTTACCCACAGATACGCACTCCCCTTGACCACACCCCATCCATCCACAAGCATTTAATGAGCACCTACTATGTGCCAGGCGCTAAGCAGGATGGGGACGGCCTTCCCACATACCTCCCCGCACCCAGCCCGTGCTGGGAGCATCACCACCTCCCGAGACACCTCTGACATCCAGCATCAAGTCCAGCAGCGGCTGGGTCACTGAATCCTCAGGCAAGACCAGAGGGCAGCCTCTGGCCGCAGTAGTGGGCAGCTACCGTCACCGGCCTGTTGCCTTCTTTCCGCCTGCCCAGGGCTCAGGGACTTGGAGTCCCAGAGAGGATGTCCCTGGTGGGGTTTGGGCCCATAGAGCCCTGTCTCCTGACTCTTGAGCTCTGTACCACCCCCCCAACCCAAGCTTGGAGGCCTGCTTCCATTCCTGCATGAAAGAGGACGGGACCACAGAGCGCTGAAGCTGGCCAGCGCCACCAAGCTTCGTCACACGCCCTTCACTGCTCAGTACTCTCCAAGTGCTAACTCACAGCCTCCATAAGGCAGATACTACAGTCTCCACTTTACAGATGGGAGCACTGAGGCACAGAGAGGTTGAGACATCAAGATTACCCAAATCATGGGTGCTGGGGCCAGGATTCAAACCCGGGAGGTGGGCTCCTGTAGTCTTGCGCTGCTTGTCAACAGTGTCTCGTGGGGGAAGACACCAGCTCTCCCCGAGGGAGGCAAATAAAGCAAGAGAGAGAATCCAGAGGGTTGGACGGGTTCGTCCTCTGCCAAGATGGCGTTGCCCCACCAGCCCCCAGGGACTTTGCCCCCATAAGTCCTGTCTTTCCCTCCAGGCCCCGTCCCCCTCCAGCCCTTTGCGTCATGGGAAAGAGGGGCTTGAGAGCTGCTAGAGAAATGCTCTGTCCTGATGGGGCCATGCTCCCGGGGCCTTCTCTGGACAGTCCTCTCTGAAGGGGTTATTTTGCCGATGGTGACAATGACGCTATTAGATGACTACCACTTGGGTCCTGGACCCCAGGTCCACTCGTCCACACAAGAGAGTTCTCCTTCAACGTCCCTCGCCTCCTTGTGTTAACACTGTCTTCCCTCCACTGGGCCGTTTCCAAGAGCTCACAGACTCCGCATTAGCTTCCTGCTGCTGCTGCTGTAACAAATTGCTACATAAAGTAACACCCATTTATTATCTTACAGTTCCAAAAGCCGGGAGTCTGCCGTCCGCAGGGTTGGTCCTTCCAGAGGCTCCGGGGGGAATCTGTCTCCTTGTTTCCAGCTCCTGGAGGTGCCCACTTGCCTCCATCAGCCCCAGCTCCTTCTTCCCAAGCCCTTCCTCCGACCTGAGAGCCGGTCCCCCACCCCCACCCCCAGGGCTGCTCCGGGGCTTCCCTCCCAGAGCCACCATCTCCATGCTGGTGAACCCCGTGCCCTCCCCAACCTTGGCTCCTCCCCAGGGCACACTGCCCACCCAACTGCCTTGTCAGCTGGCGGGGGCTTCGGGGGGCGGGGGGTGGAGTGGGCAGGAGGAGAGCATAGCAACTGACCGCAGACCTAAGAGAGTGGAAATTTATTCTCTCACTATCTGGAGAGCAGCGTCTGAGATCAACGTGTGGGCGGGGCCGTAGGGGAGGCTCTTCCTGCCTCTTCCAGCTTCTGGGGCTCCAGGTGCCCCTGGCTTGCGGCCATGTCACCAATGTCTGCTTCCGTCAACACGTGGCCTTCTCCCCTCTAATGTGTTCTCTCCTCTTCTGATAAGAATGCTTGTTGCTGGATTTAGGGTCCAGGGTGATCGCATCTCAAGATCCTTCACTTGATTACACCTGCAAAGACCCTTTTTTTCCAAATCAGGTCACATTCCCAGGTACTCGGACATATCTTTTGCAGGGACTCCAATTCAACAGTGGCCTGGGATTTTCCCTCCAAGAGTTCTGAACCATTTATGATCATGAGTGAGCTCTGCGGACAAAGCACTGAAACGTTGCCGTCACCCCTGACGAAGGTGATTTCAGATCACTTGACACACAGATCCGAGGGAAAGTGGCTTCTTCATACTAACCCCCAGATCTGTACAGGTCTACCCACTCTGTGAGGGTCACACCGGCAAACACACAGGGCGACCCCCACCCAGCACGTGGCAGGTTAGTAGCAGAAGGCATGCCCCCCACCCCGTGACAGATCCCAGAGCGGGGCTGGCACCTGCCCGCAGCTCTCCCCCTGTTAGCTCATCCCTGGGGAGGAGTAGTGAGGAACCCACAGAGGCCTAACAGGTGTCCCTAACAGGTGTCCCTTCACCCAGACATTTCCTCCTTCCCGCGAATTCCATCTGTCCCGGTAATCACCACTTATTATCTCCCATGGCTCCTGGGGGTCAGGGATTCAGATGGGCACAGTGGGGACAGTTTGCCTGTGCTCCTCTTCACCTGGGGCCTCAGCTAGGCGGCAGAAGGCTGGGGGTGGAGGCTGGTGTTGGCTGGGGCCTGGGGGGGCGTGGGGGGGGGCAGTCTTCGGCCAGAGGTGCACGTGGCCTCTCTGCTACTTGGGCTTCCTCACAACATGGAGGACAGAGCCCCGGGTGAGCCCAAGAGGGAGAGCCGAGCAGAAGCCAAGTTGCCTTTTTCCACCCAGGCTGGGGAGTCACACGGCCTCCCTTTGGCCGCATGCCCCATGGGAGTTACGCAGATCTGCCCGAGTTCTCTGCCCAGAGAGGGAACAAGCCCCCTCCCCTCACACTGTAAGAAGAGCAGGTGGGATGGGTGTCACCCTCTTTGGGAAGTGCCACCTTCCCTAGCATCTCAGACTGAAGCTGGCGCGGGCAGAACGCCTGGGTTTTTCCCCTAACCCGGTCTCCTCTTTCTCATCCCCATGGTACTGCAGGGCAGAAGCCTCACACTGTCCAGTGGGTGGCAGGCCACGCAGGTGGGACCCTGGGAGGGAGCTGGGTTCTCCCCGTAGGAAGCCGCCCCGACCCCAGGGACCCGGGCAAGCCGGCAGGCGCTACAGGTCCTGCAGTCAGGAGCCAGCAAGGCAACAATCGTCTCCGCCCGACTGTCTCATCTCCCAAAGGGCTCTGATAAATGGAGAGATAGGACCACTAATTCTTGGGCACCGCCGGGGAAGGACGCCCTGTCACTTCGAAAATGGGCCCAGATTCCTTATCATGCGGCCACTCCGCAAATCACCAAAGACAAGCTGACGTCACCCCCTCGGAGGGGCTTCAGAGGGGCTGCTAATCCTAATGGATTTGCCCAAGTGGAGATAAAGAACCTTCTTGTTCCTCCTGTATTGGAGTAATTCATTTTACAAATAGATTCAAGGAAAGTGGTTGAGGCAGGGTGTGGAGCTCACTGGTCAGCCGCACAAAGCACCCAGCCTTCCCGGGAGACCACGTTCTGGAACAGTCCCCACAGGGGCGCTGACAGCGCCCTTCCGGGGAGGCCACGGTCAGGTCCAGCTGTTGGACCCCTCCTACCTGGTCCAGACACATTCTTTGTGGAGCCCTGTGCAAAATGAAAATAGTGAGCCCTTGTTCAAAATTATGGAGAATTTCACGACAGTGACAGAGCATTAAGCCAGGCGTAGGGCCCCCCCAGGAGCATGGCCCTGTGCTGTGCACAGACTGCACAGGTCACAGTCACTTCGAGGGCATAGAAGAGACTAGAGCCATTAGTAGCCCTGCCTGGGCCGGAAGGTCAGAATGGATGCTGGTGGCCCCAGAGCTCCACTTCCAAGGGCCAGAGTTAGCCTTGGGCCACTAGAAAGGGCCCGTAAGTCTGAGATCAAAACCCAGCTCTCCCTGCCTCTGAGCTGTGCTGCCTTATGTGTATCACTTGACCACTCTGAGCCTCGATTTCCTCACCTGTGAAATGGGGTGATAGTTGTATTACCTTCCAGCACAGCCATGAGGTTGAAACATGGCCCCATAGAAGGCCCATAGGAGGGGATTAATAAGTGGTGCCCGTTCCTACTGATGGAGATGTTCGCCTCCTTGGTGACAAACCAGGGAGAACACCGTCGCCCTGGGCTGCAGACAGGTGCTCTGGGGCCAGAGCCCTGGGTTCAAATCCCACTTCTACTGCGCAGTGGCTGAGAAGCTCTGGCAAGTGACTTCACGGGGTCCTGCCTCAAATTCCTCACCTGTAACCTGAGGTGGCCATCATCCCGCCCAGCAGGTTGTTATGGGAACTAAGTGAGGGAGGCATGTGAGGGGTTGACCTGTTTGAGGTGGATAAAGAGGGCAGAGGAGGATGGGGTCCAGTCACGGAGAGGGCCACCCCATCCCGTGGGAGAAAGTGGGACATCCTGGGTGGAGCCAACCCCCCCCCCAAGTAAAGCAGAAACCTTGGGTGGGGGGAGCTGAGGAGGAAGGAGTGAGGCCAGATGCCAAGGTGCCTGGACGTTAAACAATCAAGGAAAGGGGAGTGATCTTTAAGAAAATGAATACAAAATTGCAAATACAAAACTAGATACACCTGAATGTTGATTAGAATGAGGAAAGAAACAGCAATTCAAAAGTTACAAAGCTTACAAAGATCTCAAACTACAGGAAACACAGAAAAGTATCAATGTTCTTATTTCTGAACTGACCCATCTCTGTTAACACCATTTTTCTATATTTTGGGTTGTATACTGTTTTATCACCTCTCAATATGACAATACTTTTGTGATTATATGATTTTTTCTATAAAGAGACTAGAAAGATAACTCCATCTTTTTCTGACATGGGGAAATGAAATTTGTTTTTTGTTTTCTTTTAATTTATTTATTTATTTATGGCTGTGTTGGGTCTTCGTCTCTGTGCGAGGGCTTTCTCTAGTTGTGGCAAGCGGGGGTCACTCTTCATCGCGGTGCGCGGGCCTCTCACTATCGTGGCCTCTCTTGTTGCGGAGCACAGGCTCCAGACGCGCAGGCTCAGTAGTTGTGGCTCATGGGCCTAGTTGCTCTGCAGCATGTGGGATCTTCCCAGACCAGGGCTCGAACCCGTGTCCCCTGCATTGGCAGGCAGACTCTCAACCACTGCGCCACCAGGGAAGCCCATGAAATTTGTTTATCATTGATGGATAAGCACAGTTTTTTTTTTTAAGATTTTGACTATCAGAGTTTTAGTTTCTACTGTGATATAAGAAGAGGGATTTTGCTATTTTGCTATTTTGTCAGCCTGCTTCCTTTTGGTTTATGTTTTAGGTTTCCACTAGGATACTCCTTCTCATCATGTTTATTTTTGAAACCATCAATAACTCTAAAAAATACAGAAATGGTGTGAAATTGACAAATACAAAAGCAATTCAAATGAATTTTTTTCTTCATGTCTTTTTTTATTGTGATAAAATACACGTAACATAAAATCTACCATCTTAACCACTTGTAAGTGTACAGTTCAGTGGGATTAAATCCATTCACTTCATACAACCATCACCACCTTCCATCCCCATAATTCTCTGTATCTTGTAAAACTGAAACTCTGTACCTGTTAAACACTAGTTCCCCATTCTCCTCCCCCCAGACCCTGGCATCCACTTTTCTACTTTCTGTCACTGTGAATTTCCTCTAGGGAACTTCTGTAAGTGGAATCATAGAGTAATTGTCCTTTAGTGTCTGGTTTATTTCACTAAGCATAATGTCCTCAAGGTTCATCCACACTGCAGCCTGTGCCAGAATCCCCTTCCTTTCCAAGGCTGAATAATATTCCATTATATGGATGGACCACATTTTGCTTATTCATCCATCCATCAACGGACACTTGGTTTGCTTCCACATTTTAGCTATTATGAATAACGTTGCTATGAACACGGTGTACAAGTATCTCTTCGAGACCCTGCTTTCAATTCTTTTGGGAAAATAGCCAAGGGTGGAATTGCCGGATCACAGGGTAATTCTAGGTTTAATTTTTTAAGGACCCTCCATACTATTTTCCACAGTGGCCGCACCATTTTACATTCCCACCAACAGTGCACAAGGCTTCCAATTTCTCTACGTCCTCACCATCACTTGTTTTCTGTTTTCTTGATAGTAGCCATCCTAACAGGTATGAGATGGTTTCTCACTGTGATTTTGATTTGCGTTTCCCTAACTATTCCAATGCATTTTTCAATGTGTCGCTACATTGTCCCGAGCTGCATGGTTCTGTAAGCTAGCTTGCCTTCTGCACAATGCATTCAGTTCTCCATGTATCTGTGTAGAAGTTCCGTCCTGGTGTCCTCAGGCCATTGTCCTGCACAGGGGCATTTTCTGTTCCCTATTATCTAGAGCCACCAGACTTTGTCAGGACAAGATGCATCTCACTCTCTAAGAAGTGATCTGGTAGCTTGAGACGCAATAAAGCCTGTTTATTCAGGCACAGATCTATGTTCTCGCTGTTTGTATGCTCTGCTCTGCAAACCCAGGAATCGGGCTAAGGATTTGCCATGACTCCCACCAAAAAAAAAAAAAAAGGACAAAATGTGTATATGGTCGTGTGGTCTATTTATAATGATATGCCTTGTTATTATCAAGTCAATTACTGAACGAAGAGACCTTTCATTAGGACTGGATTCAATAAGAACTGAATCCCCCCACTCACAACATGACACTTCCGGCGATTGGATGAACTTTCCACAGACTTGCTTCTGACTCCATGACTGTCATGCTTCATTTCTCCTGCCCACACACACTCAGGGCCAGAGGCCAGAAGATGGGCTCACATCACGGCCCATAAGATGGGCTCAGCCCCACCCTTTTACCGGGCACCAGGGGGTCTTCTCAGCGGACTCAGGTGTTTCCCTGGAAGCCAGCCTGTGCTTGGGGCCAGTGATGACTGGAGTCTATATAAAAGGGACCAGAACCACACAAATCCATCCCACCAAACGCACTGTCCCTCACCTGGACCCCAGCGACTTTGGCAGCCTCCCCTGCACCCACACACACAACCTGTCCCCAAGGCGAGGGCAAGTCAGAGGGAAGGGACGGCGGCTTGACCTGCTGCCCCTGCGATATCTCATTTTTGCAGATCTAAAGAGCTATGCACAACCGTGTGAGCACCTGGGCGGGCCCTCGCAGCGGAAGCCCTGGAGCTTGAGTCTCATGATGAACCACCAAGGTCAGAAGCACCCCCAGGTCCGGGGTGAATTCCAGTTGGCTGAGTTCTAGGGTGCCTGCTAGTGAACCAAGTGGGTCTGCTGAGAGGCCAGGAGATCCCTCAGGGATGGCAGGTCCCCATCCCAAGCCTCTCGATGACCCTGGGCCAGACCCCTGAGGGGTAAGCCTCAGTGGGGAGAAGTGTGTGGCAGCACCCCACTCCCACCCATACTGCGGCCAAAATCCAGGGTCACCCCAGATGCCTCATCTAGGCTTCACCTGCCCCGGCTCAAAAGCCCTCTTCCCCTCGGCCATCCCGGGACCTTGAACAACTTGAGCCAGAAAGGTCACCAAAGGGACCCCTCAGACTCTTCCGTGGATTCACACTGCCCACATCATCTGGCCCTCGATGACCCCAGCCCTCGGCCGTCACCCCTCCACCTGGTTTCCTGAGACTCCCAGCCGAGCAGCTGGGGGGAGATGGGGTGAGAGCTGTGCTGTACCCCCCACCAGTCCCCAGAGGAAACCCCTTTCCTCCACCCCCCCCAAATTGTCGGAAACACAATAAAACCATCAAAATCACTTTTCATCAGCCCCAGGGTTACAAAACTTGGGCCAAGGTTCTCTTTGTTCCGTGGCAGTGTGAAAATAGCGGACTCTTCAGTGAGAGAGACATTGAGACAAAAGTAAATCCATGACGTTGGGTCCAACTCAGCCGGCCTTGACCCTCTAGTGTTCCGGCTCAACCCACCGTGTCTCCACCTTCAAGTATTCCTGCAGAGCCCAGCCTGGCCCAGGAGCAAACTGTAGAGCAACCACCAGCTTCTTTATCATCAGTAATTCATCGGGGTCTATCTGGGGTCAACACAGATTCAGAGAATACCATTTCAGTTAGAATCCAGCTCAATTTGAAATTTGAGCAAAAAAGTGGTGGACCATGGCCACCACCATTTACCCTCCAAGGGCAAAAAGTTCAAGGCACGTTTCGGCCTTGAGAAGACTTTCCTTTCGTTTCTGATGGTTGGAAGGTGACTTTATAAAGAAAGGACATCTTTTCCTGTCCCTGCAGCTCATCATACCGGGAACAAAAATTCAGTTATCGGGAAGAGTCGTCTGCAACCCACGGAGCTTCTCATGACCAAAGAAGCTCTGGAAACGATCAGAAAACATTAAAGAAGCAAAATGCATTTGGCGTTGCTGCAATTTGGGAGTGAGCACCCACTTGGCCGTGAGCCGTGGCAGATAAAGCATCTGCTCATTCAATTAGGTCGAGGAAAATGGAAAATAGCTGAAATTCAGAGTCGAAAATATTTCATTTCTTAGCAAACACTGTTCAGTGTTAAAAGGGGGAAATGGTCTGCTCTGTCTGTGAATAAAGGCAATTTGGGGAGATCCTGGGTACCGGAGGGAAAGATAAAAGGGAAGACAGATTTCGACATATGAGTTCACCAGCTGATTCCTGCAAAAACGCAGAGATTTGCAATGAAGTCATGGGCTAACAAAGATTGAGATGTTGCAGGACATCACGGATGACATGATGTGTCCCTGGCTCCGACGGTAATAGGTAATGAGCCCGCCGATAATGCAATCGGAGACCAGCTGTCGGTCTGGGTGGTGAGATGCTCTTGGAAGACGTCTGTGCAGCCAAATCCAAGCTCCCTCCTGGATCGTGAAGGCTGTAGAGATGACAGGACCCACTTGCTGAGGGTTTGGAGAAAATCGACCTGCAGCAAACTAGGAGCCCCGTGGTCTGAAATTTGAGGTCTCAGCTGGGTAAAGGCCACTGTCAGAGAGACGGCCATGCCGCTAAACAGACTGAAAAGTTCATTGGTGTTTTAATGACGTTGAAGAAGCACAAGCCAACGTCCGTGGTTGCTCCAAGTTGGCACCTGCAGCGTTGGGGTATCTATGTCACGGGGTCTTGTGAAGAAAGGAAAAAGACTCAAGATGCTTTCAGGGGTGTTGCTTCTTTGTGTCTTGGTGTGTGGCCCTGTGCACAGCCGGGCGACTTTCCCCACCACAGTTAGTGGAGCAAAGACCGACCTGAAGGCTGTTGTGTGGATTATACAGAAACCCTTTGGGCTGTGCGTCAGGACACAGGAGAAGCCAGGCCCCCCTGTGATGGAGAAGGGGTGTAGGTGGGACGTGGCAGGGGTGGCCATGGCAGAGGAAGAAGGAGGGATAAGCAGAGGCCAGGAAGGACCCGAGTATTGGGTGAGCCGTGAGGAGCCAGGCTTGGGGGATGAGGAACATGGCTTGGTCAGGCCCAACATCCCCAGGGCCTGCCCTGCTGGTGGGGTGGCCACTGAGAGGACAAAGGGGAAGTGGAACGCCCCCGATACTGACCCAGGCACCAGGACCCCTGAGTCCTGGCTCAAGAGGACTGGTGTCTCTTCTCATAAGGACACAAATCCCATTGGATCAGGGCCCCATTCACGACTTCATCTTATTTGAATTACCCTCTTATTCCAGGTACAACCACACTGCACCTGAGGCTTCAACAGACGAATTTTTGGAGGACACAGTTATTCAGTCCAGAGCAACCCTTAAATATTCCAGGGTGTATTTTTTAATAGCCAGAACATCTTCTTACACAACCACAGTACAATTATTTTTTTAAGAATGAATAGGAATTTTAATGAGGTTTACCACAGTACAATTATTAAATTCAGAAAATTTACCATTGAAAAAATAATGCATGATGTTTATTCCAATTTTTCCAATTGTCCCCATAATGTTCTTCACAGCATTTTGTTTCCAAATAAGATCCATCATTGCATTTAGCATCATGTCCTTTTAAGTTTCCTTATTCTAGGTAATTACTCCTTTCTTTATCTTCATGTTGTTAACATTTTGAAGAGGACAGGTCACTCCTCTATTTGTGTCAGTCTGGTGTTTCCTGGGGTTCAGATTTGGGGGGGTCACATGGAACGGAGGCTGTGTCCTTTTGGGAACATGCCATCAGGGGGCACATGATGTCACTTGGTCCCCATATTGGTGATGTTGACTTTTACTGCTTCTCCATTTGTCCCTTTGAATGTAATAAATCATCTGTGGAAGGATATTTTAAGACAACATAAATAACCTGTTTCTCATTAAACTTTCACCCAGCCATCTTCACATCCATCCGTGAGTATGATGTGTGCCTCTTTCACTTATTACTCACTCTGATGGTTGCAAAATTGCAATTTTCTAAGCCTATCATTCCATCAGCATTTGTTAGTTGGCATTCTACTGTAAAGAGCTTTCTCTTGTCTGTCGTTTATTTATCTATCTATATGTGAATTCATTATCAGCACAGACTCACGGATTCACATTTTGAGGGTTGGATTATAATCCAACCTCCATCGCTGGCATTACACACACCATGATCCTCAAATTCCCCAGCATTGTCCGACAGATGGGAGCCTTTCAAGAGACTCTTGTCTCCTAATGTGCCCCTAGATGGGGTTCTTCATCTCTCCTGTATACGTCGTCTTCAGGGAGCCTGGGAACTGCTTAAAATTATACCCATAAGATTACATGCCTGCGTGTTTTGTAATGGGTGAAGATCCAATAGCGTCCGTCAGATTCTGCAAGGCACTGTGGCCTCCCCAAAAAGACAAAGAGACTCTGGGACAGAGACTTGGGTGGACCTGTCCATGTGTCCTAGCCACCTCCAACTCACAAACAAGAACACATTTTGCATACAATGGTGGTTCTGGAGTCCCTTAAGCCTCCTGATAAGCCAGCCTTTCTTCCCCAGCTCTGCGCGAAGTCAACAAGATGGTAGAAGGAGGCTCTGTCGGGTCACAGGGGAGTTTCCAGAACTGACTGGCAAGACCAGGGGCCGTCAGTCCCTCTGCATGCTGATGTCCAGAGGACTTCACTGCTGAGACCTTGCCATGACACTCATGATGGCTGTCGTGCGGCTGGCTGTGCTGTGGTGTGCCCAGCTCACTTGGTTCTCACCACAAGCTTGGGTGTGGACTAATATCACACCCCATTTTACGCAGGAGGAAACTGAGGCTCTGTCAAGCTTTGCCCAGAGTCCCACAGCTTGTAAGTGACCAAATGGGCCTTGAACCCAAATCCACCATTTCCAGCTCCCAAAGCCCCAACCCCACCCACACTGACAAGCACCCTTCAATCAGGGCAGAGTTCAGCTCGAAGCCCTTAGAAAAGAACCATGGTAAACAGAAGCATGGTGCCCATTTTTCACTCTTTCCTGCATCCATGCCCCTTGCCATGGCACCCAGGGAAATGATATCCTCCCCATTAATGGTAGCCTTGGCCACGTGACTCACTTTGAACAATAGAACATTAGCTGACAGGTACAAACAAAAGCTCGAAAGATGCTTTGAGGACTGGGCTTGTCCCCTACACTTCCAAGTGCTGTGAGAAGGCCACGCCCATGGGGGCCTGCTGGTCTCTGAATCAGCCAAACCCCAGCCAATCCACAGCCTTGCCTCTTGCAGCAGAGCCACCCCACCAACCAGACACTCAAGCAAGAGATAAAGTCTGATGGTTCTGTGCCACTGAGTTTGAGGAAGATTTGTTACATGGCATTATTGGGGCAATAGCTGACTGATACAGAGATGGTACTGGGGAGACCTCACCTCTCATTTCACCCTCACTTTTTAAAATCAGTACAATGGTGACACTAGAAATACATCTTCCTTTCTTTCAGTCTGGTGTGTGTGCTTCTGCCTCTAAGTGTGAAGCTTCATGGTCTTTTATGGTGGTCCGGGGAGAGTTTGGGGGAAACAACTGGGTGAAAATCTCACCAGTGGAAGAAAGGATGCTCTTCCTCTCTGAATAACATGTGATTCTGTTTCAGAGCCTGAGGACAGGTTTTCACAGGCGCTGGCAGAGGAAGGGAAGCAGAAGGAGTTGGGCCAGGGAGGGCACGAGTCAGGGGCCCTCCTGATACATCTTCTATGAAAGCAGCAACCCTGGGCCCGACGTGCAGTAACCGGTGCAGCTGCGGGAGCTGGCGGAGGTGGCTGGCCCTGTTTGTTGGTCTGACTCTAATCGGAGGCCTGGCGGGAAAGTGAGAAGAGAATAGGACAGAAACCCCTGGAACCCTTCTGCCTCTCCTGCTTCCCCTGGAAGGAACTCTTTCCACAGGTCCAGACCCCAAGGGAGGAAGCCAGGACGCTGGGACCAGGCAGACCCAGCTCCAAGCTGCAGCCTCCTGGCACTCGGCAAGACACTTCTCCTATGAGCCAGAGGTTCTCACTCACAAAATGTGGGTGGTGGGGTGACACTGCAGCACCAGTGAAGGTCGGACGGGCTGGCCCGTGGACATTCACCCCATTAGCGTTGCCCTTCTCCATCTCCAGGGGGACTGACTCTAAGTGCAAGTGGGAGTGCTGCCGTGGGCTCTCCTTGGGGTGCCTTGGCTGCCACGCCCCTGCACCGCTCCTCCCTCCTTCTGAGCATGCTCAGTAATGAGGAAGGGTCATGGGCTCACACCGGGGCCACAAGTGGCCCTCACCCCAGGGACACTGTGGCCTGGGCACCCACCTTGGCCTCCTTGGCATCATGTGGCCACTTTTCAACTCGGGCACCAGAGGGACCATCACACAGGGCTTCTGGTCAACCCCCAACAGGGTGATTCGTAACCATTCACCCATCAGTGCTGTGTGCGCCCTACCCCACACCAAGCCCCCTGGGCCTCAGCTCCACAGACCTTGGTGATTCAGGGAAAGATGGTTCAGGCTGAGCCAATGGTACCAACACCCCCAACGCGGAGCCTTGGGAGAAAAATCTTCCTCTCCAAGAGGTCCCAAAATGGCCAGGGGTTTGGATGCGAGGGGAACCCCAGGCCCACAGGGATGGCTGCGAGAGGCAGGGGAGCTGTGATCTGGGCCTGTCGGAGTCTTCTGACCCAGAGCCCGGTGGGAATTCCCAGCCCAGGCCGGCCCTTTGTCTAGAGGATTCTTATCAGCAAAGGCAGACGGCTCTTTTCACAGACATCTGCCAACCCTCGTCCCAGTCTGGAGCTTGGGTTTCCACGGGGAGGCGAAGGCCCGTGTCGGGAGACAGGGCCACGCCAGAGGGGCCAGGCTCTGTTTACACACAGCAGTGGTGGGCGCTGGGTCCCACGGGATCGTGTGTCTCTGTGCACAGGTGGCAGGAGGGCCGCGCTCTGCTCTTGCAGCGCCCGCCTCCCTCCCTCCTTCCTTCCTTCCTTCTTTTCTTCCAGCAGATATTTGGGTGCCTTTTCTGCTCCACACCTGTGCTGTGCAACAGGATTTTAACAGTTAATAAGACTCCCTTCCAGCCCCACAGGCAGCTCCCAGGCCAGAGGGAGGCTCAAACAGGCAATCGCAACGCACAACAGACGATGTGACTGGAGGAGGTACAGGGGCCGTGGGAGCCCATGGGGGGCACCTGACCCAACCCAGGGCCAGGGGCTCCTTGAAGGGTCACCTGTAGGGCCCAATAGCATCCTGGTCACTGCCCTTCCTGAGATGGAGTTACGGCCAGAAGTGCTCCAGAAGCACTGTGGCCTGGCGGGCCCTGGGTCTTTGCACCCAGGCCTGGGGATTGACTGCAGTTACGCTTGTATATCCCCAAACATCCCAAACTATTTGACCCCAGAACAACTTTCATCCTCGGCCAACATTTCACGGAACACACTTTTGGAAAGAAAAGTCTCCTTTGTTGTGTCACCATGAAAGTCATCGTTGTGAAAAGCAGACAGTGAGACGAGAAAACAATGTTAAAGGGGGAAAAACAAAAGGTGCTCCTGAAGGCAGGTGACTGATGGGTGTCTAATTCTGCTCCTTCCCAGTACATGACCAATGCCGCGGTAAAGGGATTTTGAAGACATAAACACACAAAGATGCAGAGAATGGAAAAGGAACTACAGCAACCATATTTTAGAGGGAGGACAGAAGACTAGGGAGTGAACACTGACTTAGCAGAATGACTTTTAAAAGCTGGGTCCTATGGGTGGCCCCTGGGAAAGTCAAGGAGTCGGGGAAGAGCTGATTTCCACAGCAGAATCCTCCCAGAATCCCTTCTGGAACTGGGATGAAGAGGTCGCCATGATGAAGAGGACTAGGTGAGAGATTCTGAGATACAGTTGGAGCCCCAGACCCCTTCCCAATCCCCACAAGTGGGAGGACACCCCCCCCCCGCAGTTCTGGAAGAAGAATTTTATTTTCTGGACAAATTAATACAGAGGCTTCCAGGCTGGGGGATGCCAGCCCAGTCAAGGGCCTTGATTACCTTGCCAAGACCAGGGAGGCAGGTTGAATGACCCTTTGCATCCTCCCCCTTTACCAACTAGGTTCCAGAACACCAGCAGTCAGACCTTGCCCTCCATGAGACCTGATCCAGCCCAAGAGGAAAGGTCTAAAGGTTCTGACATCAGGGGATCTTCAAAAAACCACAGTGAAGCTTATGTGGCTTTAAGAGTGGTCAAGCTCCACTCTTGAACTTCCAATGATTCTGTGCCCGTCCCGCCCCCGCCACTTAGTCATGAGTTGACAGCCAAAGGCTATCAGACATCTGCTAACAGTCTCTTACATGGGAGACAGAAACCAAAACAACCAACAGAAAAATGCAACTCAGAGAAAACTGAGACTGTTCAAGGGAAAGAAAGCTTTCACAACTGTATCAACAACCAGAAGCTGTCTTCAACATCCTCAGAGAGGTAGGACGTCACACCCAAGAACAAGAACAGGGTGCTATCAAAAAGGACCATTCAGAGGACAAAAAGGAAAGAGCTCCCAAATTTAAAAATAAAAATCACAGCAGAAGTGATAACTCAATAAAAGAGTTTAAAAATGAAGTGGAGAAGATATCCCAGGAAGTAAAATAAAAAGAGAAGGAGAGGGAAGAAGAAAACAAGAGAGAGGATAAGAAGGATAAAAATATAGAAGATCCAACATCCAAATAGCAGGCACTACAGATGTATCTGAGAGGAACAACAGAAAATACCATCAATGAAATCATTCAAGACAGTTCCCAGCACTGAAGGGCTTTGTTTCCAGATTGAAGAGTCCCATGAAATACCCAGCATAGAAAATAAATATAGACCTGCACCATAGCACATCGTTGTGAAATTTTAGTACACTTGGGACAAAAAGAAGTTTCTACAAGCTTTGGTGGGGGTGGGGGGAAGCCGATTACATACAAAAGATCAGTTCTCAGAGTGGCTTCAAGATTCTCAACAGAATTTCTTGGGTGCAAGAAAACAGTGGAGCAATGCCTTCAAAATTCTAAAGGAAAATTATTTCCTATCCAAAATCCTATGGCCAGCCAATGTATCCATCAAGTATAATGATGGAATAAAAACCATTTCAGACATGCAAGGTCTCAAAAAAATTTGCCTACGAGTTAACAATTTCTCAAGAAGCTACTGAAAGATGTGCTACCCCAATGTGAGAAAATAAACCAAGAAGGAGACTGGAGATGGAAGAAGTAGTTCGTCCACCACGGGTGAGGGGTGAAGGAAGTCCCGGGAAACCTATGAAGGGAGATCCCGGGATAGCAGGGATGCTCTCAGAGTACTGCTGGTCCAGATGACAGCCACGTGACTCAAGATTTCTGTTGCCACTGTACCACTTTCACCCGAGGCAGGTTGCTGGAGTGAGAATCTTGTCCACTGGCTTATCTTGACCAAATGCTAATGGTGTTCCTTCTCTTTCTCCTGCCCAGCAGCCTTCATCAGTCGAGAACTTACACTTCATCCCCCAGAAGTGTTCTACTCTGACCTATTCCTGAGAGCGGGAAGTTGGCCACAGCAAGCATAGAAGCAGATGGTACAAAGCAATCCACTCTCTCTACCACCCTTCTACGGTGACCAGACACCCCGGCCGCAGTGAGCCCTGTGCCTACCCCATTCTCGAGGTCAGAAAGGATTTGGGCAAACTCGGGCCAGCAAGCAGGCTCTGACCCAGAGGTTCCCTTCAGCTTGCCATCATATTGTATATTTTCCTGGGAGCCTTCAACTCTTGGTGAAAATATTGCCTTTTCCTTGCACCATTTGGTTTGTACCTCCTACTCCATTTTTCAGAACTAAACAATGTATTATTGAGGGATTGTGGCAGACACTGGGCAGATGGTCACCACGCCTGTTTCTCCTTCCTTCTGGAGACCCGCCTAGACCACACACATCTCCCAGTCTCCCTCGCAGATAGGTTCAGGTACATCACTGAGCACCACCCAATGATGTACAGCACCTCCAGGCCTGGCCAGAAAAGTCTCCTGCTCCTTTTCTCTGTTCATCCTCTGCCAGCCCAACAAAGGGCACCAAAAGGAGGCTTCCCAGGTTCTGGGGGATGGTACAGTCTCTGGGAGGGAGGGTCCTGGGTCCCTGCATGACCGCATGGAGTAGAGCCCCAGCACAACCTGCACTGCAATGTCATAAATAAGAAATACACATTGTTTGGATTAGGCCACTGTAATTGGGGGGGGGGAGGGGTTGGTGGTTACAGCAATTAACATACCCTGATTAATGAGGGACATTTACATAGGTGGTAAAACTGGAGAGAAAAATCTAAGAAAGATTTGTAAGAGCACCATTTCTGACACGAAGTAGGTAGGTACTTAGTAAACTTTTGCTCAGCAAATCAATGAACAAACAAGTCTGTTCTCTGAAAGGTGATCTCTGCGTCCTGTCTGCACAGGCGTGCGGCCCAGAGGGAGCATGAAAACTTTACAGCTGATTTGTTGGTGTGGTGGGGATGTGGGTGATATTTCTCCTGTTATTCTTAGGATAAGATTGTTTTGCAATAAACATGTAGGGAATGTGGGCCCAGCCTCTCCCATGTTATATACAGCGTGCATAAAAACATCTATGCGCACAGCTCTCCAGACAGCTGTTTCTTTGCAAGCAAGAGCTCATTTCTCCTCCAAGCAGGCAGGATCCAGCCACCGGGCATCCCCCTTCCAGCAACCCGGCTTCCCAAACCCACCTTCCCCTGGCCCCAACACACAAGGTCCGCAGCCCTGCCTTCCCTTAGAAAGCACCCCCTTCCAAACATCCTCTACAGCTTTCGAGGTTGAGTCCAGGTGTCCCCAGGCTGGGACTCCTCACCCCTCCTGTGTCCCCCCAGGACTCTCTGCAGTGGCATTTGTCCAACCACAGTGCCCAGAGGACAGCATGCCAAGGGTAAGGGGCTGGGGCCCACTGTAGTCAGACCGCCTCTGCCCACAGCCCTGGTGCTCACTTGCCAAAGGGGTGGGAGGGGGGAAATTGCTTCGAGGCCCAGGGATGGTGACAGCACCTGCCCCAGCGGAGGTTTGTGAAGAATACATGAAAGGATGCACAGAATGTTGTTAGGAAGGTGACTAGCCCCTGTGGGTCATTCAATAAGCCTTGGCCCTGACGTAGAGGCTGCATCTTCGTCCAGCTCCCGCAGTGGCCCCTTAACCCCTCAAGGGCAACACTCATACCCTCCTCGCCGGTAAATGGCCCCATGGGCCATGGGGACAGACCTGCAGGCTTGTCCAGCATCCGAGGAGTCGAGATGAAGCCGTGCCTGCTGATGGAAGCTGCAAGGCTAGAGGCAGGAAGCCCTTGACACTGGCCCCTCCATCGGTCCAGCCTCTCCCAGTTGGCTGGACCAGGAGGGGCTGCGGCACAGGCACCAGCCAGAAGCCAGGCCCCAGGGGGGGGATGGATGAAGGAATGGGGACGTGTAACCAGAGGAGAGTATACGCAGAAGAGCCAGTCAACCCAGAAACGGGGGCTAAGCACCTACTAGGCGCCAGGCACCATCCTCAAGTGAGCAAAGCAGTGACACAGGCAGGCCAACCCCTGCCCTCCGGGGCTTGCACTCCAGACAATCCATTAAATAAAGAGAGGACCCAGAGAAGACAATTAATACATAGAGCAGCATCAGCTGGTCCCAAGTTCTATGGCAGAAAATAGAGGCAGGTAAGCAAGGAGATAGGATGCTGAGTGGGCCGGGCGGTGGGGTGTCTGGGGAGGCTTTCTCCGTGTGTGACATTCCAGCAGACACTCGCATGAGCCTTATTGGTTTCTGAGTGGTTTGCTCTCAGATCCATTGCAGTCCTGCCCGGGCACTGTAGAAACGGGACTACATTTCCCAGAGTCCTTTGCCCTCAGGGTCTGGGTGGCTCGGCCAATGGAGGCCCCAGTGGAGGAGTGGAGGGCGGGATGAGTGAGAGGCTGAGGTACTTCTTCCCTCTCTCCCTCCTCCCTGTTCCCAGCGCGTGCCAGGTGAGCCCCAACACGGCTTGGGGTCTGCTGGATGCCTGCACCTCTGTGCTCTGGTGACATGGCCTCCTGCCTGTGTCCCTCCAGCCCTAGGGACACCAGCTCCCTGCTGTTGCTGGTCTCCAGCAAGAGTGACAGAGGAGTGTTTCCCCCATAACCATAACACAAGTGCTGTAAGGGAAAGCAAACTACCATTTCTCCTTGGCTATTTCTTCTTTTCTCTCCTTCCTGAATCTGGGTGGGTTATTTCCCCCAAGCCTCTTTCTCCTTTGCTCCCTTTTCTCCTTTAAGTGAGAAACAGCTTTTTGGCTGATCAGAGAAGCTGCCATTTCCCCACCAGCATTTGCCCGAAGCTGTGCCCTTGAAATCACTCTTATCACCGGGTCCTCATGCATCCGACATCCTCATTTGCTTCTTTTCCAAACTTGACCCCTCTCGTTAAAACAATAAATCGATGGCAATGTCTCATGTCTGCCTGGTCAACAGTCTAGTTGGAGAATCTCAGATGTCCCTAAGATGCACACCAGCCCTGGAGATGGACTGTGGCCAAGGGGAAGTGGGCTTATCCCTCCTCCATGAGAACCGTGGCATGACCCCCTTGAGTGCTTTCTTGAGTTGCACCTGGTGGCCCTGCCCAATCAGTACACAACTGCACTTGTAGAGATGGGGGACAACGCTGACCATCACTGGGATGGTTAATTTTATGTGTCAACTTGGCTGGACCACAGGGTGCTCGGATAATTGATCAAACATTATTCTGGATGTGTCTGGGAGGGTGTTTTTAGATGGGGATAATATGTGAGTTGGTAGACCCAATTATGGATTGCACTACCTGTGTGGTGGGCCTCGTCCAATCAGTTGAAGACCTGACTAGAAGAAAAAGCCCAGCCTCCTCTGAGCAAGAGCGCCTTCTCCAGCAGACGGCCTTCAGGCTTCATCTGCAAAATCAGCTCTTCCTGGTTCTACGGCAGACTGTTTTCAGACTCTAACTGAACATTGGGACTTCTGGGTCTCCAGCCTGGAAAGTCTGTATTTGCCAGCCTCCATAATCATGTGAGCCAATTCCGTATAATAAATCTCTTTTTATATATATACACACCCTGTTGGTTCTGTTTGTCCGGAAAACCTTGGCTAATACAATCACCAAATGTCCCCGTAATGTTTAGGTGAAGCCCCTTGTGACAAATTTCTTTTACAAATAAGTGCTAGGGAACATTTACTGTTCCTGAGGAGTGGCATATTTTCTCCAATGGCCGTGCAAATTCTAAACCTTTCATTCTTTCCCTGCTCCCTTTGGCTGCCAGGAATTTGTAGCTTGGCCACAACAACCACAGAGGGAGCCTGTTTCCTACCCCACCTCGTCCTTGGATTCACCTTCCTTGTTTAACGTCTATTTTCCCATGATCCTGACTTCTCATTTTTGGTGTGTGTTACTCTTCCACTGCTTGTTCTTCCTACAAAGTGCTGGGAGCTGAGGATGGATCGAAGTGTTTTCTTTCCCTCTCCGCTGGTCCCTGCCCAATCCACTGGGAAGGAGTGGGTTGTCAGGCATGTGCTCAGGGTGGGGTGAGACCACAATCAGACAGCTGTCCACACCGCTGTGGTGAGCACTCACCAGATACCTTGGGGCCCTAGGGATGTGGGTGAAGACAGCCGGGGAAGGGGGGGAAGAGCTCCCATGGGCATCTTGCGGAAACTGCCATTGACAGACCATCCATCTGCCTGCCCATCCCCAAGATCAGCTAGAGACAGCTCACTCAATCCCAAGACCTTGGGGCTCTAAGGAAATGTCCTCACATGCCCCCAGCCCACAGCAGTTCCAGAAATGGACGAGCCCACCTCGGCCGGCTTCAAATCCCCAAAGCACAAGGCTTTGCCAAACAGATTCCAAAACGTGAGGCTACCCACCACACACCAAATCCAGAAGATCCCAGCACATACTCCTGGTAAGGCTGCCCCCATCGTTATCAATGGTGAGAAGAAGTGGGTGGGAGAGGGTGGCCGTTTCTCTCTGATTCTCCTGCTAATTTCTGTCTCTCTGAGCTCATGACAAGAATAGCTGATGTCCAAAGAGTTCGTTCTCCTGACAGGCAGCAAATGCTTCTTAGGAGGATGAAAATGGGGCATCGTGTTAGGACATCGTCATGGGTCCTGGCCTCAAAGGCTTACAGGGAAGTGAAGAGAAGGCAAGCCTTAGAGAAAAGGGCAGCACAAAGGTGTTTTGTGTGTCCTGACACTTCCTGGCTCTCTGTGCTGTAGGCCAGGCAGTCAGGGTCTCTTTTACGAATGAGGAGGTTGAATGTAGCAGGTTTACTGAAAGGGTGTACCAGTTAGGATATGGACCAAGCTGTATAACTAACAGCCCCAGAACAGACAATAGCTTTGTCTCCCTCCATCCACGCCTTCACACATGCTCAGTGACATCTCCTTCACCATCCCTTCCTGATGTTTCAAGTATGATCCCCAGAGCTTGTCAGTCATTTTCTTGTATGAGACCATAACTAAGATTCATTCTGTCATTAAGACTCATTTTGGGGGTATCAATGAATCCAATCAAGTCCAAATCAGCTCCGTGTTCTCACATCTAGTTCAACATTCTTTTACCTTGTCTCCCCCAAGTTCAGCCCTGTCCCATGGTTCAGGTAGTGGGGGGGACCTCAGTCTGTCCCTTTTCTCTGCTTTCCATCTCCCCCTCTCTAGGAATTGGGGGCTGAAAGGAGGGGTGGGGGCAGAGGAGACATTTCTACCTGATTGGGATGATTATAATCCAGCCCATGTGGCAAAAGCAAGATGCTGGCCCTCCGTCTGGAACCTCTGTGGGTTCTTTGGGGACGCACGTGAGTGCTGTCTGGTTGACCTCTTGTGACCTTCCAAGCCCTCCTCATCTCCTGCCCCCAAATGTCTACCCCACAGACTCTAACTTCTGGGGGTCGTCTCCTCCAGCAGGCTGCCTGCAGGAGCGGTGTCCCTGAAGGATGGCTCCAGCCTTCCACCCACTGCCTTCCTCAGTTTCCCTTGGTCCACAAGGAAGTTGTCATCCCTGTTGTATTAGTCAGGGCATGGGCAAAGCTGCTGTAACAAAGAGCCCCAAAATACAACAGCTTACATAAGATGGCCTTTCAACTCTCTCGTGACAATCTAGAGTTTGAGGGTGGTCCAAGACAGGCCAGGGGCTCCACGCTATGAGGCTGCCCAAGGAACTGGGTTCATTCCATTGCGTCGCTCATCCACACCCAAGGGAATCACTTCCTTTTCAAGGGTGGAGCTGACAGCTTCATCCATCCCTTTCTTGCACGTCCTGTTGACCACAACCCAATCTCATGGCATACCTGCCACAAGGAGAGCTGGGGAAGTGGCCTCTAGCTGGTGACCCTGCTCAGCTGAGCCTCAGGGGTCCTATCAGTAAGGACGATGGGGGCAATGACTCGACCCTATGGGAAAATTCAGAGTCTCTGCCACACTTACCCATAACTAAGGGGGTCCGTGCAGGTGGCCCCACTGCCTCTCTCTTCATTCTGCCCCGGGGGCAGCTCCAGCCAGCCTCCAGTCCCCTGAATTTACAGGAGAGAAGCAAGTACCAGTGACTACGTTCATGTGTGACCCCCAGGTCCAGGGGATCCCAGACGAGCTCTCCCAGCCTTTACCCTCCCACCGCTTTCTGAGCCCCCAGCGACCCTCAGCCACGATCCCACATCACAGAAATCATCACCCCTTGCTCCCTGCAGGCGCCCCAGGCTCTGAGTAGTTTTATGGGGACCTCCCAACTTTGGCTTGGCCAGAAGAGACAGAATCACCTGCAATGCCATGGCATCCACTAACCGATGACCCCCAGGCACCCATTTTCCAGCCCCATTTAAGCTGGAGGTGGGTGATGGGGTTGACAGCTGGGGACATTCTATTCTTTCAGTCAGACGGGACAAAGAGCCTCGCACCTCTCAAGAACACAGGGCTCTTATCACCTTATCAGCTTCGTGGCTTCAGCCAAATTCCTGAGACAATGAGAAAAGTCCCATCCGACACACTGATACACACAGCCCCGGGGAAGCTTCTGGGCTTTCCTGCAATCTGACATGGACAGGCTCTGTGCGTTGCCTCTGCCCTGAGAGCTTTGCAGAAGACAGTTGTCCTGTCCCCGTCTTGCAGACAGGAACCTGGTCCTCATGAGGGTCAAACTTGTGCCCAGGTCACGTGGGGAGAGGAGAAGATAAGGGATTCAAACCCAGGTGACCGGTGGCTCAGAACGTAGCCCTGGATGGCCACCTCCCCACGGGTGGATCCGTGCAGAACTCCCTCCCGCACCTCTGTCCTATAATCCCTCCTGGCACCTCTAGCACCAGGTGCTGATGTTCTCTCCAAGGACTTCCCCAAACGCCCCTCAGTCCTCCCTCCCCGTTCTTTGCCCCTGACCACTGGGCATCTCCAGAAACCCTCCGCCCCTGGCTTCTGTCGCCCAGCACTCAGCTCTCCTCCGCCTCCCCTCTTCCTCCTCCTCCTCCTCCTCCAATGATGATGACAAGCACGTAACCCCCCATAACTGCTAACGCTGCACATGCTTCCCCAGTGACCATCACAGGGTTCTCCCTGAGCCCCCGGGGGTTTGGGAAGCAGCCCTAGTCCTGTCCCTGCTTTGTCTCAGACCTCCGACCCTTCCTCTCACATCATTTCCATGGTCCAGACCCCCTGACCTCTGCCCAAGCTTCTGTCCCCTCCCCATCCCCTGGACCTCCTACCCAATTAATCTATCACCCTCATTGCTCCCAGGAACCATCCTCAAGCACAGATCCAGGATCATTACTCCCTTGAAGGCTACCTCCTGTTTGTATGCTAAAGTCCTAACTCCTAGGTAAAAGTCAAAGCCCTCACACTTTGGACCCAACCTACCCTGCACTGTACATCTTCACTCCCTCCTCTACACATCCAGCACCCAGACCAGTGGATCTCAACTTGAGGAGCATGGGAATCACCTGGGGTAGCTTGTTAGCCCTATTTCTGGGTCCCACTCTCAGCAATTTAAAGCCAGCTGGTCTGGGGGGGTGCCAGGAATCTGCATGTGTACCCAGGTGATCTGAGCAGTCCTGATGAGGATCCTAAATGTGCCACGAGCATCCAGCCTCCCAGCCCTCGCTCACACTGTTCCTTCTGCCTGGAACACCACCCCTGCCCTATCTGCCTATCAGAGTAGCCCAAGTCTTACTTCCAGTGACACCTCCTCCAGGAAGCTTTCCCCAGGCCCTGAGAGAGAATTAACGCCCCTTCCCTGTGTGTATGTCCATGACGCTCTGCCCCGTGGTTAGAGCCCTTAGGGCCATCTGCCCGATGTGGGCATTATTCACACGTCATCTATTTTCCCCACTCAACCAACAGCCACTGAGGCAGGGATCACCTCATCCATCTATCCCGCCCGTGTGCCGAGCCCGTGCAGGTGCTAACACCTGTGGCGGGTGTGAGCGAGTGAAAGAGAGTCTCCGATGGCCCGAGGCTCCAGGCATTGCTGAGGGCTCCTGGCCCTCCCTGCCGTACCACACTGCTGGGGATCCCTTGGCAGACACATCTGGCTTAAAAAGGAAATACACTGTTTCATGACTTAACTCTTTTTATTTTTAGAACGAGTGATTCATCTCCACCACAGGGGCTCCGCGGGCTGCTCTCGGGGGAGTGGGTTGAGGCCAAGTGGCTGCTCTCAGACCAAGCCAGGCCGGGTAGGGGGCCCGGGGCTGGGCTGCTCTGCCTGCACCCGGGGGCCGATGCCTGGCTGAGTGGTGAGCTGGTCACTCCCACCCGCCTGCTCCTCCAGAACAAAGCGTCTCAGGATGCCCGGGCTGCACCTGCAAAAGAGGCAGCTGGGCAGAGGGTGGCACCTGTCCTGTCCCACCTGCGGGGAATGAGGCGGGGATGAAGGAGTTGTTTCTCGAGGTCCCAGCTCCCTGTCCTGTTCCCCCCACACACAGACCGGCTGCAGGGGACTGCCCTGGTGCTCCTGCGCCAACCTAGCTGTGTCGTCCTCGCTACCCCTCCTCCTCCGGGGGAAGAACCTGGTGTCCGCCCCTCGCCCGTCTCCTCCATCTCTGGGGTCGGAAGAAGTACCTGCTCCCCGGCTGCGCAGCCTTTCGGTAGGGAGGTAGGGAGGGCAGTTTTAGTGATGCCGTTGGTGCACAGACGGAGGGACCACACCCCCTTTGCCCTGCTTCCCCCCCTCCAGGGGCCCCTTCCCTACTCACCACACTCTAAACACACAAGGCAACATCTGCTCCCTAAACGCCCCCCAGACCCTCATCCCTTGGCGCCCCCCTTGCTTCACTTTTCCAAGATGTATAACCCATCCATTTCTTCATTTGTTTCTTAACAAATACATGGCCATTAGAGAAAAAAATAGAAAATTCACAAAAACTGATGCAGGACAATAGGAAGAATATAAGGAACGTGTTGCCAGTTATGGCGAAAGAGGGGGTGACGGGCGGGAGAAGACATCTGTATTTGTTCAGAAGCACTCAGAATAGCTCCAGACCAGACACAAGAAACCCAGTACAGTGGATGCATTTCGGGAGGGGGTCAGATAGCTGCTGGGGGAGAGGTGAGAGGCAGACTCGCTTTTCACAGGATGCCCTTCTGTACTTTTCAAGGAGGAGGGAGGAGAAGGAAGATGCAAAAGCCAGGATGAGTCCCCAAGACCACCCTCACTTCTGACCCCAATTGCAGGTTTCGGGGGGGGGTCCCCCGATTCTCAGTTTCCATCATTTGTTAGAAAGATTCCAAACTCAATGAAAGCTGTTATACTCATAGTTATGGTTTATTACAGCAAAAGGGTACAGATTAAAATCAGCCACGGGCAGAGATGCACGAGGCAGAGTCCAGGAAAGCTCCACGCATGGAGCTCTGGTCATCCTTCCCCATGGAGTTAAGGACAGCGCCAGCTCTTCCCAGCAGCACACTCGGAGTATCGCCAACCAGGGGGGCCCCCTGAGCCTTGGTCTGCAGAGTTTTCACTGGCCTCCATGCCCCAGACACACTGGACCACCCACAGGTCTGGCCTTCAGTCCCCAGCCCTTCCGGAGGTAGAACAGACACTGCATGGCCCAAAGCCCCCATCCCAAGTCACATCCTTAGACTGTCTAATGTGGCCCCAGGTCCCAGGTAAACAAAGACACTCTTATCAGGCAGAACATTCCAAGGACCTGGAAATCCCTTCCCAGAAGCTGAGGGCCAAGACCAGAACTCTCTCTGGGTAGGTTAATTCTTTACTACCCAGAAGGTCTTAGAAATAGGATGACCAGCCATCCCAGTTTGCCCAAGACCTTCTGGTTTTAACACTGAAATCCCATGTGCCCTGGAGCCCCCAGATCCCTTAGTCCTAAGACAACTAGCCACCCTGCATGTAAGCAACCCTCCACCATCCGCACAAAAAAGGTGGTGGATTTGTTCTGTGCTGTCTTGGCTAAGATGCCAGAGTGCCAGCCCAGGAGGCCACTCCAGAGGAGCCATCAGATTTTGTGCCGTGAAGGTCCACGTGCAGCCCCAGGTGACACAGTGGTCCTGGCCTCTCTAAGCCCCAGGCCACAAGCGTGGGCAGCAACGTGGCAAAGGTGCCAGCTTCTCCTGAAGGTCACTGGGCATCAAGGTTAGAAGCGAGAGAGATGGGCGTGGTGGGATTTGTCCTGGAGGGTCAGGTCTGAGCTTCCTCGGCCCAGGCCTCTTCCTTCCTGATGGCCAGCCTCGGGGCTCACGTCCACAATAAATCTCACCTAGGGCACCTAAGGAAATAACAGAAACAGAAAAAAGGAAATAACTTGACCACCTACAGTGGCTAACATGTTGTCATGAAATTTGCTCCTAGATATTTTGTTCTTTACGTTGCTGTTATAAATGGGATTTTTCATGCCATCACGTCTCCTGATAAATTGCTGTATGTGTGGTTTCTGCATATTGATTCAGACCCACCCACTTTACTGAATTCTGTTATCAATTGTTTTCATTGATTTTCCTTCGTTTTTCCAAGAAAGTCAGCCATCTCCCTATAAATAATGATGCATCCTCTCCTTTCCAGTGTCCATACCTCTAATTTCTTCCTCTTTGTAATTGTGCTGGCTGTGCTTCCACAACAAATTCAGACAATCGTGGACATCTTCCTCCTGACTCCAGGTTTTGACAGAAAAGCTGCTGGTATTTCCCTGTTAATCATGATGTTACTTTTCCTGTTAAGAGAGAACTATTTTTTCAGGTTAAAAACATATCAGTATATTACCTATTTCTGTTTTATTCAGAGTTTGATTGGATGTGAATGTTATCCAGATACCTTTGGAAATATATCAAAGGAAGTTATCAAAAATTTTTTTCTCTTTGGAGCTACTAATATGGTAAATTACATTAATTGATTTTCTGATGTTCAACCATCCTTGCATTCCTGGAACACTCTCCACTTGGTCACCATGCTTTATCCCTTTAATATGATGCTTAATTCAATGGTTTATATTTTTTCATCAATATTCTTAAATGACACTGGTATGCGTTTTCTCTTTCTGTACTACCTTTGGTGGATTTGGGCATCAATGAATGTTTACTACACTAAAAAGAAATGGGAACTGTCCTTCTTTTATGTGCTAGAGCAGTTTAAGTAGTGTTGTATCACCTGTTCTTTTTTGGCGTGATAAGGGGTCTTCCTCTGAAACATCCTGGACCTCTATGCTTTTTTTTTTTTTTTTAAGGAGGGTAGACTTGGACAACTTCTTGTTTCTCCAAGGGTAATCCATTTGTGTAGATATTACATCTCCTTTGGGGTCATTTTTTATAAATTGTGTTCCCTATGTTTTCAAATTCTCAAAACCCTTCAAATACACCAGAACCTGTTTCCTGGGAATTGAGTTTTCCATGTCTCTGTAGTTGTTTCCCCATAGGCTTTTTAATTTTGTGTGTGTTTTCTTCTCCTTTTTTCTTGATTTGGTTGGTTAATAATGTCCCTTTTATTGTTGGGTGTCTTCCCCTCAAAAACACCACTTAAAAATGGCTAAGATGGTAAATTTTATGTCATGTATTTTAACACAATGAGGAAGAAGAAGAAGAGAGAAGAAGAAGAAGAAGAGGAAGAAGAAGAAGAAGGAGAAGAAGGAGGAGGAGGAGGAGAAGAAAAGGAATGCAGAAGAAATGTTTAAAAAAAAAAGAAAGAAAGAAATCCAGGATTTGGATACATTAGTTAATTCTATCAGTGTTAATACATTAATTTCCTCTCTTACCTTTATTTCTGCCTTCTGTCTTTCTTAGCTTTGTTCCATTGCTCTTTTTTAAATTTATTGAGTCATATGCTTAATCCATCAATTTTTATTCATGTTTATTAATAAAGGCATTTAAGGCCATAACTTTTCCTCCGAGAATTGCTTTAGCTGCATCTCATAGGTTCTAGTATGCTGTAGTTACATTACCACTTAAGACCCCTCCTCCAGGAAGCTCCCTTCTGTGTTCCTATAACACACAATCCACTCACACACCATAGCACTTTCACTACACTATGAAGGTCTGCTGCAGTGCTGTGCAATATAAAAAAAAAAAAAAAATGTGAGCTACATATGTAATTTTAAATTTTCTAGTAGCCACACTAAAATGCATTAAGAGAAACAGGTGAGATTAATTGTAATATTTTATTTAACCCAAGGTGTCCAAAATATTATCATTTCAATGTATAATCAGTAGAAAACCATTATTAATTAGATTTTACATTATTTTCTGTGCCAAGCCTTCAAAATCTGGTGTGTGTTTTACACTTTTAGGACAACTTAATTCACACTGGCCACAGTCTTAGTGGTTAATAGCCTCGCGTGCCTTGTGCAGGTCTAATACTCGTTTCTAGTCTAGCTGCCCATTTCTTGCCTCCCAGACTGCAAGCTACCTGAAGAGCAGGCACTTCACTTTCAAAATTTTATCCATGATGCTTCCCACGTTGTGAGGTTGCCAGCGCCCAGTGAGGCTTACTGAGTTAACGACTAGCACTACTCCTCCATTTACCCATCTGCGGCTCATCACTGTCATTCACTTAGCCATCAACTATTCACAGCCTACCATTCATGTGCTGCAGTCTTTGTCCGTTGCCAGCCACCAGGTGTGAGTAAAGAAGCATCTCCATGTATCTCAAAGAAGGAATAAGTCTCTTTCATCCTTAGACTGTCTTACTGGAACAAATTCTTAGGAACCCCAAGGAACCATGAGAAGTTCCACCCTCTGACTCCAGGCTGGAGCTGCCAAGGACAGGTGAACACAGCTGATATTTCTAAATGGCAGACAAGGGCAAAGCTGGCACATAAGGATGCCACTAAAGACACAAAAATACCCAAGATAGTGTCCTGGATAAAGACTGCAATGACAAAGAATGGCCAAGGAACCATGTCTCAGCATCTAGGGATGCCATGTGACATAATTCTAGTTTATGGCATATAAATTTAAGGTTTCTGGGAAGCTTTGCTTCCCTGATATAGATATCTCTCCCTCTCTATCACCCTTTTCTTTCTCTTCCTGCCTGGAATTCACTCAAGATGCCTGGAGTAGCTGCAGCCTTTTTGTAACCATGAAGACCAAAGCTTCATGCTAAGGATGGCAGAGCAGAAATATGGAAGGATCTGGGTCCTTGATGATATCATGGAGCTGCCATACCACAACCTGGGAATGTCAAATGCCAGACTTCTTGCTACATGTAAAAGAAAAATGAAAAAAAGAAGAAAAAAAAAACTTCTCTTGTTTAAGTCACTGTTTGTCTACGTGTCTGTTACTTGCAGCTGAATACAACCTCTGCCTATGTGGGACCAGGACACAGCCTCTCTTGACTCAGCCGCAGTGTTTCGAGTGCCTACACTGAGTCAGACATGTGTCAGGAGGCTATAGACGGTTGATGTGTGGATGCAGAGGGCTTGTACTCTGATGAGTAATTCTGACAAAATTCTGACTTTTCATCAGTTGCAAGTGACAGAAACCAATGTAAGCTGGCTTAAGGAAAAGGAAAAAAAAATCTATCAGTCAATGTAACTGGAAAGGGGTTCAAATAACGTTGGCAGAATCCCGTCTTCTCCCATGGTTCCAGGTTCGTTGGCCACCTCCATCCCCTCTGCTGGACAACCCCAACAGGAGAATGTGTCCCCTCCCCAATTCCAGCAAGAGCCCCCAGATTCTAGCTCGTGGAGCAAATGGTGAACCTCAAATCTACATGCCCACGTGGACACGCAGGTCACACACACTCAGCAATGGGCCAGACTTGAGTGTGTCATGTGAACCTCTGACTTCTCCCTCCATCCAAGGGGCTGCTTTGCCCAGGACAGAGGGGTTTCTCAGGTCGTGGGACTTTTAGTTTTAAAACCTGGCAATACCGGGCAAACCTCCCTCCACTAGTACATGCTCATGACAGCGAATGTGATTCCTCTTCCTTAGAGAGATCAGCAAAATCATACGTGGTCATTTTAAAGAAAATCGGATGACATTTTCCCTAAAGAGAATGAGAACACCCCCTCCCCGAACCCGGCGATCAAGAGCCCTCAGGACCCTGTGGCCAGTTGTCCTTACACAGGGGGACACGAGTTCTGCTCGGCCACTGGCTATCACAACTGCCCAGAGGATAGCCATGCACCAGGCCTCAACGAGTCACGCCCGTGGTCCCTTCTGCCAAGATGCTGCAAGGCGGACAGCTCCCGGCTAAGGGGGCCCAAGTGCCCGCTCACCAACTCCAGCCCGCTAACGGCCACCTAAGACTCCAGGCTGACCCAAGTCCTTTTGGAATTCATGGCGTCACCAGGCTCCAGCCTCCCAGGAACGTCTTGAATCAACTGATGCTTCTCGGTCTGCGGGACTTGGCCACTGGTGTTGCCAAAATCTCCCGGGTGATTCAGATCTGCTGCCAGGTCGAGAAGCACCGAGCCACCACGTGCTGCCCCTTAAGTCAGGTGTGAACCGGCTGGTGTGACAGGAGGGGGCACAGGGGGTGCCGGATTCTTGGGCACCCGTCGAGTTTCCCTGCCTTCTCAGGGGTGTCTCAGCCACACACTTAAAAGCACAAAGGAACAGAGGGCCCTGGGTCCTGTGACTTCTCCATTAAATTATCCTCTACATGTCCTGTGGTTTGCATATGGGGGGGGGGGATGGCTCACCCCACCCCTTACCTGACCCTCCTGATAACCTTCGGTGGGGGCTGGGGGCAGGGACTATTGCATCCATTTAAGAGATGGGGAAAGAGAGTTTGCCCACGGTCAGCCAGAGCTGGACTTGAACTCAGAGTCTCATGTCTGTCTTGAGACCCTCCCAGTGGTCTGCTCTGGGGAAACCAGGGCACTGTCTGCACTTACTTATCCCTGCAGGAGACTGAGTCAGGGGGTGGCTTTTGGTGGCAGGGCTGGCTTGTGATGTGGTCACCTCTGTCCTTGCAACCCCTTCGGCTCACACCCGCCTCTGCCTGCAAACACGTTTATAAAGCATTGGAAGCAGGGAAAGTATTAAAGCAAGACCCACTCCCAGGATCACTCACTTCAACACAGGACACCAGACCTGGTGGAGAGATGGGCAAGGGGCCCCCCTCCATCCCCCGACGGGGGACGTGACCAGGACAGCCCTGGTCAGTCCAGGTGGGGCCGGTCCCTCTCTGCCCCGTGGGCGGGATGCAGGGGGTGGTGTGCCCGCTTTGCTGCCCCCTCCCTGTGCCCACCCTCAGCCCCAGGACAGGCCGTCTCTGGGACAGCGCCCTCCTGGAGGGACGGCCCTTCGGCGCCTGGAGCTTGAGGCCCCGGGCCGGCAGAGGCCCTAGTCCTCCTTGGGTTTGCGGGGCCGCCGCCGGGCCAGTCTATAATCGATGTAGGTGCCAAGGCAGGACCACAGGATGAAGCGCGCCAGCAGGATGACGACCAGCAGGAGAATGAGCGGGTCGGGGCCCGTGCTCCCCCCGAACCAGGAGGCCATGCCGAGGGCAGGCGCCCCCCAGAGCGGCCGCCCGCCACTGCGTGGCCCGTGTGTGGACCGGCCGAGCACCGGCTTCCAGGTCCAGGTCTGCCAGGTGCCAGCCGTGCGGCCAGGAGCCTGGGCCGCGCGCTCAGTCCAGCCGGGGGTCTCCCGCTCTAACCGACCCCGTCCGCTCTGAGCCCCAAGCCAGGGGCCTCCCCGGCGGGAGAGGACAGATCGGGGACGGCGAGCAGCCTCCTTGGAGAAGAGGCCCCGCGCCATTCATCCCGAGCGGGCGGCTCTCGGGGCCGACAAGGGCCGCATTGTCAGGGCCCAGGCGGGAGGCTCCCCCTGGCCGGCGCTGACGTAATCTCCAAACGTCTCCGGCGGCAGCTGCTGGGCGAAGCTGGCCACCTTCTCCGGGTGCTTTCAGCCGCCCACGCCCGCTCTTCCGGCCCGCCAGACAATCGGGCCCTTTCTCTGCCCAATTAGCTATCACTTCTGGAGGCCGGCGCTGTCCAGCGGCTGCGGGCCCGTCGGGAGGGGCCGGGAAGCCCGGCAGGAGGGCAGGCGGGAGCTGGGCGGATGAAAGGGGAGGAGAGGGGAGAGAAGGTGAGATCAGTCGCTCGGAGCCCAGAGGCGACCCCAGGCGCGGCTCAATTAGCACACGGGCCGCCAGCATCTCAAAGACCCACACTGCCCGCGGGGGTGGGCGGTGCGGGGCTGGGGGCGGGGGCAGCGCCGGCGGCCCAGGAGGGGAACCTGCTTAATCGCCCAGGAAGGGCAGCACCGACCCCCCGGATCACCGCCCCCACCAGCCCACCAAGAGACCTTGGGGGACACCCACAGCCCAGGCTGGACGGGTCAGTCCTGCGGGCCTCCCCTCACACCCTTCATGGCCTCAAGCCGGGGCCCACCAGGGACCCTCGGAGTGACCGGCTCACCTTTGGGGCCACAAACCTCATCAGAAAGGGAGGCAAGCGACAATTCTGCTTTGAAGGGCCACGATGAGGCCCAAGGGACAGTGTCCACACGGGACCAGCAAGGTGCCTGGGCGGGGAGTCACTGGCTGCCTTCCTGTCCCCCGAGAGGACGCCCTCAGACATGTCCCCGCCGCACTGCTGAAATACCAGCGTCTGCCCGCCACACACACCCACACACACACACCAGAACACGTGTACACACATACACACACGCCTGCACGTATAACATACACATGCACGTGTCCGTGCCCCGTGCACACACACGCGTGTGCACACACCAGGGCACACACACCTCTGCAGGCGCTGCCCACCCCCAAGTCCATCTCTGGCCTCCCCCAGGCAAGTTTCCCTTGGGTGAAGAGACAGCCCCTCCTCCAACCCCAGTTCCCCGGTACTGCAGCGCAAAGGGGTGCAAGCTGGAGGTCAGGTCCTCGGATGCTGCAGGAGGCCAGCCGAGTTCTCAGCGGGAAATGGTCCACCCCCAGGTGCCCGAGCCAGGGAGAAAGCTGAGCGGCCTCCAGGGCTGCGGGCCACCTGAAGCCAGTTCCTGAATTTCTCCTTCATCTACAAAATGAGAATGTGCTCCCACCCAGCCTTTCCAGAAGGTTCTAGCTAAGGAGTGAATGCAAAGCCTTTGACAGGGAGCCCAGCGTCAGATGGACAGTGGGAAGACGGCGTTCACTCGCGGTTTCCTAACGACGATCCAGTGAACGTGTGTGGACGCTCCCCGTGGGCCAGACCCAAGGTGAACCCCCGACCTGCACCCTCCCCCAGCCCTCACCCCTGGAGCTCGGGCATCACCCCGACAAGCAAATGCTGTCTCGAAAGTGCCCAGTGCCGTACTGTGCCCTCTGGGGGGCAAACACCCCTTTCCACCTCCATCCACAGAGAGAGCCGCCAGCCGGTGGCCTGGCCAGGCGTCCGGCGTGTCTGCGGAATAGACTCTCAGGTAACATTCAGCCCTGGGCTTATTTGCCCTGACAGAGGATTGAAGACCACTTCAAACACACGTGGGAATTCAGATCGTAGGAGCCCGACATGGAGTCAGTAATCAAACAGATCCAGGGCATGGCAACTGGATAAGGGCTTCCAGAATGTTGCAGAAAGTCCCCAGGAGCGTTCGCAAGTGCCCACCCACCCAGCCACCGAGAACCCACCTGCGTGGGGAGTGAAGGTCCCAGGGGAGAGTGGCCGAGAGTGGGGAGGGAGAAGACTTTTCCTCGAGTTTCTCTTACCTGGAAGGTCAGCGTCTCCCAGTGGGCATCCTGGGGTGGCCGCAGGCAGGGGCGCACGCCGGGCAGGGCCCGTCCTCCTGGTCTCAGCCTCCCACCCCGCAGCCCCTGACCCAGCAGCGGGGACAAGGTGGCCTTGGATAAACGTCTCTGTTTGCGAGCACACAATCGACACACAAAGTCAACATTGCCCCGGTCATGTGGCGTCCACGCACAGAGACTCTCCAGGGTCACGGACGCCTCCCCCTACCTGCTCAGACGTCCCCAGGCCCCTGGAACTGGGGAGGCCAAGGTCAGCGCGCCCTTCGGAGAGGGAGCGAATAGTCCCCCTCCCCCTGGACGGTGTGCAGCTGACCCAGGGCCTCCTTCTCTTGGGAAAGGTCTACCTGACGCAGGTGCAGAGGACGCTAGAGGGACAAGGTGGCCGTCACCCACAAGGGGAAAGTAATAAGCTGATAATAAATGTGCAGCGCCCACAGCCTCCCATGGAGTGGGTGCTGGGGTCCCCACTCACAGGAAAGCAACCATGTCACCCCACGATTAACAGTGACAGTGAGCTACACCCCGCCCCTGGGTCCCTTTCCCCTGTCTCCGTGCACTCTGTCTCTGGCTCCCATGTCCTTTTGCTCCTGACTCTTCTCCAGGGACATCCTTGGCTATAGGAGCTGCCCCAGCGCCCAGGGGTTTACATCCCCCCAGGCCACCCTTCACCAAGGACTGACCATGGGGGGATGAAAGCCCAGCTCCCCTGCTGGGCGTCAGGACCAACTCAAAGGTCACACAGCCCCCAGAATTCCCCCTTGAGATCACAGTGAGCTTGGGACGGTACCCAAAGTCACAGCTCTCCTTGGCTTCTTCCCTCCCTCCTCCCGCCATCCCCATGCCTCCCAGCTCCTCCCTCCCGTTTCCCCAGGGTGCATCTCCTCTTAAATCACCTGCCCAGGAATGCCATGGCAAGATGAGCGTCCCATCCCTGGGAGCTGGAGTTTGCCACGACTCCTGAGCCCAGCAGGTGGAAGCTTCTACCTGGGTCGCCGAGGACGGACTGGGGGACCTGGGTTATTTTCAGGACTGCCAATGGCCAGGGAATCTTCCTGCACCCAACGTCCAAGCACTGAAGCAGCAACCGGCAAATCCTCCCTCATCGCTCCCTTAACAATACCTGGCAGATGACGCCGGCCCCCAGGTGAGGTCTGTGCAGGAGGGCTGGGAGTGGAGGGGCACAGCTGTGTCCCCACCCAGGACCTGCTCTCCCTGGAGGTCACGGCCCTGGAATGAGCCCCAAGTGCTCCACTCAAGTTGCTTGCCCTAAACAAACTGTGTCGCCATCAAGGTGTCCCGGCAGTGCTCTGGGCCTCAGTTTCCTCCTCCGTAAAATGGGACAATAGCCCCTCTCCCATGTTCTGCAAGCAAGGCCGGGGATCAGAGTACTTTGCAGGTGGTAAAAGCACTGCTCAAATGTCATAAAGACCCAGTGGACTTCCCCGACTCAAAGGCAGGGCCCCATGAGAGAAGCTGAGTCCTCATACCCAGGCACCACCCGCATCTCACCCTGGTGTTTGGTGGGTTAGTTTTGTTTGTTACTTTCATCACAAGCCTAACATGCTCTGAAGTCTCGTCTGTGTTTCTAGAATGTGAGCTCCCACCACATCCCCCGGGGCTGAGCACAGTTCCTGCACCTAGAAGGCCCTCAGTAGGAACATCTTCACAGGCTGGTGTCAAGAAGTGAAATTAAAGGAAGCCCACGTCTTATTAGACTGGATTCTGCCAAAATTGTCAAAGCCCCAGCTACAACGGGGCCGAGAGTGAGATTCTCCAAAGCGTTGGAGTCTTACTGAAAATCATTATTCATTTTTTCTTTTGGCAAAAGCAAGACACACTTGTTATTACCAAAATAATAAAAATAAAAAAGCAAACATTGCATACATGTGTGAGTTAGAGAGTGAATGTCAACTCCTATTTCCGCCAAGATGGAGCGAAAGATGCCGGAGGTCCCTAGGCTGGATGGAGACCCTGGAGTTAACACCCTAAGGAGGTTTGTGGTCGACTTACTTCTTCCCCTGAGAATATTGCATCTCAAAACCCAGCCGGCATGGGCAGCTGAAATCAACAGGACATGCATTGCAAACCGGCTCTCCACTGAAACGCTCCCTCCTTGCAGACGGGGAGAAAATTAATTTTCTTTCTTCCTGCTCCACAAAAGCAGCTTAGAATCCCAAACAGTGGGACGAGTGGGGAAAAGTGGAAAGCTTCCTCATTGAGGGAGACCCCTGCGCGGGCCGGGTTTTCTCCCTAACAAGGGACGGCCCCCGCCGTTTGAAACGTCCCCCTGCAAACATAAAGCCAGGCCCAGGAGAACGCACTTGAGAAAAATCACGCCACTGCCCTTCCAGCAGTTGAAAGCTGGTATGTAACTTTGCTTGGGGTGATCAAACAGCTAGTCAAGGACGCTGTCAGGAACAGAATGAAATTCCAAATAAATTAGCCATGTCCGAGAAGCCAATACAACACCGGATTAAGGCTCACAAAGAAAACACAATTTATTCAGCCTACCTTGTCAGAATTCTTAATAACCTTCCTTCGTTTTTCTCACCTCGGGCCCAGAGTCCCCGGCCAGGAAGGGACAAAGTGAACCCCTCTTGGATCCTGGGGCTGCAGAGACATGCCTGCATGATAGATGCTTACGTCTGGGTGAGCCCTGAGTGTTTATAAAATTGTGCTTTCACAAACATTTCAGCAGAGACCGTCCACGTCGCCCAGAGGAGGCAAGCTGTCACCAAGCCCCAGACGCACATACGGCTTGCTCACTTCTGAATGAGAGTTCATACATTAGAATAAGGGACAAGGGGGCCAAAGAGAGGAGTATTAACCGTCGGGGCTTAACTCTTTGGGGTTTGGTGAGAAGTAGCATCCTGCCTGCCGGCCTCTTCAATGAAGTATGCTCTGACAAGGGGGCTGGGGGGGGGGGTCTCTACCCAATCATTTCATCTTTTAAAGGCAACAAGTAGGTGAAAGGGAACTCAGCCCTCTGCAAATACTGACCATCCCCTGATACAACCTGTTAATACAAAACAGCCCTAAAAACAATAACTTTTTTTTCTTTTTTTCTTTTTTTATTGAAGTGTAGTTGATTTACAATGTTGTGCCAGTCTCTTCTGTACAGCAAAGTGACTCAGTTATGCACATAGAGACATTCTTTTTTTGGTAGATGCAAACTATTACACTTAGAATGGATAAACAACAAGGTCCTAACGTATAGCACAGGGAACTATAGTCAATATCCTGTGATAAACCATACTGGAAAAGAATATAAAGAACAATACCTTTTTTATCAATGAACCCAGACAACTTTCACACACCGACAAACGTTCTTTGAAAGAGTTAACAGGCAGAGGTTGGTGCGGCCCAGATGAGGCACCTTTGAAGGCACTGGGGGATGTATCTGGGTTGCCTGAGGACCTCACTGAGAGCCGGGGGCCTTTTCTTTTTCACAGAGAGGGGGGTGGAGAGACAGAGTTGGGGGGGTGGCGGGATTTGCTTTGCAGCACTAAGGCATTTGCAAGAGATAAAACCAGCAGGAATTTTGAGAGGGGCTGGAAGGAAGTGATCCGGCCATTAGTCTCAGACGGAATGTCAAGATGCTTGAGAAATACACAAAATGAAGATTTTTCCCAGAAATAGAAAAAAAGGAGAGCGGGGGGGGGGCGGGGGGTTGGAGGGGGAGATGACCTAATGGTATTAATTTTTTTTTAAGATAAAAGAAATGTACTGAGTAGAAGGGGAAAAAAAAATCTCAGCAGTTTCCCAAGCATGACCTGGCCTAGATTCTCTCTCTTGATTTCTAAATTTTTTAAAAAAGGGAAATGATGGGGGACAAGGATCAGGGAGGTCCGCTGCACAAAATGATTTTTTGATGTGAGTGTGTGTCCCTCACAACAGGGCTTGTGCTGGGGGCGGCAGGCGTGGGGACTTGGGGACGATCATGGGCTCTCGAAGTTGGATTGAGCCACAAGATAGTGCCCCCACATGTGTGGCCTCAGGGAAGATCACCTGTCCCCTCAGAAACACCACATTCTCACAACCATTGGAGGGGCTCACGTCCACACGCCTCCCACGTCTCCATTGTCACCGGTGGGTGACAGTGTCAGTTATCAGGGACAGGAGGCTGCTCAGGCATGTCCCCTGGCCATGAGCCAGCTCAGGTGTGTTCTCTGGCCTTGGGCTAGTTCAGGTGTATCATCAGGCCATGGGCTAGCTCAGGTGCGTTCCCTGGCTGTGGGCTGGCCCAGTGTGTCCCCTGGCCATGGGCTGGCCCAGGTGTATCATCAGGCCATTGGCTAGCTCAGGTGTGTTCCCTGGCCATGGGCTGGCCCAGCGTGTCCCCTGGCTGTGGGCTGGCTCAGGAGTGTCCCCTGGCCGTGGGCCGGCTCAAGTGTGTCCCTGGGCTGTGGGCTGGCTCATGGAAGATGGACTGGAACTCTGTCAAGAAGCACAGCTGCTGGGTCTCACCTCCACCTAACACCACACATCCTCCAAGGCGAGGTGTGTCCAGCTTCTTGCACATCCTCTCTCCCTGCTCACTGGCCTCCTCTGCTCTGCTTAGTCTGCCCCGTGATAACTGAGGAAGAGAGTGGGAGGTGAAATGCAAGCCATAGAATGAGAAGACAGAATAAAGGCTATATCTGAAGGGAAAATAGCTGAGAAAGTTCAGAGCTGATGAAAGACGTCAATCCACAGATCTAGGCATCCTAAAGAATCCAAGGTAGGACAAGTGAATTCAAGTGTGCCTGGATTTTGTTTTAATCAAGTATGTTGAGATAGATGATCTTATTTGCAAAGCAGAAATAGAGACACAGACATGGAGAACAAATATATGGATGCCAAGGGGGAAATGGGGGGTGGGATGAATTGGGAGATGGGGATTGACATATATACACAATTGATAATATGTATAAAATAGAAAACTGAGAACCTACTGTATAGCACAGGGAACTCTACTCAGTGCTCTGTGGTGACCTTTATAGGAAGGAAATCAAAAAAAGAGGGGATATATGTATACGTATAGCTGGTTCACTTTGCTGTACAGCAGAAACTAACACAACGTTGTAAAGCAACTATACTCCAATAAAAATTAATTTAAAAAAAAGATGGCAAACACAGAGACTACTGCCTCAAAGAAGAAGTTATGATTTATAGTTCCCAAAAAGGAGGAGAGGAGGGCATATCACACCAGGCAGGGCCACATGAGGAGGCAGGAGGAGGGAGGGGAAAGCATGGGTGAGAGCCTTCATTACTATAGTGATGGGAAGTTCTGGCAGGAGGGTGTCCCTATTGGGTAGGAAGCAGAACACAGAGGTTGGGCTTTCTGGAGGGTTTGTAATGTGACTTTCACTCACCCATGATAACACAGGGATGGTATGGATGTAAGCAACTTTGGCCATGAGTTTGGCTCATGATTTCAAGAATCCAAACCATCAATTACAGAACCTCAGGAATGGTTATTCCAGAAGAGAACGTCTTAGAAGCCGCCGGAGAGGCAAGGTGGGGTTGAAGAGACATGAGACCCACACCTGACTTCCCAACAATAGTGAGGAAGCAGAATGTGGTGGAATCACGTCTCCAAGACATTGGAGTAAAATGACTACCTAAAGTTATGTATTCAACGAAAAATGTTTAAATAAAGACATATGCTAGAGTTGTCTTTGGGGACCATATCTGTGGATGCATGTGCTTGGTTAAAGGGAACATGTATCTTTAATTTCATGATGAAAATGCCTATTTGTTTTCCAAAGTGGTGGTACCAGGTTCCACCCCCAGCTGCTGCTTTTTAATGTTTGCCCATCTGATGGATGAGAAATGGTGTCTTCTTGTATTTCTTTGTCTTACTGTAGTTTTAATTTGCACCTGTGTTTTTATTTCTCATACTGTGTTTCCTCTCCTATGAAGTTACAGTTGAGTCTTTTGCCTACTGGGCTGTTTCTCTTTCTTACTGATTTTTCAGGCGTTCTTCATCGTGTTAACCATGTCCTTTGGTCTCTGTATCCTGATGCTTTGACATTTGGGTCTTCCTGACCCTAGAGGGACTGCCACTCCCAGGGTTACCAATTCCTAGGGAAGACAAATAACTCACCCTTGAACACGTTTCTGAAATACAGACCAACCATGCAGAGCCTAAAACCTGACCACCTTCTTTACTGGTCTCTCACTCTCAGGGCCACTATCCCCTGCCCTAATCATCCCAGGGCATGTACCATGCAACTGGGGAGAGCCCCTGTGCCCCAGAGTCCACTGAAATCATTCCACCCAGCCAATGCTCAGCCTGCTTCCCCTGTTTCGCCTGTTCCTTCCCACGGAACCCACAATAAAGATTCTTACGCTTGTTCTCCCCTCCTGACCAGCACTGGTGCTTCCCCGTGTGGCACCCATGGGGTGGTGGCCTTCTCTTGGGATCTGTGAGCAACAAACTCTCCTTCCAATGGCAGTCGTCTCCTGGTCTGTTGGTCTTGCCATACCTAAGTCGTAATAAAACCTACATTAAAACATTCCTTTTCTTCATACAAATTCTTTGTCAGTTCCATGCATTGCAACATCTCCTCTAAGTTTGCAGTTTGTCCTTACGTGATTTTTATGGTGTTTTGATGAATATAAGTTCTAAATGTAATGAGGTCAAATTGATCAATTGTACTAAAGGCCCTAACCGGGACAGTGAGGCAAGAAAAATAAGTTGAACACATAAAGATTGGAAAAGACGACATAAGGCTGTCAGTACTCCCCAGTTATAGAGGCAGAGGGAGGACCACGTGACACGTCACAAATGGCTCTTAAAGCTTCTCTCAGGAAGTGGCATGTGATGGGAGAGATGCCCCACTCCCCACACATCACTAGCCAAAGCAAGTCACGTGTTTGTGGCCAACACAAATGTGACACGATAGTCACTCCCACAGATAGGTAGGTTATGCCCTACAAGACTGTTGGAGCAGGGAGGAATGAGATGTTCCTGTTGGCTTTGAAGAAGTGAGCTGCCATGTTGTGGGGAGTAAGAGGGGGGCACATGGCTAGGACCTGAGGGCAGCCTCTAGGAGCCGAGAAAGACAGTGGTCCCTGGCTGATGGCCAGTAAGAAAACAGGGGAAATGCAGTCCTACAACTGCAAAGAACTGAATTCTATCAGCAACCACATGAGCTTGGAAGTGGATTCCTCCCCAGAGCCTCCAGGTGAAACCATAACACGTTCTCTTATGAGAACGTGAGCAGAGAATGCACCCAAACCCACCTGGACTTTTGCTTAAAAGAACCATGAGTTTATAAGCAGAAGCTGCTTCAAGCCATGTTGGTGGTGATTTGTTACACAGCATAGATACTTGATACACATCTCGGTGGGGACTTGCAGTCCCACCATGTGCCTGAAATAGCTAGACCCCTAAAGAATACTAATGATCACCACAGACCCCTACCTCACACCTCACACAAAAATCAGCTCCAGGTGGATTAACGATTCAATGTGAGACGCAAATCTATAAAATTTTCAGAGAACAATATAGAGTAACATTTTCATAGCCTCAGGGCAGGGCCATCTTAAAAACACACAAAAAGTACAAACCATGAAAGAAAAGGTTGATCAATTTATTTTTAGACAAGTAAAAATGTAGATGTTTGCCACTAATAGACTGCCAGTAAAAACGATCCCAGAGGACATATTCTAGCCAAAGGAAAATAATCGCTGAAGGGAGATTGAAAATGCAAGAAAAAATCATGAGCAAAGTGCATGGGGAATATTTGGGTAAATCTAAACAAACATTGACTGCATAAAACAAGAAAAACCGGGTCTAACTTGGGGAATTTAAAATTAGAATAAAATATATGACACAATCACATGTAAGTCAGAAGGGAGGTGATGTATTCTGAGGTCTTGTTTCATTTGGAAGGAGTATAAAATATTGATTAACTTAGGTACTGCAAAGTTTGCTACACCTGGTAAAAGTCTCCAGGGTCACTGCTAAATGAATAGAAATTGAATCTATAAGTTCCAAAGTAGTCGAGGAAGACAGAATAAAATGAGAAGAAAAATAAACAACCTAAAGGAAGCTACAAAAAGAGAAAAAAGACCAGTCACGTGGCAGCTCAAAATAAAGGGCAGAGATAAATCTCACCACCCTGAGGTTATGCTGAATAAAACAGTGTCCACTCTGAACTTGACCTTGAAAAAAGACGCCACTGAACCCTGCACAGCTTTCATGGCCATCCCCTTCTCCACCTTCAGGTTCTGGCTTTAATTTCTCCTTCTCAGAGAGGCCTCCACTGACTGCCCTGTCCAGGGTCGGTCTCCAAGCTGCCCCTTCTTCCTCTTTTGCAGCTGAGGTCCCGTTTGGTAAGTACAGCCCATCCTCATTATCCACGGATTCCATATTTGCGAATTCACCTACTCGCTGAAATTACCTCGTGTCCCCAAAATCAATGCTCAACAAAACCAGTTCTTTCATGGATGCCTGCAGACATGTGCAGAGCGATGAAGCATCTGAGTTGCCCAATGCACACGTTCCCAGCCGAGGTCCAGCAAAGCCACGATCTGCCTTCTGGTTCCCACTCTCACACTGTAAATGAGCATCCTTTTCGTAGTCTACTTAGTGGCCCATTTTTGCATTTTTGTGCTTTTTGTTGGCGATGTCACTGTTTAAAACGGCCCCCCTAGGGACTTCCCTGGTGGTCCAGTGGCTAAGACTCCACGCTCCCAATGCAGGGAACCTGGGCTCGATCCCTGGTCAGGGAGCTAAATCCCACATGCAGCAACTAAAGATCCCACATGCAGCAACTAAAGATCCCGCATGCCGCAACTAAGACCCAGCGCAGCCAAATAAATAAATATTAAAAAACAGAAAAAAAAACGCCCCCAGGGCTTGGTGCTGAGATGCTGAGCACAGGGAGACTGCGAGGTACTTTAGGGAGAAAACAACGCGGGAGGTAACAGTCGTTCAGGCAGGAGTTACAGCCCTGTTTGGCCATGAGTTTCATGCTAACAAATCAATGATAGGGTATATATTAAAACAGGTGCCTTTAAACAGAAGCACACAACAAACAAAGTTGTGTATTGATCGGTGGATGCAAATGTTATGAGCGGAAGCTCTCGGGAATGCAACCCTGTGTCTCTCCCAGGATCAGTGGTTCAGTATCCACGCATTCAGTGTCTACAGTGAGTTTATGCCACAGAACCACCACTCAGTGACACCTGCTAAAGAATGAGTACAAGGGCTCCTGAACCCACATTCATACCCTCAGGTTTCCGGAACCTGGACCCAGGAACCCAGGTCTTGTTTCAGGCAGAGAGCATTGGAAAGGGCACTGATCTGAGCACCCAGTGTGCTGGGTTTAAGAGCCAGTCACCCCTTTATTGGACATGTTACTGCAAGTGACTTCCTCTCTCTGGGCCTCAGTGGCCTGAAAAAGGGTAAGAGTGGTTTTGGCTTTTATTGAGAATCTACTATATGCCAAACACTGTACGTATCAGTCAGAGGGAGTCTGAAACTGCCTACAGAGGCTTAACCCATGGGGTTTAATTTTCTCCACTAACAAGGGCTGGAACAGCATGCCATCAATGTCCAAATGCCTCTGACTCCAACATCCTGAGGATGTTGTCTCATCCTCATGGCCCAAAATAGCTGCTGCACCTCCAGCCCTTAACACAAACTCCAAGAAGAAGAAAAGAGCACAGGAGGAGGCGGTGATGCCTGTATGAAGAAAGCAAAAGCTGACCGGGAAATCCCCAGCTGACTCCTGTTTACATCCTTTTGGCAAGAATAGTGTCACGTGGACCTGGATTCCAAGATAGCCAGGAGGTCGGGAATCCTGGCTAGGCACATCTCCATCGAATCTACCTCTGGGGTTTTCTTAGAAAGGGAGGTTGGCAGCTGACCGTGATCGGCACTTTGCAAATGGCATTTTGATTCCTATGAGGCGGGTATTTTTAACAAACTACAGCACATAGAAGCCCATCTGAACCCACCCAAGGGGTCTCCACACTCTTTCTCGAAACCACTGGCCCCTGCTCTGCCAACTTCTCCAAGGAGGGGTTTGATGTTGCTTTAAAGTTTCCTCTTAAATCATCCAGCAAAACGGCCACCCTGTCCCTAGCTGACCTTGGGGGAGCCCATTGACCTGAGAGCAACCGCTTCAAGGGAGTTAAATCACTGCCCGGAAGAAGCCCCCTCCTGGTCCAGCCCACGGGCTTGGGCACCACGAGTCACGGCCCTGTGCAACCTCGAGGACGAGTCACACGTTGTCACTGGCTGTCCCTTTCCCCAGAACATAGTGTGACTGCAGGCGATGTGGCAGGAAGGATGTTCACACAAATACAGTCACAAATATGAACAAACATGGTGTGAGACAAGTCACCGTGGTAGTTTGGGAATCTGGCCATCGCTGGCGAGGACGCCGGCCAAGGGGAGTTGTGCTTCCCTACCCACCCACCCCCCGCAAGCCCCCACCTCATTTCCGACATTTCTCACCACGTAATCTGAACTCACACGTTGTCAGTGAGGCTAAGCTTGGGTGAAGCGTCTAGTGTTTCCCAGTAAATCGGTGCATTAAGATGCTGGTCTGTGGCTGGGGGCACGGGACAATGAGGGCTCCCCAGCCAAGCCACGTTGCATAAGGCCCAAAGGATTGTTTTCCTCTCTCAGGAAATGAACCTCTTTGGTCACAATGGAAAGTTTATGAAGCCCAGGGTGCTTCCGGGTCCAAAAATCTCTTTGTTTGTATATGTGTGTTTGGGGGTGGGTGTGTATTCTAAGATTTATTTCAGGATCAGGAGAGCAGCCAGGAGGAGAAGCCAAGGAAACCAGGGATTAAGATAACCCTCAACAGGGCAGCCCATCTCTCCAGTGATATTTCCTGCCGAGCAAACACCTGGGTTCCAACCCAACACTGGGCAGCTCTTACCACAAGTGCATCAGCCCTAAACCTACCAGGGCTCGTGGCCCACCTGGGCGCTGGGCCTGAGGAAGAGTGGGCAGGAGGTCACAGGGGTCTGAAGAGTCTGGGCGACACCACACCCCCAAAGCTGGAGGCACCAACAGCAGGTGGGGAGAGGGCTGGGCAGAGCAGTGAACCTCGGTCCCCAGCCACCTCTTCAGAGGACATGCTGGCTGAGGACAGACCAAGGCTTAGACCTGCAGGTCCCAACAGAGGGATGGCAGGACCACCGGGAGTGCTTCCTTCCCCCCTGAGGTCCCATCCACTTGGGACCCTCCATGCCACACTAAGAACCACCAACTGGGCTCGGCATCCATCCCCTTCTCCTTTGGATGGGCTTGTTGAGAAATGCTGTGCTGGACAGCCTCACACAGGCAGAGGTGCTGTTACTGCCGCTGATTTTTAAAAGATCACCAAGCGCGTCCGATTCTTCTTCCTTCCCAGCCCTTGAAACCCGGGCACCTGGTGGGTGGGTCTTCACCCTGCAATCTCTCTCCTTTTTTTTTCTTTAATTTATTTATTTATTTTTGGCTGCGTTGGGTCTTTGTTGCTGTGCGTGGGCTTTCTCTAGTTGCAGCGAGCAGGGGATACTCTTCGTTGAGGTGCGCGGGCTTCTCATTGCAGTGGCTTCTCTTGTTACAGAGCACGGGCTCTAGGTGTGCGGGCTTCAGTAGTTGTGGCGTGCGGGCTCAGTAGTTGTGGCTCACGGGCTCTAGAGTGCAGGCTCAGTAGGCGCACGGGCTTAGTTGCTCCGCAGCATGTGGGATCTTCCTGGACCAGGGATCGAGCCCGTGTCCCCTGCATTGGCAGGCGGATTCTTAACCACTGCGCCACCAGGGAAGTTCCCCCACCCACAGTCTCTTTGCATGACGCTGCCACGCTAATCTTCCCAAAACACCATGCACGCGAACCACACACACACACACACACACAGAGTTCCTGTCTCCAAACCCTTCAAGACTAACCCTGAGCACTGTCCATTTTATAAGGTCTTTTGCAAAGCACCTTACTCACATTATTGCACTGAATCTTCCCGACAACCTCATAGAGCATTGCTATCCCCATTTTGCAGATGAGAAAACTGAGGCTTAGAGAGATTAAGGAACTCCCCAGACCCTCCACAGCTGGAGAGTGGCAGCACCTCCCTAATCAGTGAAGCTAGGAGGAAAACACAGGTCTGTGCAACACGTCTTGGCCACTCTGTCTCCCTCAGGCCCACAGGATCAAGGCTGGCCTTCGAGGTCTCTCTATATATGGCCATTCTTACTTTGTCCTTTTTTATGCTGCACTCCAGAACGGACTGTGAGCCAATAGGATTTGCAGAAATGACAGTGTGTGATTTCTGAGGCTGGGTCATAAAAGACACTGTGGCTTCCTTGGGGATTACCCACCATGGAGGCCACCACATTGTGAGGACTCGAGCAGCCTGTGGAAAGGTCCACATGGTGAGGAGCTGAGGCCTCCAGCCAACAGCCAGCACCAGTTTCCAAATACACGAGGAGCTGCCTTGGGATAAAGTCCTCCAGCCTCAGTCGAGTCTTCGGATGATGCAGCCTTAGCCAACACCTTGCCTGCAACACCGTGAGAGATCCTGAGCCAGGACCACCTGGCTAAGCTGCTCCCAAATTCCTGACCCACAGAAAGGCTGAGATAATAAAGTTTATTGTTGTTTTGAGTCATTAAGTTTTAGGAAAGTTTGTTGTGCAGTAAGAGGTAACTGCCACTCCTTCTCTGTTTTCCTGAGTCCTTCTCACTGGGGTCAAGCCTGCTCTTGTTCCCATGCTGGGAAGCCTGCCCTGGCATTCTGCCCATGGATTTTACCCTCCCCTGTGCCCCACCCAGAAAACCTAGACCTACACTTTGATGTCCATGCAAGGGCCTCCACAGCCAGACGGGAGCCCTGAGGATGAGGCTCTGCTTACTCCCTGGTGCCCCATGCCTGGACCACGTCATGTCCAGGTACGGACGTGATGCTAATGAGAAAAGTATTTCGGCTGTCAAGAGAAATTCCGGAGCGCAGATAGGATCATGATTCATTGGCAGGAGGCGACTAACTTTTCGAGTGACTCTGAGTCCCCCTCGGATCAGGCACCCGTTGGATGGAGGTAGGTCCACGGCACAGACTGCTCATGGCAGCTCTTGGAGGGAGTGTCATTGTCATTCCCATCGTGCAGATGAACTGCCCGGTCACGCAGCTGGGACGTGTCTGAGCCAGGACTCAACCCTCTGTCCAGCCCCACCGTCCTCCCAGCCCAGCCTGACCCTCCCTCCCCGCCCCACTGCCCCTCACGCCTTCACTCCGTGCATCCGAAGCCGGCCTCTCGCGCGCACTGCCAGCAGACACTCGGCACCCGCACCGGCCCCCACGTCAGAACTCAGAAGTCACCAGGCCCCCAGGGCCAGGAAAAGAGACCATGTCAGCCAGCAACATGCCACAGACAAGGGCCATGCTATCCACACTGGATCCTAAGCCACCAGGAAGGCTAAGGTAGGAGGAACCAGGGCAGAGTTGGGGAAGTGAGGCCAGCCCAGAATCGATCCCTTTGTTCGTCCTTCACACGCTAATGGTTCCCGAGCACCCGCTCAGCTTCACACGCTAATGGTTCCCGAGCACCCGCTCTTACAGCTGAGCCCTGAAACCCGCCAGGGGATGCAACAAGCTCTTGGGGGCCTGAGGTCCAGCTGGGAGAGGCTTGGAGCCCATCGAGCCCAGCTCTCCCGTCGCCTTTCTGTCGCCCTTGAGGCGGCCACTGGCTGCTCTTGGGCCTGTTTCCTCCTCTGTGAACTGAGGGTGATTTGAAGCAGTGGGTCTCACGCAGGGGTGACCTGCCCACCAGAGCCCACTTGGTGCTCTCTGAAGACGTTTTGGGTTGTCACATTGAGTTGGGGGTTGGTAACTGGCATCCAGGGATGCTGTTCTGTACCCTATATGCACAGGACGCCTCCCATCGCCCCCAACCTGCAAAGAATAATTCACCCCACGTGTCAACAGGGTCACAGTGGAGAAACCCTGATTTCAAAGATTCGGCGAGACTGCCCATGGAGAGGTCCCAGCACGCAGCCAGACATGTGGACAGCCTGTGCACGGTGGGTCCCCTAATCTTCCCCTTCTTGGGGTTCCTGCTGAGACCAGGGGTCCCCAAACCCTCCAGGGCCCCCAGCAGTTGGTCCAGCTGATGTGTGTCTGTCGCCCAAGCGCCAGGGGAGGAACACATCACTGCTGGACGTACAACCAGTTCACGGAGTGGGAGGTGAGCAGCCTGAGCCTCTCCTTAGCCACGCCGGCCCGGGGCTCACAGGTCTCCCCTCGGCCAGGTCACACCCATGCTGCATTCAGCCGGCATCTACTGAGCTCCTCTGTCGCTGCCCACCCTCGCCTCCCTGGCCTTCCCAGCTGACGGCAGGGTCTGCCCTGAAGGGGCTGGGTGGCCTGAGGCAAACGTCCTCCTTTCCAGGACAGGGTTCCCCTTACTCCAGGGTCTATAACAACTCCAGCCCTGACTTGGGTCACTGACCATGTTTGGGGTGCAGAGGGGAGCGACAGGGACACAGGTGTGGAGCACCCCGGCTCAAACCCAGGAACCCCAACTCTGGTACTTCGCGTGATCCCAACCCTGGAGAAAACAAAATGGGTGATCAACGTGCGTTTTCTGCAGAGAGATCGCTGTGAGCGTCAGACACAGCGGCCCCAGCAGGACACCTGCCCGTGGACCTGAGGCCAAGAGTCCGCTCTGAGCTCTTGTCTCCTGCCCTGTTACCCACCAGGGCTCTTGGCCTCCTTAATCAGTAGAAATGGATCAGAGTCCAGACAAGAAATTCAGGCAAGGCTTTATTGGGGCCCCTGCTGCAGCCGGGGGGAGTGAGAACAAGTAAGAGTTTCCCTTGCTCACTTCCCGAGGTGGGGGGCGAGCTGGTTCCTTCTATGGGGTGAGGGCGTCCTGGGGTCGGGCTGGAGGGGTGACTTGGGGGGTTCGCCCACCCCTTTGGTGGTGTTGAGTGCAGCGGGCATGCACAGTACCTTGCTTTTGTTTCTGGCTCTTCAGAAGTGGCAGTTGCGTTTTTGGTCTTTTTGTATCTTGTTGTCCATTATTTGCCCCAACTGCACATGCACGCAGTTATTTTTAGTCCCTTATAGTTTCTTTGTATTTTGTTGCTCAAGGAGATGTTTGTCCAGGTGCCAGCACTGCAGCAAAGGGTCCAGGTCCCTGCCTGTTTCAGCCCCATCCCCAAGATGGAAGTCTGCCCCCAGGCAGCTCCTGCTGGAGGCCCCTTGTCACCTCCAAGAGCCTGCGATGGATAGAAGTCTTGAGCTCCACCAGGCCCCACCCCAGCGCAATCCCATCTTTATTGGCAACTAAACCTCTCAGTTGCAGAGAGCCTTGGCCAGGGCCCTGAGCCAGCTAGCCCCCGCTCCTCCTAGGGTCATTTCCCATAGAGCAGAGGGCTTGGCCAAGCCAACCTGGGTTCCAAGACGTTTCTGTGAGCAGCAGGTCCCCAAGTTCCAGGCCCAGCCCCAAAGGCTCTTGTCACGTCCCCTCTAGATGCCAACCCAAGAACCTGGACAGCCCAGAGAACACACCACTCAAGTCTTGACTGGGCTTAGATACTCAGTCTTGACCTTGATTTTCATGATCCATTGGGTTTTGTTATAATTGATGATATTCACTGGGTAGATGACTCCAAGTTCATTCATTCACACTACAAACATTTACTGAGTGCCTACTGTATACTAAACACTGTGCAATGGGATGCTGTGATTCCCAAATCCATCAGTGGCCTGGCCAGTCTACCCACCACCCTGAGGATCTTTGTGGGGAGCTGATGCCGCGTTTAAAAGACTCACATACAGGTTGATTCTCACATTCAGGTGTCTCTTTGTGAAATGCTCCTGGGCATACGAGGCCGCGTTTTGTGGGAAGAGACACAAAATGTGAGAAATCCTTGGGCAGAAGAAGGAGCTTACACTACAGCGGGAGGGAGCACCCTCACCCTGAAAGAACCATGTGCCAACCCTCCCTGGATAGATCATCCCCAGGTGTCCACGTGGATGAGTTCACAACAGCCCGAAGTAGAGAGGACGGACCCGGGAAGCCACGTGCTGTCAAGGGAAACTGCCAAGTTCTGGTTCAGTTCCCAGCTCTGCCACTCACTAACCTAGACAGATAGATGAATCCCCTTAAACTCAGTTTCTCCCGCTGAGAAATGGGGCCAGTAACTCCTCGAGGGTGAAGGGAGTTGGTGGAGTATAATAAAGATGTCGACGTCTGGGTCAGGTGTCTGAGTTCACCACGCTGATGAGAAAGGTGCCCTGGTGTCACAGGGAGGAGGGTAGAGGTACCCTGGGGCCCACAGAGGCAGCAGCTGCCCCGAGTGGCAAAGGAAGGCAGAGTCCTAGCCGTTACATCTTCTGAGCAGTGGGCAGGAGCCCAGCTTGGGGTCCCCTTGGCGGAGGCCACCCCCAGTCCAGAGGATAAACAGGCTGGGCAGATGTTGTCACCAGCCCTGCCAGCCTCAGGGCAGCTCAAGGGCTTTTCATACAGTGACCAAGGTGGCAGAGCGGCCTTGGCCAGCAGCCACCCAGGTAGACAAAAGTAATCAGGACAGGAAAGGCCAGGCCACCTGTTGGGTGGCCATGTGGGGTGGGCACTGGGAGACACCATAGACAAAGGTCAACTCAGGCGAAGGTCAACTCAAAATGGATCATAGGCTTAAACGTAAAACCTACAACTGTAAAACGTCTAGAAGAAACTCTTTGTGACTTTGGGTTAGGCAAAGACTTCTTAAGATGCAAAAAACCACAAAGCTAATTTTGAAAGTTATACATTGGACTTCATGGAAATAAAAACTCCGGCTCCTCCAAAGACACTGTTAATAAATGAAAACATAAGCCACAGTCTGGGAGAAAATATTGGAAAAGTATACAACTGATAAAGGTCTTATGTCAGAATACAGAAAGAACTCTTACAGCTCAATGATAAGACAAAACAGCCCAAATTTTTTTAATGCAAAATTTGAACAGATGCTTCACCAGAAAAGAAAACTAGGCCTCAGATAAGCAAGTGAATGGTGAATGAAAAGAGGGTCGGCGCCATTAGACAGGACTATACACTTAGTAAAATGGCTAAAATTTTAAACTGACAACACCAAGTGTTGTCAAAGGTGCAGAGCACCCAGCACTCTCATACATTGTTGGTGGGAACGCAATATGGTGTCGCCATGTTGGAAAGAGTCTACTAGTTTCTTTTAAAGTTAAATATACACTTAACATACAATTCAGCAATCCCACTTCTAGTATGTATCCAAGAGGAATGAAAGCATGTCCACACAAAACCTGGATCCAGATGTTATAGCAGCTTTATTCATATTAGCCACAAATGGAAACAACTCGAATGTCCATTACCTGGTGGATGGAAAAGCAAATTGTAGTCTATTCATACAACTTGACATTCATACTCTAATCATGTAATATTCAGCAATAAGAAGGAACTAATTACAGACACATGAGTCAACATGGGTGGACCTCAAATGCATTAGGCTAAGTGATAGAGCCAGACACAAGAGGCTGCATGCTGCATGATTCCACTTAAACATTCTGGAAAAGGCAAAACCATGGGGACAAAAACAAGATCTGTGGTTTCCAGAAGCTGGGGTGGGAGAAGGTGTTGCCTGCCAAGAGCCAGCAGGTAGGACCTTTGGGGGTGATGGGACAGTTCTATGCCTTGATTGTGGTACTGGTTGCATGCCCTGAATACCTTTATCAAAAGGCATCAAACTGTCAACACTTCCTGCATGGTAATTATACCTCAATAACTTCCCCTCCCAAAATAAATGTCTTCTCACTGAAATTAATAAAGCAGGAAGAAGAGGACAAGCACGTCCTGTGTAGCAGATGCTACCATCGATATGCAGTGTCCCTTCTGCCCAGGTATCCAATGGGTCCTGTGTTCTCTCCATTTTACAGATAAGCAAACTGAGGCCTAGAGAATTGAAGTCACCCAGCATCACCCAGCAAGGATGTGACGGAGTCTGGACTTCTATGCAGGCCTAACTCCGTCATCCACACCCTGGACCACCAAGGCCGTCCTGGGGCTGACCCCCAGGGATTGCCAAGCCAGCTGCCACCTTCACCTGCTTTCCAGAGGGAGGCCTCTGGGGAACTGACCCACCCAGGCTCACAAGGAGAGGAGTAGAATCAGGAGGGAACCAGGTCTCATTGACCAACAAACACTCACCCCTCCTACAACAATGTTGAGAATAGAAAAGGCCCCAAGACATCAGCACAAACAAGGCGTGGATGCCCTGAGCAGGGCCCTGCCCTCAGGAAGCTCACAGCTTCACCTGGCCCCAAGGTCATGTCCTACACCAGTGCATGTGGCTGCCGGTTCCTCCTGAGAACCACCCATCGGGGCCCAGAGGTGAGGGAGGCCAGCATTCCCCCTGTCCCGAGGGGGCTAAGGTTTAGAGGAGGGAAGGAAGGAGGGGACTCAGGACCTCATCTCAGGCCCATCCAGGAGGGATTTGGTCCCGGGGACAGGCGGAGGAGAGGGGGTGCTGTGTTCCCAAGCTGGAGAATTGGTGCATCCACACTGCGTTTTGCAGCGTGAGGGAGGGGTCTGCAGGAAGGGGCTAAAGCCTTGCACCCACCCCGTCCTGACCCACCGTTCCGGCAGCCAGGAAGCTCGGGCACAGACACCTCGGCCCATGAACACCCAGCTCAGGGTTCCACGCTGTGGGAGCAGCACGTGCAGAACGCCCCACCTAGAGGTAGGAATGCAGCCCTGAGCCCCGGGGCCACTGCAGGCTCTGCAGTGTCCAGACAGGTCCAGACACCTCGGGGAGAGGGCTGCTCCTTCCCTGCTCCCTCTGAGTGGCCTCTGCCCGGACGTCACATCCTAGCTGTGCCACCTGTGGCCACCCGTTCTGTGCCTCGGTTTCCCACTCTGTAAGGTGAGGATTGAAATCCTCTCTACACCCCAGTCTCTCCAAGTGGCTTAATGGCCACGATATGTGCCAAGTGCGGCGATGTAGGCCTGGCAGCCGGCAAGTGCACCGGTGCCCGGACCCCACCGCCTGGACGTCTGGAGGTTCTGGGACTGGCTGGGCATCTCCCTTTGAAGGCCAGGCAGCCCGTGCCAAGACACCAAGTTATCCCAGGGTAGGAGCCTTCCTGAAGCTCCCAGGCGGCTGGGACGGTCCTGGGGCCTCATCCAGCTCATGCTGTGGTCCAACCGGCCTTTGCCCGCACTGTTTGCTCGGGTCCCACTGGTAGCAGTTCGGGGAGCCTCAGACCTGAGCTCAGAGCACTCCAGAGGAAGGGCCCTCTGGGTGGGAGAAGCAAGGGGTGGCCTCCTGGGCCTCCGTCGAGGACTGGCCTGGTGCTGAGCTGACCATGAGGATGAGAACCTACAGAGACAAAGACCCCAGGCTCGATGGAAGGACACGCATTCAGACCCACAGTGGAGGGAGGGCCAGCTCTTTCCAAACCTGGATGCAACACTGCCCCAGGCAGAAGTGTGCCTCTTCTGATTACCCCGGCTCCTCTGCCATGGTCAGGTGGTGTACACGGCCACAGGCCCCAGCCCCTGGGCTCTGAAACCCTTGCTTCTGCAGAAGGATGACCATGGGTACAGTAACGGGGGTCAGATGGTACCTTACCCTCCGAAGGAGGTGCTACCAGACAAGGGCACAGGCTTAAGGAAGTCACGCCCCTCCTCAAGGTCACACAGTCAGGAAACGGCAGAGCCAGAGCGGAGCCCAAGATTCTCCCTCCAGGGCCCCACCCCCGCCCCTCAACCTCACCCCTGCTCTGTGTCTGTCCATTCCATCAAGGATCTCCCGTGGCCACCCAGCACAGCACCCAGTTCCTGGATGAAGGGCCAGTCTCGTTCATCTTGACTTAAGACTTTCATGGGCCTTAGGGACGTTTGCTTTCAAGGGTTCCTTCTTTCATTAAAAAAAAAATAGTAATAATTTATGTTTACAACTTCACTGGACTAAAAGCAAATTAATATTATACACTGCATTACTTTTCTAGGGCTGCCACAATGAATTACTACAAGCCAGAGATTTATTCTCTCACAGTCTGGAGGCCAGAAGTCCAAAATCGAGGTGTCCGCAGGGCCTCGCTCCCTCTAAAGGCTCTGGGGGAGGACCCTTCCTGTCTCTTCCAGCTTCTGGGGGCTCCAGGTGTCCCTGGGCTTGTGGCTGCATCCCTCCAATCTGCCTCACGTGAGCTCCTGTGTGTCTGTGTGTTTTCTCCTCTTATAAAGACACCGGTCACTGGATCAGGGTCCACCCTACTCCAGTATAACCTTATCTTCACTCATCACCTCTGCAAAGACCCTGTTTCCAAATAACATCCTATTCTGAAGTTCTGGGCAGACATGAATTTTGCAAAGACACTATTCAACCCATTACATATATTAAAACATTTTCTTCAGCTTAGAGGTTCATTTTTTAAATTCTGATTTTAAAAGAAATGGAAACTTTTTCACGCACCCTGGCACTGTGCCCCCTGGAGACATCACCCTAGTATCTCCCCCTGCCTCTCCCCGCCCAGCACCTGGCACGTAGTAGGTCCCGGACCAGCCCTCTGCCCGGGCCGCCTGGTCTCAGCAGCTGCTGCGGGGTCAGGCCCGGCCCGAGCTTTCTGTTCTCGCCGGCTATTTGCCTCTCCCTGCTCCCAGGCGGTGGGTGGATAATATTCTTTGCTGTAATCTGTTCCGTCCCGGGGCGCCTTCCCACTGGCCGCCCTGCACAAACAGCCTCGCTCGGGCCGCCACCCGCCCGGCTCCAGGCTCCCGATATGAATGCGGAGGTGAGATTGTCTTGACACCGCTTTAATTTTTCAAATAGCAATCCAGTTACCAAGCACATTGGCACTTGGGCCTGGTTCCACCACGACTTGGCAGGACCCGCGAGAGCTGCTGGCAGTGATAGATGCAGGGCCCCTCGGCACACACCCCCACCCCGCCCGCCCCGGTCCGCCCGGCCACCCGTGCCAGCCCAGTGACCGCACGCGGCCAGCCCCCGGCAGCTGCAAGGCCTCGGTGCCAAGACCCAGGGCGGGCTGTTCCGGCTCCAGGATCCAGCAGGGCAGGCCTCCTGGCCTGGCCTTCAAGAGGCCGTGTTCACGGCCTCTCCCCCGACGGGGGCTGGGCTGTGGGCTATGGCTTCCCACCCACCTGGTCTCACCCTCCCTCAGCCCCATCACCAAAGCCAAATGGCTTAGGAAATTACAAATAAGAAGTGAGGCAGAGACTCTGGGGGCTGGAAGGGACTTGACCATCAGAAGGTCCCACTCACTCATGATACACGTGGGGAAACCGAGGCCAGAACCCGGAGACTGCAGAGCCAGGACTGCAGCCGGGATTTGGGCTGTTGAAGAAGACACCAGCTCAGTGGTTCTCAGGAGGGTGAGAGCCGGCCAGGCTGGGGTCACATCCCATCTCTGTCGCTTGCTAACTGTGCAACTCCGGGCAAGTTGCTTCACCTCTCTGTGCGCTGGTCTTCCCACCCACAAAGCATGTGTCATGCAGCACCTGCTTCCCAGGGGAGCCATCAGGATAATGGAGTCAATCTGTGCGTGAGGAGAGGCAGGCCCCGCCTCCTGGTCAGTGTCACCCACGAGTGGGATGTGGAACCCTGGATGTAGGGGGTCCCTGAGGAAGGCCAGTCCGCCCCTGTGGCAGGGAAAAGAAAAGGCAATGCCGGGGCGGCTCAGCCAGTGACACCAGCACCGGCATTGCTCATGCACCAAGCCACTATTAAGGGCCATGTGTATCCGAGCATCCCGGAAAGGGCTGCAGTTCCTGACTTGTAGGCACCGGCGACGGAATGGCAGAGCTCGAGGGGACATCGAGCCCCAGAGAGGAGATGCGACCAGCTCAAGGACCCGGACCCCAGCCCAGCCACAAGTCCTCAACACCACAGCGGGTGGGTCAGGCTCCGAAGGGCAAAGTTCCCTCCCCCTGCCTGCCTCCCAGGAAGCTTAAGACCTGTCTTATCACCCCCTGAATGTCCCTTGAACGCTGTCCCCCAACAGATGAGCATCTCAGGTGAGCCAGCGGCCACCCAGGTCATAGGGAAGGAGACCCAGACAGGTAAGGGCAGGACACAGACGCTGTCCAGACCAGCGCCACCAATACGGCAGCCTCTGGTCACGTGTGGCCACTGGACACTTGGCATGTCACTGTTGAGACCGACAAAATGCATTTTTAAATTTTATTTCACTTTGATTAATTTAAATTTAAAAACTGAAGCAACGTAATGTGGTTTTCTGTTAAACACAACTTTATGGCTTTGGCAGGATGTTAAACATGGAGCATCTGAATTGAGATGTACTGTCAGTGTAAAACTAACAAGGGATTTTGGAGAATTAAGTGTGTGCAAAAGAATGCAAAATATCTTATTAATAATTTTGATATTGATTATACGCTAAAATAATATTTTGGATAGATTGAGTTAAATAAGTCGTTATTCAAACGTATTTCACCTGTTTTGTCCTACTCTTTTAATGAGGCGACTAAAAATTTTTAAGTTACCTACCTGCGAGGTTCGTACTCTATCAGGCAAGGCTGGTCCAGAGAGAAGAAAAGGAACCCGCTGGACCCACAAGGGTGCAGGCAAAAGGAGGCAGGCAGCCCGCTGCTGGGCTCAGCACAGCCTTTCCAGCATTTACTGGTCTGCCCCTTTTGAGGACACTTATAAAGGCAGTAATATTGAACAAGAGTAGAACCCTCACGCATCACCAGGTTCATTGCAAAGTTCTGATCAGGTCTCCTGAACGCTCCCAGCACCCTGACAAAATAGGTCCCGTTGTTCCCCTCTCAGGGCCCAGAAAGATTAAGTAACTTGCCCTGGGTCACACAGCAAGCAGCCAAGACCTCTAATCCAACCTCATGTTTCAAGTGGAATGCTTGCAGAATCTGGTATCAGGAAATCCAGAGTTCAAATCCCCACTGGAGCCCAACCTTGAACCTGGGCTAGATTGGGGCGCAGAAGGTCAGCATGGGGAGTGATCTCGAAGATCATGGGGAACTCTGGGAGTTTCCCTCTGGTGATGATTCTGGGGCCCCTGCTCTGCTCTCCGCCCCCCACAGATTCACCAGAGCACCCCTCCTCTGCCTGTCTAGGTCGGGGCCCCACAGAAGGGTTTGTCGGCAGGCAGGGCTCCATGGCCATCATTTCTGTCAACCACTGATGTTAAGGTGACTCGATTCGCCCCAGGTCACTGAGGCAGCAGGAGCAGATAGCGGACGGGACCCAGGTGTTCTGGCTCCATCAGGTGTCTCAGCCCCACCAAGGGTCTGGCTAAGACTGAAGGAGAGCTTCCTCTGGACACCCAGAGATGCACCAGCAGCATTTTTGAGGTCACAGACACAGGAGCCTGCTGTTGCCATGGAAAGACACAGGGAGAGTGATGGATGCTTCTTGGGGGACCCAAATGCCTCCTGCTCAGGGTACAGAGCTCTGCCCTGTCATCCGCCAACTCAGAGAGCCCTGCTGCAGGGCAAGGGTTCCGGAATGTTTGCAGGACGCATAGCAGAGCCATGAGTCAGCCGGAGACACGAGGAGGTGGGGTCAGCAGGCCGGTGGGTGGGGAGCGGGCATGAGGTCAAACCCTCCATGCGGAACCGGGGTAAACGGCAGCCCGGAACCAGCCCTCGGGCATCATCGTCCGGGCCCAGCCAGATACGGTCTGAGCTGCCACCACGGAGGACGCGCGCCCTCCAGGAGAGGAAGGCACTGCCCAAGGTCACTAGGGGCGCAGGCCGGGGATCAGCGCCCTGCACGGTGCTCTCGGCAGCCAGCGCCACCTGGGCTCGGCCATCCTCGAACGTAAACTGAACTTTGTTCGTTACACAGCGTTGTAACTGCCCAGGAGGCCCGGCTGCTCAGAGGCAGTATCGGTCCGCAGAACGAGGCCCACCAAACGTGGGGTCAGAGAAACCCACTTCAAGACCTGGCTCTGTGACCAAGGGCAGCCGCTTACCTGTCTGAGCCTCAGTATCCCCATCTGGAAAAAGGGAGAGTAATTCCTACCTCCCTGGGCCCACAGTCAAGCGAGATAAGAATTATAGCGCCCTCTGTGTGCCTGGCCCCAGGTAGGGGCTTTGTGAGAGTCACCTGATTTAAGATCCAGGTGATGGATGTGGAAACTGGCCAGCTCGCCCAAGGCCACAGCAGGAGGAAGTGACACAGCCAGAGCCTGCAGGCTGGACCCGTCGGGCACGTGGACCCACCCGACCACCAACCCACTTCGGAGCCCCTGGGAGCCCCTCGGGGCCAGCGGAGGGCGTGGGAGAGTAAATCCGCAGAGAGGGTTAGGTCTCCTCCATCGAGTTGGGAGAAGGGGCGCGGGGAACGCTGAACCAGAGACCCACCTTCCAAAGGGGAGGCAGGTGCTGAGATGAAGTGCCTGCAGATTCTGGAGCCAGGGCTCTGAATCCCAGCTGGGGTCCTTCGCCTCCTCAAGCCTCAGTGTCCCCATCTGTAAAGTGGGGACGGTGTCCACGGCACAGGGTTGTGATGAGGCTTCCAAAGGAGAGCTGACACGCACCTGGCACACAAGGCACGCAAAGTAACCGCCGTCATCATTGTGGCAACAATAGACGTGACACACACCAAGGCTTGTTACAATTTACAGAACGCTCTTACGTGAGCAATGCACACACGCTCACCCACATGCACGCACGTGAAGAGACTCACACACATGCTCACACATGCACGAGACACCTGTACAAACTCACACGCAGTCTTGTGCATACGCACAAGCACACACACGAACACGTGTGCACACGTGTGCACCACACGCCCTACCATGCTCACGCACACATGCACACACTCGCACACTGACACGCCACCTGTATGCCTGTGGTCTGAATCTTGAGTTTCACTTGTCACATGTGCTCCCAGCGGGGCCACCTGGAGGCCCTGAAGGCCGCGGGAGGAGGAGGCGGAGGCGTCCAGGGCAGACAGGGGAGCTGAAGGTGCCCAAATCCACACAAGACCGAGTGTCTGAACCCTGCTCGAGGATAGCCAAGGACTGTCCCTCCTACCCTGACCTGCCAGTGAGAAGATGGGCCCAAAGAGGGGAGCCAAAGATAGGAAGAAAGTCACTGGCTGCTTTGGGGAGGGCAGTGTCCAGGGCCCACCAGGTTGCAAATCCTTTTGCCTCTGCAGGGCTCCAAGAGGGCCCCAGAACCATTCCTCCATCTGCTCCCTAAACCCTCCTCTAGTCTCTCTGGTGAACTCCTACTTACTCCTCAAAGCCTCAAAGCCTCCTCCTCCCAGGAGTCTTCCCTGATTGCCTGCCTTCACATAAGCCCAGGCAGAATCAGGTGCTGCGTCCTCTGGTGTCCTGGGCACTTTGCACTTGACTCCAAGTTCTCTTGGAATCACCTTCTTGTAGGACAGTCCAAAGACTGTCAGATCCAAGGATGTCCCTCTGAGCATTGCCGGCCGTCCTCACCACCACCACCCCCCCAGGGTCTCTGGTGATTTGGTTGAGATGGATGGGTCGGGAGGGGTGGGAGGCACACCGCCCACCAGCTGCCTCTTGGTTCCTGCTGTGGACACACCTCTCTTGGCCCACTTTGGCCCACTTGGAACAAAGGCCAAGACCAGCAAAAGCCAAGCGCAAAGGGCAAAGGCCAAGGGCAGGAAGCAGGCAGAGCTGGAACAAGAAGCCAAGGACATGGAGAGAAGCTGGCAGGGGGGTGGTGCGTGCAGGGGCTTGGGAAAGATCAGGGTCTTGGGGACCCGAGACATGAATGTCCCTGAATGTCCCCAAGGAGGACAGAGATGTGATTGTGAGGACCAGCCAGCACACCTTGGGGGAGAAGCCCAGAGGTGGCCACTCCTTGGGAGACACTTTGGGCCTGAGACGGGCAAGACCAGGAGATGGGGTGAGGGTGGGGCTGCCTGCGACCCAGTGACAGGGCAGAAGCCGGTGCCAGGGACACCAGCCGAGCCCCTGGCCGCCCGGAGAAGAGGCCCCACAGCCTCGGACCAGCCGCGTCACCTGTCCGGGCCTCAGTCTCCCCACCAGTTAAGCAGTGGGAAGAGCAGACCCTCCGGTCCCTCTACAGTGTTCCTTTGAGGGTCAGGAAGATAAATGTGAAATACGTCTTTGCTGGGTAAAACCCGAAGTAATTACACAGGGGTCTGGAGACTGGATAACGGCCACTGCACTCACCACTGAGCTCCCTGAGGGCAGGCCACGTCCTGAGACCTTGATACATGCCCTCATCCAACCCTGCGAGGCTCCACCGTGACTCACTGGACAGATGAGGAAACCGAGGCAAAGGGACTTAAGGAATTTATCATTCATGCAGAGCCGACAAGCGGCTGCCCGGGACTGAACCTGGAGTTGTGGCTCCCGAGGCCCCACCTGGACCGCTGTGCATCCTCCGGCCTGCAGGCAGGTCCTGCCCCCCTCGCGGGTCTGACCCCCACGGGGTCACTGAGCGCACCCCCAGCACGTGGCAGAATTTACGTGGCAGGGATTCAAGGAATATCTGGTGAGTCCACAAGTGGGAATAATGCTACTTGAGAAATCCTCTGCTCTTAGCTTTAGCCCGTTACTTCCCTAAACGGGACCCACAACCCCAGAGGGGCTCTGGCTTGTGCCGGCACTTTTGTTCCTGGGCACGTGGAGGTGGTGGGACCTGCACACAGCTCACCCCCCACCCTGCGAGCAGCCAGTGGAGGCCTTCCAGACCACGTTTCCAGAGCAAGTGTCTCCCTTTCTGCATCCTGACACCTTCCCTTACCAAAACGCACATTCTGGGCTGAATTGGGTCCCCCCCACCAAATTAGTATGTTGGAATCTAACCCCCAGGACCTCAGAATGTGACTGCATTTGGAGATGGGGCTTTTAAAGAGGTAATTAAGGTAAAACGGGGTCACAAGGGTGGGGCCCTAAACCTATGTGACTAGTGTCCTTATAAGAAGAGGAGATCAGCACACAGACACACCCATGAGGACACAGGGAGAAGATGGCCATCTACAAGCCGAGGAGAGAGGCCTCAGGAGGCACGAGCCCCGCCGGCACCTGGATCTCGGATTCCAGCCTCCAGGACTGGGAGACAGTGAATGTCTGTTGGAACTTGGTTAGAGCAGCCGAGGAGACTCACACAGGGCACGCGAGGCAAACCACCCTCTGTGGTGCTATTCCGGCCGTGAGGGGACTCCTGCCAGCTGCCCTCCAATGGGCAGCCCAGTCCCCACAGCCCCGTGCCAGCCAGGCACCCAGGCCTCGGCCATCGGAACACCCCAAGTGGCCCGGCAGCCCTGCCAGCTCAGGTGGCTCCCACCTCGTCCTCCCACCCTGCCTGGTGCACCAGGGACCTAGTGGCCAAGAGGGTGTGGTCACCTGACCGAGGGCCCTGTGGCAGAGGGGCCTTGAGGGTGTCTGCTGGACCCTGAGCTGTCCTCGTGGCCGGCCTCAGGGACCTGGCCAGTGCACCCAGCCTGTTTTCCACCTGCCCACTGACCAGGCATTGACAGGACCTGGGAAAGTGACAGGGACACAGACAGAGCCGCTTCCTGGTCTCTTCCCTCAGCTGGAAGCCAATTCATGTCACCCTAAGGAGAAAGCTAGGCCAAGACTGGGGACCCCCCTGAGGGCCAGCCCATCCTCACACCGGCACCGAGCCAGGCACCAGTGTCCCCACTGTACAAATGAGGAAACTGAGGCCTGGAGGGCCCAGCACCCCTGCTCAAGAGTACACAGCTGACAAGTTGCTCCTGGGTTGCAAACCCAGCCCGCGTGCTTTCCCTGGGGACACGCTGCCCCTGGGGAACCCACAGACCCTCCCAGCTAGGTTGTCCTCCCCTGGCCCTGCTTCTGGGCTGAGTGCCCCTATGAGGGTTTTGCTAATGGATGTGTCCCCAGTCCCGTGAGAATGTAGCCACAAGGACAGAACTCGGTCTGTCCTGTTCATGCCATCCCCAGCACGAGAAGCAGTGCCTGGCCCGTGGGAGACGTTCAAATGAATGAATGAATGTGTATGTGGTTGAGCGATTGAATGAATGAATGAATGAATGGGCTGGTTCAGTGGTTCCAGACTGGCTGCCCCAGCCCCCCACAACCTGCAGCCAAGTCCTGGAGGCTCAGAGCCAGGGTTCTGCAGTCTTGCTCTGTGCTTTTGAATCTTAGCTCCACGGCTGGGTGGAATGACCTTGTACGAGTCTCCTAAGGCCCCGGCAACTCCAGCAGTAAAGTCGGAATAATGACAGAGCTACTGCAGAGGGCTGCTGGGGTGTAAAATGGGCGAGACCCATGTGGGCACAGCGGTACTGGCTGCACGCTCCCCATCTGACCCTCAGCCTTCAACACCAGTCTCCCCTAGGTCCTGCCCCTAGTGCACAGACCCAGACGTACCCCCAGATCGTCTGCCCCAGGAGGTCCTTGGTTAGCTCTTCCAGGCCCCTTAGAAGCATCTGACCTGCTCTCTTCATTTGCTTCAAGCTCATCCCTATACCACCCACAGGGTGTTGAGAGCCTGCCCAGATCCTCACATTCTGAGACAGGAGCCTTTGCCAAATGTATCAATTCGGATGAAATTTGACCACAAAGAACTTTCCTATCATGTAAAAGAAGTCCAGGGACAGGCAGTCCAAGGCTCCAAGTAGTCAGTAGGATCCCAGCCTCCTTCCAGCTTACTGATTCACCACTCCCAGGATGTGGCTCTCATCCTCATAGTCTAAGATGGCTGCAGGAGCTCCAGCTCTCACATCCACATTCCAAGCAGTAGGAAGGAGAAAGGGAGGAAGGGAGGTATGCCTGCTCCCTTTAAGGACACTTCCTGGAAGACCCATTCGGCTTAGACCTCCTTGTCCAGAACTGAGTCACATACTCATTGATAGATCACGGCAGTAATGACCTCTAATTTGTTCAAGCTTCCCTGTATGCGTGGAAATTTGACTTTTTCTATTTCTCCGCTCTTGAACCTGGGCTTAGCCCTGGGACTTGCTTTGTCCAAAGGGACAAGGGCAAGGATGCAAGCAGAGGCTTAAAAAGTGCTTATGAATCAGCCTTGCTCTCTTGGTGCTGGGAACCCTCTGTCACACAAACAGGCCCAGGCTAGCCTTCTGGGTGGTGAGAGCGCCCACCCAGCCCCTGTACACACGTTGCCCCCGATGCCCTGAGCCCCCGCCCCTGCCTGCCCTGCACGCCCACCCAAGCAGCCTCTGCCTCTCGGGCAGCGCATGCCAACCAGCTCCAGGGTCCCCTAATGCCGCAGAGGCCCAGAGGCAGAGACCCTTCCTGACTCCTCTCTCCCCCGACCCATTGCCCAACTCAAGGTCAAGCATGACAGGTGCACAAAAACCGGGTAAACTCAATGGAAGCTTCTAAGGATGCTTCAAACACAACTTAAGAGGAAGACATTTCATCATTATTAACAGTAATAGCAGTTTCTTCCCCCTGCGTGCTGCTCTCCGGTTTATGAAAGGTTTCTACGTGCTCTCACGTAGCCCTCACATTAAGGCAGCTCAGAAACACTGCAGGCGAGCATCGTTCAGCTCTGTAGGCAAAAAGTGTAAGTGTAAACAGCTGCTTGTCCCAAAAGACATGGGCCCATATTTGGTCATTCTGAGGGGTTACCAGCCTAACGCCAGCTGGCCTTGGGGACGGGGAGAAGGGACAGCACCACAGGGACCCTGCAGTGGTCCCATGGGACAAGAAAGGCCCCTGCAGCCCGCCCACCCCCCGTGGTTAGGAGTCGGCATCCTGGGTCTGGACAAGCTGTTCGTCCCAGGGCCTGGTGTCCTTATGAGAGACAGAAGCAAGGGAGGCCACGTGATGACGGTGGCAGGGATTAGAGGGATGAGGCCGCAAGGTCCAGAACGCCTGCAGCCATCAGGAGCTGAAGAGGCAGGAAGGAGCCTCCTCCAGGGCCTCCAGAGCCAACTCAGCCCCGCCCACACCTTGCTTTCTGACTTCCGGGAGAGACTCGATTTCTGTTATTTTTTTTTAATTTATATTTATGGTTGTGTTGGGTCTTTGTTTCTGCACGAGGGCTTTCTCTAGTTGCAGCAAGCGGGGGCCACTCTTCATCGCAGCGCGCAGGCCTCTCACTATCGCGGCCTCTCTTGTTGCGGAGCACAGGCTCCAGACACGCAGGCTCGGTAGTTGTGGCTCACGGGCCCAGTTGCTCCGTGGCATGTGGGATCTTCCCAGACCAGGGCTCGAACCCGTGTCCCCTGCATTGGCAGGCAGATTCTCAACCACTGCGCCACCAGGGAAGCCCGATTTCTGTTATTTTAAGCCACCCAGTTTGTGGTCACTTGGTACAGCCAGCCCAGGACAGTCCTATGTCTCCCAACTTTGTGTGTGTGTGTGTGTGTGTGTGCAGGCTCACTGCTTTTCTTCTGTTATTTCTAAAAGACCAAAGCACACGCCTCGGCAGCCCCAGGCCCTGGAAGCCCGGGCATCAAGGCCAGGACTCCAAACCGCAGTCCCGGAGAGGAGCCCGCCCAGGTAACTGTGCGACCCCGCGAGGTAACTCAAGCCCAAAGCCTTGGCCGCAGCCTTGTATCCACTTTATGGAGACAGTAACTGAGCCTCCTCCGTGGGGCCGCTTTCGGGCGGCTGGAAATGGCCCAGCTTGGGAAGCTGTAAAGTGCCGTTCCCGCTAAGCGGAGGCAGTTGAAAGGCCCTTGGGTACCTCTCTCCTAAGCGTGACGCGGCCCACGAGCTCCTCTCTCACGCCGCCTCCCCCAGCTCCCTCGGCCAGAGACGGCAAGTGTGTGGGCACCGGGGCCTTAGGCTGCACCGACCTGCCCCGAAGGAGGGGCTGTCACGTGGCCGAGGTGCCAAGCTGGTGAAAGGCCACCCTCCTGCCCCTGGCACCACCGCCCACTGCAAACGCCCGGCCTGAGTTGGTGCCAGCGGCTTTCGGGGCTGTCATGTGCCCGGGCTGCTGGCGGCCAGCCGGTCAAGGGGCCCTGCCCTCCCTCTCCCCTTGGCATACCTCTGATTCACAGGAATGTGTGTGTGTGTGTGCTTTTTATTCCTTCAAGGGGAAAAAGCTCTCTCTAGGCAGAATTCTTCCTGGGACCCCGGCTGCTGGCTGGCGGATGGGATCCCGGGCAGGCGGGGCCTCTGCGGGGACCCCACCCCAAGGTGTTCCCACAGCAGGGCCTTCGGAGGCCCCCCTCATTTGGGAAGGACTTGTGGGCTGAGGTTACAGGGCAGGCTAGAGAGTCAGCCCCCCCTGGCTGCAGAGCCCACCTCTGAGACTGGAAGTCAGCCGATGACCTCGGGCCAATTCACCCACCCGCCGACCCTCGGGGGCCTCGTTCACCAAACGGGGAAACTGCACACACGAAACCACGGTCTTTATCATTCACACAGGGACACTTCCGAGTTTTCACTTTTCAGGGGGACAGTTCACCATGACGCCAGGTGACAGGCGTCAAGCAGGAGTGTGGGGCAGACTGGGACGTTTGGCAGCCTCTAAATTCAATAAGATAACGTACGTGAATAAGATAACGCCCTTGGCTCGGCCTCCTGGTAAGAGCACTCCGTAAACACAGGCGATCGGCACTCTTATTTTCTCCAGATCATGGCTCCTTGCCCAGCTGCCCCTCGGTCCAGTCTGTGGAGAGCGGGGCTGGTCCCGGCTTCGTCCAGTGTCACCTGGAGGTGAGCGTCCTATGGCCAGGCCTTGCACAGAGTACTTTGCTCTGTTCTGTTTTTGCCTTTTTTTTTTTTTTTTTTTTAATGCCACAGTCTTGCAGGGTCTCGCGGCTGGGGATCCCCAAGTTGAATCACCCCCGAAGAGAGCCAAGTATGTGAATATTGACAGCATTGTCCTTTAACACGAGTCCTCAGTTACAAATCCACTCCACCCGTCAGCGTGAATGTGAAGAAAATAAATCATTAAGATATGAATTTTGGTATGTGTTTCTAACTACAAGTAATGTTTCGAGGTTGGAAACCAGGAAGGGCCCTCAAATCCTGTTTGAGGGCTCGTCTGATGTGAGCCTTTTTGTTTAGGGTGTTTTATCTCTTAACCACAGTTTGGTGCCGACAAAAGGAAAGGATGTTTTGGGTCTGTCTTGGCACCGTTGATTCTTGATGGAGACCATGTTTCCGGGTAGGGAGGCTTCAGTAATCAGGGCCATTGGTTCCAGAGGAGCTGGCAGTCATGAGTGACGCCTGCAGATTTTGCTGTGGTCACCAAGTGGCCCGAGGGACTGCCCAGCCCAGGGCCATAGAAGGCCCCGGTGCATCACCAAGGGCATCTCCTAGGGAACCTCCCCAAGAGCTCAGAGACAGCCCCCTCACACACATGAAAAGTGGGGACAGAGGCCCAGAGGGGCCAGGTTCTGGCCCCAAGTCACCCAGCAAGGGGAGAGGAGAGCCAAACGGGAACCCCACGCCTGACACAGGTCCCTCCCTGTCCTGTGTAAGGGCCAAGGAGAAGCAAAACAGCGTCTTCCTATAACACCCCTGCTGGGTGTCAGGTTTGTCTTTTTACTCCTGATCTGGGCTCCCCCTTCACCACCTGGGCCACCACTTTCAAACCCCACTCACTGAGCCCTTACCAGGTGCCGGGCAGGCTAGTGATTTGCATGCCCCTCCGGGAGTGCCATTGTATCTCCTGCTTCCACGAGGAAAAAGCTGGGCACAGAGAGGTTACGTAACTTGCTTGAGGTCACACAGCACAGGTCTGGCTACTCCCTTGCCCTTGCTCTCGGCCGCCCCAGCCCACCTCTGCCTATGCGCCCTTGGCTTCTGGAGTCGTCTTCCCATGGGAGGGAGGGTGTGTGCTGTCCACACCATTTGCGCCATGAGCCTGAGGACGGGGCCCCGCACGCCCCCTCCCGCGCATGCGCTCACCCTTTCTCAACAGCAGTGCTCAGAGCCAACTCTGGCCCTGAAACTCAAAGAAAAGTGGAAGGATGTCAGGGACCCCCCCCACCCCATATAACAGGAAGATCCATGGAAAGAGCCTAAGGTGTGGTGAGCACAGGGCTGCAGGTGTGAAGGGCCAGGCGAGCGAGGCATCAGAGCAGGCTTCCCCAAGACGGGGCGTCTGGCTCAGCAAGGTGGGAACAGAGGAGGGACGGTGCTGCCACGTCCAGGGATGTCCTTGGAGCCATGCTGGGGACAGGACAGGGAAAGGAGGGGCAGGCTGCGAAGGACCGTTTAGGATCAAACCAGGAGTTGAGACTTTTCTTAAACTTTCATTCTGTGGAAACATAAAAAGTTTCAAGCACAGGGTAAGTGATAAAATCCACCCTTTAGAAGTGTCCCTGGAGGCCACGGTGCCCCAGAAGAAGAGGTGGGGATGGGGGCCCAAGGCCGGGAGGGGAGGCAGAGCAGGGAGCTGAATGGGGGTGCTGGTCTTAGGAGGTGCGGTTGGCAGACGAGCCGGCATGGTTCACAACCTCTCTCACCGTAGCGCGTTTTTTAACGTCTTGCGGTGCCTTTGGATTCTGCGAGGAAAGGACATCTCTGGAAAGTTGTTAGAAAATTCAGTGAATGCAAGAAATGAGCATCTAATTACAAGTGTGGTCCGCTAACACCCACGGCCCCCCCAAGCTGCCCAACTCTTGGTATGCAAGAAGCCGATTTGGGAGACTTTCAACACGACCAAAGCTGCCCTTTGGCAGGAATTTTTTGCAGGGAGAGAACGTCGAAAACGGTCTACAAGGAAGATACAGCAACGTCCCAGGCCAGCCCTGGAGGCTGAGCTTTTGAAAAGAGAGCACCAGCCCCATCGTGGTCCAGGACGCAATGAGCAGAAGCGGGGACCACTAGAACCAGATCTTTTGTGCTTTCCCGGGGTCGGTGCTCACAGCCTTGGGCAGACAATGGGGGGTGGAGGGTTCATGGGGCAGCGGGACTGCCAAAAAGGACAATTACGCATTTATGCCAGAGCCCGAGGGAGCTGGGAAGGGCACAGCCAGGGCCCAGGCCCCTGGCATCAGGGGAATTTGCCCCGCCCGCTGCAGGAAGGCAGGTCCGCCCAGCCATGGCCCAATGGGTAGGCGGAATCAGCACGCTGGACTGAGCTATCTTGGACCAGAATTTGGAATGCCACACGTAGCAAACAGTTAATGATCAACCGGTCACCCCTCTCCAAAAGACCGAGAACTAATAGGGCCATAAAATGTGTGAAATATCTGCCCCCGACCAGACTAGACATGACAGCGAGGGAGTGGACATTTATTGGTCTCCCCTTTCGATAACGTTGTTCTAGAAGCAGCCCATGGGGAACCATCCCTGGGGGCAGACCACTTATCTGGAGAAGATTCCCACGCCCTCGGCTCACACTTCCCCTTGCTGGCCGAGACCCCTCTCCCCTGCGGCACTGCTCGGGGGACAGATATCCTTTCCCAGGCTGTCATTTGGGGAGACAGCCTGGAGTCGTTTAAACCAAGCGTGTGTCAGTCCCTCAAAGGGAAGCGGCGGGAGTGGGGGGCTTGGACAGTTGGGCATCCTCTCGGGCCTCTGGTTCTGCAGCTGACACCTGGGGAAAGGGCTTTCTGCAGAGCTGCTGACCTGTGCCAGTTTATATGCTAATTCCAGAAATGATTCTTCCTACATTAAATAAAAGCTGAGGAATGTTCCAAAGGTCTGAACAGATTGTACCATTAACAAACAGGGGAGCTTTGAGCGTGTGAACCCAGTTCAGCACAGACTTGCCTAAATTTAGGCCCACGTGCTCCTTCAGCTGACTTGGCCCAAATGAAACTGCTTCGGCATCTAAAGCATCCAAGTGCCCATCTTGACCTTGAGGTCCCCTTTCAAAGCAACTTTCTGAGAAAGCAAAAGACTGCGAAACAGACCTGGAACAGCCCACGCCACCAGAGTGACTGACGGACACCGAGAAAGTCGGCGGCATCAGGAGGTGCGGGAGGTGGCTTCCCCAATCCGAGGCAGGGCCGGTCCCCCACTCCCCTCCCCCCTACACACTGGTTTTCTCTCTGTTCTTCCCACCTCCCCAAGGCCTTCCTGCTTCAGAGGCTTTGCACGTTCTGTTCCCCCTGCGCCACTCTCTTGACCTGTTTCCCCGACACATCCCACTTTCAGGTCTCTTCCTCAGAGAAGCCCACCCTGACCACCAGAGGAGGCAAGTCCGTGGTTATACACTCAGTGGGAGCTGCATCTTCCCTCCTGGTGATCCTCACAATTCTAGTGCAATTATTATTCGTGCAATAATTTGTTCAGTGTCTTTGGCTACCATTCGGTGGTGAGAGAAGGGACCAGGTCTGTCGTGTATCCCCAGGGTCTAGAAGATTGTTTGCCATAGAAAGCAGAGGGAGGGAGAGAGGGAGGGATAGATGGATGGATGATTAAATGAATGGACAGGTGGATGGATGGATGGATATTTGATAGATGGATGGATGGATGGATGGATGGATATTTGATAGATGGATGGATGGATGGATGGAAATAATGATTGGGTGTTGGATGGATGAATGGACGGATGGATGATAGATGAATGAGTGGATGGTCCTCTCTGAGCCTCCATTTCCTCATCTGTAAGAAGGGCATACCATGGGGAAGTGGCAAGGATTAAGTTTGGTAGCGTGCAATGCCAATGCAGTGCCTGGTACACAGGAGATGTTCAACAGTCAACACGCATGTCGATTGATTGATTGATCTGAGACTCTGAAGGGACTGATGTTCTTCAGGGAAGCCCGGTCAGAGATTCCTTTAAACATGGCAGAGCCCTGTAAACAGAACTACCCTGGTCCCAGCACTACCTCTCGGCTCCTGGTTGGTGCTGAGCCTGACCCTGCCTTTAAGTAAACAAGGAAATGGCCACCCCTCCCAGCTTTGGTTTCAATCGTTTGTGGTGCCTGGTTAAAGGGACTGTCCTGACATCTCAGAAACGTTCTGGAGCCCAGGGTCATGAGCGACCCCTGTGGACACTCACCTCCAGACTGCCCAGCGCACAGGTAACGGATGTCCCAGCCATCAGGGAGAGCATTAAAAATGTGCATCGGCCCCCATCCCTCCTCTGCTCGAACCCTGGAGGGGCTCCCTGTCTCCCTTTCCCACAAAGTCCCTGTGTCAGCCCGTGATCCCTCACACCCCAGAGTACCTCTGCCGCCCAGGCAGCCTCCTTGGTGAGCCTGGACACACCAAGCAAGCCCCCCTCAGGGCCTTTGCATATGCTGCTCGCTCTGGCGCTTCCCCCAGATCTCCACCAGGCTCCCTCCCTTCCTTCCTACAGGCCTCTGCTGAGATGGCCCTTCATCAGAGAGGCCTTCCCTGACCCACTGAAAACGGCAGCACCCCGGCCTGGCCTGAATCCCCAACACTGTCGGACACACCAGACAGCTCCTCCGCTTCTCTCCACCCACTCAGCCCCTACTAGAATGCCCGCAGAGGCAGGTGCTCCTGTCTGTCCTGTTGTCAGCTGTACCCGCAGCCCTGGTACCCAGTGGGCACTTCAGTGGATGGATGGGTGGGTGGGTGGATGGATGGATAGATGGATGAGGAGTCATTCATTCACTCATTCATTGGATAATAATCAGACTAATAATAGTGGTCAGTAAGTGACTCCATATGGATCCATCGGTGATAGGAAAGTGCCTGGTCGCAGGTTGGCGTGGGGTTCCTAGGTGGGCGCTCGGAGGGCAGCAGGGCGCCCCTCTCTCCGGAAGTGGGGCGACGCTGAGACCCAAAAGGTGCATGAGAGGGTGCGTGTCAGCCAGAGGGAGGGTGTGCGTGTCCTGGGGCGGCAGTCACGAGGGACCACAAAGCGGGGTCTCAGAACAGCAGAAACCAATTCCCTCCCAGTCTGGAGGCCAGAGTCTGAGATCAAGGTCCATGCTCCGCCCCCTAGGGGAGGATCCTTCCTGCCTCTTCCAGCTTCTGGGGGCTTCTGGAGGCTCCGGGCATCCCTGGGCTGTGGCCGCGTCCCTCCAGCCTCTGCTTCTTCTCCACAGGGCTCCTCCCTCTCTGCATTCTCCCCTTTTCTGTCTCTTCTGAGGACGCCTGTGATCCCTGAACTTGGTTACATCTGCAGAGACACTTTTCCAAATGAGGTCACATTCACAGGTTCCTGGGGGGCAGGGGGACTCAGGCACATCTTTCTGGGGTCACTACAAACATCCTGGACAAAAGCCCCAGTGGGGAAGGTGAGCGTGACCAGGTGTGACCCTCCCGCAGGGCTGAGGGGTGGGGACCGCAGGAACCCTGTCCCCTGGATGCGACCTGATGTGGAAGAGGCCGAGTTGCCCAGAGCAGCATCTGGGCAGGGGCCGCACCTGCCATGCTCACCACAGCATCCCGGGAGGGTGCAGTGCTGATGTGGTGCTTAGCAAACCCAGGGCTCAGCAAACACTTGCAGAGTCAATGGCAGGGCCTTCCTTGCAGTTCCAGCACAAACACAGTATCCCAGGCCCTGGGGCACCCACTGTGAGGGGCCTGAGGACCCTCCCAAACGAGCTCTTGGCATGGGGGCCAGGGGTCCTCCCCACGTGGTGTGCCCTGGGCTGCTCCCTGCGTCCCCGGGTCTCGGCGTCCCCAGTATCGGAGATCTGAGGCAGAGGTCCGCAACGGCCCTTCCTGCGTTAAAGTTCTCCTGTTCCAAGAAGGTGCGGGCCTTGCCTGTCTGGAAACCCACTCACCTGAGGTATCACCCACCACCCAGCAGCTCACTGAGCAGAGAGCTCACGCCCTGGGCATCAGCCACCAGGCCTCCCTGTACCCCCTCCCCAGCCACACGTCCCCTCCTTCCCCTCCGCCTGGACCCGCCCTCTGAACCATCCACGGGGTTCTCCTTCTGCCGCCCAGGGACTGCGGTCCTTGAAAATCCCGTCGCCGCTGGTTGCCGTCCCCCCATCTTTCTGTGGCCGGGCCCCCCACCCCAGCCAGATGCTGTCACTGCCCCATTCGTGAGCAAGGGCTGGCCCGGTAGCTGTGGCCGCCAAGTGGCCCCGGGCAGGATGACGGTGAGAAGGAGACCTGTGTCCACGGGCGGGGCGGGCAGGAGGCTCAAACAGGCTCAGAGAACCGCCCAGGGGCGCCTTCCCACAGAGGCCTCCCTCGGAGGCCAGGCCAGCAGGCCTCGGGGGAACTGGACAGTTCGGTTTGCTCTGCGGATCTGGACGGACTGCAAATGCGCAGCTGCGTACCGGGCGCGCCGAGCCGGCCGACCTGGAGATGCTTCAGAGGGCTGGGAGCTGGGCCGGGCGGCCAGTTCACACGGCCATGGTCACTCACGCCACCTGCCAGCCGGTGGTCCCCCCCCCAGACCCTGCACACAGAGCTGGGCCTCCGAGCGCCAGCTCCTTGGCCGTGGGACGCGCCCGCCAGCCAAGCGCCGGCCTCTCTCAACGTCAGATATTAATCAAACACATCCTGATAATGATCAATGGAGGCGGCTTGGCAGAGAGGTTCTGGCAGGGCTCCAGGCCCACCTCCAGCCACAGGAAAGTTGAGGATGGCAAAAGGGATCCTTGGCAAGGGACGGCACATTGTGCCCGGGCTGTGGGAAAGTGCTCCGTGCGCGAACGTTTCCTTAAAGCCAGCTTACAAGGAAACATTTGCGATGGCCTTCTTAACCACTGCCAGCCTGGCTGAACGGGACACAACTCAATTAAGGCCCCATCTGCGGCCCAGACTCTGAGAGCCTGTAAGTGGCCCGACAGAGCCTCGCTGCCCCGGAGCAGGTGGTGGTATTTCTTTTGGTTTTCACACACGTTTCCAGGTTGCCACCGGGGAAGCCCAGCCCCCTCCCACCCCAAGCGCACTAAAGCTCCAGAGGGCTCTGGCTGGCATAGATGGGCAGCGGCTGCACATGGTGGGGGGCCTCGGGGCCGCCACGCAGGAATGTCGGGGCCTGGCGCAGGTTCTGAACCTGCCAGATGGCCCTGCATCCTGGGACCCAGGCTGGTAGCCAAGGAGGAGCCCTGGGGCTGGGTCCACAGCCCTCCAGGCCTCTGCACAAAGCCATTTGTCAAAGGTGTTTCCCAAACGTCTCTCGAAGGAGCTGCCCTTTGAGAGGCTGGCTTGGGCTCAAGCCAGGCAGAGCCGTCTGGGGCTCTTGGCAAGAGTACCAGCCATCCTGAGATCCAAAGCCCCTCTCTCTTGCTTGTCCCCGCTTCTCTGGGCCAGGTGAGCAAGCCGCAGGGCACCAGGGGCCGGCACTGCCAGGGTTGTCTGACCCAGACGACCACACGGGGGTGGGGCCCCCCCGAGCCAAGCGACCCCCCGAGCCAAGCGACCCCCCGTCACACAAGCTCCACGGAGGGGCCCCCTCAAACAGGAGCTTTCCCAGCACCCCACTCCGTGTGGGATCGTTAGCTATTTGGCAGAGAGGCCCGGAGCGAGGGGGTGTGAGGCCAGAGGGAAGGGAGACCCTGCCGGCTGACGTGGCGTCGGCATCGAGAAGGAAAGACGGTCATGCAGGCACGAGGGGGTACCGCAAAACCAACAAAATGTGAATTCCTCTCCATGGGCCCCGTTTCGGAACAAGGAGACTAGGTGCAAACAGATGCATGCTTTTCGCCATGCGGCAGGGATGCTGGCGGCCTGGTGGTCACACTGCCCACATTTGTCTTCTGGTGGTGGCCACACTTCCTCACGGCCCAGTGTCCTAGCAGCCCAGCATCCGAGGAAAGACTCTGGGATGTCGCTGATGCCAGGAAAGCCTGCATTTCCCACTCCCTACGTCACCTGTGCCACCCTGCTAGGACAATTCACCTCTAGAGGTGTCTGATAATTATAACAGTTTCCCAGGTTCGTCCTGTTGGCACTCACCATTAATAATGCCGATAAAACCTGTGTTGGACCAAAGTATTCGGGAGAGAGACAAGGTCCGCAAGATTCTCCTTGACCATCTCCAGGGGCCGGGACCCAAGCCACACACTCAGTGAGGCTGGTCTGTGCTGAGCGCCGGCCCTGGGCCAGGCACTGGGGGCCGTGGAGGGGAGGGGGCTTCCTGCTGGTCTCTGGTCCGTCCTCACTGCAGGCCGGCCAGGTGGGCACGATCGTTATCCCATCCTGCAGATAAGACAACCGAGGTACAAGGGGTTTGCACAGCCACCAGACGGCAGGACCGGGACCCTTGGCCATTCCCCAGGACGCTGCTCCTGGCCCCACACTAACCGTCTCTTCTCTGTCCTCTCCATTTCCTTCAGAGAATCAGGCACTGACATCAGTGTGGTGGTGACGTCAGCAGACCCATTTTACAGACACAGACACTAAGGCCAAGCAGGCTCAGTAACTCGCCAAGACCAAACAGCTACCAAACAGCAAGGCCGGCGTTGGAACCCAAATTGGGCACCAAACTCCAGCCCTGATTCCTGCAGCCCCTCCACGTTGAGTCCCCTTGTGTCCAGCACGCGGCCACTGGAAGTTCTGCTGGGTTCATTCACGTCCCCCCACCCCCGAACCTCAGCACGTGACCTTATGTGAAAACAGGGCCTTCGCGGATGTGACTAAGATGAGGTCACCTGGGTTAGGGTGGGCCCTAAAGCCCGTGAGTAGCATCCTTATAAGAAGAGAGAACCCAGACAAGGGACAGCCACGTGAAGACAAGGCAGAGGCTAGAGGGATGCAGCCACAAGCCAAGGATTGCCGGTGGGGCATGCAGGTCAGCTTCCGCCCTGCCACGTGACCTTTCTCTTCCTGCCACGTTACCAGTTGACTGGGGATGTGGGTGAGCTTGGTTCTGGAAAAAGAGAAACAGGTGCCAGAACTCTCCACCAAGGAGCACGGGTCCCAGGCCATGAAGGACAGCCGATCCTCCCGCCAGGACCCAGGAGGGGCCCTTCTCCAGCCTGGGTGGCCTCACCGCCACCCCCAGCCCCCCTCCCCCGCTGCGGTCCACCCGACACGCAGGGGCAGAGCTCCGTCCTGCACACCTTCGCGGCCATGTGGTCAAGCGGTCACTGCCCTTTAGTTATGCGGCAGAATTATGTACCCGGTGGAAAGCAAGACCATCCGGTTCCAAGCGCCCCCAAACACGTTCCTCGTGTCTCAAAACAGTGCCAAAAGCATCTGATCAGGGTGAGGGCGTTCCCAGAGCGGGGTCTCCCAGCCCTGCGAAACCCTCCTCGAGGCCCCAGTGCCGACCGGTCTCTTGCCCCTGCCAGCCCGCGTCGGGCTCTGCAAGGGACTCGGCCCGTTTCCCTCAAGCCCCTCACCCCACGACACCTCTGGACGCCTCTGACGGTAACAATATCCCCCTCATTCTGAGCTAAAATCAGTCTCACCGGGGTGACCTCTAACCCTGGATAATCCCCAACATAAGCGGCCAACACTTTGGTTTCCAGAAGCAGCCAGCCAGGCACGCACAGGGGGTGGGGTGTTGATGCTGGGGGGGGAGGTGTTCTGGAACGTTCTCAGCCCCAGTTCCCTCCTCTGTAAGACAGAAATGAGAACGCATGAGCCTCTGGGGGCAAAAAGAGATGCCCTCGGCAGGCACCCGTCTGCCCTGATGCTGGCAGAGCCCCCAGAGGTTTCTTTAACCGTTTTTCCAAGGATGTGAGCTCGGGTCCCTTTCACTCCCCTCCTTGTTGATTTCCCTGGAGCACAGATGGCGAGCCAGAATCTCTTCCAGCCGCTGGAGTGGGAGGTTGCTGGCCCTGGACAGAGAAGAGTTGGGATCTGTCCCCCTGTTTCCTCGTGGTCCGTCGTCCTAGCTACACCCTGGTACCTCCCAGGCACCACTGAGCCACGCCTCCAGGGCCTGGACCCACCTCACAGAGCCCCGTCTTTTGCTCCAGGGGGCAGGAACAGGATTTGAGCCAGAGACAGTCAGCCCCCAGGGGTCTCTGGGCCCAGAGTAGACAGACTTGAGTCCCTCTGCCAACCAGGTGTGACTCAGCCCCGGTGCAGGTGACAACAAGCCTCTCCAGCGAGAGGCAGAGCAGATCCCACATCTGAGCACAGGACACACAGCCCTGGCAGACGACCAGGGACCCCTCCCCGCCTGACCCCGCCTGACCCCACCTGGGCCAAGTGGCCACACCTCCCACAGTGGGGGACCCCGGCAAGACAACGGGGTGCAAGGAGGGGGTTTCGTCCTCTCACCTCACCTTGCCCCCCTCCACCCAGCCCCGCGGCTGCTCAGAAGTGGGGCGGGGCAGCCCTGGGGGCGGGGCATGGGGTCAGGCCGCCATTCATTCATTCAGTCAACAGATGCTTACAGAGCACCCACTACGTGCCTAGCAGTATTCTGGGCACCGGGGACTTGGCAGAGGATACAGTGAAGTCCTCGCCCTTGTGGAGTTTACATTCTGGTAAGGAAGGCAAACAACAGACAGATACCACACTCAAGGCACCGTGGGGAGGGGTCACACTGAAGAGACCTGGGGGGGCGGCGAGGGGGGAGCCCACCCGAGACCCAGGTTCCTGGGAAATATGGCCGCACGAACCGAGCATCCATAGAAGCGCGAGATCTTTCCAGCCACGACGGAGGGGCCCTCACTGCCCACCCCCAGCACCCAGACTCTCCCTGCAGGCAGCTGAGGCGGACACCTCCGGTGCCCCTGTGGGGGAGGCGGGGTTCCACGGTGCCACTGCAGCGGCCGGCAGGCGGGCCCGGCGCCGGGGTCACTCCAGACCCACCCAGAGGGGTTCCTGCGGCCAGAGAGGCCTGGGCCACCACCCTGCCCGCCAGACGGCGCAGCCCGCCGAGTGTGGTCACGCCGTCCCCCCGCTTTCAGGCCAGGTTGCCCTCCGTCGCATAGCCTGCAGTTCAGCAGGTGTTTACTGTCGGCCCAGACACATCACTGCCACCACTCCGGTCCCCTGGCGTCCCGCAGACCAGCTAAAGCAGTGACAAGTGACCCCTAAAGGAGGTAGTGCCCGCCAGAGGACGTTCCCAGCACAGGCCTGGGAGCCAGGAAGGCTGCAGGAGGAGGAGACCCTTTGCAGAGAAGGAAGGGGGGAAAGTTCCAGACTGGGGCACCTGGCCCCGGGCTGAGCGGGGCGGCGCTGGAGTTGGGGTGGGAATGGGGGTGGTCTAGGCCAGGCCTCCGGGGACCCCCGTCGCTGGAGCTCTGCTGCCCTCTGCTGGCCAGCTCTGGTACTGCGTACATGCCAGGGAGCGTCTCCGGGCGTGTCCTACCTGGCCCTCTACCGGGCCCTGCCTCTGGATGCCCAGGGCCTCTGTCTCCAGCCCCCACCTGTATGCAAATCACCTGTGGGACCCCCAGCCCACTGCCAGCAGGGGCAGCAGGAAGAACCTGCATTTGCTGTCACCTGAGTGTCTGGTGGATTGACAAGGTGCCCGCTGCAGGCTCACAGGCAGCCCTTCCGTCCTATCTCGCACACCGGGCAACTAAGGCCAGAGGAGAGAAGGGGCCCCGTCACAGAGCAGGTTCCTACTGGGCTGGGGTCAAGCCCTGGCCTGTGTGACCTCCAAGCCATATGGTCACCTGTGCTCTGCTATGGCTCAGCCAATCTCCCACTCAGTCAGTGGGCCTCCTGGGAGGTCCCCTAGGCCCCCTGTGGCTTACGGGGCCACACGAGGACGGCTGGTAGCCCACGGGTGGCTGGAACGCCCACCTCCACCGCGCAGCCGCAGGCCTGACACGTGGACCCATGCCTTAGGGCCCAGGGCAGGCTGTTTGGATTGTTCCCGTGGTACCTGGACCCCGAAAGTCACCACGTGCATCTTCTTCCCGGCTCACCCAGGCTCACCCTTGGGGCCACCACTTAGGAGGTCCCCAGACCCAGGCTGCTTGGGCCTAGAGGTGTCCCAGAAGTTGCTTTGGGTCACCTCACTAAGAACAGCGGGAAACAGGACAGAGCATGATCTGTTTTGCTTTTTTTTCCCTTGAGCACTGGCCCCACTGGACGGGTCTGGGCCACCTGGAGCTTGTGATCTGAGGTCTCAACAAGCTTAGCAAAAAAGAAAAGCCGGGCTTCCCTGGTGGCGCAGTGGTTGAGAATCTGCCTGCTAATGCAGGGGACACGGGTTCGAGCCCTGGTCTGGGAAGATCCCACATGCCACGGAGCAGCTGGGCCCGTGAGCCACAATTGCTGAGCCTGCATGTCTGGAGCCTGTGCCCCGCAACGGGAGGGGCCGCGATAGAGAAAGGCCCGCGCACCGCGATGAAGAGCGGTCCCCGCACCGCGATGAAGAGTGGCCCCCGCTTGCCGCAACTGGAGAAAGCCCTCGCACGAACCGAAGACCCAACACAGCCAAAAATAAAAAAAAAAAAAAAAAGAAAAGCCGCAGCCGCTTCGCATATTGTCAGGGGCTGCGCGAGTGCCCTGGGGTGGCCGTGACGAGGGATCACGAATGGCGCTTGGGTCACTCCTCCCGAAGGCTCTAGGGGAGGGTCCTTCTTCCAGGGGCTCCAGGCACCCTGTGCTTGTGGCCACATCCCTCCAGCCTTGCTACCGTGGCCACGTGGCCACGTGGCCTCTCCTCCGTGTGTCTCTGCGTCCTCTCCTCTTCCTGTACAGACACCTCACCCTGTTCAGGGTCCACCTTCAGTCCAGGGTGACTTCGTCTCAAGATCCTTAACATATCACACCTGCAGAGACTATTTCCATATAAGCGCACATTCACGGGTACCAGGGGTAAGGACTCGGACATATATTTTGGGAGGGGTCGCCACTGATTTCCCTACGGTGGTGCCAGGGAAGGGAACACCCCAGTGGCTCCCAGAGTCCTGCCCCCAGCCAGCAGCAAGAGCATCCCCTAGGAACTGGTTAGAAATGCAAATTCCCAGGCCGATCTCCCCAGGCCTGCTGAATCAGAAACTCCAGGGTGGAGCCCAGCAAGCTGTGTTCCGTAAGCCCTCCAGGCATCCTGAGACGTGCTCAAGTTTGGGGACCACCTAAATGATACCAGAAAACATCCCTTCCTGCCTCACTAACCCATACGCACAAGAGTCCTGCTTGGGGTTGCACTGGGTGCCACGTTTACTGGGACTCATGTTATTTATTGGGATTGAGGAGGCATGAGACATCTCATTCCCAGGCCCACACCCACCTGTGACTCAGGGGTGCGGTCAGTGGTGCAACAGAGAGAAAGGGCAGTAGGAACTGGGGAGGGGGTTCATTCCTGCGGGGGGACCAGAGAGGCCTCCTGGCAGAGGGGGCTGGGCCAGCCCCCCCAGCCACGGCCGACATCAGAACTGAGCTACTTTCACCATCCTAATTCAGTGACCACGGGGAAGAATCCTGCCATGGTTCCGGCCTGTGAGCATGCATGGGAAAAATCAAACGCTGAGGGCTTCCCTGGTGGTGCAGTGGTTAAGAATCCGCCTGCCAATGCAGGGGACGTGGGTTCGATCCCTGGTCCGGGAAGATCCCACATGCCGTGGAGCAACTAAGCCCGTGCGCCACAACTACTGAGCCTGCGCTCTAGAGCCCGCGAGCCACAACTACTGAGCCCACATGCCACAGCTACTGAAGCCTGTGCGCCTAGAGCCCGTGCTCCACAACAAGAGAAGCCACCGCAATGAGAAGCCCGGGCACCACAACGAAGAGTAGCCCCCACTTGCCACAACTAGAGAAAGCCCACGTGCAGCAACAAAGACAAATAAATAAATTTATTTTTTAAAAAAAGCAAACCCCATTGCGTCATTCCCTTCTATATGAACACAGGCCACAAGCCAGGGTGACGGTAGGACCACCAGCCCATCATCAGCAGAAATCACAGGCACATTTCTCACTGTGGCCACTGTCACCCATGTCTCAAAACAGGCTGTGGGGCTGCTCTGTCACAAATGGGGGTCTGATGCTGTTTTGTTGACAACTTTTCAATATCATTTCCTTGCACCCCGTGTTTTTTAGGTTATGTTTTTGGCAGGTGCCCAAGGGCCACTGGCATCACGAGGGATATAGGCTTTAACCCTCTGTCCAATCAAGAACTTTCTAGTTCATTTTAAAGCAGTTTGCACCTACTTTTTCCACAATCAGGACATAGTATGGAGGGAAGGGTAGGCATTCAGTCCTTTCTTTAGACATCTCTCACGTTCCCGCCATCCAGAGGCAAGACCCACCGGCCCGAGAATTTCTGGGTTTGCATCTGTGCAGACACACCAGCGGGGGATGCTACAGATGACGTTTCCACCTGCACCCGAGAGGCGTGACATCCCAAGGTTGGAGCCCTTTGGACATAAAAAGTATCAACAAAGGAGAGGGATAAAAACCAGCTCCCCGATTCTTAAGCCCCCTTGTCCACTTGAGACTAGAAAGCGCCCAGAGGGGGAGTAGGTAGGATTTGCACCGCTGTGCTGCACCCCTTCCCCACATCTGAAAACACCACACCGTACTGGGCTCAGGGTCCCCTGGAGGGCTGTAGCCCACAACTGGGGACCATGCACCGAGGCCAAAGCAGCACAGCAGCACCCCCAGACTCCAGTTAGTGGGGCCAGGACCACCTGAGGCTTCCCGGGGCCAGATGTGGGTGATGCGGGAAGGGGAGAGGATGCTGGATGGAGCCGTTTGGAGACCTGTCCAAAGGGACCCCTGGGAGGACAAGGGTCTCCAGCGGCGAGTGTCATCCCCGGGGACAGGCATGGCACCTGTCACAAGAGGCACTGGACGGGTAGGAGGGACCCAGCAGAGCCCCAAGGAGTCAGCTCTGAACTTGTGCCACCTTCATCCACCCGGGAAACCGTGCCTTTCACCCGGCGCCTCCTCTCCCCTGAGCCCACTGCGGGGCGGGGCCTCCGTCCGCAAATCAGGAAGGAAGAGCCAGGAGGGAGAAAGCAGTGACCACATGCCGGAGCTCCGGCCATGGCCCGCGGGGCGTGTCCGGTGGAGCTGGGAGCCCCCCAGCCTCCTCCCTCCCCCTCCCTCTGCTGTGCACTTCTCCAGGTGCTGCTGTGGGGCAGGAGAAAGGAGGGCACGCGAGCCTGTGCTCGTCCACGTCCTTGTACACAAGGTCCTTCGTGCCTCCCTCCCTTGAATGGTGGGACACCTGTATGGACTTCGGAAACTGACTATCAGAGCCAGAGTTTTACTTTCCTTTTGGTTTTTTTTCTGTTTGGTTGGTTGGTTGGTTGGTTGGTTTTTTCTTTTTCTTTTTCTTTTCTTTTGGCCGTACCACACGGCATGTGGGATCTTCCCCGACCAGGGATCAAACCCATGCCCCCTGCAGTGGAAGCACGGAGTCTGAACCACTGGACCGCTAGGGAAGTCCTATTTCTTTTTGTTTTACGTTAAGGACCTGTGAAATTTTGGAGAGGTTAAATTGACCGTGTGCCCTGGGTGTACCTCACGACCCCGTCTGTGTCCAGGGCTGCACCCTGCCTTTCTCCTAAGTGAGAAACGGAGCTCGTGAAAGCTCACAGGTGGGGCGGGTGAAACTCCCAGACAGAGGGAGCCCACTGGCCTCAGTGACCCAGCCCAGGGGCCTGGACTCTGTCCCCAGGTGGAGGAGGTGGGGCTGACGGGGCCTCTGAGGATGCTCCTAAACGTCCAAGTACAGGTGATACGCTGGGTACCACCGGGTACCCGGCACTGGGCGGGGGGAGGGGAGGGGGATCCCCAACGGAAGGTTCAGCCCTTCCAGGTGGAGCCCACCCAGAGCCCCTCCCTGCCTCAGCCACCGCCAAGCTCAGGGTGACCAGGTGCTCGCCGAGTGGCCCATTGACAGCTGAGGACATGAGTACAGAGAAGCCAGTGGTCCACTAAGACCCACAGTCATTGTGGCCGAGCCAAGGGCTGGAAACCCAGGAGCCAACACATGGGAAATTCAGGGCCACAGCCATGAGGACAGCAGGCTGAGAGCACCTGGCCTCCGAGACAGCCCTGGGCTCATACTCTGCCTTGCCACCTGTGGGCTTGGGTCGCTGAATCCCTTGTGCCTCAGTTTCCCCACTTGTAAGACGGGGACAATGAACCCCACCTACAAAGAGCTCAGAAGTGCTATTTGCACGTGTCTGAAGTGCAAATACTGTACCTGAGCCAGCACAAGGGCTTCCTAGACGTCATTTCTGCAGCCGCCTACCCATCTCCTTTTCTAGTGAGGGAACCAGTGCCCAGGAAGGCCAGCCACGCATCCCGGCGTGCAGAAGGCAGGGTGCATACCCAGGCCTAGATTCCGGGTGCCCTGGGCTACTTTGGATAGTGGCTAAGACGGAAGAAAGTCACAAGGAGCCCAGCCTGCACCCTGAAGGTCACCTCATCATGCGTGCCACCTCCCACCTCCTGTGGTGACACACGGAGCCCACCAGGGCCTCAGGAACTCTGTCAGTCCTGCAAGTTACACCTGACGCTCCAGCACTTGCTCTGTGAATTCTCCCACTGATGCACAGGGGGATGGAAACAGAGACAAGCCTGGGCCAGGAGAGGAGGCAACGCCATCACCAGCTGTGTGGCCATGAGCAAGTTCCCCAACCTCTCTGTTGCCTCAGTTTCCCCAGCTGTCAGGGGTGCCACAGCTGGGGACTTCTCAGGATTAAACAAGCCAGTGTAAAGTGCTCAGAAAAGCATGCGCAGAGAGCAAGCACTCAAACCATGGTTTTTATTGTGACTAATTATCACTGTAACTATTATTCTCCTGAGGGTTGCCTTAAGGGAAATAAAATGCTGACACCTTCTGTGTGCGCTGCTTCGCAGACTTGAAAGGAGGTGTTTTCACATCCTTACCTCGTGGGGCCCCCATGGTGAGCCCTGAAACACGCGATGACAAAACCAAGGCTGGGGAGGCTGCAGTGGGTAGGGGCTCGTTTCCCTTTTCCCAGAGGCTGCCAGGAAGCTCCGAGCTGGCCTGCAGCAGCAGCAGGTCCTCAGGTGTGTTTGCAGCCCCTTCCCTTCCTCCTGGCCCCGCCTCTTCTGTTTTCACCCCCTTTCACTTCTCTCTCCCACTTCTCTTGTTGGCTGCCGGCTTGAGTGTGGCTGCCCAGGTTCCCTGCTGCTCCGTGTGTGTTCTGGTACAGTGGCCCCCAGGACGTATTTGTAGAGCAAATGCTAGTGTTTGACGCGGGACTCCTTGTGTCCTCTCCCGCATTAGATGGTGTGAATAGCTGCGGATTCTTTCACGCACAGATATTGGGTGTGCGCCAGCTACACGCTAAGCACCGCAGGCCCTGGGGACAGAGGAGGGAGTGGAAACACCCCACTGTGGGCAGGGGGAGTCCAGGGGGGGCAGCGTGAGAACACAGGACTGTGGACCTGGGAGCGGGTGGCCGGACCCCCATCTCTCCCCACTTCTAGCCCGGGGGCCCTTGGCGCTGTCCCAGCCCACTCCACCCAGCCCACCCGAGACTGGGCAGGGTCCTCAGCGTCCAGCCGGCTCTCCACGGCCAGTCACGCAGTGAGGGCACAGACCCTGAGCCAAGGATGGGCGGCACCGTCTGCCTGGACCCTGCTGACCAAGACGTGCGTCCTATTGAGCTGACATCTTTCCCTGAATCCTCTGCCCAGAGCGGACAGTTTGGGCAATTCTGACCACCCAGAAAGGGGTCCTTTCTGTAATAGCTCCCTCCCAAAACGTTGTTTTTTAAAAATTTACCACCAGCAGCTGTGTGTGCTCGTTACATACTTGCTAACAGAAAGCAAACAAGGGAAGGGGTGGGAGGTTCTCTACCTGTGGTCTCCGGACCGGCAGCTGCATCACCTGGGAACTATTAGGAATGCAGGTTCCCAGGCCCCCAGATGCCGTGTGCTTGGGGCCCAGGACTGGTGTTAACAAGCCCTCCTCCAGGGTATCCTGAGGCTCCCGCAGGTCAGAGCCAATGGCAGAGACTCCTGCCCGACGCTCAGCCCTCAGCGGGCACCAGGCTTCAGCAACGGGTGCGGCTGTAGAATGGCCTCGGCCGTGGATTCTGGTGTCGGCAGCTCCCGTATCCCCACACATCTTCCTGCCCGTTAACTGCGATGAAAAAGCAAAGGCCAGGCAGGTCTGGCTCACCTGGCGACAGGTGTTGCAGGGCCCAGGCACGGATTAGCCAACTGCTGTTGGACCCAGGGCAGCAGCCGGGCCGCCCGCGTCCCGCAGGTGTGGGCCAGCCGCCCTGGTGCGCTCCGATTGTGTTTCCCAGGAGAATAGCTCGGCCGAACGTGATCAGAGGGCCGGGGGGACGCAGCATCTGCTGGCCACTTTGATGTGAGGGCCGTTGTGAGCCCCACGCCCCCTTCTTTGGTTCTTAAGAGTGGCGCAGCGTGCCTGCCTTCCACTTGTTTGTTTTAAGCGAGGAATTGTTCCCATGTTTTAATAAGAACCACCAATTATCAGCAAGGCAGGAAACCAAATCCTGGCTGTTTTGGTGAAAGACAAGATTCGGAGGAGACCACATGAAAGACCCACACCCGCTTGCTGGGACTCCGCTCCGAGGTTCCACCGACAGATCGGGCCCTGGGCCTGGACCCCGCCTGGCTGCCAGGGCTGGGGGGTGGCGTGTGGGAGGGGGCCCGGGAAGGGACCTCGGTGGCCACTGTTGCTCCCACGAGGAACCTGGGCCTGCGGGGCTGGCAGAAACCCCACACACAGATGCTGCTGGCCGCCTCTAGGGCACACAGAGCCCCCCAGCCCGCCCCATGCCCCCGCTGCTGCCCACTGCCCTCGTCCAGGGGGCCACGCCTGTCCCCCACTCAAAGCCAAGGCTACAGCCACTCCCCTTCTCACCCCTGCGTCCCTGGATCTTCCCCAGAGTCCACACAATTTCTCCCACGTAAATAACCGACGTTGTCTTGACCCCCCTGCCTTCCAACCATCGCTCCCATGTCTCTGCTCCCCTTGGCAACAAAATTCCCAGGGGGAGCTGCCCATACCCTGTGTCTTCAACTCCCCTCCTTTTGTGCTCTTCCGTTATTATATTTTAATATATTACATTTTGGTATGTACAAAAGAATATACAGTAAGTCCCCTACATATGAACGAGTTCCATTACAAGAGCACGTCCGTAAGTCCAATTTGTTTAAGTCCAACGAAGTTAGCCTAGGTACCCAACTAACACAGTCGGCTATATACTGCTGCTTTTACACTTGCTTCTGGACATCCTGGGCTTGAAATAAAAATACTGTACTACTGTACTCTATAAAGTACACAAAAGCACAGCCACTTGTAGAGGATGCATGCACGTGACAATGTACGCCAGACACGTGAACTAACTTATGTGATTGGACATGCGAATGCACATTCGCATCTTTGAAAGTTCACAACTTGAAGGTTCGTTAGTAGGGGACTTAACTGTATGTAAATGTGAGTCCATTATAAAGTTTAATTACACACCCACATCACCCAGATGGTCCTTCTCACTCTGCCCCCATCTCCCCAGCGCTGACCCCTCTGCTGGATTACAGGCTGCCCCCGTGTTTCACTTTTAAGTAATCCTACTGCCAATGTGTACATGCCCACACTGTAGGGTTTAACTGTGGTTTTGAATTTTATAAATAATATGGTGCCACACGGAGTCTTCTGGAACTTGCTTTGTTCACTCGACATTGTGTTTCTAAGACTTGGTCACGTAGTTGTTTGTGGTTGGAGATCGTCCATGTTCACTGCTGCATAATATTCCACTGCATGAATAGACCTCAGCGTATGTGCATTCTGTTGGGGACATCTAGGTTGTGTCCATCTCTCTGCAGGGCTCACTTTGCTCTTTTGGACATTTTACCACCTGGCACACATGGGCAAGGGGTTCTCTTGAGTGTGTACCTTGCAGGAGAATAAGGTATGCCATATTCAACTACAATAAATAAAGCCAAATTGTTTTCCAGAGAGACTGAGTCCATTTAAATTTCCTCCAAGTATATATAAAAGTTCTAATCATTCAACTGGTTAGACTTCTTCAATTCTGACCTTGTAGTGACAGTGAAATTATTGCCATGTGGTTTTACTCTGCGTGTCACTAATTACTGGTGAGATCGAGCATCTTTTCACATACTTGCTGGACTTGGGAGTTTGCTTTTCCGTGAAAAGCCAGTTCAAGCCCTTTTTTTTTTTTTTTTTAATTTTTTTAATTTTTATTTTTTTAATGCTATTCTTGTCTGCTTACATTATTTTTATGTATGTATGTATGTATGTATGTATGGCTGTGTTGGGTCTTCGTTTCTGTGCGAGGGCTTTCTCTAGTTGTGGCAAGCGGGGGCCACTCTTCATCGCGGTGCGCGGGCCTCTCACTATCGCGGCTTCTCATTGCCGAGCACAGGCTCCAGACGCGCAGGCTCAGTAATTGTGGCTCACGGGCCGAGTTGCTCCGCGGCATGTGGGATCTTCCCAGACCAGGGCTCGAACCCGTGTGCCCTGCATTGACAGGCAGACTCTCAACCACTGCGCCACCAGGGAAGCCCAAGCCCATTTTTTTTCATTGGTTTGTTTGTCTTTTCCTTGCTAATTTGTAGGCGCTCTATATGTGGTCTAGATACAAGTCCTTCATCAGTTATATCTGTTACAAATATCTTCTCCCAGGTTGTGCCTTGCCTACCTTATGGCATCTTTTCTTTCTCTTTTATTTATTTGGCTGCGTCAGGTCTTAGTTGCGGCACGCAGTTTCTTTAGTTGCAGCATGCGGGATCTTAGCTGCTTCTCTCTGGTGTGGGCAGCCCCGGGCCCAAGGTCCAGGCCACGGGCACCCACAGCACCCTGCCCCACCGGTGCCCCTGTGCTGCCCCACAGCCCTGCCCTCCCGCTCCAGCCATGCTCCCAGGTGGGTGCCAACCCCTTCCCCCTCCCCCCGGGCCTGTCCCCCCCACCAGGCCGGCTGTCTCCAACCTACCTCCTGCCAACACCCAGCCCAGGGCTCCCCGGTCCCTGGAGACACAGGCCCCGCCTCACACCCTAACCCAGGCCCCAGGGCTCCTCCAGCCACGGCCACCTCCCCACCCGCTTCCTTCTGTCTTCATCAGGGCAGACAGAGCAGCTCCCGGTGTCCTCGACTCCTGCCACTGTGCTGGGCAATCCCAGGGTCCTACAGGGCTGAGCACCCTGCACCTGACACTCAGCCAGAGCGCTGGGGGATGACCAGGGCCGCTGCAGCACAGGAAACAACAGGAGACCTCACCAGGGCCGCAAGGGTGTAGTGAGAAATGCGAGCGCGTGTTCTTTGTCAAACGCATCTTTGGTGCGGCCGTGATATCCTCCTGAGCTCCACGGAGCGCCTGGCTGGGGACAGAGGACACCAGGAGCACTGCAAACCGGGTGACCCCCACCAGCCCTGCCCCCCTTAACGAGCAGCCAAGCCCCAGCGCAGCCTTGAATTCGGCCCTAGTTCTCGTTCAGACAAAGGCTCAGAGGCTGACGTCACTTGACACAGGGAACTGACGCAGGGACGGGTGCCCCCAGCTTGTGTTCAGGGTGGACAAGCTTGCAGTGAGGCCGGGCTCCCAACCTCGGATCACAGGCGGGTCACAGAGGAAGCAGGCCTCCAGGGGGCCTGGGAAAAGCAAGGAGCTATCCCCTGGGGATCACGGGGTCCAGCTTACACTGAGTCAGGTCAACTGAACCTGAATCCACCACTAGATGGCGCTCAGACCTGGATGGGGGGGTGGAAATACAGCCAGAAGACACAGCAGCTGACCAGACAGGCCTCACCCTTGTCCCCAAAAGAGCAGGGCCTCGCTGAGGCAAGCTGGGTATCGACTTCTAAACCATGCTCCATGAGGCCCTCCCCACCCAAAACCAGCCTTCCAGGAAGGCAGCCTGCACAGGGGGCAGGTCTGGGAGAGTCCTGTCTACCTCCAAAGGTCCCCGAAACCTGAGGAATATTGGGTGAATGCCCACAATTGCAGAAAAACTCCGGGATCAGAAACCACAATGTGCTTGGATACACAAAACATTACCAGCAGTTAGAAAACCTCAAGCAGCTGGATTTCGTGACATTTTAGAAGTGCCGTTTTTTAGTTACGCTTTCCTCTCATCCCATTTCCCAGACAAGCTGGGGAAGATTGAGATCACTTCCTGCAGCGGAGTCAGCATCTGTACCCTGATTTCCCCTTCAGTGCCCAGAGCAGACATCACTAATAGATCCCAGCACCCCTTCCCATGAAGATTCCAATCCTCAACAGAACCGCCAGGAGCTACCACCGACCCCTCGAACTGGCCCTTGAAATGAGAAACCCATTTATCAACCTGGATCGATGGCAGACCAAGCGGCAACGTGGCCTGCCACGCACTGCTCACTTTCCCCTCCTACCCACCCCAGCCCCCTCTGTCACACACCCTGAGGACACACAAAGTAGGGCCACCGCTGACTTATACATGTCTTTATGCAAATTAGAAAAAGGTGTCCCCCTCCTGGGGTAGACAGTCAATGCCAGGACACACCCTTGCAGCCAGGTACCCTTGCACAGTGCACAACCTACACAACCATACCCGGGGGAGTGTTAAGCCCCGACAGTTGTTTTCTTCTTTTCTGTAATGCAAGTACCTGTCTTAAGCTTTGATTGCAGAGGCGTCCACTTCAAACACGGCTATCTCAAATAAACACATTGGCAGCCGCTCGATGAGATAAAGAGCCAGGCCACCTTCCTCCACCGAGGCGCCTTTATTTTAGAAATCTTGGTTAATTTTGCTAACTGACCATTTGGACCACTTTTTTTTTTTCTTCCTTGGCTTTAAATTCCTGCTCTTATGTTTCGAATTCACCAATAAAGAGTGAGCCCCTGAAACCCTCGATCCCAACAAAAGCATAACCCCAGGCCCACACTCTCTCTGTCTACCCGAGACCTCACTGTGTGGCCCCAGGTGTACTATGTAATTTCCAGGTCTTGTAGGTAATAAACGTTTATTTTTTCAAAGTTTCCTGACGGTGGTTGCTGAAAGGCATCTTGCTAACACAGTACGAACCACAAGGGCTGGTCCAACCACAGCACTGGCTTCTGACAGGCTGAGACCTGGTGGCCCCGTTCCAGAGAAGCACAGTCGTGTCGGAATAAGGATGACAACCTCATTCTGTGCAAGACTTATTGATGGAGATGATTGGCATTCTCACCCATAAAGAAACGCACCCAATCCCACTCACACGAGCCATAAAATAATAAAAAGTCCAGATTCTTATCATGTAAAACCAGGATCCCAAGCTTAATGCCCTGGAAAGCTGCCGGTTGGCCTGTGCGGGCCTCACGCGGGCCTCTGGTCCCTGAAGGCCGCCGGCAGTGAAGGCACCACGGAAATCACAGGGCACAGGGGGAGGGCCGTCGCCTTTCCCTTTCACACTGTCTCAAAGGTCCCTGTGGAGTCGCCCTCTTTCCATATTTAGAAAAATAAGTCTCAGGGAAGCAGCTTATAAAAGAAAGTGGTGTGGCCAGCGCCCGAGGGGCTGCGGAGGCGGCCCAGCTCGGCTGCAAAGCAGGGCCTGCGTCTGTCGCAGCCTCGGCGCGCACGGTGGTTCTGCCCAAGGGAAAAGCCTCTCCACTGGGCCGCAGCCGCCTCCTCCCCCGACCGGCGCCCCTCCAGAGGCCCATCACCTGCCGCCGCCCCAGCCAGGAAGGCGCCCGGACGTCACCTGCACAGCTGCAGGTGCGGGTGGTGGCTCAGCTTCTCTATCAGTTCCTCCTCCGTGGGCTCCTCCAGGACGTCCCTGCGGAATCGGGGAGAGCATGGACGGCGAGCCCTGGGCACCTCCAGAGGAGCAGGTGAGCACAGCTGATGCAGAAGCCCCGTCGGCGCTCGGGACGAGGGGCCCCTCGGAACCACCCCCCAGGGACTCGGGCCCGTCTCTGGGATGCGTACGTGGCGTCCCTCAAAGCCCGAGAGGACGGCTCTCCGCGTGGCTGTAACAACACAGCAAACGCTCAGAGACGGCAGTCTGACCACCCGGGGCTGACTGTGGGACGACTGTCACTTCTCTGAACCAGCAGAGGGACACTCTCCAGGTTACCATGAAGAAGAGAAGGGCGAGGCTTCCTCGGGCCACCTGGCTACACCCACCAACAGGACCACCTGGAGACCACCGGAACCTGAGGACGCTTCCCTAAATATGCTCACCGGAGAGCAGGACAGAGTCCCGGCCCCGCAGCAGAAGCAGAGGCAGACCCCGGGCTCGTGGGAACCAACCGCCCGCCCACCGCCTCCCCCCTCCACGCACCTGAACAAGAGCTCCACGGTCACCTCAGAGGTGGCCTCTAGGTCCCCTGTGAGGGACTGCAGGTGACTGCGGCGGTCCCACTTGTGAAGGAAGTTCTGGCAAGAGGGAGGGAGGGACGGGTGGCCAGTAGGCGTGGGCCCTGCGTGGAACCAGCCTTGTCCCCCTACCCCAACCCCACAGTGTCGGCCTGGCTGAGAAGCCCACCCTGGACATCGGGACCCAAGGCCACCAGCTCCTACGGGAGCAGCTGCCTGAGAGACCTACTCCGGCCCCCCTCCCACAGGTCAAAGGTCAGGAGCATTCCAAGAGGCCCCCAGCAGCCAGGGCGAGCAGCCCTAAGGGAGGACGGAGCCCGAACCCACCAGGGCTGCCTGAACCCAGCATGGCCTCTTTGGACCAAGCTCCAGGTGGGCCCCCATCAGCAAGTTAGCAACTCCGACTGAGAAGAGCCCGGGCAGGGTCACCGATACCTCCAGAATCAGAGCCAGGAACAGGTTGACCCAGATGACGGACGACACCAGCCACCACAGCACAAAATAGATCTTGGACCACCTGCGGAGAACGAGGAGGCCGCCGGGGCCGCCTGTGAGCCGAGCGCGGCTGCTCCCGCGATGTCGCCGTTCCCGCCCTCGAGCTGGCCCAGCCTGGCCTTTAGGGGCGCTCGGCCGGCGAGAGCAGGGGCCGGTCTGAGCTCTGCCAGCTCCAGGCTGAGCCCCTTCACCCCACGAGCCCCGCCGTCACGGCCCCCAGCGGCCACCTGCTCCTCCATGCACCCCGCCATCCCCAGGAGGTGCAGACCCAGACGCGCACCCCACGCAGAGCCGCGGTCGGGGCCGCCAGGACGGGTCACTCACGGGCCCGCGTAGCGCCGGAAGGCGTCCAGGAACACCTGCCAGTTGTTCACGACCATCACGTCCCACAGAGTGACCAGGGCGGCCTGTGGGGCGGCAGACGCAGGGTCCAGGAGGCCGCGGGAGGCGGGGGCGGGGGTCCCGAGGGGCGGGGAGGCGCAGGACTCACGGCAAAGTCGTCGAAGTTGTTGGTCCAGTACTCCAGCTGCTCGAAGCTCCCGCAGGGCGCGGAGCCGTTGTCAGGGGCCAGGCTGGGCGGGGGCACAAGCCGGGTCGCTGTGAGGCGGGGGCAGGACACACACCCGGGCGCCCTGGCACCGCCGCGGCCCCTGCTCGGCGTGGACCCAGCTGGGCTCCTGAGAAAGCGGGGGAAAGAGGAGACGGCCCCCGACCTCGGAGGCGCTGAGGGCAGCGAGAAGCCGAGCGCTGTGGACACACACGGCCAGCGGCCGGCCCGGGGGGGCCCCTGGCCCTACAGTTCAGGCCTGGCCCTGGACGCCCCCTCTGCCGGCGCGCGGCCTGGCCTGCAGGTCCAGAAAGGGGCACGGCTGGGGGCTCTGAGCCGGCACGGGAAGCACCCTCAGGGCAGGTTCTAGGGAGGGCTTCGGTGAGGGGCGGGCGGTGGAGAGGCCAAGGAAGAAAGAGGAGCCAGGAGGCCCCTCCTGGGAGCTGAGCCTCACCCCTCCACCCCCGCCCCGCCCCGCCCCCCCGGCTCCGGCGCCCCCAGAGGCGAGGCGCGCGCTGCACCTAGGAGGCCCCTCACCTGCTGTTTCCAGGAGCCATGATGACGCCTCGGAACAGGGTGATGCCGACGACGGCAAAGACGTAGTAGACCACCTAGGGAGGCAGGCGGGGCCTGTCAGCACCCCCCAGAGGGACCCCCGCAAAGCCAGGCTGAGGCCTGCGAGGGCGGCGTGCCAGCAGGGACCCCCAGCTGCGGGCACTGCCGGCCCCCCCGGGAACACTGGGGCTCCCAGGCATCTGCGCCAGGGGGAAGCGGGCGGGGAGGGGCCACCGTGGGGAGCCCCGAGATAAACCGGGGGCCCAGGGCTAAGAACTGAGGCTGCCCACCCCTCGTCCAGGGCTGGCAGGGCAGGAAGAGGGTTCCACTGAGAACAGGGCGGCAAGGGCCAGGGGACGGCGGGCCGTGGAAGGGCGGGCGGGAGCTGGCCAGGTCCCTGCGGAGAAGTCCCACCGCTCTCCCCACGTCCACCAGGAGACGTCCGAGTGCACCACTGGGCAGCCTTGTGCCGCAGTCAGAGAAGTGGCTGCTGGCCGCCCCCGACCTGTCCCCAGCATGCCCGCTGGGGTGGGAGGGGTGCAGCGAAGAGGCGCACGCCCCAGGCTAACCCAGCCCCACTCTGGGCCTGTTTCCTCCACTGTGCAAATAGGGGTCTGGGGGGCAGTGCCCGAAGCAAGGCGCCACCTCTAGCATCCCATGACAGCCCAGAGTGCCACAGGAGCCCCCTTATTGTCCAAAACAAGAAGCAGCAGGGCTCTGTCACCTTCCCTCCTGCCCTCCAAGCCTCATGCCTGGAGCAGCACCCAGGGTCCCTGCTCACAGGGCCCTGCCCCGCCTGGGCCACAGGGTAGAGTCAACAGCGGGCGGGTGGGGGGGGGGGGGGGAGGGCTGACCCCAGGGTGGGGGACATCGCGGCTCTCTGAGCAAAAGTGACTGTGAGTTCTCGAAATCTCTCTGAGCAAGGATGGTTGACCAAACCCCACTGGGGGCTCTGGGGGCCCTGAGGGGTCCCTGGTGCCTCTTCCATCTTTCATCTTCTCAGTGTGGCCCCTGGCCCAGGACACAGAAGGGATTCAGAAGTGACCAAGAGGATCTCTGGCTCAGGAAGGGGTGTGGTCAGGTAACGCCTCCAGCCAGACCAGCCCCGAGCTCCTCTCTCTGGCTCCCTGCCCCGCCCTGTGCTTCCTGGGCCCTGGTCACCCGCTCCCCTAACACAGGGACCCTCCTTCCGAAGGCCACCAGCTTCCTGTTGAGCTCTGGCTCCCCATCCAACGGTCCAGCTCCACCCCCCCGAGGGGCCAGCGCAGGCAGCCAGACTCACCACCAGGATCCCGCCGAAAGCCCGCATGTTTTTGATCAGGTCCAGGATGGTACTAGCCACCACGGCCATCAGCTGAGACAGGGAGAAAGCACAGACCCGATTCCTCCTGGTCCCACTGAGGTGACACCAACCCGCCCACCACCCAACGCTGACCTGGAAAGGCAGGAGGAGACTGGTGACTTCCCAACCCACACACCTGTACACACACCCCTCAGGCATCCAAACACACCTCACCTGTACACACCCACAGGCCCCCATACACACCTGTACACACACACCCAAGGCCTCACACACACACCTGTACAAACACCCACAGCCACCCATACACGCCTCACCTGTACACATACCTGTACACACACCCACAGGCCCCCATACACACCTGTATACACATACCTGTACACACACCTACAGCCACCCATACACACCTGTATACCCATACCTGTACACACACACGCTCATACCTCCATGCCCACCCATACATACTCACATTTGCATACACCCACCCACGCAGATGCATATACCCCCTTCCCTGCAGATACCTCCACCCACCCAGCCTCAGATGGGTCTAAGTCCAAGCCCCTTGGTGAAGCCATGGTGTGCAGGGCCGAGGCCCACACTGCCCACCAACCCACTCAGGCCGGGTCAGCTCCTTCCTGGTCTGGAGGCTCCTAAGAAATGCCGACCTGGAGACGGCCGGTCAGCCCCGGGTGACAGGGTTTGAGATGGGGCCTCAGAGACCCCGTCAGGAACCCCAGCTACAGGCCACCCTGAGCCCCGGAGAAGGGCTTTCCGAGCAGCCTGGTTACCCCACCTGGTAAGTCAGGAGGACACAGCGCTGGATGGTAGCAGGCGGGGACCATGCTGTACGTGTGTGCACGTGTGATTATGTGCATGTATGTACATGCATGTGTGCATGTGTGTACAGGCGTGTACAGGTGGTCACGCATGTGTGTACGAATGCACACGTGTGATTGTGTATGTATATACAGTTGTGCTTGTATAAGCGTATATTGTGTGTGCTCTAGTGTATGATTATGTGTATGTGTGTGATTACATGCACGTGTGTATACAATTGTGTGGTTACACGTATACACGTGTTGGTGTATGCACGTGTATAATCACGTGTATGTGTGATATGACGCATGTGATTGTGTGGATGTGTGATTACGTGTGCGTGTGTATAACTGTATGTGTGCTTGTGGGTCTGCGTGTGATCACATGCCTGTGTACACTATGTGTATGCACGTGTATAATCGAACAGGGGTGTGTGTGTGTGTGTGTGTGTGTGTGTGTGTGTGTGTGTATGAAGGCCTAAGGGCAGCAGCCCCCCTCTGCACCCAGGACCCCCGAGCCCCCTTCAGATGGGAAATACCCTTGGGTGACAGGTCACTCCCCTGACAGGCCAGGAGCGCAGCTTGGTAGGAAGGACAGACACGCCCAGGGGAAGGACCTGGACACTTAGAAAGGGGTCAGATGTCCTCGGTTTCTTTTCTCCTGGAAAGTGCTTAGGAAAGCAGACGGGAGCCTCCGGGCCGGGCGGGAGCTGGGCCTGAGCACGCGACTCCCGCCTCCCCTCCCCTCAAGGTGGGTGTTACTCCGGGTGGGAACATTAAGAGAAACCGAGGCTCAGAGACGGTCACAGGCTGCCCCACTCCTGCTCTGGGGGTCCTGGAAATGAGCACCAGTAGCCACCAGCAGCCCGTGCCGAAGGCCTTCCAGAAACGCAGGATGGCTGGGAGCACAGCAGGTCCTCGCAAAGGTCAGGGACCCCGAGGAGCACGAGGCCACCCCTGCAACCGGCCGAGGGGTCTCACACGGGTCCGCCACACCCCTCGCTGTCCTCACCCACAAAGCAGGGCTGGGCACTCATACTTCCAACCGCCGCCAGCATGGCCCAGCCGCAGTGCAGGGCGGGGCCGCAGCCCGAAGGGCCCCAGGTGGCGGGGGCAGTGCTCGGCCCCGCTCCCTGCCCGCCAGGCGCACCCGCTCCCAGAGCAAGGCCACGGCGTGCGCAGGCGGGGGCGGTACCTCCATGCTGGGAATGACGCGCAGGAAGCGGAAGACTACAAGCATGTTCACCAGCCGGGTCACGTCCCACAGCGACAGCAGGCCCAGCACCTCCGGCTTCCTGCGGAGACACGTGCAGACGGGTTAGGGGAGGCCGGGAGGCCAGCGAGGAGCAGACGGAAGACACGGGGTCCAGCGACAGAGACGCAGAGGCTCAGAGAGAGCCCCAGAAGTGCCGGGAACGCGCCCCGTAGCCAACCCCAGCTGGACCAGCTCCATCGTGACAAGAGGGCAGAGCCTGAGCCGCCCACGCCTGCAGCCCCTGGCGGTCACGGCAACACCTTCCAGGGCACAGCCCCCCGCAGTGCCGCGGGGCTACCCAACCCCCGTCCTACACGGGAGAACACTGAGGTTCCGGATGCCCAGCTCGGGTCCCAGCAGAGCCGGGAGAGACGGGGCCCCGACCCATCCCCTATCCTCTGACCCCGCTCCCTAACCTCTGAGCCATCCCCTGAGCCCTGACCCTGTCCCCTTGGTGTCCCTCATGGCCTTACTGGCCTCTCATTTCTATTTAAATTTAAACCCATTCTCACCCAAGATGTCACCCCCCACCCCAGCCCACCCCGCCTCCCCAGTGCGGGTTTTAGCCCACCCCACCTCCCCAGTGCGGGTTTTAGCCCACCCCGCTTCCCCAGTGTGGGTTTTAGCACACTTGAAAAACAAGGTGAGCCGGCCCCAAGGTGCCGGGCGGTGCAGCAGCCCCACCGCTCCCAGGGCGCAGGTCCCCGCCGAGGACCGCACAGCCCCCGTCTTCCCGACACAGACCCTTCCCGGGACCCTAAGGAGCTGCAGCCTTCCAGCTCCATCCCCGCCTTGGGCAACTCCCAGCCGCTCCACTGAGACGGAAGCAGCCCAGCAGAGGGACCAAGACACCAGGGCTGCCCGAGGTTGGCACGCGTGCTTGCTGGCAGCTGTACTCTGGGCAGCGAGACCCCAAGCCTGCCACAAGCCACACTGCGAGGCGCCCTGGGACCCCTGGCCAGATGTCCATCGCTCTGCGTGGCTAGAACACGTGGCAGAGTGAGTTCAGCGAGCCCCGGGCCATCACTGCCATCTACGGGGAGATGAACTAACACCCAGGGTGGGAGGTGACGACCCCGGGTCCCAGGGCCTCCAACCAGAGGAGGGCCCCAGCCCGATTCCAGTGCCCCCAGGACCTCCCTGCTTCTGGCCCCCAGCACACCTGGGCCCCGCGTCCCATCCCGGGGTGGGGGTCAGGGGGCGCTGAGCCAGGGCACTGCAGGCGGCACCTCCACAGCTCCCCGTCCCGGCTCTGGGAACGCTACCCTTCTGAAGGCGGCTACGAAGCACAAGCACAGAGTCCCCAGGAGCGATGAGCTGGGGCCTGTCCCCATAGGCCTCAGCAGGGCAGGAGCTGCGGCCGCTCCCCCGACAGTCGGGCGTTTGGCTCTAGAGCTGCCCGGGCCAGCGGCCGGAAGCCAGGCGCACACCCTTCCCCGGGGCGCTAGCCAGGCCTCCCTGGGTCCTCCACGGTCACATACCAGCCCGGGTGTGGGAAGCGGTACACAGCCAGAGTTGAGATCTCCAAAACCTTTAATCACAAAAGAAAAGAAGCTCGCTACGGCAAGGCTCACTGGCAGCTCTCACACGCTGTCCCCAAAGGGGGTTCCAGGGAGCAATCAGGACCAGGGGGGTCCTATCCCCACGGTGGGTGCCACGTGGGGACATCCTGCAGCTGAGCAAGACACCTGGCCTCAGGAGTCGGTCTGCACCCACGAAGGGCAGGGCTCGGGAAGGGCCGGCCCGAGTCCCGGGCACGGGAGGAGCTACACGGTCAGCTGTCTCCCTCCTGCTCCCAGGGGCCCACGGCTCTAATCCATCAGATACGAATACGTGTCATGCCAATATCGCCGCTGTGACACACCCACCGGGCGTGGTCCCTCACTCCCCCAGGCCCTGGGGTTAGGGTGTCCCGAGACCCGCGGTGCCCGAGAACCCTTGCCCCTCCCTCGCCCACGTCGAGGCCCCACTGGCCAGTGGGGACTGCGGGTTCCCTCCGGGCCTCCCTCAGGGCTCAGGAGAGCCAGCCTGCCACCGCTGCACGCTCCCACCCACGATGCGCAGATGCAGCAGAAACCAGCCTCCTGAAGCCGCCCGCCAAGCAGCTCAGCCGGGGGAAGCCAGCCCCTGTGTCACCGGAGGCGGGAGCCCCAGAGCCCGCGGCCCCCGGGCCCAGCCAGACGCCGAGCGCTCCCCGCCCGCCCGGCCTGTCTCAGACTTTACCAGCAGCACGACGGTGAGGAGCCCGTCGAACACGTTGCTGGAGGAGACCAGGTACCCCTGCAGGCCCAGAGCGAACACCTTGAGCAGCATCTCCAGCAGGTAGTACAGGATGAAGACGCAGTTGAGAATCTGAAAAGGGAGAAGCGGGACCCGGCGTTGAGTCCCGGTGCCGCCCTGCTCCCCAGCCGCCCCTGCCCCCCGCCCCCCCCCCCCACCGCAATGGGGCCCAGGAGGGATCCACGCGGCTTGTACACCACAGGGCCCCTTGCATCCCGCCCTGCTGCACACGGCGAAACCCACGGGAGCTGCACACGGCGAAGTCCCGCCCCTGCCGGAGCCACGTGACCCTCTCCTCCCACGTCTCTGCTGCCTCTCGGCCCCTCTGGGCTGCTCTTCCCGAGCCCCCCGCACCCCCAGACACAGGCATCTTCAGCGCCCCCTTCTTGCCCCATACCCTCTCCTCGGGTGACCTGCACCCCGTGCACGGCTTCAACGACAATTCGCACGTCTGCATCCCCCGACCCAGACTCCCCCCACCATCCGACGGGCCCTCAACCCCCCAGGCCTGGTGTCTCCCAACCCCACATCATTTCTATGCTGGCAGGGCCTGGGTCACCCACACCTGCCCCATGGTTCCCTCCCCATGACCACAGCCGGAGCCCCACCCCCAGGCCTCTCTCCCCTGGCCTCCTCGGGGGTCTCCGCCTCCAACCTGGCCCCTCTGGTCCAATCTCCTGGGGACACCGGGCAGTGTCCTTCCCTCACGGAAACTCCTGGCTCTCAGCAGCCTCCTCCCGGTCGCGGGGGGGATGTGTTTAGGAAGCCTCGTCATCAAAGCTGGTCTCGGGCTATGGGGTCACTGTCTTTTTTGAAGCCACTAAGTAAAGTATCAAGTAGCTCTTCCCTTAGAGGGGGCTACGTCGGGGTGGGGTGAGGGGGGTCATGGGGTCAGCCGAGCACGGCAGTCACCTTGCCCGGCGTCCAGTCTAAATTCTATATTCTTAGCCAGTGCTGTCTCATTCACACCTACACAGAGATCACCGTTAAAGGCAGAAGAATAAACATTTCTGACCCTGCATTATGAGCAGTTATCAAGGGGCATAAAATGATGGAATTCTGCAAAGTCACCTCAAGAACCCTACGTGGCATGGATCTGCCCAGAAGTCTCTCATAAGCAATCAAGCTGACTCGAGTGCTTAAAAAAACTATTGTTAAAAAAGATAAAATACAGGTCAACTGTATCCAACTTGACATTTGTCAGGAATAAAAACCAGCCACCTCTGCAATATGTTATTCACACAGAGGAGACTGAACAATTCCTGTCGAATCCAGGAAAAAAAAAAAATTAGGAAAGTAGAAAACTTGATTTTCTTTAAGTGTAAAATAGAGGAATTTCAGATAGCAGGTCAAGAAGCCACTTCTTCAATTTTGATGCTGTAAGTTTAACTCTATGTTTAATATACATGACCTAATGTGTCATTTTTTAATTGGACAAATCAAGCTTTTCTTATATAATTAGAGAACATTCAATGGTTTTCATCAACTTAATATCATTCATAATATATTTCATTAAAATAGACTTTAAAATACATGCTTTGTGAAGGTCTGGCATTAAGTAATATGGGGGAAGGGGGCGTGTACAGCTTTTTGCTTAAAATCCAAAATGGAAAAATTGTTTTTAAGTTCCTAAGGAGTTTGACAAGACCTCAGAATGTTAGGAAAGGAATTCTCTCTACACAACTCTCCCTCCGCCGTCCGGCCCGCATGCCGGCTCACCCGGGGCTCTGCACGGGCTCCCGGCTGCCCTCCCATGGCCGGCACCCCAACCCCTGGGCCATCCCTGTGATGCCCTAGAACAGCCCAGCCTCCCAGGGACCTGGGGCCCCAGGTGGGGAGGCTGTGCCCTCTACCCCCCTAACTCCCCATCACCTCGCACGGCTGGAGAGCTCACCCCCAGCACGAAGTCATCACGGTCCTCGGGCAGCACATCTGCATCCAACACCAGGAACACCTGCAGAGCCATAGCGGACGGCAACTCAGCCCCGAAGCCGGGAGGAAGGGCAGGTGAGAGATCTAGGGGGTGGGAGACGCCAGGGCAAATCCTCACTCACACAGATGGTCACGAGGTTTCCAAGGGCCATGAGGTTGCCCAGGTAGTCAAAGTAGCGGTGGCTGAAGAGGAACTGGGCGCTCTGCAGAAACGGAGACCAGTACTCGGGCCGCGGCGGGTGCTGGGGGGACACACATGCTCAGAAACATTCCGGAAGTGGCCATGGCCACAGGGGCCCAACGATGCCTGTACCCCCTTATCCTAGGGTTTGACGTCTTCCTACCTTACTTCCTATCCCAGGCTCTCCAGCCTAAGGAAATCGTCTCAAACACAGTAACGGTGTTATGCGCAAAGATGTTCATCACGGTCTTTCTAACACCGAGAGAGGTGGAAATAACCCAGATGGCCACTGATGCTGTAACTAACCCGTGACGGACTATCACACAGTCGTCTTAAATGTATGCAAAGCGCCATGTGAAAATACATGTATAAATTACAAGCTAATAACTATGAAAACTCAGCACAGAATGAAGGAACCTCACACACTGTGACCACGCTGGAGTGGAACTCAAAGGAGGGCAATTAGGCAACAAATACTAACGTGAAGACACCCGTCAGACCCAGCACTCCCAAGCTCAGCACACCCCAGAGCCAGAACAGAGGCGCAGGGCAGTCACCGCAGCATGAGACGGACCATGCCTGCGCTGTCCCACGCAGGGGCCGCTCACTGCACGTGGCCACTTGATTTAAATTTAAATCCGATCAAATTAAACACTCGGCTTCTCTGTCACGATAGCCACATCTCAAGTGGGATGAGGACACCCATGGAGCTCTGACCCAGCCCCACACTCAGACACATGGTCCCTCGGTGACAGACAGCCACAGCCTGACCCAGTAAGAACGTTCCCAATCTTCCCACAGTCCTCCACGTGGGAACTGGTGCCCAGAGGCCACCTGCCCACACTAGTACGGTGCGGGTGCAGAGGGAATTAGGTACCAATTCCCTCTGCACCCGCACCCATCCCTGCTGCACCCCAGAGTGTGGCTTCCTGCTTGCCCAGTGACTGCAGACCAGCTCCAGGCCGGGCAAACTGGCAAACGTCTCTGTCACCCTGTGGGCTGGACCACAACTTCTCCAAGGGAGTGTGAACCCTGGCCTTGGGGAAGGCGCCCCCTCCCAGCTCTGCTCTTCCTCAGGCATCTCCCTCACCCCTCAGGTACCACAGAGATTCCTCGTATCTTACAGTTACTCTTTTATCACAGTTGACACTTCTTAATGTTAAACTTCCCCTGCTAAACCCACTGCCTGGTTTCTGTCTCCTGCTTGGACCCAGACTGATATATTGGCCAAGAGAGATTTCAGCATTATCCATGGTGTTTAAATGGTTACAAGAAGTATGGACTCATAGATTACCTTGTTATCAAGAAATAACAAACCTTGAAATGATTTCAGTAGTTGTCTCTGGGAAGGGGGACAGCTGGGTGGGTTTTTCTATTTTTCTCTACTACCTATAATGAATGACTGCTATGCTTTTAACCCAAAAAGCTTCGTATTAAAATAAAAACAGACTTTCAGAAGCTGGCACAGTACCTTCTCTACAACCAGTTAGCAAGAACTGACCAGCACCGGAGGCCAGGCTGATGCACAGGGGGTGACGACACACGGGAGGGCTCTCGTGGAAGGCTCATGTTTTCCTGGTATCAGCCTGCCTGGAGAACGCCTCTCTTCAGCAGCGATTCCAAATTCACAGGCTGCCAGGGCACCTGGGACAAGCCCCCACATGCTAACAATCCGTGAAGCACCTGCCTGCCCCCTTGCAATCAGCATTTCGGGGTAAGAGGCTGTCATAAAACCAAGGCAAGGACACCACAGCTCCCCAAACCTCTAGGACCCAAACTCCCATCTCAAATCACAATTCTGGACTTTAGACCCAGGGAGCTGTGGGAAGAGAGAACATCCCACGGACCACACTAGGAAAGGCGTGGCCAGAGCAGGGGTGTGGTTAGGGCAGGGGCGTGGCCTGCGCGTTAGACCATCCCTGAGTCTGTGCCCAGCATGTGCCCTGCTCCGCCAGTCACAACCACAGCACCTCCTTTTTGATATCATCCGATCCTGATGCCAGAAGAGGAAGGGAGAGTCGGTTTTGGAAGACCCGGACCCAGCAGCATCCTACAGCCCAGCAGGCTAGTGCCCAGGGAGAGCCTGGCTGGCCCAGTGGACCCCACCGAGCGAACCCTGAGAAAGGAGCCCGCCTTCCCAGACGTCTTCCTGCCCAGGTCAGCCTGCACCCAGAAAAGGGCTGGATCACATGACAGCTGCCAAGAGCTGCGTCCTGGGCCCAGCAAACCTCCTGCCCCAGGATGAGGACCATCATCTAGAAAGGTGCTTCCTGATTTTCTATCGTTTGAGGACCACTGTCACAGTTTCTGCAAAATCTGCATCTGATGGCACGTACTTGCTATTTCCTTCGAGTCACCTGGAAGCAGACACTGTTGCCTAGCCTCTTCCCAAGAGAGGTACGATGTGCACTAACATACAAAGTGTCCACCTGTGTGTCCCTACAACCATCTCCCGTGCCCCGGGGGGGCCGCAATGAGTCTGCTGCTGACAACAGACATGCCACGTACCCACCACCCGGAGCTCCAGGCCCAGCAGGGCCTGCCCCCAGGTGACCTGGAAAGACCTCAGGAAAACATGTTCTTAGGAAAACCACCTCTGACCGGGGCCTGCGGCCACGGAGGCTGACCACAAGACCTGGAGAAGCTGACATTTGTTGTGGGCTAAGATGTATCCCCCAAAATTGTATTTTGACATCCTGACCCACAGAACCTCGGATGTGACTATATTTGGAGTCAGAGTCTCCTAAGAGGAAATTAGGGGGAAATGAGGTCACTGGGGTGGGGCCCTAGTCCAACGTGACTGGGGTGCTTATAAGAGGAGGAGACTGGGACACAGACACACACAGAGGGACGACCCTGTGAGGACACAGGGAGAACACGGCCATTTACACGCCAGGGAGAGAGGCCTCAGGAGGACCCAGCCCTGCCCACACCGGGATCTCAGACTTCCAGCCTCCGGGACTGGGAGATAATAAGCCCTGTTACTTAAGCACCTCCAGGCTGTGGTATTTGTTACAGAAGCTGAGCTGACTGACTCAACGGTGACACAGAGCTGCTAGGAGTCCAATCAGCAGGAGATGTCCGATTCCACCTCTTCACTCCAATCCCCGTTCGAGTCCGGCTTGGCCCTCTGAAGGCCAAGTGGCTGCAGTGGCAGCCCCCACCGCTGCCCCCACAGTCTGCCTGTGAACAGCTCGGCTGTCTCTCAGCACCTCTACCACCCACCTCACCCACCCCACCCCACCCCCCCCCGCCTCCCACAAACCTGCTACGTAAAATGCAGGTGGTCCAGGGTCTTACGGACACAGCACTGAGCTGGATGCTGAGGCCCACTTGGTAACTTTAAAACTCAGTGTCAAGGACAACAAACAAAGGTTTTAGACAAACTCAGGAACCTCCCAGGTTAGGACACATGGAAAGAGGATAAAAGTCTATCATGGAGATGGAGAAAACTGTCTGGAAAGTTCCTCTGGGTCAAGACAACAGTGCCTGTGGTCTGTGAATTTCATGAGGTCAACAAAATCTCCCCAAGAGCCACACCATCTCTGTTCCCACGTACCATCCTAGGGACCAGAATCCCTGGGAAGGCAAGTCCTGGCATTGGTCACTAAGCGTGACCCAGATGATCAATGCCAACAGACACCAAGGACTTCCCCCTAACCCCGGGTGGCCCTGGCACTGGGCAGGTGACTCCAGTCTGGCCCATTACCTCTTTAATCACCCTTTTGTCAAACTCATCGAAGAGTTTCTGAAACTCGTCGGCTGACAGCAGGTCCCCACTGCGGGAATGCAGCTTCTGCAAAGCAGGAAAGCACTGGTCAACCGAGAAGCTGGGCTGAGGGCAGGAGGGGGGAGCTGCCCCTGGCCCCACCCGGACTGGGCCAGCCCGGCTGATCCGCAATGACACCCACTTGACGCCCGGAGCCCAGAGGCGCTGGCAGGGGAAGGCGGGGGCGGGGGGACCGGTACCTCCGTGATGGCCTGTTTGCGGTCACTACCCAGCTGGACTTTCTGAAGCACCTGCAGGAAGTCCTGAGGCTTCACCCCGACTCTGTGGGGAAAACGCCCCCCCGTGAGCCCAGCCAGCTCAGCACCCTCGGGCGCCCCAACCTCTGGCCTGAGCAGCCCCGGGCGATGACAGGGCCTCCAAGAAGGAGCGCCTCATGGTCCTCCTGTCTCCAAAACCCCGAGACCTCCTCTTCCGCCTTAGAGAGGAGCAGCTGAAGCTGGGAAGGGGGTGCAATCCGACAGGCCCCGCGGCTAACGAGCAGGGGGCACTGAAGCTTCCCCGCTGACACGGCCTCCAAGCCAGGCGGCAGAGTCGACGTGTGTCCCGGGCCCCTCTGGTCCCAACACACGAGTCACAGCACCAGGGCGTGGGAAGGGTGCCCCTGGAGGGGGACAGGTCAGAGCACACGGCCCCTCACCAGCCAGGGATCTCCAGCGGGTCACGAGGACACACGAGTTAACTCAGACGCAAGGACCATGGAAAGAAACCCTGGAGCCCAGGGACGTCTTCGTGATCACAAAGGAGGCTTGCAACCCGCTGCCAGCAGGGATCTCGGCACAGACTGGGCGCTCAGGAAACATCCCCCCCGTGAACACCCTCTCCCAGAGCAGCCCCAGGGGAAGAGGGCCGGAGCCCCACACTCACCCCTCGGGGTGGGCTTCTCCCTCTGCCGTCATGGACGAGAGGACCTTGTAGGCAGCCCGGATCCCCAGGCGCCTCCGCAACAGTGAGGTCTGCAGAGACTTCTGCAAAGAGTACGGCTCTGAGGGGCTCGGCTCAGCCCTCTCCCCAGCCGCCCAGCCCCTTGTCCTCGGGCAGCCCCCGCCCACCGGCAGCCTGGGGAGCAGCTCCTTGCCCCGTGGGCATCAGGGGACAACAAGGGCTGGTCCTGCCGATAGCCACTCGCTGTGTAATTCACTAAGGTATGTGTTTCTTCTCGGCAGATTTGGGGTCCCTGGCCCCCCTGCAAGGTGGGTTTGGGGTCACTGCAAGAAGGCTGCAGCTCCCTCTAGAGGAGGCAGGGCAGGGGAGGGACCCCAGGGTGGCGTTGGGGACAGCACTGCCTGGGGGGCAGGGAGGGAGGAAGGGCCCAGTCCCCCTCCCCCACAAGAGGGAGCCGGGGCAGTGCTGAGACCACTGCGGACCCTGTCCCCCCGCCCCCCGCTGGTCAGCTCCCCGCCAGGCCTCCAGGGACAGCTCCCCTCACAGCCGGGCAGGGTGGGCAGCTCAGCTCACCATCAGGTAGCCCCGGAACTGATTGTAGATGATGGCCGTCAGCAGGTTCATCAAAAACAAGCTCCCTTGGAGAGGAAAAGGCCATGGTCAGTGGGGACCCCTGTCAGTGGGGACCACACGGGCAGGGGCAGAGTCTGGAAGGAGCACCAGCGTTGGGGGCCCAGAGGGTCGACACGGGCATAGCAAGAAGGTGAGCAGCAAGAAGGGCCCAGATGGGCAGAGACAGGGCCTGGGGCCTGGGGGCCTCGTCTGCGGATAGGGGCGCCACCCGGCCTGCCCAGCAGGGGCACTGAGGACAAGTCATCGGTGGTCACAGAATGAAAACCACGGACGGGCCACAGAGAGATGAAGTCACGGGACTGGGGAGGTCACGCCGAGGTGCGGTCACAGGGTTAGGGGGTCCACTGAGGTGAAGTTGCGGGATCTGGGGAGCACACCCAGCCCCGAGTTTTCGGGATCTTGTCTGCCCCACGTGACCCTGCAGACCTGCCCAGACTCACCTATCAGGGTGAAGGCTATGAAGAAGATGGCGTAGAGCCGGTTCTTGGAATAGGCAGGAATCATCACTGAAAGAAATTAAACGAAATCAAACACACCCACAGAGCCAGCGTCCAGTGATTCCCTTCATTGTCTCACACCGCTGCCTTCTCAACAGAAAGGCAGGCCCCGTGTTAGGAGAGCTGGGAGGTGTTCTCGTCCAACTCTGCCCCTCACGCCTCTGCGTGCACACCCACGGGGACAGGGGACTCACTACCTCTCAAGGATGCTCATCCTCTAGGCTTCCCCATGACCACGCCTCCCAGACTGGAAGTTCAGCTCTCCCTTGGGTGACTCGAGGACTCACAGGACACGTGGGGACGGTGCTCAGGGTCCCGAGCGCAGCTCTCCCCAGGTATGAAAGCCAGTGGCTACCCTCCTGGGAGGGTCTCTATGGTCAGTGACCATCCGAGCCCAAGATGAAAGGCCTCAGCCAGGGCGGCCAGGCCACAGCTGAGCCCCAGAGGACCGTGACCACCCCATCCTGGCCACATCCCCGGCCCGAGCAAACAGAGGCCCCCTCAGCAACCCTGACACAGCGAGTGCCACAGCCACCGGAGACCCCAGGGCCTCTCCCACGCGGTGCGGCCAAGCCTCACCCCACGGCTGGGCCGCAAAGAGGAGACCACCAAGGGCCCCGCTGAGCACAGCTTGATCCGTCACCACACAAAGAACACCGTCCATCTCTAGCTTCTCAGGACGCAGAAAATGAGGGGAAGAGGAGAAAGGAACAGAGAAAGAAAATTGGGAAGGAAAGGGAAGAAAAAGGGAAAAAGTAGGAGAGAGAAGGGAAACTAGAAAAAGAGAAAAAGAAAATCAAGAAGGAAAGGAAGGTAGGAGGGAGGGCTCCAACATCACACTTTGATTCCCCAGCTCTGGACAAAAAGGCTTTAGGGGCTCCCACCCCCAGCTGGGCCTTCAGGCTCAGCACTGACTCCGCCCCCCGCCCCGCCCCCGCCCCGCCCCACCCAACAGGGCCCCCAGCCCAGCCCCACCCGCCTGCATCCCGCACCATCAGGGTTGTTGGCGGTGGTCAGCAGCACCAGGAGGGAGGTCAGAGCCTCGGGCAGGCTGCGGAAGTGGGCCAGTCGCTCCCTGTCCTGCGGAAGCAGACATGGCAGCACTGAGGCGCCGCCCGGGCCTTAGGCCACCAGAGCCCAGGCCCTGGACCCAGCAAGCCAGGACCACCCACCGAGGCTCAGCAGCCCCGGACCCGCACCTCCCCATCACCTCCCAGCGGGCTCCGAGCTGGAGGCCGGACAGGACCTAACTCAGGACCTCCGGGCCCAAGGGCCAGCATCCGGGGATGCCACACACCCACACGGACACCAGCCACCGGAACAGGAGAACAGCTCTCGGCCAGCCCGGCAGAGAGCATCACAGCCCAGACACAGAGAGGGCCCACGCGGGGGCCAGCCAGCCCGCTCTCAGCCAGACTCTCCACACGCTATGCCGTGTGCCTTACACCCAGTGTGGGTGGAAGGCGTGGCGCCCAGACACACAAAACCACCTGATCACTTAGGGAGCCTTGCAAAGCCGCCTTCCCAGCTGCCGCCCGAGGGCCAGCCCTCCAGCAGACACCCTGGAACCCTCAGCGTCCCCAGGTCAGAGGCCCACCCCAGCCCCCCTCGCCCAGTGCACCCACCACCCCTGTCCTGGGCTCCGCGAACAGCAGGGTCACTGGACAGACACGCGGGGCCTGAGAGTCTGTTAGCCAGTCCCACCTCACAGCCTAGGTGCCCCCGACACGCAGACACGCACACACACCCACACCCATGCATGCACACACACACAGAGCACCCACAGAGATATACAGAGACACACACACACGCACACACACACACACACACGCATGCGCGAAGCGGAACTCCTCCCGGGGGTCTGAGGGATGGTCTTCGTCTTCCCTCACGGGAAGCACAGCCACAACCCCCAAGTGTTGCCACGAACTCACTGCAGACCGGCCCTGGCCAAGCACCGGGCACGATCCCAGGACAGAGGCGCACGACAGCCCCGCCGGGACATGAGGAAAGAACACGGGACGGCAGATGCAAGGCAGGCCCCAGGGGTGACACCTCCGCACAGCAACAAGCTGCCGGGGGCCGGGCAGCAGGGCGGGGCTGGGAGGGAAGGGGGCCCACGCGGGGAGGGGAGGAAGTGGTGGCAGGTGCCCTCTGGAGAGGCGAGGGGCCATCCTGATGGCTAGTCTGAGGGGCCTCCGTCTCAGTGAGGTTCGGGGAAGGCGGGTCAGCAACCGGCCCAGCAGAGAGGGGACTTGGGAAGGGAACAGGCAGAGCCGCGTAGCCAGAGCCCAGGAGGCCCGGAGCGGACACCCTGGAGATGTGGCCCCTTGAAGAAAGATGCCTGGCGTCCAGGTGGGCCACTACTGACCTCCTGGCGATGAGGCGGGCGGGTAGCCTAACCCGGTCCCCACCTCTGCCGGCCCGAGGGCTACCGGGCGGATTAACCAGGGGCCGCGCTGTCGATCACCCTGCAGCGAGCCTGCCCGGCTGGGAACAGGGCAGAGCGCAGAGCGCACGGTACCTTCTCGCCGGGGAAGAGCAGCATCCCAAACACGGTGAAGAGACACAGGTGGATGGCCAGCAGCAGCCCAACGCTGGGGGCGAGAGCGGCACTCAGCGCCGGGCAGACGGGGCTCCAGGACAGCCGACCTGGCCGCGCAGCCAGGTCCCTCCTCCGCCCCAGACCTGCCGCCCTCCCGCCCAGGGGTCCCGCTCAGCGGAAAAGCGCAACCCCAGGGGAGTGTCCCAGGGGCCTGGGAGAGGCAGCGTCCCAGGAGCCCCGGACTCTCAGAGGGGAAAGGCCGCTTCCATTAACCTGGGCCAGACGGGGAAGGATCATCCACGTGAGTCATGGGGGTGGGGTGGGGGATGGCGGGGAGGGGAGGGGTCAGAGACAAGGTGGGAAGTGCCCGCAGGATGCAGCAGGGGGCGGGGCTCAAAGCAAGGTCATTTAGGGGGCCGCCCTGAGTGTGAGACAGAGACCCCCAAATGCCCACCCACCGGCCTCCCCAGATCAGGGGAGGGGAGCCCCCGCCCAGCTCTGCCAGCCCACCTGACACCACAGCCCACCTGGCCATCTCTGGCAGCGACCACCTGATGCACTTGAGCGTCTTCTTCATCATGGAGGAGTTCTGCATCAGGAAGAAGGGGCGCAGGAGCCGGCGCACCCGCACGGGCTGGAAGAGACCAGGACCCGGGACGCTGAGAACAGCCACTGCGGGCTGGCAGACGGCACGCAGGCCCAGAGGCCCGACGCTCTGCACGAGGACGGCCACGGCCCCCCGGTCTGCGGGCTCCCAGCGCGCCCGGCCTTGACCTCACAGGCTCAACATGCTCCCCGCTCCCTCCCGGGGCCCAGCTGGGAACCCCCGCCCCCAGACCTGCCAGCACCGGGAAAAGGGGGCGACCAGTGTGCCTCTCCAGCACCCCACTCCTGCTCTGGCCGCGGCCGGGCGCCCTGCACGTGTCTGTGAAGCCGGCTGTCCTGCCCTCTGGGGGCTCTTCAGGCCTCCTCTCCGCGGCCCCCAGCCCCTCTGCTCAGCTCCGGGCCTCGGCCTCCAGCACAGATGGACAGAAACGGAGCAGGACCCCCACACCTCCACTCACACACACACATGAACACACACACGTCAACACACAGACGTCAACACACACACGTCAACACATACACACACACACACTCCTTCCTCTCCTCCCTCCTGTCACAACCCAACAGCCCTCCTCCCCGTGCTCAGGACCCCGGCCCCTCAGAGGCTCCCTCAGGGGCCCTTCCTCCCTCCCCCACGTGGACACAAACACCACGTGTTTCCACAACCTGCCACTCACAACAAAAACGACACTCGCCCCTTTGTTCACCCGTTTCCCGCTCCCACCCCAGCCAATCTGTCCTCCTGTCCAAGGGCAGGGGACCCACCTGCGGTGACCGCCAGGCCTCTGAGCCCAAGGTCACCTCCCGTCCTCCTGCCTGGATTGGCGGCTGCCTCGCCCCCCGCCCGGTGCCCTGGCCACCGCCTCTGTGCCCGACCATGTGCTGGACGCCCTGAGCCCCCGCCTCCCCGCTCTCTGGCCTCACGCCTCAGGGGACATATGCGTCCTTGGGATTTTAAGGGTCGCAACACGTTCAGTCTCCAACCCAGGCTCTCAACTCCAGACACGTCCTAATGGACATCTTGTCTCAGAAACATGAGGCTGATGGAGTCACCTCCGGGCCCAGCCCTCCGGGACTGCCTGGAGGCCCAGGGCACCCACCCCTCCCCGTCCCACTGGCTGCCGCGCTCGGCACCCCCATTCCCCCCACCCCCTCTCAGCGGGCTGCTTGCACCCAGCCCTTCCATCCCGCCGTCAATGCCACCTCCGGCGCTGCGTGGGCGACCTGCCATCTCGCCACCTGCCTCGATTTTTTTTTCCCCGCACACATCTGGTGCTTCCTGGTACCGTCAGCCCCTCTCACAACAGAACGAGGCCCCGCCAGCAGCAGCGCACAGTAGGCCCTCAAAATGTCTGCAGTGTGAGCGTCCCAAGGACTCACTCGGCCTCCCCGGGCTGCACTCGCCCTCAGAAGGGGCCCCGGCTGCCGACAGGACTGAGAAGGGAGAAGGAAACAGTGGTGAACGGGCGAGGCTCAGGGGTCCGCCCCACTCCCAGGCTGAGGGACCAGTGCCCCAGCTCACCCACGACCCGCTCGCTGCCCCTGGGCGAAAGCTCCAGTCTCGGGGCCCATATCGGGAGTCTTTCAGCCCGTCCCCCAGGCCGAGCAGGAGCTAGAGGTCCAGCCGCACCCACTCCCTGGGTTCTGGGCCCTCGCCTGTAGTCAGACACAGACCAGAGCACGGCTTCCTCCAGACGCAGTAACCCCACCCAACCCAACCCACCGAGGGCCTTCCCGATGGCTGGGGCCACATTACCGCCACGGATGCAGGGAACGCATGTGAAGGGTGGGAAGACGTTCCCACGTGACCTGCCTGCAAGGAGAGCCAGCCCAGTGCCAGCTAAGCCCCTGGCGAGGCTTAAATCACACCGAGAATCACAGCCTAGGCCTCTGAGCCTTTAGAAAGAAGCTACCAACTGATCTGCAGAGAACTAGTCTCTTACGAGAAACAGCCACGGCAGTCACGACCACGGCCTATCAGCTGACCAGCAGACCATGTGTGACCTGACCCTCCAGCCACAGGCTGGGGAAGCAGGACTCCCTCAGGTGCCAAAGGACAGGAAAGACCAGACTGGAGCAGGTCAGAGGCCCCGGTCCTCCTGCAGGCCCCAAGGCCGGGGGAGCTCTTGAAGACCAGCCAGCTGGCCACGGAGAAGCACCTTGGGCTTGGTGTGCAGACCGTTCTGGGTGATGGGCCAGTCCCAGCCAGAAGTGGATGGCGTGTGGCGTTACAACCTCCACGGGAAAGTCCCCGAGAGACGGTCCCACAGGGGGAGCTTTACAGAGGGCAGGGTCCACCCTGTATGGACCAGAAAGGTAATGACTCCCAGGGGGTCAGGGCCATGGAAAGAACAGCCTGGGCGCCTGGGGACGAGACCATCCGAGAGGACACGTGTGGGTGGGCAGAGAGTGCCCCCACCACGAGGCAGCAGGAGGTAGCTCTCTGGACAGATGACACGTCTGTGGATGTCCTCAGCCTTTCCCCTGGCCACCCCGCACCGATCTCCACAGGCCACAGGCAAAGTGGCCACAGAGCAGGGACAGGGGTGACGCCCGGGGCCAGCCACATGGACCCCCCCCACCCAGGCCACTACTGGGGGCCCACCCTGCCAGAGGCAGAGCCCAGAGCCGGCCCCCAGGCGGCCCCCGCGGGGACCCACCAGCTCCTCCCCAAGCAAGGCCCTCAGCTGTCCTCAGCGCACATGCAGGCGGGCGGGTATGGGCTCTGCCTGCCCTGCCCTCCATGCCTCTCCCAGGACCACCATCTGAGCCTCAGGACCAATGCTGCATCCAGACGGGGCACGGCCCACAGCTCCCACCAGCCTTACCACGGCCCTACCCCGAAGCAGCTGGCCTGTGGGAGGGCCTGGTGGCCCTGGGGTGGGGCGGGGGGGAGAGGGGGACAGCCCTTGTGGGGTGGGAAAACCAGCAGGGGCTCTGAGCACTAGGACAGAATGGGAGCAGCTACACCTCCACCCCCCACCCCACAATCCCGGGCCCTGCTGCTCTGGAAGCATCCGCTGCCGAGATGCTTCTACCAGGGACGCACGCTGGGCCCACTGGGCTGGACCACAACTGTTCATCAGAAGAGGGTTGGGGGCCAGTGTGGGCAAAAAAGCTCCGATTACCAAGGACAGATTGGGGTGTTGCTGCCCAGAGGGGCAGGGAGGTCTGCGTCCAACATGAAAACTTATCACAAAACTCCAGTAATAAAAAGCCAGGACCACTGAGGACCCAGGCCCCTCGGGAAGGTCCCCGTACGAGGGGACCCAAGGCATGTGGGGCTGGGGCAGGGGGCAGCTGGGCTCCTGGGCCACGAACCAAACAAGGCCTGCGGGTCTTCATGGCCAGTTACACAGACACAGGTTTGTATACAGCAATGGCCCTCTTTCCCCTCCCCCTCCTCCTAATCGCACGCAAGGCTCCTTGGTGGTGGTGAGGGTCACAATCTAGCCTTAAAGTGACAAATGCTCAGGTGACGTGAGACGGTCACTCAGAAGTGGAGCCGGCGGTGGTTAGGCTGGCGTCTGTCCCCTTTCTGGGGGCGGGTGAGGGCCTCCTCCTTGGTACGAAGAAGGCAGCATCTTCTCAGGGAGAAGCATGTGCCGTCGCACTCCTACAGGGCCATGGCGGAGGCATGGGGGCTGCAGGGGGCACTGCGCCCTCCACCCGCCCTGCAGCCCTGCTGTGAGCTGGGCCAGGACCCGCCACTGACACCTCTCCTTCATCGGCCGCCCCGGCCCAGCGGGAAGGAGGCAGGAGGCACGGGCTGGGGACCCGCTGGCTCCCATCATCTTGCTGCTCCCGCCGGCAGCACCCAGGGCGTCCAGCCTCCCCCTCCTCCAGCACCCCCAGAACCAGCATCATGGTCGCGCCTCCTGGAGGAGCCAGCACCCCGTTCCCAGAGGGCAGGGTCCCAGCTCTCGGAGCCCCTCCCCTGAGCTTCCAGGTTCCATAACCCCAATCTCCTTCCTTTCCTCCCCTAGCCCCAGGTTAGGGGGGCAGGGGGGTTGCTGCCTGCAGTTCTGTGTTCACCGGGCCCCCTTCTCGATTTCTTGCTTACTCAACCCCTGTCTGAGGCCCTATGTTAAATTCTCTTGACTAAAGCACCTGATGGGCTTCTGTGTCCCCGACCAGCCCTGATGGCTAAGGATGTCCCCAAACCAACCGCTCCCAGCTCTGCTCTATCAAATCACAGGGCGATGCTTCTGGGTGTTCGGGGGGAACAAAGATGCTGTCATCAGCAAGGCTGGGGGCTGCCAGCTCGGCTGAGGCAGGGCAGGAACCCCGGAACTCGCCCCCAAGGCCCCGCGCCTCCCCTAGGCCTCAGTGTCTTCATCTGCAAGATGGGGACAAGGCTCCCTGGCCCGTGGGTGACTGACGTGCTTTGGAGGGCGGGCAGAGCCGGGCAGGTGGGCCAGACGGATGCAGGGCCTCGGGACTCCCGCCCACCATTCACCTGGGCAGCTGCATCCCCCCAACCCCCAGAGCTCCCCGCCTCCCCCCTCAGAGCCGCCTCGCCACCTACCTCCTGACAAACGAGGCTCAGCGACACGATCCAGTCCACGAGAGACACGAGCAGCACCACGAGGTAGGCCCGCAGCCAGGGGTTCTTCCGAAACTGGGCCCACCCAACCAGGTAGCTCTGCAAGAGGGGCGCGGCTGAGCCGGGGGCTGGCCACACAGACCCCGGCCGGGCAGCCGGTCTGAGGCCCGCGATGCACGCGGGCGAGGCTAGGCAGCCTCAGCGAGCAGCACGGTCCCCGCGTGACTCAGAGCAGGAAGCTGAGCAACGGTCAGAAGGCCCACGGTCCTCGCCCAGCCTGCTCGTGACCCCGGGCAGCCCGTGACCTCGGGCTCCACACTGACCTGCTCCAGCCCGTGTCCTCGTGGGTAACGGGATCCCTGCCTGTCCTGCCTACCCAACCACCACTGTAGCTTGTGCGTAGGAGTCGTTCCGGAAAAGACTAGGAATCTGAGCAGATGCTCGGGGATGTGCCTTGGGAAGGCGGGATTTTTGTCACCTGTTCGGCTGCACCTAACCGCCCTTGACCCCCATCACTGACCCCCGCCAGAGGTCACAGCTTGCAGATAAAAACATGTGCTCTCGCTCACCTTTCGAGACTTCCCAAATGGACCAACCATTCCAAACAGGCTAACGAGAACTTCTAACCAGTTTCAGTTCCAGCTTGAAAACCCCCAGACCTCCTAACCACCTTATAGGCTAAAAAAGAAGAAACGAGAAACTGCGGGGGCCCTCAGTCACACACACATGCACCAACGCTCACCCACGTCCCTCGGGGTCAGGCCACAGAGGCCAAACCACCCTGTAAGGGGGTGCCCTGCAGGCAGGGTGTGGCCGTGCACGTGGGCCCGGGGCCAGAGCGACGGAATCGCTGTGATTGGTTAGAAGTGACAGAAGGCGTGGCCAGTGGTACACCCTGCATCTCAATGGGAAGTCGCTACAGCTCTGAAGCCCTGACACAGCTCAGCTCGGCAAGCAAGGCAGGGCCCACCTCCAGCTTCTAGAAGGACCCAGAGCTGCACACGGCCGGGGGCGGGACAGCAGCCCCTCCGCCCCAGGCCAGCTCCTCCCCTCCGGGCTTCTCCTCTGGGGCGGGAGCGTGGGCCATGGGGAAACGCCCGATCCCCTCTTGTTTAGTGGGGGTCCCTCCCCACAGCGGCACTGCCGGACCCTCGGCCACTCTCTCCCGGGGTCCCGGGAGGCTGTGCGCCCCCGAGGGCTCGGCCGTCCCCCGTCGATGGTCTGGGAGGGGGAAGAGCCGTCCAAGAGGCAGCCTAGGCCTCTGCTCCGTGGGTCGAAGCGCACAGTGGGACAGGCAGCTTGCTCCAGGAGTGCGAAAAGTAAACCCAGGAAGCGGCAGCCGGGCCGGGAGGGCACGGGTCCCAACCTCAGCACCCAGGCAGCCCCCTCACCTTCACGGAGACGTCGGCCGCGAAGACCAGCAGGCAGAGTGCCTCGACGCCCTGGGTCAGGCCGCAGGGCGGCTCCCAGGGGGCCGGGCGGTAGCGCACATCAGAGGTGCTGGTGAGCGAGGAGGGGGTCTCAATAAAAGCCAAAGCCAGGATCAAGAAAATGGTGAGGCTCAGAATCCTGGAAAAGGGACCAAAACTGGTCAAAAGGCAAGAACCAGCCACACTCTGGGGCCAAAAAAGCAGATAAGCAGGCGGGACGCCAGGAAGGCAGCAGGGCAGGCGCCTCGGGTCCAAAGGCCGGAGCCCACACTGCCTGCTCCGTGGCCACTCGTGTGTGCGGTCAGATAACACGTATCGGCGCAAAACTCAATTGCCATGGCTGGCCGGAAGGTTCTGGAAAGGAACCCTCACCACAGAGGGGCCGGGCTCTGCTCCGATAAGGAGGGGAGACGGCGAGGAGGGGAGCCTGCCTGCCCCCCGAGACCAGCCCCCTCCCCAGGCCCGGCTGCGGGGGCCCCGCGGCGCGCGCGTGCATTCTCACCACTGGCTCATGCTGGAGTAGTACCGTCGGTACAGCCACAGGGACCTGGCGTCCACGCGGTGGTTGATGGAGCGATACTGGAAGTGAAGGTCACGCGGGGCGCGTGAGGGTCCCGTCCGTGCCACACGGCACAGCCAGCCCCGTGCAGGGCACCCCTCTCGCCCACGACAGGCCCGAGGCGGGGACACAGGCTGGGGATCGCAGGGTCCACCTCCACTCAGTACAGGGACCAGGGGCTCGTCGGGACCCTGCAGGGTCAGACCCTCCCAAGCTGCAAGGTTTCCCCAGGGCCGGCAGGTGGACGGACACGTGCTGGCTGGATGCACAGTTGTGCCCTGTCTGTGAGGCTCTCCCCTCCTCTGTGCAAGGCTGACCGCCCCCCCACCTCAGCTGTGTCACCACGCAGGACGCCCCCAGCCTCATCTCCCACGTGGGGCACTGGTGGCTTCTACAGTCTGTTTCCCTAATTAAGCCTGCGTGTCGTCTGCAGGCAGGGGAAGGTCTTGCCACCTTTGGGCATCTTTCACTGGACCGAGATCAGGGCAGCACACAACAGGCCCTCGGCAGGTGGTGAATCAGTGGAACGAGGGACGAGGGACCCAGAAGAGCACCCAGCACATGTCTCCTTAAGGCGGACTCGAGGGGACCATGCCCCAAAGCCCAGTCACCGCAGCTACAATGACCACACGGTCCAGCAACTGCAGCCCTGGCCCCAGGATGGCAGGAGTGAAGGGGCCAGTGGGGCAGCCATCGCGCAGTCCCCACGAGCCCCAGGGACAAGCCGCCGGGAGCAGGCACCGCCCACCTGGATGGCGTCTTCGATGAAGACCACAGCCTGGTCCAAGCACAGATCCCGCCTGGCCACGGCACCTGCGGGCGGAGGGGACACGCAGGGTGAGGAGGGGGCTCAGGAGGCGCTCACCCGCTACAGGGCCACTGAGAGCAAGGCAAGAACCCGGCTGCATTCTTCCCAAGGCTCTGGAACGAGACGCCTCTTGCCCGGCAGCGCGTGTGTGCACGCCCACAGGGCAGGACCCCCGAGGGCTGGGCCCCAGGTGGGGCAGGGTCTGAGCGTGGGCTCCGGGCCCAGAGGAGAAGCAGCTCCCACGGTCCCCACCCCCTGGGGTGGAGTGGCAGAGGGCACAAAGCAGCCAGTGAGACGGAACCAGGCACAGGGGGCTCAGACCCCGGCTCCCCACCTACTGGCTCAAAGGCTGAGGGCCGTGGGCTTAAGCTCACCGTGCCCATCTCCCCCTGTCAAATGGGGGTGTTAACAGCCACACAGCTTGGCCCCCAGTGCAAGTGCAGGACCCCCCAGGGCCGGCCCGGCACACAGAACGTGCTCAGGGCCACCCTTCTGCCCCGTCCCACCAGCGGCCTCCAGGTGACCTTTGTCAGGACGCTGCACCCCAGCTTACGCAACTGTAAGACGGGGCAGCGCTACCGGCCTACCCCCTCACCAAACAAGATCCCAGATTTAACACTCACACAGGAAGACGATATCGAGAAGCTTGAGGTGCTGCGTGACCCTCCATCAAACACTGAGCACTAAGAAGGACCTTCTGAGGCCATCGTGGCCCCCTGCTTGTGTCACGGGCCCACGGGGCCAGGCGACCGCAACCGAGCCACCCTGAGGGTGGGAGCCGAGGGAACCTTCACCAACCAGGGACTGGGGTCCTCGGGGCCAGGGAGGCTGCGGTGGTGCAGGCGCCTGACTACGAGGGGCCTTCAGGACAAGTCACGTGGCTCAAACCTCTGGTCTGTCACCTTGGCCTAGGGTTCTGCCCACCGCATGGTGGGCAGCTCTGCACAGAAGCCTGATGTAAAGGGCCAAGAAAGGCACGAGGAGCCGCAGCTCACAGGACAAAGGACCCCCCCAGAGAGGCCCCAGAGAGAGTGCAGCCCAGGCCCCTGGGGGAGCAGAGCCCGCACACAGCCCCCAGCAGCTCCCAGATCCGGGCTTGGAAACGAGGTGAACGGGCCTGTCACCATTTCTGTTGAAGATTCTACTTTCACATCTGCCCTTGAGCCCAGCAGCTGCCCAAACCGCCCTTAACCGGTACCGAGAGATGCAGAGAGGCCGAGGCCAGAGGCAGGGGAGGCCGGGCACCTGGGCAGAGCTCCGGGCCCCTGCCCACTCTGCCTGCCAACCCGAGGGACGCAGCTGCTGCCGCTGTCCTCAGGGCCCGGGGACCCACCGGGGACGTGGGGGACCCTGGACAGAGACGGGGGGCTGGACTCTGTCCTGTCTCTGCCATCACCTTGCTGGGTCACCAGAACCAGCACCCTCCTCCGTCTGGGCCTCAGATTCCTCCCATGGACGGCCTCCACGCTCACGTGAGGGGCCGAAAAGTTCTCCCACGGAGGCTCTGAGGGTGGCGACTGCCTGCTTCCCCTGGAAGCGTCCCGGGAACGCTGTGATGTGAAGGCACCCTGTTTTGTTCCCTGCTGTACCCACAGAGCCCAGGACAGCGTGGGGCTCGGCACACAGCAGCCCGCAAGTCCCACTGATCGACTGAGTGAACAGCTGAGGGGAGCCTGGGAGGGCAGGGTGGTCTGAGGGGCCGCGAGAGGCCCCATGTCACCAAATCCCCGGGTGAGAATGGGACTCAGCCTGGAGAGATCCAAGGAGACAAGCTTCCTGGATAAGCAGAGACAGGCAGCCAGGGCCCCCAGAGCTCGCTCCGGGACCAGGACTGGGTGCGGCGGAAGGGGCCCCCTCTGGCCACCCGGCCCTCAAGGCACCAAACCTCAGGACACCCCGCTCTGCGGCCCCGACACCGGCCTCCCTTTCCCATCCTGCGGTGGCCGGAGGGATCCTGTCACAAACCCTCAGATGGCAATCACAGCTTCCCGTGGGTCCCCACTGCTCCAGGAGAAAGTCCACACTCCGCCCCCAGCCCGGCAGCTCGGGCGCACACTCCGCCCACCTGCCCGCCTCCTCCCCTGCTGCTTCCTCCACCCTGTGCCCTCCGTGCCACTCACCCTGAACTTGGCTCCGCCAAGGCCAAGCTCTCCAAAGCCTCCCAGGCTGTCAGCCCTACCAGGAGCACTGTCCCCCAGCTTGGCGTCTAGGGACTCATTGCCTCAGGTGGCGATCAGCTGTCAGCACCCCCCCACCACTGTAGAATGTCGCAGCACAGAGGACATGGGGCCTCAAACACCTCAGCCCTGCGCTGGTCCCCCTGCCCCAAGCCTGCCCTCCCCAACATCCCAGAATAAACCCTCCTGCCCCTCTGGCTCCAGCCCCTGCCCACTCCCCACCACCTGGGTGGGGTCCTGACCAGCTGCCTCTGTGACCCTGGGCAAGCCCCTTAACCTCTCTGCGCCTCAGTTCCTGCGGGCCCTACACAACAGGACTGATGGGCAGGCTGAATGGGTTATTGTAGCTAAAGTGCATGCGCAGTAAGCTCTTCATAAACATGTGCTATTATCGTTATTCTCGAAGCCCCTTCTACGGCACAGCGACTCCTCGTCCTCTGACCTTTCCATAACCAGTAAGAGGGTAATTCCCTGACCAGGACCAGGAAGAGAAGACGACTACCCCCACCCTGTGGTCACGGCCCATGAGGTGCGGCTGGGTCTGGACCTGACCACCAGGCCCACCGGGGTCCACGGGGCACCCAGCAGCAGCCCTCCCCCACCCCTGTCGGTAGGAGAGTCCAGCTAGCTGCGGACAGGCGGACCCTGAGCTCAGGGCCCCATCCAGGAGCCCCGCACGGGAGCTGGGCAGAAACTGAATGAGGCTCTGCAGAGCCTGGCTGGACAGCCTGACCAGGGAAATCCAGAACACAGAGTGTCCTGTCCATGTTCTCAGAAGCCCCCACCAAGGCCACGGCGTCGGGACAAAAAGCCGTCCCCAGGGTCCCCCCTTCACCAGCCACGCTGCCTGCCCCGGCTCCTGTCTCTAGCGTGGGTCTCATCTGCCCTCCATGCACTCTCCCGGGGCTGGACCTGCAGTGATCACGGTTCTCCGCCCAGAATGGCCATCAGCACTGACGCGCACCAGCTCTGCCACCCGGCCGGGCACCTGGACTCTCTCTGAATCCTCACAACGCCCCGACCACCCCCCTTTTATTGAGACTCAGAAAGGTTAGGCAACCTGCCAAGGTCACACAGCCGGGAAGTGGTCACACAGCCGACGCAAAGGCTGCATCCCCTGAATGCCACCATGTCCAGGGCCCCCGGAGATCTGGCACGGACTGGACGGAGAACTTTCCCAGGACAGCCTCTGAGATGGGCAGGTGGGCATGTTTTCCGTCTCCTGCCAGGGACCCGCCCCAATAATCCCAGGACAGGCACACACTGCGGACCCCTCCCCAACAGAGGAGGAAAGTGAGCCCAGAGACAGAAGGTGGCCCGGAAGGAGCACCCAGTGTGGGTGGCTGAGACAGATCCCAGGGCTATGTTCTTGGACAGGTCCTGGACACTCTCTGGGCCTCAGTTTCCCCTCTGAAAACGAGGCTGAGGCCCTTCCATCCCTAACCCAGCACCTAGTGCCCTTGGGGTCTGCCAGGGACAGAAGGACTTCACCCTCCCCGCCCTCCTTGGGATTCAGCAATCTCTCTGCGGGTAAACAGGAAGAGCAGGATGGAGCTGCAGAGAAGGAAGGAAGGAAGCCGCCCCAGTCTGGGGAGGCCTGCCCCAAGCCGACGCTGAAGGAGGAGCCTCACAATTCACTCCCAGCTGGGTTCGAATCCCACCTCGGCCACTTCCTGGCTGTGTGACCTTGGGTAGGGGAACGCCCCTCTCTGTGCCTCACTTTCCCCCGTAAGAACTGGGGAAAACGGAAGTGCTTCCTCCTAGGAGTCACCAAGGCGATCCACGGAAAGCACGAGGGCCTGGGCGCACCGACGGGGCTGCAGGGGGCTGGCTGCCCCTGGGCTGAACGAGGCGTCTCAGCCCGACCGGTCGGGGCCAGGGCGCGACCCCGCAGAACCTGGCTGAAGCCCGCGCCCTGGCCGGGGCCGGGGTCCGCACGGCGCAGTCGTCCCGCCCTCGGGAAGGCGGCTCCCTGGCGCGCCGCGCCGCCCGGGCCCGCTCGGACCCCGGCCGGGGGAGCGGGGCGCGCCCGCAGGGACAGCAGTGACGCGGTGCGGGCCGGCGGGACCCCCACGCGCCACCCCTGAGCGGCCCGACCCCTCCCCAGGCCGCGGCTCACCAGGGCCGACTTGGACGCTGTGACAGGAGGGTACGCCCGCCGGGGAATCGCGGCCACTTCCGCCGCGGGTCCGGCTCAGAAGGGGTTCCGATTCCTCCCGGGGGTCCGCCATGGGGTCACAGCCGGCCACCCGGGCCTCACAGAAGCACAAGACGCGAGCTCCGAGCTCCACTGCGCAGGCGCAATGTCCCCGCCCCCGGGGTTCGGGAGGAGGCGGGGACAGCCCTGTGATGTACGGGACGCTCCTTCCTACCAGCCAATGAAGACGGAGGTCTTGCTCTTGGAGGGGGGGGCTTAGCCGACCACGCCTCCTGGTGGGTGGGGCTCAGCTTCCTTCCATCAGGGAGGGGCTCTAAGGACCCTCCTAGGACTGGAAGGAAGGCCTTCTCAAAGGGTGGTCCCGGGCTTCCCTGGTGGCGCAGTGGTTGAGAGTCTGCCTGCTGATGCGGGAGACACGGGTTCGAGCCCTGGTCTGGGAGGATCCCACATGCCGCGGAGCGGCTGGGCCCGTGAGCCACGGCTGCTGAGCCTGCGCTTCTGGAGCCTGTGCCCCGCGACGGGAGGGGCCGCGATGGTGAGAGGCCCGCGCACCGCGATGAAGAGCGGTCCCCGCACCGCGATGAAGAGTGGCCCCCACTTGCCGCAACTGGAGAAAGCCCTCGCACGAACCAAAGACCCAGCACAGCCAAAAATAAATTAATTAATTAATTAATTAATTAATTAAAAAAAAAAAAAAAAAAAAGGGTGGTCCCCGGCCAGCTCTGTCAGCATCACGTGGACACGGATTAGAAATGCACATTCTTGGGCCCCCTCAGACCCGCTGAATCGGAAACTCGGCGCAGGGCCCAGGAATCTGTGTTTTGCATGTGACTTTTGGGTACATGGGAGTGACGCCAAAGGTCATCCCCCAAAATGGAATTTGAGTTTACCCTCTGATAATGAAATTAGGGAGGTTAAGTATAATTGAGGGTAAAGTTTATAATGACAAATGACACATTTGAAAAAAATATTTACACTATATATAAAAAGTATTTCCAACATTAATATGTAAAGAGCTTTTTTTCTATTGCTGCAGTGACACATCACCACAAATTTAGCTTAAAACAACTCCCACTTATTATCTCTAAGTCCTGGAGGTCAGATGTCCAGTGGCTGGGCAGCGTTCTCATCTCAAGACCTCAGGAGGCCAAAGTCAAGGTTTCAGCCCACCTGGGCTAGGCTCATCCAGGTGGGTGGCAGATTCACTGCCATGCGGCTAGGACTGAGGTACCCATTTCTTCTCTTTTTTATAAATTTATTTATTTTATTTATTTATTTTTGGCTGCGTTGGGTCTTCGTTGCTGCGCACGGGCTTTCTCTAGTTGCGGCGAGTGGGGGCTACTCTTCGTTGTGGCGCACGGGCTTCTCCTTGCGGTGGCTTCTCTTGTTGTAGAGCACGGGCTCTAGGCGCGCGAACTTCAGTAGTTCTGGCGCGTGGGCTCAGTAGTTGTGGTGCACAGGCTTAGTTGCTCCATGGCATGTGGGATCTTCCTGGACCTGGGCTCAAACCCGTGTCCCCGGAAGTGACAGGCGGATTCTTAACCACTGCAGCACCAGGGAAGCCCTGAGGTACCCATTTCTTGCTGAATGTTGGCTGGGGGTCATTCTCGGCTCCTAGAGGCTACTGCATTCCTTTATTTATGGCCCCCTCCATCATCGGAGCCAGGAAGAGAGCACTGAATCCTCCCATGCTTTGAATGAGATGCTTCGAGATGCAGCAAGGTGCTTCCAATCCTTCTGACCTCCCCCTCTGCAGCATCTCTTTGCATTTAAGGGCTCATGTGATTACACTGGACATATGGGATAATCCAGGATAATCTCCTTAGTTTAAAATTAGCTGATTAGTACCCTTAATTACATCTGCAAAATCTCTTTTGCCATCTAACTGACCATAACCACAAGCATGATGGGGAGGGGGAGGTCATGGGGCCCATAATTCTGCCTCCCATAGAGCTCTTAAAAATCAGTAAGAGATTATAAAGCAGAAACTAACACACCATTGTAAAGCAATTATACTCCAATAAAGATGTTAAAAAAAAAGAGAAAAAAATCAGTAAGAGGGACCTCCCTGGTGGTTAATAATCCACCTGCCAATGCAGGGGACGCAGGTTCGAGCCCTGGTCCGGGAACTAAGATGCTGCGGGGCAACTAAGCCCGCCCGCCACAACTACGGAGCCCACGCGCTCTGGAGCCCGGGTACCACAACTAGAGAAGCCTGCATGCCACAACGAAGTTCCTGCGTGCCACAACTAAAAGACCTGAGACAGCCAAATAAATCAATTAATTTTTTAAAACATCAGTGAGAAAAAGACTAAATTCCCCCTAGGTGGGAAAGGGGCAAAGGGTAAGAACCAGAAGTACACAAAAGAAGAAATATGAATAATGAATGCTCGAAGCAAAGCTCCACCTCGTTAGAATACAGGCATGCAAATTAAAATAACAATGAAATCCTTGAGCCCATCACTTGGCAAGTATTTAAAAGATGATACAGCTCTGAAGGGCAAGAGTGTGGTTATCCCAGGAGGGTAGAGAGAAATCACAGGATGCGTTCATGGGTTTGGTTTGTTCTTTTCTTAAACAGTCTGCATGCATTTTAAAACCTAGAAAAGGCTCCCGCCCTGTCTCCATCTTGGAATTGGGAGGAAGAGGGAGAGGGACGCTGGAACGAGACCGGGGCTGTGGTGAGGAGAGAGGCCGAGACTGAGAAGAGGAGAGGGGCAGAGGGCATCGGGACCGCCCTCAGCTACAATCTTTCAGCTGTCCTCGGGAGAGAGAAAGGGAAAGGGAGAGGGCCGGGGCGGGAGTGGGAGCTCTCACCCTCGGACTCTGGCGTGAGAGGGGCTGTGCCGTCGGAAGTCCTCGGGGTAGGCCCCCTATCAGTGGCCAAAGACCTGGGGCTCAGTCCCCTCTGTCCCGAATTTCCGGGCTTGACCCCATGCCTCTCAAATATCCGGGTCTCAGCTCCTGAGATTCCAGATATCTGGGACTCCTCTGTAAACCTGGGGCTCTGTTTCACAGGATTTCAGATATCTGGGGTTCAGGACCCTGCGTGCACCAGTATCCGGGGTTCATTCCCCACGAGTTCAAATATCAGATTCGGCCTCCTCCCCGTTCAGATATCTGGGGTTCAGACCCCACAATCAGAAATCCGGGATTCAGCGACCGGCGCCCTCGAGGAGGAGGAGGAGGACAGGACCGCGAGGTCAGACCAGGCTGTCACCCCCTCCCCTCCAGGGAAAGCTTCCCGCCGGCCCCTCAGGAAGGGGAGGATGGGGGAAGAGGTGGCAAGGGGAAAGGTCTCCTTGCCCCTCTCCCTGCTTGGCAGAGCCGATGGCGGACCCCAGGAGGAGGCGGAGGCTCTGGGCACCAGAGTGACCCCTGCCAGGTCAAGCCCCACTCTCTGGGCCCCCAGGGGCCACCATGCCGGGCCGGGAGCCTGAAGGACCCCGACGTGGCTGAGCTCTACTTCAAGGACGACCCGGAAAAGCTCTTCTCTGACCTCCGGGAAATTGGCCATGGCAGCTTTGGAGCCGTGTACTTTGCCCGGGATGTCCAGAATAGTGAGGTGGTGGCCATCAGGAAGGTGTCCTACAGTGGGAAGCAGTCACATGAGAAACGGCAGGACGTCATCAAGGAGGTGCGGTTCCTGCAGAAGTTCCGGCATCCCGATGCCATTCAGTACCGGGGCTGTTACCTGAGGAAGCACATGGCTTGCGTGGTGGTGGAGTATCGCCTGGGCTCAGCTTCTGACCTAGAAGTGCACAAGACGCCCCTTCAGGAGGTGGGGATTGCAGCTGTGAACCACGGGGCCCTTCACGGCCTGGCTTATGTGCACCCCCACAGCGTGATCCGTAGGGACGTGAGGCTGGAAACATCCTGCTGTCAGAGCCAGGCTTGGTGAAACCGGGCACTTCGGCTCTGCATCCGTCATGGCACCTGCCACCTCCTTCGCGGGCGCCCCGTACCGGATGGCTCCAGAAGTGATCCTGGCAAGGGATGAGGGGGCAGTACGATGGCAAGCTGGACGTCTCGGTCCTTAGGCATAACCCGCACCGAGCTGGCGGGATGGAAACCACCGCTGTTTCACGTGAATGCGATGAGTGCCTTACACCACACCGCACACGGCGAGTCCCCCGCGCTCCAGTCAGGACACTGGTCTGAGTACTTCCGGAATTCTGTCGACTCCTGCCTTCAGAAAATCCCTCAAGACAGACCATCCTCAGAGGTTCTTCTGAAGCACCGCTTTGTGCTCTGGCAGCAGCCACCCGCAGTCATCATGGACTTAATCCAGAGGACCAAGAATGCTGTTCGGGAGCTAGGCAACCTGCAGAACCGCAAGATGAAGAAGATGGAGCTGCGAGAGGCGCCCAGTGGCCCTGGCGCTGAGGCCCCAGAGGAGGAGGAGGAGGAGGAGGAGACCGAGCCCTACACACAGCGGGCCGAGACATGGGCCGGTCTAGGAGCCCTCCAGCCAGGGCAGCTCAGTCAACAGCCTGGTAGACACCTCTGAAAAGGAGGCACAAGGCCCTGAAGCCCGGGAGACGGCCGCGATGCAGGAGGGCAAGCACCCCGTCATCTCCCACAGCTCCATCATCCACCGGCTGCCGGGCTCCGACAACCTCCGTGACGACCCCTGCCCGCCAGAGGTGACCCCGGGCCCTCTCCAGCCACCTGCAGCCCCGGGTCCCACACCCACCACCTCTTCTGCCCACCGACGGGGCTGCTGCCGCAGCCAGGACCACTCTGCCACCACCCGTACTGCCTGCCGGGTCAGCCGTCAGACCCAGGAGCGTGAGCAGGGCTGAGCCCTGCGGGAGCAGCTGTAGGCAGAGGCGACAACAGCACCAGAAACAGCTGCCGGCGTTGGAGCTGAGGTTGAGGGTTAAGCCTCAGGAGCGGGAGCTCGAGGGGCAGCGCGCTGGCGTTGGGGCTGAGGCCGAAAAGCTGTCCGGGCGGCAGCAGGCTACCGGTGAGAAGACGGCGCGAGCTGCCCAGGCTGAGGAGGGTAAGTTCCAGCCGCACGTCCTCGGGCAGCAGAAGAGGCAGCTGGCCGCCCTGCCGGAGGCGCAGAAGCGAACCTACAAGCTTCGGAAGGAGCCGCTGAAGGAGGTGGGATAGGGCTGCAGCAGTGGATGGAGTTGATGGAGGGTCAGGCGGCCCTGCCCTCCTGGCTGTCCCGCTGCCCTTTCCTAGGAGCTCCAGGAGAAGCCCAGCACACCCAGGCGGGAGAAGGCCGGGTGGTTTTGCGGCAGAAGGAGAAGCTACAGCAGCGCCAGGCAGAGGAGGAGGCTGGGCAGGGGCGGCGGCAGCGCCAGTACTTTGAGCTGCAGTGTGGCCAGTACAAGCGCGAGGTGCTGCCGGCTCGTCACAGCCTGGACGAGGACCTGCTTCGAGAGGTAGACCACCCCCTCCCTGTTCCCCTCCCAGATCCCAGACACCTACATCCTTTTGCATTTGCCTCACTTGTGGTTGCCTTTCCCCTCTGCCCTCACTCGTGTTACGGCTCGGCGTCTTTTCAACACCTCTTTCACTTCTCATGCCCACCAGACCCTGCTAGAGTTCCCAGGCCCGCCAGGAGCTTGGTTCCCTTTCACCTCTCACCTGCACCCCGCCTCTCCCCACCCTCAGCTCCCTCTGCCGAGGAGTCCTGGGGCTCTCACTTCCTGGACACCAACAAGGCTTTCGGACCAGTTTCTGGGCCCTGCCTCTCTTTTGCCTCAGGACTTGAACAAGAAACAGACACAGAAGGAATTGGAGCGTGCATTGCTGCTACGGCAGCATGAGGCCCCACGGGAGCCGGAGCTACGGCAGCTCCAGGCCGTACAGCGCACACGGGCTGCGCTCACCCGCCTGCAGCAGCAGACGGAGCTGGGCAACCAGCTGGAGTACAGTAAGCGGCGTGAGCAAGACCACGGCAGGGCACGCGGCCCAGGTTCGCCAGCAGCCCGAGAGCCTCAAAGTACGTGCAGGCCAGTGTTCCGCGGGCCTCCCACTCCCTGCTCCTGGGGCTCTGGGACCACCTAACACAGGCACCCTTAAAGAAGAGCAGCCCTGCTCATCTGGCCAGGAGGCAGGCCAAAGAATCCTGGGAGGGCTTCCCTGGTGGCGCAGTGGTTGAGAATCTGCCTGCCAATGCAGGGGACACGGCTTCGAGCCCTGGTCCGGGAAGATCCCACATGCCGCGGAGCAGCTAAGCCTGTGTGCCACAACTACTGAGCCCACGCACCTAGAGCCTGTGCTCCGCAACAAGAGAAGCCACCGCAATGAGAAGCCCACACACCGCAACGAAGAGTAGCCCCCGCTCGCCACGACTAGAGAAAGCCTGCGTGCAGCAACGAAGACCCAATGCAGCCAAAAATAAAATAAAATAAGTAAATTTTTAAAAAAAGGAGAAGAATCCTGGGAGAGGAGGAGGAAGCAGTTCCAGAGAGGAGGATTCTGGGGAAGGAAGGGGCTGCCTTGGAGCCAGGAGAGCAGAGGATGTTGGGGAAAGAGTCAGGAGCCCCTCGTCCCAGCCCACAGAAACAGAGGAGTTTGGCTGATGAGGGAGTTTGGGGGCCACCTGAGGAGGAGATGGAGGAGCTTAGAGTTCCGTCCTGGCACCCCAGGATGGACTGTCTGGTGAGGGACAGCCATCTCTAGGCTCCCTCGGGGTCCTAAACGGAGCCCCCTCCTCCTCTTCCTCCTCCTCCTCAGGGACTGGGGCCACTGTTGGACCCTGGACCCAGCCAAGCTCAAACTCCTCATCCAAGAGGCTACCATCCTCCTTCCCCCACAACCTCCATTTCCCCAGATGCCTCCTGGCCCACGGCGCTCTGTGGCTGGCTTTTTTTTTGCTTAACATTATGTCTGAGAGAGCCATCTCTTCTGCTGTGAGTATCAATAGTTCATTCTTTTTTTATTGCTCTATATAAATATGCCACAATTTGTCCATTTTAATGACAATGGTCATTTGAGTTCTTTCCAGTTTTGAACTTTTGTAAATAAAGCTACTGGAAGCTTAAAAAAAAAACAGACATCCCCCCGGACCCCCTCCCACACATCTGAGGCCCAGGCCTACTAGCCAGCTCCCTGGACTCCTGTCCCATGGCCTCTCGGCTGGACCCTCCTTTGCGGTGGGGTCCTCCTCCGGCCTCCTGCCCCTGCTACTTCTACTGACGCTCCCACTGCTGGCGGCCGGTTGGGGGGTGGCCTGCAGGCAGCCCTGCTGGCCCTCGAGGTGTGGGGCTCCTACCTATTTCTTTGTACAGCTCTGCCCCTGCCCACCTCCGTCTATTCCTACTCCTGGCTCAGGGCACCGCACCTGGGGGCTGTCCGCAGTCTGAGCTGGCGCCAAGGCCTCATGGGTGTCCCTCTGGGCCTTGGGGCTGCCTGGCTCTACCTCTGGCAGCTGTGGCAGCTGGGGGCAAATGGGTGCGGCGGCAGGGCCCCCGGATGCCCTGGGGCATCTCTCAACTCTGGTTGCGCGCTCTGCTGCGTCTGTTGCCCGCGACCTTCAGGGCCCTACGGAGCCGGGGGGTACCTGGGCCTATTCGCACTCTACCCCAAGACCAACAAGGACGGATGGCTTCTGCAGCCGTCTGCCTGTCCCTGGGCCCCGGCGGGGTAATCCTCTCACTGCCCATCACCCACTAGCCCTGTTGGCAAGGTTTTGGGCCCCGTGCAAGGGCTGGAACTGGCGCCTGGCACAGGCCAGCCAGGGTTTAGCCACCCGCCTGCCCCCCTGGGCCATCCACACACTGGCCAGTTGGCCGTGAGCGGCCCAGCCGTATCCCCCCGCTGCTACCACACAGCCAGCGCCGGCTAAGCGCCCCTGCTTCGCACCAGGCACCACCAGGGACTCTAGCTGCGCGGAGATCCCGAGCCCGACAGGGGCCCTGCCTCCCTGCAGGTGACCAACTCTAGCTCCTCCCCAGCCCAAATCTAGAGCACTGAAAATGCGCTTTATCTCCCACTACTCAGTGACGCTTCTCCAGTCCCAATGCTCTCCTCCCCTTCACCACTCCTTCCTCGGGATGCTTCCCCACCTCACCCACTAGCCCTTCGGGCCTCTAGACAGGCAGCGTCCTCTGCCGTGGAGTCCGGAGATTATATTTAGGGGTTCTCCTGACGCTCCTCCCCCACCCTAAGTTATTGCTGTTCTCCCCCCATGTGCGCCCATCCTCATCCTCGTCGACTCAGGCCCGGGGCCAGGGGTGGCAGTGGGTGGGAAGAGTCATGTGGGGTTTTTTTTTTCTCTTTGGTTTTGTTTTTCTGTCTCCCTTCCAACCTTTCCCCCACCAAAAAAAGAAAAAAGACAAACACAAATAAAATACCTGAGCAGAAATGTAAAAAAAAATAAATTAAATAAATAAATAAAACCTAGAAAAAAGTAAGACATTTTTGTTCTGAAAAAGGAAATAATAGATGCACACAGCCCTTTGCAAAAATGGTCCATCCCCCAAGGACTTGTCTTTACTGCAATTAAAGAATTCCTTTGATGTTCGTACAAACTCGTGAGGCCTGAGTGAAATGCAGTGCCGTGTAATCATTTACATGGACTTTATGGAGTCAGTCAAGGCTGGTTTGGATGCAGGTGGGGTTACCAGAAGGAGTGCTCATAAAAGGGGAGAGAGAAACAAGGTTTCTCGGATGCCAGTGTATGCCCCTGTACAACCAAACTGACCCTGGGGTGCAGACAGATGGCCTCTGCGCCACGTCTACTACTAGCTTTCAGTAAGTCAACCTTGCGCTTGGAGGTGCCCGTGGGGAGAGAAAGGGCTGGCGGGGCCCTCTGGGTAGCCGGGTCCTCACGACAGCCTGGTGGTCCCATGTGTGAGTCTCCTGGAGCCCAGGGCACCGACTGAGGGGGACAGGGCCAAGGGAGCAGAGCTGGCCTGGGAGTGAAACCAGAGGGGCACCCGCCTGGCCTCGATGTGACCTCAGGCAAGTCACAGCCCCTCTGCGTGCCTCAGTTTCCTCTTCTGTGAAGTGGGACCATAACAAACCCAAGACCACTGTGAGGCATGAAGGGGATGGCACTGGCCCTCAGGACTCTCTGGGCATACACAGCCCCCCCCCCCTAGCGGCAATGTCACCTCTGCTGAGGTCCAGCCCCCGGGTGAGCTGCCTGCTCAAGGTCCAGCCGCTCTGTGAGGTTGACCAGGAGCCATCACTCAGCCAGTCCTGCCCAGCAAGTGTCTACTGAGCACCTACTGCGTGCCAGATGCCAGTCTGGGTGCTGGGATACAGCAGTGAACAAAACAGGTGCTTTGGGATGCCGGCATCCTGACTCTGCTACTTCTTTTCCTAGGCTGGCCCAGCTCTGAGGCCGCAGGCATGTCATGCCCCTCTCTGAGCCTGTTTCCCCATCTGTAAAGTGGGGGGAGAATTACACCAGCCTCACACGGCTGTTGGGAGGATACAAGCAAGGTGACACATGTCAGGCGCTGGGCAGAGGGAGGCACTTGGTGACAGGGGGCAGGTGGCCCTCGGAGCTCCTCGTCTGTCTGGTCCGGTGGAGGACACAGACGGAACTGGGAAAGGGGATGCTGTGACAGTCTTGGAGGAAGGGACGCAGACTCAGTGGGCTCTGGCCACACCCCCCAAAAGGCCATGGGATGGGGAAACTGAGACCAGAGGTGACAAAGGCTCTGCCAACATCTCCCCTTGTCTGTGGCTGACGTTGGATGAGGTCACCAGGCCTCCTCCCAGCTCTGCCCATGGGTCTTTCTGGTGCCCCAGACCAGGAGGCAGGCCTGCAGGAAACCCGGGGTGTGACAGTGACTTCACCTGACACCCCTATCCCCATCTTCCTCTCTCCTTCCCCTTCCTCCCGTGGACCTACTGTCCCTCCTCCTCAGCCCACAGGGAGGTGATGGCCACGGCCAGAAGCTGCCCTAGGGACTTCCCTGGCGGTCCAGTGGTTAGGACTCTGCGCTCTCACGGCCGAGGGTGTGGGTTCAATCCTTGGTCGGGGAACTAAGATCCCACAAGCCGTGTGGTGTGGCCAAAAAAATTTTTTTAATAAAATAAAATTAAAAAAAAAAAAAGAAGCTGTCCTAGAACCAGGGTTCCCAGATCCTCAGTCCCCTCAACCCACTGGACACTGGGCAACAGCAAAGAGGCCACAGAGCCACTCCTCCCGCCTTGGGGATGCTGCACCCCGCGTAGGCTGTGGAAGGGGGCGGTAACCGGGGTGATCTGCGCAGCCTCAGCCCCTCAGCAGAGCAGAGCTCAGCCTGGGAGGAGGCAGCCCTTGCTGCACCCTGTAGACAGCTGCACCCAGACACAACCCAGAATCATTTCCGAACACACCTGCTGTGGCGTCAGTGACCCTCCCGTCAATATCTCAGTGCTCACGGGACTTCAGTCAGTCATCTTCTTCCTCCTCCCGATTTCTGCCGTCCCACACCCATCTGTACGTTTATTTATTTTATCTGTCTCTTCAAACTGATTTAAATGGATTGCTTTTCCCTGCTTAGTGTCATTGCAAGCAATAAATGTCCCAAACCCAATTTCACGTGCTACTTACGTTTTTCCTAAGACACATTCAATGAAATCTTTGTATTGGTTATCTATGGCTGCATAACAAGTAACCCCAAAACATTATGGTTTAAAATGACATTTGCTGTCTCCCAGTTTCTCCCAGACTGGAATCCGAATACAGCTTTGCCTGTGTCTCTCCAGGCTGCAGTCAAGGTGTGGCAGGGGCTGCAGGCACCTCCAGGGACCGGGCTCACTCAGCCCCAGCGGCTGTGGGCTGCGTGCAGCTCCTCACGGGCTGATAGACCAAGGGTCTCAGTTCCCTGCCCCATGGCCTCTCCATAAGGCAGCTCACAACAGGGCAGCCGGCTTCATCGGAACAAGAAAGTGAGAAAAGTCGGAGAGGACTAATGCGATGCAAATCACGGTCCTCTAGAACCTAATCTTGGAAGCAACATCCATCACTCCTGCAACGGGGCAGTCGCAGAGCCGCTGGTTTACAAAGCAGATGAGAAAGGGCATCCTTGGCACAAACTCTGTTCCCTGCCCTGCGCCCAGGCAAGGAAACAGACCTGAGATTCATAAGGGGCCAGCGTCCTCCTGTCTCCTGCCACCCCCTACCCCACACACACCGTGAATGAACGAGGAATCCACCCACCACCCCCCCGCAGCTGCCTTTCCAGCGTGGCTCTTGTGGTCCTTGTCCCCCGGAACCTGCAGTGGAGGAAGATGTCCTCTTGGTGGGGACACTGGCTTTGAGTCAGCCTGGGCATCCTTCATGCCATACCAGGGCCACTGTTGGCGGCTCGCAGCATCAACAGAGAGCTTTCTCTCCTAAGATACCCGCCCGCAGGACGCACCAAACGTGGTTCAAACGACAGAGATGCCCCCACGGCTCCCGAATGCTGGCCCCCAGCAGTGTTATTTTGGGCAACGTGCCAACCGTGTTGGCACATTTCTGCATCATTTCATAGGGTTATAGGGTTAGAGGCTGCCAGGGCATGGAGGAGGCCCCAGAGGGGCCCAAATGTCTTCCCAGCCTGGGCCCATGACCGTCAGAGGTTGGGCACCCTGGGCCTGCTTCTGACGTTTTTTGATCTCATCCATTTCCTTCCTGGTCAGTTCAGGCCAACGCCCGCCATGGGGCTGGGTCTCCCCTGTCACCTGCAGGAGCAGAAAACATGTGCCCATGGTTTATGTGCCCATAAAGCCAACGTAGCTTTATGGTTTAATTCATTCACTCACTCATTCATCCATGTAGCTATTGAGGGCCTCCTGCATGCCAGGGACTGGCCTAGGTACTACTGAATAAGACAAAAGATGCTCCTCGTAACAGTTTCAAATGATTTCTAAAAGCACATGGAAAAAAAAATTTAAATCACACCGTCCTCATGGTTACAAGGGAAAAATCATGGGCCTGGAATCATGCAGATCTGAATTCATATCCCTGCCCACGACCACCTTCCTGAGCTCGGGCAGCCCCACCCCCTTGCTGAGCCACGGTCTCTGCCTGCATAAAATGCGGATAATGATGGCGGCAACTCCCATCTGCAGCGACAAGGGACACGCAACAGGGCCTCAGACCCTGTTCCTGCTCTCCCGCCCCCTCCCTTCTATACCATCTCTGGGAGAAACATGACGCAGTGTTTTAAGATCACCAAGAACTCTCAAGTCCCTTGTCACACTTCAGCCTTGAAATGACCACCACGATTAGTGCAGCGACGATCCTCCTGTTGCACTTGGGGAAACTGAGGCTGAGAGAGGCCACGTGCTTTGTCCACAGTCACACAGCGAGTGAGGGACACAGTGGACATCAAGCCTGCCCAAGCGTGGGAAGAGAGCACGTCGGCTGAGCACGGGGCCAAAAGCAGGGGCGTTGGTGAGCAAGACCTCGTCTGTGCCCTGGGGACCAACCCCTGGGAAAACCAGATCCTTCCCAGGCAGGGCACAGGTCGCACTGGCTATTTTGAGTTCTCCCACACATGACACAAGCAACAGGAATCTGGGGAGACCCGGATCACTGGTCGCATCGGGAACCGAGCTGCTCGGGTGGCGGCCAAGGGAAGGGCTGAGGGTGACAAGGGTCTGCGGGGCGGGGGCTGGAGAGCAGAGCCCAGATGCCATCAGGGTTGGGGTACCTGCTGGAGAGAAGGCCCGTGGGGAGCTGGAGTGAGAGCCTGGGAGAGGCGGGGGCCGTGTCAGGCTGGGGAGGATTCTGGGGCCTTTCCAGGTCAGGCAGGCACACCCGTGTCCTCCTGGGCTGGGATCCTGAGACAAGGTTTGAGCAGTGTGTGTGTGTGGGTGGCAGTCCCAGAAGCAGGTCAGGGAAGGGAAGGAAGCCATAGAAGTTGCCCCATCAACCCGTAGCAGCCAGGCTCAGTCCCCGGGGGGGGACCTCAGAGAAAAAACCTCAGGGTGTCCCCGCCGCCTCAGGGCGAGGAAGCCTAGGTGCTCCCCCAACTCCCCTGCGACAAGGCCATTGGCTGGAGCCATTCCTAGGATGTGAGTTTCCCAGCGCAGAAAGGCACAGGTGCTGGCGGGAGGGTATCGTTGGCCTGGCCTGGATCCGTGGGTCCACAGCGCTACCCAGCCGGCACCAAAAGCATCCACTGAGACAAGGCTGGGCGGAGCTCAGACCATCCCACTCGGGGCGCCCTATTCACCGAGCACCCCGGTGCACCCAGCCCTGGCCACGCACCGAGGCACAGGCAGGAGCACAGAGTCAGGGCCTCCCTCTCGGAGCCCGTGTCTCATCAAAGAGACCAAAAGTGAGAAGAGCACCGCAGGGAAATGAAAAGGATTCACTGGATTCGTGCACAAAGGGAGTGAGGGACGGATAAACAAAACGTGGCAGATCCATACAAGGGCATATTATTCAGCCATAAAAAGGAATGAGGGGGCTTCCCTGGTGGCGTAGTGGTTGAGAATCCGCCTGCTAATGCAGGGGACACGGGTTCGAGCCCTGGTCTGGGAGGATCCCACATGCCGCGGAGCAACTAGGCCCGTGAGCCACAGCTACTGAGCCTGCGCGTCTGGAGCCTGTGCTCCGCAACAAGAGAGGCCGCGACAGTGAGAAGCCTGCGCACCGCGATGAAGAGTGGCCCCCGCTCGCCGCAACTAGAGAAAGCCCTCGCATAGAAACGAAGACCCAATATAGCCAAAAATAACATAAATAAAAATAAATTAAAAACTAATTCCTTAAAAAAAAAAAAAAGGAATGAGGTGCTGAATCTTGACGGTAATTATGCTAAGTGGAAGAATCAGATACAAAAGGCCACGTAATGTAGGATTCCATTAATACAAAGTGTCCAGAAGAGGTAGATCCATGGAGACAGAAGGCAGGTTGGTGGTGGCCAGGGCCTGGGGGAGGGGAGGGTCAGAGAGACTGCTAAGGGGTACGAGGTTTCTTCTCTGGGTGATTAGAGTGTTCTGAAGTTAGAGAGTGGTGATGGTTGCACAATCTGGTGAATATACTGAAAATCATTGAATTTTATACGTTAAAGGGGTGAAGTTTATAGTAAGAGAATTCATTAAATCTCGATCCTAAAAAGCACACCCAGGGACTTCCCTGGCAGCTCAGTGGTTAAGACTCCACGCTTCCACTGCAGGGGGCCCGAGTTCGATCCCTGGTTGGGGAACTAAGATCCCACATGCCGTATGGCATGGCCAAAAAAAAAAAAAAAGGAATAAATAAAATTTTTTTAAATGAAAAACACACACAGAGGGGTCCTCTTTACGTGAGATGGTCAGGGAGGGCCTCTGGGAGGAGGTGACATTTTAGCTGAGGTCTGAAGGGTGAGGAGGAGCTGGCCATGGGGCAGGGCAGGAGGGGGCATGGCGTGTAGGGGGAGTGAAGGGGGCTGAGGGCAGTGAGCTTGAAGGGAGGGGGCCGAGGTGCGGGGAGGGGGCGGCAGCAGACCCCATAGGGTTTGGCATCTGTGCTGAGGGGTAGCTCATTCTGACAGCAGATGGAGGCAGCTGGAGGGTCTCAAGCTTGGGAGAGAAACATGATGGGATTTATGCTTTTAAAGTGTGGTGGCTGGACTAGAGGGGACAGGAGAACCCCCGCAGGAGACCACATGCCTCCGGGGAATCCCTTGGGACTGGGGCTTACCCAGTACAAACCAGTTCTCACCCCCATGCCCTAAGAGGGACTGTGGGTGGGGACACTTTGCTCCATTGTGGCCATTTGTATCCTGCAGTATCTTTTTTTTTTTTTTTAACATCTTTATTTGAGTATAATTGCTTTACAATGGTGTGTTAGTTTCTGCTTTATAACAAAGTGAATCAGTTATATATATACATATGTTCCCATATCTCTTCCCTCTTGCATCTCCCTCCCTCCCACCCTCCCTATCCCACCCCTCTGGTGGTCACAAAGCACAGAGCTGATCTCCCTGTGCTATGCGGTTGCTTCCCACTAGCTATCTATTTTACGTTTGGTAGTGTATATATGTCCATGCCACTCTCTCACTTCGTCCCAGCTTACCCTTCCCCCTCCCCATATCCTCAAGTCCATTCTCTAGTAGGTCTGTGTCTTTATTCCCGTCTTGCCACTAGGTTCTTCATGACCTTTTTTTTTTTTTTTTCTTTAGATTCCATATATATGTGTTAGCATATGGTATTTGTTTTTCTCTTTCTGACTTACTTCACTCTGTGTGACAGACTCTAACTCCATCCACCTCACTACAAATAACTCAATTTCATTTCTTTTTATGGCTGAGTAATATTCCATCGTATATACTGCCACATCTTCTTTATCCATTCATCCGATGATGGACACTTAGGTTGCTTCCATGTCCTGGCTATTGTAAATAGAGCTGCCATGAACATTTTGGTACATGACTCTTTTTGAATTATGGTTTTCTCAGGGTATATGCCCAGTAGTGGGATTGCTGGGTCATATGGTAGTTCTATTTTTAGTTTTTTAAGGAACCTCCATACTGTTCTCCATAGTGGCTGTATTAATTTACATTCCCACCAACAGTGCAAGAGGGTTCCCTGTTCTCCACACCCTCTCCAGCATTTATTGTTTACAGATTTTCTGATGATGGCCATTCTGACCGGTGTGAGGTGATACCTCAATGTACTTTTGATTTGCATTTCTCTAATGATTAGTGATGTTGAGCATTCTTTCATGTGTTTGTTGGCAATCTGTATATCTTCTTTGGAGAAATGTCTATTTAGGTCTGCTGCCCATTTTTGGATTGGGTTGTTTGTTTTTTTTAATGTTAAGCTGCATCAGCTGTTTATATATTTTGGAGATTAATCCTTTGTCAGTTGCTTCATTTGCAAATATTTTCTCCCATTCTGAGGGTTGTCTTTTGGTCTTGTTTGTGGTTTCCTTTGCTGTGCAAAAGCTTTGAAGTTTCATTAGGTCCCATTTGTTTATTTTTGTTTTTATTTCCATTTCTCTAGGAGCTGGGTCCAAAAGGATCTTGCTGTGAAAAGGCACCCTTGCCCTGAGATGATAAACCCCAGGGTGTGGGAGAAAAGGCCACAGCACAGAAAAGGGGCTGAGCGGGCGACCGCCTCGGGCCGCAGGGAAGGTGAGAGCGCGGCAGCAGGGCAGGGACGAAAGCAGACCCCAGGGCCGCCTGGAAAGCAACGGCAGACTTTGAGCTTGCTGCCTGGCCGGCTGCTCAGGCTCCTCGGGGCGGGGAAGGGGGTTTGGGGGGAGCACGGGCCCAAGGGCCAGAGTCCACCAGCACCAGGAAACCTGACGGGGAGGGACTGGTGGTCTTCCGGGCCGGGGACGGCGGTCCTGCCAAGGATCGAAGCCAAGCCAGCGGATCTGGCAGGTCACAGTCAAGGTTTGTTCTGAGGGCGGAGGGGAAGTCCCCACACGACTCAGGAACACGTGGGCTCCTCAGAGAGCCAGCGACGTCCCCGCAGCTGGAACAGGGAAGCATCTTGGAGAAGGATGTCAAGGGGACTTCGCTGCCCTTCAGAGCTGGCTGAGGGAGCCGCACTGGACCCATTCATCCCTCATCAAGTGTCTTCTGTGTGCCAAGTCCTGGCAGGGCTTCATGGGAAGGCTTCCTGGAGGAGGTGACATTTGAACCGGGCCCTGAAGGATAGTGGGAGTTTTCCAAGGAACAGCAGGTAGAGAGAACACACGAGCACAGACCTAGAGGTTGGAAAGGGCCTGCACCAACCAGGGAACCGAGCAGCCCTTGGCTGGGCAGGGGTTGGAAAGTTGGGGGGACTCCTCCAGGAGGGGGGTAACCCTGGGGTCTCTCTGCCAGGAGCCCCCTCGAGCTGGGCCGAGCTAGGATGGGCCAGCGACTCCCTACCTGGTTGATTCCTTTGACTCTCCCGGCTTTGCTTGCCCACCTGCCCCCCATCCCTCAGACCCTTCCCCAGGTGAGGATGCAGGTGGCACGGTGACCACAGAGGTGAGGGAACCCCACACTTCTGCTGGGAGGGATTTGGTACAGTTCAGAGCCAAGAGGGCGCGCATTCACCTCGGCAACGGCTCCCACCATCTGAGGGAGAGGCCACTTTGCTGACCCACTTGTAGGGAATCCCACCACAGAAAGAGGCCTTAAAGACAGGCAGTCACGCCCTCCCTATGGTCAGGGAAACCACCAGCACATAGGGTGCATTCTCAGGGTGGAGGCTGCAGCCCCAGGACGGGACCCAGGGCTCGTGCATGAGCTGGAATTCAGTCCCACTTGCCCTCTCAGCCAAGTGCACCAAGGACATGTGACCCAAGGACAGTGCACGGTGGCCCCGCTTGCAGCTCTCTCTGCCAGGCCTCAAGATCTGGTGACAGGGGCCTGGAAAGGCCCAGATCCCCATAGGTGTCATGCTCTGCTCCTTGGTGCTGCTTGTTTCTATTGACAAACAGCCCACCTCGAGCTGCCATCAAGCCTGGGACTTTCAGAACAGACACTTCTGCTGCTATTTCATGCTATTTCAAGAGAGCTTGAAGGCAGTTTGGGGAAGTTGGAAGAGTGATGCATCTTTTTTGATCTCTCCGAATTCCCCTATAAAAATGGACAGAGCACCTAGGATAGCAAAACCCAAAACTCATGGGTTGCAGCCAGGATGGAACTAGACGGCCAGGTGGCCACGGCAGGCAAGCAGGTGGAAATGAATCTCCAACAGGTGCAAGAGCCACGTGGTGTCAGCCTCTGCAAGAGAAGACGGGGAGGCAAGTCAACGGGGCTCTGACGGTCCTGAGAACTGAGGACCCCCCACCCCAGTTGCCAACAGTTCTCATTGCAAAGCATGGTGGTCCCATCCGAGAGCAGACGTCAGTACCTCACGTGCAGGCTTCTTTCTGTGGTGACCGCAGGAGGACAGCAATGAGGTCACATGGTGCTGGGGCAGTCTGGACCCTGAACCCACGATCAAGTTATTAAAGTACCAGAAAACTTCCATGACTGCCCTTCAAAAGCCCACATCTCTTGTAATCACAGGGTCAAGGTTTTAGAAAACCAGACCCAAACTCTGACCCCGTGGGATCAGCACGGCCGTTTGAAATCGTGGCCACACGGGTTCCCTGGGGTGAAGTTAGGGTATCGATGGGAAAGAGGGGAACCCCAAACATTGGAACGGATCCCATTTGGAAAGAATGCGGTACTGCTGGACCTCCAAATCCCTCAGACACTCTGTTGCCTGCAGAAGCCGTCCCAAGTCCCCCCCCTCCATCACTCCAAAGGGAGATGCTTCCTCTAGGGCCTGCCACCACCTCTTGCTTCTGGATCTGAACTCGAATCGCAGGAGCAGGGGTATAAAATCTGACCCAGGGGGACTTCCTTGGTGGTCCAGTGGTTAGGACTCCTCGCTTTCACTGCCGAGGGCACGGGTTCAATCCCTGGTCGGGAACTAAGATCCCGCAAGCTGCACGGCACAGCCAAAAAAAAAAAATCTGACCCAGGAAGATGTACTGCATACAACAAAAGAAATGACAGGCATTACCAGTTTCCATTGGCAGAAACCTCGGGAATAAGCACGGCAATGGCCCTGCGGGTGTCAGACCAGCATGGAAGAAACGTAATGTTTTCTGATACGGATGCAATCGCCCATCCCAGACTCAGAGTGTTAACCCAGAGCTGGACGTGGCTCTAACAGAATGCCCATGTCATTGACTGAAGTCTGGACCCAGCGGTGGCTCCTCTTTTTTTTTTTCCAAAATCAAAATTTAACTTTTTTTTTTTAATTGAAAGAAAGATTCTTTAAATTCTACGGTGCTTTACAATTTTCAAAAATTTCACACACATACTCAGCCATAAAAAAGAACGAAGTAATGCCATTTGCAGCAACATGGATGCAACTAGAGATTACCATACTAAGTGAAGTCAGTCAGAAAGACAAAGACAAATACCATGTGATATCACTTATATGTGGAATCTAAAACATGGCACAAATGAACCTATCTACAAAACAGAAACAGACTCACAGACATAGAGAACAGACTTGTGGCTGCCAAGGGGGAAAGGGGGAGGGAGAGGGAGGGACTGGGAGTTTGGGGTTAGCAGATGCAAACTATTACATTTAGAACGGATAAACAACAAGGTCCTAATGTATAGCACAGGGAACTATATCCAATCTCCTGGGATAAACCATAATGGAAAAGAATATTTAAAAAGAATGTATATATGTGTATAACTGAGTCACTTTGCTGTACAGCAGAGATTGGAACAACATTGTAAATCAACTCTACTTCAATTCAAAAAATTGAAAAAAAAATTTCACTCACATGGTTTCATATAATCTCATAATAACCCTTTCCCTCCCCATCCCCTATGTTGCCCCTCCCCCCAACCCTCTCCCCACTGGTAATCACTAGTTTGTTCTCTATCTCTGTGAGTCTGCTTCTTTTTTGTTTCATTCACTAGTTTGTTGTATTTTTTTAGATTCCACATATAAGTGATATCGTACAGTATTTGTCTTTGTCTGGCTTATTTCTCTTAGTATAATGCCTTCCAAGTCCAACCATGTTTCTGCAAATGGCAAAATTCCGGTGGGTTTTTTTTTTTTTTTTTTTATGGCTGAGTAGTATACATTGTATGTATATACCACACCTTCTTTATCCATTCATCTGTTGATGGATGCTTAGGTTGCTTCCGTACCTTGGCTATTGTAAATAACGCTGCTGCGAACATTGGGGTGCGTGTATCTTTTTGAATTAATGTTTTTCTTTTTTTCAGATATATTCCCAGGAGTGGACTTGCTGGGTCATATGGTAGTTCTATTTTTGGTTTTCCACAGTGGCTTCACCAATTTACATTCAGTGGTGGCCCATTTGAGATGGAGATGAGATTATGGGATTCCCTTGGTAAACTGTAAAGGACAGTTTTTTAACTTTGGCACTTTTGATATTTGGGACGAGATAATTCTTTTTTGGGGAGGAGGCTCTTAGGGGGGGTGTTTAGTGGCATCCCTGGTCCACTAGATGCTAGCAACACACCCTTCCCAGTTGTAACAACCAAAAATGTCTCTAGACATTGCTAAATGTCCCCAGGTTGGCAGGCGGTGTGTGATAGCAAAATCCTCCCTAATTGAGAACACCTGCTGTAGAGAAAGTTCTCCAAAGACTTGGGGAAATAGGAATATTGGAGTGGATTCATTATATACAACCCACTTGCCCATGCCCTAACCATGCCCCAAGAGGGCCCTTCACCAAAGCTTTGAGAAATACAGTGGGGAGGGGAACACAGCACGTGGAAAGTCTTCGTGGCTGTTCTCTGCGGGCTAGGAATGACCTTGGGAGACGCTGCCATTGAAACAGGCTTCCTGAATTCCATGAGGATGAAGGAATCCCAACACAGCAGGGGCCAAGGAGACAAGAAGGGTGTAGTTACCATCATGGAAACATGAATAACCAGAGTAGCTCTTTGGTAGTGGCTAATTGCTCAGGAAGTACCTGGGACTGAAATGTTTGGTTTAACCCCATAAAATTGGTGATAGGCAACCATTTTTGACCTGAACTACCATTTAACATGGTTCAGACTCATAAAGGAGCAGCTCACTGAGATTTACTTGATTGGAATAAGCAAAGAAAACCCTCTAGATCTGATTCACAGGACAACAAACTGACCCACCATATCGATGACATCGGGCACATTGGACCCAATGAGCCAGAAACATAAACCCTCCAGAAATCTTGGTCAGACACATGCATGTCAGGGGGTGGGAAGTGACCCCCACAAAATGCAGTGAAATTTCTAGAAGGACAATGGTCTGGGATGTGTTGAGATAACCTCACCGAAAGAAAATACAAGTTGCTCGACCAGCCAGCTCCTACTGCTAGGAAAGTCCCACAATGCCTGGTGAGCCTCTTTAGATTTTGGACACAACATACATCCTATGAAGTGTGCTCATCCAACTGGTCTACCTGTAAGGCTGCCTGTGACCTGTAAGGCAGGTGTGAGTAGATGCCAGGACAAGAGAAGGCTCTGGGATGCGTCCAGGATGCAGTGAAAGCTACTCTGCTGCTCAGGCCAAATGACCCAGCAGAGCTGATGGAACATGAGGTGTCAGGAGATGGGGGGATTCTGTGGGAAGTCTTTAGCAGGCTCCTACTGGGGTATTGCAGAACAGACCGTTCAAATTTTGGAGCAAAGCACATCCTCTTCTGAAAAGAACTCTTCTCCTTTTGAGAAGACAGTTCCTGGCTTGCCTCTGGGCCCTCATAGAGACTAAATGTGTAAACAGAGGTTGCAAAGTTACCATCGATCTGAGCTGCCCATCCTGAACTAGGTGTTGCCCAACCCAGCAAGATGGACACTGAGATGCCCACCATGGCACTCCACGGTCAAGGGGAAGTGAGACACAGCGGATCAGACCTGAAGGCACAAGTCATTGCAGAAACAGATGCTAGACTCCCATGGTACCTCCTTTGCTGTTTCAGCCCCTCTCCCTCCATCCACGCAAATGATCTCCCGGGAGTTCCTTAGGACCAGTTGACAGGAAGAAAGACTTCAGGCCTGCACGATAAGCTGGCATCGTCTGAGGGTGGAGAGCTGAAGCTCTGCAGCTCCAGGGAGGTGGTCCTGAAGGGTCTGGGGCCAAATTTTCAGACATGTGCCTGGTTGTCCCTTTTACCTGGAAGGAGAGAGGGTCAGAGGTATGGGTCTACGCTGACACATCGGCAGGGCCTAATGGATGGTCAGGGACCCAAAAGGCACAGGCTTGGGGGACCTCCCTGGTGGTCCAGTGGTTAGGACTCTGCGCTTCCACTGCAGGGGCATATGGGTTCGATCCCTGGTCAGGGAGCTAAGATCCCACGTGCCGCACGGCGCGACCAAAAAATAAAAAGAAAGAAAAGAAAGGAACAGGATTGGATAATTGGTCACAGGAGGTCAGGAGAAGAGGCCTGAGGGAGAACCTCTCGGAGTAGGTGCAAGGTAGCCAGATAGAGATTTGCATCCCATGTAAATACCCACCAGAGGCCAACTTCACAGAGGAGGCTCAGTGTCATCAGATGGACAAGATGACCTGTCTGATGGCATCAGCCAGCCTGTGTCCCCAGCCACCCTGCTTTGCATGGGCTCAGCAACCCAAGCTTCCCTACTCCAAAGCTGACCCAGCTCAGTCACTGCTGCGAGCCTGGGTACCCCCGGGGGACACCATTCCCCGGGGGACACCAGCCAGCCACCTGGTTGTGGGTTGATTTCACTGGACCACTTCCATCATGAAAGGGGCAGTGGTTTGATTTTCCTGGAATTATGACTTTGCTCTGAACATGAATTTGCCTTCGCTGCCTGGGAGTCTTCCGCCAAAGCCACCACCCATGGACATACGGAATCTCCTCGGTCATTATTACGCCCCACAGCGCTGCTTCTCACCAAGGAGCTCATTTCTCTACAAATGAAGGCACATCACCAGGCTCGAGCCCACTGGCTCCTCGGTCTCACCATGGTCCCCATCGTCCTAAGCATCTTTGAATGAAGGGATGGCCCTTTAATGGCTGGGTGATGATCCTTTGCTGTTTCTAGGATACGGCCTAGGCTCTGAACCAAGAGACGAAGAAGGGGGTTATTGTAGCCGCTGGCATGACTGGTCCTGGTTCAGAGGGGGACTGCAGTGGAGAGACTATGCCCGGAGTCCAGAAGATTCTCTGGGGCTCTAGGCACGCGGGCTTCAGTAGTTGTGGCGCACGGGCTTAGTTGCTCCCTAGCGCGTGGGATCTTCCCGGGCCAGGGCTCGAACCCATGTTCCCAGCATTATCAGGCAGATTCCTTAATCCCTGCACCACCAGGGAAGTCCCATGCATCTCCGTTTTTGGAGAGAGGATTAGTGTGTCTTTGGTTGAACAGGGGACAATGGGGTTCTGTTAGGTATAGAAAGATATTATTGTTTTCTTTTTTTCATTGGAGTATGATTGCTTTACAACATTGTGTTAGTTTCTGCTGTACGACAAAGTGAATCAGCTGTATGTATACATATATCCCCTCCCTCTTGAGTCTCCTTCCCACCCCCTCCCCATCCCACCCCTCTAAGTCATCACAGAGCACTGAGCTGAGCTCCCTGTGCTCTACAGCAGCTTCCCACTAGCTACCTATTTTACACACGGTAGTGTATACATGTCAACGCTACTCTCTCAGTTCATCCCACCCTCCCCTCCCCCCCACTGTGTCCACAAGTCCATTCTCTACATCTGCGTCTCTACTCCTGCGCTGGAAATAGGTTCATCAGTACCATTTTTCTAGATTCCACACACATGTGATAATATATGATATTTGTTTTTCTCTTTTTGACTTACTTCACTCTGCATGACAGACTCTAGGTTCATCCACATCACTACAAATGACCCAGTTTCATTCCTAAAAAGACATTATTGTTTTCTTTATTTAAAAGTGAAGTGAAGGGACCCCCTCACACCCATTAGGATGGCTACTGTGAAAAAAGTATAGAAAATAACCGGTGTTGGTGAGGGTGTGGAGAAATTGGAACCTTTGTGCACTGTTGATGGGAATGTAAAATGGGGAATGAAAACAGTATGATGGTTCCTCAAAAAAATTAGAAAGAGAACAACCATACGATCCAGCAATTCTGATTCTGGGTACAACCCCAGAAGAACTGAAAGCAAGGTCTCAAAGAGGGATTTGCAACCGAAACACAGAAGCAACCCAAGTGTCCATCAACAGATGAATGGATAAACAAAATGTGGTCCATCCGCACAATGGAATATCATTCAGCCTTAAAAAGGAAGGAAATTCTGACACATGCTACCATATGGATGAAGCTTGAGGGCATTATGCTCAGTGAAATAAGCCGGTCGCAAAAGGACAAATACTGTGTGATTCCACTCAAAGGAGGTCCCTAGAGTCATCACATTGATAGAGACAGAAAGTAGGATGGTGGTTGCCAGGGGCTGGGGGAGGGGAAGAGGAGTGTTTAACGGGGACAGAGCTTCAGTGTCACTAGATAAAAAGAGTTTTGGAGATGGATGGTGGTGACGGTTGCACAACAATGTGAATGTAATTATTGCCACAGAAATTAGAAATGGTTAAAATGGCAAGTTTTCTGTTAGGTGTATTTCACCACTATTTATTTGAAAAGATTCTGGATTTTAAAAAAAAAAAAATTTTTTTTTAAATGAGTTGAAAGACACACACACATACCAATCAGTATAATCTGTTCAGCTGGCCCAGGCCTCAGGGGAAAATTCCAGCTCCAACAGCTGAGGGGCTAAACAATTCTGAGTTTTATCTGGAAAACAGTTACTTCTGCCAGAAAGTTTAGGAAACACGGCCTCCCACAAACAGGAGACAACAGAGCACTCAGACTGGAGAACAACTCTGCAATTTTGCACTAGTTTCATGGAAAACTGTGACTAATTCATGTGGGGAACAAGGCATATTTTTTTGTTGTTGTTGTTTTGGGTTTTTTGGTTTGTTTGTTTTTGAATTTTATTTTATTCTTTTATACAGCAGGTTCTTATTAGTTGTCCATTTAATACATATTAGTGTATATATGTCAATCCCAATCTCCCAATTCATCACACCATCACCACACCCGCCCCCCCCCCCCCGCCACTTTCCCCCTGTGGTGTCCACACATTTGTTCTCTACATCTGTGTCTCTATTTCTGCCCTGCAAACTGGTTCATCTGTACCATTTTTCTAGGTTCCACATATATGCATTAATATACGATATTTGTTTTTCTCTTTCTGACTTACTTCACTCTGTGTGACAGTCTCTAGATCCATCCATGTCTCTACAAATGACCCAATTTCATTCCTATTTATGGCTGAGTAATATCCCATTGTATATATGTACCACATCTTCTTTATGCGTTCATCTGTCGATGGGCATTTAGGTTAATTCCATGACCTGGTTATTGTAAATAATGCTACAGTGAGCATTGGGGTGCATGTGTCTTTTTGAATCATGGTTTTCTCTGGGTATATGCCCAGTAGTGGGATTGCTGGGTCATATGGTAATTCTATTTTTAGTTTTTTTAGGAACCTCCATACTGTTCTCCATAGTGGCTGCATCAATTTACATTCCCACCAACAGTGTAAGAGGGTTCCCTTTTCTCCACACCCTCTCCAGCATTTGTTGTTTGTAGATTTTCTGATGATGCCCATTCTAACTGGTGTGAGGTGATACCTCACTGTAGTTTTGATTTGCATTTCTCTAATAATCAGTGATGTTGAGCAGTTTTCATGTGCTTCTTGGCCATCTGCATGTCTTCTTCGGAGAAGTGTCTATTTAGGTCTTCTGCCCATTTTTGGATTGGGTTTTTTTTTTTAACGTTAAGCTGCATGAGCTGTTTATATATTTTGGAGATTAATCCTTTGTTGATTCATTTGCAAATATTTTCTCCCATTCTGAGGGTTGTCTTTTCATCTTGTTTATGGTTTCCTTTGCTGTGCAAAAGCTTTTAAGTTTCATTAGGTCCCATTTGTTTATTTTTGTTTTTATTTCCATTACTCTAGGAGGTGGATCAAAAAAGACCTTGCTGTGATTTATGTCAAAGAGTGTTCTTCCTATGTTTTCCTCTAAGAGTTTTATAGTGTCCAGTCTTACATTTAGGTCTCTAATCCATTTTGATTTTCTTTCTGTGTATGGTGTTAGGGAGTGTTCTAATTTTATTCTTTTACATGTAGCTGTCCAGTTCTCCCAGCACCACTTATTGAAGAGACTGTCTTTTCTCCATTGTATATCCTTGCCTCCTTTGTCATAGATTAGTTGACCATAGGTACGTGGATTTATCTCTGGGCTTTCTATCCTGTTCCATTGATCTATATTTCTGTTTTTGTGCCAGTACCATACTATCTTGATTATTGTAGCTTTGTAGTATAGTCTGAAGTGCAGTGGCCTGATTCCTCCAGCTCTGTTTTTTCCCATCAAGACTGCTTTGGCTATTCGGGGTCTTTTGTGTCTCCATACAAATTTTAAGATTTTCTGTTCTAGTTCTGTAAAAAATGCCATTGGTGATTTGATAGGGATTGCATTGAATCTGTAGATTGCTTTGGGTAGTATAGTCCTTTTCACAATATTGATTCTTCCAATCCAAGAACATGGTATATCTCTCCACCTGTTTGTATCATCTTTAATTTCTTTCATCAGTGTCTTATAGTTTTCTGCATACAGGTCTTCTGTCTCACTAGGTAGGTTTATTCCTAGGTATTTTATTCCTTTTGTTGCAATGGTAAATGGGAGTGTTTCCTTAATTTCTCTTTCAGATTTTTCATCATTAGTGTATGGGAATGCAAGAGATTTCTGTGTATTAATTTTGTATCCTGCAACTTTGGCAAATTCATTGATTAGCTCTAGTAGTTTTCTGGTGGCATATTCAGGATTCTCTACGTATAGTATCATGTCATCTGCAAACAGTGACAGTTTTACTTCTTCTTTTCCAATTTGTATTCCTTTTATTTCTTTTTCTTCTCTGATTGCCATGGCTAGGACTTCCAAAACTATGTTGAATAATAGTGGCGAGAGTGGACATCCTTGTCTTGTTCCTGATCTTAGAGGAAATGCTTTCAGTTTTTCACCATTGAGAATGATGTTTGCTGTGGGTTTGTCATATATGGCCTTTATCATGTTGAGGTAGGATCCCTCTATGCCCACTTTCTGGAGAGTTTTTATCATAAATCGGTGTTGACTTTTGTCAAAAGCTTTTTCTGCATCTATTGAGATGATCATATGGTTTTTATTCTTCAGTTTGTTAATATGGTGTATCACATTGATTGATTTGCGTATATTGAAGAATCCTTGCATCCCTGGGATAAATCTCACTTGATTATGGTGTATGATCCTTTTAATGTGTTGTTGGATTCTGTTTGCTAGTATTTTGTTGAGGATTTTTGCATCTATATTCATCAGTGATATTGGTCTGTAATTTTCTTTTCTTGTAGTATCTTTGTCTGGTTTTGGTATCAGGGTGATTGTGGCCTCATAGAATGAGTTTGGGAGTGTTCTTTCCTCTGCAATTTTTTGGAAGAGCTTGAGAAGGATGGGTGTTAACTCTTCTCTAAATATTTGATAGAATTCACCTGTGAAGCCATTTGGTCCTGGACTTTTGTTTGTTGGAAGATTTTGAATCACAGTTTCAATTTCATTACTTGTGATTGGTCTGTTCATATTTTCTATTTCTTCCTGGTTCAGTCTTGGAAGGTTATACCTTTCTAAGAATTTGTCTATTTCTTCCAGGTTGTCCATTTTATTGTCATAGAGTTGCTTGTAGTAGTCTCCTAGGATGCTTTGTATTTTTGTGCTGTCTGTTGTAACTTCTCCTTTTTCATTTGTAATTTTATTGATTTGAGTCCTCTCCCTCTTTTTCTTGATGAGTCTGGCTAATGGTTTATCAATTTTGTTTATCTTCTCAAAGAACCAGCTTTTAGTTTTATTGATCTTTGCTATCGCTTTCTTTGTTTCTATTTCACTTATTTCTGCTCTGATCTTTATGATTTCTTTCCTTCTGCTAACTTTGGGTTTTGTTTGTTCTTCTTTCTCTAGTTCCTTTAGGTGTAAGGTTAGATTGTTTATTTGAAACTTTTCTTGTTTCTTGAGGTAGGCTTGTATTGCTATAAACTTCCCTCTTAGAACTGCTTTTGCTGCATCCCATAGGTTTTGGATCATTGTGTTTTCATTGTCATTTGTTTCTAGGTATTTTTTTATTTCCCCTTTGATTTCTTCAGTGATCTCTTGGTTATTTAGTAATGTATTGTTTAGCCTCCATTAGTTTGTATTTTTTACAGATTTTTTCCTGTGATTGATATCTAGTCTCATAGCGTTGTGGTTGGAAAAGATACTTGATACGATTTCAATTTTCTTAAATTTACCAAGGCTTGATTTGTGACCCAAGGTATGATCTATCCTGGAAAATGTTGCATGAGCACTTGAGAAGAATGTGTAATCTGCTGTTTCTGGATGGAATGTCCTACAAATATCAATTAAATCTATCTGGTCTATTGTGTCATTTAAAGTTTGTGTTTCCTTATTAATTTTCTATTTGGATGATCTGTCCATTGGTGTAAGTGAGGTGTTAAAGTCCCCCACTATTATTGTGTTACTGTCGATTTCCTCTTTTAGAGCTGTTTGCAGTTGCTTTATGTATTGAGGTGCTCCTATATTGGGTGCATATATATTTATGTTTATTTTTATTTTTTTAAATTTATTTATTTTTGGCTGTGTTGGGTCTTCGTTTCTGTACGAGGGCTTTCTGTAGTTGCAGCAAGCGGAGGCCACTCTTCAACGCGATGCGCGGGCCTCTCACTATTGCGGCCTCTCTTGTTGTGGAGCACAGGCTCCAGATGCGCAGGCTCAGTAGTTGTGGCTCATGGGCCTAGTTGCTCCACGGCATGTGGGATCTTCCCAGGCCAGGGCTCGAACCCGTGTCCCCTGCATTGGCAGGCAGATTCTCAACCACTGCACCACCAGGGAAGCCCTATATTTATAATTGTTATATCTTTTTCTTGGATTGATCCCTTGATCGTTACGTAGTGTCCTTCCTTGTGTCTTGTAACATTCTTTATTTTAAAGTCTATTTTATCTGATATGAGTATTGCTACTCCAGCTTTCTTTTGATTTCCATTTGCATGGAATATCTTTTTCCATCCCCTCACTTTCAGTCTGTATGTGTCTCTAGGTCTGAAGTGGGTCTCTCTGGGTTTTATCTTGTTCCTTCATCTGGTACATAGCCCTCTGCCTTCTCATCTTGTCTATCTTTCTGTGAATGTGGTTTTTGTTCCACAGGCTGCAGGATTGTAGTTCTTCTTGCTTCTGCTGTCTGCCCTCTGGTGGATGAGGCTATCTAAGAGGCTTGTGCAAGTTTCCTGATGGGGGGGACTGGTGGTGGGTAGAGCTGGGTGTTGCTCTGTGGGCAGAGCTCAGTAAAACTTTAATCCGCTTGTCTGATGATGGGTGGGGCTGGGTTCCCTCCCTGTTGGTTGTGTGGCCTGAGGCGACCCAACACTGGAGCCTCCCCAGCTCTTTGGTGGGGCTAATGGCGGGCTCTGGGAGGGCTCACCCCAAGGAGTACTTCCCAGAACTTCTGTTGCCAGTTTCCTTGTCCTCACGGTGAGACACAGCCACGCCCTGCCTCTGCAGGAGACCCTCCAACACCAGCAGGTAGGTCTGGTTCAGTCTCCTATGGGGTCACTGCTCCTTCCCCTGGGTCCCAATGCGCACACTATTTTGTGTGTGCCCTCCAAGAGTGGAGTCTCTGTTTCCCCCAGTCCTTTTGAAGTCCTGCAATCACATCCCACTAGCCTTCAAAGTCTGATTCTCTAGGAATTCCTCCTCCCATTGCTGGACCCCCAGGTTGGGAAGCCTGACATGGAGCTCAGAACCTTCACTCCAGTGGGTGGACTTCTGTGGTATAAGTGTTCTCCAGTTTGTGAGTCACCCACCCAGCAGTTATGGGATTTGATTTTATTGTGATTGCACCCCTCCTACCGTCTCATTGTGGCTTCTCCTTTGTCTTTGGATGTGGGGTATCTTTTTTGGTGAGTTCCAGTGTCTTCCCATCGACGACTGTTCAGCAGTTAGGTGATTACGGTGCTCTCGCGAGAGGGAGTGAGCGCACGCCCTTCTTCTCTGCCATCTTGAACCAATCCTCCAAGGCATATTTTTATCTTATGTGTCCACATGCACCCATGGCAGGCCCAGCGGAAACACAGAGCCTAGTGCAACATCACCCCTTGCCTACCTCCCTCCTGTCCCCCCAAATCAGGAGTGGGTTTACACCAGTCTCCCCCCAACTACTGGACTCAGCCTGTCTCTTCCCGCTCAAGCCACCCTCCCTGGGGGACCTGCCTATGTCTTGCAATTGTCACAATGGCACACTGATGGAGGCTGGGGCGCTGGTAAGCTGAGGACCAGACCTCTCAAAGCCAGACAGGAGCGAATTCTCAGGATTTTTTTCCTTCCCTGCCTCACTTCTCCATCTTTGTGTAGTGCTTCCTGGGATCATCTCCCAAATAAATGACTTGCAGCCCCCCAAGAAGTTAAGAATAGTTAAAGGGGGTGGGGAGTGGGCTGGGCTGGACTCTCTGCCCACCCCCCCACCATGTCTTCTCTGAGTGATACTGAGTCAGTGCTTCCCCAGCTTCTGCCCCGGCACTGGTGGGTGAGTGGCCAGTATCCTGGAGGCTAGTGACTGCTTCTCCCATCCTCTGGTTCCAGGCTTCCAGACTTCCGTGGCCCAGCCCCACCCACATTCCTGTATGAAACCCCTTATTTCCCTGATAGTGTGGTGTGTCTGTTTCCTGATCCAGCTCAGAGAGAGAGAGAGAGAGAGAGACAAAGACAGAGAGAGATGTTGCAGGGGAACCTATAGTTTAAAATAGGGGAAAAGAAGCACATCAACCAGTGCATCTAGTTGGATCCTGATTCACACACACAATCCTGTAAATAAACCAATAAATAAATGAACGTGGACACTGCATATTTGTTGATTTTAAGGAATTATTGTTCATGACTTTTAGAAATGATCATGGTGGACTTCTAAAATGAAAATGTAGCCTTTGAAAAGGTTCCTTATTTTTCAATCCCATGATGGAACAGTCACGGGTCAAATGATGTGATAACTGGGATTTGGTCCCAGGATGCAGACGTGGAGGGAAGGGAGCAGGGACGGACCACAGCTGGTGTCAAGGCTGATCGAGGAGTTTAAGGTGGGCAGGGCAGCGGGGCAACGATGCTGGGGGTCCCTACGGGCTGAGTGACCCACATTAAGGAGTCTGATGAGTGAGCAGAACGCACAGTGGGACAGTGCAGTGGTCGTGGTGCAGCAAGGAGTCCAGGTGGGAGGTACAACAGGCCCGCACCAGCGTAGCGGCCGTGGGAAGGGAGAGAAGTGGACACGGCTGGAAAATGTCTGGGCAGCAGGAAAGTGAGGAATTGGAAGCTGGGCAGAGAGCCTCAAACTAGGAAGATGGGAAACCAGCCAAGGCCCTGCTGCTGGGACATCCCATCTCAGGCGCCAGGAGATGGCTCTGCCCCTGGGCTTGCAGAGGCTGGAGGCCCCACCCACCTCCCCAGCCTCATCACACACACCCTCCCATTCCTGCCCTCCTACCTCCCTTTCTGTTCTTCTTCTTTTTTTTTAATTTATTTTTTGGCTGCATTGGGTCTTCATTGCTGTGCGCGGGCTTTCTCTAGTTGCGGCAAGTGGGGGCTACTCTGCATCATGGTGCATGGGCTTCTCATTGCAGTGGCTTCTCTTGTTGTGGAGCACAGGCTTTAGGCATGCAGGCCTCAGTAGTTGCAGCACGCGGGCTCAGTAGTTGCAGCATGCATGCCCTAGAGTGCCCGGGCTTCAGTAGTTGTGGCATGGGCTCAGTAGTTGTGGCTCACGGGCTGCAGAGCACAGGCTCAGTAGCTGTAGCGTACGGGCTTAGTTGCTCCGCAGCATGTGAGATCCTCCCAGATCAGGGATTGAACCCGTGTCCCCTGCATTGGCAGGTGGATTCTCAACCACTGCACCACCAGAGAAGTCCCCCTTTCTGTTCTTCTAACACACCAAATCCTTTCCTACCTCAGGGCCTTTGCACCTGCTGTTCTTTATCCTGGACTATTCCTGTGAGCTCAGTGGGTATCTGGAGCCTCTCCTTTCCCTCCTCAGGCCTCAGCTCAAGCAGAAAGAGCTTTCAGCCTGGCCTTGCTGAAAAGGCTTATCTACCATTCTTAGTTTTTCTATTGCTGCTGTAACAAATGACCACAACCTTGGTGGCTTAAGAGAACACACATTTATTCCCTCTCTTTTCTTTTTTTTTTTTTTTTTTTTTTTGGCTGCGGTGCGGCATGCACGTGGGAACTTAGTTCCCCGACCAGGGATCAAACACGTACCCCCTGCAATGGGAGTGCCAGGGAAGTCCCTACACATTTATTCTCTTGTGGTTCTAGAGATCAGAAGCCTAAAGTCAAGGTGTAGTCAGGGCTGGAGCCCCTAGGGTACAATCCATTTCCCTGTCTTTTTCAGCTTCTAGAGGATACTGCATCCTTGGCCCATGGCCCCTTTTTCACATCCCTCCAACCTCTTTCTTCATTCATCACGTCACCTGACTGATCTCCTGATCATCTTCCATCATCACATCTCACGCTGACCCTCCTGCCTCCCTCTTGTAAGGACCATTGCAATTATACAGGGCCCACCCAGATAACCCTGGATAATCTCTCCTTCTCAGGATCCTTAACTTCAGCACATCTGCAGTCTCTTTTGCCACGTAAGTTCCTATAGTCTCAGGATCTGGGATTAGGATTTCAGCATCTTTAGGGAGCCATTATTCCACCTACATCACACCCTCTCTTCTTCTACCACATAATTTTCTATCACCACACCTGTTCATTATCCTCACTGCACTGATTCCGGTTGGAATTCTTGTGTTCATTTGTTTCTATTTATCACCTGTTCTTCTCTTCCTTCATGTCTGATTCCTCCACAATTCTTTCCCCAGCACCAACAGTGTTGGTGTTCAGTAAATACGTGTTGAATGAAGGTAAGAATGGATGGATAGATGGATGGATGGATGGATGGATGGACGGAGGGATGGATGGTGGATGGATGGATGGATGAATGATGGATGGATGGGTGGTGGATGAATGGATGTTGGATGGATTATGGATAGAAGGATAGATGGATGTAAGATGGATGATGGATGGATGATGGATGGATGGATGATGCATGGTTGGATGATGGATGGATGAAAGGATGGAGGTAAAATGGATGATGGATGGAAGGATGATGGATGATGGATGGATGGATGGATGGGTGATGGATGGATGGATTATTGATGATGGATGAATGGATGATGGATGGATGATGGATGAATGGATGATGGGTGGATGGGTGATGGATGGATGGATGATGGATGATGGATGGATGGATGGATGGATGGATGATGGATGAATGGATGATGGATGGATGGATGGATGGGTGATGGATGGATGGATGGATGATGGATGGATGGATGGGTGGTGGATGGATGGATGATGGATGAATGGATGTTGGATGGATGATGGATGGATGGATGGATGGATAGATGGTGGATGGATGGGTGCGTGATGGATGGATGGATAACGGATGAATGGATGTTGGATGGATGAAGGATGGATGGATGTAAGATGGATTATGGATGGATGGATACCGGATGGATTGATGGATGGATGATGGATGGATGGATAAATGAACAAATGAATAGTCTTCCACATGCAGGACAAAGGAGAATGTAGGCTTCTGCAGAGATTCCTAAGATGCACATTCCATCACAGATGCTCCATCCTGGCTGGAGGAGGGGAGAGAGGAGGGAGGAGGTGTCCTACTCACTCTTCCCCATCAGGAAAACCAGCTAGACCTTGGAGAGACCTTTTTAATCTCAAGTGTTGAAACCAAATGGCCTCAGGAATTAACCTGGGAGACCCAGACCATGTACACATTTGCCTTGTCTCCTGGAGGACCTTAGCCAAGCAGAAGAGAAAGGGGTTTTGGACCCTAAAGAACCAGCCTATCACCATAAAAAGGAATGCTGCACTGATATGTGAATTCACAACATGTAAGAACCTTGAAAACTTTATGCTGAGTGAAAGAATCAAGACACAAAAGACCTGTTTGATTCCATTTCTATGAAATGTCCAGGACAGGTAAATCCATAGAGACAGAAATTAGATGAGTAGTGACCAGGGGCTGGGGAGGCTGCTAATGAGTATGGAGTCCTTTTAGGGGGTGAAAACAACATTCTATAATTAGATAGTGGTCATGGTTGCACAACTCTCTGAATACACTGAAACCATTGAATCGTACACTTTTTTTTTTTTTTTTTTTTTTTTTGGCCGCACCGTGCAGCATGCAGGATCTTCGTTCCCCGACCTGGGATCAAACCCATGCCCACTGCATTGGGAGCATGGAGTCTTAACCACTGGACCGCCAGGGAAGTCCCAGTAAATGTGTGTTGAATGAAGTTGTAAAATGGGCGATGTTGTGAGGATGAAATGATCCCATTTATGCAGCCCTGGCTCAGAGGACACAGCAAGAGGCAGATGTAATTGTCATCATCCTTACTGCACTTGTCCCCTGAGCAGAGGGGACAAAGGTCAACAGAGAGGTGAGAACAGGACACAGAGGGCAAGATCCTGGGTCAGGAAGGGCCAATCAGAGCTGCCCACTTGGGGGCCTCATCCAGGCCTCTGCCCTCTCTGCCTCCCCCCAGCCTCATCCAGCACCCCATTCACTGGTGAAGCACGCCTCCTGCCTCAGGGCCTTTGCTCATGCAGTTTCCTCTGCTGGGGATGTCTTCCTTACCCTTCTCACCTGAGTTGCTCCTGCCCAACTTTCCCCACAGGCTCCCTCATCACCTCCTCCAGGAAGCCGTCCTGATCTCCCTGGCATGCTGGTACCTTCTGTTCAGCTGTGGTTTTCCATGTGTCTGGGTCACCTGATTCTGGTCTGCCTCCCAGCTTGATGGCAGCTCCGGGAGGGCAGAGACCTCATCTGCCTGTTCATCAGCCCAGGGCACAGGGCGCGGTACCCGGCAGGTGCTCTGCAGTGTGTGCGGGTCTGCCTGGGAGGCTCTGCGCCCTCCCTGCTGGCCCGGAGGGTCCGACTCGGAGCAGCTGGGCAACGAGGGACCACAGGAGGGCCCAGCAGAGGAGGGTCCTGGTCTGCATGCTTGTAGGGGGCCTGGGGTGGGTGTGAGACCAGAGTCCACCTGTGAGGTCCACGGCACTGGACCACTAAAAATAAACTTCCCTTCTCCTAGGAGGGGTGGAGGAGGACCACTCATGGCAGGGTTGTGGCTGTTCAGGGTGTGAGGACAGAACATGAGGGCTGGAAGTGCAGGGACAGTGTCTCACGTGGCCAGCACTGGGCCGGCCCCCTCCAAGTCGCCCTAAGCCTTGTGAAGGGAGAGGGGGAATGAATGACACAGTGCTTCTGGGGTCACAAAGAGCTTTCTTACCTGGGACCTGATTCCTTTCTCACTGCTACTCCGAGAGTCGTTATTTTTCCCACCTGACAGATGAGGAACCGAGTCCCAGGGTCACCCAAGAGCGGAGGCAGCCATGGGAGCCATGTCCCTGCAGAAGCCTGGCCTCCAGGCGGGAGGACAGTGGGTGGCAATGGGCCGCAGCAAACCCAAGCAAAGAATGGCTTTCCCATTTACAAGCACCTCTCATTAGCTTTGAAAGAAACAGATTTCCATACCAAATAAGGCGGTGGACTTCAGAGCCGCTGCCCACTTCACACAATTCCTTTTAAGAGTCCAGATGCAATTACACTTGGAACTTGCCTGGATTGGCCTCCCCCGGCCTCCCCACGTAAACAAGCAGCCCAGCTGGGCCCCAGCTGGCCGGCCTGGGAGAGGAGGGGAGGGTCCCCACCTCTGCCTGCTGCCAGCCCAGCCTCGGGCGTGGCCGTGACCTTCAGCATCCTCGAGCCCTCCCCCAACCCCTCCCTAAAAAACAAAGGCCCCAGGAGGCCAGCTGGACCCAGCAGGGAACAATCTGACCCCCTTCTGAGGTTCACAGGTGGCCAGGGACGTCGAGCTCCTCCCGGCACGGGAGGGCTGCAGCTCCAGGGCAGGTGCAGGGGAAGCTCTATTTCTGGCTTCTCTTTAAGATGCCCACAGAGGCACCCCCCAACCCCAATCTGGGCATCATGTGCTCCCACAGGGAAAACATTGCTCAGAATTCCCTCAGGCTCCCTGGGCCATGAGAAAGTTGGTCCAGGGCAGGGAGCTTTCCCTGGTGGCTCCTGGGAAGCCACTCCTCACCACCCCCGTCCTCACGGCCACCCCTCTGGCCCCTGCACCGCCCCCCAGGCTTTGGCTCGGAGCCCCAGGACCCTGTGGGGACTCGCCGGGGTTGGGGGAGGCTGACTCATCCTCGCGCTGAGCGGCGCACACACGGCCCGCCAATTTCCCCGCTCGGGCCAGGCCCCAGGCGAGCGCTGTGATTTTCCACTTGCGCCATCTGACTGCTATTAGGGCTGGGGAAAAGGGAATTCCTGGCTCCAGAAGCCCGCAAGGGACCCTGGGCAGGTTCCGGGGTGGAAGGGGGCGCGGGGTACCAGCTGGGTGGCACCGCTGTCCGGCCACCCGTTCTGCCCTCCAAAGTGCCTGCACCACCGCCTCACTGGAGCCCTCACCCTGCGGCCTCCAGGCTTCTCCATAACAGCCCTTGGGTACAATTAAAAACACAGGTGGGGATGAGCCCCTCCCAGGCCTCCGCGCCCCGAAATGCCCAGGGGGAGCCGAGGGAAAGCATCGGGCAAGTGGACAGCCTGACACTCCCTCTCCCGGGCACTGGGCAGCCCCGCGGAGCCGCAGATTCACAGCTGGACTCGGGCCGCAGTGCTCGGGCCAACATGACGTCATCAGGCGGAGAGCTGAGTTCCCAGCGGGGCTCCGGGGGGGCTCCTGAGCGGGGCATTCCTTCCCAAAGCCTCATCCCGGCTCAGCCCCTCCCCCTCCCCCTCCTCCTCTTCCCCGTCCCCGCCCCCCTCCTGCCGGGCCTGCAATTGGGCTTGGGGCGGGTTACACTGCCAAAGCCGTCTCCTCCAGCAGGCAGGCGAGGGCTCTCCTCCACCCTGAGCTCGCGTTTCCTGAGGCTCCGGGCAGTGCTCTGCGCTGGCCTGCTGCCCTGCTGGTGGGTGACCAGAGGTGGGCATCACGGGAAGAGCCCTCCACGAAGGGGTGGCCTCTGAGGATCAGGCCAGCAGCTGCAGGTAGCTCCACGGCGCCCAGGGCCCAGGGGAGGGCGTCCCGCGAGCCGGGGCTGCAGGGTGAAAGCCGGGCAGGGAAGGATTGGAAGGCAGGAACCCTCGAGGCTGGCAGCCCCCGGAAATCACATGGCCCCAAGCAGGAGCCTGAGACCGCAGAGCAGCGCTCTCCCCGCCACAGGAGCCCTCCCGAGGCCCCAGAGTCCCAGGGTCACCGGGCCGCTTTGCGAGTTCCCCTCCTGTGTGGCAGGCCCGGGCACCCTGGTGATTGCTGACCCCCCAGCTGTCCTCTGCTTCCAGCTCCTGCTCTGTCCTCCTGTGGGTGGGGGCTCCCCCTCTACCCCTCCCCACCCTCGCCAGCCCTCCAGGCGTGCTTTCTGGAAGGGCAGGAAGGGGAACACCCAGCAGTCAGCATCCCAAGTGCAACGGCTCCCAGCGCTGTCACGCACGCTGACTGCACCCCCTCCTTCCACGGGGCCAAGCTCCGGCGGCTTGGGGCCAGCCCCGGGACGGACACCGAGGGGTCAGCCTCGGCAGCCTCCGGAGGTTGGGTGGCTGCGTCCCACCTCCTCCCCGGTGGGCGGTGCCCGGTGGGGTGCTGGCGTTGGGCAAAGGCTGTCCGTGAGACATTTTGAAAGGTGTCCCCCGTGTCTGGGAGGAATGACAGCCACAGCCCACCCCGTGGCCAGTGCTCTCAGATCCAGCCCAGGTGGCAGCCCCGGGACAAGGAGAGGGGCTGGGAAGACCGACGGGAGAATTGGAGTCTGACGGTTCCCGCCGAGGCCTCTTGGTGTAAAGTCCTGGCTAGCGGGGACCCAGGTGGGTTTGGAGCTGGGCGTGGTGGGTGGCAGTGAAAGATGAGGAGCTTCCTGAGGCCGGGGCCGACAGGTGGCTGGGGGCCCATCCTCGGTCTTGTGCTTTGAGGGGAGGGTCAGCAGTGAGCTGAGCTGGCAGATTTTTTTGTCTGCTTTAGCCCAAGCTAGTCCTGTCATAAGCCAGATCCTGACATGAGGGGCACACGCACTCACACGCACTCACGTACGTCCCATACACATGTCACACACACGTCTTTCTATGGCCCACGTGGGGTCCAATTTGGCTTCCAGATCTCTCTGCACGGAAGTGCAGTAGCTTTTCAGATGGCCCGTGGCAGGACAGCGAGGGCTCAGACACACAGGGACACCCACACCTCGAATCAACCACTACATGCCCAGACCCAGTCGGACCTCATGGGCAGGCCCCAGCCAGCTGTCCTGGGGGCATGTGTGTCCTTGGGGGTCTAGCCTGGCAGAGGTGAACGGAAGAGGCTCTCAGAGTCAGGACATTCCTGGGGGCCAAGCCTGGGGCCCAGACCTAGGGGTGATGTGTGTCTGGAAGGGCGGCCAAGAAGAGGGAGAACAGTGCAGGAGGAGGAGGAGGGTGGAAGGGGGAGTACCCCAGGCCAGGAAGGGTGAGGGCAAGGCAGGCAGTTTGGGGGTTGCAGGCACCCGGAGAGCTTGGACAAACCCCAGAGTGTGGAGAAGCATGAGGTCTGTCCGTGGCAATGGGGACAGTGGCCCAACTAGAGTAAGACTGTCACGGGGGAGGGGTGGGAGGCACACAGTAATATGCACATCTCCTAGGCCCCCGCTGTCTGCAAACCCACACTGCACACGCCTCACGAGCTGGCTCACTTGTTCTCACGCATAAGGGCCTCCCCCCCCCCCGCCCCACGCACAGCCACCTGGGGCCCCGGCGCGAGCCCCACGCCCTGCGGGGCTGCGGTCCGGTGCCGCGCCGTCCGCGCCCCCGGCCCCACCCGCTGCCCCGCCGGGCGTCCCTGTGCCGCGGGCTCCGGGAGGCCGAGGGTTAAAGAGGGGCGGGCAGCTCGCGGGGACCGCCTTCCCGCGCAGCCAATGACCGGCGCCTGCCCGGCCCCGCCCTCCCGGCCCGGGGCTGAGGGGCGCGCGCGTGGCGGCCTAGGATGGAATTCCGGGGGAGTCAGGAGGAGGAGGGGCACGGCAGCCTGCGGCCAGGCTGTGCCCCCGCAAGGCTCCTCCTCCGCTGACAGCCTCAGTTTCCCGCCTGCACAGTGGGAGGGATGGGTGCTTGCGGGCGGGGGCCGAGGTCAGGTTGGGGGACCGGAGTCAATTCGAGTGCACCCGGGGCGAGCGGACCAATGAGCTCTGCAGGAGGAGGGCAGACAGGTCTCAGGCAGGGACGCCCCCTCCCCGGCCTGTCACTACTTCTCCCAGGCCTCCAACCTGCAGTCCTGGCCGAGTCCAGCTGCCCCTGCTCCAGCCCGGAGCCGGGGCCACCGTAGCAGCCTCGAGGCTGGTGCCGCCTCCAGCCCTCCTGTCTCTGCAGCTGCTCTGGTCCTGCAGGCACACAGATCTGCAAAGCTGCAGTGTGTGCGGCGGTTATGGGGTGCGCCCTGGGCAGGTGACCTCACCTCCCTGCCCTCGTCATAGGGGAGTGACTACACCTGCCTCGTAGCTGGTACCCAGGACCAAACAAGAGGAGGGGGTGTAAGCGAGCAGGCACTCACTGACCCGGGGTTGATGGTGGTGACAGCAATGCCGGTTCTGATGCGCGGGGTGCCCTGCCTTCCAGGCGTGTGTAGGGGAAAGACCAAACACCTTAATACGTTACAAACACAAGGCCCAGGCAAAAGTCTCCTCCTCCAGGAAGCCTCCTTGCCGGAAATGATCTTTCCTCCCCCACTCTCCGGTCTGGGACTGAACCCCTGTCCCACCCTGGCTGGACACAAAGGTGGTGTCCAAGAAATGTGTGCAGGTAAATAAAATATATCTCAAGAAGCCGTCTGGCTCCAGAAATCTCAGAACAAGCGGGGAAGGAGAGGGGCTTCTTCCCCAGGAGGTGTCCCTAGGGTGTCAGCAGGGGGGTGAATGAGGGCCCCCGGAGAAGGAGGGAGTGGTGCACACAGACGCCACCTGCTCTGGACTCAGCAGGAAGCCCGGTGCCTCCCACAAGGCCCTGCCTCTAAGGCGGCCAGGGGATGGCTCATCAGCCTGCCCTCCAAGGGGAGAGCCCTGGGGGCCTGGGGAGGGGTCTGCGAGGGAGGGGAGAACACTGCCGCCCTGATGTGACTCTTTCTGCCTGGCCAGGTGGGTTGTGCACACTGGTGAGCTGTGAGCGGAGCCGTAAGGAATCTGGACTCACCAGGCCTGGGGATGGCTGGAAACTGCTCCTGGGAGGCCCATCCCACCAACAGGAACAAGGCAAGTGCCACCATCGGCTCCTGACAGAGGGGGCTCCCCGACCCGGGTCTACAGGATGGTGTGGTGGGAGGGGGCAGACCCTGCCCAGCATCCCCTTCTCACACACACTGTGCCGCCCAGGCCCCATCCTCTAGCTCGGGACAGACAGGCGGGCAGCAGGGCCCCTCTGGGCCACGTGGCCTGGCACTGGTTACCGGTCACCTCGGATCCCCAGTGTCATCACCGGACGCCCTCGAATCCCATCCTGTGCAGGCCTTGGGGCATCTGTTACCAATCTCCAGAGGCCTTGTCATCTCTACCCTGGGGAGATGGGGCGGTCAGCTATTTCCCATGGCCAGGCCCTGCCAGGAGGCCCTGCGAGGCTGGCTCCAAGGGGGCCCTGGTGTCACGTGCTCCGTGGGTCTCTGGGCCACCCTGCCAGCGTCGCCCAAGGCCAGGGTCCGTTAGTCCCAGTTTACCGCCTGCCTCCAGGCACTAGCCATGGCTGAGACTCTGACGACCCATCAGGCTGACCCACCCCTTCTGCCCTCCCCCCTCCTGCCCCCTACTTCTCTGAGGCCTTTGAAAACCCTGGAATTCCCTCCTGAATCCCGGGAAAAACCCTCTCAAGTTGGAAGGACCCCCTGAGTTTACCAAGTGCAACCTTTGAGGAAACTGAAGCTCACGCCAGTGTAGTAGCTTGACAGCGGTGAGTCCGGTGGTCGGGGCAGAGCCAGGACCCCAGCCCCCGGCATTTCCCCACCGTGCCTGCAGCCCTGATGGTGACCACTACGAGATGGCAGCCACAGGAGACAGAGAAGGAACTGGCTTGGGAGTCCCCAGAAATCCCCGGAGAAAAGGCAGAGCCCAGGGAGGGCACCAGGCTCCAGAGCAGGCATTTCACAAGGTGCTGTGTGGCCGGGATGGCAGCCACATGTCCAGTGACTCACCGGCCCTCCCGCTCTGACTCTGAGGGGAGGATGGCAGACTTCTTCCAGCCTGCGAGAGGCACGGAGGGATCTGACCTGTCAGATGCAACCCCTGGCACCCAGTTCCCTCCGGCGCTAGAGCTGGTCCTCCGTGGACTTGTTTAGACACTGGGTCTGCTCCCCAGCTGAGAAGAGGAAAGGCTGAGTAAAGAGTGAGCTAAGGGGTTCGAGAGTTGACAGACAGACAGATGTGGGGTCAATAAATATATTTAGAGGATGCCGGGTCGTGACCGGGACCCCCATGCCCTGACCTCCTGGGGTCTCCCCAAAGTTTGCCGGCACCCACCAGTCCCTGCTTGCAGGGTCCCCTTGACCGGAGTCAGGCCAGAGGTCCCTCCCTTCGTTATGGGGTGTCAGGCCCAGAGAGCAGTCTTTCGGGACCCAGCTTTCTGCCGGAGCTGGGGCCCATCTGGAAAGTGGCAGAATAGTCCTGCCTCAAGAACCTTCTGGTTTGTTTTTCAGTTTTGTTTTGGGTTTTGGAGGGAGAGTCATGAGCAATGGGTACTGACGCCCGGCCTTAGATTAGGGGGAGGCCAGGTTCAGGCTCTGTGGGAAAGAGTGCCGGGATGGATTAGTGATGTCTGCCGGGGCGTGGGCAGGGCAGTGACAGTGCTCTGGGCAGCCTCCGCCACTGGGGATGAGAGGTCAAAATCCACAGCCTGAGAACCGAATCCGGCTTGTCGATGTGTTATGTTTGGCCCACACCGTGTTTTTTAAATGTGAACATTTAGAGATCAGGATAGTTTACATTACCATCTCGAGTTCTGGCTTCTCTGGGGAGAGAGAAAAGGATGATCAGCCACTCAGCCCGCCGGTCCCACTGGCGCACACCGGCTGGAGCAGGGCACCGCCGACTTGTTCAGGACGGGTGCCCTCCGGTTTGCCACTGCCCCCCCCCCCGACTTGCCAGCTTCTTGCACATGACCCACGTCCATGCATTTATATGCCAGCCCAGACCCTGCAGGCAAGACTGGCATTTAGCCAGATGGACTGACACAGCCAGACCAATTGTCAAAATACACAGCTCTATAAATAGCCACTGCCTCAAGTGTCTCGCCCTCTAGGGACCCCCTTGGGCCAGATCCACATCCCTCATGATCCAGAAACCCAGAGTTTCACCCTGGCCCAGCAGGCAACCACCTCTGATTCCCCAGGTCTCTCTGATTCCACTATAGGTCAGGGTCCACTTTGGTTTTGTTTTGGTAACTTACAAGTGATTTTGTTTTTTAAAATAAATATTTTCGTGTTTCAGTGTGAAAAATTGCAAGTTTTGTAAATTTGCATACACCTTCACCGATTCATTAATTGTTAGCCTGTTGCCACATGTGCTTTCTCTCTAGTATCTCTTTTTTTTTTAATAAATCTTTATTATCTCTTGATAGATACTTTCTTTCCCAGAGCTATGTGAAAGTAAATTGCAGACACCAAACCCCTTTGCACCCAGACAGTTTGTATCTTCTAAGAACAAGGACACTCCCATACATAACCACGGTACATTTTCCTATTCAGAAAGTGTAACACTGGTACAAAACATAGTCCACATTCACATTTCCCAGTCATCCCCCTAATAGCCTCTATAGTGATGGTTAGATCCACTCTGCAATCCAGGCTTACAGCCCTGCATTAATTGGTCATGTCTCTTTAGTTTCTTTCAATATGGAAAGCTTCCTCAGTTTTTCTTTATCTTGCACAACATGTACGTTTTCTGGCCGGTGGACCACCAGGTGCCTTTATGAGGTACCGATTATTTTCACCAGTTTTACTATCACTCCTGTAGGCTGCCGGCTCCAGACTCTGGGGCACAGAGTGGCAGCACTATGTCAGATCAAGGGTGTCTTCTGCTCCAGTTGGAGCCCATTCATTGCTCCAGAGCCACGTCTGTAATCAGGACCAACACACCTGGGCTCAGGTACAGGTTTGGGGGTGGAGCCCAGCACACCTGGATGCAGGTGCAGGTTTGGGGGTGGAGCCCAGCCAGCATCACCGCGTGTCTCCCCTCCACGCCTGCGCAGATGTGTCCGGGAGTGAGCGAGGCCCCGGAGCTCTACAGCCGCGGCTTCCTGACCATCGAGCAGATCACCATGCTGCCGCCGCCAGCCGTCATGAACTACATCTTCCTGCTTCTCTGTCTGTGCGGCCTGGTGGGCAACGGGCTGGTCCTCTGGTTTTTCGGCTTCTCCATCAAGAGGAGCCCCTTCTCCACCTACTTTCTGCACTTGGCCGGCGCGGACGTCGGCTACCTCTTTAGCAAGGCCGTGTTCTCCATCCTGAACACGGGGGGCTTCCTGGGCTCGTTTGCCGACTACGTCCGCGCGGTGTCCCGGATCCTGGGGCTCTGCATGTTCGTCACCAGCGTGAGCCTCCTGCCAGCCATCAGCTCAGAGCGCTGCCTGTCGGTCGTCTTTCCCTCTTGGTTCTGGCGCCGTCGGCCCAAGCGCCTGTCGGCCGTGGTGTGCTCCGTGCTCTGGACCCTGTCGCTGCTGGTCACCAGCATACACAACTACTTCTGCATGTTCCTGGGCCGCCAGGCGCCCGAGACGGGCTGCAGGCACATGGACGCCTTCCTGGGCATCCTGTTCTTCCTGGTCTTCTGTCCGCTCATGGTGCTGCCCTGCCTGGCGCTCATCCTGCACGTGGAATGCCGGGCCCGGCGGCGCCAGCGCTCGGCCAAGCTCAACCACGTCATCCTGGCCATGGTCTCGGTTTTCCTCGTGTCCTCCATCTACTTGGGGATCGACTGGTTCCTCTTCTGGGTCTTCCAGATCCCGGCCCCCTTCCCCGAGTACGTCACCGACCTGTGTATCTGCATCAACAGCAGCGCCAAGCCTGTCATCTACTTCCTGGCCGGCAGGGACAAGTCACAGCGGCTGTGGGAGCCCCTCAGGGTGGTCTTCCAACGGGCCCTGCGAGACGGGGCCGAGCCGGGGGAGGCGGGGGGCAGCACACCCAACACGGTCACCATGGAGATGCAGTGCTCCTCGGGGAATGCCTCGTGAGAGGCCAGCACCTGGAGGGGAGGCGGGGGCCAGCTGGAGTGGCCTCCAGAGACCCTTCGCGGAGGGACAGGATCTGGGCAGCAGCCCTGGGGCCCGAGCGCAAGGAGAAAACTCTGCTCCCCGCCCGCGTGCCGCCGTCTCCCGCGGCCGAGGCTCTGGGGGTGGCCGGCAGACAGAAGAGCCGCTTCCAAACAGACCCCGTGGCCTCACCAGGCTCGCCCCAGCTATACCTCCTTCCATGACCCACTGTGCAGAAGTTGCCCCCGGGCGGTGGGCCGGGTGTGGGGCTCCTCTCCGCCCCAGGATGGCCAGGAAAAGAGAGGGGGGGGTCACGCAGCCCATCCACCTCCTGCCCCATCAGCCAGCCCATCGCCCGTCGGGCCAGCAGCTTTGTCCTGCTGTTGGGACACCTGCTCTCTCCTTTCTGCCCCGTCAGGGCAACACTGTGAGCAGACCTCCAGGAAAGGGTGCCACCTGGGAGACGCTTCTCCTTAACGCGCCTGGGGGCCCAGTCTTTCTGCACATGACGTCCCCCTTGGTGGCCGAAATGGGGGAGCCTCTGGCACGGCGAGAGCCTGGACGCAGGAAAGACCGCGTCGGCTGGCTTGAGTGGCTCGCTCTCGTCTCTGACTCCATGCCAGCCGGCGTGTCTGAGCTGCTGTCCGCCCAGTCTGAGGGGCTCCGGAAGGCCGTCCAGGCAGTCTCTGGGCCATAGCCCCACCCAGAAGTGGGCACTGGCTCTAGCTGGGCACCTCAGCCACCTACAAGCACGGTGGCCCAGTTTGATGAAAGATAATACATGTATATCAATAAACGTTTTCTATCTTGCAACGAGGAAGGCTTCCTGCCCTCTGTGCTGTCTGTGATCTTGTTCCCACAGGGAGGACCCCACTGGCATCCAAAGCCCAGATGGGCAGCCTTTCCACGCCGCCCCCCGTGCAGCCCGCGCTGTACCCCAGCTCCCGTGCCGCCTCTCCCGGCTGGCCGGTCTACACACCCGGCGTGCTCCCTCTCCTGGTAGGGTGTCCACTCCTCTGCCGGAGGGAGCTTGGTCCCCACGCTACCCTCTGTTGGCTAACCCCCATGCACTTTTCACCCACCCAGGGCCCCCCTTCTCCCCCTGGGAACTTTAGTTTTCATCACACCTACTGGATTCTAGGCTCTCTGCTGGCTACTAATACAGTCCCTGCCCAAGAAGAACACAGTGTGCGGGCTTCCTTGGTGGCACAGTGGTTGAGAATCCGCCTGCCAATGCAGGGCACACGGGTTCGAGCCCTGGTCCGGGAAGATTCCACATGCCGCAGAGCAACTAAGCCCGTGCGCCACAACTACTGAGCTTGCGCTCTAGAGCCCGCGAGCCACAACTACTGAAGCCCACGTGCCTAGAGCCCGTGCTCCGCAATGAGAAGCCCGTGCACCGCAACGAAGAGTAGCCCCCGCTCGCCGCAACTAGAGAAAGCCCGCGCGCAGCAACGAAGACCCAATGCAGCCAAGAATAAATAAATAAATAAGTTTAAATAATAATAATAAAAAAAGAACACAGTGTGTCCACACAGAGACCCCCGGGGTGGCTGCTGCATCCTCGGCGATACTGCACCCCCTGCCCCACCCAGAACTCTCTGTCCTAAGCTCTCTGAGGCAGGGCTGGCGTCCCTGTGCCTGGCACCTCCCGAGCCCCCAGCAACAGGCTGAAGCCCCTCCCAGGAGACAGCCTCCACTAGAGCCGGGCCGGACGGCTCCCTGACCAGCCCCTCGCCTCCGGCAGCCCCAGAAACAGGCCCATCTTGGGCTCCCGGTGTCCAGCCTGGGACCCCAGCCACTTTGGGGGAAGATCTGGGGAAACTGCTCACTGCATAGGCCCGGGGAGAGACCAGGGCAGGGGCGTCCGGGGTCCAGGGCAGGAGCAGGGCGCCCCTCTTCTGTGGAGAGCCAGGAGATGGCGGGGCGGGCAGGGATGCTGACGGAGGGAACTGCCCGTCCAGGAGGCAGTACCGCCCGGTGGCTGGCATTCTGCCTGCAGAGCCTGGTCGCCCTCTGCCCTGCCCTGGTGATCCCAGAGAAGGGCTGCAGCACCACCCTCGGGCCGGCTGACCCCCAAGTACGTTGCCCTGACGACCAGCCCCCGGCAGCCCGGCTCCCTTTTCTCCCAGCCCCAGCCGCCGCTCCAGCAAGGCCACCGCTCTGTGTGGTCCAGTGGCGAAGTTTCCAGGAGCTTCTGGTGATGAAGGGGGGGTGCCCACCCGCCCCTTTCCCAGCCCCTGGGGTGCACCCTCCCCAGCCTCTCCTCCACACACCAGTCAGAGAATCCCGGGAGAGCAGAGCTGGAGGCCACCACAGCTGACGCTTCTGGGGACTCAGAGAAACCAGGTGGGGTCCTGACGACGTGCGTCAGGAGGTGGGGTCGGGACCATCGGCTGGAAAGCTCCCAGCGGCGCAGGCCTCCACACGGCGAAACGGCCTCCCAGGCCTGCAGGTGCCCCAGGGGGCCGTGCAGGGCCTGGTTCCTTGAGGAACAATGCATCCCAGCCCCTGGGGTTCCCCTCTTCCTCAGGAGCCCCGAGCCCCCCGTGGGGAGCGCACCCACCCGGGAGCTCGACGGCGCCTTCCTGCCTCTGCCACGGCTCAGAACCCAGGCCCGGTGGGTGGGTGGGCGGCCCTCACCAACTAGCAGGGCCTGGAGGTCAGGACAGGGCTGGGCCTGTGTGTGAACGTACACGTGCCCTTGGCAGACGCTAAGCCGAGAAGGGTGGGGGGCGAACTCCAGGAATGGGGCCTCTCCCAGCCCCGGGACCTTTCTCCCTGCAGTCTTGCTAGGGAGTCAGGCCTCTTCTCCTTTCTGCCACTCCAGCCCCCTGGAAGCGTCCAGGCACAACCTGCCCACGCCCTGACCACCTCACTTCTGTGCTAGTGGTTCTGTGCTGATGGTCGGGAAAAGGCCCAGATGCCCATAAGCAGAAGCCTCAGGCCCTCGACCACTTTCCTCCTCCTCCTTTGGTATTTAATTACTGAAGGGGCCACGGCGCCCACTGCAGGGGTGGGGTGATGCACCTCTGCTATCCCCACCCCCCTAAAACGGCATATCCGGGCCCCCCCGTGGTGACCAAAAGCCTCCTTCTTTCTGGGTGTCTCACAAAGGCAGGAAGTCAAGGGTCCCCAAACATCACAGATTTCCACCCTGAAACTGCCTGGGGCAAGGGGTCTGGCCATTCCCCTTTGACAACTGCTGGTCAACAGGGTCATAGAATTACGATTCGGGGAGTGAAGTCCCGTACCTACCAGGCAGCTTCTAGGTGGCTGACAAAGAAAGAAGACTTGTTCCCCCGTCCCCCCAACAGGATATGAGGGAGGGGAGGGCCACGGGCAGGACAGAGCTCTCCACTTTTTCATACTTCCTGTCACCGCTGTCTCTACAAACGTGAGCAAGTGGGAAAACACACTCTAGGTACACACGGGATACACACGGCCAAATTTGGAAAGCCAGAGTAAGCCTCAGGGAGGCTGGGGACTGCCACCCGTGAGCCGTGGGACCTCGGTCTGCAGTGGCTCAGTGTCCCCACACACTACAGTCAGGGCGCAGGGCGGCCACTGAAGGAGGGACATTCTCGGGAACAGCCAGTGCCAGCGCTGCTGGTCAGGGCAATGACTGTCATTTCTTGAGGACCTACTATGCGCAGTGGGCCCTGGGCTGAGAGTTCCATGTGCGAATCTCATTTGATCTTCAGGACAGGGCTCTGCAGTACAGACTACCAGCGGCCGTGGCGGACACCAGTGCTTACAAATGGCGTTCCTCGTCCAAGGTCAGTCCCGCCAGGTGGACGGCCCTGGCTGGAGCCCCAGTCATCAGCAGGCACAGTGGTTTTCTGGTTTCCCTGGAAGCTCAGGCCTCTGACCTCTGTGTTTCCCATCAGCAAAGCACTGGGAGTTGGGGTTCTGGGGTGATGCATGAAGTAGACAGGGCAAGCCCATCGCCGACCAAGGACGCCCTGGACCGGCCTTGCTGGATTACACAGTCAATAGAGACCAAAGGAGAGGACAGCCCGGTTTTAGGCTGTAGATGTCTGGAATGGATTGGGGGATGGGAAGGGATGCGTGTTCAGCAGACGGGACAGTGAACAGCCTGGAAACTGATGCCTCTTCTGTCTCATCTTCCATCCTAGTAAGAGGAAATGGAATGCCTCTCTGGCATCCGCCCAGCTTTCCTGAATATCCTGCCAGTATGGTTCTGAGATAACTTGGGGTTTATATTCTATGCCAGAATTTTGAAGCCCAAGATCTTTTCTGCACGGCTTGGTTCAGAACCCTCCGCCAAGAGGATTCCTCTGTCCAGGGAACCAAAGGCTTCCTTTAGAAGGTGAGACAGAGGGATGGGTCCATTTATGGTCCAGCCTCTCAATGCTTGGGAAGAAGCTCCAGCCCAAGGAAGTGTGCCCTTAAGCAGGTTGGCTACAAGGCTGGGTAGCTCTGCAAATGTATTGCAGAATCTTCCAGAACCAGGACAGCTGAGAACATGAGTACAAAAATATTACATTCTCAGCCAGTGGGGGCTGGAGAGTAGCCAGCAGGGGTTTGGAGAAAACAACAGGACACAGTTCACAAAATTAAAACTCATGGAAAACTCTGCTTCAGTGAGTCAGAATGCCAGCACCAAGTTTCCTGGCAACTCAGGAGAAGGCTTCCCTAATCAGGCAGATTTTTTTTTTTTAATCTTTGTAATTGATTTAATGGCGGTCTAATTGGCATACAATAAGATACATCCATTTAATATGTAGTTCAATGATCTTTGACACATGTGTATATGCTCATGTCACCACCAAATCAATATACAGAATGCTTCCAACCCCCAGAAAAGAACATTTCCATCACCTCCCCCAAAGTTTCCTAGGACATCCAGCCCATCATCCCGCCTCTGCCCCCACCCTGAGGCAACCACTCATCTCTGCTTTATGCCACTCTAAATTCTAGATTACAGATTAGTTTCATAAGCAGATTTTTTTATCAGCCAGGACTTTTGGTGACAAGTCACAGAAACCCCAGTTTAATCTAGTTTTGGTGGAGGGGTGGGTGGTATAGGTGGAGCGTGTGCATGTGTTTAAGGGAATTCACTGACTCACATACCAGGAAAGTTCCAGCGAGCATGGGCTACTCTTCATTGTGGTGTGTGGGCTTCTCATTGCGGTGGCTTCTCTTGCTGTGGAGCACAGGCTCTAGGCACGTGGGCTTCAGTAGTTGTGGCACATGGGCTTCAGTAGTTGTGGCACGTGGGCTCAGTAGTTGTGGTTCGAGGGCTCTAGAGCGCAGGCTCAGTAGTTGCGGCGCATGGGCTTAGTTGCTCTGTGGCATGTGGGATCTTCCCGGACCAGGGATGGAATCCCTGTCCCTTGCATTGGCAGGCAGATTCTTAACCACTGCGTCACCAGGGACGTCCCAGAAGTGATATTCAATTCAGACATAGCTGGATCCGGGCCTCAAATGATGTTCCCTGGGTTACTTTTCTTTTTTCCCTGTTTCTCATCTCTGCTTTTATCTGCATTGCCTTTATTCCCAATGAATCAACTCAACAGCAGGTGACTAGCAGTTCCTAGTTTATATTCGACAAATTCAGCAATCCCAGCAGAAAGAGAGCATCCCTTTCCTGATAATTCTGGCAGAGGCCCCAACCATCACGCTCACTGGCCAGGCCCCAGGCCCCAGGCACCAGCCCTCTCCTGGAGCAGGGGGCAGACTGGGGAGAAAGCAGGATGCCCACCTCACCAAAACCCAACAGGCTTAGAGCAGGGAAGAGGTGAGCTCAAACAAAAAACACGAAAAGGAGGTGCTAGCAGGCAAAGTGGCAAATGTGGGCCACGTTCCACCACCCACACACCCACTTCTTTCCATGTATTGATATGATTTTATAACGTTCCTACCCCAAATCTGTAGCTATATTATTCACAGCAGAAAATGCACTTCCCTCTCTCCCCGAGAAGAGAGACAGTCCAAAGTCAATTCTGGGGACTGATACCCCAGCACCGAGCCCAGGATCTGTGGGCCATTTGCATGTCTCTCCATCAGATCCAGAGGCACTTCCTCAAGGACTGGTACCCAATCCTAGTGATGGGTACCATCCCTCCAACCCAAATGATGATGGCCACTCTCAAGACACACAATTCACAGTGGACAGGACAAAGGAAATAACTATGATTTTTTTTTAAATCCCATTTGGGAGAGGAGAGAACAGAAACAACACACAATGGTAGTGGTCCCTAGCATATTCTACGCTGGACAGGAATTAGTAAGGACTGGCAACGAGGGGGTTTCTTGATCGGCCAATAAACATGGTCGCCAGAATCCAAGATGGCCCCCAACAATCCACCTCCTGTATCCACAGCCTTGTGTAGTCCCAGCTCCATGAGTGTGGGCTGGACCAGGTAACTTGCTTCTAACCAACAGAATGGAGCAAAGATGATTAGGCTACATGAGATTGTGACTCCCATCTTGTGAACAGACGCTCCCCCGAGCTGGCTTTGAGGAAGCAAGCTGCTTTGTTGCAAGCTGCCATACTGGGGAGACCCCAACAGCAAGGAGCTGAGGGCAGCTTCTGGCCAGCAGCCAGCAACACACTGAGGCCTTCAGTCCAACAGTCCGCAAGGAACTTCATCCCGCCAACACCTGTGGAAGTTTGGAAGCAGGTAAGACACCTCCAGAGACCACTTCCTGATGGTCCCACAGGACGAGCCATTGCTGACAGATTCGAGCAATGCTGCCCTCTGGACGCCTTCACGGCGTTTGGTTTCTTTGCTTTCGGTCAGTTCCACGAGCTGGTAACCAGGACCAGATTCCTTGTTGAGTCACTCTCCTTGAATCTCGATTCAGGTCCATGGTATTCTAGCCCTTGGGCACAGCTCTGGAGAACTCAGCCATCCCTCTGGCCTCAGCTGAATGGCCTCTGTGAGACCTCAGAGCCGTGAAAACAATCGCCCTGGGAGTAGGGAGCAGAGCTGATCTGCCTCCCGTGCAGAAAGTGGGGCTTCCTCATGGCCATCCCACCGGGACACTCAGGTCACCTCGGGAAACTGCCCAAGTCTCCAGCTAACAGGTGGCAGAACTCGGACTTGAAACAAGGTCCTGGAGGCCAGGCCCAGTGCTCCCTCCCCCCCAGCCTTCCCCGAGCAGAGCACTGGGAGAGAACGTCAGCCAGAGCACCTCCACGTGGATGTAATGGTCTCTCTCGGCCCACAAGGGCCCCCATTCCCTCCAGAGCCCCACCCTACCCCCCACCGATGGGGCCCGCTGATGCTCTGAGGTCGCCCCAGCCATCCCAGTCGGCCTTCAGGCGGCAGGGCATTGCCGGGATGGCGTAGGAGAGGGGTGACCCTCCCATCGCTCCTCGTGGGCGCCCAGTCTCATGCTCCATTCCCCTGCAACCCAGCCGTCCCCCAGGTGGCGAGCCAGGGAGGCCACGCCTGGCTGGGCCCATTAGCCCCCAGCTGGCTCTCCTGCAGGCCTCCCGGGGGGTGCCGTTCGTGCATTTATACCTCAAGCTCCCCTTCCCGCTTCTCCGAGGGAGCCGGGGGAAGGTTCTCTGGGGGCCCCAGGGACCGGGCGCCTCTGAGGCCAGGGTGGGGGGCAGCAGAAGACAGTTCAGAGCATCCCTGCTGAGCCAGGACGGGGCAGGAGAGACCTGGGGCCTTGGGGCAAAGGGGTGCTGCCGAGACGCCAAGCACCAGAGCGAGGAGGGGGCTGCCCCCTTCCCTGAAGGACTGAGCGTCACGCCGGGGAGCAGGGAAGCAGCCCCTGGTTTCTACTCTCTGGGTGGAAGCAGGAGGGCATGCCAGTGACAGGTGATCCCCTGCTAGCCCCAGGTAAGGGTCCAGCCCCGCCAAGGGCAGCTGGATGACATGGGCAAGTGTTTCAGCTTCTCCAAGCCCTCATCTCCTAAATAAAACGAACTAGTGAAGACTACCTTTAAAGTATTTAAAGGGGTGACGAGTTCTTATCACCCTCTGGGGTGTCTGCCACTTGGAGAGCCCCCAGCAATGGTGATAGCAGAGCCAGGACAAAGGTGAGACAGGCAGGTACCATGGGGAACACAATTTAAGGAGAAGACAAACAATTCGTTTTTGAAGAATCAGCTTATGAAACAACCAGGTGATTTATTCTCATTTATGTAAAAGAATGTATATGTAAATGCACAGAAAAAAACCTTCAAGGATATAATCACACAGTAAATGGTGATACCCAGGGTGAAGGCAGGGCAAAACCTTCTTTCTTCTTTACCATTTGAATCTTTAAAAATAAGACTGTTTGGGTATCTAATCTATGCAAATTTTTTTATAGGCTTAAAGTACAGGAAGAAATGGACAACAGCATAATAGTGGTGGGAAATAACACATTTCCGTAAGTCTTTCGTGGAATAGATAAAAATTCACACAAGGCTTTCGAGGACAGGAAGATTAGCGCTAACTCGTAGATTCTATATTTTAAACCATCACCCATCAACAAGCCGTGAGGGAGCATTTACTCCTGCAGGCATTGTTCTGGGGACCAGGAGGCCGTGGAGAGGGATCAAGCAGACTCAGGCCGGCCTCGGGAGCAGACACGCCAGCTGAACTAGTGTGTAAGGGAAGGAGGGTGAGGGTGTCGGGGGAGCACGCAGCATAGCACTGAGTCTAGGGGCCACTCCACATTTATTGAGTGCCCACTGTGCGCCAGGACCTGACTCGGGGGTAACCAAGACACAAACTCCCCCCGCTGTACAGGGGACCTCACCGCGGTGAAGCCAGGCATTAACAACCACCTGGTCCATTTTCATGCCATGTACATGTTGTTTACTTTTATTTGGAAGTATTCACCATTCATTATTTCCTTTCATTGGTGCATTAGTCTGCTCGGCTGCCATAACAAATACCTCAAACAGAGGGTATAAAAAAAACCAGACATTTATTTTCTAACAGTTCTGGAGGCTGGAAGCCTGAGATCAAGATGCCAGACAATTCTGTGCCAAGTGATGGCTCTCTTCTTGGCTTGCAGACCGCCGCCTTCTCACTGTCTTCACATGGCAGAGGGGTGGGGGACAGGGAGGTGGGGAGAGAGAGAGAGAGAGAGTGCTCTGGCATCTCTTCTTAAAAGGACACCACTCTTACTGGATTAGGGTCCCACCCTTATGACCTCATTTAACCTTCATCATCTCCCTAAAGGCCCAGCTCCAAATACAGTCACATTGGGGATTAGGGTTTCAACAGGTGAATTTGGGGGGCAACACCATTCAGCCCTCTTTTTTTTCCCTCAGTACCAATATTTGATCTCCCTTCTATTTTCGCTGAAAGAGAAGATACCTAGAAAAGAGCAGCCGCATCTTCCCACCTCGTGTCCTGCACCCATGGCTGGACTCTCCGCTTCCCTCTGGGCTGACGCCCCAGCTCCTAGCCGGGCCAACCCCTGGGCCGTACCCGGTCCTACGGGCTCTCACCTCCCCCAGGACCCCTTCCTGCAGCTTTCCTATCATCAGCTTCCCCCTCTCTGCTGAATCACACCCATCTGCATACAAACAGGCAACAATATCCTGCTTTTAAGATAAGTAAAACCAGGGACTTCCCTGGCGGTCCAGTGGTTAAGACTCTGCACTTCCACTGCAGGGGGCACGGGTTCTATCCCTGGTCGGGGAACTAAGATCCCGCATGCTGTTCGGCACAGCCAAAATAATAATAATAAAATAAAGTGAATAAAACGTCTGCCTCCAAATCTCATTTCTCTGCCCTCCCCACCCACCTACCCATTATGACAAATTCCTTCAAAAAGCCACCCACACTTCCTGACTCCACAGCTGGCTCCTCAGTGCATTTGGGGGGGTCTCTGCTGCTGACTGCCGCCCCCTTGGAGGAATCTTCTGGAACCACCAGCCCCTCCCACCCCTGCCCACTCTATCCCTTCCTCCTGCTCTGTTATCTGTATGTTGTCTGTATGTTGTCTGTATGTATATATGCTATTATATGTGTTTGCTATATGTACGTATATATGTATATGTGCCTAAATATATGTGCTATTGTATATGTATATGTAGAATGTTTATATTGATATATATATGATACGTGCTGTGTGTGCTATATGGAGGTGTATGTTGTGTGTGCACGTATATGTATATATGCTATTATGTATGTATATGTGTTCTCTCTCTATAGCACTATGTAACTGGCACATAGTATAAATGTGTTAAATATTATTTAAACTTGTGTTGAACCTAAAGGAAAGACTTCTGACTGTAGCCACAAGGCACCTTCGGAGGTTGGTATCTGTGTGACATGGTACCACGTTCCCACTGTGACTACAAAGAAACGTGGGAGGAAACAATCTCCTCCCACCCACCCAAATAGAACACAGAGCTGAAAGATGAAAGACGGGAAGGGAAATCTCCAGGTGCCCCAGGAAACTTGCAACTAGAGCTGGTGCCAATGGCCCAAGGTACATCAGACAGGTAGAGGCTCCAAGGGGCAGGGGCTAGGTGGGGCTGGGGCGAGGAAGGGGAGAGGGGCTGAGAGGTAGCCTTGGAGCAAAATAAGGAGGAGAGAGCTTGATCAGGGGGAACTCCATGAGGCCAGAACCTGGGAGGACCCTGCTGCTTAAAGAAAGCAATGTTCATCCCGATGTCTTTAGGACCTTCTCCCTGCCTTAGGGAGAAGGGGAAGGGAAGGGGGCTGGGGGAAGGGTGAGTGGAGTTGGACACCAATTCGAGTACCAAAGCCCCAAATTTGTACCATTCACAGGTGCAGAATCTGAATTTACACCAAATCTCCAAGCCAAGAAATTCAGGGGCTTCCCAGGTGGCACAGTGGTTAAGAACCTGCCTGCCAATGCAGGGGACATGGGCTCAAGGCCTGGTCCAGGAAGATCCCACATGGCGTGGAGCAACTAACCCCGTGCACCACAACTACTGAAGCCCTGCGCTCTAGAGCCCGCGAGTCACAACTACTGAAGCCCGCACGCCTAGAGCCTGTGTTCCGCAACAAGAGAAGCCACTGCAATGAGAAGCCCACGCACCACAACGAAGAGTAGCCCCCGCTCGCCACAATTAGAGAAAGCCCACATGCAGCAACGAAGACCCGACGCAGCCAAAAATAAATAAATAAACTAATTAGTTAAATTAAAATTGAAAAATGTATAGGACATTACCAGTAATGAATTGTGGAGCTAAGAAACATTTTTAAACTATTAATATTACAAAATAAATGTTGATCAGCCATGCTAAAAAAAAAAAAAGGATTGAATTACCTTTCAGCTCTCTCTGTGGAAAATATTCAACACTATTGACGTATGAAAAGGCTATCAAAGAATGTGCAGCCAAAAAAGGTAGGAAAAAACACTGCAGATATTTTTCTCTATTTTGTATTATTTGTGGTATTTGTCAGCTTTTAAAAATCTGTGATTTGCTGTGATTTCTTTTCCCATTCTAAACAAATACTCGTTGTATGTAACTTTGTTGTTATAATTTTGTATTCTTTTTCTTAAAGAGCACCCCCTTCTTTTTTAAAATTAATTAATTTATTTATTTTGAATTTTATTTTATTTATTTTTTTATACAGCAGGTTCTTTTTTTTTTTTTTTTTTTTTTGCCAAAATAAGATTTTATTTTAACGTCATTTGAAAAACACGGAACAAGGAAAGAGACCTAAGACTGAATGGATGTAGATTCCAAATTCATATTCTTTCCTACCTCCACCAGTGGTCTTTTGTCATGCCAAAAAGTTGCTTTCTTTGGTAATTCCTATTTATTTTTAGCTTCCTGGAGAAGAGATCTTTTCCCGTAAGCCATCTTCATTTTTTTTGTAGAGTAGAGCCTTATTTCCAGGAAACAGCGTGTTAGCCGGAGAAGGGTATTTCTTTAAAAACATCAAGGTAGATCTAATATGTTCAACAAAGTGGGGGGGGCGGGCTCAGCCAGAGGTGACGTGGAAAGGTTCTCTAGTATTTGCTTATCATCTTGCTGCAACCAGAAATCCACATGGGGATATGGCATCCAGGAATATGGTCCTATACGAAGTTGTTCTGTCTTTGCATCGTAAATACTAATCATTGGTCCTCCCGTTAAAGTTCGTGCGGCACGTAGCTCCTCCTCCGGACCTCGGTCTTGGAAGATCTTGTAGATCTCCGCGGTTTTGATGTTGACAGCAATGCCATAAATTACTGGAAAGTGGTTTTCATTTTCTTCCCGGTCATTTAATTCTGTCACACATAATGTCACCAAGTGAATGTCATCTTCCTGCTGTCAAATTCACTAAGAAGCTGATGAGTGCACCACGAGGTGCACTTCCAGCCTTCCACATTGAGTGTGGTCGGAAAAGGATTTTATGGAGTTCATGATCAAGGGGACCTCAGCTTCGGTGTCAGTTCCGTCACAATGTGTCAGGCAGGTAGCCCCATTACCTCCAGAAACGGGTGGGCTCGGACGAGGTCCCCAGCGGACTGCGGCAGCCTCACTCGCCGCCCCTCCACGAGCAGCAGCATCGCGGAGGCGGCCGCCCCGGCAGGCCCAGGGAGGCGGCGGCCTCCTCAGCCGCGGGCCGCCCGCCGCCCCTGCCCTCACCCTCGCCCTCGCCTTCGCCCTCGCCCCCCCCAGCAGGTTCTTATTAGTCATCCATTTTATACATATTAGTGTATACATATCAATCCCAATCTCCCAATTCATCCCACCACCACCACACCTGCCACTTCCCCCCCTTGGTGTCCATACGTTTGTTCTCTACATCTGTGTCTCTATTTCTGCCTTGCAAACCGGTTCATCTGTACCATTTTTCTAGATTCCACACATATGCGTTAATATACGATATTTGTTTTTCTCTTTCTGACTTACTTCACTCTGTATGACAGTCTCTAGATCCATCCACGTCTCTACAAATGACCCAAGTTCGTTCCTTTTTTATGGCTGAGTAATATTCCATTGTACATATGTACCACATCTTCTCCATCCATTCGTCTGTCAATGGGCACTGAGGTTGCTTCCGTGACCTGGCAAGAGCAGCACCTTCTTGTTGATAAGCTTTGGGCCCCACAGAATTTTTCCCTGGATGGAAGGCAGAGGAATTCCCGTTCAGACTCTGGGATGGTTAGCAGAACCCCTGGGTCAGTGGAGGACAGCCTGAGGGGTGACTGCAGAGCTATTTTCATGGAGCCCCATGAAAAGTGGGAGGAGCCCCCATGAAGAGTGGGAAGAGCCCCAGGACTCCTACTGGGGCTCGGGGAGCTGGGGGGCTGGAGGGCTGCTTCTGACAGCCCAGGTTACCTTAAGTCAACAGAATGACCGCTCAATTCCCTAATTTCTTGTTTTGAAATCTGGACTAAAACTCGGGGAATTTCTATGCCCATGCTGAAAAAAAACACCTTTTTTTTTTTTTTTTTTAGTAGTCTGGAGGCTGAGATTGATTTGGAAAACAAACAAACAAACAAACAAACCAAACGAACTCACAACGTGCTTCTGTAATTTGCTGAATTAGAACCTCTGTTGAATTCACCACGTCATGGGTCTGTTATTCATTCAACAAACATTTATGATCATTTACTCTGAGCCAGGCATTGCTCATAAGAGGCTGCACTTCTGTCCATGGAGATGTTGAGAATGTTCCAGAAGACACGGGACAGATCCCGACCCTAAAGAGCCAAACTCCCTGGAACCACCCATAGGCATCTCTTGCTGGAAGGTTTCCCCTCCTCCTTGTCTGAGGCCACCCCTCCCTTCCCTCAGGAGCTGCTGCCTTCCCGGGGGAGCTCTGCTAAGGAACTAGCTCGTAATCCCCTCTGCGTCGACCCCGTAGTCATCCTTACCTTGGACCAGGTCCCACCCGAGCCAGGGTGGGTGGAGAGAAGGGCAGGAATTCCATCCCCCAAATGAGTAAACATCTGGGTGATTGTTGTGGGGATGGGTTTGGGGGAGTGCTTCACGGACAAGGGTGCAAAGTTACTTAAGACCAAGTGAAACGGGTTGGTATGCGTGTGTTTATAGAAACTGCACAAGGTTGGACGTGGTCCTGGGAGTCTGAGGGCCGTTAACACGAATCTGAAACTCACCCGGGCGGGATGGGGAGGGACCTCGAATGACACAGCCCTCGGCTTAATGTAGATGGAGGGACCCAAAGACTGCAGAAAATGGGGGGAATCTGGCGTGGGAGTCCCACCCTGCCCCCACCACGGCCCCAGAGAGGACCCAGAGGGACGCGAGACACCCACGGAAAAGGCAGTGCCGGGACGTTCCAAGATGCTGGGCGTGAGGGGAACGTGTGAATCGGGGGGGTGGGGGGGGGCGTGTGCCCATGGCCTTGCTCTCCGGGGTGGTCTCACATCCACTCCCTTTTCTACATGAACCAGGATTCCCTTGTAGGAATGGCCTCCCAGTCTTTTTTTTTTCAGGTTGTACCATGGGATTTTTTTAAAGGTGTACAACGTGGTGATTTAATACCCGCATACACCGTGAAATGATTACCGCCATGAGCTTGATACATCCCTCCCCTCCTTACCACATGGCGTGAGTGGTGGCAGCACATACGACCCTCTCTCAGCGACTTTCCAGTGCGCAGGACAATATTGTTAACTGCAGTCACCGTGCTGGGCAGTCGATCCCCAGAACTTATCCATCTATAACAGGAGGTTTGCTCCCTTCGTCCAGCGTTGACCCCATTTCCCCACCCCCCGCCCCTGGCAACCGCAGTTCTACTCTCTGCTTCTATGAGTTTGGTTTTTGTAGATTCCACATTCAGGTCAGATGGTCCAGGATTTGTCCTTCTGTGTCCGGCTTAATCTCAATTAGCACAATGTCCTCCAGGTTCATCCAAGTTGTGGTAAAAGGCAGGATTTCCCTCTTTTGATGGCTGAATAATATTCCACTTTATGCCTACACCACATCTTTATCCATTCGTCCATCCAGACACTTCGCTTGTTTCCATATCTCGGCTATTGTGAGTGATGTGGTGATGAACATGGGGGTGCAGATCTCTTCAAGAGGCTGGTTTCATTTCCTTGGGATAAATGTCCAGAAGTGGTCATTCTGTTTCTAATTTTTTGAGGTACCTCATCCCTGTTTTCCATAACTCCTGTACCAACCTCCCAGTCTTGATGGGTGGGTAAATCTGGTACCTTCTGCCACAGAAACCAAAGGGGCCCCTTTCTATAAACACCTCTTCCCATCACTTCATACAGCTAAGGGGGGTGAATGGCCTGTGCCGGGTCGAATAGCGTTCCCCCCGCAAAATCCATGTTCACCCGGAACCTCCAGATGTGACCTTATTTGGAAATAGGGTCTTCGCAGATGTGTCTAGCTGAGATGAGGACGTACAGGATTGGGGTGGGCCCTAAATCCAATGACTGGTGCCCTTACATGAAGGTCACGTGAAGAGACAGACACAGAGGGATGAAGGCCACGTGGCAATGGAGGCAGCGCTTGGGGTGATTCAGGCAAGGACCACCCAGGGCTGCCAGGAGTCACCAGAAGCCAGGATTCTCCCTCAGAGCCTCCAGAGGGAAGCAACACCGCCAGCACCTTGGTTTCAGACTTCTGGCCTCCAGACTGTGGGAGACTGTGTCGCTGTGTTTGCAGCCCCCAGCTGGTGGACTTCGTTGTAGCAGCCACAGGAACCTCATACCCGGCCTCAGGTGCCCATCGTACGCACTTCCAGAGAACTGAACCTTGAGACAAGTAACCCCCGGAGATGTGCGCCCCCAGCTCGGCCACTTCTGACCCTTGAGTGGCTCCTGTATCTTTCCAGCGCCATCTCCAGGCACCAAGCAATTCGTCAGCTCCCTAACCTTCTGCTGATGAGCGTCTCTCTTGCTTCTCTTTTTCTCTTAAGTCAGACAGCGTTGAGGATGACCATCCCAACCAAAGAATCTGAACAGACGTGTATCGTTGTCCTTCAGGTAATTGCATAAGTGAAGATGCTCTAGGCAGCAAGTGAATGAAACTGAGGTCAGACTGGATGAAAGGGAAAAGGAATTCGCTGGCTCTTGTAACTAAACACTCCAAAAAATATTGTGGCTTCAGGTGTGGGTGGATGCAGGTGTCACCGGGAACCTGTTTCTCTCGTCGGCTCTGATACCCACTGTGAACATCACTCTGGGGCAGGGTCTCCCTGATGCTGGTACAATGGGCCCCACCGCTCAGACTTCCATCCCACCTGCTCACCACCCCAGGGGGAGAGTGCCTTTTCTTCAGTGTTTCCCATAAAACTCTGGAATGGACTCTTGTTGGATAAATTGGATTCTAGTCTTTTAAGTACCTTTTTCCCAAACTAATCATGTAACCAGGGGGATGGAATCTGTTGACTCTCCGAGTCTGGAGGATGTTACACTCGTGTGGAGCCAGATGCGAAGTCAGGACTCCCCCCGAAAACCACCCGCAGCTCCTCTTAGGGAGCGAGAGCTTGCAGATGCTAGCCGGCTTGGCTTGGGATTCGGCCAGCCGCCAACTCCCTTAAAAGCATGGTTGCCCCGCGGACCATGCGCATTCCAGCACCTCCGTGGTTCCAATCCAAGCCGAGGCGTGGTCCTTCGGATGACACCACAGGCCGTGATCCCTTCCAACCCCCCCAGCCCTAGGCTTCCCGGCCACGTCTGGCTCTGTGCCCCCAACCCCCGTGCGACATTCTAGGGTGGAGCAGAGCAGAGGACGGAACTGAGCCTAACCTTCCCGGGAATTCCAAGGAATGGGATAAACCATACAAACTATCACAGATGCGCTGCCCAGGCAACCACGGAGGGACGGAGAAAGAATCATGAAAATTCATGAAAATTAAGGACGTCACATAAGTTCCCTGGAACTACGGACACAAGTGCATCTGTTCACTCACAATAAGATGACACACAGCAGCGGGAGTGTTAGCTCTGTGTACACGGAGCTGGAAATCCACGACAGCTTGGCTGCCACGTGGGACCACCTCCCCACAGTCTGGGTTATGTGGTGGTTGCTGAATAATAAGAAGCACTAATTCTGTATTTGTGAATTGGTGCGTTCCTTTGGGACTTGACTTCCGTTTCCCCAAGAGGGCTCACCTGGTCACTGCCCCCAGGTCACAGCTGAGGGAACAGATGGGGTCCAGCTTCTCGGGTGGGAAGCGTGCTCTGGGGGGCTTCCCTTTGTCAGCTGGCAGGACCCCTGCCTTTGCTGGAACCTGGGCCTGAAGCAGGGGACTCAGTGCTCCCTACGGGCTCTGGTCACGTGACTCTCAGCCCCCTGGATGTTAACCCCTGGTGGAAAGGACCTCTCTCTGCACAGCTGTATGATTCTTGTTTTCAGATAATTCAGCTTCCAGGATGCTGGTTTTGCTCTTGTGACACCTTACTCAAGACCCCCAGAAGCCTCTGAAATCCCGATCTTTTCTACCCGTTCTTCCAAGGCTCCGTGACGGGCTGAACTGTGTCCCCCACAAAATTCCTATGTTGAAGTCCTAACCCACAGCAACTCAGGATGTGACTGTATTTGGAGTCAGGGTCTCCTAAGAGGAAATCAGGGGAAAATGAGGTCACTGGGGTGGGGCCCTAGTCCAACATGACTGGTGTCCTTATAAGAAGAGGAGCCAGGACACAGACACACACAGAGGGACGACCCTGTGAGGACACAGGGAGAAGACGGCCGTCTACACGCCGAGGAGAGAGGCCTCAGGAGGAACCAGCCGTGCTGGCACCCTGATCTTGGGCTTCTGGTCCCCAGGACTGGGAGACAATAAATTCCTATTGTTTAAGCCGCTCAGGCTGTGGTATTTGTCATGGCCGCCCAAGCAAACTCACACAGGCTCCTTCCCCAGGCAACATGCAGTGTGAGCAAAACACGCAAATGGAGTTTCGCAAGAAGATTTTCACAACAGCTTGCCATCTTGCACCAGGGATTGCTGATGTCCAGCTGGGCATGGGGGAAAGCTCCCTGCCCACGGCCCACACAGACCCCACCAACCCCGTGCATGAGGCTGGCCACATGCAGCATTCCACTCCCGGGTAGCCGTTTCTGCATCAGCGAGGAATCTCTCGGTTCCCAGTGGCAGGACCCACGCAAACTAGATCAAGCCCACTCCTTCCAGAGGTTCACTGGCACCCACAGTCAAAATGTGCCGGGCAAGCTTGCTTCAGGCACAGCTGGATCTTGGCACGATCAGGAGTCTGTTTCTCCTGGTCTCTCCTCTTTGCCTTCCTTGGTGGACTAGCTTTTAGACCAACTCCAGATGTGAGGGTAAGCATGCCGCCAGCACCTCTAGCCTCGGTTTCCTGCTGAGAACCAAGCACTTTCCCAATGCCCCGGAAAAAGGTGGGCCACCATTGACTTGAGCCGCACTCCCGAGACCTTGACCTTGGGCAGGAGGTGCAATGGGCTGTGGCTGGCCTGGGACACGTGTCAACCCATGAACCCACCTGAAACCCAGAGAAAAGGGGAAACCCAGGTGGCCGTCTCAGAGGAAGAGGGCCTCAGTCCTGAGCAGGAAAAATAAACCCATTTCCCCACAGGGACGGGGGTTAACGGGAGCACCTCGGTCTCCAAGGATCCACATTACGGGTGCCACATCCTCACAGCTCTTCCTCCTCTGCACAGTCTCGTCAGTGCTTACCACCCAGCCTTTACCACCACTTGGTGTCGGCATGCTTCCCACCCTCCCACGCTTGCCGCTTCTCCAGCCGTGGACCAGGACCCGGAGAACTCACACCCACAGACTTCAAGATTCTCAATCATCCGCCAGCCAGTGATATCAGGATATGGAACACTGTTAGTTTCCTACGGCTGCTGTAACAAGTAACCACAAACTCAGTGGCTTAAAACAACCCAAATTTATTATCTTATGGTTCTGGAGGTCAGATGTCTGAAAGGGGTCTTCAGGGCTAAAGTCAAAGGCTGTGTTCCTTTCTGGAGGCTCTAGGGGGAAGCCCATTTCCTTGCCTTTTCCAGCTTCTAGACGCCGCTCACATTCCTTGGCTTGTGGCCCTGCATCACCCCAACCTCTGCTTCTGGCATCACATCTCCTCCGACTCTGACCCTCCTGCTTCCCTCTTATAAGGACCCTTGTGATTACATTTGGGGCCCACCTGGATAATCTCCATCTCATGACCCTTAATTCAATTGCACCTGCAGAGTCCCTTTTGCCATGTAAGATAACATTCACAGGTTCTGGGAATCAGGACATTGTATTTGTTTCCGAGGGCTGCCATAACAAAGTACTACAAACTGGGGGTGCTTAAAAAACAGAAATGCACCGTCCCATAGCTCTGGAGGCAGGAAGTCTGAGATCAGGTGTTGGCCTGGCCAAGCTCCCTCTGGAGGTGCTAGGAAAGCATCTGCTCCAGGCCTCTCTCCCTGCTTCTGGTGGTTATCTGCGATCTTTGGCGTTCCATGGCTTGCAGGTGTATCACTTCAGTCCTCTGCCTTCACATCATCTTCCTTCCGTGTACGTGTGTCCAAATTTCCCCTTTTTATAAGGACACCAGTCATGTTGGATTAAGGCCCACCCTAATGAGCTCATCTTCACTTGGTTAAAGTTGCAAAGACTCTGTTCCAAATAAGGTCACATTCTGAAGTCCTGGGGTTAAGATTCCAATGTATCTTCTTTTGGAGGACATGATTCAACCCATAACAGAAATGGACATCTTTGGGGCCATGATTCTGCCTCTTCCATCTCCACCCCTAAGGACTGGCCAGTATTTAAGGCGGGAGAAGGGCCAGGCACTTCAAGCAGACGCTGTATGCCATCCCAGTGCCTTTCATGGCATGACCTCAACCACCGATTCCCACGGGAGGTGATGGAACGAAGGGAGTGATGGTCAGACCCAGCGGAAGGCGAGCAAAGTTCACTAAGCCAAGGTTAGACCTCTGGCAGAACTGGCACGTGGTCTCTGAGCTCTGGGCCGCAGCTTAAAAGGGACTTCAGAGAACCATAAATATCCACGATCAGGAGCCCTTTGGCTCCACCAGCCCAGCCACACACCCCGAGCTGCAGCCTGTGATGTTCTTGGGGGCTCGGTATTCAACTTCCTGGGCAAGGGGACCCCTGCTCTGTTCCTCCAAGTCCCTGCAAATCTCGCCCTCCCCCGGACAGGAGCTGGTGAGTCTGTGGCCCGGGTCAGCCCACCTCCAGACTCCGCACATTTGACCTTTGCAGCCCTCTTCCCGCTTCTCGGAAGACACAGATTCTGGTCCCAGTGATAGGACTTCCAGGAACATCAGGAGACCACGCCCAAGTTGGCCCTGCCTGGGGCGGGGCGGGGGGGGGGGGGGGGAGGGAGGGGGGGATCCAGGCCAAGGGCAGCAGCTGAGGCCCCAGGTTCCAGCTGGCGGGTGGGCTGGGTCCCCTCACCCAAAGGACAGGACACGGCAGCCAGCAGCAGGTGAGGGGACTCGGAGTGGGAGCCACAATCCCGGGTCCGAGGCTGGACTCGGCCACCTACTCTCCCCATCCGGTGCCCCCAGGCCGCTGCCCTGACCCCTGTCAGCATCCGCCTTCTCTTCTGCCCGTGGGGACAAACAGCCGCTCACTGCATCCCCGAGGACCAGTTGCCCCATCCAGGTCACCCACGTGTGGGACGTGCCGGCCTGAACGTCTCCCCTGCCCGTTCGCTTCCATCCCGAGGGCACAACAAGCTCCCATTCATTCAGAGGAAAAAATGCAAAGTGGAAAGAGTACAACATTCTTCCTTCATCTACTTTAATGGAAAAAAAGCACGTGGAAAAAAACTGATTCGTGAAAAATGGAAAAAAAAAAAGCTGATTTCTGACAATTTTTGTTCTCCTTTTAGACGTTGCTACATCACTAGTACCAGCAATGGACATAAAATCCCTTCCACCCCATGGGCTTTCCTGAGGTGGTTGTGAAACTAAGCAGGACCCAGCGGGGCTCCAGGGAACGGGAGCCTTTCCGAGTCCCCCCACCCCCTCCTTGTTTCCTTGTTTGTAGGGCACAGACTCCAGCCTCCACGACCTTCCCTGAGTCCCAAAGGGCAGATTCGAACAGGGAAGGGAGGGGATGCAGAGACAAGGGAGAAGCAGCCAAGAAACAATGGTGCAGCCTCGGGGCAGGGTCCTGGTTCCCCCTCAAGGGATACACAGAACAATGTCTTTTGAGCTTTTTATAGAACTAAAACCCCCAATGAATAGAAGATGTCAGCATTCTTCATTCAGAGAAGACCACCTGAGGCCAGATTAAAGGAACCAGAGATTACCCGAGACCAGATTAAAGGGGTTCAGGCCCTGCCCACACCCTCATCTTATCAGCAACCCCGCCCTTGAACCATGGCTATAAAACTCCTTACCAAATCCTTCCGTGTTGGGACACACAGTTTTTGAGGGCAGGATCCCGCTGGGTCCCCCTTTGCCTGGCAAAGCGATGAAGATATTCTTTTCTACTTCATCCAAAACTTTGTCTCCAAGTTTCGATTCAGCACCGGTGCACAGAGGCCGAGCTTTCAGCATCCGTTGCTTATGTTGGAAGCAAGGGAAAGGTGTGAAGCCAGCTTCCTGGGCCCGGGAGGGTGGGGAGCCAAGAACATCCCTTCAAAGCCAGCCCCAGGGGTGGGAGGGGGCTCTCCTGGCAGGTGACCCACAATCTGGTCCAGGCCTGGATCATGATCGAAGGACCAACTGGGGCAGCGGGATGTGGTACTAGCAGGCGCCTCTGCCCCGTCCTCCCTCATACATCATGGATGAGAGGTGCACATGTCCCCTGCTTCATCAGGGGTGACGCTTATTGCAGTGGGCTGAGTGGTGGTCCCCAAAAACATGTCCACATCCTGACCCCCAGTTCATGTAAATGTGACCTTATTTGGAGAAAGGATCTTTGCAGACATAATCAAGAGAAGGAGATCATCTTGGATTATCCGGGGGGGCCCTAAATCCAATGATAGTTGTCCTTATAAGAGACACACAGAGGAGAGACCCTGGGAGGGGAGGTGGGGGCCATGTGACCACAGAGACAGAGGTTGCGGTGATGTGGCCACAAGCCAAGGAAAGCCTGGAGCCCCCAGAAGCTGGAAGAGGTGACAGGGATCCTCCCTAGAGCCTTGGGAGGGAGCGCGACCCTGCGAACCCGTTGATTTTGGACGTGTCGACTCCAGAACCGTGAGAATCAATTTCTGTTGTTTCGTCACCCCGTTGGCGGTGATCTGTTATTGGCAGCCAAAGGAAACTCCTACACTTACATCTCTGTTTTTCATTCCACTTGTTTGTCGGTGGTTTTCAAAGGAGGCAGCAGTGGGAAGAGGATGGAGATGGGTGTGCGGGGGGGCGGGTGGAGATGGAGATGGGGGGATGGGAGCATGGAGAAGGCTTTCAGGGAGTTTGCTGGAAGAGCTGGAAAGAAAATGAAGTGGCGGCTGAAGGTCAGCAATCCAGCGAGGATGTTTGTATCCTCACTACACGCACGCTGCGTCCCGGTGGCAGTGGTGCATTGCGGGGAGATGGGATGTTCAGGGAGAGGGGTGCTGATGGCAGGACCGACGTCTTTGAGTTGGGGGTGATGGGCCAGTGCTGGGGCGTGGGTGGGGTCAGCAGGGCTCAGCCCAGCCCTGGAGCAGGCGGAGGGCAGCTCCCAGCTCCTGGCGCAGGGCAGTGAGTAGACTTCAGGCGGGAAGAGGTCCTGATGGGCTTCTGTCACTGTCACATCTCGAGTGACTTTTCTCGGTGGTACCTGGGTTGTCAGAAACGGATGGGGCGGTGGAGGTTTGAAACAGGAGCAGAGGGTGGGAGAAGGTGTGAAGCAGCCGTCTGAACAGCACCCGGGAGAGACCCGAAGGGGCATGTGGGCTTCTGGGCGGCCACCCCTGTGTGCGGGGGTCGGGATTAGGCAGAATGCAAGAGGGGCCCAGGCACTGGGACGCCCATGAACCTGGAGGACACTGTGCTGAGAAATAAGCCATCGCAGAAGGACAGTTACTGTGTGATCCCATGGGTCTCTAGAGTCAGCGAATTTAGAGACAGACAGTAGCCCAGTGAGGGCCAGGGGCTGGGGGAGGGGAGGGAGAATGAGTGTTTATAGAGACAGAGTTTCAGTTTGGGAAGATAGGAAGTTCTAGAAATGGATGGGGGTGAGAGTTGCACAACAATGACAATGTGCTTAATGCCACTGAGATGTACACTTAAAAATGGTTACAATGGTAAATTTCGTGTTGTGTATTTTACCATGGGGAATGAATGAATGAATGAATGAATGAAAGCAGGAGGGGTCAACCCCAAGAGGAAGAAGGGGGAAAGGACACCGTCCCCTCCACTCCTCGAACTTCCATTAGGAGTAACCTTGGAGGTTCTGGATCTGGGTGACCACAGAGGGTCCCCTGCGCCATCTCCAGCTCAAGCCCACCACCCCCCGGCATCACCGCGACCTCTCTCCTGCCAGCTAACCCTCTGCTTCTGCTGCTACGGCTGTGAATGGTGGTCGAGGGAGCGCGTGTGCAAACGTGATGCCCGCGCCCACCTCACCGAGGCTGGCCAAGACTCTGGGCTCCTCTGTGGTCGGCTGGCTAACGACCCTCACGATGACCACTGAGGGGTTTCGGTGCCCAGCCGCCCTCCTGAAAGCTCCCGCCAGGCAGGCGTGTTACGCCAGGCTTGGGGAGGGGCTCAGCCCAGGGCCGGGCAACAGCCCCGGGGTCCCCAAGGACCAGGCACGCCCAGCACATCTCTCTGCTTCCCAAGCTGCTTCCGGGCCAGGGCCAGCGCTTGGACGGGAGGTCAGTCCCCGGTGCTGTTCCTGTGGGAATGCTGGCCGCTCGGCCTCCTCTCAGCCTCAGCTGTTCACCTGTGAAATGGGCATAACGGTTCCTCCCCAGACTGCACGGCTCCAACACCCAGTTCACAGAACTTCCCCTGCTCCCTCACCACAGCCAGGCCCTGGGGAAGCAGGATGGACTAAATCAACAGAAGCCCCAGCTCCCGGGGGCTGCCACGTGCCTGGAAGCCACAACATAAACTCAGTGACAAATACCTCTGTAACCAAGTGTGGAGCTAAGCCTCCGCAGGTGGGGATGGAAACACAGTCTTATTTTTTTTTTCTGCACTGCCCTGTGAACTTGATCCAGTAGCCAGGCCTTGGCATTTTCTGCTCATTTTTCACTGACAGTCTTGGGGTCATTTGAGGTTGAAAACCCAGTTTTGATTCCAACATGAAGATGTGCAGTCCCAGGTAACAATCAAAAGGGCAGCTTGACGTGGCATCTGGCCCCAGCCCTCCCATCACAGCCCTGTGGGGTCAGGCGAGGGGAGGCAGGGGACCGGGGGTTGGGTGGCTTGGCTGGCGGCCTGAAGCTCCCTGGCCCTGGCGATCATTAAAGCAGCAGCGCTTCGTGGATGGCAGGGCCCAGGCCTCAGCCTGCAAACCCTGACACTGGCCCTGGTCCTCCTCCCAGCAGGCCTGGGGACAATGAACACGGACTCTGTATCCCCAAGACCTTCCTGAGTGGGCAGCCCTCCATCCAGGACTCACCCCAGCCTCAAGCCTCCTGCTGAGCGGCCCAGCTGGATGGAACCAAGGTGACCCCACGCTGCCCACCTCCCCTCCTACGGCCACATCTGGGCCACGGGAGACAGTTGCCCCAACGCAGCAGCCTCCCCTGGCTGACGGCCAAAGCCTCAGGGAGCCTTTTTCTGGCCCTCTGAGTTCCCCAGCGTGAGTCACGCCCAGGCCACAGTCACTCTGGCTCCCCCGGCATGAGTGACAACGGGTCAACAGGTGATCCCAGTACCTGACGGCCGATGCCGTGGGCACTGCCGCTGGGCTCCGTCCTTGAGCTTGGTTAGCAGTCGAATCCTCGGCCCCCAGAGGAAGAAGTTGTATGGCCCATGTTACAGGTGAGGAAACTGAGGCGGGAGGGGCTTCGTGGCTTCCCACGGGGACACACCAAGTAAGAGTCAGAGCTGGGGAGAGTTCGTGTTTACTGGGAAGCAGAGTTAAGAGCTGCGGAAGGATGACCAAATTAGGACGCCATCCATCTGCAGCTCCTAATGGAATGATGGATCCAGCAAGGATGGTCAGAGGCTGTGGAAACCACAAGGTGAAGAGTAGAGTGAGGGAGGCGGCTGGCCTCAGGGGAGGGTGGGCCTTGCTGGGGTCCCAGCTCCATCCCTCAGGGCAGTGGGACCAGGCAGGGAAGCAGGAGGCTGGATGTTAAGAAGGAATTAGCATTCCTTCTGTTGGATGTGATACTGCGTCGAGTGGTGCATAAAAACATCTTCATATTTAGGAGTGAAATGATAACGATATTTGGGATTTGCTTTAGACTATTCCAGAAGAGAAGACCAAAAAGAGGGTGCTGGGACTGAATAAACGAAAACAGCAGAATGGTGACAGCTGCTGAACCTGGGAGATGGGAACTTGAGCGTTTGTTACACTCGTCTCTCTATTGTTGTGTGTGGTTTTAAATTTCTATAGTAAAAATGTAGCATGAGAAAAGAAAGAGAATAGATGGAGGTCCAGAGGGTGGCTGGGATGGATGAGAGAGAGCGTCCAGGGCCTGGACGGTGGGAAGACACACAGAGATGAGAGCCTGTGGCAGAGGGGCAACGCTGTCCCCAGGCCCAGGAGCCACCTAAGGGCCAGGCAGCACCCACAGCCCATCCGGGTGCCCTATGAGTGGGGCAGAGCCATGTCTGCCCGGATGCCCCCAGGGAGGATGGCTCCTACGCGTTGAGAACTCAGGTCTCCAGGGTCAGCTTCAGGGTAAAGCCAGGCACTGTCCCCCAGCCCACTCACCTTGGCCTCCGAGCCCACCCCCTGTCATGCTGCCCAGGAGGGACACGGTGGGCAGACCTGACAGCCCTTTGCAAGGCAGCCCATGCGCTAGGACGTCTCCCAGTGGGTGGGGCGGGTGTCCTTCCCTCATTTATAACTCAAGCCCCGCTTCCCACTCCTCAGAGGTAGGTGAGCTTTCTCTGGCGGGTTCCAAGGACAGGCAGAGGGGAAATAAAACAGGGGAAGGAGGGCGAGTCAAATTCAGCTCAAGATTCACCTCCCACCCGAGAGAATTGAAACACGGGTCCACACAAAAACTTGCACATGGATGTTCATAGCAGCAGGCTTCATACGAGCCACGCTCCATATGTGTAATTCATAAATCCATAATGCATATTCATTGTAGCCAAAGAGCAGAAACAACCCAATGTCCATCAACAGATGAATGGATAAATTGTGGTTCCCCCACACTGTGGAATATTACTCAGCCATAAAAAAGGAATGGCACTCTGACACAGGCCATGGCATGGATGAGCCTTGAAGATGGTGTGCTCAGTAAATGAGGCCAGACACAAAAGGCCACACATTGGATGATGCCATGTATATGAAATGTCCAGAACAGGCAACTCCATCGAGACAGAAAGCAGAGGGAGAGGGGATTGTTATTGGGTAGGGGTTTCTTTTGGGAGTGATGAAATGTTCTGAAATTGGATGGTGGTAGTTGCACAGCTCTGTGAATTAACTAAAAACTACTGAACTGTATGCTTTTAGGGATGAATTTTATGGTATGTGAATTATAGCTCAATTTTTTACAAAAACAAGCCCTGTGTGAACAGGTGCCCAGGAAGCCCACCCTGGTGCTGGGGTCTGGCGGTCACAGGAATGAGACCCTGCCCCCTTACCCAGAATACAACCCGGCTCCTGCCACGCTGAGGGCCTGCCTGACCCGTCCCGGTGACTTTATCATCTTAGCCTCCACTCTCCTCCCCTCCCACCATCCATCATCCCGCTGGTCAAACACACCCTGTACATTTCTGACCCAGAGCTTTTCACTCACTGTTTTCTCAGCCCGGAACTCACTTCTCCCTGATCTCGGTATAATTGGCTCCATCGCAGCATTAAGATCTCAGCGCAGAACCCGTGCCAGGGAGGCCTGCCCTGCCATGCACTCGACAGCAGCACCGCCCCGAGCTCTCCTGTACCACCTGGCAGCACTCAGCATCTTCTTGTTTGTTTGCTCATTTATTGCCTGGAGCTTGTCCACAGCTGGATTCCCAGCACCCAGCATGGTCCCTGGAGCCCAGCAGGTGCTTCATAAATGTATATTGATGAATGAATGAACATTGAAAGTATTGATATTCAGTATACGATATGGTCATTATTGAATATTGATTCACATTGAAGGGGTGCTTTTTTTTCTTTTTTTTTGGCTTGTGGGATCTTAGTTCCTTGACCAGGGATCGAACCCAGGCCCTCGGCAGTGAAAGCACAGAGTCCTAACCACTGGACCGCCATGGAATTCCCAAAGGGATGACTCTTTATCCTGGAGAAGACTTGGTTACACTCAGGACTCCCATTTCCTGAAGCAGAAGACAGCCCTGAGAGGAAGATTTTTCAACAACCATATTACAAGTCAAACGGGATCAAATCCCTTCTCTCTTTCCATGCAGTCCTCAAGGTTAAGGGCGCCCCCAGGGGGATTTTGGCCCCATGTGATTTGTGACAAGTGGGATCCCCAGGGCACGATCAGAAAAACCATCTTCTGTTCTCCTCTGGCTCTTCAGCATTTACTTAGAGGGGTCAGTTCTTCCCCAGCTTTGGATGAAAACTTGGCCAGGCCCCACGACTTGCCTGGTCAAATGACAAAGTCCCGATTCAGAAAGGAGATGGCAGGTCCCGCGTCACAGACCTGGTGGGCAGTCAGGGACTCGGGCGTGGACCTCTCTTGGGCTGTGGGCTTCTGCCCTCAGGCCTCCCCGCCTCCTGCCTCCTTCTTCGTGGTAATTCTCCTTTCAGAGCAGTGGGAGGGAGGGGCTTCTGGAACGTTCTGGCTGGATGGGCACCACCATTGGTGGATTCGCCCTCTCTGGGCCTGACCCCTCCTCTGAGGGATGCTCACCTGATTTCTTCAGAGGCTGCCTTTGGGACCGTGGCAGGTGGTCCATCTGCTTGGCAGACACTGCAATTCCGGCAACACGCAGGTGCTGACTGTCCTACGAGGTGAGCCAGTGCAACCACGAGGAAATGGCGGCACAGAGAGTTAGTAACTCGCCAAGGTCCCCCTGGGGTGCGTGTCAACTGGGTGGGCTGGCTCCTGACGGCCTCCCTCACCCCCAGGGACCCGCGTCTGGGGCTCCCACGTGCCATGCTGACAGGCACCCCCACCCCAACACGCAGGACCCCCTTCTGGAGCAGAGCCGGCCTCTGGGCTTCCCAGGTGAGAGGCAGGGGCCTTGGCTGGGGTCACTGCCCATCGGCAGTTCACCCCAAAGAAATCCTCTTCACCTTCTCCCCCCACCCCAGCCTCCCCAGCAAATCTGCCACCTTCCCCGGACCCTCATCTCTGCTGCACCATCTCTTGAAGCCTCTGTCGAAACTTCCCGTTACACATAAAGGAACAAACCGAGGTGACACAACAGCCGTGGCTGACCCGGGCCTTAAACCGTCTTGGGGTTCCCACTCCAGAGGCCCCTACTGGGAGGAGCTTCAGAGATCCAGAAGTTTCCATGCAGACGCTCTGCTCGTGCTGGCCCTGCAGGGTGAGCCTCATGGTGTTCCCAGCTTCTGGAGGCACCAGCGCCTCTGGACCCCAGAGCTGCCACCCGGAGACCCTCCCAAAGCCCGGTGGCCCCTGTGCTCTGGGCGACCTCCCTCTGGGGAGGCCAGGTGGGATGAACTGTTGGCTGCCGGTACTTCCCCTGTCCCCCCGCCCTCCTATGGGACCGGGAAGCCAGGGGAGCTTCCTGGGGAGGCCCATTAGCCCGCAGGCTCTGGCTCCCGCAGGGACAGGCCAAATGCAGCTGGTCTCGCTCACTCGGGGCCGCCACCGTCTCCCAAAGGTCATGCTTCCCGTAGATGGATTGGGCGTCTCTCCTCCGAGGAGGAGGCAGCATCTGGGGCAGATGCGGGGCACAGGCCCCTCTGAGCTCAGCAAGCCTCAGCAACCGGAGCAGCGCAGGGGCCAGGCCCGGGAAGCTGCCCAGGCCTCCAGGACCCGGGTCCTTCTCCAGGAGCGGACGGCGCAGGCAGGCCAGGTGAGGGGCCGCGGCTTCAAGCCCAAGGTCAGACACGGCTCCCACACAGCAAGTGCGCCCTTAGCAAGGCCGCTCCTGCTTGGCAGCCCCGCCTTCCGGGCCCAGGGGTCAGCCCAGACCCGAGGCCTGAACGGTTCTAAGTCTCCTCTTTTGTGGGAGAGACAGGTGGGAAAGCGGCCAGCAGGTCCGGTGAGTTTCTCCCCGCCGCAGGGCCGGCGGTGCAGCGAGCCCCTGACGGGAACAGCCCCGACCGGGGTGCCTGCTCTGCGCTGTCTGTCGTCTGTCGGGCCCCAGCAGGTCCCCCCAGGTCAAGGCGAGCACAGACGGTCCTCTCAGTGCCCTGAGCGTGCTGGGGACAGCAGGGACCCTAGTGGCCTGGGCTCCCCCCTTGGTTGGACAGACAGCGATTGGATACCCCGGACCACCAGGTGCCCGGCTCTGCCGTCCAGGGGCGGGCGTCCAGGCTGAGAAGCGCTCTCGGGGAGCTGAGGCTTGCTGGCCCCCCGTCCCCCGATGTCCCTGCCCCACCTGATGACTGTGGTGCAAAGGACCTGCGAGGCCCTGTCGGCAAATGTGGAGGGGCCTCCAGGGGGTTAGAGGCAGGTCGCGACTCCAGGGTGGGCACTGGGCCGGGCGGGGGCACACGTGCTGGTGTCCAAGCCAAAGTGGGGACTCAGCAGGGGAGGAGGGGCCTGGACACAGCAAAGGGGCGGGAGGAGAGCAGGCGACAGCTACCCAGAGGGACTCTCCCAGGGGATGCTGCATGTCCTGCTTTCAGAGCCATCCTCCGGTCCCTTATCCCTCCTACGTCTTTAGAGGACAGATCCCCTCACACTGTCCTCCATGCACATTTATAGGAGGAAACCAATCCGGGGGAGCATTCAGGGTCTGTCCTTAGAAAGAGAAGAGCACACGGCCTGAGGCCACTGCCTCAGCCCCCCAGCAGCCCCCTCGGCCTAGAGCAGAATCTCTCCACTGACTCTGCGGGCGGGGAGGTGGGAGGAGGTGGGAGCCCTCGGGACAGGGAAGGGGCCTCGCTCAGGTCCCATCCCCCAAGCGCGCCCAGGCCTGGCACAGAGGAGGCCTCGGTGACCAGTTCAAGAATAAACAGGAGGGGGGGGGGGGGAAGGGGAAGCTGGGACGAAGTGAGAGAGTGGCATGGCCATATATACACTACCAGACGTAAAACAGATAGCTAGTGGGAAGCAGCCGCACAGCCCAGGGAGATCAGCTCTGTGCTTTGTGACCACCTAGAGGGGTGGGATAGGGAGGGTGGGAGGGAGACGCAAGAGGAAGGAGATACGGGGATATATGTATACGTATAGCTGATTCACTTTGTTATACAGCAGAAACTAACACTCCTTTGTAAAGCAATTATACTCCAATAAAGATGTTAAAAAAACAATAAACAGTATGATCAGTAATATGAATAGCAGTAATACCACCCATTCCATCATTAGTACAGAAAGAAGTGATATTTGTGAAATAAAGTAGCGGCCGCCATCAGCGGGGGCTCCGCGTGCTGGGGCCGCACCCACAGCCTTCACGCGTGAGCCGGGTCCTCAGGGGACTCTGCCGCAGAGTCTGGGCTCCGAGGATGGAGCTGAGACCTGTAAATGGGTGTGATGACACTGACCTTGGCCAGCGCTGCAGGTCAGGAGAACAAGTGTACGTGGTGCTCCCGGCCCCAGGCTGCTGGGCCCATCCCAGGTCGCAGCCAGGCCCCATGGACCCTGAGCTTTGCCACCCCGGGTCTCTGAGCCTCCCATGCAGGGCACCTCAGGGGCGAGCGGGTCAGACCAGGAGGGCAGTTGACAAAAGGAGTAAAGTAAGTCCTGGGTGGAGGAAACCTCTGGCCCATCAGAGTGCGGGCAAATGTCAGGGACGGGGACGTCACCGGCCATCAATTACGCAGCGGATGTTTGTGGAGACCCCTCCCCAGGCCTAGAGCTGTGCTCAGGGTGAGCCCTGGGGTCTGGCAGGTAGCAAGCCCTGCTGTAACTGCAGAGGGGCCGTGCTGACCGGAGGCTGCACTCGGGCACCGGGAGAGGTCAGGAAGCTCACTGGGTCATCACTGAGTGTGCCGTGTATCCATGATGGGGTGCAAGGCGCCAGGCCCAGGAATCCCAGCAGCGGAGGGGCAGTGCCCATCACGTCCCCCGGGGGCCCATCGTAGTGACCACTCGCGCACAGCCACTCTGCCCTTCCATGCTGGCTGCTGCAGGGCCCGGAGCTGGGCACTCAGGGGCTCCAAAGGGGCAGCACCCTGCAGGGTGGAGGCCAGGCCTGCTCTGGGCACTGACGGCCAAGCCCGGGGGCTGGGAACCTTGCCCCGAGCTTGGCCACCCTCACATCCAGCAACAGAAACAAGCCCTGGCCTGCCCCAAAGCTGCGACCACGTAATCTGAATTAGGCGTGAGGGAAAGTGACCTAGCGTGGCCAGCGATAGCTCCAAAGAAGGGCAGGTGGTATAACGAGAGGCCATCCGGTCACCGCATGGCCAAGCTAGAGGTCCCCCACCCTGGCCTCTTCCCTGCGTGGGAGCCCTGAGCGGTGGGGCTCGGACACAGGAGGCAGGGGAGTAGGCGGGACCCTGTGGCCCAGGGGCCCCAGCTCTGGGGGCAGAGGGCACACCTCTGTCTTCCTTGTGTGCAGGGATGGCGGACGCCCTACTCCATGGCAGCAGCTCCAGGAGCAGCGGCCCGGGCGCTGCCAGCCCCAGGGAGGCGCCCACCCACACGGCGCGGGCGGTGCTGCACGCGCTGGTCCTGTTCACCTGCGTGGGCGGCATTGTGGAAAACGGCCTGGTGGTCCGGCTGCTGGGCTCCCGCTGGCAGAGGGGCACCGTGGGCATCTACATCCTTCACCTGGCCGCGGCCGACCTCCTCTTTCTCCTCTGCTCGGCGCCCCTGATCGTCCCGAACGCCAACTGCTGGGCGGCCCGCGTGCACCACCTGGGCTGCCTGGCAGGGAGGAGCGCCAAGCACCTCGCCCACACGGCGGGCCCGAGCCTGCTGACAGCCCCCGGCGCCCAGCCCGGCCTCTGCGGCCTCGTCCCCACCTGGTGCTGGGTCCACTGGCGGCCGCGCCTTTGGGGCCTGGTGGGCACCACGCTCTGGCTGCTGGCCCTCCTGCTGACCGCGCTGGCCCTGTACTTCCACGAAGAGGCCAGGCATCGCCACCTGCAGCCGGGCCCCGCGGTGGACACCGTCTTCCACTCCTTCGTGCCGGCCAGCTTCACGACCGTCGTGGCCCTGCCCAGCATGGCCCTCTGCCTCCAGGCGCAGAGAAGCTCCCGGCCACGGCAGCGGTGGCCCACGCGGCTGTACGTGGCCATCCTGGTGGCGCCTTTGTGCTCCGCATCTGCGCCCTGCCCCTCGGCATCTCCGGGTTCCTCCTCTGCTGGCTGGACCTGCCCCAGAAGACGAAGATTCTGTTCAGCCACTTCGCCCGCCTCTCCCTGTCCGTGAGCAGCAGCGATCCGGGAAGGGTTGGGGGGCGAGGACTGGCTCTGGCTTTGAGCCTCGGCTCCACCACTACCTCCCTGGGCGCCTTTTGTCCTCTCTGAGCTGTGTTCTCATCTGTAAAATGGGGACAACCACCTCCCTCCGCTACCAGGCTGCTGTACAGAAGGGATGTCCTGCATCCGTCTACCAGTGGGCGCTGAGAAGTGTTATCCCTAAGGTGGGACCCTGGGCCTTCTGGTGAGGTGGCCTGTGCTGCATTAGAGCTGTATGGACACAGCCCGGCCCTGCCTGACCCATCCCAGGCCCCCTCCGTCCTGTGCCTGGGTCCGCCAAGGGTCAGGTAAAAGATGTCAACCCCCGAGGGGACTCACGGGATCTCAGAGGACGAGTTTTCATCCCAAATAAAGCCAGGACTTATTCGGCTCTTACATCACCTATGCCTTATTTTCCGGGGCAGGGTTGTACCCCATCCTTGACTCAGGAGCTCCACCTCAGACTTGCAGAGCCCAGGGCACACTCACTCCAGAGACAGCCAGGGGCAGTGAACAGGGCAGTGAGGATGACCAAGGGGGCTGGATGACAAGGGACGAAGGCAGTGATGACCAGGAAAGGCCAGGGTGACCAGGGGAGGCCAGGGTGACCAGGGGAGGCCAAGATGACAGGGGGCCATGAGGGTGACCAGGGGAGGCCAGGATGACAGGGGGCCCGTGAGGGTGACCAGGGGAGGCCAGGATGACAGGGGGCCCGTGAGGGTGACCAGGGGAGGCCAGGATGACAGGGGGCCGTGAGGGTGACCAGGGGAGGCCAAGATGACAGGGGGCCATGAGGGTGACCAGGGGAGGCCAGGATGACAGGGGGCCGTGAGGGTGACGCTCTCCGTCCCAGCCAGGCAGCCTCCTCTCCAGTCGGCTCCAGTCCACTCTGTTGCCGAGGCCCCCTGGCCCCCAGACGCTCCTCTCAGTTGCCTTTTGCCAGACCTGGCTCACTGCAGTCTGACTCAGGGAGGACGCGGAAGAGGGAAACGCAGAGGGAAGAAGAGAACCGGCCAGTCACCTCCCCAAGCCTTCCTCCCTCCCCAGACTCCTGCCCTTTCAAGCAGCGATACCGGGGTGCAGGGAGGGAAGCCCACTTCAGAGAGCCCCAAAACACCCGCAGTGGGGATGTATAAGCCCGATGCGGCATCTCCCGCACCTCCAAAGAGGTGCACGGGCCCCCTCACAGTGACCCCCTCGCAGAGCGTCCGGACCTCCCAGAGTGACCCAAGGCAGCCTCTCCACCTGGCCAGGCTATTCTACCCGGAAACAAAACGCGGTAACCAGGGAGGGAGCTGAATCAGGACCCTGAGCAAGCCCTGCCCCAGGCCCGCCCACCAGGCCCTGCCATGCCCCGCCAAGCCCCACCCCTCCCTGCCAAGCCCCGCCCCACCAGGTCCCCAGGATAAGCTCCTCCCCAAGCCCCGCCTTGCCCCCTACAAGCCCTGCCCTAGGCCCCAGGGCCAGGCCCCGTCCAAACAAGCCCCACCCAGATAAGCCCCGCCCACCAGGTCCCACCTAAATAAGTTCCTCCCAAGTCCCGCCCTTCCCCGGACAAGCCCCGCCTCCAGGCCCCTCGCAGCCTCAAGCCCCGCCCTCCACCCCCTGTAAAGATCCCCTTAGCAAGGGCCCCACGCTGGTGAGGAAGGGCTGGGCCTGGCTGGGGCGGAAGGGGGCATGTAGTAGGGGCCCTGGAGCTCAGAAGCCTCCCGCTAGAGCCCCTGCCCAAACCGAGGAGCCCCCTCAGGCAAACCGCTTCCAGCGGTCACAGCCCCACCATGGCTCCCGCGGACCCTGAACCTTTAGTCCCAGGGGTGCCTGAGACCAGCCTCCTCCTGCCCCAGCCTGTCCAGGGGAGGCCGTGTGCCGGTGAGGCCCCCCTGCATTAAGACCCACTCAAAATGTGATTAGTAACCTGTCAGCACTTGCACGCAGGCAGCCCTCACTCGGGGCCGTGCACAGTCCCAGGCACCGTGCAGACGAGCCCCTTCAGTCCCCCACAGCACTGGCAGGGCGTCCTATTCGCACCTCCTTCTACAGGTGAGGTGGCTGAGGTGGTGAAACACTGAGGGGCTTGTCACCAAGCCAGGAGGCAGCAGAAATGGACTCTGAAGCCAGGCATTCAGCTCCAGAGTCTGTGAGCTCCACCCACGTGCCCTTTGAAGGTCAGCACTCTTCATACTCTTCAGCAAACCCAGAGCCCAGCACGAAGTGTCATTGGTAAACAGACAACTGGATGTACCCTTAGTGCTCTCCGTGCTAAAACAAACCAACCTCCGGGTTGCATCCAGTGACACCAGACAAGACCGAGAGCAGGGACGAGGCTCATTCTGACAACTGGAGAAAAAGTGCAGCTACACACTGGTCAGGGAGACCCCCCAGCTCCCTGGGCAGAAGGTTGGAGGATTCTTTGCTGGGTGTGTTAGTTTCCTGTTGCAGCTGTAACAAATTTAGCATTTTAAAACAACACAAGTTCGGACTAATATCTCTGAGTGGACTTGGAACTACTTTTTTTTTTTTCTTTTAATTAGGAAAACACAGCTCTTTGTAGGGGTACTTTAGTCTGTTGTTGCCTGAAAAGTCACTAAAGCGTGATGCTACAGAGAGCTTCTGGCCGGCAAAGCATGCATTTTGAATGAAATGAGACTTATTAGCTAAATCACAGCCGATGCTTCACTTCTTAACCTTGTTCAGCAAATAACATTTTCTCAGGGTCTTAGGGTCCTATTTTCCATGTTTCTCTCTTAGTTGTATCAGAACCAGATCTTCAATATTTTAAACTTGGTGACACATTTACATATGCTAAAAAATGAAAGTGGAATGCAATCCCTACAATGGTATAAAAATGAAATATTTCTTTAATCATTTGAGTAACCACTTTAAGCTATTGGTTCTAAAAACTGAATAAAAAATGAAATATAGGGACTTCCCTGGCAGTCCACTGGTTAAGACTCTGTGCTTCCACTGCAGGGGGCGCGGGTTCAATCCCTGGTCAGGGAACTAAGATCCCACATGCTGCGCAGCACAGTCCAAAAGAAAAAAAGAAAGAAGAAAAGAAAAGAAATTTCCACTTGAAATAAATAAATACAGATTCATCATCCTATAGTTTGGGAGGTCTGAAGTCTAAAATGGGTCAGCTGGGCTGCATTCCTGCTGGAGGCTCTAGAGGAGAATCCGTTTTCCTTGGCTTCCAGTTTCTAGAGGCCGCCTGCTTTCCTTGGCTGGTGGCCACTTCCTCCATCTTCAAAGCCAGAAGCATAACATCTTCAAATCACTCTCTCTCAGCTTCCAGCACCACATCACCTTTTCTGTCTCTCACATGCCTGCCTCCCAGATCTTCCAAGGACTTACTGGGCTCCCCCAGACAATCCAGCATAATCTCCCCATCTCAAGACCCTTAACTTAGTCACATCTACAAAGCCCTTTTTGCCATATAAGTTCACATATGCACAAGTCCAGGACATTAGGACATGAACATCTTTGGGGGACCATTATTCTGTCTACTGCACAGTGGAAAATGGCCTGTCCGAGAGTCAAGACTGGGACTTCCCTGGTGGCGCAGTGGTTAAGAATCCACCTGCCAATGCAGGGGACACAGGTTCGAGCCCTTGTCCGGGAAGATACCACATGCCGCGGAGCAACTAAGCCCGTGCACCGCAACTAATGAGCCTGCCTTCTAGAGCCCATGAGCCACAACTACTGAAGCCCATGCGCCTAGAGCCTGTGCTCTGCAACAAGAGAAGCCACCGCAATGAGAAGCCTGCACACCGCAAGGAAAAGTAGCCCCCACTCGCCGCAACTAGAGAAAGCCCGCACACAGCAATGAAGACCATCAATTCAAATGTGAAGCTAGATAAAGAAAAGTACTCAAAAAAAAAAAATCTGCCTACCATTCACTCTTTCCCAGAAAGTCACTAATAGCACAAACCAAGAAAGAGGAGTGTTTCAGTTTTGTCAGAGTATTTGGGGATGAATTCATAAAAGCTCATAGAAAATTAAGCAAATGAAAAAAAAAAAAAACCAAGGCAATTAATAACTCTATGAGAAGCAAAGAGTTGTGTGAGAAAGGAAATGAAATCAGGGTACATCATACTTCTCTCCTCTATTCTGATTTGTCCTCCTAGATGAGCCCATTTAGTCCCATGGTCTTAAATACATTATAGACCAGTGAAACCCTTCTCTCCCATTGTATCCCATTACCCACCTCCCTCTTGAGAGTCAAACTTTCATATCAACCTGTCTTCATAACACCTCCCCTTGGGTGTCTAATAGGCTCTACAAACTCAGCACATCAACAGCAGAGTCCTTGCAGTCCTGGGACCCAGCAGAGCCCTGGGTCCTGGGCTCTTCTCCCAGTCTGCTCCATCTCAGGAATTCTAACCCCATCCACCAGCTGCCTAAGCCAAAAACCCAGGAGGTGTCTTAACCTCTCTTTTCAACCCCTCATCTCCCACATCCTTTCAGCAATCCTGTAAGTTTAAACCCAAAATATATCCAGGTCTCTCCATCAAACCCTCACTTTCTCCTTGCCTCTGCCTCTGCCCCTGCAATCCATTCTTGACCAGTCTTGGGTCTCAGTGGGTCTCAGAGTGAAATGCAAGCTCCCTTCCACAGCCTCTGAGGTCTTGCCCCACCTGGCCACCCGCCCATCACTCTCTGCCCCACTCACACTCACCTTCCACTGGCTCCTAAACAGTGTTCATCTCGTTCCCATCTCAGGACAGTTGCACCCACTCTTCTCTTGACCCCAAATGTCCTTCCTTGTGGTCTTTGCACGGCTGCTCCTTCTCAACACTGAGATTCCAGTTCTAACATCACCTCCTGGTGTCAGTTCCTCAGAGAGGACTTCCCAGACCCCAGGACCTTCCACTGGCCACTCTCTGAGATGATCGTATTTCACTGTCCCTCTTCCCATCCCACTCGATGTCACTTCCAGAACATACCAGCCCCCAGAGCTCAGGAACCCTGCATGCTCTGTTCATTCCATGCCCCACTGCACCCCAGAGCCCTCGTACAGCACCTGCCACGTAAAAGATTTTGAAGAAATCAAAACCCGCCCCCAAAGTAAATAACCTTAATCAGGGGTAGGCACACTTTTTTCTGTCAAGGGACTGGTAGGAAATATTTTAGTCCTTGTGGTCACAGGGTCCCTGCACAGCCACTGGACTCTGCCGTTTCAGGGACAGACAGTAACCAAATGGGCAGGGCTGTGTTCCGATAAAACTTTACTAAGAGACACTGAAATTTGCATTTTATGCCGGTGTCATATGTCACAAAACATTTGTCTTCTTTTGATATTTTTCAACCATTACAAAATGTAAAACTCATTCTTAGCTTTAGGGCTGTACAAAAAAGGGCAGAGGGCCAGATTTGGCCTGAGGACTACAGTTTGCCAACCCCTGATCCGAATAACATTAGGAAAATGGTTTACTGAATTACAGAGAACTCCATGATGTAATACATGATGTAATACTCACAAGGCGATTTTAAATGACAATTGCGACAAGTATTTTTTAAAACATGGGAAAATGTTTAAGACACATAAAGTGCAAAATAGCAGAACCCACGAGGGATATGAACAGCCTGACTGATGGTAACTCTGTAAAAGTGTGCAGACACATGGAGGATAATCTGTAAAATGTTAAAAGGGCCGTGCTTGGTAAGCAGAGTAGGAGTAGTTTTATCATTAGTTCTTCCCATTTTTCTTCAAGAAGATTCAGTGTAATTCTTGGCTCCTGTTGTAAAGTGAAATTCCAGAGGCTGGGGGAAGCCAGGGATTAAAGTCATAACTTTGGACCACGTTTGGGATTTGAATCCAGCTCTGGTCCTTACTCGTTGCTGAACCCCAGTGCCCTCTTCTAGGAATGTGCGAGCGGGGAGTGAGAGGGTGAGTCCAGATAGAGACGGGGCCCTGAATGGAACCTCCCTCCCGTGGCGGCCTCCTCGGCCACCGCCCATCATAGGCCCCTCCCTCACCACTGTCCCCTGTGTCTCAATGGTCAGCCAGCTCTCTGCAGGAAGCTCTCCGGCAGCCCTGGTCATCGGGGGCCCCGCCCAGACTGCACCAGCACTAAGCCAGCTCCTCCTTCAGAGGAAGGAGCAGAGGCTCGGAGGCCAGGCCAGCCATGGAGCTAACGATCATCCCTTCCTCACAGGGGTGAGTAAGGACCAAAGGCAGTAACAGTTATAAAGAGCCTGGCGCAAGGGCAGGCTAGAAGGCTTAAACCACTGTTTGCTTTTCAAGAAGTCCAGGGGACACGGAATGACCAACTGACCCAGCACTTCCACTCCGAGAGAAGTGAAAACAGGTACGTGTAAAAACTCATATGCAAACGTCCCCAGCAGCGCTATGCACAACGGCGAAAAAGTGGAAGAGTCCAAATGTCCATCAGCCGAATGGATAATTATGAACGGGTAACAACATGTGGTCTGGCCATACCAGAAAATAGTGTTCAGGCGTAAGAAGGAATTTACACATGACACATGGAAGAACCCTGGAAACATTCTGCCCAGTGAAAGAAACCAGACACTCAAGGTTATAGACTGTATGGTCCCATTGATACGGAATGTCCAGAGCAAGCGAAGCCATAGAGGCAGAAAGGAGATTTGTGGTTGCCAGGGGCTGGGAAGCGGGGGATGGGGAGGACTGCTGGTGGGTGTGGGGTTTCCATCTGGGGGATGAAAATGTTTTGCAGCTAGATAGAGGTGATAGTTGTACAACATTAAGAATGCCGCCGGGGGACTTCCCTGGTGACGCAGTGGTTAAGAATCCGCCTGCCGATGCAGGGGACACGGGTTCGATCCCTCGTCCGGGAAGATCCCACATGCCGTGGAGCAACTAAGCCCGTGCGCCACAACTACTGAGCCTGCGCTCTAGAGCCCACGAGCCACAACTACTGAGCCCGCGTGCCACAACTGCTGAAGCCCGCATGCCTAGAGCCCGTGCTCTGCAGCAAGAGAAGCCATCGCAACTACAGAAAGCCCACACGCAGCAATGGAGACCCAAAGCAGCCAAAAAATTTTTAAAAAGAGATGAGACAAATACGATTATTATTAAGAACATTTGGGTGGGACTTCATGAACCGTTAAGTCACGCATCACCCAAGCCAGAAACATGGACATCTTCCCAGCCTCTCACCCAGCTGTGGGTCAGGCGACAAATTCCAATGATTTAACCCATGAATATTCAGCAGTTGTGTCCCCACCCCCTCCACCTGGTCACCTCTCCAGACTCTGGCTACACTTTCCCGCATGACTCCTGTCCACCTCCGACACCTTCTCCTCATGGTCGTCACCAGAGGGATTTTTCTAGAACACAAACTGAGCCATCTCCCCCTCCTCCCACCCGTGTGAGACCCAGGCTCACCCCACAGCCAACCAGGTCCACACGAGGCCCAAGATGGAGAAGCTCGTGGAGGACCCCAGACCCAACAGGGATCGTTCTGTTCTGATTACAAGACCAACACTAACCGTTGGGGAAAACTTTCAAGAGGTAAAAAGCAGTGCAAGTGAAATAACAAGCGCCACACCAAATCCCAGAGGTCAGAGAGGTTTACAATTTGGCCTTATGGCTTTCCATCTTTCTTACGCGTATCAGTGTGTTTTACGTAAATTAGAGCGTACTGAATATATAGCTTTGTATCCCATTTTTATCATTAAACATGAACATTAAATGATTACACAGTGTAATTATAAGATGATTCTAGGGACTTCCCTGGTGGCTCACTGGTTAAAACTCTGGGCTTCCTCTGCAGGGGGCACAGGTTCGATCCCTGGTCGGGGAACTAAGATTCTGTATGCCGGGTGGTGTGGCCAAAAAAACAACAAAAAAAGATTCTACCATTCGATTTTTACAAAGTATCTGCAAAAAGATGAATTCCTAAATATTATAGAGGAACTCTGGGGTAAAGATGGCAGATTAAACACATACACCAACTGAAAGTCACCCAGGAGTCAAGCAGACTGATTCCACAAAATCACCGAAGGCTCAGGAAGTGGGGGCCTTGGGTGATAAAGTAACCAGGATGGAGGAAAGCCTTTCAGAGAAGCAATCGCTCATAGAGACAGTAGAACAGAGGTTACCAGGGGCTGGGGGAAGAACTTAGGGTTTAATGGGGACAGGGTTTCCATTTGGGAATGTGAGAAAGTTCTGGAAGTGGACAGTGGTGATGGTTGTACAATATGGTGACAGTACTTAATGCCACTGAGATGTACCCTTCAAAATGGTTAAGATGGTAAATTTTATGTGTGTTTTGCCACAATTTTTTTTTTTTAAAGATGCAATCAGATCCTCAAATCCCATCCGCTACTCAGCGAGCCTCCTCCCCAACCTGGGAGAAGACTCACCGCAAGCCTGGTCTCTGCTGTGGGTAAAACGGGCACCTCCGCTCTGGGGCCCGAGGCACAGTGGCGGCGGGGAACCCACACAGAGGAAAGAGCATCAGTCGTGGAGATGAACAGCAAGGCTGAGGCCTCCCCCCACCGCCCCCCCACCTGCCACTGGGGTTCCAACAAGTCCAAAGGGAAAGACAGGCACCGACCTCCGGCCTCCAGCTCCAGGGCCGGGCAGCTGACTCCACAGCAGAGTCCTCGGTCAACGAGCCCGTGTGGGTCCATCTGAGAGTCCAGGCCTCAGTAGGTACAAGTGGACAACCAACAGGTGTCTGAAGAGAGCCATCCCGCAAAGGCAGACAAAAGCAACATGGGGGGAAAGAAACGCCGCGGGAACAGGGACGCAGGGAGCAGTACACCAACAGCACCCCAGGAGAGGAAGCAGGAGAGAGAGCTGTAAAAAATGGAGAATTCTTAAACCGTGAAAAATGTGATCGTATGAATTTTCAAAACAAATAGAACAGCTGGGCGAATAAGGCTGAGGAACAGCGCATAAAAAGAAAGCAAAAGGCAGAGATAGAAAACGGAAGAGGTAAAAAAATTAGTAAATGGGTCCAGATTTGCCATACGCACGAGAGGAACTCCAGGGAAAGGGCAGAGAGACATCACAAAGAAGAAAACACTCAGCAAAAGGACCTCAGAAAATCTCGCTGAGCAGAATCACCAAAGAGCACTGTCCTGGCTGCACAGGGACGGGCCCGAGTCATGCGCTCGACAGATGATCACAAGTTCCAGGAGGTGGACCGGGGGTTGAGACGGGTGCAGACCCACCCCCATGGAGCTTACAGACATTTTAAACCAAGACTCACAGAAAGAAATGCATTTACGTCGCAGCTCTGTACACACAAACCCCTGAACAAAAGTTTCATCAAACAATGCTTCCTTCGACCGCATCTGTCACACTCCGATCACTCCCATCTCGCTTATTCTATTCTGTTTCATTTCAGTTTTGTTAAAACCCTGGTCACGACTCACCAGATTGATTTCACAGCCCACCACTGGGATATGACCAGCAGTTAATAAGAAAAACAAAACATTTGGTACATATGTACAATGGAATATTACTCAGCCATTGAAAAGCATGAAATCATGCCATTTGCAGCAACATGGATGGGCCTGGTGATTATCATACTAAGTGAAGTCAGACAGAGAAAGACAAATATATGATATCGCTTATATGCGAAATCTAAAAAAAATGATACAAATGAATTTATTTACAGAACAGAAACAGATTCACAGATTTAGAGAATGAACTTATGGTTACCAGGGGGGAAGGGTGGTGGGGAGGGATAGATTGGGAGTTTGGGATCAACATGTACACGCCGCTATACATAAAATAGATAACCAACAGGACTTCCTGGTGGTCCAGTGGTTAAGACTCTGCACTCACACTGCATGGGGCACAGGTTCCATCCCTGGTCGGGGAACTAAGATCCCACAAGCTGTGCAGCGCAGGAAAAAAAAAAAAAAAAAAAGAAGATAACCAACAAGGACCTACTGTAAAAAAATAATAATAATACTAATAAAAGAAAAACAAAACACTAAGCTAGAGGGGACAGCAGATACTATAATGGTGTAGTAATAAAGTCTCATGTGTTCCACTTTGCTAAGCTTTGAAACTTCACCCCAAACCCCAGAGCCCTCCGTCTGACAGCAGACTCCCGGCCCCCTTGTCTGTGTGTGGCAGGACCCCTGCCTCCGACTGCTTTGTTGAGAACATCTCGTAGGTGCAAGGCTGGAAGCTGGGAGACCAGAGCACCAGTGGAGTCAGGAAAGAGGGAAGCCACGGTGGGCACTTCAGTCCAAGGATCTCACCCAGGACGCTGGCTGCACAGAGAAAATAAGCAGCTCCCAATCACCCTCAGTGCTGAGAGGACAGAAGGGCCGCGAGCTCAAAGGGCGGGCCCCGCAGCTCTCTGAGAAGTGGGTGCTGTGCAGCCTCTGAGGACAGGCGAGAGGCTGGTTCTGGAAGCACCACAGGCAGCTGCCCTGCTGGAGTGACACTGAGAGGGACAGGAAAATAGGGCCCAGGTCCCTTCTACCATCTCCCAGTCTCCCTCTGGAGCCGGCTGCTGGCAGAACAGGAGGACCAGGGTGTGGTCTGCGGAGCGTCAGCCCAGCATCACAGAGCAAAGCAGAGAAAGGGGGACTCGGGGGAGAAAGGTGCTGTGTAACTGCCAGCGACCCCGAGGCGGACGGGAGGCGGCTGTGCTGGGGACCCGGGGAGGCGGGCCGCGGGCAGGCGTCTGGGCCAGGGCGGCAGCAGTGCGACGGGAAGACACGGGCAGATTCCGAGCGTGGTTTGAAGGCAGAGAACAGAGGACATGCTGGCAGGTCACTGTGGGGTATAAGAGAAAGGGGCACAGGATGAGCGTGAGAGTTCAGGGCTGGGCGACCTTAAAGACCGAGCTGCGGATGTAGACGGCGTGTCAGTGTCCTGGGGCAGCTGCAACAAATGACCACAAACTGGGCGGCTTAAAACCACAGAAACTTGTTCACTCCTGGTTCTGGAGGCCGCAAGTCCAAAATCAAGGTGTCAGCAGGGCCACGCTCCCTCCCAAGGCTCTAGGGGAGGAACCCGCTTGCTTCTCCCAGCTTCTGGGGCTCCAGGTGTTCCCGGGATTGTGGCCGCGTCCCTCCAATCTCTGCCTCTGTGGTCACATGGCCTTCTCCTCTTCTCATGTGTCTGTCCTCTTCTGTCTCTTTTGAGGACACCTGTCATTGGCTTGAGGGCCCACGGGCTGCCAGGATGATCCCATCTTGAGATCCTTAATTACGTCTGCATAGACCAGAAAGTCTTATTCATAGGTCCTGGGTAGTAGGATGGGGGCATATCTTTTGGGGGCCACCATTCAGCCCACTGCCCAGGAGCCAATCAGGTGCTCAAATTGGGGCGTGTTGAGTTTGAGATGCCTCTTAAATACCCAGGTGCAGATGTGAGCAGGCATTCATTTGGAGTTGGGGGAAGACGGCCAAGAAGACAGTCATCAGGGAGCCAACAGCATATAATTGGCCTTAAAGCCCCGAGTGGCTCAGGCCTCAGTCTCCCAGAAGCAGAGGTGGGGGATCCAGGATTCAGGTGTCTGGCTTACGGGGAGCGGCCGCTCGAGGGAAGAGAGTGAGGAAGCCGGTGGGCTCGGGGGAAGCTGAGCGAAGAGGAGGTCTTAGCTGGAGACAGGCGTCGGCCTGATCCCAAAGTGCTGGGGGACAGATCTCACCAGAGTCCCCCCGCCTTGAGCCAAGGGCCAGCATCTTGAACCTCTGCGTCCTGCTGAGTTCCGTGCAAATTCCTGAGCCCAGAACCCAGGAGTTTGATAAATGGTTGTTTTATACCACAGAGTTTCGGGTAAATTTGTTATGCAGCCATAGCAACGGGAACAGCCTTTTTTTCCTCTGCTGAATGGGAAAGCCCCGGCCGGCATCTAGTCCGAGGGTGGCCCTGGCCTCACCCCACCTCGGAACTGGCCCTTTTTGCCCCCATCACCCACAGGTAGAACACCCCCTGCTTCTTCCCAGACCAGGAGCCTAGCAGGCCCACTGCTTCCCCGCCTCTGACTGCCCTAGTTCTGTCTGCTTTCTGGAACACAGGGATGTTTATCTTTGGGTGGGGTGTGGCTTCATGTTTTTAAACCTCTTTTCCATTTTATTAGGATGGCTGGGGGTGGGGTCAGAGACGGGGTGGTGGGGGGTGAGGGCCGTGCCCCGAAGCATAAACTTGCAATGTCATCTTAACCGGAAGCCTGAGTTCTATGCCTCCTGCCCTCAGTGATGGGGGCCCGGGGGACCCCCATGGGGCCTGCCCCTCCCGTTGCCTCACCAGGGGAGAATAAAGAATGGGGTGGCACAAGCCCTTGTTCTCAGGCTTGCCGAGGCGGAGGGTCCTGCCTTGGCCTGGAGACGGCTGTCTCTGTGCTGTAGAAGAAAGAGTCAAGTTTATCCCCAGCTGAAGCCCCGGATCAATGGCCTGCCGGTGTCTTCCCCGTACATTCAGAGACAGGGCCAGCAGTCCGTACAGGGTTTGCTAGGGCTTGGCTGCGTGGATCTAAGTGTTGAAGCCAGCAGGGAGATCCACCAGCAAGGGTAACCTCTGTCCTCTCACTCCAGGAAAGGGTGTGAAAGACACCAGGACGCTCCTGCATTCACTGCAGAGGATCAACCAGAAATTCCCTGCCCCGGCTCGGCTGTGTCATCCAGACCTGGGCACCCCATGCCCGTCCACAGCTTCTGTCTGTCTGGGGCCACTGGCAGCCTCCGTAGCATCTCTGGGCAAATTAGAAACTGGAAGCCCCCTCCCCCCACCAAAAAAGGGACTTCCCTGGTGGTCCACTGGTTAGGACTCAGCGCTTTCACTGCCGAGGGCCTGGGTTCAATCCCTGGTCGGGGAACTAAGATCCCGCAAGCTGCGCGGCACAGACAAAAAAAAGTCGAAACTGAAAGCCCTTCCTCTGAGTGGCCACAGCCAGCTGCGCAAGACTTGATAGGCTGGGCACTAGTGGGTTTCAGCCCCAAATCACCCCCAAAAGCCACTTCTGTCCACTCCCAAGAAAGGTGAGCCGGTCCAGCTCGGGGGCAGGACCCCTCTGACTGCTGAAGTTTTCCACGTGGGGCTAAAGGCTAAAACGAGTGGCATTACAACCTCGGAATGGTGTGGACACTGTTTCATAGGGAAGAGAGGGGCGTGACAAGCCCTCTGCTGGGTTTCTGTTTCTCTGGGTCCTGGAATCTCTAACTCATTGCGTTGAAAGAATCCAAGTATGGCTTCCCCCTAAGGAGGTTCACTTCTGATTTGTGGCAGACCCCAAAACAGTGATTTCCAAGTGTTTCTGATCATATACCCCCATCAACAACATATACAAAATTATACACCATGAGCAAGTGGGATTTACCCCAGGAATTCAAGGTTGGTTTAACATTCAAAATTCAATTCATGCAGTCTACCATATTCGTAAAGGACAAACCCCACATGGCCATCCCCATAGGCACAGAAAAACCTGTGACAAAGTCCAAAACCTATCCGTGATGACAAAAAAAAAAAAAAGCTAACAAAAATTCATAAATAAATAAACAAAAACTCTCGGCAAACTAAGGATGGAAGGGAACTTCCTCCCCTGATACTGCAAATGGGCATTAGGGAACGTGGTGGAGGTGAAGGACGGCCCAACCCTACACGTTAACTGAAATTTCTTGCGTTGTACACTGGCAATGGGTGGATTTTATGGTATGATACTCACGCCTCAATAAAGCTGTACAACAAAATAACTCCTCGGCAGCTGAGGGCAGGGGAGAGAGAGCTGAGTGATGGTTCCAGTAGAAAAGGGGGAATCGTTGCTGAAACAGGCAGGCAGCCCAAAACAAAGAGAGAAGTCAGAGATCAAAATAATTCACAAACTGGACAACCCAAGCAGGCATAACTAAGAATCTGCCCGCCTAGAGTGAGCCCAGGTCAGCTCACTCGCTCCACTTTTCCTCCAAGCAAAGAAGTTTCCAGACCAAATAAGGCTGCAGCTTTTGAAATGCTCCTGGCACAGAACACAGTTCCTTTTTAATACCAGGTTGTAACTCAGGCCTAAACCATCCCCAAAGCAGCCTGGTGCCCATCAGCCCACTCTGATCGCCTGGTAACGCTCCAAACAAACCCAGGTAAACACAGGGCAGGGCAGGGCTGGCCCACCGGCAGGGGGCGAGGGTGCGCCCTGCTGCATGGAAGGAAGCCCGGGGTGCCAACCCCGGTGCAGGGCTCACCGAATCAGCAACATCGGCTGGCAGCAGACCAGCTCCTGGGGCTCCGGGCGCCCTGGCCGTGGCTGAGTGCGGGAAACACCATTTGCTGAACCCAGACGAGGAGCTACATCTGTCTTGTTTCATCTTCACGGCAGCTCTGCAACAAGATGACAAGGACAGTGGACACTTCCTGAGCACTGAAGCACTCTTTCAAGGGCCTCGTGAGTTTAAAGCTTTTCATCTTCACAGTAACCCTGCGAGATGGGTCCTGTTACCTCCCCATTTTACAGACGAGGAAACTGAGGCTCAGGGCCATGCAGCCCGTACGAGGTAGATCTGGGCATGCACCCCAGGGCTGACATGCTCTGAAGCCAGGGCTCCGTCCTGGGCCGTATCGCCCCTACCCCAAAAGAAGAAAATGGCAGGCCCCCTCGTTGGTGTCTCCACAGAGGCGAGGAAGCACGCCCACCCGGCAGGGACCCCAACGCCAGCTGCTCCTTCAGGAAGGGCTGCAGCCTGCAGGTGCCGGCAGCTCACGCTCCTTTGGCCTGGGTTGTTTTCTCCTTTTTTGGGGCTACCCTGTCCAGGCTGAACTCTAGGACATTTTTTTGAGCAACCAGCTACAAATATTTTCCTAACAAAGTCTCTCTGGGATGAGAAACGGAAAACTTTTGTGTTGTAACCATCAACTCATGACATTTTAACAGTGGGTCAAAGCCGGCTTGAGTGGAGGGCAGTGGTGGAGGGGTGAAGACTCCATGCGGGGCAGGGGTGTGAGGCGACCACAGCAAACCACACGGGGCGCTGCCAAGAGCCCAGTAGCCCGGCCCAGGCCTTGCCAACACACACTGCCCACTGCCCGCCGCCCACTGCCATGCTGCAGACTTCTCAGCAGAGCCGGAGAGGCGGCCCATTCCCGACCCTGTGACAGAAGAAGCCACATTCAGTAGAGCTGGCATCCACACGCAGGGCCCCCCAGCTCGGGAGGTCTCCCGCCACCCCCGCGCCAACTTCCTTCCTCTACTTCGAGCTCTTCCTGGCGGGATGGCCCACGGAATGAAGGTACAGGGCCTGCCCTTTCCGGTGCCCTGCCTCATCACCGCCTCTGTGCTGGGACTGGAGAGACCCAATAAGATACATAGACGTGGGCACAACTGGGTCAGTGAAGATCCTTTTAGCTGCCAGCGACGGAAACCCAAGGCAGACTTTCCTCAGCTAGAAAAGGGGATTTATTAGTCCGGGACACTGAGAAGACTGGGCTGGGGATCAGGTGTGGCTGGATCCAGGTGCTCGATGTGATCAGGTTATTCCCCCACACCCAGTTTTGGCACTGCTTCTGTGTTGGCCTCCTTCTCTCCTGCAGACAGGCTTCCTCTAGATGGCAGGAGGGGTGGCTGTGGGTCATCCCTGGTGGAAGAAGAACCAACACTTTTCTTTTAGCATCTGTCTGTGGACCCCAGGGTAGATCCCTGATGGGCCCTGTTTGGATTCTGGCCCATCCCTGAACCTGGTCCTCCTGTGGCTGTTAGGGTGTGTTCTCTGATCCAGCCGAGGACCCAGAGCCTCCCTGTGGCGAGGGGATCGGGGCTTGTTACCACAGAGGCAGGGAGATTAGCACCCTCAGGAGGCAAAAGAGCTGCCACCGTACCCCTCAGCAACCATGAAACGATGCTTCAAATGCAGACACCTTGTGACCTTGTAGCCACGTCCACATTTCCCACCAGCCAGGGCCCTCAAGGGCAGCAGGAACTGCGGCTCTACACGAGGCAGTGCCCTCTGTGCTGACATGAATCATCACCAGACCGTGTGTGGCACTTAAAGACACAATGCACCCGGGTCCCCACTCCTTCCTCTCCCTGAAAAATTCAGCCCTACAGCCACTTCACGGGAGCGAGCGAGGAAGGCGTCCACGGAAGGGGGAGGAGGAGGGGTCGTGGTGCAGAGTGGGTGTCGGGCCTGGGCAGGGGTGGGGCGTCCCCATGAGAGGGGGCACAGAGAGGGCCGCCAGGCGGGGGGCGGGGCCCAGCACTGGCAAACGCAGGGTGGTCAAGCGTGTGGGCCTGGTGGGGAGGACAGGCTCCATCAAGATGCTGGATAAACGGCACCTGCGGGAGCTCCAGAGGGAGACTGAGGCCAAAAACCCAGACACCTGAACACCAGTGGCTCTGAGGGCCCCGGGGATGGGAATGACGATGGGGGCGGGAGGGCGCAGTAGGTGACAGGGAAGGAGCCAGACCGACGCCCGGAGGCCCCGTGCAGGCCCGGCCTCTTCTCCAGCGGCGGCTCTAGGCAAAGCGGCATCCTCAGCGCTGTCCTTCCTTCGAGCCGGACCCTGTGTTTTCCTCTCCAGTTCACAGTGCTACACCTGCCAACTTGAAACTTTCGTTCCAGTTGGTAGAAAATCAAGCAGAACAGGTACGTTTTCTCCCCCTTGTCGTTTGTCCCCAGGACAAGAGCTGCCCCGCGTGGCCGGCGCCCACCTCCCCCCCAAGGCCCCGAGTGTCCTGCGCTCACCGGTTCTCAACCACTTCGGAAAGTGACGCTTTGAGCAAAGAGGGGAAGAACGACCATCGGAGACACATAACACATACTGTGGACCGCGTGCACATATTTTTATTGAGTTTTTAAATCAGTTATATCCCTTTGAAACACATAAAACTCTGAGGATAAAAGAATACATCCCCCTGGGGTTCTCTTCAATGAAGGACCCGGGAGGACACCTCCGGGGGCTCTGGGTCTGCAGGGGTCAGCAGCGCCGGCGCTCTGGGGTGGCTCTTTCCCAAGACCGTCACCGGGAACGGCGCCGAGGACGGGCAGGCGCCGGCCAGGGAGCCTTCGTGAACCACACCTGGGCCTGACCGAGGGCCTGCACAGCAGCAGAACGGCCAGAGCTGTCAGGTCAGGCTGGGGCCACCGCAGCCACGAGGGGACAGACAGAAGACGGCCTCGGTGAGTCACAGCCCCAACGAGGGGCGAGTCGTGCATGCGGGCACGCAGGAGTGCCAGCTCCGAGACATCACCTGTGCGCCCTCTCTCACCTGACGGGCTGAACGCTGGCCAGCCCTGGACGGCGGGGACATCACTTTTATGGAGTTTGAGGCCCAGGCAGGTGTCCGAGGGAACAGAACCTTCCCGACGCCGGAAGCAGCAGCCCGTGATTCCGAGGGCGGGATCTCAGGGAATGGCCTGGGCCGGGAGTGAGGAAGGGGACGCAGCACTCCAGGGCCTTCCCTACAGCAGCCCTGAGAAGCGGCCACTGGCCCTAGCTGTGCCCCCGGCCTCTCCACCGCGACCCACCGCGTCAGAGCAGCTAACCGCCCGGGGCTCCCGCAGCCCCCTCACCCGTCACCGGGGAGACGGCGTGGCTCTGCCTGCAGCACTGTCGCCAGGAGCTGCCGCCGGGGACGGAAAGACGCCGGGGGCAGCCCCGCTCACCGGCGGCCACAGCTTCAGACACAGAGGCGGTGCAGGAAGTGGGGTTCCCGGCCTCACTTCCCCGTCTCCTTCCTCTTGCCCCTCCGCCGGCCGGTCAGCTGGTCCAGCTTCTCGTCCAGCCTCCTCTGCAGCTGCGCCCTCTTGACAGGGTCCAGGGACCTGTCCTTGGTCCCGCTGCCGGCGTAGAGGACCCCTTCCCGGCTAATCCTCTGCCGCGCATGGGCGCGAGCCCTCTCCCCGCAGCCGTGGATCTGGGGGACACAAGAGGCGGTGCTGCGCCGGGCGCGGGGGAAGAGGCCCCCAGTTCTGCCATTGCAGAGCTCGGGGGTCATGAAGCCCCAGCACCAACCTCGGAGGGGCTCCCTATCCTTCCCGCACATGGACCCTCACCTACGGGCTCCTGGGGGTGGGGGGCGGGCAGGGTCCACACCCTGGCAGGGCTGGCAGCTAGAGCCCAAAACCCTTCCTGCAGCCCTGCCCAGACCCTCCTCCGAGCAGATGCCAGTGCAGCACCGGCTACCACACCTCCCTGGCAGGGTGATGTCTATCTGCTCGGCGGTGACACACGCACAGGCCCACAGTCTGTATGTGGGTGACACACACACACACAGGCCCACAGTATGTGGGTGACACACACAGGCCCACAGTATGTGGGTGACACACACACACACAGGCCCACAGTCTGTATGTGGGTGACACACACACACAGGCCCACAGTCTGTATGTGGGGGACACACCCACGCGCACAGGTCCAAAGTTTATATGTGGGTGACACACACACGCACAGGCCCACAGTTTGTATGTGGGTGACACACACACGCACAGGTCCAAAGTTTATATGTGGGTCACACACACGCACAGGCCCACAATTTGTATGTGGATGACACACAGGCACAGGCCCACAGTCTGTATGTGGGTGACACACACACACAGGCCCACAGTTTGTATGTGGGTGACACACACACACACACAGGCCCACAGTCTGTATGTGGGTGACACACACACACACACACACACAGGCCCACAGTTTGTATGTGGGTCACACACACACACACAGGCCCACAGTATGTGGGTGACACACACAGGCCCACAGTATGTGGGTGACACACACACACACACAGGCCCACAGTCTGCATGGGGTGCATACACCCAGGATCTGCGCCCTGGAGACAAAGCCCTGCCGCCCTCCCCACTGCCCGAGCCCGAGGGCCCGCGTACCTCGGGCAGGTGGTGGCTGAGGCAGTAACGGCGGCCGCAGTGCAGACAGAGCTGGCCCAGGGTTACGACGCTGGCTGTGCACTTGGCGAGGCCGCAAGTGTTGTCAGCCTTGATGGCAGCCGAGACCAGGGCGTCAAAGTCCTCCCCGGCGGGCAGATCTATGGTCATGGGTCCTGAGGGGAGAAAGGTGTCACCCGAACAGGCAAGGAGAAAGAAGTTGGACCGGAACTCTCCCGCTGGGCCCACGGCTGCCCCATCGAGCAGCTGCGCCCGGCCTCCTGCTTTCGGGGCCACAGCGAGTGAGCAGACGCACCATCGAGCTGGGTCCCTCACCGAACCGACGACCAGTCACACCAGGCAGTGAAGGCATGAGTTTCCAGAAAGGGCTGGCAGTGCAGGAAGCAGGCCTGCACAAAGTTCATCCTCTTAAATCCAGAAAAGCATTTAAATGTGAGAATGTTCCTTACCTCGTTAAGTACAAAAAAACCCAAACTACCATGCCTCCAGGGTAATGGTCAGATGAACTACTGCACGTTCACCGGCCAGGGTTAACAAAACCTTAACATTCGTAACCAGGTGTGTGAAAATCTTTTAAAGTTGTAGGAAAACGCTCAGAAGAGGAAAAGAGACACAATTATAATATGGTCGTAATTCTGAAATTACACCATAATTCTGGCTGCTTGAAGAAGTGTTCAAGCAGTTCAAACCCCAAGCAGTGCCAGCACCCCTGAAATGGGGTGATGTCTCCACAGGGCGCTCGGTCCTCCAGTGGCCACGCCCCACACCTTCCTCTGGAAGGAAGGCCAGGTCCTCCGGTCATGCCTTCCTGGCCCCCGTCCTCCATGGCAGTTACATGTTCTCAGTGGGGTTTAAACAGGAGTGAAGCATCTCCTTCCCGCATCAGATTGTCAGCTCCCACAGGGCGGAGGTGGCGTCTGTCTTGCTCACTAGCGCAAAGCTTGGCACACAGAGGTCGCTCACTAAATGTCATGGAGCGAGTTCAGATGGACCCTCAGACGCAGGAAGGCTGGCTTTGAAAGCTGAGAATTATGCTCGTGCAGCTTTGCACACAGGCATCAAGGGATACGGGGAACGGGACCGGCTTCGCGGTCTTGCCAAGAGGGAAGCGGCTGTAACAGAGCTCACTGAGGCGTCTCCAGAAAATCCAGACCCTGGACCTTCAATCTCAGTAAGGGACGGGGGTGCAGAGTAAACAGGCCCCGGGCGCCCCAGCAGAGGGCCAGCACAGCCCGGGATGCGACAGCGGAGTGCGCGGCCCTGCCTGGGACCCCGCGAGCCCGTGGAAGGAGCGCCGTTGCTGCAGCAGGGCGCTGCAGCTGCTCCTCCGTTCCCAGGGGCCCCGGGCCCACGCCGGCTGCTCCTCCAGGCCCTTCACCTGCAGCAGAAGCTCTGAGCGCTCCCTACCTGCCGGGCGCTAGGCGAGGCCCCGGGCACACAGGCCACTGTGACTAGCACGGCCCTCGGGGAACTCAGACCACACCGACTGAAACCCGGCACAAAGTGCAGGATCAGGGCAGGGGCACCACCGGCAAGGGGTTCCTGATTCTTTCGAGGGTGGCAGGTGGGTCTGCGGTGGGGCAAACTCCCCGGTAAAGGGGACACCACGCCCATGTTCTCGCGAGTCGACCAGCTTACCTTCTGCTTCTTTCTTCTTTTTCTTTTCTGCTAACTTCCGCGGCCCGGAGCCCGTGGCCCGCAGCTCCTGCTGGCTCCCCGCCCTCTGCAGTCTCTGCAGGTGCAGCGCCTTCAGGTCCGGCTGGCCCCGGCTGCTCTGCTCCCCGATGGGGGGCTCTGTCTGCGCAGGGCTGGGGGGCTCTGGACACAGAGGGGCTTTGCTGCCAGGCCCTGCCGGGGGTGCTGGAGCCGCAGGGGCCGGTGGGACCCTCTTGCTCACGGTGATGAACCGTTCCTTCCCCTCCCCGGCACTTTCGTGCCTCAGCCCGTACTCTTCCGCGATCTGATGGACCCACATCCTGTCTTGCGAATCCAGGGAGGCAGGGAACTCTAGCTGTGTCTTCTCACTGGCCACGAACTCCATTATCACGGCCCTGAACTGCTCTGCGCCTTCTCTGCTCCTGGCTCCCTCCCGGCCGCCTCCGTTGAGGCTGGGCTGAGGCTGGGCCTCGGAGGACAAAGGCGCCGTGCCCGGCTTCTTCCGACCCAGCGCGGCCCCCGTGGGCCGCCTGCTCCCGGGAGCCCTCCTGGCCGTCGCGGCAGAGCCGCGGGGCTTCGCGCCGGCCTGGCCAGGGCCCTGGGCACCCTCACGGGAGTAGTTCTCAGGGACGATGTCGTCGAGGTACTCAAAGGCTGTGCGCACCTCCCCGTGCTCCGTGAAGTAGTCCACCAGGGTCTTCAGGAAGGCGTGGCTGTTGACGGTGCGGGAATCGCAGACGACGGCCACGTGGCGCCGGGCGCGGGTGACGGCCACGTTGATGCGCCGGTTCTCGGCGAGGAAGCCAACCTCACCTGCACACGAGCCGGGGGCGCGGGGAGCAGAGACTAAGGGTTAGGAAGGCAGGCCTCCCCCCATCAGCGACCATCACCCGAGAAGAACAACGTGGCTCGGTCCACCCCCGCAGCCAGGGGCCCCGTCGCTCAGCACCCACCCCTCGGCCCCCAGCCGCCGTCTAGGACGGTCCTGAGGTCCCACCTGGGGCTTTGGCCGTTACCAGACTGCCGCTCATTCCCAAGTCGGTACAAAGTCCTCTCCCTAAGCCCAGACCCAGGACACAGCCCAGGGCTGCAGCTGCGGCCGACACACGAGGGAAAGCGCCAGGGACATTCCAGTGTGTTCTTCCCCCGCCTCAGCTTATCCCCCCCTCTTATCTGCTGCCAACCTCGTACTGGAAACGACTCACAGAGCCCGTTAACTAACAACTGTTTCTGGGTGCAATTTTCTTACCAGATGGAACATCCACAAGCCCTGGCCGCAGAAGCCATGCCCGGAGGCTAAACTGGCCTGCAGGCCAGGAGACAAGCTCTGGGCTCTCGGGGCCCCCCTCTGCAGCAGCGTCCCGGCCTCCCCAGCCACCCTGCTCAGCTTGTGGGACCCTAGTTCCCCGACCAGGGATCGACCCTGGGCCCTGGGCAGTGAAAGCGCCGAGTCCTAACCATTGGACCACCAGGGAATTCCCAGCTCCGCACCTTTCCTGTTGGATCTGACAAAGGACAGGATCACAGCCTCCTTCTCTCGGCCCTGGAAGCCGTCAACGGACTTAATCTCGAGCTCCGGGTGCCTGTGTGTGAGGCTCTCTCTGAGCAGGTCCACCTGAAACACCAAGCGAGGCCACACATCACAGCCCAGGTCGGGGCGGCCTGGACACGCTGCCGTTCAGCCCGGCGGAGGCCTGGCCCTGCAGAGCTGCCAGGCCCCAGGGAGGCCCCGCAGGAGCCTCGGGGAGAAGGCTTCCGAGAACCGCTCTTCCCGCGGGCGTGCGCACGACAGATAAGACAGCACACAAACGTGGCAGCTGTGACCCACACCCCAGCGCTGACGTGAGTGCCACCATCTCGCTTGGCTCAGACACCCCCACGTGTGACGCCTCCAAACCGGGACGGCAACTGATCTGCGGGCCTCACAATGCTTTGAAGCAGGTACGTCTTTCCTACCAAAGCAGGCAGGCTTTGCTTCACGAGCACAGAGGCACTGAGAGGGGAGACGGCAGAAAAGCCCAAGAGAAGGCAGCAGACGTCTGTTGTGTCTGCTGGTCCCGACCCACGGCCTTCTCCAGGCGACAGCCGCGCCCCCGACCTTCCTTTGGGCAGCCTCCGGAGCCGCGCCAGCCCCGTGGTGTCCCATGAGCTGGAAGGCCGACCCCGGGAGGGGCGAGGACCCAGCATCCGGCCACGGCCAGCGGCTCAGGGACGGGACAACCTGAGCCGGACCAATAAGACTCAAAGCTGAGACTCCCGTGGGAAATGCCATAAGGAGACAGGCGGCCCCCGGGACCACCTTGGAAGGACGACGTCGGGCTGAGGCTGCCTGGCCCCCGAGGGCAGGCCTGAAAACGCAGCCGACACAGCAAACCAGGCGAGAGCCCAGGATGGGGCAGGGGACGGCATGGCAGGGGGAAAACACGGACAGGTGGACGGAGGCCATTGCTGAGGTCATTTGAGCCTTGGAACCAGTCAGGATGTGGTCAGTTCCACCCTGGAGCTTTCGTCCCAAGAGCCCATAAATCGCCCTCTCCCTCTGGCCCCTCTGGGGCGGCGAGTTGCCCGACACACACAGAGACAGCGGAGCCCCACACCTGCAGGTTGTATGGCGTGATGATGGCAATGTCGCCGGCCTGGACACCGGCATCCACCAGCGCCTGGACGTGCAGGCTGACGAGGCGCACTTCACCTGGAGGGAAATGGGCGACTCTTCAGCACGAGGCGGGGCGCGCCTTGCACACCTGTTTTTTAAGCGCTTTTCCGTCTGTGCCGACAGGCTGCTCTCACACTGGGCCTGACTCCTGCGAGCCAACAACCTGGGGCAGAGGGGCCGCCAGGCCCGGCAAACAGCACAGGACCCGCAGCTGACGGGAGTCTCCTCTTGCAGCGGAAGAACGGCCATGCGTCCCACTGACTGGCAGCCCTGTGAGTGAGCAGGGTCGCGTCCCAAGGCCAAGCCAGGCGGTGCCGGGCCACTCGGTTCTGAACGAGGACACAGGACGTGGCCTGGGCCCACCCGCTCCCTTGACTCGGGGCCGCCCGCCCGTCGGGAACTCAACCTCCCAGGGCGTCTGGCTCAGGACCACCTCCCCAGCGAGCAACGTGCCCTCACCTCCTCCCCCTCCCTTCACCCGGCTCCTCTGTGACATGGGCAACTGAGAGGGGCTTCTGTTTTCAAAGCGCAGCTCGGGGTCTTTTTAAGCAGAAAGGCTGGCACTTTGCAGGCGGGCTCACCGGGGTTCCCTTTCGACTGCTCGTCCTCGTCCTCCAGCTCAAACAGCCCGCAGCCGGCCGTGTCCACCAGCAGCAGCGGGACACCCGTCTCCTCCGTGGCAGCCACCCCCGGGAGGTCCCTGCACACAGGTGAGACTGAACACACGAGGCCCCGGCGACAGAGCGGCGCTGGGGTCCCAGAAACAGGAGCCCCGCTGCCCTTCTCCCCCAGCCCGCCCCCCTGCCCCGACAGGACAGCGGACGGTGCAGAGAGCGAGGGACCTCAGACTGCAGGAGCCCGACCCAGCTCTCCAGGGCGAAATGCAGAAATCCAGTCTCAGAGGCCACTTTCACTCTCAGATCTTCATGGAACGTGGTTCAGGTGACACAGGGGACGGGGGTGCAGCGGAGTCACTCACCGCAGGAGGTGCCCGGCCACGGAAGGGTGGGTCGTGAGCTGTCCCTGGTACAGGGCCTCCGAGGCCCAGCGCGCGATGGCCCGGTGCATGCGGTACTGCACGCCCAGCATCCGTACCGACCTGGCGCCGTGCCCTTCCGCCAGCCGCTCCATCAGGCTCAGCGACAGCCCCGCCTGCGCGGCCCTGCCCCAAGGGGAGAACAAGGAGGGAGGGCCTGAGTCCTGAGTCCCGCCGAAACCAGGGGCCGGGGAGGAAAGCAGTCCTCAAACCTCAGCACGCAACCCACGCCCCACTTCTGCCCTAGAACTAAGGGTGCGGCCCCTCAGAGGTGCCCACATCCTAATCCCGGGACCTGCAAGCATGTGACCTCGGTGACAAAGGGGAGGAGCGGAGATGGGAGAGGATCCCGGGTCATCCGGGAGGGCCCACGCCATCACAGGGGCCTTCTTAGAGGGAGGCAGAAGGTCAGCATCAGAGAAGGCGATGTGACAAGAAAGCTGTGAAGATGCTGCAGAGGCGGCTTTGAAGACGGAGGCGGGGCCACAGGGTAAGGAAGGCAGGTGGCCCCAGGAGCTGGGAGAGGCCAAGGCACCGATTCTGCCCGGAGCCTCCGGAAGGAGCCAGCCCCGCCCACACCTTGGTCTCAAGCCACAGAGACTGATTTTGGACCTCCAGAACTGTAAGCTAATAAACCCCTGTTGCTTGAGTTCGTGGTAATTTGTTACAGCAGCTAAAGGGAACTAACACAGACAAGCTTTTAAAACTTCCAACACACTCCGGCCGTGAGGAGTCCACTACTAACAAGAGGAGAAGCTGACGGCTGCTGGGTGCTTCCCACGCACCAGGCACCGCTCTCGACACTTTACACCGATTAACTCGCCTCATCCTCACAGAGCCTGAGCCGGCTACTGGTACGCTTCCCATGTTCCACACGAGGAGAGCGAGACCAGCCCGAGGCCGCCCAGCCAGTGAGCCGCAGAGCCAGGACCCGGCCAGGCCGCCGGGCTCCAGAGCCTCCCCGAACCACCGAGGGAGCGCGCCCAGGGTTACTCCAGGCATCCGTCCTCCCTCCGCGACTGACCAGACCTCTGCAGTTGATGCTGTTTAATAAAGGTACCTACTAAAAGCAGCGCCAAGGACAGGAGGGGTGAAGTGACTACCAGCCCCAAACACAAACCCAGAAACACCCAGCACGACCCCCCAGACAGATTTCCCCCCAAATCACCCTACTTTCTCCACAGACACCATACGGTGCCCCCTCCCCGAGGGCACACCGTCCACCCAGAGACCCGCTTCCCAGGACCCCCCGGGCCTCCTCCGGAACCAGCTGCTGAATCGATGCCCCCGAGGCCCCGCTTCTGGAGAGCGTCCGAGCCCGTCCCCACACGCACGCCCGCTCCCACCAGGACCATCTTCCAAACCACGTTCCCCCGTCTCCCACTTTATTCACCCCACGCTCTGCGCCCTCACTCTGAAGCCCCCGGCCGGACGCCCCTTCCCGGGGGACCCTGACCTGCACACTCCTCAGCTCCGGGGTCCCCACTCCCCTCCTGCGAGCTCCACCGACGGCCTCCCTCGCACGGACTGGAGGAGACCCTCGTCTCCAACAGCAACAGCAGGGAGAGGGCCGAGATCTCCTGATCTCGCAGGGGCCTCAGCCTCTGGGAGCCGCCCCTAGACCTGGGCGTGGGAGCTGGCCCGGAAGCGGCCAGTTTGCTCAGGGACGCCAAGGGCCAGGCCTTGTCCCCAGGCCTCACAGGCCTCACACTCCCACTGGGAAGTAAACAATGGACCGATGCACACCACCGCCAGGAGTGCCGAGTGCTGAGAAAGCCAGGTGAGCGAGCCGTCGACGGGGATGACAGAGAAGTGAATGAAGGGCGGGCGGGACCCCTGACACCCGGGGAGGAGGGACGGAGGGGCCAGCGTGGCCGGAGCCCTGGGGGGTCTGTGGATGGGGTGAAGAGGCTGGGTGGCAGCAGCAGGCCGCACCCAGGAAGCAGTCACACCACCAGGGACTGACTGCTGCGTCTCTACAGCGGCAGGAGCGCGGTCCCCTGAGCCACCCCTCGCACCCTCAGTGGAAGGACATGCCTGCAGATGAGGGTCAATCAGCCAGAGTCAGTCACGCAGCCACCCAGGGGACCAGCTCTCCCCCGGGACCCCCACGCGAACGCGCACCTCCACCTGCCGCCCCGTTAGAGGACGTCGACTCGACAGGCAGGGACTGAGCACGCGCCCGGTTCTGGGGCCGCAAGGATGGACACCACTCGACCCGCGACCTCAGGGAGCACACGTCTGACCGAGCTGCCGTCTAAACGAGCAAGTGCAGGAGCGGAGCGCACGGAGGACGGCACCCCCGGTGGGATGAGAAACCCCACTGCTGTCGGAGCTGCTGCCCGGGCGGCCTCACAGCGTGACCATCCCGCTCATGCCAGAGCCCGCACGCCCAGGAAGGACCCGAGCTCAGGGCTCCCGGCTCCCGCTCTGCTTCGCCCAGGGCGCCTTTTACAACCACCCCTGACAGTGAAGCCCGGGAACAGCCAGTGACCTCGGCCCCCACCAGCTTATAAACGACAGGTCTGCCAGCCGCTCTCCAGTGACCTGGGCTGGACGGCTGCCCCTCCCCCACTGGCCGCGTCCCCTCTTCTGGCATCTGTGAGTCATACATCTTGAGACCCTACTTCCTCTGTGCGGTGTAACTGAAACCACGCCTCCGATCAGGGGGACCCCAGGCTTTTCCCTCCGCCGAAGTGGGGGCTCAGATGCCCAAGGAGCCACCTGCCCACCGCACATCCTTAAGTCAGCACATCGGCCAGGCTTCCCAGCACCTCCAGGGCCTCCGGGTGAGCCCGGGGCTTCTGGGCTGGGCTTCGAGGGAGAGACAAGGGGGTGGCAGCTGAGGGGCGGAGGGGCCTTACTTGTGAGAGATGATGGTGGGGGGCAGCTGTTTGTGGTCTCCGGCCAGGACGCATTTCCTGGCCTTCAGCAGGGGGATCCAGCAGCTGGCCTCCAGGGCCTGGGCACACTCGTCAATGACCACCATGTCGAAGTGGCCGTCTGGCAGCAGCTTCAGGGGACCGTCCGAAGAGGCACCTGGTCGAAATCAGAACCGTAAGCCTTTACAGGATGCGCCGGCTGTGTCATCCTAGCTGCAGTCACCCCAAAAGAGCCACCAACAAGCCACTGTTTCATCATCTAGTCTTCTATTAAGGCTCGTGTAATATGCTTGCACCTGGGAATAAAACCTGGCAAGGACTTTCCGGAGCTCACGGTTCCAGCCCACTCCACGTGTAAGTGTGAAGCAGTGCGCCCCTGGCCATGGGCCACTCCAACGTTCCATTCACCAAAATCAATCAGCCCTTTGGGGCTGGGACCCCAAATCCTTGGAAGGCTGTCTTAATTCTAAACACTATTTCTGTATCATTTTCTGAATTTAGAATTTAGTTAATTCTCTTCTTAGGTGTTCTCTTGAACACACAGAACAATGAACTGCTGGGCGTTCACCCAGGGAAAAACCCCCAAGTACCAGCAACACAGAACCACCGCACCAGCGCCTCCTCCGTGGAACACAGAGCCGTACAGCGGAACAAGGTCCAGTGCGGGCAAGACCCAGGGCCCACGCCCACGCTCACAAACAGCGGCGAGGCCTTGGGCAAGCCACCCGACCCCAGCTCCTCATCTACAGACGTGGACAACACCTGCATCTCACAGACCGTTACACATACTACAAACTAACAGAGCACGGATGTGTCAAGTAACACATATTGGTTGTCCAAATACATATATAAACACGTAGCACACATATTAAATAATATATATCAAGTGCCTGCCACAAGATGATAGGCTTTAACAAATGCTACAAATGTGAGTTCTTGCCCTTTTCCCCTAGGTTAATTATGTTAAGATGTATATTATCTTATGACTAAGACCTACATCTTGATAAATTTCCTGAGCCCGACTTTTCAGAGACGGTTAGGGAGTCTGTCTGCAGAGAAGGCAGAATTGGGACGGGGCTTTGGATAGCTAAGAGCTGTGCCTGGATTATGGCTGTGATTTCACGTTGCAAAGGGAAGCGCTTCTAGGAATCTCACTCCCGTTCCCCAGTCTAAGCAGGAGGGACCTAAAAGGCCACATGCTGACCTTGCACGGAGGGGCGGCTGTGATTTCCAGCAGGTGCTGCATTAAAGTCAGTCAGAGAAGAATGTGAGCAGAATCGGCTAAGGGCCTCTGGAAACTCCCTCCACCGCTAAAGCAACAAGAACACTGGCAAAGCTGTCAGAAGCGACTGTTTCAGAACTCCAGCAATCAATCCAAAGCTTACAGCAATCCAGGAGTGTCTGCTCCGAAAACTGACTAACTCTGGGCAAGAAGAGCGGGCTCTGTGGCATTCCTGCGCATAGGCACCGCTCCCAGCTCTGTGCTGGCCCTGAAACCAATGGCCTGCAGTCACAGTGAAAAGCAGCAGCCTGCCCCACTGGGGACAGAACTCCTTCGAAGCCCCACCCCCAGAGAACTGTCACTGTCAGACGTGCTGCTAGTTCCCTGGAAGGTCCCACTCGCAAGACTGTCTTTATCTGACCTGACTTGGAGCTTGCCCTGTGCAAACAGCCCTTCCCCAGGGGGTGTCAGCGGGAAACAACCAGAGGCCACCATTGCACACAAGTGCTCTTGGAGGCCGTGGATAACTGCTGGCGCAAAGCAGGATGACCAGAGCTTTGAAGGAAAACCTGGGGAGTGAGACGTCCGTGGGCTTTGAAAGCTCTGACATGTGGCCGGGAATCTAGAAGCCACACTCGTGTAAGGGCTGTGTGCACACTCGGGAAAGACCAGAGGAGGCCCTACGCACTCACCTCTGGCTCACCTTGGGGCTCTGCGCCCACAGAAGGTGAAGGTGAGGGATGTCTGAGAATGACATCCCGCCAAATAGAGACTTTTTTTTTTTTTCCCAAATAGAGACTATTGATAAAGATACAGAAATTATTTTTTTTTAAAAAAAAGTCTGCAGTTGAAAAGTACAAAAACTGTTATTCACTGGAAGGGCTAAACAGCAGATCTGAAAAGGCAGAAGAATCAGGAAACAGGCCAACTGAATTATTCAGTCTGAGGAACAGAAAGAATAAAGAATTAATTCCATGACCAGCACCTTGAAGACCGTCAAGTACACCAACGTATGCATAATAGGAGCCCTAGAAGGAAAGGAGAGCAAGAAAGGGGCCAAAAGAATATTGGAAAAAATAATGGCTGAAAACTTCCCAAATCTGATGAAAAACAAGGCACACATCTAGGGGACTCAACAAACTCCACGTGGTTAACCCAAAGGGAACACACCGAGACTTTTACCACAGTCAAGCTGCCGAAAGACAAAGAAGGAACAGCAGGAGAGAAGCAACCTGTCACATACAAGGGATCCTCAGTAAGACTAACTCTGCCTTCTCAGTAGAAACCATAGAGGCCGAGAGGCAAGGGGTGACACATTCAAACAACTAAAAGGAAAAGGCTGTCAACCAAGAACTCTACCTCTAAAAACAGAGTCACTCAAAAACAGAGGAGAAAAAAGATATTCCCAGGTAAAGAAAAGCTGAGACCTGCCCTTCAAGAAATACTAAAAGGAGTCCCCTTCAGGGTGACATGAAGAACCCTAGACAGTATCTCAAATCCACACGAAGAAGCAAAGAGCACCAATAAAGGCAACTACATAGGTAAGAACAAAAGACAGTATGAAAGCGTTTTTGTAATTCTGTTTTTGTCCTATCTGATTTAAGAGGCAACTGGGCGAAACAATAATTACAAAGTCAATCAGAACCTGGACCCTGTCCCTTAGAGTAGCCCCCACGAGAGGCTGTGTCAGACAGACCCCAAGGCAAGCCCCTCCTTGACCCTGGCCTCCCGGTATTCACACTCCGTGTAATACCCTCCCCTTAAGTGTGGGCCAGACCCGTGCCTTGCTTCTAGTCACAGGAATATAGCAAAGGTGATGGGGTGTCATGTCACGGTAGCATTACGGAAGACTATAACCCATCCTGCTACAAGACTCTCTCACTTGCTGGCTTTTAAGAACCAAGTGGCCATGTTAGAAAGGCCTAAAGCAGCTAAATGTGGTCTCCAGCTGAAGTGGCTATCTTTATACCAAAGTAGATTTCAAAAAAAGAACATACTAGGGATAAAGAAGGTCATTTCATAATGATAAATTGGTTAATTAATAAAGAAAACATGACATTTACGCCCCTAGTAAAAGAGCTACAAAGGACATAGGGTAAACATTGACAGAACTCCAAGGAGAAATAAACGAATGTGTAGTTACGGATGATTTCAACACCCCTCGCTCGGTGATAGGACACACAGACAGAAAATCAGTAAGATACAGACTTGAACAACAGTTATCAACCATTATAAAACACTTCAACCAAACCAGACAGCCCAATCTTTTCCAGGGTACGTGGAACATTCACAGAGACCACATTCTGGACCATAAGTCTCAATGAAACGATCCAAGTCGTACATAGTATGTCCTCTGTCCACATGGAATTAAATTAGAAATCAATGATAGGAAGCTATCTGGAAAACCTCCAAATATTTGGAAAGAAAATGACACATTTCTAAATCATCATGGGTCAAAAACAGAAATTAAAAGGGAAATGAGACAGTATTTCACAATGAATGAAAATGAAAACACAATACATCTGAATTTATGGGATGTCGTGAAAACAGTACATGGGGAAACATTTATGACACTAAATGCCTATAGTATAAAAGACAACAGGTCTCAAATCAATACAAATCAATGACCTCCGCTTCCAGCTGAAGAAAACAGAAATTGAAGAGCAAACTAGACCCACGTGAGCGGGAAGAGGGAAGCAACAGAGGAACCAATACCGAGATCAATGAAACAGAAAACAGAAAAATAACAGAGAAAACTGGTGATACCAAAAGCCGGTGCTTTGAGGTGATCAATAAATTAATAACCCTCTTGCCAGAAGATCAGGGAAAAAAGAGAGGATACCAATTACCAACATCAGGAACAAAAGAGGTGACATTGTTACTGATGCTATAGACTTTTAAATGATAAGGGGTTATTATGAACAACTTTATGCCTAGGAATTGAACAACTTAGATTAAATGGGCAAATTCCTTGAAAGACACAAGCTCACTCAAGAAGAGACACCCTGAATATCCTATATCAATTAAAGAAGTTGAATTTGCAGTTAAAAACCTCCCTACAGGGAGTTCCCTGGCAGTTCAGTGGTTAGGACTCGGCACTTCCACTGCCGTGGCCCGGGTTCAGTCCCTGGTTGGGGAACTAAAATCCCGCCAGCGTGCAGTGTGGCCAAAAAAAAAAGAAGAAACCTCCCTACAGAGAAAACTCCAGGCCCCGAAGGGCTGGAATTGGTGTATTCTACCCAATTTTAAAGACAATTCTACCAAACTCTTACAGAAAACCAAGGAAGAGGGCATACTCCCAGCCCTCTTCGAGGCCACATGGGGTGGAGGCCCATCCCCTCACCTGTGTTTGTCGCGAGGACCACGTTGGCCGCCACCAGGCTCTCCAGCATGGCTGCTTCCTCCCTCTCCTTCAGCTCCTTCCTTAACAGCTTGATTTCATTTCGAAAATTACTTTTCTCTCTCTTATCCTGGGTCTTTTTGCTTTTTGCCTGTAAGGAAAAGTAAAGAAAACATCATAATTCTGGCTCGACTTTGCACTTATTTTAGCTCCTTTTAATACACAAAATGCTTTTATTTATCATCAATTGGTCCACTTCCGTAAGTCCCTTCAAAGGCGCTAAAAACTCAAAAGTCTTTCTTGAAGGAGCAACAGATCCACACAGGTGACATCCTGACTGGCCTTAGAGCCACTGTCACCTCCACAGGGAGAGGGAGGAAGGGAGAGTGTAGGTCCTCCAAGAACTGTAAGCTCAGCCGAGCCCAGGGGTGGGAGCCCAGCCCTGCCCTGCACAGTCATCAGACATACGCCTGGGGAAGAAAAAGCACCTGCTCGTGCCAGGATTTGGGTTTCAGTAGAGAAGCTGAGTTTCTCTCACTATTCCACATTTGTCAAGAGAGTAAAATATTTTCTTCAGCCCCCAAAATGTCTACCTAGACCCTGACTTATTTCCATACGCAAAAGACATGTAACCCCTTCCTTATCTGTGATTCCTGCTTTGGAGAAGGGGTTTTAGCCGGAATGACAGGAGGGAGGTCTAACTTACAGAGAAGAAAACTCTGAAAAGCATGGATTTTTTTTTTTTTTTTTTTGGCTGCGTTGGGTCTTCGTTACTGCATGCGGGCTTTCTCTAGTTGCGGTGAGCAGGGACTACTCTTTGTTGCGGTGCGCAGGCTTCTCATTGCGGTGGCTTCTCTTCTTGTGGAGCACGGGCTCTAGGTGTGCAGGCTTCAGTAGTTGTGGCACACGGGCTTCAAGAGTTGTCGCTCACGGACTTCAGTAGCTGTGGCTAGCGGGCTCTAGAGAGCGGGCTCAGTAGTTGTGGCCCACGGGCTTAGTTGCTCCGCAGCATGTGGGATCTTCCCGGACCAGGGCTCGAACCCGTGTCCCCTGCACTGGCAGGCGGATTCTTAACCACTGCGCCACCAGGGAGGTCCCAAAAAGCATGGATTTAAAAAGGAACAAGAAAATGAAATTGGGCTTCCCTGGTGGCGCAGTGGTTAAGAATCCGCCTGCCAATGCAGGGGACACGGGTTCGAGCCCTGGTCCAGGAAGATCCCACATGCCGCGGAGCAACTAAGCCCGTGCGCCACAACTACTGAGCCTGCACTCTAGAGCCCGTGAGCCACAACTACTGAGCCCGCGAGCCACAACTACTGAGCCCACGAGCCACAACTACCGAAGCCCGCGCGCCTAGAGCCCGTGCTCCACAACAAGAGACGCCACCGCAATGAGGAGTCCATGCACCGCGACGAAGAGTAGCCCCCGCTTGCCGCAACTAGAGAAAGCCTGCGTGCAGTAACGAAGACCCAACACAGCCAAAAATAAATAAGTAAATAAATAAATAAATAAAATTACTAAAAAAAGAAAATGAAATCATGCACATGTGTGACGGCGCGAATCACATCACTGCAAATTCCTACAGCGCCTTTAACCTTGAGTAACATGCATGTGTCCTGGTCTCCGCCTCTGGGCTTCCCACTATTCCACAGGTCCGTGGGGAAGGCTGAGTCTTCGCACCAGCCCCGGACATGAGGAGAGAAATGTGAGGCAGTGAGACGGGCTGGCGGTGAGCAAATACAGGGCAGGACACGCGATTAAGGGAACTGGGGGCGGACGTGTAAACTAGAGAACCAAAGAGCTCGAAAGTTCTGAACTGCACGAGAAAACTCCATCTCAAACTGACCTATCACCTACCTAGCTCTCGTTCACAAGGGTCACACCATGTTTTATATTAATGGACTAGAAATTTAGGGAGGACGCATATTTTCTGAATTTTTATTTTCAGGCTTTTTTTCTGCTGCTCGATATTATCCAGCCAACATGCCAGACACAGGGAACCCTTAAGAGGAATATTTTCTGCAAGACAATTGCTCGCCTCTTCATGAAACTGTCTTGAAGACAGGTGAGTCCCTGTTCAGTGCTGAGCACAGGTCTCTACCAAAAATGGGCGGTCCCAACGTTCGCGATAAGTACATGAATCGGCAAAGGCCAGAGAAAAGCAGGAAGAGGATACAGTGCACTGCCGGCAAAGACTGCAGATCATGACACCACACACAGGGCGGACACCGGCTGAGAGCTGCTCACCAAGACCTGGTCGATGTCCCTCCTGACGTCAGCCACAATCCGGGTGCCGTCACCCCGCGCCAAGACCGCGTCCAGGGAGTGCTGCTGCACGGACTCCAGGAGCCGTGCGGGGTGCCCGAGGCGCAGGAGCCTCTGCTTCCACTGGGCCAGCTGCTCCACTAGGTTGTCCACGGCGATGTTAGAGGGGGCGCAGCACAGCACCTGGGGAAGCGCAGCGCAAACTCAGGCTTGGTGATTTCTTTTCTAACGAAATCACTTAAGTTTACATTAAGCAAATGGAAAGTCTGAAAGTTAAAGAGAGGAGGGTGGAACGTGCACAACCAGTAATGTTACAGTGTAAACGTCCGGCTGTAAGGACGGATGCAGACAGTCTGCAGGACATGTGTTACTGCAAACCGACACATCTGGATACTAGACCTCCAGTCTTAAGAACCTGTTAGGCTCCAAAGGACCAGAAAGGATGCCCGGCAACTGGAAGGAAAGGCCTCAAAGTGCCCTGAGATAATCAGGGCCGGGACACCCGTCTCATCACCCATCAAGTCACTTTATCATCTGACAAAGCGGAATGAGGAAAAACCTTTCTGAATGGGCTCAATCTTGCTTCCAGAACTGCAGTCTGGCTCTTAGGAGGGGGTGGAGCGGGAAGGGGAAGCGGAGAGGGGAGTCCCCACCCCATCCAGGTGGCCAAAGGCGGTTTGCACCAAAGCGTGAACACAGGTGTCTCCTGTTTCACTGTTTCCTGAAACAGAGGCACCCAATTAAACCATCAAATCTGCTCCCTGCCAGTAAGTCATCTTTCACCAGCTTTTCTTGGTAAACGTCTTGCCAAGACAGTCATTTGCAGGAAACCATTGGACGTGGCCTTGTAACCAACATGGCTCTCCCTGCAGGAGCAGGGGCTCTGGGGAGAGTGCCGCCCGAGTCTGAGTCCTGGCTCTGCCACCCACTGTGGAGGGACGGGGCCCGAGACCATAGAGTCCCCGCGCCTGGGGCTTCTGTGAGGATTAAAGGGGCGAACACTGGAAAGACTGAGAAAGGTGCCTCGTTCATAAGAAGCACCCAGGAAATGTCAACCTACAAACGTGAACCATATTGCTCTAATTCTTATCCTTATCCAACGTTTATGACTCAGAAAGGTTTTCTAAAAAGCTCTCCATGTGCTCAGAATCCACGATGACTTGTGTTGATACAGATGAAGATGAAAGATCCTTTCTCAACCATTAAAAATCTAAGCGAACAATAACACACGATATCACATTCCACATCTCGGAAACCGGTAACCTGCACTCTGCCCAATTCACCAGACCACCTGATTAACCGAGACACTTCTGTCTCGGGCAACCGGCTGCAGGGTCTTCTCCTGAATGGCACAGACAGTCCCTGGTCACCTGCACGCCCGGCGTGCCCAGCAGGGGCCTGAGCACAGCGCATGGGTGCTGAGCGGACGGCTCCTGGCCCGTGGCCTGGTCGACAGTAACCCAGACGTCACCACCCCAGACCAACGGTCCCAAGCACGGCCCCACACCCCAGGCGCTGTCAGAGACCGAAAAGGGCCCAGCCCAGTGCTCGGTCAGTAAACACTCAGGAGCATTGCCCACCGAGTCCCCCAGAGCCCAGGCTGGGGCCCTGCTGGGCACCTGCGAGCACGGCAGACTGGAGTGAGGGGTGCCGGCGGGGACACGGTGCCCACTGCCCACCTTTGAGCCCTGTTTCACAGCCTGGAGAATGATTTCAACCACAGTGGTGGTCTTCCCGGTGCCGGGAGGCCCATGGATGATGGCGAGTTCCTTCTGGGACAGCGCGAACCAGACCGCTTCCTGCTGGGAGGCGTCCAGAGTGGCGTTGTAGAAGGTCAGGGGGGCTGCGGAACAAGCGACAGTGAGGCTCCAGCTCCCCGTCACCCGGCGCTCGCCACCCGACCCCGCGTGTGCCGACAGAAATGCGGGCTGTAACGGGGAGAAAGCCGGCCCTCCCCAGGGGTCAGCCAGTCACCGCAAAATCAACCTGCTTTGTTCTCCTGGACCAGGAATCTGCAGACTGTGTGGCCCGCAGGCCAAGCCCAGCCGGCCGCCTGCTCGGTGAGTCGGGGTCCCTGGGACACTGTCCCCAGCAGCTCGCCGCCGCACCAGGCGGCACAGCCTACAATGTTTACCATCTGTCCCTTTATTGAAAAGGTCTGCCAACTCATACTCCAGAATAACAGCTTCTTGCGAAGTAAATGTTTCTGGGAACAGATTCACTTCTACCATAGTGTCCCTCTTTAAGCGCCCATAAAACGATGAAAACAAACAACAAAAAGAATTATGAGCAGATCCAGGACCATGTTTCTGTTCTGAATCTTCCACGGCCGATTCTGACGACCTGCTTCGTAAGCTCCGTGCTCTGAGAGCAGGTGCCGCTGAATCCAGCCTCGCACCCGCAGCCTCCGCCCCGCGGTGCCCGCAGCAGAGACGCGCGCTGACCCCCACGGGCATAGGGTGCCGACCCGGAGGTAAGATGGAGACAGACTCAGAGAGAGCAACGGAGCATCCGACCCAGAGCTCCTGCGTGTCCCCTCCTCCCCTGGACGCTGGCTACAACCAGGGCACATCGGGTTCCTTGAAACACAGCAAATACCGTGCTAGTTCCCGTCCCAGCTCACAGTAGCCTCTCGGTAAACAGTCGGCAGAAATAAAATCGTATTGAAATGTTGAGTGCTTTTGGAATCTGAGAAGTTACAAAGCAGCCCTGAGCTTAGAGCCAACACACCGCCACGGTATGAGCACCGGCTTGACAGGAAAAGGGTGTGGGGTGGTCCTTGTGTGAGAACGACTGAAGCTATACTGTAAAAACCGGCCAAGTCCAACATCTACAGGGTGGTTCAATGACCGGCAGCTGCTTGATGAGGTGATAAACTCCTCTCAAAATGAGCTTCTCCAAGACACTGAAGGAGATGAGAAATTGCACAGACCACCGTGAGAACAGTGGGTTGTGTGTGTGTGTGTGTGTGTGTGTGTGTGTGTACATGTGCACATGCGTGTGTCTGTATGTAAGTCAGACCGTTCTATGTGGAGGTGGAAAAACAACTAGGAGAATACACACACGTATCAGTGAGGTTCACTCTAAGTGGCAGGTTTTCGAGTGATTTCTTTCCCTTGTTTATATGCTTCTTTATTTCCAAACGTTCTATGACCAATACACGGCACTCTTACAATTAGAAATAAACTGTCTTCAATTTAAAGGATACTGAGAAAATAATCAAATGCACTTAGAACTGAGACTTTTCAAACTTTAAAAAAATGCTATTGAGCACGAAGCATGATCAGCCATCCTCTGTTCTCACAGGGCACTGAGCTAGAAGAAATACCCTCGCATTTCAAAACAAAAATATTCAATATTTAGATATGTTAGAAAGAACATCATAAAAAAAAATGGAATGAGCTACTTCTTTGACACAGTGTACAGGAAAGAGACTTAGTTCTAGCAAGTCACACAAAGAAACTTATAAAAAGACACTAAGGTAGATTTCTTCTCACTGTACATTCTCAAACTCTTGCTAAAATGGCCCAGGGTCTCACTGTTCGAGATCCTGTCCATGGTGATTTCAACCAGGAAAGGAAAATTACAAGCTCTTACGTATCTCACTGGCAGGGCTGGGGTCTGATCCGCCGAAGAGGACCTCTGTGAGCGAGGACGCGGGGCCAGAATGATACTTCTTTAGGGTAATCAGAGTTCTGACAAAGGAGAAAATGAAAATTAGGAGCTTAGTGAAAACCAGCAATTAACCCAGCGCCCGACGCCCCACGCAACGCTGCCGCCCGCCGTCTCCCATGAGGGGCACGCGACCCGCCCCAGACTGGCTGTGCCTGCCCTCTCCTGCCCAGCAGGAGGGAGGTGTGTTTAAGGAAAATGTCACATGTGACCTCCAGTCACATACACTTACTTTTTCAGTCGCTTATAAGTGATGTCGTTGGCAAGTTTTAACAGCCTGTAGGAATGCTCTCGGTCCAAACTCAACTGGAAATCATGGGACTCGTCAAAGGCCACGGTGACCAATTTCTGGGTGATCCGGGTCAGGATCCCAGTGGCCAGCTGACTGTCTTCCTCATACAGACCCACTATGTCACCTACAGAAGCAAAGACCAGTTACATAAACGCTGAACAAAGTTAAACGTGAATTACTTCATGTAACAAATTCCAGCATATTTCAAACATTGTATCTGTTACTTTCATTAGAAGTGAAGTCAGTAAAAAAAATACTTTTAACTAACATCATATGTGAAAATTTACTGGAGCTCAATGAACTATTTAAAACAAACATGACAGTCAATAAAATATTTCAAGTCTTCCTCTGTGCCCAGCACCGTTCTGGGTGCTGGTCTATATTAGGAATAAAACACGGTCCCTGAGCTCACATTAGGGAGGAGAGGAACAAATACGAAAACCTACAGGGGTCAGAGCCAAGGGCTTTAGCTAAGATGAAGTGCAGGGACTTACCTGGTGGCGCAGTGGTTAAGAATCCACCTGCCAATGCAGGGGACAGGGGTTCGAGTCCTGGTCCAGGAAGATCCCACATGCCATGGAGCAACTAAGTCCGGGCGCCACAACTACTGAGCCTGGGCTCTAGAGCCCGCGAGCCACAACTACTGAGCCCTGTGCCACAACTACTGAAGCCCACGCGCCTAGAGCCCATGCTCCGCAACAAGAGAAGCCACCGCAATGAGAAGCACATGCACCACAACGAACAGTAGCTCCCGCTCGCCACAACTAGAGAAAGCCTGTGCGCAGCAACGAAGACCCAATGCAGCCAAAAACAAATAAAATAAATAAATGTATTAAAAAAGAGAAAAAAGATGAAGTGCAGCAGAGGGTGGAGAGGGACGAGGGTGCCATTGCAGAGTGTGTGGGAAGGGCCTCTCTGAGGGGTGACCCGGAAGCAGGGTGGGCCCTGGAAAGAGTGGGGGCCACGGGCTCACCTGGGGGAGAACATTCCAGGTGGAAAGGGAACACTGATGGAGGAGGGACAGTGCGGTTTGCTGCCCGCTCAGCTGGGCTGCCCCACTCCTGCGGCAGCTGTTTGGTGATGCACCATCACCAGGCGAGTCTGAGAGGCTCCCCCTGATGCCGGGACGGAGCACACGACCCACACCCGAGCCCATCAGGGCTTCACGTGCCCCCTGGCCAGCGACTGGCTCGGGGATGGACAAGGGACCAAATCAGAGCCCCTGAGACGTGGTGAGACTTTCGGGTGGACAGCTGCAAGGAGGCCCTCACCCTTCCCAGCTGGACCAGCAACTGGAGAGGACGTGAGGGCTGGAGCTGCTACCACTTGGCGCCTGAGAAGGAAGCCGACCCAGGAGAGGGCGGAGCCGAGAGGCGGAGCGGAACCGAGCCCAGGTGACCTCCTCTGAGCCCTGCAGCCGCCTTCCAGCTATCACAACCCCTGCGGCCCCCTCCTGCTCCAGCCCACCTGGCTCGGGGTTTCTGTCACTTGAACACAGATGGCTCTGACCAAACAAGGATCCGCGCTGAGGTGCAGCCGGGGCCACCCACACACTCACACGCCATGTATTCCGAGTCAGAGTACGCGCCAGACGTCAGCCAGGCATGAGGCGTGTTCTTAGTCCTAGCTGCTCTCCTTCCAGCCAATGAGTTTCATCCACACCTCGAATCTCTTCTGTCTCCCGCCCCGACTTTTAAAGATGAAGAGCAGGTGGCAGCAGCGCCCCTGGGCCCGAGGTCCGGTTCTGCGCACGGGGGCCTCCGTGAGGCTGAGCGCAGGCGACCCCGTCCCGACTGTGACTTCCCCACCGGCCGCCCCGAGTAGGGTCCCACATTGCAGAATTCACATCTCTCAGCTACAGAGCCTTCAAACTGCTCTTCAGGAGACGAGAAACTAACAACCCCACCTACGTCTGATCAGGAGCTGAGGCAACACGTCAGGTTTTCAGCTCCGTACTTTTTCACATCAGCAGCTGGCTTCCTGTTTATCAGCTACTCATCAACCTCTCAGGTCGTTCACTCCACAACACTCACTAACTGAACACATATTATTCCTTTGGTTTTCAGAGCTTACAAACGCCCTGCACGTACATTCAGTCCCACCCACTCATCCTGATGGCGAGGCCGAAAGCTCAACTGTAATCCCCTTGGTTCTGTTCTTCAGAGGACACGTGACTGACTCTCGGCCACTTAACAGCAAAGTGTAAGATCTGACTCCAAACCAGCAGCTTCCCCTCCTCCTATCTGTCTCCAAACCCAGCCCGTCCGTATTCCAACAGCTGTGGGGCAAGAGTCTAGAAAATCGAAATGTGAAACCAACAAACTCTGTCACCACCAAAACAAGGCAGAGAGACTTTTCTAGTGGAAGTACAGCGTTCGGCAGCATTGCCCTCCCCCAGTTTCCAGGTCTGATCAAAAACAAGCATCCCGGGCTTCCCTGGTTGACAGTGGTTGAGAATCTGCCTGCCAATGCAGGGGACACGGGTTCGAGCCCTGGTCTGGGAAGATCCCACATGCCGCGGAGCAACTAGGCCCGTGTGCCACAACTACTGAGCCTGCGCGTCTGGAGCCTGTGCTCTGCAACAAGAGAGGCCAATAGTGAGAGGCCCGCGCACCGTGATGAAGCACGGTGGCCCGCGGAGCAACTAGGCCCGCTTGCCGCAACTAGAGAAAGCCCTCGCACAGAAACGAAGACCCAACACAGCCATAAATAACTAAATAAATAAATAAAATTAAAAAAAAAAAAAAAAAAACAAGCGTCCCAGGGATTTCCCTGGTGGTCCAGTGGTTAGGACTCCACGTTTCCACTGCAGGGGCCACAGGTTCGATCCCTGGTCAGGGAACTAAGATCCTGCATGCTGTGCGGCATGGCCAAAGGAAAAAATAAAAATAAAAAATAAATAAAACAAGCATCCCAGGTGTGAGCTTAAGAAGCTTCTTCTAACTGCCCCTCCTTTCCAGCAGAGCTGCCACAAGTTTAGCCAAAGCATCCTTGGCACAAGGAAGGTCTGGGAATACACAACTACACACGTTGAACCATCTGGACCAGAGCTATTCAAGAGACATGTGAGAGTCATGTGTAATTTTACATTTTCTAGTAGCCATACTAAAAAACCAAAAGAAACAGGTAAATTTAATCATGTTTTACTTAACCCAATATATGAAAAACATTATCATTTCAAGACATAATCAGTATTCAAAGAAATTACTCGATATTCTAAATTTTTTGTACTAAATCTTCAAAATCTCATGTGTGTTTTATACGAGCAGCAACCACTAGCCGTATTTCGAGTGTTCAATAACCCCACGTGGCTGGTGGCTGCCAGTCTGGACAGCGTTGATCTAAACTACCAAAAAGCCTCGTAATTGCTGAATTCCTAAGTGAGAGTTTTCCATTACAATGCTTTATTCCCCAACTGGTCGTATGTGACCTGGTCTTTACAACCCACATCTGCAGACAGCAATACTCAACGTCCACCTATGTGAAAAATGCACAGACCGGAAGTAAAGCTGTTACTGGGAAGCACAGCTGCAGATATGCATCTCCTGGGCTCAAAGGTGACCAGCAACCGTCCGTACATCCCGGTCCGCTGGCTGGATACCTGCAGCTTCAGCAAGCAGACGCCTCGGCTCTGGAGTTCTTTCAGAGAGACATTTTCCTGCCAGGACCTGGGAGACACCCAATGTTGAGACTTCAGTATTTGTATTTTACCAGTTTTTACTTCCAACCGTGCAGGAAGAACAGATGGTGATCTCTGCACAGGCACTAAGGGTGACCAGGGAAACTCTAAACCTGCCCCCTCTCAAACCTGCCCCCTCCCCATAGCCCCAGCACGGTCTGTGCCCTCCTCCCAGTTTCCCAAGACAGAACCTTCGCTCATCTTCACCTTCTGTCCTGGGTCCTGTGTGTCACTGAGTCCCACCAGGCCCCTCCCATTTGTACCCAGAATCCACCCCTGCCTCATCCTCGCCGCCACAGCTTTGGTTCAAGCCCACATCACTGGCCGTCTCTGGACTAAACTGAGCTTCCTAACTTCCTTACCTCTGGGTTCTCCCCAGCCAATCCCAGCAGCAACATCCAACAGATCCCCCTAAGATGAAAATCTATTCACCTCCCTGACCTGCTTAACTGCGCCGAGGCCCATCCTCTGCACAAGAATATAATACAATCTTCTCCACAAGGCCCTTCCCAATCTGGCCCCCGCCTATCTTCCCATGGGTGCTTACTCTGTACTCTGAACTGTGCTGATCACTTGACTTAAGAGATCATTGTGTTCCCACCTCACTGGTTTGCTGTGTGAGAATGATCTCATTTTACAGATGAGGTAACTAAGGCTGCAAAGTCACCCAGCCATAAATCATGGAGCTGGGATCCCACTGAGGTCGACAGGACTGCAAACGCTCTTAACCATCACGATCAAAAACCTCTAAAACAAATCCTCTCCACTTGGGCAGCACAACGGTTGAGTGCAAACTCTGGGATCAGCCTGCCCGAACTCAAATCCTGGCTCCATCTGTGTTACCTGGGGCACGTGACTTAACCTCTCTGTCTCAGCCTCCTTAGACATAAAACGAGAATTACAGTAACCAACTTCGCAGAGTTGACGTGAGGTTTAAAGGGATTGATGTATGTGGGGTGCTTTTACAGCCCTCAGTGTCATCTCTCAAAGTTTCAGCCCTACGGAAACAAGCCCGGCTTTCTCAGGGCTCCACCCTCGCCTGCAGGGCTGCCCTTCCTCCCCACATCTCTTCCAGGAATATCCTCCCCCGCATCCACCTGAACCCCTATTTTTCTGCAAGCTGTGCTCAGGCACCACCTCCTCCACCAAGCCAGCCTCAGCCTAAGGCTCCCCAGGGTCAGCTGTCCACCCTCCTGCTCCCACAGCACTTTGCTTGCACACACGGGTCAGCATTTATCACGCTGGAAGGGAACTGTTTCCGCTCCCACCTGCCCCTTCCGCTCAAACCCAGCCGCCAGGGGACCATCAGTGACTCTATCTCACTCGGGGCCTGGCACGGAACAGGCGCAAACACTGACAGAGGGAACGATGACGGAAGAGGGCTGAGAACACTTTGGGGATGGAACTGAGGAGAGAGGCAGGACCTACGAGGCAAAGTTCAGGGGGGACTTCAGGGGGAGAACAGACCCTTCCTAAGGGTCCCCCAAACGGAACGGGCTGCCCCGGGGGGTGAAGAGGCCTCTATCTCTGGGGGAGGCCGAGCCCCTTCACAGCCGCGATCCGGACTCGAGGAGTCAGGAGGGCAAATCCCGACCCCCAGGCTGGTCAGGCCGAGCCCCCAGGAGGGAGGTCCGCCCGGGGTCTGAGCTGGGAGAGTAGGGGGGGCTGGGGGAACCGCCGGACCGACCCCGAGGCCCGGGCCGGCGGCCATACCTGCGCTCCTCGACCTCCGCGTCCCTCTCGAGCTCCAGCAGGTCCAACTGCTTGGTCACGAAGCTCTCCACTGCCGCCGAGGCCATGGCCGCAGTCCGAGCTCGGCCCGGAGCAGCCGAGGTCCAGAGCCGCCGAGTTCCGGCTGCCGCGAGGAGCGGTGCTCCCGGCCGGGCCCGGTGCGTCGACGCACCAGGTTCGCGCCTCTTCCGCTTCCGGTGTCGGTCTAGGCTGCGGGAAGATGGCGGCGGCTGTGGCGGCGTCGGCCCTGCCGGTCACCTTCGGGCGGCTGGTGTCTGCATGCAGCCGCAGTGTCCTGAGAGCGTCGGGGCGCGGAGAGGGTGAGACCTTGGCCGCGGGGTGAAGGGAGGAAGCGGGGCGCCCCGCCGTCCCGCCACATGTGTGTCTGTGTCCGACTGATGTTAATCGCTTTTTTTGATGCGGTGATGACAACGCGGACTTCAGAGTTGGGGAAACCTGGGTTCAGATCCTGGTTCCTTTAGTTAGTAGCTTAAATGCTGATGAAAGCTCCCCAACTTCCATATAGGCTGTATTTAACCGGGGGAACAAACTGAGGCTCAGAGTGGTTAGGTAACTTGCTTATGGTCACACAGCAGGGAGGTGGGAGAGGACTGAATCAGACAACTCGGTCCGGCTCCAAGGCCTGTGCTTTAAGCATCGCCCGCAGCCTGCGAGCCACTCTCTCAGCCTCACTGTCCTCAGCTGGAAAATGGTGAGGATTGTCCTTGCCTAATGGTAACCAATCCAGCAAAAGCGACAGCTGTATTTTAGGCACTGGGTTGTCATGAGGCTCAAAAAGATTATGTTTGTCAGAAACACTATAAATCTCTGTCTGAAACGGTTGGAGTGTGTATCTGTGTGAGGGAATGTTTATGTATGTTTTAGAATTGGGTCTGACTGTCTATTTGATGATGATAAATAATTGTTCCCTTTTTTAGGTGTGATAGTGAAGTTGTGGTTGTGTTTTTGTAAAGAATCTTTATCTTTCATAGAAATATACTGACAGTTGCTTTAATCACAGAGCTGGGCCAGAGGCACTGTGAATGAATCAAGCTTGGCCAAGAGTTGATAACTGTTGAGTCTGGGGAGAGATACAGGAGGACTCGCTATTCTCTTTACTTTTGTATGCTTGTCATTTTCCGTAATAAAACTTGGGTTTAAGCAGGCAGGGAAGTTTTTACAAAAGCAGTGGGACTTACTGCATTCTACCAACATAAAACCACCTCTAGAATGCTGTGTTCAATTCCAGACCCACTGTTTTCAGAGAGAAGCACGAATGAAGTGAACTGAGTAAAGAGAGGGTGACCAAAATGGTAAACAGGCAGGACCTTGAAGAGTGAGTGAAGGAAACAGGATGGACACTGGCACGGTCCTTAGGGATCTGAAGGATGATCCTGGGGGACCATTTGTTCCCAGTGGGGTCACTGCTAAGCTAAGACCATAGGTAAGGGAAGCAGATCAAGTGCAGAAACTTTTCAGCGGTGGGATGGCTCTCAAGAGAGGCCAATCACAAGTTCCCAATCACGGAGTATTCCACAGGGGCTTCATTTGATGGCTTAGCAGAGTAGATTTCATTCATTTATTCATATATTCACCATTTATCGAGCACCTATACAAGTCAAACACTGGTCCAGGATAGCGAATACATCAGTTATAAACATAAAACAATATTCCCTGCTTTTATGGAGCTAGCATTCGGACGCGGGGGGAAGGGTTGTGCAGAGAGACAGGCAATTTTTTAAGAAGAAGCAAATTACATAGTATGTTCGAAGCTGTTAAGACTTATGGAGAAAAATAAAGCACGAGTTGGGAAGAAAGGGTTCAATTTTAAATAGGATGGGTGGGGAAGGCCTCTCTACTGAGAAGGTATTTGAGTGGAGACCCAAAGGAAGTAGGGAATTAGCCTGGGGGCCACGTGTAGTGGGGGAGCATCCAGGGCAAGAGCAGTCAAGGCATAGGCCCTTGTGCTTGGCATCTTCCAGGAATTGCCAGGAGGCCAGAATGGCAGGTGCGTGGTGAACAAGGGGAAGCTCGTGAGGCATGGGCTCAGAGAGACAGACGGAATCGCGCTGCCCACTGCCGTGTCGGCCACTGTAAGACTTCGGCTTCTTCTCTGAGTGAAATGGGGTGCTCTTGTAGAGTTTTGCAAAGTAGTGACATGATCTGGCCTCAGTTTTAACAGGATCCCTCTAGCTGCTGTGCAGAGAAGGGAGGCTAGGGCGAGAGCAGGGTGTTAGTAATAATCCAGGCTTGGGTGATTGAAGTGGTCAGAGCCTGGATCTCTCAAAGAGAGGCAAGGGGATTTGCTGATAGGTTGGCTGAGGGGTGTGAGAGAGAAGGGTCATAAATGACTGAGATTTGGGGCCTGAGCAACTAGAAAGATGGAGTCACCATTACATGAGATGGGGAGGGGTGCGGGAGAAGCAGGCATGAGGGGCAGATCAGGAGCCTTTGTTAGGTTCTGAGATGCTTGTTAGACATGCAGGTGACGATGACAAAGAGACAGGTGTTTGTCGTGTCCGACGGGCTGCAGGTGTAAACTTGGGAGTCACCAGTGTATAGGTGACATTTAAATTCATACAATCACCAGAGGAACGGCCATAGGTAAAAAAGAGGTAAGATCCAACATCTAAACCACAAGCACACCAAGATGGCAGAGGGGAAGAGAAACCAGCCCAGGAGACCAAGAATTGGGAACAACCGCTAATGAGTGAGCTTTAAGAGAGTGAATTTTATGGTTTATAAATTATAGCTCAGTTGAAAAAGTAAAACCAACAGTAGTTATTGAGAAACCTGTCCTCTGCTTTTTGCACTTAAGCACCAGGCATTTTATTTCTGAATCCTTCTCAGTAGGCTCTGGGTGCCTTTGTCGGTGTATTAGTTATCTACTGCTGTGTCCCAGGTTACCCCAAATCCAGCAGCTTAAGATACCTAACATGTATTATGGTATTAGGTCACGCCATCGCTGACGGTCAGGATCCAGGAGCAGCTTAGCGGGTGCTTCTGGCTCCCAGTCTCTCATTAGATTCAAGTCAGGCTGTCAGCTGGGGCTGCAGAATCTGCTTGCCAGCCCCCTCCCTGGGCTGCTGGCGGGAGGCCCCTCCGGGGACTGCTCACAGCACAGCAGCCCTGCGGCAGAGATGAGAGAGGACGCCCAGGACAGCAGCTGCCCTTGTGTAACTTACTCTCAGAAGTGCTGTCCTGTCACTTCTGCCACATGCTGTTGGTCACAGAAACCAGCGCCCTGTCGGGGGACAACACAGGGGGGGAGAGCACCTGGATGTGGGCTCATCGGGGCATCCTGGAGGCTGCTCCCACACTTGGGTACCGAGCAGGGCCTGAACTTAGTGGGCACTTGTGGTCAAGGCATGGGTTAGCAGGTAGGTGATTTGGTTTTGGGCCCTTTTCGATGGTGTGATAAACACATCCTGACGCTTATGGTAATAACCAGTAGCTGTAAGTGATGTTCCTTTAGTTTTGTTGGCCTAGATTTTTCTGCAGACATGTCGTGATGTGGTGGTTTAAATCGGGTGCCAGTCACAGTAGCGGCACTCGCACACTGAGCATCGTAAAGGGCAGTTTGCGTTTCGTACTAATAACTACGCGTGTTTCTCTTATTCCCTCAGCTTCCCTGTGGTCTGCTTCTCGAAGGTTCCGTTCGCAGAGCGCTTCATTTCCACAAGGGTAATATCAAAATGTGGGTTTTGGTGACTCTCTTCCTTTCCTTTCTGAAGTCAAAACTTCAAACATTTGGGTTTTCAAGAATATTTAGTTTTCTTTTAACTTTTATGACAGTACTTTTCTCAGACCCTTGACATATAGAAATACAGACAGAACCTCAAGCACCCAAAGACAAAGGTGTTCTGGGCCTTGCACAGCTGTGTCTTTCTAGGCAAAAGCTTTTAACCCCTAATTGGGGGTTTATTTCCAACTGGGAAGGTCGAATCACAGGATGGTTGTGTCAGAATCTCTAGGAGGACCTCACGTAATTTGAAAGAGCATTTCAGTGTTAAAGAAAAAACATAAAATTAATATAGACTACAGAAGGTAAATTTGACAAAATCATACTCAGGTAGGGATACACAGGGTCCCGTCCCTGTCCCGCCCTGTCAGCCCGGGTCCCTGAGCAGGGTCATGCACTCTGAGCTTCGTTCCTCTTCGGCAAAATGGAAGCAATATTAGTCTCCATCTCAGTGGGTTTTCACGAGAGTCGAGTGAGTTTCTGCATCTGAAGAGCTTAGAAGGGAGCTTCCCTGCTGGCGCAGTGGTTAAGAATCCGCCTGCCAGTGCAGGGGACATGGGTTCAATCCCTGGTCCGGGAAGATCCCACATGCCGCGGAGCAACTAAGCCTGTGCGCCACAACTGCTGAGCCTGCGCTCTAGAGCCCGCGAGCCACAACTACTGAGCCCACGTGCCACAATTACTGAAGCCCAAGTGCCTAGAACCCGTGCTCCGCAGCAAGAGAAGCCACCACAATGAGAAGCCCGCACACCACAATGAGGAGTAGCCCCCTCTCGCCACAACTACTGAAGCCCACACACCACAGCTACTGAAGCTCGTGTGCCTAGAGCCCGTGCTCCTCAACAAGAGAAGCCACCGCAATGAGAAGCCTGCACTCGGCAATGAAGAGTAGCCCCCGCTCGCCGGAACTAGAGAAAGCCCGCATGCAACAACGAAGACCCAATGCAGCCAAAAATAAAATAAATTTTTTTTTAAAAAAAGAGCTTAGAAGGACTTGTGGTTGCCGTGGGAGAGGGATGGATTGGGAATTTGGGATTAGCAGATACAAAGTATTATACATAGAATGGATAAACGACAGGGTCCTACTGTAGAGCATAGGGAACTATATTCAATCTCCTGAGATAAACCATGACAGAAAAGAATATAAAAAAGAATGTATGTGTATAACTGTATCACTATGCTGTACAGCAGAAATTAACACAACGTTGTAAATCAACTATACTTCAATACAAAAATTAGGAAAAAAAAAAAGAGAAGAGCACCTGGCACGTAGCAAGCCCTCAGTGCAGCCGCCTGCGCTCCTGCAGCGGAGATTCTCAGCAGGGGGGACGCAGGGCCTGGTGTTTCCCTAAAGCAGCAGTGGGCACCCTGCGTGAGGGTGGAGGCAGAAACCCTAAGGGGCGCTTTCGTGAACTCGGCTGGCTTCTGTGACCGCCGTGCGCGGCCACTGCTGCCCCCAGTCCCTTCCCAGGTTTGTCCCTGGGTCCTCGGCTGCTGCCGGGCCGCCCGGGGCTCCTGACGCTCAGACGAGATGCGCGACGGGGGTGCACAGCTTCATTTGGGGGCCGGTTGACTCCGGCAGGGAGGGCGTTCGCTCACTTCACAGGTCTGTTCAGCACCTGCTGTGACAGTGACCGGGGGCCTGGGCCCTGTGCTGGAAGCGGCAGGGTCCCCAGTTTTCTGGGGTCTTCTGGCTGGTCTAAGAGTTAAATTGACATGAGACAGGTTAACAGGAGATAAATCAAACCAAAGTTTAATAACCTGTACACACAGGAGAGACCCAGGAGAAATGAGCCACTCGCCCAAATGGCCGAAGCCCTCACCTTAAGTAGCACCTTCAGCTAAAGACAAAAGACGATGTTGAGGGTAGGGGTTTGACACTTCAAAGGGGACGAAGGCGAGTCACGTGGAGATGGAAAAGCAGATGTTTGGTGAATAAATGTTTGCTGGGCCTGCAGAGACAGTGGGACAGGAGCGGCCTCGGATCTCTGGGCCCCCGTGTTCCTCGCAGCCGTCTCTGGTGATGCCCTGTCCCAGGACAGGCCCTCCATCTCGAGGCTTTCAGGAAGCTGTGCGCAGACCCAGGCCTGCCTGCCTCCTGCCAAAGTTTCTTCCTGCGTCTTTTGGGCCTTGATTGTTTTCGGCTTGAAGTAATCTGCCCGCCTAAGAGATATTTTGGGGGGGGCAGGTTTTGCTCGCCTACAACTGCGGGGGCAGCTGTCCCACCAGCCACACAAGCATCAGAGACGGGCTGGGTCCTTGCCCTTCCTAGTGTGCTGAGCGCAGCCATTTCTCACACATCTTGAACCATCTTTTCACATGTGTGTGACCCACGTCTGTAAAATATTTTTACAGATACGTTCCTAAAACGTCACTGAGTTCACCACCTTGGCCAGAAGTTGTTGTGCCGGACCCCGTCGAGGAGGCCAGACACCACGCAGGTAAGAGAGGCAGAAGCAAGGGGGTGGCGGCCCTGCTTCCACCACAGAGGGGGCCTCCTGGCCGCGGAACAGGGACTTCACATCCCCAGGTGCCCGAGACATGGTGCAGCGTGAAAGCTCAGGTTCGCTCAGCACCAGAGTTCAAAACTCTCATTCGTTGAGCCAATCCTCCTAGGGCACCAAGGCTCCAGCCGAGTTGCAGGCAGGTAATGCGGGTGGCAGAAGGGCCAGGGCCCAGCTCTGTCTCCCCGCTGTTGGTAGAAACGGGAGTTCAGGGAAGAAGAACAACGTGCTCGGCCATCGGTGGAAGCCAGCCCCAGCCCGGGTGTTCGAGAGGCCATCAGGGTGTCGGGAGGCTTGTCAGACAGAATACGTGTCGCCAGGAGGGCAGTGTGGCCACCACGCCCAGCACCGGGCGGGAGTGCAAGATCCTCAGTTTCCAAAAGCTGCAAGTCCATAGTAACCCGTGGAATCTTCCAGTTTTTAAATACTATTTCGGATGCTGTGCCCGAAAAGTAAAACTGCAGGCGAGGTTCTGCCCTCTTGGCCAGGTGCAGCCGAGGGCTTGACTCGGTTTCCAGGGCAGACACCGTGCCCTGCGCCCAGCCGCAGGCGAGGCCGGAGGGTCGGGGCAGGAGAGAAGGGCCGGGCCTAAGGCGAGGTGGTGACCAGGGGAGCGGGGACTGGGTGTGGGCGGAGGCGAGCAGGTAGCGTCCAGCGCCATGAGGTATAATTCTAGGTTTTCCTTGTTTGCAAGAAGGCCTCTCCTCTCACTTCGCCAGGCCGCTGGCTCGTTGTTAATAGCAACTGGGAATCAAACCAGGTGAGGGTTTCTCCACCGCAGGGTCAGAGGAACCAAGCCAGGCACGCCGAGCACTCAGGCGGGAGGATGGCAGGGGGATGGGGGCTTCTGTGCCGTCAGGGCACGATCGTCTGTAAGAGCCCCGTGTGCCCCGAGCGCCCAAGTGCCAGCTCCTGGGAGCAGCGGCTCACCCTGGGCCTGCGTCGGGGAGAGCGAGGAGGGGCTGCTCGCACAGGCCCTGCCCCCGCTCCAGGGATGCTCAGGGCTGCGCTGCGGCGGAACAGAGGGCCCCCGGGTGAGGGTGTAGCTGTGACCCTGACCACCCTTCTCCCTGCAGAAGTCGTGGAGAAGGTGAACGAGCTGATCGCCCGGGGCCGCTACGGCAGGCTCTTCGCCGTGGTGCACTTTGCCAGCCACCAGTGGAAGGTGACCTCTGAAGACCTGATTTTAATTGAAAACAACTTAGACATTGCGTGTGGAGAGAGGATCCGGTTGGAGAAGGTGAGACTGTGGGTCAGCTCTGGGGATACGGCAGGCTGGCCGGGTGGGCACGGTGGGGTCAGGGGGGTGTGGGCAGAGCTGCTCCCCAAGGGCGGCCCAACTCGGTAGGGCCCCTCCTTACAGGGAGACGATCAGCACGTTTCTCTAAGGAGAAGCGTGTGTCTGTGGGTTCGCCTCACGTCTCCTTAGCGTATATTCTTAGAGGAAAATATCTGATCACAGGTACAGTGAAAATATAAAGAGTAAGATGAAAAGAGTTCTCAGGCCCAGATTTATGAAGAGAAAATGTTCCGTTTCGGCTCGAACGCTCCCCTGACGTTAGGCGTGGCAGCTGCCGCTGTCCTGAGCAGTCAGCACTGGTTTAGAGACATCTCGCAGGGCGCTGGCCATCTTCCGACCCTCCTGACTGCTGCGTGGTGTATCCTGCATGTTTAGCCAAGCGCTTCTGCCCTCCGCTTATGATTCTGTTTGCTGTGTTCGGGGGCCTATTTGGTTTTTGCCTATTTTACTTCTGTTTGTAAAACTGTAGATAAAATATGAGATTTCTGTACCGGATCATTTTTTTTGGACGTAGTTAACTGTTGGTATGATGTGATATAACATATGGTTTTCTTTATAATTTAAAACTCCTCCTTTCTTTGTGATTATAGATTCTTTGCATATTTACACCCAGGGGAGCATTAAACTCTCCTTTCTCAGATGGTCTTCCCACAGCCTGTGGTCCGAGCAGGACCACGGCTCAGAGCTGAACCAGGGCGCTGTGTGGACGCCAGCAGCCAGCACAGCCCCTTCTCCTTGGTGACCCCCGTGGTTCTGTCACGAGCTCATGAACAAGAGTACATTTACCTTTTACATCTAAAATAAGAGACTTCTGGAGTGTGTTTGTGAGGATTTCTAAAAAGACATTATTTTGAAACATTTCACATTAACAAAAACATAGGAAGCTCCACCTAATGCAGGTGGTTTTTCATAACGTAGGAAACCCAGCAATAGAGAACGTGTCGGGCTGAGAGTGAGTCAAGCAAGATTTCATTATTTGTCATCACCTAGCATACATAGCCCGTTGATGTTATTATAAAATAGGCTTTGTCTTTAGACAGTTAAGCTTGATGCAATCGAGTTTTTTTCTCATCAGGAGAATTTCAGACAGTCTCCCAATGTGTAGTGAGAACCCCACTGCACTTGGGTCGCAGAGCTGTCTTCATCTGAGGCCACACTTGGCGCCACAGTTTCCCTGCGGTGAGAGAGGCTTCCTGGCCGTGCAGGATTTTGCAGTCATTAAAAGAACACCTTGAACCTCAATCTCTGCAGTATCGGCAGGACTGTGAACTGCATAAAGGACACCACAGTCTGGGTTGTGCATTTTTTCCCCGTATGTATTACACTTCAATAAAAAGTTGTTATTTTTTAGAAGCCACTGTTGCCATAGGAGGGTACCCGCTCACCGGGATGACCAAGTTCCATGTGTCCGGGTCTGACAGCGCGGCGTGTCCGCAGGCGGCCGGGCGCCCCTGCACACGCAGCCACGCCGCCCACTGGCGCCCCCTCCGTCCCAGGTTGAGGGAGTCGCTAGTTAGATAGCAGAGCAAGCCCACGTCTTGGTTTCGGGGAGCCGACACCTTGCTTCCTTTCCAGTGTGCTCGGGTCACTGCCTGTTCTAGGGGCTTTGTGTTATTTGCTGGTAACACGCCTGTTTGATTCCAGGTCCTGCTGGTTGGGGCCGACGACTTCACGCTGCTCGGCAGACCCCTCCTCAGGTAACGTGCTCTCAGATGCCGGCGGGGAGGCTGGGCAGAGGGGCTCCCGTCACACCCGCTGCCACCACCAAGCTCAGCGCGCTTACACCTCTCACCGTGGGTGTGTAGTGTCCCGCGTACAGAACATCCAGAACAAATCGTTGGCCTGTTCCTCATTCATTGCGGTTTGGCCCTTTTAAGATTCGCTGTGGCACGAGACTGTTCTTTGTTGTGCTTTTTGGTAGTTTTCACGGTGTCTGCAGGGAGGGCGTATGACGTTGACAACCCGCAGAAAAGGAAGTTAAACTTTATTTAGATGTTCTCACGTGAAGCACTAGTAAAACTGAAAAATAATCAGGAAGGTACATTACGGTTCGTTTTCCTCTCTTCCAGAAAGGATCTTGTTCAAGTAGAAGCCACAGTCATTGAAAAGACAGAATCGTGGCCAAAAATCAATATGAGATTCAAGAAAAGGAAAAACTACAAAAGGAAAAGAAGTAAGTTGGAGAAAGCATGGCTGCTGCGTTCCTGTCCTCTTGGTGCTGCCCCACGTCCTGCGCTGGGCCAGGCTGGACGGGGACCTGCCCTCCGCCGGGCGCTCTTGGGGGTGCAGCGGCCCAGAGACCAGCGAGACCAGTGAGAGCTCTGCCCGCATCCTGGCTCTGCCGGGGAGGGGCGGGTAGCAGTCGATAACCGCTCCGGGGCATGTGGAGGGCGCGGCCCTGGGAGACGTCAGTGGCAGCTGGGTTCCTGCCGGGAAACCCAGAAGCAGGTCACGTGTCCACCACGGGGAATGGACGAGCAAACGGAGATTCCCTCAGTGGGATGTTGTCCAGTGCAGTGGATGGCCCACCTCCACACGGCAGGGACCATCTTAGACTATGTGAAGCCCGGAGGTGGGCAGAGCTCAGCCTCGTGCTGCCGGGCACACGCTCGCGCCCGCACGCGTTATGCACACGCATACGATGGCACGTTTCTAAAGGAAGAACGGTACGCGCAGCATTACGGGTGTGACTGCCTCTGGAGCGGGGGAAGGAAGGAGTCACAGATGCACAGGGATCGTGCGTCCCATGTCCCGGTTCCCGTGGGCGGCTCGTCAGACTTCATCTTACCGTGACGCTTCGAGCGTTCGTTCATGTTTGTTCCGTGAAGCAAAGGCAGGTGGGGACAGCCTCCTCAGAAGGTGGTTAAAGAGAAGTGGTGGCGGCTGGAAGGGTGTGAGGTCGAGGATGGGCTGGGAGGCGGAGGTGGGGCTGGTTTGTTTGAAGGAGCGAAAGAGGCTTTGGGGGAGGAGGGAGGCCCGTCTGGAGCCCGAAGGAAGGGAGTCCTGGGAGAGAAGGTCTGGAGAGGCTTCCCTGGGGAGGCAGCAGGCGGGGTGGCCCCTGGAGGGCCAGGGCATCGGGATGCTGGTGGGATGGAGCGGGGAGGGTGGGCTCAAGCACAGGGGCTGACAGACCAGGGACGGGAGGGCCCCCCATCCTGTCCCCCGGCTGAAGGGGCGTCCAAGCGGCATGCGGTGCCCCGACGTGTGGTGCCCCTGGTTTAAAGGGCCGGTAACAACGGGCGTCACCAAGGTGGGTCTGCTGGGAGAGGGCAGGGGATGGAGGCGCGAAGGGGTGAGGTCAGAGGTCAGAGAGGTGAAGAAGCAGCGCCCCTGTGTGGACTTGCCGCTGGTTCTGGCAGGTGCAGCGCGTGGGGTGGGCAGAACCTCAGCCAGGAAGGGAGGAAGCGGCGGCGGGAAGGGCTGGCACCTAAGGGGGCGACTTCACAGCAGGGCCCTGCCCCAGGGGCGCAGGCAGGGCCTGGCGAGCGGGAGTGGAGAGGCCACCGCATCCAGCGGCCTTGTGGTGACTTGTGGGAGTTGGCGGCTCAGCGTAGGGACAGGAGGGGAGCCTGTGCCGCCTGTGCCCTGAGTGGGGGCAGGAGACCCCGCCCTCCCTGCCTGGCCTCACGGAGCAGGGCCGGGACGAGGGTTCACGGAGGGAGCCCCCTCGGCCCTCACCCAGCCGTCGCTGCCCGCTCTCCGCGGCCTGGGCTGTGTCTCCCCCGTCTCCCTGACCCCATGTGACCTTTTGTCCCCATCCAGAGCCCCCTGCCATCGCCCAGTAAAGCCACAAGCAGGAACAGAACTGTCCCTGCAGGGGCCTCCGCTGGAGGTCACAGCCCCTTGGGGTGGGACCCGCAGGCTGCAGCATCCCGTCTCAGGAAGTGTAGTTGGCCCCCTGTATCCCCGTCTGCCACACTCGCAGAGTCAACCAGCCACAGATTGCAAATTTGCAGGAGGGACGTCCCTGGCGGCCCAGTGGTTGACTCTGCGCTTCCAATGCAGGGGGCGCAGGCTTGATCCCTGGCCAGGGAACTAAGGTCCCACATGCCACAACTAAGAGCCCGCGTGCCGCAGGGCCAAAAAAAAAAAAAAGAAAAGAAAATTTGCAGGAAAAAAACATTCCAGAGAGTTCCAAAAAGCAAAACTTGAATTTGCTTCACCAAGTACTTACATAGAATCTATATTATACATTGTATTTACACCTGTTCATATGGCATGTACAGTGTTTTAGGCCTCACATGTGACCTAGAGATGGTTTAGAGTATACGGGAGGGTGTGTGTAGGTTACATGCAGACACTAGACCCTCTTATTAAGGGGCTTGAGCATCCTTGGATGCTGGTGTCCTCGGGGGTCCTGGAACCCATCCCCTGCAGATGACGAGGGACGATGTCTGTCTCTCACAATCCTCGGTTACAGACGGTGAAACGTACCAGAGACGGTAGCTTCAGCTTTACTAGAGTTGGGTCAGTAGGGAGCCTCTCCTGTGCCCTCCGCCAGCTCCAGTAGCCTCAGCGTAGCCAGAAGGGGTACCCCCACCCATGCAGGGCAGGGGTCTCTGGGCACGTGGGGGCGTTGCAGCCCCTGTGGGGTCTGACGGGGCTTACGGAGCAAGTGGTGAGGCAGGTGGTCAGCGGTGACCAAAACCACGGCCTGTGGGACATCACTGGGTGCCCGGTTCCGCCCAGCTGCGGGGCGGTGCTGGTGCAAGGCAGACCCTCGAGGAGAGAGCGGGCAGCGGCTGGGTCTCGCGGTAGCTGGTCGACAGCGTCCGGATCTGTGTTCATGCCCGGGCCCTGCTCTGTCTTGCAGTTATCGTGAGTCCTCAGACCGTCCTCCGGATAAACACCATCAAGATTGCTCCATGTCTGTGCTGATCATCCAGCTAATGTTTCTAGAAATATAAAAATAAATCCATTTTCCGAGGAGACCGGGTTTCCGTGTTGTGGTGTAGGTAGCTCTGCTGTAAAAAGCTCAGTCCCGTTGTGGCTTGTTTGAGGCTGAGCGCCCTGACTGGGAGCTTGTTCTTAGTAAGGAATAGCCTCCCTTAGCTGGAGAAACCAGGAGTTCGGGAAGAGTTACACGCGTGGCCCTCCCAGGGCTGGAGCCGGGATGCTTGTGTAAGAGACAGACTGATGTTACTGGCTGCCCTCCACCGGGCACCGCAGGGGCGTGACGTGGGGGACACAGCTGGGGCCCAGGAGCTGACGCCAGGAGAGACACGATCTGGATTCCACTCCTGGGCAAGATGTACAAAAACATGAGCAAATTCCATCCCTTGGGTAATCCAATTACCTGTTTCTAGTGATTTGCTTTTCTAAGAAGCTGAGATACAAACCAGGCCAGTGTATCTGGGTGCAGAGTCCCTGCCCTGGTCCTTTTGCTCCGCTGGGTCCAGCAGGGAAGGAGGACCACAATGCCCGACAGGGGCACTATGTCCAAGGCCAGGGCGCGGCGGTGGGGCTGCAGAGCTGGGGCAGCGCAGCACGTCTGGGAACCGGATGTGAAGTGACAGAGCAGAGGGGCCAGAGCAGTTTTGAACTTGATCCTAAAGGCAGCCTCCTGTCCCAGAAGGGTTGGGGGCTGCTGTCTGGGACGGGTCAGGCCAGCAGCTGACCCCTGTGACAAGGGAGGGGACCTGAACCAGATGGGCCAGGGCTGGAGGGCAAATGGAAGGACGTGGAGGTGGGGGTCGAGTGTAGGGAGCGGGGGTCTCCCAGACAGCCCAGGCTCCTGGTTCTATGTCCTTCACAGAGGCCGGGCTTCCTCCAACAGAATAGTTAGGGCTTTCAAGAGACACAATAAAACCCATTATCAAACTGTAGTTAATACTTTCTTCCAGAGTCCCATGACGGGGGAATGAGGAAGGCGGGCGGCACTGCACCAGGAGGCCTCCCCCTCTCCTCCCTGCCCCCTTTCAGGTACCCAGTCACCCTCGGGGATGCTGGGGGATGCTGGCTGGCCAGGCCCATGGGAACACTCCCCCTCCTGCAGTGCCCTCCATGTACAGCAGGGGGCAGCAATCCCCCTGCATGCGGAGATTCTGGATTCCGGCCACTGGTTACTGGCTGCAGTGCCCCTGGGGTGGGCGGCAGGGATGGTGGGCCGACCTCAGAGCGTGGGTGTGCTCCCTCTGACACCGCCGCATCAGGATCCATGATAACTTTCCACACGCTGTAGCTCGTGCGGACTGCTCTGAGAGCCACGGCTCTGGATCCCGGGGCCTGGCTCTCTCTGGGTCCTCTCGGCCAGCCTAGGGCCCACTCCTGTGGTCCGTTTTACCTGTGCAGGTAAGATGGGAACCACCTCCCACATCCTTCAACTTAACGCACATCCATATGCCTGAAATACAGAACAGATTCTGAAGTCGTCTGTCGCAGTCAGGCAGCGCAGCTTACGTAGTTGGGGAGGGGGTGGGTGGCTCCGGACCCAGACTGACCTGGGTGGGAACCCCAGACCCACCCCGCAAGGAGTCCTTGGGCACGTTATCTGGTCCCTGGGCCTCAACTACTCATCCCTCACATGGGGGCGATGCTAGTACCCACCCTCTGGACCACCGTGAGGGTTCTGGGCGACAGCAGCTGCTCCGCCTAGGCAGCATTCGTGATCCTAGAAAGAGGCAGAGCCACCGTGCTCTGGGGCGCGGGTGACGTGCCTGTAAAGCATCGACGTCGGCGTCGAACTGGTGAAAGATCACTCGTTTTAAAAGCGGGACTAGGCATCATTCACAACAGCCAGGAGGCAGAAATAACTCGTGTCCATCCTGATGGATAAACAGATGTAGTCTACACCTACAATGGACGTGTTTATTCAGCAATCAAAAAGGAATGGTGAGGACTCCACGCTTCCACTGCAGGGGCACAGGTTCGATCCCTGGTTGGGGAACTAGGATCCTGCAAGCCGCCACAGCCAAAAAAGAAAGGAGTGGCATTCGGACACTTGCTACAGCACAGATGACCTTGAGGACAGTGTGCTGAGTGAAAGAAGCCAGACACAAAAGGACAAATACTGTATGATTCTACTTACGTGAAATACCCAGAATAGGCAGATTCATAGAGACAGAAAGTAGGTTAGAGGTCATCAGGGGCTGCGGGAGGGGAAACACAGAATTCTCACATCCTGGGCACCGGGTTTCTGTTTGAGGTCATAAAAAAAGTCCGGAAGTGGATAGTGTGATGGTTGCACAGCATTATGAATGTCATTAATGCCGATGAATTGTCAGTTAAAAGTGGTTAAGTTGGTAAATTGTATGTTATGTATATTTCACCACAACTTTTTAAACAAAGGGAAAAAACCCACTAGGTTAATGAGTCACATCAGTTGACTGAAAAAAAAAAGGCAAAAATTGGATTCCTGGGGCTGTCGTTGATGACTGTTCCCTCCCAGCTGTTCTTGGCCGGTGACAGGACACTGCAGCTGCAGGTCACCTGGGCTTGGCAGGGGGCTCCAGCCACACCACCCTCACCGCCTGTCATCTCGCTGCCTGCCGGGCCCTCCCAGGCTGGTGTCTCTGTTCCCTTTATCACAGGAATACTTTGCTGCTCGGTCTGCGGTGGGGCCTTCACCTCCAAGCACCTGCTTGCCTCCCTGCCCCCCCTCCGCCCTGTTAATCCAGACCCCTGCCCAGCGGGCACCACCTTGGCCTCGCCCGGCTCCCGAGCTCAGGCTGCCCCTGCATCCTCTGCCCAGTTCCCTCCGCCGGACTGCAGGGCTAACCCTCTCAGGGCCAGGTGTGGCCTGAGACCCGAGTCCGCGGTCACCCCAAAACCTCCCATCGGGTCCCAGCGGGTCCAGACAGATGGTGGGGGCGGAGCATGTAGGGAGAGCGTGAAAGGGGACGATGGGATGCAGGACAGCCCCGGGCCAGGCACGAGGGCTTTAATCAGACTGTCACCTCCGTTACTAACCAGGGGGCCTGGCTGCTACTGAAACGTGTCACGAGCTCAGATGGGGCTGTGGAGCTGTCCCATCTCAGCAGGTCCCTCCCCAGGTCACCGTTTCTGCTCCCCGTCTTCTACCTGGTGTCAGCACACGTGTATTTCTCTGTCCCGGGTTTCTCCTCTGCTTCCCTCCCCCACTGGACCGCCAGCTCCAGGAGGGGGGAACGTATCTGTTTTATCCACTGACATACACTCAGCATCCAGGACCACACCTGGCCCACAGCAGGGATGCAGGTGAATGCACGAATGTCTCCGTCACAACCCCTAATTCCACACTGCGGCTGACCAGGGGAGGGCTGAAGGGGCTCCTTCCGTCTGCGGGGTGGGTCCCAGGCTGTGCTCGGGGCTGCAGGCGTGGGGGCGTGGGGGCGTGGGGGCTGGGGGAGGCGGAGGGTCGGTGGAGCCTCCCAGTGGCGTCGGGTGAGGCTGCTGGCCCAGCAGTTTTACGGAAAAGATGGAGTCCTTGGTGTCCAGCAGGACCACAGTCAGAGCTCTACAAACATTGAAGATGTAAGTTGGGACTTCCCTGGCGCTCCAGTGGTTAAGACTCCGTGCTTCCACTGCAGGGGGCACAGGTTCAATCCCTGGTCGGGGAACTAAGATCCCGCATGCCGTGCAGTATGGCCAAAAAAAAAATTTTTTTTAATACTTTTTAAGTAAAGATGTAAATTGCTCTACAGTGCCGGCGGGGCTGCTCTGCTTCCTGCAGGTGAGCCCAGCTGTCAGGAGGGCAGCTTCCTCCTGACATCTCCCCACCCTGGGGGCCTCGGACTCCTGGGGCCACTTCCACTGAGTCAGGGCGCAAACCCGCAGGGCCTGGTTCTCGGAGATAAGGGCGGCACACCTGGCGGCTGGGTGCCCCTTGACCCACTTCCTGCGAGGCCCCGCGGCAGAGACGGGGAAATGCAGAACCCGGGCTGCTCACCTCCCTAGAGACGCTGTCTGGCTTTCTTCTTCCTCTGCTCCCGTGGGCGGCCACCAGAGACACATCGTCCCCTTGGAACCCGGGCAACGCTTCCAGGCCTTGGTGTGCAGTACAGAATTGCAAGATAGAGTCCGGCCCTACCCCAGGCTCCTGATAAGAGTTCAGGACTGGCAGGAACGATCTCAGGGGGACAAAGACCACCTCGCGGAGGGATCATTTTCAAGTGAAACTGCCTGGCGTGGGGCCAGCCTGCAGCCAGCAAGCCAAAGAGGAGAGCGTGCGAGCGTGGGGAGACGCGGCCCCTGCCCCGAGGGGACAAAGGAGCGGAGAGTTGACGTCGTTGCTGGGAGGTCCATGCAGGTCAGACCTTGACAGCAGGGACATCTGTGAGCTGCTCTGGGCTCGGGGCTCTGGGCCAGGTGCACTAAATCATCTGCACCTCCAAGAGCCCTGCAACGTGGGTACTGTCATTTCTCACCGTTTTACACACAAAGAAACTAAACCATAGAGCGGTGATGGTGTTTTTTTTTGGTTCCCCAGATAGTTCTGATATGGGCGCCGGGGTTGAGGAAGCTCAGCGGTCGAGTCTCCCCTCTTTTTTTTTTTTAAACTTTGGTTTTATTTTATTTATTTATTTATTTATTTATTTATTTATTTATTTATTTATGGCTGTGTTGGGTCTTCGTTTCTGTGCGAGGGCCTTCTCTAGTTGCGGCAAGCGGGGGCCACTCTTCATCACGGTGCGCGGGCCTCTCACTGTTGCGGCCTCTTGTTGCGGAGCACAGGCTCCAGACGCGCAGGCTCAGTAGTTGTGGCTCACAGGCCCAGTTGCTTCGCGGCATGTGGGATTTTCCCAGACCAGGGCTCGAACCCGTGTCCCCTGCATTGGCAGGCAGATTCTCAACCACTGCGCCACCAGGGAAGCCCTGAGTCTCCCCTCTTAACTGAGGCCAAGGGAGATCTTCTTGGGGCTGAAGGTTTGGACAAATAACGAACTGAGGGGTGTTTTTTTTGGTGGGGGGTTGTTTTTTTGTTTTTTAATATAAATTTATTTATTTATTTTTGGCTGTGTTGGGTCTTCGTTGCTGTGCACAGGCTTTCTCTAGTTGCGGCGAGCAGGGGCTACTCTTCATTGTGGTACACGGGCTTCTCATTGCGGTGGCTCCTCTTGTTGCGAAGCATGGGCTCTAGGTGCGGGGGCTTCAGTAGTTGTGGCACACGGGCTTAGTTGCTCTGCAGCATGTGGGATCTTCCCAGACCAGGGCTCAAACCCATGTCCCCTGCATTGGCAGGCGGATTCTTAACCACTGTGCCACCAGGGAAGCCCCTGAGGGGTTTTTTTGAATTGTTCAAAGTGGTGTCTTGAAACCCCCCCCAAGTCTTAAACCTGGGGCCCAGATGTAAACCTGGGTGGAAGCCATAACCTGGGCCTCAGATGCCAGCCGAACCCCCCGACGCTGCACTCTGGAGCAGAGAAGGCAAGTGCCCAGTGCCCCGCATGACTCAGACCTGACGCCTGGCCCTCAGGCCACTGCACCTGACCAGGAAGCCCCTGACAGGAGGCCGCCCCTCAGGCATCTCCGGGACCTGAGGAGAGGAGTCCCCGCTAGGACGCCCGGCTCTCAGGTGACTCCATGACAGGACGGCTGCCTGAGCCGTGTGGCTGACAGGGTCTTGGTGCTCCGGCCTGCTGTCAGGCCTGAGCCTCTGAGGTGGGAGAGCTGAGTTCAGGACATTGGTCCACCAGAGACCTCCCAGCCCCACATAATATCAAACGACGAAAGCTCTCCCAGAGTTCTCCATCTCGATGCTAAGACCCAGCTCCACCCAACAGCCAGCAAGCTCCAATGCTGGACAACCTTTGCCAATCAACTAGCCAGACAGGAATGCAACCCCACCCATTAGCAGAGAGGCTGCCTAAAATCATACAAAGTTCACAGACACCCCAAAACACACCACCAGATGCAGCCCTGCCGACCAGAAGGACAAGATCCAGCCCCATCCACCAGAACACAGGTACCAGTCCCCTCCACCAGGAAGCCTACACAAGCCATTGAATCAACCTTACCCACTGGGGGCAGACACCAAAAACAACAGGAACTAGGAACATGCAGCCTGCGAAAAGGAGACCCAAAGCACAGTAAGTTAAGCAAAATGAGAAGACAGAGAAATACGCAGGAGAAGAAGGAGCAAGGTAAAAACCCACCAGACCAAACAAATGAAGAAGAAATAGGCAGTCTACCTGAAAAAGAATTCAGAGTAATGATAGTAAAGGTGATCCAAAATCTTGGAAATAGAATGGAGAAAATACAAGAAACGTTTAACAAGGACCTAGAAGAACTAAAGAGCAAACAATGATGAACAACACAATAAATGAAATTAGAAATTCTCTAGAAGGAATCAATAGCAGAATAACTGAGGCAGAAGAACAGATAAGTGACCTGGAAGATAAAATAGTGGGAATAACTATCACAGAGCAGAATAAAGAAAAAAGAAAGAAAAGAATTGAGGACAGTCTCAGAGACCTCTGGAACAACATTAAACGCACCAACATTCGAATTATAGGGGTCCCAGAAGAAGAAGAGAAAAAGAAAGGGTCTGAGGAAATATTTGAAGAGATTATACTTGAAAACTTCCCTAACATGGAAAAGAAAATAGTCAAGTCCAGGAAACGCAGAGAGTCCCATACAGGATAAATCCAAGGAGAAACATGTCAAGACACATATTAATCAAGCTATCAAAAATTGAATACGAAGAAAAAATATTAAAAGCAGCAAGGGAAAAGCAACAAATAACATACAAGGGAATCCCCACAAGGTAAACAGCTGATCTTTCAGCAGAAACTCTGCAAGCCAGAAGGGAGTGGCAAGACATATTTAAAATGGTGAAAAGGAAAAACCTACAACAAAGATTACTCTACCCAGCAAGGATCTCATTCAGATTCGACGGAGAAATTAAAACCAGACAGGCAAAAGTTAAGAGAATTCAGCACCACCAAACCAGCTTTACAACAAATGCTAAAGAAACTTCTCTAGGCAGGAAGCACAAGAGAAGGAAAAGACCTACAAAAACAAACCCAAAACAATTGAGAAAATGGTAATAGGAACATACATATCAATAATTACCTTAAATGTAAATGGATTAAATGCTCCAGTCAAAAGACATAGACTGGCTGAATGGATACAAAAACAAGACCCGTATATATGCTGTCTACAAGAGACCCACTTCAGACCTAGGGACGCATACAGACTGAAAGTGAGGGGATGGAAAAAGATATTCCATGCAAATGGAAATTAAAAGAAAGCTGGAGTAGCAATTCTCATATCAGACAAAATAGACTTTAAAATAAAGACTATTACAAGAGACAAAGAAGGACACTACATAATGATCAAGGGATCAATCCAAGAAGAAGATATAACAATTGTAAATATTTTTGCACCCAACATAGGAGCACCTCAGTACATAAGGCAAATGCTAACAGCCATAAAAGGGGAAATTGACAGTAACACAATAATAATAGGGGACTTTAACACCCCACTTTCACCAATGGACAGATCATCCAAAATGAAAGTAAATAAGGAAACACAAGCTTTAAATGACACATTAAACAAGATGGACTTAATTGATGTTTATAGGACATTCCATCCCAAAACAACAGAATACACTTTCTTCTCAAGTGCTCATGGAACATTCTCCAGGATAGATCATATCTTGGGTCATAAATCAAGCCTTGCTAAATTTAAGAAAATTGAAATCGTATCAAGTATCCTTTCTGACCACAACGCTATGAGACTAGATATCAATTACAGGGGAAAAAACTAAGAAATACAAACACATGGAGGCTAAACAATGTGCTACTAAATAACCAAGAGATCACTGAAGAAATCAAAGAGGAAATCAAAAAATATCTAGAAACAAATGACAATGAAAACACGATGACCCAAAACCCATGGGATGCAGCAAAAGCAGTTCTAAGAAGGCAGTTTATAGCAATACAATTCTACCTCAAGAAACAAGAAAAAATCTCAAATAAGCAACCTAACCTTACACCTAAAACAATTAGAGAACGAAGAACAAAAAAAAAAAACCCCAAAGTTAGCAGAAGGAAAGAAATCATAAAGATCAGATCAGAAATAAATGAAAAAGAAATGAAGGAAACAATAGAAAAGATCAATAAAACTAAAAGCTGGTTCTTTGAGAAGATAAACAAAATTGATAAACCACTAGCCAGAATCATCAAGAAAAAAAGGAAGAAGACTCAAATCAACAGAATTAGAAATGAAAAAGAAGAACTAACAACTGACCCTGCAGAAATACAAAGAAGCATAAGGGATTACTACAAGCAACTATATGCCAATAAAATGGACAACCTGGAAGAAATGGACAAATTCTTAGAAAAGCACAACCTTCCAAGACTGAACCAGAAAGAAATAGAAAATATAAACAGACCAATCACAAGCACTGAAATTGAAACTGTGATTAAAAATTTTCCAACAGGGGCTTCCTTGGTGGCGCTGTAGTTGAGAATCTGCCTGCCAATGCAGGGGACACGGGTTCGAGCCCTGGTCTGGGAAGATCCCACATGCCATGGAGCAACTAGGCCCGTGAGCCACAATTGCTGAGCCTGCGCATCTGGAGCCTGTACTCCGCAACAAGAGGGGCTGTGATAGTGAGAGGCCCGTGCACCGTGATGAAGAGTGGCCCCCACTTGCCACAACTAGAGAAAGCCCTCGCACAGAAACGAAGACCCAACACAGCCATAAATAAATAAATAAATAAAATTAAAAAAAAAAAAGACTTACTAATGACATTTACAAAAAAAAAAAATCTTCCAACAAACAAAAGCCCAGGACCAGATGGCTTCACAGGAGAATTCTGTCAAACATTTAGAGAAGAGCTAACACCTATCCTTCTCAAGCTCTTCCAAAATATAGCAGAGGGAGGAACACTCCCAAACTCATTCTACGAGGCCACCATCACCCTGATACCAAAACCAGACAAAGATGTCACAAAAAAAGAAAACTACAGACCAATATCACTGATGAATACAGATGCAAAAATCTTCAACAAAATACTAGCAAACAGAATCCAACAGCACATTAAAAGAATCATACACCACCATCAAGTGGGGTTTATCCCAGGAATGCAAGGATTCTTCAATATATGCAAATCAATCAATGTGATACACCATATTAACAAACTGAAGGATTAAAAGCCATATGATCATCTCAATAGATGCAGAAAAAGCTTTTGACAAAATTCAAAACCCGTTTATGATAAAAACTCTCCAGAAAGTTGGCATAGAGAGAACTTACCTCAACATAATAAAGGCCATATTTGACAAACCCACAGCCAACATCATTCTCAATGGTGAAAAACTGAAAACATTTCCTCTAAAATCAGGAACAAGACAAGGATGCCCACTCTCACCACTGTTATTCAACATAGTTTTGGAAGTTTTAGCCACAGCAATCAGAGAAGAAAAAGAAATAAAAGGAATCCAAATTGGAAAAGAAGAAGTAAAGCTGTCACTGTTTGCAGATGACATGATACTATACATAGAGAATCCTAAAGATGCTTCCAGAAAACTGCTAGGGCTAATCAATGAATTTGGTAAAGTAGCAGGATACAAAATTAATGCACAGAAATCTCTTGCATTCCTATACACTAATGATGAAAAATCTGAAAGAGAAATTAAGGAACACTCCCATTTACCATTGCAACAAAAAGAATAAAATACCTAGGAATAAATCTACCTAAGGAGACAGAAGACCTGTATGCAGAAAACTATAAGACACTGATGAAAGAAATTAAAGATGATACAGACAGATGGAGAGATATACCATGTTCTTGGATTAGAAGAATCAACATTGTGAAAAGGACTATACTACCCAAAGCAATCTACAGATTCAATGCAATCCCTATCAAACTACCAATGGCATTTTTCACAGAACTAGAACAAAAAATTTCACAATTTGTATGGAAACACAAAAGACCCCGAATAGCAAAAGCCATCTTGAGAAAGAAACATGGAGCTGGAGGAATCAGGCTCCCTGACTTCAGACTGTACTACAAAGCTACAGTAATCAAGACAGTATGGTACTGGCACAAAAACAGAAATATAGATCAATGGAACAGGATAGAAAGCTCAGAGATAAACCCACGCACATATGGTCACCTTATCTTTGATAAAGGAGGCAAGAATATACAATGGAGAAAAGACAGCATCTTCAATAAGTGGTTCTGGGAAAACTGGACAACTACATATAAAAGAATGAAATTAGAACACTTCTTAACACCATACACAAAAATAAACTCAAAATGGATTAAAGACCTAAATGTAAGGCCAGACCCTATAAAACTCTTAGAGGAAAACATAGGAAGAACACTCTTTGACTTAAATCACAGCAAGATCCTTTTTGACCCACCTCTTAGAGAAATGGAAATAAAAACAAAAATAAACAAATGTGTCCTAATGAAACTTAAAAGCTTTTGCACAGCAAAGGGAACCATAAACAAGACGAAAAGACAACCCTCAGAATGGGAGAAAATATTTGCAAATGAAGCAACTGACAAAGGTTTAATCTCCAAAATATACAAGCAGCTCATGCAGCTCAATATCAAAAAAACAAACAACCCAATCCAAAAATGGGCAGAAGGTCTAAATAGACATTTCTCCAAAGAAGATATACAGATTGCCAACAAACACATGAAAGGATGCTCAACATCACTAATCATTAGAGAAATGCAAATCAAAACTACAATGAGGTATCACCTCACACCAGTCAGAACAGCCATCATCAAAAAATCTACAAACAGTAAATGCTGGAGAGGGTGTGGAGAAAAGGGAACCCTCTTGCACTGTTGGTGGGAATGTAAATTGATACAGCCACTATGGAGAACAGTATGGAGGTTTTTTAAAAACTAAAAATAGAACTACCATACGACCCAGCAATCCCACTGCTGGGCATATACCCTGAGAAAACCATAATTCAAAAAGAGTCATGTACCACAATGTTCACTGCAACACTATTTATAATAACCAGGACATGGAAGCAACCCAAGTGTCCATCAACAGAAGAATGGATAAAGAAGATGTGGCACATATACACAATGGAATATTACTCAGCCATAAAAAGAAACAAAATTGAGTTATTTGTAGTGAGGTGGATGGACCTAGAGTCTGTCATACGGAGTAAAGTAAGTCAGAAAGAGAAAAACAAATACCATATGCTAACACATATATATGGAATCTAAAAAAAAAAAAAAAACATGGTTCTGATGAACCTAAGGGCAGGACAGGAATAAAGACACAGATGTAGAGAATGGACTTGAGGACACAGGGAGGAGGATGGGTAAGCTGCGATGAAGTGAGAGAGTAGCATTGACATATATACAATACCATATGTAAAATAGCTAGCTAGTGGGAAGCAGCTACATAGCATAGGAAGATCAACTCGGTGCTTTGTGACCGCCTAGAGGGGTGGGATAGGGAGCATGGGAGGGAAACACAAGAGGGAGGGGATATGGGGATATGTGTATACGTATAGCTGATTTTATTTGTTATACAGCAAAAACTAACACAACATTGTAAAGCAATCATACTCCAATAAAGATGTTAAAGAAAAAAAAAGTGGAGTCTTGCCAGCCCGGCAAGGCTGAACCCCACTTCTGCCACTTATTCCATCTGTGCCCTGAGCAAGTTCTTACTGCGTGCCTTGGTTTCCTTGTCTGCAAAGTGGGGACATTAGTGGGACTTCCCTGGTGGTGCAGTGGTTAAGAATCCTCCTGGCAATGCAGGGGACACGGGTTCAAGCCCTGGTCCGGGAAGATCCCACATGCCATGGAGCAACTAAGCCCATGCACCATAACTACTGAGCCTGCACACTAGAGCCCGCGAGCCACAACTGCTGAGCCCATGCACCACAACTACTGAAGCCCATGTGCCTAGAGCCCATGCTCCACAACAAGAGAAGCCACCACGATGAGAAGCCCACGCACCACAACAAAGAGTAGCCCTGCTCACCGCAACTACAGAAAGCCCGCGTGCAGCAACGAAGACCCAGTGCAGCCAAAAATTAATTAATTAATTAATTTAATTAAAATAAAATGACATTTAAAAAAAAAAGTGCAGACATTAGTGGCACCCGCCTTGCCTTGCACCGGTGGGTGTGCTGGGGTGAACGTGGGCATCATGGCTAATTGTTAAGGCACGCTGCTCAGCGGCTCACTGACACTTTCTTACCTTCCAGAAAATTCTCTTCACAGGACGGTGCAATACGTACAAAAGGAAACATGTGATTTGCCTGCTCCTTTAAGGGAAGACTCTACTGTCAAACCCATACCTTGAAATTGAAACTGGTATTTCACCTGTTAAGAAAAATTCCTTAAGAAAACCTTCCAGGAATTCCCTGGCAGCCCAGTGGTTAAGACTCTGCGCTTCCACTTCAGGGGGCACGGGTTCGATCCCTGGTTGGGGAAGTTCCACATGCCACACGGCCAAAAAAAAATTTTTTTTAATTCAAAAAAATGAAGGGACTTCCCTGGTGGCGCAGCGGTTAAGAATCCACCTGACAGGGGCTTCCCTAGTGGCACAGTGTTTAAGAATCTGCCTGCCAATATAGGGGCCATGGCTTTGAGCCCTGGTCTGGGAAGATCCCACATGCCGCGGAGCAACTAAGCCCGTGTGCCACAACTACGGAGCCTGCACTCTAGAGCCCACGAGCCACAACTACTGAAGCCCGTGCGCCTAGAGCCCGTGCTCTGCAACAAGAGAAGCCACCGTGATGAGAAGCTCATGCACCTCAACAAAGAGTAGCCCCCGCTCGCAGCAACTAGAGAAAGCCCGCGCGCAGCAACCAAGACCCAACGCAGCCAAAAATAATAAATAAATACATGAAAACATTTTTTTTTTAAAGTGAAACTTGGGGGGACTTCCCTGGTGGTCCAGTGGGTAAGACTCCATGCTCCCAATGCAGGGGGTCTGGGTTCGATCCCTGGCTGGGGAACTAGATCCCGCATGCCGCAACTAAGACCCAGCAAAAATAAATATTTTTTTTAAAAAAAGAGTATTAGAACTTTAATTAAAACTTTAGAACTTTAATTTTTTAAAAAAAAGTGAAACGGGAATTCCCTAGCGGTCCAGGCAGCCCAGTGGTTAGGACTCCATGCTTCCACTGCAGGGGCCGTGGGTTCGAGCCCTGGTTGGGGAACTAAGATCCTGGAAGCCATGCGGCGTGACCAAAAAAAAAAAAAAGTGAAACAATGCCTCTGAGAATGCAACAACGAAGTAGAAAGTAAATGACCAAATGCACAAAGAAAAAATGTAAGAGACCTGTGAATAGAAAGAACACCTGTATGTTTCTTCTCTGCCCTGCTCTTACGACCACCCTCACACTTCTCAGCACTCAGGACTTCACGTCTGGCCCCCCAGTGTGGAGCTTTCCCCACACCAAGCAATCCTCAGAATCTCGGGACACCAGCTGAGGGTCCTACAGCTGAATTCTGACACCACCCACCTGGGGAGAGCTCAGACCCAGTCCCACAAGACAGCCCCACTTCAGACGCCCATGGCAGGTCCAGCTTGTCACCTGTGCTTCTGACCGACAGCGACAAACTGGAGGTTTCCATGACTCCCTCCTCAGGGCTGACTGTTTGCTAGCAAGCCTCATAGAATGCAGGGAAACAGTTTCCTTACTAAATTACTCACTTATTACAAAGGATACTAAGGGATGCGAATGAACAGCCAGGTGAAGAGGCACACAGCACAGGCCTGGACGGACCCCGAGCACAGAAGCATCTGCCCCCGTGGAGTTTGGAGTCACCACACTCCTGGCACATGAATGTTCTTGTTCACCAAACCTGAAGTTCTCCAAACCCCGCACTTTAAGGATTTTTAACGAGGCTTCATTATAGAGGCATGACTTTTATTTTGGGGAGGAAAGTTTTTTTCCCAGCTTTATTGAGATATAATCGACATGGAACACTGTGTAAGTTTAAGGTGTATGACATGATGATCTATAATTACTAAGTTGGCATGATTGATTAAATCATTGGCCGCCAGTGACTAATTCGACTTCCAGCCCTTCTCTGCTCCTCAGAGGTTGGGGGTGAGGCTTAAAGTTCAAACTAGGAGCTTTCTGAAAGTCACCCCATTAATATAAATCAGGTGTGGCTGAAAGGGACCAGTTATAACAAAAGACACACTTTCCACTCTGGTGACTTTTATCCTTTAGGAAATTCCAGGAGTATGTTTTAGGAACTCTGCCCCAGGAACAGGGAGGAAGACCAGAGATACTTTCCTTATTATAAATCACAACACAGCTTGAAGATGGTGTACAGCAGGGGTCCCCAACCCCTGGGCCGTGGACCGGTATCGGTCCGTGGCCTGTTAGGAACCCGGCTGCACGGCAGGAGGTGAGCAGAGGACAAGCGAGCGAAGCTACATCTGCTGCTCACCGCCACTCGTATTACCATCCCTCCCACCCCCGATCTGTGGAAAAATCATCTTCCACGAAACCGGTCCCTGGTGCCAAAAAGGTTGGGGACCGCTGGTGTACAGGGTGTATAATGCAGGGAAATGGCTAAAGGAAATTCGAGAGGAGCGGTAACGTTTCTAGGATGATTTGCAGGAAAAGCCAGCAGGAAGGAAGGACTAGAGAAGGGTCAGATCCACGGGAGCCCTCAGTCAGCTGCAGATCTGATGGGTGTTGGTAGCGGCAGGCAGGCAGCCAGGAGGTCTTAAGGAAGGCCCAGAGCTCCCTCTGGGGACTGTGGAGGGCTACTGGTGTCACAGCAGGTTGGGGACTCATTGCGGAGGTCCCACCAAAGCAAAATTGGCCAAGGTGGTCCCAACTGGACACCTGGGACTCTCCAAACACCTCCCCTCCCCTAGAGACTCTTGGCTTCTCTTTCTTGTCACGTCCCCATTCCTTCCACTGGGGATGGGTATCTGGACCCCTGGGACCAGTGGCCTTTGTCCTTCCCTGAAGAGTGGGGAGGGGTCCAGGGGTGGGTGCAGGGCTAGGATGATGGGACCTGTCTTGCTGCCCCAGCAAGAGTGGGGCACCTGGAAACTTAAGACCACCATCCCGCACCTGTCCTTCTTACCTGATGTCTGTTCCAGAAGGAAGGGATTTCCCTGGCGCGAGGTTCAGCAGCAAGACCCTTGCCTATCACCACCGTTCCCAGGCTCCCTTCAACTTTGACCTTCCTGATTTCTGCTGTAGCCTACCAACATGGGTGTTAATACCTAACACTTTTCTCTAATTTCCCTCACTTTTGTTTTTTTTACTTAAACCCTTCCTTTAGCTTTGTCATGAGCCATTAGAGCTATGAAGTCCTAGCCTTGATGTAGCAGCTGTTTATTGACACCTATTAAACAAATGCCTAACTGTGAAAATCGAAACTGTGTTCCTGTGTCACCCGAATCTCATCCTGTGCCCGGACGCACCCAGACCACTTTCGGTTCCAGCCTCTACTGATCACTGGCTACGGGTCTTGAGCCAGTGCTCGACCCTCTCTAAGCCTCAATTTCCACCTGTGAAAAGTGGAGGGGACCTGGCAGGTGAGGTCACTGGAGGTCAGTTTACAGGTGGACTGCCTAGTGACCCACAGCAGGTGTGGGAGGAGTACTGCTTCCCTCTCCCCTTCTCTCCGCCTCCAGGCTCCGCCCACTCCATCACTACCTTTCATCCAGTGCTTGCTGTAGGCCAGGTGCTGCGCCAGGCACTTTGCGTTGAGTTATCATAACTGTGAAAATTAGTAAAGGGAAACCTCATTAAAATGGATTCAGGAGGCCACAAGGGGGAGCTCTCACCACTTGACCTTAATTCAGATTCTCTGCAGGAAGTGACACTGCTTACTACATCCAGCAGGAGAAACAAAGATTTTCTCCTTGCCTGGCAACAGCTCAGCCCATGAGAGACTGTCATAACTCAGCCAATGAAAGGCCACTACACTTCCAGCCCCCAGTTTCCTCCAGTGGACTTTTTGTTTATAACAGTCCCTCCCAACTCCCCCTTCTCTATAAAAGGGTTTCCTCTCCTCTGCTTTACTGGACTCGCATGTGGTTTGCCATGTTTGCATGCCTATGTTGCAATTCTTTGCTGCTCCTGAATAAACCCATTTGCTGGTAAAATAACTGGCTATTTTATTGTTTTAGGTTAACATTTAATCCCCAAAAAATCCCATTGTGTTAGTCAGGGCTGTCCAGAGAAACAACCAATAGGATATATATAGATATAGAGAAAGAGATGTATTATGAGAGATTGGATCATGCTGTTACGGAGGCTAAGTCTCACAATCTGTCATCTGCAAGCTGGAGACCCAGAAAAGTATAATTCTACTACAAACCTGAAGGCAAGAGAACAAGGGGAGCCAATGATATAAGTCCCACTCCAAGTCCAAAGGTTAAAAACCAGGAGCACTGATGTCCAAGGGCAGAGGATGGATGTCCCACCTCAAGCAGAGAGCAAATTCACCCTTCCTGGGGATTTCCCTGGTGGTCCAGTGGTTAAGAATCTGCCTTCCAATGCAGGGGACACAGGTTCGACCCCTGGTCAGGGAACTAAGATCCCACATGCCACGGAGCAGCCAAGCCCGTGCGCCACAACTACTGAAGTGGCGCACTCTTCAGGGATCGAACCCGTGTCCCCTGCATTGGCAGGCAGATTCTCAACCACTGTGCCACCAGGGAAGTTCCAATAAATAAATATATTTTTTAATTATGAAAAAACAATTTGCCCTTCCTCTCCCTTTTTGTTCGATTCAGGCCCTCTGTAGGTTGGATGGTGCTGCCTCATTGATGAGGGCAAGGCCACCTTCTTTCATTATTTATTTATTTATTTATTTATTTATTTATTTATTTATTTATTTATTTATTTATTTATGGCTGTGTTGGGTCTTTGTTTCTGTGCGAGGGCTTTCTCTAGTTGCGGCGAGCGGGGGCCACTCTTCATCGCGGTGCGCGGGCCTCTCACTATCGCGACCTCTCTTGTTGCGGAGCACAGGCTCCAGACGCGCAGGCTCAGTAGTTGTGGCTCACGGAAGGCCACCTTCTTTACCCACTCTGTGATTCAAATGCTAATCTCTTCTGGAAACACCCTCACGGACACACCCAGAAATAATGTTTTATTAGCATCCCTCAGCCCCGTCAAGTTGACACATAAAATTAACCATCACACCCACGTAATTCTCACAATAATCTTTTATTATCCTTTAATTATCAATACAAATAAGGAAATTGAAGCTGGGAGAAGTTAAAAAAACACATCCAAGTCCACACTGCTAGTAAGTGGAGGCACCTGGCTTTGAGGCCAGGTGGCCTATGTCCCGAGCCTTGCTGGGGAGGTTCGTGCCGGCAGGGGAGGAAAAAAATATTTTCCTCTACCCATCATAGGTTCTCCAGCCAGGGCTCTATAAATGAGACGGACCAAAGACAGGTTAATAAGAAAAAAGCAGGGACTTCCCTGGCGGTCCAGTGGTTAAGACTTTGCGCTTCCACTGCAGGGGGCATGGGTTCGATCCCTGGTGGGGGAACTAAGATCCCACATGCTGCGTGGTGCAGCCAAGAAGAATAAAAAGAAAAAGGCAAAAAGAAGTTTATTAACATGGTCATCTCATGTGGACACAAGGGAGCACGAGTGATGAGTAACCCACTGGGATAGTTAGAACTTGACCTTAAATACTATCTTAGCTTAAAACCAAGGAAAAGAGTATTTGGGCTTTGGGGTGGGAGGATACAAGTTATAGGAAGGTGACTGGGAAAAGAATGATAATCAAGGGTTGTTTAGTAAGGTTTGCTATGCAGGTTTGTCTGTTTTTTTAAAATTTATTTTTATTTATTTATTTGGCTGCATTGGGTCTTTGTTACTGCGTGCGAGCTTTTCTCTAGTTGTGGCGAGCCGGGCTACTCTTTGTTGCGGTGTGCGGGCTTCTTATTGCGGTAGCTTCTCTTGTTGCAGAGCACAGCCTCTAGGCTCGCAGGCTTCAGTAGTGGCAGCATGTGGGCTCAGTAGTTGTGGCACACGGGCCCTAGAGCACCTGGGCTTCAGTAGTTGTGGCATGGGCTCAGTAGTTGTGGCTCACGGGCTGTAGAGCACAGGCTCAGTAGCTGTGGTGCACGGGCTTAGTTGCTCCGCGGTATTTGGGATCTTCCTGGACCAGGGCTCAAACCCGTGTCCCCTGCATTGGCAGGTGGATTCTTAACCACTGTGCCACCAGGGAAGTCCCGCTATGCAGATTTAAGTCTTATCTTCTCTGTTGATGAGAGTTTCAAGTCCTGTACCTCCTTGTTTGGAGAAGGAGACTCTTTACAAAAGGAAATTACTTTTATGAATAAAAATTTCCGGGAATGCCCTGATGGTCCAGTGGTTAGGACTTGGCGCTTTCACTACCGTGGCCCCGGGTTCAATCCCTGGTTGGGGAACTAAGATCCCACAAGCCGTGTGGCACAGCCAAAATTAAAATAAATAAATTTAAAAAAAATTCCTTTACAAAGGAAAACCTGTGCCCCATTTTTAGAGCTTTTCCTGTGTCTACTGGTTCTCAATGGCCTTTAAGTCAAAATAATTCAAAGGCCAAAGAGGCCTAGTTTGCGGTGGCATGTCTGGTGCCCCAAAACCTGCTTCTCCCCTCCACCTGCCTCAGAACTGCTCTCAGCCACTCTGAGGACCCTGTGCCTGGAGGCCCAGACTCCATCAGAGAAGCCTGTTGAGCTCGAAGAAGTTGATCCAAGGTGTTTATCTCACCATCCTTGATGCAGAAGTCTTCAGACTTCTGTAGGGTGGGTCATGGCTGAAGGAGGGCTGCTGGTGCATCACAGCCTGCTCTGGGCAGGACCCCACCACGGTACAGAGTGCTGCTGGGTCCCAGGGAAGAGGCAATCCAATCAGATGTTAATGTTTTTTGCTTTCACAGCCACAAAAGTACCTCCCCAAAACAGCCAGCCCTTATTCCAAGCAGAAACATCTGAGCTGCACTTGGAGAGTTAGCTGCTGCTTCTCCTTCTCCTTCTCCTTCCTCCCCTTCCCCTTCCCCCTCCCCCTCCTCCTCCTCCTCCTTCTTCTGTATTAAAAAGATTCAACCAAAAAAAAAGAAAGAAAAAAACAACAAAGAACAACAACAAAAAAAAGAAAAAGGAAAATAAAAATAAACAAAAACAAAAAGATTCAACTTTCCAGAAAGAAAACCAAATGTAAAGTGAATGTCATACCTAGCAAGCCTTACAAAGAGGATTTCACAAATTGTCCCAAAAGTCTTAACATTCATAACCTTTGGTCTGGTAATATCAGTTCTAGGAATTTGTCCCCAAAAAATATTCAGATATGTGGAGAGTTATGTTTGTACAAGGATGTGCATCCTGGCTGGATTAATAAATAGCAAAAATGGGATAAATGCAGATGTCCAACAATACAGAATTGCTCAAATAATTATGTAACAGTCATATAGTAAAAACTATGGAATCATCATCAAAAAGCAGATTGTTGGTTGCCTGCAAAGGGGAAGGAGTGGGGAGGGACCATCAAGGGCAGGAGGGACTTTTAGATGTGCTAGATGTCTTCACTATGTTAATCGTGGTGATGGTTTCACGAGTGTATACAGATGTCAAAACTTACCAAAGCATACACCATAAATATGTGTCGTTTATTGTGTCAACCTTAAAATAAAATAGCCAGTTATTTTACCAGCAAAATGATTCAGGAATTCCAATTTGGGACATGCAAGCTATGGCAAACCACAGGCAAGTTTGAAAAACTAAGAGAGGAGCATTCTTTTATAAAGGAAAGGAGGGAGTTGGGAGGGGAATCCTTGTTCAACTTTATTTGTAAATTGTTTCAGGGTACACAGTGTTCTATCAATATGGTTTATTTTACCACAGTCTATTTGTGCCCTGTAACAAACACACACAGTGTGACACAGGGTGTTTCCTGTCTCTTGCCCTATAACATTGTTGCAGTGAATAACTATACAAAGGTCAATTTGCCCACCTGGAAGTCAATCAATAGAGTGGATTTTCAGAACTGTGATTGCTGAGTCAAGGCCTTGTGTGTGCACAGTGTTGATGTGTGTTACTGTTTGCCCTCTGTATTAGGGTTCTCCAGAGAAACAGACCAATTGGATATAGGAGATGTACATACCTATACATAACATTTTATATATAATATAATATCAAGTAATAATTATAAGGAATTGGCTCACTGCTATGGAAAACAGTATAGAGGTTCATCAAAAAACTAAAAATAGAGCAATTCCACTCCTAGGCATATACCCAGGCAAAAAGCCTATTGGAGGAAAGCCAGAGTTCAGGGTGGTGATAGTTTCTCATTGACTGAGTGGTGGTGGTTTCTCATTGGCTGGGGTGGTTGCTGGGCAAGGAGAAAACTTTCTTCTTCTTGCTGTAGTAAATTAGTAATCTTCTTACTTCTTCTTTTAAACGTAAAACTTCAAAGCATAGAAGTACTAAAAGAGAATATAGGAAAATTTCTTTATGACCCTAGAGTGGGGACAATTTTCTCTATAAGTCAAAATTTGGAAGCCATAAGAGAATAATAAATTTATAGGAAAAAACTTCATAAAAAAATAATCAAAGTCAAAAGACAAATTGGTTAGCCCTCAAGGAAATGCAAATCAAAACCATAATGAGATACTCCTTCATATCCACCAGGATGGCTATAATCAAAACTACAGTGGGAATTCCCTGGCAGTCAAGTGCTTACGACTCCGCACTCTCAACGCAGGAGACACGGGTTCGATCCCTGGTCGGGGAACTAATATCCCACATGCTGCACAATGTGGCCTAATAAATAAATAATTTAAAATTTTTTTAAAAACCAAACCTGCAGGTAATAACAAGTGTTGATGAGGATGTGGAGAAAGTGAAATCCTCATACACTGCTGATGGGAATGTAAAATGGTGCATAGCCAAAAAGTGGAAAGAAGCCAAATAGCCATCAACAGATGAGTGGATTTTTAAAAGGTGGTATATCCATACAATGAGATAATATTCAGTCATAGCAAAGAATTAAATACTGACGTATACTACCACACAGATGAACCTCAAAAACACTACGCTCAGTGAAAGAAGCTGGACTCAAAGGCCACATATTGTATGATTCCATTTATATGAAATGTCCAGAACAGGCAAATCCATACAGACCTAAAGTAGATTAGTGCTTAAAGTAGATTAGTGCTTAAGCCTGAGAGAGTTGGGGGCAAATGGGAAGTGACTGCTAATGGTAGGAGGTTTCTTTTGCGGATAATGCAAATTTTCCAAAATTGATTGTGGTGATCATTGCACAACTCTGTAAATATACTAAAAACCATTGAAAATACACTTCAGATGGATGAATTATATCTTATATCATATGTGAATTTTATATATATATATACACACACACACACACACACACGCATGCGCATTTCTTTTTTTTGGCCACACTGCACGGCTTGTGAGATCTCAGTTCCCTGACCAGGGATTGAACCTGGGCCACAGCAGTGAAAGCCTGGATTCCTAACCACTAAACCACCAGAGAACTCCCGTGAATTATATTTTGATAATGCTACTTTAAAAAAGACACACTGGTGAGGGTATGAGGAATAATTTTATATGTCAACTTGACTGAGCCACTGGAGGCCCTGAACTTTGGTCAAACATTATTCTAGGTGTGTCTGTGAGGGGGTTTCTAGATGACATTGACATCTGAATCAGTGGACTAAATAAAGCAGATTGCCCTCCCTAATTTGGGTGGGCCTCATCTAATCAGCTGAAGGCCTGTATAGAAAAGGCTGACCTCCCCTGAGTAAGAGGGAGCTCCTCCTGCCTAACTGCTTTGGAAGAAGGACATCAATTTTTATCTGGCCTTCAGACTCAAACTGAAACATTGGCTCTTCCTGGGTCCTGAGGCTGCTGGTCTTCGGACTGGAACTACACCACGGGCTGTTCTGGGTTTCCAGTTTGCCAACTGCAAATCATAATTATGTGAGCCAATTCCTTTTTAAAAAAATTTTATTGAAGGGCTTCCCTGGTGGTGCTGTGGTTAAGAATCCGCCTGCCAATGCAGGGAACACGGGTTCAAGCCCTGGTCTGGGAAGATCCCACATGCCGCGGTGTAACTAAGCCCGTGTGCCACAGCTACTGAGCCTGCGCTCTGGAGCCCGCGATCCACAACTACTGAAGCCCGCATGCCACAACTACTGAAGCTCGCATTCCTAGAGCCTGTGCTCTGCAACAAGAGAAGCCACCACAATGAGAAATCTGCACACCACAAGGAAGAGTAGCCCCCGCTTGCCGCAACTAGAGAAAGCCCGCACGCAGCAACGAAGACCCAACGCAGCCAAAAATAAATAAAATTAAAAAAAATAAATTTATAAAAAAAGATTAAAAATTTTTATTGAAGTATAGTTAATTTACAATATTGTGTTAATTTCTTCTGTATAGAAAAGTGACTCGGTTATACATATATATTCTTATATATATATTCTTATATATATATACTTTTTCATATTCTTTTCCATTATCATTTGTCACAGAATATTGAATATAGTCCCCTATGCTATACAGTAGGACCTTGTTGTTTATCTATCCTGTATATAATAGTTTGCCTCTGCTAATCCCAAACTCCCATTCCTTCCTTCCCCTACCCCCTCTCCCCTTTGGCAACCACAAGTCTGTTCTCTGTACCTGTGAATCTGTTTTTGTTTTGCAGATATGTTGACTTGTATTTTAGATTCCACATATAAGTGATATCATATGGTATTTGTCTTTCTCTTTCTGACTTTCTTCACTTAGTATGACAATCTCTAGGTCCATCCATGTTGCTGCAAATGGCATTATTTCATTCTTTTTATGGCTGAGTAATATTCCATTATATATATATATATATATATATATATATATATACCACATCTTCTTTAGCCATTCATCTGTCGATGGACATTTAGATTGTTTCCATGTCTTGGCTATTGTAAATAGTGCTGCTATGAACATAAAGGTGCATGTATTTTTTTGAATTATAGTTTTGTCTGGGTATATGCCTAGGAGTGGAATTGCTCTATTTTTAGTTTTTTGAGGAACCTCTATACTGTTTTCCATAGCGGTGAGCCAATTCCTTATAATTATTACTTGATATTATATTATATATAAAATGTTATGTATAGGTATGTATATCTCCTATATCCGATTAGTCTGTTTCTCTGGAGAACCCTAATACAGAGGGCAAACAGTAACACACATCAACACTGTGCACACACAAGGCCTTGACTCAGCAATCACAGTTCTGAAAATCCACTCTATTGATTGACTTCCAGGTGGGCAAGTTGACCTTTGTATAGTTATTCACTGCAACAATGTTATAGGGCAAGAGACAGGAAACACCCTGTGTCACACTGTGTGTGTTACAGGGCACAAATAGACTGTGGTAAAATAAACCATATTGATAGAACACTGTGTACCCTGAAACAATTTACAAATAAAGTTGAACAAGGAAGCTCTCTATGTGATGACAGGAAAATAGCACCAAGACATATAAGTAAGCAAGCTTCCTTTTACACGGGAAAGAAGGGAAGTATACATAACTCTTTTCTACTTGCATTTTCATAAGGAAATTCTGGAAGGATAACACAAGGAACCAATGAGTGGCTACCCGTGTGTCCGATGGGCAAATGTGGGAGTAAGACGTTTCCCTCGATACTTTTTTTAATATAAATTTATTTATTTATTCATACTTTATTTTTGGCTGCGTTGGGTCTTCGTTGCTGCTCACAGGCTTTCTCTAGTTGCAGCGAGCGGGGGCTACTCTTCATTGCGGTGCACGGTCTTCTCATTGTGGTGGCTTCTCTGAGTTGTGGAATATGGGCTCTAGACACACAGGCTTCAGTAGTTGTGGCTCACGGGCTCAGTAGTTGTGGCTCGCGGGCTCAGTATTTGTGGCGCACGGGCTTCGTTGCTCCGCGGCATGTGGGATCTTCCCGGACCAGGGCTCAAACCCGTGTCCCCTGCATTGGCAGGCGGATTCTTAACCACTGCACCACCAGGGAAGTCCTCCCTCGGTACTTTTTTATACTGATTTGATATTTGAGCCATATTAGTGATTGGAACCGTCCCTATTTTAAAAAATAAAATACCCGTCCTGACCTACCTACAGTATACTTGTCAGTTGCCCTTATAGAAGGTCAGGCCCAGGAGGGTGGTGTCTATTTTGTTCATTATTATACTTTCTGAACCTAGGAGATGTCTGGGTCTGGCACACAGCAGGTGACCCAGAAACGCATTTGGGATGAACGGTTGAATCGAGAGAAACTGGAAACAAACGAAAAACAACAAACAACAGAGAATGCTCGACAGGAATGAAGGTGCAAACTATGGACTATCATAACGGAGTTAAGAAAGAGGTGTATCTAGACCAAGTGAGTTCCAAAACATACCCTTAAGTTGCGGGGTGGGGGGATTCCAAACAACCCAATCTGACTTACGTAAAAGAGATTCCTAAGTAAAACTATGTGTGTGTGTGTGTGTGTGTGTGTGTGTGTGTGCGGTGTGATGTAAAATGTGGAAAAGTCTGGAAGAACATCCAGCAGAGCAGAGAGGGGAGTTGGATGGGGTGGGGAGGGAGGTGACCAGGGGGCTTCTGTGCAGTTCTCATGTATTCCAAGAGAATGCATCTAGTACTCGGGGAAAATAAATAACGTCAAATCAAAAAAACAATAGAGACGCTTGTGTACCATACGACTTCCATTTCGTAAACACGCACGATATGAGAGTGAAAAGATACACAGAAAGTAGCGCCAACGATAGACGGAAAGGAAATGCAGCCGCGTCTTATCAGGGAGTGCGATTCCAGGCAATTTTAAAACTTTTTGATTACGTTCCGTGTTCCCTGTTTTCCCACAATGAATACACCTTAATTGCGTAATTTAAAAGGTTAATAGAGGGGTGGCCTGAGCAGCCAGCCTGGTAAGTCAACTCTCGCTCCAGCCCCTGCGGCGACTGGCCGTGGCGTAGGCGGATCCGCCGGGGTTGCACGGACCGAGGGCACCCCAGGAGGAAGCGCGCGGCCACGAGGAAGCCCCGCGCGTGGAAGGGCGCAGGGCGGGCGCGCTCGGAGTACCCCCGGGGCTCCGCGCTCCGGCCCGGCTCGGGGCTCCGGGCTGGAGGGCACGCACGCCGCCCCCAGCCTCCTCCTTGCGGCCTGAAATCGGCCAGGGGGCGATTTCACACTCCCGCCCGTCTCGGCGCCGAACCGGTCCCTCCCGAAGTCTGACTCTGACCCCGCGGCCGCGGCCCCGGGCGACCTTGACCCTCCGCGAGCGCCCGGGGCACCCTCTCCCGCCCGCCGGCTGACCTCTGCTGACCCCGGGAGGGTGTGCGGGGAACCAGCGCGCCGCCGCAGCCGCCTCTCCCTCTAACCTGAAGCTCCTCCTCCTGCGTAAAAGAGCGGCCCTAGGGCACGCGGGGACGCAAAGGGGCCGTCGGTGGGCGCCGAGAGGAGGCGGGGGAGGGAGAAAGGAGGAAGCCGGGGGGCGTCCCGGGGCCCCCTCCCCACCCGCGACCAACGCCTCCCCAGCGAGCAGGACCGGCGGCTGCGCGGGATGCCCGGGACCTTGACCTTTCCCGGGCCTGCGGCGGGCACCCAGGCGGGCAGGGAAGGGGCCTGCAGCTTCGGGATCGTCCTCCGAGCTTCCTACGAGAAAAACGCAGATTCGAGGGAGCAGGACAATTGAGCATTTTTTTCAACTGAAACTGCGTCCGGCAGCCGCCAGCAACCGCTGGTCTGCCGCTCCCGCCCCACCTGCCCCCCAATCCCCCCCAACCCCGCCGCTGGGGCTGTCACTTCCTCCTCCGCACCCCACCCATCCCCGAAATTCCCCGGCTTTTCCTCCTCCCGTCAAAGGCAAGAGATCTCAAGGAAACAATTAGTTTATCTGGCGGCCAGTTAGCGCCTAGCCAATCCCCCTCTTTCCTTTCCACGAAAGGTTTGGCGGGTTGGCGGAGTCCAAGCCCAGGGGCTTCAGAAATGGGACTCCACCGCGGTTCCGGATCTGGAGTGGGGCGGGGAGACGCCTCAGGTCTTAGAAAAGGCAGGTGTCCTGGAACCGGGCCCGGTGGGAGGGCCCGAGAAAGGGGTTATCAGTCTATTTGGGGTCATCTGGGGAGGCTTTTTGGAGTTGATGGTGTCTGAGTTGGACTTTGAAGGTTAAGTGGGAATGTTTCCGGTGGAAAGGGAGACGGCCAGCGGCTTGTATTTCAGCGTCAAGGTCAGAGTGGGGGGCTGCACCCCTCCCCACCCCTCCCCCACAGGCGGATTGGCAGCTGGTGTGTGAAAGAGCTGTGGGCATCCATCAAGGGATGAATGGATAAACAAAATGTGGCATACCCTTACCATGGGATATATGCGGCCCTAAAAAGGGATGAAGCACTGACACAGGCTACAACCTGGATGGACCTTGAAGATATTATGCTCAGTGAAGGAAGCAGACATAGAAGACCACATATTGTAGGATTTTATTTATATGAAACTTTCAGAATAGGCAAGGCTATAGAGACAGAAAGTAGGTTCGTGGTTGCCCTGGCCTGGGGGCCTGGGAAGAGTGCTGCTGATGGGGCATGGGGTTTCTTTTAGGAAAGAAAGTTTTGGGGAACGTTCTGGAACTAGATTGTGGTGATGGTTGCATAACCGTGTATATGTAAAAACCACTGAATTGTCCACTTTTTTTTTTTTTTTTTTTTTGGCTGCCCCCTGCACGGCTTGCGGGATCTCAATTCCCCGACCATGGATTGAACCCAGGCCATGGCAGCGTGAATTGTACACTTTTAAAAGGATAATTTTATGGTACACATGAGTCATATCTTAGTAGATTTTTTAACAGGGAGGAGGGCTATGATCAGAGCCCCACGTGGATCCAGCATCGTCCTCGTTGCTGCCTGTTCTGCAACAGAGGAAAGTTCGCCCGCTTTGGGCCTCACAGCTGGACAGAGCCACAGCTGCGCCAGAACCCAGGTGCCCTCTGAGCTTCTTCTCTGGGGAGCTGGGACTGGGTGTGGTTTTCCCCATCTCCCTTCCTGGCACCTAGCCCACGGCGTGGGAAGGCACCCTGGGCGGTGGGAATAGATGCCCAGAGGCCGGAAGTGAGGTGAAGTCTTGAGTGGAAGGAGCATGGAACTCATCGAGGCTTGTAAACACAGGCTGATGTGGTCTCTTGGGTGCAGATCTGGGGAGGTCTTGTGGCCCTGTCCTGGGGACAGGGCCGGCTGCCTGAGTGTCCCTCCCATGCGGTCGCAGAGCCAGCACTCAGAAGAGCCCTATGGTTGGTGTAATGCCTAGTTGTCACCATCTTGAAATTCTTTTTTTTTTTTTTTAACATCTTTATTGGAGTATAATTGCTTTACAATGGTGTGTTAGTTTCTGCTTTATAACAAAGTGAATCAGTTATACATATACATATGTTCCCATATCTCTTCCCTCTTGCGTCTCCCTCCCTCCCACCCTCCCTATCCCACCCCTCTAGGTGGTCACAAAGCACAGAGCTGATCTCCCTTCACGGCTGCTTCCCACTAGCTATCTATTTTACATTTGGTAGTGTATATATGTCCATGCCACTCACTCACCCTGTCACATCTTACCCCTCCCCCTCCCCATATCCTCAAGTCCATTCTCTAGTAGGTTTGTGTCTTTATTCCCGTCTTGCCACTAGGTTCTTCATGACCTTTTTTTTTGTTTTCCCTTAGATTCCATATATATGTGTTAGCATACTGTATTTGTTTTTCTCTTTCTGACTTACTTCACTCTGTATGACAGACTCTAACTCCATCCACCTCACTACAAATAACTCAATTTCGTTTCTTTTTATGGCTGAGTAATATTCGAAATTCTTAATGATTTTTGAACAAGGCTCTGCATTTTTGCTCTGTGCTGTGCTGGGCAAATTATGTAGCTGGGTCTGCCTGAGGTCACAGGATGCATCAAAGGTTTTGAGATGCAGAAGGTGACTTTAGGAGCACCAAGAAGAAGGACAGGCAGGAGTGAAGTTTAGAGGGGTTCCTGCAGGGGACTTTGAGATGGGATGAGGGCCTGGAAAGGAAGGGCCAGATGGGAGGGGCCCCAGGGAACAAAGCCGGCAGGGCCCTCCATCCATCTGTCCACCCATCCACCCACCCATCCATCCACTCAACCATCAGTTAATCATGCAGCTAACATTTCTGAGACCATATGATGTATCAGGTGCTGGTTACAGCGTCCCCACCCTTTGGAGCGTATGGTCCATTGAATACCAGCTCCCATCCACTGCATCCTAGGCCGTGCACACTCTGTCCCACTTTCTGTTTTGTTTTGTTTTCTCATTTTCCCTTTCTTTTCACATGAGAGAGTATTTGTCTCTTGCCTGCCTCTCCCACCAGAGTGTGGACTCCTGAGGGCAGGGCTTGGTCTAAAGGCTCTGTCACTACTGAGTTGCTCAGTACGTATTTGCCAAATGAATGAATGAATGGACAAATGAATGAATGGACAAATGAATGAATATGGGTAAGATGAGGGCTGGATTCAGATCATTCAAAAGCCCTACTTGCTAGAAGGATTATGGTAACCTCTTCATGTGTAATTTAAAAGATATATACTAAAATAAGTGTAAGAAAATCTATCAAAGTTCTCATTCTTCCCTTGAGGGCTATTTGCTGCTTTCTTTAACATAGAAAATATAACACCCCCCCCCCATCTTTCTTTTCTTTGTGGCCCTGCTTTGCTCGCACCTGAAGCTTGACTTCTCCTCCTGGTGAGTGACAGCCCTAGGAAGCAAATGAGTCAAGTCATTTCTCTTGGAGAGGGACCCTCTGTTGGGGATTTGGGAGGATCAGAACAGGGGTGCCAATGTGGCAGGGTTGAAGCTCGCAGGAGAGCAAGGCTAGTGGCAGAGGCAGGGCCAAGGCAAGAGGCTGGGAGCCTCACCTAGCCTGGGGTGGGGGGCAGACAGAAGGGAGCCAAGGAAGGCATCTGAGAACAGGTCCCAGGGGAGGGGAGAAGTGGGGCAGGGGTGACTAACGGGTTACAGAAGGAGAGGATTCTGCCAGAGGGAGGGGGGAGATGTGGCAACAGTGAAATGCAGCAGAGGGTCCCAACAGGATGGAACCTGGGGAAGAGGCAGGTGCGGCTGGTCACTGGTGAGCCCTGTGTCACTTTTCATCTGGCTGTTCATCTGCATCCTTTATCATATCCTTTACTAAGTTGGTAAATGTGTTTTCCTGAGTTCTGTGATCCACTCCAGCAAATCAAGCAAACCCAAGGGTGGGGGGCTCTTTGGAACCTCTGATCTGTAGCAGGGGTCAGAAGCACAGCTGATAACCTGGACTTGCAACTGACATCTGAAGTCGGGGGACAGTCTTGTGGGACTGAGCCCTTAACCTGTGAAATCCAATGCTATCAATGGGTAGATAGTGTCAGATTTGAGCTGATTCTTGGATGCCCTAGTGGTGTTGGAGAATTGCTTGTTGGTGTGGGAAAAACGTACACACACTGGGTGACCAGAGCTGTCAGAAGTGAAGTGTTAGGGACTTCCCTGGCGGTCCGGTGGTTCAGACTTTGCGCTTCCACTGCAGAGGGCATGGGTTCGATCCCTGGTCGGGGAACTAAGATCCCACATGCCACACAGTGCGGCCAAAAACTTTTTTTTTAATTTTGAAAAAAGAAAATTCTTAAAAGAAAAAAAAAAAAGGAAGTGAAGTGTTTCCTGTGAGCAGTGAAGAAAACAAACAGGACAGAAACAGACAGTGGGGAAGAGATGGGGGTTTCCCTGCACAGGAAGGGTAGACAAAATCTGGTTTTCCTCAATAGGTACAAAACTGGTTAATATTCTACACGGCAATAAAACCACAACTTTGGCGAATACTTTTTTTCAACGGAAAGAAATCCTTGCATTGCTTTTTCTTTATTTAAAAAAAATTTTTATTGGCATATAGCTGATTTACAATGTGTTAGTTTCAGCAAAGTGAATCAGTTATACATATATAACATATATCCACTCGTTTTTAGATTCTTTTCCCGTGTAGGCCATTACAGAGTATTGAGTAGAGTTCCCTGTGCTCTACAGTAGGTCCTTATTAGTTATCTATTTTAATCCTTGCATTTTTGTGGGACAAAAGTCTACCAGTTACATGTAACTTCATAATAGTCTGGGGCTTAGTCAAAACACAATTCCCTAGAGAATGAGCTAATCCTTGGATGGGCAGTTAGACAGTGAGCCAGTGAAAGGACATTCCAGACATCCTTTTGCTTTGTTTCCAAATTTTGGATACATTTTTCTTAATCTATGTGGGTCAGGAGTTGATAAATGGGCTTCGGAAGGTCCAAGGCTGGAATTATTTACCACTGTTGACGTGTGTGTGCGTTTTTCTGGAGAAAGGGTTTGTAGCTGTCATCAGGCTTCCAAAGGGTCAGTGACTGCCTTCAACTCCCAAGTTTAAAAACTATTGACTCAGGGTATTACCTCCTCATCTCCTTCTGCAAAGGGGAAGAATTAGCATCTTGACACAGAAGTCTTCTGCCGCTGCTTATTTGGATATTCAGGCATCTGTTAAAATGTGCTGCAGGATGGTCACCTCTTCCCCATCTCTGAGGTCCCAGTGTCCAGGCAGGCCAGTCAAGATGCCAACTTCAAGGAGCATCTGCTGAGGTGTCGCCTGCTCTTTGCCCAGCACACTGCTCTGGTCACACCAAGAAGCTCAGGTCCTGGCCCGAGCTCACATTCTCCAGGTGGGCTGGCTGGTGGGACCCTCAGAGATGACTGGGATCTGAGGAGGTCATAATGCTGACCTCTGAGCTATTCGGACCTTTCCAAATAGCCTTAGAAAGGTCCCACATTTATCTGAAATGAACCCACATGGATCAAAGTGTGCATGTTGTCTGCCCCTGGCTGGCAGCCCAGCAGGTCTTGGCAATCCCTGTGCTTAGAGGCAAGCATCTCTTGAAGGAATGAATACATCTCATGCTGATTGTAAGGTGGCAATTGTGCCCATGTTTCTGATTAATAAATGAGGAAATAAGTTATTAAATGTGCTGTTTAGAGACAAAAGCTTTTAAAACACGCACTCCACAGAGGGAGAAGGATAGTCACGGCCAACATTTATATGGTACCTGCTGTGTACTGAGGAACGGCCTAAGGGCTTCCCATCAGCTACTCAGGAAATCTTCATTAGGATTCTCCAAGGCAGCTTCCATTCCTCTCCCCATTTTCCAGGTGAGGAAGCCACAGGACATAGAGGATCACTCAGCTGGGAAGCAGCAGAGTCAGGGTTTGAAGGCCGTCTAGCTTCGGAGTTCACACCCCTAAGTGACTAGAATTACTGCTTCTTCAAATAAATAATGGTGGTGACAGACTTAGAGAACTGACTTGTGGTTGCCAAGGGGGAGGGGGGAGGGGAGGGAGGGAGGGACTGGGAGTTTGGGATTCCCAGATGCAAACTATTATATATAGAATGGATGAACAACAAGGCCCTACTGTATAGCACAGGGAACTATATTCAATATCCTGTGATAAACCATAATGGAAAAGAATATGAAAAAGAATGTATATATATGTATAAATGAATCACTCTGCTGTACAGCAGTAATTAACACAACATTATAAATCAACTATACTTCAATTAAAAAAAAAAAAAGAATGGTGGTGAAAAGTTTGCTCATTATTGTCCCAGCCCAACGTCCTAGTTTTTTTTTTTTAACTAATTAATTTTTTTAAATTTTATTTATTTTTGGCTGCGTTGGGTCTTCATCGCTGCACGCAGGCTTTCTCTAGTAGCGGCGAGAGGGGGCTACTCTTCGTTGCGGTGCGCGGGCTTCTCATTGCAGTGGCTTCTCTTGCTGTGGAGCACGGGCTCTAGGCATGGGCTCAGTAGTTGTGGCTCATGGGCTCTAGAGTGCAGGCTCAGTAGTTGTGGCGCACAGGCTTAGTTGCTCTACGGCATGTGGGATCTTCCCGGACCAGGGCTCGAACCTGTGTCCCCTGCATTGGCAGGCGGACTCTTAACCACTGCACCACCAGGGAAGTCCCTTTTTTTTTTTTTTAAGTGAAGAAATTGAGGCCCAGATGGGGGAGCGAGGCACCCACAAAGCCAGCCAGGGGCAGACCTGGCCCAGGGTCCAGGCGTGTCCACGCCTGGCCACTGTGATGCCTCCCTGGGAAGGCAACCCTCACCTCTGCCCACCTTCCTTGTGCCTAAAAGGGCCCCATCAGGGCCCTGGGTGTTGTGAGGTGCAGGGGAAAGAGAGTGGAGTCCATGCCCTGGAGAGGAGGAGGAGGCAACAGGACAGGAAGGTGGAGAAGAGGGGCAGGGGTGCAGGTTTCCTTTGCCACTCCCACCCACAGCCCTGCCACCCCCTCGGCTGCGGACACTCTCCCTGCTGCTCTCCCTGCCGCTCCCCTGCACCAGCGAGGAGCTGGCAGCTGTCCCCACTCTCTCCCTCCTCCCCAGCTCCGCAGTCTCCCCAGGTGACCCAGTGTCTCAGCTTCACCACCTCTTCATTTCATGGCCCCCCAGATGGCCTCACCCCTACCACCAACAGTCAATGCCCTACTCACCTCTAAATCTTTTTTTAAGTTTTGATTATTAAAATTGAGGCCATGGGAATTCGCTGGCGGTCCAGTGGTTAGGACTCGGTGCTTTCACTGCTGGAGCCCAGGTTCAATCCCTGGCCGGGGAACTAAGGTCCGCAAGCAGGGAGGCGCGGTCAAAAAATAAATTAAATAAATAAATAAAATAAAATTGAGGCCTAACATCAGGGAGAAGACACCATTAAGTGTATAATCTTATGCATATGGAGCAAGGCATTTTCATACACCCCACCTCCCCCTACCCCACCCCCACCATGGGCTCCTTTGTATATTTCTAGGTCAATAGCCATCACCACTGTTAATATGTCTCACTTGGGACTTCCCTGGTGGCGCAGTGGTTGAGAATCCGCCTGCCAATGCAGGGCACACTGGTTCGAGCCCTGGTCTGGGAAGATCCTACATGCCGTGGAGCAACTAAGCCCTTGGCCACAACTACTGAGCCTGTGCTCTAGAGCCTGTGAGTCACAACTACTGAGCCCACGTGCCACAACTACAGAAGCCTGCGCTCCTAGAGCCCGTGCTCTGCAACAAGAGAAGCCACCGCAATGAGAAGTCCGCGTATTGCAACAGAGTGGCCCCCATAGCCCCCTCTGGCTGCAACTAGAGAAAGCCCGTGCACAGCAACGAAGACTCAATGCAGCCATACATACATACATAAATAAATAAATAAATAAATAAAACTATCAGAACAGAAAGAAAAAAAACCTTAAAAAAATATATCTCACTTATGTTATTGAAATAATACAGTATATTTATTTTTGTGTGTGTTTGGCTTTCTTTTGCTTAACGTAAGCTGTGTAAGATTCATCCACATTGTGTGTGTCAGTAGTTTACTCTTTTTTCTGGCTGTGTATTATTACACTGTATGGAGAAACCACGATTTATTTAACCATTCTACTGCTGATGGGCATCTGGGTTGTTTCTGGATTTTTGTCACCCTGAGCAAATCTTCTGTAAAACTTCCTGCCTGAGTCTTGGTGTGGACATGGGTTCTCATTTCTCTTTGTTGCATACCCAGGAGTAGGATTACTGGGTCATAGGCCAAGCCCATTCAGTTAAGAATCCGTTGTTACTCTGAGGTCCTTTCACTGGCATGTGGTCTAGCCGCCTTCGTTCTTTGCTTGCATCTGCATTATCTCATTTTGTCCTCACCAAATCCCAGTGATGTTGGCCGAGCAAACATTGTCACCACCCTGACGGGGAACCGCTACTATTTACTCACTGCCTATGGGGCTCAAGGTTCAAGTTCAGAAGTGCAGAACTCTGAGATTATAAAATTGTTTCCTATGGGAAATAGAAACTGAGTTCCAAAAAATCTCAACACACTTTTGGATCAGAACCTGCTGGGAGCTGCCAGCAAGAAATGAGGCTGGCAAGAGTGAGTGGGACTCAGCTGTGCTCTTCGAAGGCCCAGAAGGCTTTACAAGTTTTGTATTACAATTGTTTCTCTATTTTAGGTTGGACAATGGCATTGCCATTCTGTTTTTTTTTTTTTAAAGGACCTTTATCTTTTTTTAGCGATTCGTACTCAAGAACTTGAGGACAAAACGACAAGATTTCTGGGTTTGCTTTAAAGAAATCAGAAAAAAAGAGGGACAATATCCGAGTAATAATAAAAACATTACACGCGTTTTTTTAAAAAAGTGTTCCTTATGGCCACAATAGGCGGCTGCTACAGTGTGTTCCAATCAAACCCGGGAAGAATTTGAAAAAAACAGAGCTTAAGAAAGATTACTTTCGGAGGCAGACTCTGGGATATTTGTGGCCCCGAGGGAACTCAGGATCCGACTGGGCCGGAGCTCCCCAGGGACCTATTTCCTCAGTTCTTTATTAATAGCCACCCCAGGGAGCTGCAGTTCCCGGGAACAGAGCTCAAGAAGGGAACGAGGCCTCCACCGCTCGGCTGGGGTTGCCAGCAGGCGTGGGCTCATTATCGTCCCCGGAGAGAGTCCAGCCTCTGGAGCACAGGTGAGCGCGGAGGCGACCACGGTCCCTGCCCCTGCCCCTCCCTGCCTGCAGGTGACACTGAGGCGGCGCACGGGGAGGGGTGCACCGTCAAGGCCGCAGAGCCCTGGGAACCGACGGACGCCGGGCCAGTCCCTGCGGGGCGCACGAAGGGGCAAGGAGGGAAGGAGAAAGTGACCTTGGGGCAGGGACCTGCAGACAGCTGGGGTTCCCGGAAGAGGAGGGAAGGGCATGTGGGGTAGAGCGACAGTCCAACTTGGGAGGCACAACCCAGGAAGGCCCACAGGCTGGTAGAGGCGCGCAGGTGATGCTGGAGGAGCCAGGGTAGGTGCGGTGCAGCCGAGCCTCGGGCAAGTGTGCCTTGGCCCAGACCACCTGCCCTCTTGGGCCACGAGATCTTCGGGGTTCGGGGCCTGGGATCGCTCGCGGGCCAGACAGGAGCCAGCAGGGGAACGAAATCTCCAACTTCTAACTTCAAAGAAATGCGAATTAAAATAAGGAGAGATACCCGCCTCCCCCCCTCTTTAGGATTGACAGCCAGCGGTGGTGACCTCCTGGAGACCACGGCGCACTCCCACACCCGGGGGTGGGGGCGGGGGGGAGTGGACGCTTTTCCAGAGGGCAGCTCGGCAAGTGGCACCAAAATGTCACCAAGGCGTCTCACGTGCCTTTGACCTGGCTGCTTCACTTCTAGCGATCTACCGAGAGATCTACCGAGAGATACAGGCGCTCAAAGACGCACATTGACGGCCCACACAGCTTCATTTATGCCTGCTGCGGTGAAAAGGGGGTGCTTAAGTGTCCATGAGGCGCGTTACATACTGTGAAAGCCTCGGTCATCTCTGTGCCTCGAGAGGGGATCCCGTCCACGACATAAGCCAAGTGAAATCAAAGGAGTGTTACAAACAGCACTTATCCTGTGACTTCATTCAAAACAGCCTGGAGAGTGTGCGCCGACAGCGCACTGTAGTAGGGCAGTGGGGCGGGAACTAGATAGGACTTTCATTTTCTCTTCTAAACCCATCTGGAAAGACAGAGGCCAGCAGGGAGTTTTCACCGCCCAGAGGAGCGGCTGACCCTTAGGAAAGCCCGGTCTTTGTTCATAGAACTGGTTATTTTATGGAGCACCTGCTGTATGCGGGACCACCCGCTGGGGCCTGGGAAGCATTTTCGGCAGAGATAGGGAAGGGGCTGCTCACGCCGCGGGAAGCGCGGACCCCCACCCCGCGAAGTAGCTGCAGGTGGCAGCTGCCCTCGGCCTAGACCTAGACCCTGAGGTCGGCCAGTGCGAGCTCAGTGACCGGTACAAGGCACATCAGTCACTCTGTCCCCACCTCCAGCCATTTCTTTCCTGGCACCTACTATGCTGTAGGCGCCTGAATAGTTTACTAAATCTTACCAAAGCCCCGCAAGGGAGCAATTTTTATCCCAGTTATATGAAGAGGGGGCTCAGAAAGGTCACTGGAATAGGCATTACCGTGTCGGTTTCGTGAGCCACGCTGCCTCAAGATCCTATCAGCTGTCACTCCTGGGATAAGGTCCAATTTGGAGTGTGGGCTCTGAAATCAGACCCGGGCCCAATGTCGAATCCATCTTCTTAGTGTGATTGTGGGCAGGTTAGTGATCCCTTCTCTGACCCGGGCTAGGATCAGCTATTTATAGGGGTGCCGTGAGGATTATATGGGGCAATGCCTATAAAGGACGAGCATGAGCTAGGCACTGTGCTAAGCGCTTTTACGGGCATGGCCCTAATGAGTTGGCCCATTTCTCAGATGAGGAAACTGAGGCTCGCAGGGCGAGAAATCTCGTCCTAGGCCTCAAGCTGGCAGAGGCGGAGGTGGCCTGCACCCCTGCGAGCCTCAGTTTCCTCGCCCGACCCGCTCCCCAAGGCGCCCCGCCTCTGCTGATGCTCCGCCCCGTCCCGTCCAGGTCCCGCCCTTGGCCCGCCGAGCGCCGGGAGTCGCCGCACAGCCCCGCGCGCCTCAGCCAATCGGCCGCGGGCGGTGTCGGGTGCCTTCAACCTCGCCCGCTGTCCTCCCGCCCGGCGCTCGCTCGCTGCCTCGCTCACTCCGCCGCCGCTGCTGCTGTAGCTGTCGCCGCGCCTCTGTCCGCCGACTCGGTAAGGCCGGGCTGAGGCCGCGCGCCGCGGGGTTGGGGGGCTGGCGGGAGCCGGGGGCTGGCTGCGGCGGGGCCCAGGGCCGGGGGCGGACGGGGACTGCAAGGGCCCGGACCGAGGCGGGGGCGGGGGGCCGCCGCCTGTGTCGGGGCGCCGAGGGACAGAGGTTCTTAGAGAGCTCGAAACCGGAGCGGGGCGGGACTCCCCATACCCCGCAGTGGATTGGGTGTAGGGGGTCCGCGTCAGTGTCGGTCCGCATGCGGGCGGGTCCGGTGCGGCTGCGGGAGGGATGCTCAACCCTTCGGACTTAGCAGGACGCCTCCGGGCTGGGGCCAGTAGGGCCACCGGCTCTCTTTCCCTTACCATCTCACCGTCACTTCCCAGGGGTGGGTTGATTGGGTCTCGGGGTCTGCCCGAGGATCGGTCGGCCTTGCGAGCAGGTACTGTATGGGAGCTGGAGGGGCGCTTGACTCTCCGGACTTGGTAGGATGCCCCCGGCCAGGGGCCACCAGGACTGCCGGTTCCCTTTCCCCGGCATCCCACTCCCCTCGCCGAAGTGGATTGGGTCTGGGGATCCGCGGTAGGGCAGTGGAAAGGACGCGACGGCGGGAGGGATGCTCAGTCCTCGGGACTTGGCAGGGCGCCGCGGATCCTTTCTCTGTCTCGCCCCATCCCCTCCCCCTCCGAGAGTGGATTGGGTCTGGGGGGCCGTCCCTTGGTCGCGGGCCGGCCCAAGCGGGAGCCAGAGGGATGCTAGGGACTCAGCAGGGCGCCGCCGACCCCCTCCAGGCTCCCGCCCCCGCAGCGCAGCCGTGGGGACACGCCCTTGGCGCTGGGACTCCAGGCGGGGTCCGAGCGCCCTAGGTGGATGCGAATGGAGGCGCCGGGCCTGGGTCCCCTCTTGCGAGCGTCCTCCATCCCTCCATGCGGCGCGCGGTCTAGGGCAGGTGGGCGAGGAGAGCCTGCCCAAGGTCGCGCCGGGCCGGGGAGCTTGCCTTGCAGGGGGTGGGAGGGTGTGGGCGCTTCACGTGACCAGGCCTGGGCGAACTTGGCCTGCGAGCCCGGACGGCACGGTCAGGGCGGTAGAGCAGCCCGGGCTCCGGGGCCCCTATTCTGGCAGCCCGTAACCCCAACTACCCTGGGCGAGCAGACAGTTCCTTTCGTTTTGGAAAGGCTGTGGATCAGTGTGTTTATAGTGTAAATCGGTGGTTGACTCACGTTAAAGCCGAACGGAACAAAGATGATCTTACTTTTTTAACTCCAAGAGTTAAAAATCTCGAGAAATCAGGTTGAATACAGAACAACTTAATATTCCCAACTCGGAACTGCTTTCGGTTTCCTCTGTGCTCCATGTGATATTAAAATATTGAAGGGCAGATTTTAGTAGGAAACTGTTAACTTTGTAAGTCACCAAATAAAATCAGTTTAACCTTTTGAAAAGTGTATTTTGTTACACCATTTTCTCACACAGGCTTCCGGTTTCTGGTCATTCCAGATATTCAAGCATGCTTATTTCCTTCTAAACCACAAACCAAATGAATAAAAAATGGCCGAACACACTGGTCTTTTTATTTTTTTATGCCAGTAAGCATCACCCCCCTTTCCAAATTATTTAAGGTGACTCAGTGAGTGTGGCATAAATGAGAACATTAATGCTGATGATAATGCTTATCGTTGAGGCGAGGGAGTGTTTACTTCTAAGTGATAGGAGCTGAATGCGAAATTCTTGGCGGAGTTTGGGGTGGTTCTGCCCCTGCGTGTCCGGGGGGGGCTCCTTTTCGTATGTAAATGAACGGTTTCCTTCCAAAGATGTGTGGCTAGACCTGATCTTGCACACTGAACTCCATGTGAACAGCTGTTGGAATCAGAAAAAGAGCCATCTTAAGGAGTGCACATACTTTGTATCAAGAGTGGCCGAAATTGGCGTCATGCACAGGCCGAAATAACCTTTCGAGTTTGTACTGAAAACAAGCGGCCTAACCCAGAGGTGAAGGGAAGAAACCTGGCGTCGCTGCCGCCCGCCCTTGGCCCCGGCCCCAGCCCCCGTGGTCACCGAGCGGTCAAGCCTGGGTCTCCGGGGAAGCCTGGGGCGAGGGCCCGGGCTTACGCAACCCTGGCCCCGCGTGTCCATTCATGGAAGCACAGTTAATTGTTCCTTGGGCCGCGCGGTGAGCCCCTTCCGGAGGCGCTCTGGGCTCGCGGGGCGCGGGGCAGCGTTTCTGGTGTGGGTTGTCTTCGGGCACACCAAGCTCTTAACTGTCCCCAAAGTTGACCATGCAGGGCTCGGCCTTCCCACCCAGCGGCGCTGCACTTCGCCCGCTGTCGCCGGGGTGGCAGCGCCGCCGACGCGCGCCAGCTCGCTCCGGAAGGTGTCTCCGGGCCGGGCCGGTGGAACAGGATCTGAGCGCCCGAGGCGCGCCAGGCCGGGGGCGGGGCTCGCGGTAACCTTTCCCCTACTTTTCTCAGCCGTCACGTGACGCCCGGGGTGGGGAGGGGCGGGCCGCGCCGACCGCAGCTGCTGGCGTTGCCAGTGAGGACGCGTTCCAAGCGAGCAATTAAAGTTGCAGCCTGGAGTCTAAAGGCGGTGGGAAGGTGGGAGGCGGAAACGCGTACCCGCTCCGGCCCGGGGCTGGTTCTGCGCTTTGATCGGATGCATTTTTTCCTTTGTTGGAAAAAATGTTTAGTCACTCTGCATGGTTATTATTGGCAGACCTGACAGTTCAGTTACCGGTGGAAGCCTGCACTTTGAATTCCGGAAAAATTGCTGCTTTTAAGAATAAAATTGTTGTTCAAGCTGGTGTGTTTCAAGTGTGTTTCGGAGACTCTCCCTCTTATTTAACGAGACCTGTACTTTCTTCGAATGGCTTGAGCCCCTCTTGAGCTTTTCTTGCGAGGACTTTTCTGTTTTAAAAATAAGTACTACAGGCACACGGTGCAAAATGAAGGGGGTGCAGGTGGGAATTCAGCACAAAGCTGGCCTCCTCACCCGGTACCCCTCCCCACTATTAAGTTTCCTTGACAACTGTAGAAATAGTCTAGGCTGTACAGGGCATTAAAAAAAAAATCTGTTACAGACATCTCACAGCTCCATCAACATCAAATCCTACTGCCAAGAAAACAAACCAATGCTTTATAAAATACAGAATTGGGAAGAATTAAGCAGAGGCCAAACTTTCATGGGTATGTAAGTAAAATAGCTATGAAAATAGCCTTTTTGAGGGGGTTTCCTTTGCATTATATTTGTACACAATTATATTTATAATCTATATAATTATATTTTGAAAGATCTTGCATAAAAATAGGCAATATATGAATAATTCTACCAACCTTCAACAGTTCATTCTAATGACATGGTAAAAATATGGATAATATAAAGGAAACTCTTTAAAAAATCTGTTACTTAACACAAGGAATATTTTCTGCTTGTTGATTTCTGGTATTTTGCTGCCTTTTGTGAACTTCACCTTTTACCCCAAGCAAATATTAGGTGACTGAGAGCCTCAGTTCAGTGGAATGTCCTTTAGTTTTTTGCATGTTGGCTGTTTTTATGTCCAGGAATGTTTAGGGAAGTTAATAATTGAAAGCAGTTGTGCTGCCGAGTGAGGTGTGCCTCTCCAGGCGTACAGTAGGGTAATGGCCTCTATGGAGGGTTGGAAAATAGGGTAGCTACGCTCAGCTTACGAAGGCTTATCGGCTAATTGTTGGACACTGAGTTCTCTAGGTAAAAAGGAAAGGAATTGTCCATACACTCCATGTGGTGGTTTGCCCACCCATCCCAGGAACCTGAGGGTCATCCTAGATTCTGCTTCCTAAATGGCTCTTTTTTTTCTTTTCTTTTCTTTTTTAAATATTTATTTGGCTGTGCTGGGTCTTAGTTGCGGCATGCGGGATCTAGTTCCCTGACAAGTTTGTATTAAAAGCTAGAGTCTGTCATAGAGTGAAGTAAGTCAGAAAGAGAAAAACAAGTACCGAGAGTGAAGTAAGTCAGAAAGAGAAAAACAAGTTAACAAGTATATGCTAACACATATATATGGAATCTAAAAAAAAAAAAAAAAAAAATGGTTCTGATGAACCTAGGGTCAGGCAGGAATAAAGACGCAGACGTAGAGAATGGACTTAAGGACACGGGGGTGGGAGGGTAAGCTGGGATGAAGTGAGAGAGTGGCATGGACATATATACACTACCAAATGTAAAATAGATAGCTAGTGGGAAACAGCTGCATCGCACGGGGAGAGATCAGCTCATCAGCTCGGTGCTTTGTGACCACCTAGAGGGGTGGGATAGGGAGGGTGGGAGGGAGATGCAAGAGGGAGGGGATATGGGGATATGTGTATACATATAGCTGATTCACTTTGTTATAAAGCAGAAACTAACACAACATTGTAAAGCAATTATACTCCAAAAAAGATGTTAAAAAAAAAAAAGCTAACACAAAATAACCTCGCCTTTTAAGAAGTCGTCATATGCTGTAACTTGGACTTCGCTTTTTATGAAATAATACTTCATTTATAAGATTATACATGTATCACTGATTTTCCCAAGTGTCGGCCTCTCCGTGCCCTTAAAAAGATTTAATGCACGGAGTTTTGGTTTCTTTCTCCTTTTGCAAGCACGCACTGTTGCGCAGAGTGAAGTACAGTAATGCTGCTGAAAGTTAAATGTCAAAGACGTAGGGCTGGGGTCTCAAACGCAGTGGGAAGAGGAAGGATGGGAATCCACATCGTTGGAGGACTGCTGCTGGCCTGTGGCCGCGGTTGGGAAGGTACAGAGTATGTTCCTGCGTTGGAGACCTAGCGTGAGTGACGGGTAATGTGCGTACTTTATTTGACAGGAAGCAGATCTTATGAATGGCAATGACATGTGCTCTCGCCCCCCCCCCCACTCACACACACACACACACACACACACGTCTAAGTGGCAGACCTGGAATTTGAACCCGGATCTGTGTTCTCCAAAACGTGTGCCCCCTCCCTCTGACAGGCTGCTTCCCAGACCACTGTGCAGGCAGAGGGCCTGGGTGTCGGCACCTCCCCCAGCCCAGGGCCCACTGGATGTGACATTGAATCAGCTGTGTGTGTTTCTGGGTTTCCACTTCCTCATCTCTAAGGCGGTGCCTCTGACACCTGTCATCCTGTCTCACAGGGGTTTTATGAGGATCCAAAAGAGGCCAGATGTGACAGTAGTTTTTGAGGGTGTGAAATGAATACAGCTTCCAGCAAACAATACCATGCCCGCAGGCAGGGTTTTTTGTTTTGGCTGCATTGGGTCTTCATTGCTGCACGCGGGCTTTTCTCTAGTTGTAGTGAGCGGGGGCTGCTCTTCGTTGCTGTGTGCAGGCTTCTCATTGCGGTGGCTTCTCTTGTTGCGGAGCACGGGCTCTAGGCGTGCAGGCTCAGTAGTTGTGGCACGCAGGCTCAGTAGTTGTGGCTCACGGGCTTCAGTAGTTGTAGCACGCGGGCTCAGTAGTTGTGGTGCACAGGCTTAGTTGCTCCGCAGCATGTGGGAATCTTCCCGGACCAGGGCTCGAACCCGTGTCCCCTGCATTGGCAGGCAGATTCTTAACCACTGTGCCAGCAGGGAAGCCCCTCAGGCAGGTTTTATGGATACAGCTGCCTTCTGCAGTCCCCAAATTGGAACGTGTGGTTTGACCAGTTCAACTGTACTTCTGGGTGCAAAGGAGAAGCATGTGCGTGGGAAATACAGGGCACCCCCCACAAGGTTTTAGGGACATTTGAGGGAACCACACCCTGGTGGCGAGGAGAGGTTCGGGGACTTCTCTTGGGTGGATGCATGCCTCTCCCAGCCGTCCTCGCTCAGGCCATTGTCCTGATGTTGGCCAGGCTGGAGGGGGTCCTTCTGGATGCGCACACAGAGAAAAACACCTGAAGAGGTAGCGCAGATAATTGGGTTAGACAATTATCTTGGCAGGTTAGGCCTGCCAAGACATTCTGTATTTTCTTTCTTTTTTTTTTTTTGGCCGCCTAGCACAGCATGCGGCATCTTAATTCCGGATCACGGATTGAACCTGTGCCCCCTGCAGTGGAAGTGTGGAGTCTTAACTGCTGGACCGCCAGGGAAGTCCCCAAGACATTCTGTATTTTCTTTATAAAAATGTGACCCTTGGGGCTTCCCTGGTGGCGCAGTGGTTGAGAATCTGCCTGCCAGTGCAGGGGACACGGGTTCGAGCCCTGGTCTGGGAAGATCCCACATGCCGCGGAGCAGCTGGGACCGTGAGCCACAATTACTGAGCCTGCGCGTCTGGAGCCTGTGCTCCGCAACAAGTGAGGCCGCGATAGTGAGAGGCCCGTGCACCGCGATGAAGAGTGGCCCCCGCTTGCCGCAAATGGAGAAAGCCCTAGAACAGAAACGAAGACCCAACACAGCCATAAATAAATAAATAAATAAAATTTTTTTAAAAATTAAAAAAAAATGTGACCCTCGATGACCTTTCCCCAATTCTTTTTCTTGGTGAAATCACGTTTCTCTGCATTTAACTGATTAACCATCACTTGTTGATAAGGCACAGTATAAGTCTTACATTTGAATTTGTTTTATTTTTACAGTACCTCGGTAGGCAGAAGCTGTTGTTTTTCGAGAGCCATAGAAAAAGGGAAAATGATTCAGATTTCCCCTATAACCTGCCTTGACTGAGCATCTTTACCCTGTAAATGTGAACGGTTTATTATGATATACTTCACTGCGAGAAATGAACCGTGTGGCCAGTTTAATTAACGCGGCTCTTCAGTGCTCTGTCATCAATTCAAGATGTAGCCATTCATAAATGAAAGTTCCTGCACCTTTCCTGTGCACGAAGCCCTCCCCCAAATTTAAAGTGAGTTCTGAGTCTCATGTTCTTGCTTCTAAGGTGCCTCCGTCAGATTAGGGAAAGAATAATTTGTATTTGTTTGTGTACACACTTGCTGAACAAACACAAGAGCACAATTACAGAGGATCATGTCTCCAAGGAAATAAGGGTTGGCCCGTGGTGTGCAGAGAGGTGGGGTGCCCACACTCTAGTGGAGAGGAACCCTTTTATTTTTTCTTCCCGTTACTGCTAATTTTTGCCTGCATCCAACCTCTCACCCTCATCAGCAGCAAAATGGCAGGAATACTAAATACTAAAGAGCAAAAAGGAACCTGAGAAGACACATGAACCCCTGGGCTGGTGAAACCTTTCCAGAACCTTCCTGGCACTTTCCTTGATGTGCTTCGGGTAACAGTGCTGAGGTAAACCTGGGTACCACCTTGGTTGTCAAGAATGGCAGGAACATGGTTTCCCCAAGTTGGAGCCAGTCCTGGAGGGCAGAATCAGCTTTGTTTAGCTGAACCCTCCCAGGCGTTGGTCATGAGACCATAGAAGAATATGTGGTAGATGATAAGATAATTGCTCTGCCCCCCACTAAAGATGATGCTACAGATTCTTTGCCTGCAGTGGCTTCTCTCAAGAGGTTTTCCAGGGGTGCTGGCCCAAGTGTCATCCAGCCTCACTCCAATGAGGGATACAGGCTGTGCTCCTGGAGACCCTGCCTGGTACTCTTGCTGCGCTAAGCTGTCGCTTCCTGTGGGTGACCTTTTCTCAGAGGATTTCCAGCTCAGCTGTTGGCCTCTAGATGAGGTGGATTTTAAAAGAGGGCAGGGTCCGCTTCTGTGGGCCTGTGAACTGTGCAATTGTAGTGGGAATACTGGAAATACTGGAACATGGGAATAATTTTAGAGTTGGCACCCGCTGTATTTGTACTTACTGTAGTTTTACTGCTGGTTGCAATCACATCATTTTGGTTACGACAGAGTGACCTAATTTTATATCTGTGTTGTAACGTTAGGAATCTTAAGTAGAACTTTGTGTGGAGTCCTTACCAGCTAACTTGGTAGGTTAAGAACGTGAGTTTTGGAGTTGGACCTGGGTCTGATTCCCAGCTCTGCTGTTTGCTAGCTGTGACCTTGGGCAAGTTTCTTGACATCCAAGCCTCGGTCTTCTCATTTGTAAATGAGAATAGCAATAGTACCCATTTCCTAGGGTTCCAGTCAGAATTAAATGGGTTAACGCAGGTAAAATATGGATCACATTGTCTGGCATATGCCAAAGACTTTGGTAGAAAGAATATTTTGTATCTTCATTTTTAAAAGCACAAAAATTAATCTGTATGCCTTATCTATTTATCTACTACCTACCTCTCTCCTTATCTGTTAATTTCAAGACTGTTTTGAAAGGCTTCTGACAACACATAATTTATTATATATTATATTATTATATGCTATAAAGACCGTTTTCTTGGAAACCTGCTGTCACATGGCAAGTTTTTATTGTTTTATATTATAGAGGTGATTTTCACACCTCAATTTTCCCCAGGCCTGTTTTGAAGTCTGGCCCTGCACTTGCCATTGGGTGACCTTTCACCTCCTTTCCTGCTGCCTGTTGCAGAACCTGGGGGTGGGGGTGGAGGAGGACGGCTCTGAAGGAGGCCAGATGCCCTTGAGGGAAACAGGATGTCTTATGGATGACTTTCTAAAAAGTAATTAATTAATTAATTTATTTATTTATTTTTGGCCGCATTGGGTCTTAGTTGTTGCCTGCAGGCTTTCTCTAGTTGCGGTGAGCGGTGGCTACTCTTCGTTGAAGTGCGCGGGCTTCTCATTGCTGTGGCTTCTCGTTGCGCGGAGCACGGGCTCTAGGTGCGTGGGCTCAGGAGTTGTGGCGCAGGGGCTTAGTTGCTCTGCCGCATGTGGGATCTTCCCTGACCAGGGCTCGAACCCGTGTCCCCTGCATTGGCAGGTGGATTTGTAACCACTGTGCCACCAGGGAAGCCCCAGCAGGCGGATTCTTAACCACTGCGCCACCAGGGAAGTCCTTATGGATGACTTCTTGATTACATGACCAGTGTTACGATTTGCAGGCCACTGACCTCTGAGGTTAAAGGCTTTTGTTAAAAGGAATTGGTTGTGGAGAAAGACAGCAAAGTGAACACATTTGACAAAGTACAGACCAGTTTATTGGCCAGGGAGTTAGGGGGTGGCATTGGGCCTGTGAAAATGAAGGTAGTCTCACCAAAATTGAATGAGGCGTTGCAGCATTTCCCCCCCAGATTGTTCACTTGACACATTCACTGTTGGAGAACTGTCTGTGGGCTCATGGTTTGTTGAGAGAATTCAACAAGGATTCGTGTCCTGGGGAGCTTTACAGCTTATGTTGGGAGATTAAACGAATAACTGACAGGTGAAAGTCATTGGCCAGCAAGTGCAGCTGAAATTGCTAAATGTAACTGATAGAATTCCTGTGTTTCCGGAATGTGCATTCCAAGGCAGGCACCTGGGAGAGGGGAGCTGTAAGCTAGGTGTGAAGCAGAAAAAGGGAAATCGAAAAAGGTCAGAAGGCATCCCAGCTATGAGTCGGAGTTCACAGGCCACGGGGCATGACCAGTGTGCCTGGCCAAAGAGGAGGTGACCAGGAGACTGAGCTTGGGAGGGCCTCGGGAATAGCGGCGTAATTCGAGACCAGAAGTGTAAATTTTAAAAATTGCAATAAATAGGTCATCATTCTCAACCGGAGTGTCTTATTCTGGATCTCAGTGTTTTTCCTGGAGCAGATTAGCATAAGGTGCTTAAGTGCTCTGGCACAGACCTTGGTGACTGTCTCCCTCCTTTAGTGGCCCTCCTGGTTTCTAAGGCGGCACCATCACATGGTTCCCATGTTCAGCTGGGTGGGGGGGGGGGGTGGTGGGGAGGGCGGGCAGCAGTGCCCAGGTGTGTCCCAGGCCAGGAGGTTTGTGCACGATCACCGTCAGGTGGGGCTCCAGGTGGGCGCTCTCCACCTGATGCGGCCAGAAGTGATTTCTGTCCTCCCAGGGGAAATAAACGGGTCCGTAGCCCCACGGCCGACACGCACACAGAGAGGGCTCTGTTTTCAGCACGTTGGATCAATTTCTGGATGTCTCCCCGCAGCTGGGGGGTTGCTGCCACCAGCGGCCACCTCCAGTTTACCCCCGAGCTGGTCTGGCGGAGCCTGGCAGGAGGTGGCCTCACATCAAGAACAGTCCCCAAGGGGCTTTCTCCCATCACCTGGCCAGACCTTCGGCGGGGAGGAGCAGCCAGCCTGCGCTCCCAGAAGGTTCTTCCACTGTCCCCCTGTTCTCTCCAGTTCAGAATTCTTGTCCGAGGGCCTCCGGTAGTTGCCCAATGATGATTTGCAAGAACAACCGAGTGCAGAAGTGGAGACAGTTCGTGTGTTTTCTTCTCCAGCCTCCCGAGAATCCGGGGCACAGGTGCACGTTCTGTGGGTGGGTCCCTGGGGAAGCCGCGTCTCTCCACCCAGGTGGAGTGGTACTGGGGGAGAGGGGCAGCATGCCTTCCCAGAACAGCAGGTTCTGGTGGTGGTCCAGCATGGGGTGAGAGATGGAGGGAGGACCACCCTAGCCCGTTCGTGCCCCGGCATGGCAGGAGGTTGGAGGTGTTTCAAGGAGAGAGTTGGCGGGGAGGATGCGGGAAAGATGCAAGATGGGTTTTCAGTTGACTTGTTTTTGGCATCAATGTAGATGAGCTTGGAGAGAGACTCATGTGCGCAGATACAAGGCAAAGCCCTGGGCAGGGCCCTGTGGGTGGCTGAATCCCGGGTGCAGAGGGGCTGGAAGAGGACCCTCAGCAGATGAACTGGTAAAACAGTCTGCGCACCTGGTGACCTTACCTGGGAGGGAGAGGAAGCTGGAGAGGGGGCCGGCACGTGGACACTCAGGGTTTAGCTGCACACCGTGTGTGGGATATGGCAGAGCCCGCGCCGGCCCAGGGAAGCCGGGGAGGGGGTGCCACCTGCTCGCCTGGCCCTTGGGGCCCTGCTGTACCCTTTTTTTTTTTTTAATTTTTTGGCCGTGCCGCGCAGCACGCGGGATCTCAGTTCCCCGACTAGGGATGGAACCCGCGCCCCTGGCAGTGGAAGCACGGAGTCTTAACCACTGGACCGCCAGGGAAGTCCCCTAGCGTGCCCTTTGCCTTTATTCTGTAAGGTTGAAGGAATGCAGAGAAGAGGTTGTCCAGGGTAAGTGGCCCGGATCCAGACACGGGCCCCAGCCTGCCAGCTGGCCGCAGGGCCCTTCCTCTCCTGGTGTGTTGAGGTTTGCAGCGGCGCTGACAGTGACAGGACAGCCGTGCCAGCCTGGGCTGGTGCTCCTCGGGGCTCTAGGGATGTGGACCGGGAAGGGAGAGTTGGGGACAGGGCAGTCTCCGGTCCACATGGCGAAGTATTAGTATCTGTTCCTTCCGGGAGGGGATATGTAGGTGTGATTCCTTGCTCTCATGCGTTGGCAATATCTCCTGCTGTAAGACAGAAAACATCCTGCTGTATTAATACAGTAAAGTTTACTGGGGCTCTTTTGCGGTCCTCATAATTCCTGATTTTCCACGAGTTTATTACTGGCATGCCTCCTTGCACCTGGAACAGGTCTGGCCTCTCCCCCAGCTTCACCTGGAGGTGGTTTGCTCACAGGCAGGTAGATTTGCCAGCAGTGGGGAGGCCATTCGTCAGCAGTGGCCCTTCAGCTCCAGGCACTTTTGCCAACTCTGCGGGGCTGCTGACCTGATTGACTTCAGGGAAATATACAGAGGAACGGCTTGGCTCTCTGTTGGCAAGGTTCCACCATTCTCATGGTGGTTTTCAAACTCTGGTCTGGAGCCCTCCACCCCTCAGGGCCAAGGGGAGGAAGAAGAGGGTTGAAAGGCTTTATCCACGAACCTTTCCTGTGTGTTTACATTTGAAGAAAAAGGTCCCTATTTCTAGAGATGTTAGGAACCCTCTGGTCGAGCGACCCGGGGGAGATGCTTCATTTCCAGGGGCCGTGGTCAGCCTTTGGGAAATGATGGTAGCTGTGTCTTCATCAGTTATTCCAGCTGCTGCTTCGGGGCGACTCCAGGGTGGGAGAGGCAGGGCGGTGCGTTCAGGCTGCACCCACACCCACCTGGGTTGGGTGGAAGGTAGGAGCTGGGGGTATGCCCTGCGAGGGTGCCCCAGGGCAGGGGCGCAGTGACCCCACAGGCAGCCTCGCCCTTCCTTTCTTGTTGTTTCTGTAGGTGTGGTTGGGTGGGTGAGCAGCTATTTCCCTGTTGCGTCTGGGGAGCTTTGAAAGTTGGTCTCTGGGTGTGAGATTTAGCACCGGCTGCAGAGGATACGTGTTTTATTTCCTTACACATATTTTAAGCAATTATTAGAGCAGATGACAAACATACAGTAGAGACACAGATGGGAATTCCCTGGCGGTCCAGTGATTAGGACTCTGTGCTTCCACTACAGGGGGCACGGGTTCGATCCCTGGTCAGGGAACTAAGATATCCCGCAAGCCATGTGGCATGACCCCCCTGCCAAAAAAAAAAGAAGCACAGGCATAAGGATTCTCACTTGGTCACAGCCCAACTTCACCAGTTCTCACATATGGCAGTTCCTTCCCCTGTCCATCCTTCCCCCACCTTCAGTGGATTTGAAGCAAATCCCAACATGATAAAAGTGCATTGGTAGTGGCTTCCCTGGTGGCGCAGTGGTTGAGAATCTGCCTGCCAATGCAGGGGACACGGGTTCGAGCCCTGATCTGGGAAGATCCCACATGCCGCGGAGCAACTGGCCCCGTGAGCCACAACTACTGAGCCTGCGCATCTGGAGCCTGTGCCCTGCAACAAGAGAGGCCGCGACAGTGAAAGGCCCGCGCACCGCGATGAAGAGTGGTCCCCGCTCGCCACAACTAGAGAAAGCCCTCGCACAGAAACTAAGACCCAACACAGCCAAAACTAAATAAATAAATAAAAATAAAATTTATTTAAAAAAAAAAAAGTGCATTGGTAAATATTTCAGTATGTATCGCCAAAAGATAGCAGCTCTTACCATTCAGTTAAAAAATAGTTTTCTAACTTTGATTGTAAAATGTGTGCATGTTACATTTGAAACAGTTGTCTTCAGGCACCTGCAAAAAGTCTCATCCTGATGAATGATAACGTACAATACACCATATAGTTATATTTCCATGTGTATTGGTGAAGCAATGCATAGAATTTAATCTGAATCACAAAGTTGGTGATTTGACATTAAAAAAAGACAGCAGCTCTTTTAGAAAATAACCACCATATCATGTGACACCTAAAAGCATTTAATAGTAATTCTTAAGGTTATGAAGTAACAATTGTTTAAAGGGGTCCTTAGTGTGAATGGAGAACTAGGGCCACACTGGGGGAACGGAGTAATGCATCCACCCGCCCATCCACCTGAATTACATATCTGAGGAGAGAAGGTTTAGATGCATGAGTGTTAAATAGATAACACTTCTGTTTCATGAGACAGCGGTGTTTTTGTGACAGCTTTATTGGGAGATCATTCACATCCCATACCATCCACCCACCTCAAGTGTACACGTCAGTGATTTTAGTATATTCACACGTGTGTGCAGCTGTGACCCCCATCAATTTTGGGACATTTCATCACCCCCAAGAGAAACCCTCCTCTCCTGAACCCCCACCTCCCCCCAGCCCTAGGCAACCACGACTTTCTGTCTCTGTGGATGTGACTGTTCTGGACATTTCCCGTAGATGGAATCGTACAATACGTGGCCATCTGTGTCTGGCTGCCTTCACTCAGCATCATGTTTTCAAGGTTCACCCGTGCGGTGGTGTGTGTCAACGCTTCATCCCTTTGTATTGCCTGTAAATCGCATCCTGTTGTATGGCTAGGGCATATTTTGTGTACCCCGTTCATCAGTGGGAGGATGTTGGGTTGCTTCCACTTTTTGGTTATTATGAATAATGCCGCCGTGAACATCGTGTACAGGTTTGTGTGCAGACACATGTTTTCATGAGCGTGAGCCTAGGAGCGGAATTGCTGGGTCGTGTGGTAACTCCACATTTGACCGTTTGAGGAGCTGCCAGACTTTTCCAAAGGGGCTGTGCCATCTGACATCCCGGCCAGACGTGCACAAGGGTTCCGATTTCTCCACATCCTCGCCAGCGCCTGTTATCGCCCGTCCTTTTGATTATGGCCGTCCTGGTGAGTGTGAAGTGGTAGTTTGCTGCAGCTAAGCTCTGCGTTGTCCTGGTGGCTGCAGGGGGCAGTATTACAAGGCTAAATGTTTCCAAGTGCGAGGCTGTGGATGCCAAAATCGAGGGTGGAATTTTCACTCGATAGATTTGCAGAGGGAGCTTCTCAAGCCCTTGTCATCTGGTTCACTAACTCCTGCTTCTGGCTCAAATCAGGGGAGGCCGGCTCACGATGGTCATCCTGGCTCCTGCAAAACTAGAAAAACAAATTGTCCACCTGGAGGGCACTTAAGACTCTGCTATTTGGTTTTTAGTCTGAACCAATCAAAACAAGCAAATCACTAGTTAAATTCAGAGTTTTTTCAATAATTTTTAGGGACTTCCCTGGCAGTCCAGTGCTTAAGACTCCGCGCTTGCACTGCAGGGGGCATGGGTTTGGTCCTTGGTGGGGGAACTAAGATCCCACATGCCACATGGTGTGACCAATAATAATAATAATAATAATAAAAATAAAATAATTTTTATTGGAGTACAGTTGATTTACAATGTAGTGTTAGTTTCTGCTGTACAGCAAAGTGAATCAGTTATACATATACATATATCCACTCTTTTAGATTCTTTTCCCATGTAGGTCATTACAGAGTATTGAGTAGAGTTCCCTGTGCTATACAGTATAGGCCCTTATTAATTATCTGTTTTTCAGAGAGTTCTGATAAAGGCCTCCAGAAACGGAGGCTGTAAATATCCTTGTCTGTCTGCCCCTGCCCGGCAGAGGTTAGCTCCCCGAGCAAACACCGTACACATACCTTTGGAGAGAATTGGCTACAAACACTATATTTAATCTACTGCCGTTAATAATCCCTTCCTGTTCTGCACAAAGCCCTTGAAAGATTTTAAAAATCATTGAGGGACTTCTCTGGTAGCACAGTGGTTAAGAATCTGCCTGCCAGTGCAGGGGACACAGGTTCGAGCCCTGGTCCGGGAAGATTCCACATGCCACGGAGCAACTAAGCCTGTGCACCACAACTACTGAGCCTGCGCTCTAGAGCCCGCGAGCCACAACTACTGAGCCCGCGTGCCACAACTACTGAAGCCCACGCACCTAGAGCCCATGCTCCGCAACAAGAGAAGCCACCACAATGAGAAGCCCGTGCACCGCAACGAAGAGTAGCCCCGGCTCTCTGCAACTAGAGAAA